>NC_044908.1:8815102-10067602 GCF_001633185.2 Quercus lobata | reverse complement strand
GCAACTCAATCTATTGAAAATTACAAAATCAAACTCTGATGTGTTTAGAATAGATTTAGGCTAGAAAGAAGGACGATTTTACCAAGATAGATTGTCCAGATAGAGAATAGTACCATTCCCACAATGATTTTATTAACTGAGTTCAATGTCAAAAAAAAAAAATTTACATCATCGCAAATAAAAATGTGATTTAGTGGAATTCCTCTTCTTTTAAGTGCTAATCTTAAGTTGCTTTGGCCAAAAGCCTAATAATTCAACTAACACTTTTTAATATTTATAATAAAGACACCCAAGATTCAAATTCTCATACTCTCAACTATCTAATTATAAATAAATAAATAACTAGGTTATGATGCAATTTAGTACATTAGTGTTGGTATGATCGTACTTAGGGCTGAGCACAGACACGTCCATCCCTACCTAACCTCTCAAGTCTGGGTTTGGCTTACTTCTAATACCTTTTTAACTGAAAGTTTCCTTTTATTTTAAATATACAATGACAAGTGGTAGTGGGTTTTAATTTCCATTTTTTATTTAGTTAATGGGTGATATGAAAGTTTCTCATTAGAACAAAAGGAGATTTTAGTTAAAAAAGTACTAGAAGTAAATCAAATCCTTCAGGTCTTGGGTGGGTAGAATATTGGAAACTCGGGTTGAGTTCTGCCATATATTCTGGTTTGCTTCAGGTCTTGGGTCACTCTCGAGTCCAACCCGACTCGCCCGATTATTAAAAAAAACATAAAATATTTTTTATTGCCGTCCATGATAGAGGTCTTACGTAAATAAAATTGTATTAAGGCTTTTAATTTACGGCTGGGACTTGGAGATGGGAATGCATATACAAGTAACTTTTTGCTATTTCAAGAGGCTGCGTGTTTAGCTTAGTTGAGTTTGCTTAGTTGACTTTCATTACGGGTGTGATTGGTGAGATTTTATATAAGGTTTTTTTTTTTTTTTAGATAATTACAATATGTTGTTAACCCGCAGATCGAACCCCTTTTCCCCCTAAACCCTTAAGCACTTTGTGCATAGAGATGTGTCATTTCAGTTACAAGTTAATTTATTTGAATTAAGGTAGATATGAAGATTAACTATTGTTAATGAGAAAATCAAGCAATCTAAATGTAATCTAAGAATTAAGAGTAATGTTAGAGATACAAACTTTTTTACAAAAAATTTTCCAATCGCTAATGTGGTGAGTTGTTATTGGTTAATGGAAAAGTGATGACAATGATGGCCGGACTAGGATAAAAACTAGTAAGAAGTTGACCACATTAACAATTTCTAAAAATATTGTAAAATAGTCATAAGTTGTAAAATGTTGTAAACTAGTATTTCAGGTTTGAAATTGTTGGTATAGTTTATAAATAAAATTTGTCACGTTTAAAAATGGCATGGCATGATCAATATTAAATTTAGTTATAATTAGTTTAAACTTTTTGATATTATTGTAAGTTGTATGATGATTAATGAACCATTTGACTAATACACTCTTAAAAAAAAAATTATTAAAAAAAAAAAAAAAAAAAAAAAAGGAAAGAAAGAAGTTAACTCAATCCAAATCCGATTTACGCACCAGAGACCCAACCCCACCCAAGTGTGTGAATTTTGGGTGAGAGAGAGTTGTTATTGGTTAATGGAAAAGTGATGACAATGATGGACTAGGATAAAAACTAGTAAGAAGTTGACCACATTAACAATTTCTAAAAATATTGTAAAATAGTCATAGTTGTAAAATGTTGTAAACTAGTATTTCAGGTTTGAAATTGTTGGTATAGTTTATAAATAAAATTTGTCACGTTTAAAAATGGCATGGCATGATCAATATTAAATTTAGTTATAATTAGTTTAAACTTTTTGATATTATTGTAAGTTGTATGATGATTAATGAACCATTTGACTAATACACTCTTAAAAAAAAAATTATTAAAAAAAAAAAAAAAAAAAAAAAAAGGAAAGAAAGAAGTTAACTCAATCCAGATCCGATTTACGCACCAGAGACCCAACCCCACCCAAGTGTGTGAATTTTGGGTGAGAGAGAGTTTGGGCCAATTCTTTAAAGTTGAGTGTGGGTTGGGTCTGAACTCAATCTAGATTATACTCAGCCTTTATTCGGCCCCTAAAAAAAAATAAAAACTGAGTTTCTTTGCTAACATTGTTTCCGTTTCAGAACACATTTGTGCACAATACAAATAACTATCTTGATAAAAATTAAAAAATAGCTATGGTTCCGCTTTAGCTTATTTAGACCTTGCAGCAGGCATAATTAAAGTACTTTTTTGGGCTCATACAAAAAAGGCCTAACAGGCCAAATTATGTGCGCAGAGCCAACCCATTAATGAGCATAGGCTTTTTTTTTTTTTTAATAGGATGTGGGCATGGGCTTTTTTTTTTTTAATAGGACGAGATCCAATTAGTTTCAGCTTTTGGAATGAAATCGAATTCTATTCATTCATGATTCATCTAATCTAATTATTATTATTATTTTTTTTATATAAAATAAAAATTCTATTTTAACTTAATAATTAAAATTTAACAAAAAGTAGTAATAATTGTTTTTCGAATTTACTTAGGAATCCTTTTTCCTAGTCCTACTGTCCTAGGACTCTTCTACTTAGTTTTATAAGAACAACCGTCTATGTATTATATATACACAAGAGTGTCTCCTACATGAGCATACTTAAACAACATCGTTTCTTCTCAAATTTGAGCTTTTCTATGTCATGTTATGGACCGTATATCAGAATTGCCAGAACCTATTCTACAACACATCCTCTCCTTCCTTCCATTTAAACAAGTTTTTCAATGTGCAATATTGGCCAAAAGGTGGAAACATGTGTGGTCTACTTTCCCAATTCTTCGGTTTGATCATACCTATTTCAACTCGTTATCAAAAATCGCGAGAGGCCGGGATGTCTGGCTGAAGAGAGGGGACTTGTACAGTTTTGTGGAGCAGAATTTAGAGAGCCGACGAAAGCAGAGGCTTCTTGTAAAGAATTTTACACTTAGCGACCGCTTGGGTAGACAGAAATCAGCGTCTCGCGTTGACCGTTGGCTTAGCTTTGCACTTGAGAGTAACGTGGAAGAGCTGAATCTTGATTTTGAAAGGTTTGCTAGTGTATGTTATTGCTTGCCTCAGAGTGTTCTGCTTTCTAAATCATTGCGTTTGTTAAGTTTACATCGCTGTAAGTTCGATACAAGTAGTACTGGTGGTCTTATAAACATGTCCTCTTTAAGAAAAGTGTGTTTAGTTGAAGTTCATATGGATAATCAGTTTTTACAAAGCCTAGTTGTTGGGTGTCCTGCGCTAGAAGACATGAATTTGAAATGGTGTTATGGTTTGAAAGGTATAGAATTGTTATGTCATCATGGATTAATGGCTGTTGGCATTGAAGAAAATCGTGACCTCGAGAGAGTTGAGTTGGAAGCACCAAATCTTTGTAGTGTTCATATAGTTCAGACATCTTGTGAGATTAACCTGGTCCATTGTAAAAATCTTAAGAAGTTAAAGTTACAAGCATGTATAACAGACGATTGGCTCAATGACAATCTCTCTGAACTTCCACTCATTGAGACCTTAGAACTAACTTGTTGCTCTCTGCTGAAGAGAATAGAGATTTCAAGTGATCAGCTAAAATCATTGGCCTTACTGGCTTGCTAGAATCTAGTTGAAGTCAAGCTTGATGCTCCTAAATTATGTAGATTCGATCATTATACTCGTTCTGTAATATCGTTATCATCATTGAATGCTTTGAATCTGTCGGTGGCTACTTATGGCATGATTAGTCGTGATGATCCTTGGAATGTTAAGAAGATTGAATTCCTCTCAAAGCTGAGTAATTCAAAGTTATTGAGTTTGTCACTTCAGTCGGCCGAGGTCTTTATGATTTATTTTTTTACTCATCTTCCTCATTGATTTCTTTTGTATTAATTTTTCTTTTCTTACACGTGTTCTCTTGAATATCAAATATTAACATTTATTGTAAAAGTCTAATTTGTTTGTTTGTTTGATTTGTGAAGAATGCGATTATGCCAAAAAGATTGAGAAAAACTGTATCATCACCAACATATAATGTCAAGCACCTGCATTTGATTTTATCTTCTCCAATGTCATTTACAAGATATGCAATTGGCGAACTTGTGGATAGCTTGCTCTGGATTTCTCCTCTTCTGGACTCTCTAACAATAGAAGCCGGCTCCATTTATAAGCCAGATGATTATGACAAAATATCTTTCAAGGTATTATATTTATTTATTTATTTCTTAGAATCTTGAATTTTGCTCCCTATTTTTTGATTGATGAGGATGCTAAATAGTGCTTTGATTGCTTTAAACAAATTCATTATTGTAAAAGATGATTCTTGTTATATGTTTTTGCTTCTCATGCTAAGCAGGTTTCTTTTTCATGTGGTAAGGATTTTGGTGTAGTTAATAGTTAGGGAAGTCCTTATTGTCTAAATGTTTGTTATTTCTATATATGATGCCTGTTTAAGGAGAATGGTCTGATAATTTTATGGTGAAATCTTGTTATCCCACCCTCCCCCAAACATGCGCAAAACAAACATAACATCAAAATTTGGAATTTTATATTTAATTATAGACAAGGTTTCTCTCCAAAATAATTTAGAGAAAAACCCTTCAAACTATTCATATATCTTTCTATTAGATGTGAATTTTAAAATTTTAATCCGTTGGATTGCATGCTATTTATGTTAGTAACACACATGTCAAATTTCATTGAAATAGGATGTTATTTACTATTTAATCAATAAACTTATTTTTTATACATAATTTTATATTACAAAAACTTGAAATATAAACATTTGATTGATGATATAGCTATTCATATCTTCAATTTAAAAAAAAAAAAAAAAAAAATTTGCAAGCATTGAGGATATAATAAGCACATACAAATACAATCTACTAGTTTGATTTTTAAGCAAATATGTTCTATAATTGAAATGACTGCAACTCCTTTTTAGGCTTCACCTAGGGGCACTACGACAATGATCCCTTGATCTACACAATCCAGAACCAAAATACAGATTTTAGTGATCCAAACTTTCTTTTCTTTCTGTTTTTTTAGTTACGCTTTTCAAAATCGTTGTAGTTTTTGCCTTTGTTCAATTCCCCATTGGATGATTGTACAGAAAGCAATAAGGATGGAACTTGATGGCAAAATCTAGAAACCTAATTGCACTACTACAGGAAAATCATAGCAATTTAGTTTGTGTCGGCATAAAACTTCCACTTTTATAAGGTGTAGGTGAGGTTATGGCAGGTACCCAATTTAGCAGTTTAGATTCAAAGTCAAAATTAAAAATAAAGGAGAAGTCTTTGTCTTTTCTCCAAGTAATTGTTGTTCTCGTGTAGAAATTTCCCAACATGAGTATTTTAATAAGTTTTATCATTTATGAGCCCAAAACTTTGTATCATCAATCAAAGGGTCAGCCATATCAAGTAGAAGTAACCTGTCTGTTATTTAGCAAAAAAAGTAACCAATCTGTTATTATCGCAAAGAAGAACATAATTTGCTTTACAGAATTTCTAGCAGCTTCTATCTGAATCTAAACAAGAGGGAGAGAAGATAGGGATAAGAGAAAACTTTAGCAAAATTAATTACTTATAATAATAAATAAATAAAAATTTGCTTGACAATCGATGTCAAAAGTGGCAAAGGCAGTTTTACAATACTAGTGCAATGATGAAAATAAATTCACAGTAAAATCTGATTGTCACTGAAATCATAATTTGATTTTTCACTCAACATTTTCTCTTTTGCCCTTAATGCTATTGAGACTCTTAACTCAAGATGGTTTTTTTATTGGCCTTTACATATTGCTAACTAACTGGTTGCTTGTATATTTCAGCTGTCATATGAAAAGCCTGTTTATAAAGGGGAGAATTCTAGCTGTTGCAAATTCCTTCCATTTCCATGTTGGAGGCATTGCTTGAAGACCGTTGAGATTGACAATCGTAGAGGAAGTGCAGATAAAGAAATCCTAAGCAATTATTTTTTTGAGAATGCAAAAACCTTGGAGAATTTCCAGTTTCTTGTTGGTGGTATTAGTTGAAGAGTCCAAGATTGAAAACTTTAGGGAATATGCATCTACAAAGATCTTTTAAGGGTATACTTTTGTAGGATGCAGAAGTGTTGAGAATGGTCTCACATGTGCTACTTTTGACTCATCTTGTAGAATTTCAGTTAACATGAATTTTATGGAATTAGCAATACTTTGTAAGATTACTTTGGACTTTGCATTAGCAATATTTTGTAGTTATTTTACAGTAAATTTGTGGTTTGGCATCTAAATTATTTCTACTAGTTGCGCAAGACATTTTTAAATAAATGTGTAGCATATTCGTGCTCTATCATTTATGAAATAATTTTCCATTGTCATTTACAATTTAGAAGAAAGGAAAAATTTTCAATTCTAAATAACATGTGCTTACAAGATCTATTGCACCATAAAAGTTATACAATAAATTGGCAATTATTTCTGGGCTGTTTGCTGGACAGGAAAGAAGATCATCGATGATGGGACTTTTGGGACACCAGAATATTGGACCTTTGAGTAGGGAAGATACTATTCTGACCCCATTCTCTGTTTGTTTTTTTGGAGAAACTCCTTTGGTTTAACAATGTTCTCAAGAAAGAAAAATGTTTTCAAAATTTTGCACCATCCTTTTTTTTTTTTTTTTTTTTTTCAAATAAAAAATCTTTCTGGCTTACTTTGGTTTTTTACAATGGAAGGAAGCTCTGCTCCATACACTGTTCTTCATCTTCAAAAGATTACTCCAATAGTGCCATTTACATTGCCAAGATTTGCAATTTGCATTCCCTTAGTTCTCTCCTTTGTCTCTCTCTCCCATTTTCCTTTTTTTTTTTCCCCTTCTTTACTTCAAGTAATTAATACTTAGAGGAGTGCTTTTTAGTTTACAAAATACAAGACTTCTAGTACTACTTAATCCAATTCTAATACAATAGAGCTATTAAGAGAATGACCATGTATATGGCTAAAAATTCATACACTTCAAAAGCAAAACTTTTATCACTCTGAATATAATAAATTATTATTGATTTGAAAAAAAATATGATTAGTTATTTGATTCAATTCTTTATGCATTTCAATGATTATTGTCTAATTTGTAGCCATCTTTTAACTTATTAATAATTTTTTTTTTTTTAATATCATTATAATTAATGTGTTGTAATTTAATTTGAAAGCCTAGGTCGATAGGGAAATTAATCCACTTAACTAGTATTGTATATATTTATGAATTAAAAAAATTAAAAAAAAAAAACCTTATATTGTATATTGTATTGTGTTTATAATACTATTTTAGATAATTGTACATAGTATATATAGATGTAGTATATATTAATAAAAACATTAATCATCTATTTACTACTAGACCCTAGTAAAAAATTCGTAGCTTTGCCACTATGTGGAAAGGACTCCATCCCTTGGGCCTTTACAACCAAAGGGGAGTTCCCCTTAAAAAATCTGCATATATACCTGATTGTAAAATGATTAAACACCTTAAATCCCTCTACTATCTAGATCTGTTGAATCTAGAAAACCAAAATAATCCAATGAAGCCAGTCATTTCTTTGGCTATGTTTGGTTCGAGGGAAAGGGAGAGAAGAGAAGAGAAAGGATCCTTTGTCTTTTTTTTTTTTTTTTTTTTGGGGGGGGGGGCGCGGGGGGAATGAAATGTGGGGAGAAAATTTCTATAGATCCCACCAATTTTGTATTTTTAACTTTCCCTCAAAGTCCATAAAATTACTCTTATTCCCTTAAAAAGTTTTGACTTTTTGTGTGAAATTATGTTTATATCATTATTTCTTTATTAATTAAAATGATAAAGTATAAAATACATTCTATTTCTTTCATTTCTTTTCTAACTCTGTTACATCCAAAGACATTTTTTCCCCTTTATTTTTCCTTTCTATTTCCTTATACTTTTATCTTCTCTTCCCTTCCCTTCCCTTCACTTCTCTTCCCTCTAACCAAACAAAACAAAGCCTTTTGATTTGTGTAAAGGAAAAAAACTTAATGGATATTTTAAGGACAATGGTTTAATAAACTTTTTAGAAATTATTTTTAAGAAAAATACAAAAACAACTGATTTTTTTAATAACTTTTTGGTGTCAAAACTTTCATAAAATGATTCATTAATAAATTTTCTAAGAGCACTCATTAACCAGCAGACCGTGTGTAAATAATAGTATCTCCGGTTCAAGAAGTGTTGGGTTCAAGAGGGCTTTAATCTTGCAACATGTAGTGTGTGTGGTAACCGGTAAGGACCGTGAATCTATAGTACGTGTGTTAATGGACTAGCTTTGCTAAGGACTTTGGAACCAAATTGGTATCCCTCGTACGCTGTTACCTTCCTTAACAGAGAATGGCTAAATTCAAACGGGACCTCCAATTGTGCACTCACTACATTGCAACATTATAGGTCTGCTTGACTTTGTGATGAAAAATGGGTACCCCTTGCAAAAATTAAAATTTCCCAAACAAGTTAGTGGAGCTACTGACTAGCAATATATATACCCAAGAGTGCCTAGGTTGAATTAGATTGGGTTTGAAGTATTTTCCAACCCAACTCAAACATTTTGGGTTGAAAAATCAACAAACCAACACATAGTACTTGTAAACATTAACACAACCTAATTTGTAGGGATCAGGTTGAAATGTGTTGGGTTTTCATTCAACTAATTGCACCATTTATTAAATAAATGGATACAAATTATTCAATTGGTTTTAATATTCCTGTTTTATCTAGGTAGGTCGGATTAATCAGTTAACAATTTTGCTAATCCAAACCCAACTCAAGCTAAGCTTAAAGATGAAAAAAAAAAACCACCGAATCAGCAACTCAAGGTTTTTAATTGGGTTGGGTCAGGTCATGTTGAATGCACACCTCTAATAATACGTCTTGCCTAAATCTAACAATTTCAATTTTCTTTTCTCACATACCTTTTTGGTTTTTAATAATTACATAACTAGTGTGTTTGTGTATAAATAAAAACGAAGTTTCTTCGTGTGCATGAAAATGAAAACTACATAGCACAATTGGAGGCATTTTTTTCCCCAGGGATCAGCATCTAAAACTGGAGTAGATGTTAATGTTCTGTTTTTACTAGTATTATTGTTGGGCTTCTTTTTCTGGCGTACATTATTATTATTATTATTATGGATGTATTGTTTTTTAAAGTCTTACACTTTTTCATTTTTTTGGAGTACAATTATGGTATTGCCCAATTTATCATTTTAAGGAAAACAAGCCAATGAACTATACCATTATCATGTTAAAATTATGGTTAAGAGATTAAATTCATAATTTTCTAATAGTTTAGTTTTTAAAAAAATCTATAATTTATCATATTAAACCAAATTAACCTAATGGATCTTAACATTAATTATTTTTATTATTTTATAAATTTAAATATTTATATCTCTTATAAAAATGTCATTTAATTCTATTTCGGCAAAAGAACATTTATGACTATGATTCCATATTGTAAATTTGTACATTGTACACTTTATTAATGAGACAACAAAATGAACCTAATTTTTTTTTTTTTTAAGAAAGTTTCAACTTATAACATCCGTTCCTGATTTATCTCCACTAAATCTAGAATCATATAGATTTCTAAATCTTTATTCGAAAGGATTTGTCAAGAAGAGGCTTTTATTTTTGGTTTAGTGAAAACATTAGACTTAGTGGTCCTATTTTATAGCAAAAAAAAAAAAAAACTATCTTTATTTTTTATATATAATTTTTATTTTGAGAATCTAATTTATAAATGGATAAAGCAATTTGACCCTATATTTTAGGCAATATTTTAGTGAGAGTTAGAGTTATATCATTACTGGATTGTCCTTTAGTTTTATTTCTATATAAATATAAGAATGTAGGGGTATTTTTGAAAAAAAAAATGAGAATATAAAATAGGAGAAACACCTTAAATAATAGTATAGATAATGAACAATGACCAAGAGCCCCAATTTAATCTAAAGCCCATGTAGAACAAATCCTAATTCCTATAGAGGGTTCATTGTAAGAAATAATTGATAATATGATGCTATTTTGTTAGATCGATGTAGTCATCAATGGTTTTATACTAAAAAATTTAGTCATCAATGGTTTTATACCATATTGAACCACATAACTCTCTATGTTCTCACTTCTACTTTCTCTGGAATATATTTTATGTTTCATTTTAATTTCAACATCTAACTAATGGGTATCAAATTTCAAACATTCAGCCAATGCCTTCTCTCTTATGCTTCAGAATCTCAAACAAATTTCGATATCGAAGAACAAAAACATTAATAAGCTCTTTTATAAGTACTAACATTAGAATCAAGTAATTGATCTTACATTTGCTTTGTACATGCGTAGCAACATGATGGTTTATTTTTTACTTTCGATTTCAATATTACAGATCCTATCACATCATATCATACACACTGTTAGATATAAGAAATAAAATATTTATGGTCTCTTCATTTCCCTTACATGATTATTGATAGATATATTGGTATAGTATTCAAATTTTGCTGAGGACCAAAAAGAAATCAACCTTACTTTATGAACATGAAACCAAATATGATTGATATTAAGATAGGTTTCCTGGATTAATAATTACAATAGAACATCGTGATCCACTTAAAAATGGAACTCGATCGGAATAGGAAACTTCTCCCTTCTACATAAAAATCCAGAAATATAAATATATTTAAAGGGAAAGGGAACCCCTTAGATCCACAGATCAGATACAATAATACAACTTTCTCACTTTGGAGAATCATGAGTGCTACTCTCTCCATGCTCCATGGTACTCTTCTCGTAGTAATGATAGACTGCTGCACTAGAGAGCACCGCCAGTGTTAAAGCTTGTGCGTGCATCCTAGCAACAAAGAAGGCACACGATTTTTGTTAGTATCTTAACACACAAACACGCACTTCTTAGAACTTAAAAAAACAATTTGATACAATATATGAGGCCGATGTACATACCTGGCATGAATAAGCTTTAGGCTTGGCTTGAGGTGAGATCTTTTACGTGAATTATAAGCTAGTGATGCTCCAATTCCTGATGCCCACAGTGCCCCTATAGTAACCATTTCATGATGATGAGTATATTGATAATTCACAAAATTATTCTGATGTTTCAATTACCACAATTTATATTATACATAGAACTTACATGTTAGGGTCTTAGTATTTTTACTACATAGATTTAAGAAGAAGAAGAAGAAGAAGAAAGGATCATATTAATTGAGAAAGACGGTTTACTATACTGACCAATGGTGGTGAGCTTGTTCTTGGAGACCCAGGTTTGAATCGCTTCCATTTTCTTGTTTTACAAAGTACATTCAGTAGTGTGCTAGTGAATGAATCAGTGGGGTGGTGGTGGTTGGCTTAATGCATAGGAAGGTGGGTATTTATAAGTGTTCTATGTTGAAAAATGTGCTTTCGTGTTTAGTTTGGCCCATTGATTTACTTTATTCTCTCTTTTCACTGAACCACTCTTGGTCTTGGAGCTTAAACTAGAGGCTTGTCTAATACTGTGAGCCGTTGGATTTGTATTTAGGGGAAATTCTAGGAGCTGGAGAAGTACAAATCTCGGTCTAGATTTAAGAGTTCACTTTGACTAGGTACTATTGCCCGTGGTATATATAGTGGATTTTCAGCAGAAAAACGCTCATTTCTTCCATTCCTTTTTATTAAAGTAGTTGTCTACTTTTGATGATCTACTTTTTCTTTTTCTTTTTTTGAAATGGATGATCTACTTTTTTTGAGTCAGCTACATAATAATAGAACAATGTCAGAAAACGAAGTGTCATATATTTTAGAAAATAGTAATGATATCTTCTTTAAAATCCAAACTATCGGACAAACAAATTAGTGTTGTGGGTCCAGCCCGATTTTGTGGCAAGAAATCCATGTAGTGAAAGAATTCTATTAAAAATAGGAGACCTCATGATCCAATTTGTGTTTGAGTAGGAGTCTGTGTGCTACAAGGATGGTGTAGCGGCAAGGTATATATATAAACAAGGTTTATTAGGTATTAGGGTGCCGCCCAGTGAAAAGAAAAAGAAATAGGGTGCCACATAGTGAAAAAAGAAAAGAGAAAGGATTGCTGTATTTGAGAAAGAAAATTTATGTGTGTGAGAGCAAAAAAAAAATAAGAGAGATTTTTTTTTTCTTTAGCTGTGAGATATATACAAAAATTATTGTAATTGATTTGATAATAGTGAAGTTATTCAGAGTTTGTCCCTTGGTTTTTCCCTTTAAGAGAAAGGGTTTTCCACGTTGATTGTTATTTTGGATTGATAGTTTTTTTTTTTTTTTTGATAATATTATTTGGGACCCAACAAGTGGTATCAGAACTAGGTTAGAGTGAAAGCAATGGCCGGAGAAGAAGGCAAGGGTTCAGGAATTGAGAAATTTGCTGGAACAGACTTCGTGTATTGGAGGATGCAGCTGATTGAAGATTATCTTTATGTGAAGAAATTGCGTCTGCCTCTTTTGGGGATGAAACCTGAAACTATGAAGGATGAAGACTAGAACCTTCTTGATAGACAGGTATTGGGAGTTATTCGATTAACTCTGTCAAGGGAGTTATTCGATTAACTCTGTCAAGGGAGTTATTCGATTAACTCTGTCAAGATCAATTGCGCACAATGTTGTGAAAGAAAAGACCACAGTGGATTTGATGAAGGCTTTGTCTAGCATGTATGAAAAGCCGTCAGCTAACAATAAGGTGTATCTGATGAAGAAGTTATTTAATATGAAGAAGGCAGAGGGCACTTCTGTAGCACAACATATAAATGAGTTCAATACAAATACTAATCAATTAACCATGATGGGAATTGAATTTGATGATGAGATTCGTGAATTGATACTCTTGGCTTCTTTACCAAACAATTGGGAAGCCATGAGAATGACGATGAGTAATTTTGCAGGGAAAAGCAAACTCAAATATGATGATATTTGAGATTTGATTTTAAGTGAAGAGGTTTGCATGAGATATGCAAATATAGACAATGCACAAGATCAAGCTTTTGTCATGGGGAACAAGAGCAGAGGTAGAAGCAGAGGACCTAATGATCGAAAATTCAATGGTAGGTCACAATCAAGAGATAGATCTCAGTTCAAGGAAACTAGAGAAAGCTTCCATTGTGGGAAAATGGTCACTTAAGAAGAGATTGTTGGCATTGGAATAAGGAACAAAATAAAGGAAAATATGAAAAGAATGATAGTAAGAAAAACACTACAGCTGCTATGATTGATGAGGATGTTGTGGTGCTCTCTATTGAAGAGCAAAAATGTGAGCATGTTACTAATAATGATGTTGAGTGGGTCGTTGATTCTGCAGCCCCCCACCATATTATCCCTAAAAAGGGGTTGTTTACCACATACAAAGCAAGAGACTTTGGTACAGTGAAGATGGGTAATTCTAGTTACTCAAAAATTATGGAAATTGGTGATGTGTGCATTGAAACCAATGTTGGTAGCACTATAATGTTGAAGGATGTGCAACATGTTCCAGATTTAAGGATGAATGTGTTTTCTACATTGGCTATGGATTGAGCAGGTTATTGTAACTACCTTGGTAATGGAAGATGGAAATTTACTAAAGGGCCATTGGTTGTTGCAAGAGGACATGCACGTTGCAGTTTGTACAGGACTCATGTGAAGAAGAAGTTCAATGAGATTAAAAATTTTGAGAAGACTCCAAAGATAAATGTTGGGATTAATGGTATTGAAACTAAGAGGGTGAAATTCTCATTGCCTAATAGTGCTTCAGAAGAGGAAATGGTAGGTGATGAAGAATATGAAGATGCTAAGGCTACATGGGATGATGATGAAGTGAAAGATCCTAGAGATCTTAAGCAAGGGGAGCAATATCTTCCACTAGAGATTATTGAACCCCTTGAGAAAAGGAGTACTGGAAAACATCATACTGTTAGCTTTAAGAATAATTGGGCTTCTAATGAGGGGGAGCCAAGGGATTGGATTAAAGAAATCCAAGATGAGATTAATTATTTGAGAATGAAAGCGATTAACGATGAGATTAATTATTAGTGAAGATAATGAAAATGGTCAAGCCTTGCGTTGACTTGACTGACATAAAATTGAATTGAAGAGATGGAATGAAGATCTTCTCCCATTGGTGGGTTGGAGGGGAAGATTGTTGTGGGTCTAGCCCGATTTTGTGGCAAGAAATCCATGTAGTGAAAGAATTCTATTAGAAATAGGAGACCTCTTGATCCAATTTGTGTTTGAGTAGGAGTTTGTGTGCTACAAGGATGGTGTGGCGGCAAGGTATATATATAAATAAGGTTTATTAGGTATTAGGGTGCCGCATAGTGAAAAGAAAAAAGAAATAGGGTGCCGCATAGTGAAAAAGGAAAAGAGAAATGATTGTCGTCTTTGAGAAAGAAAATTTGTGTGAGAGAGCAAAGAAAAATAAGAGAGATTTTTTTTTTCCTTTAACTGTGAAATATACACAAAAATTATTCTAATTAATTTGATAATAGTGAAATTATTCGGAGTTTGTCCCGTGATTTTTCCTACAAGAGAAATGGTTTTCCACGTAAATTTTGTGTTCTTGTGTGTATTGTTATTTTGGATTGATAGTTTTTTATTTTTTTATTTTTTTTATAATATTATTTGGGACCCAACAATTGGGAGGGACAACGAAATAGTAATTTGTTCAGAACAAACTACTAAGGGTCATGCTAACGAGCGCCTTTAAGACAATTGTTAATGTAGGGCCAGAAAGCTTATGATCCGGCCCACGCTCTATCCGGGCTCAGGGCCCGTGTCGAGGAGGTAGTGTGCCGAGGACGAGTGATCGAAGGCCGAGGGGTTAAGGGGAACAGTTGAGGACGATCCTGTCCTCGGCCCTCCAAGGCTTTGATAAGAAGAGCAAAGTCTCGGTGAAGGTAATCCACAAATAGTCCCCTAGAGAGGATGTGAGTGGAATGGGGCCCACATGGAGGTACGGTGCGAAATAGGTTCGAGGAAAATACGTCCCCTCCACATTAAATGCACCGGCCAACGTCCTGATCATGTTGACGAGAAAAGACGCTTGGACGGTGTAACTTCGATCCTCGCGACTAAACAGAAAAGTAAGAGGGGACAGCTGATGGAACAGGTACAGAAGTAAGCACCTGCCTGACCAACAAATGGAGGGATAGGATCAACCAAGAGGGACTATACAATGTAAAAGTTAGTGCGCCAGAAAGGGGCTGTGAAAAATGGCCAAAAACCAGAGCCTCACAGCCTGCCTCCAAGAGAAAGACTCCAGGGGTGAAGATAACTTAATCATGTACGGATATCACGAAAAACCCACCACCTGGTGACCAAGGCCTAGCCTTTCAAACCCACGTTCTACAAATGATATTGTTTAGGCCTTTTTTACGTGTGAACCCAAAACTGTTACGGTTCGTTACGAATTGTGTCCTTACAGTTAACAATTCATTTTAAAAAAATTTTGACATTATTTTTATGGGAAATAGAAAAAACTGTCAAAATATTAATTATTTTATTATTTTCCCCATAAAAATTTTATTTAAATTAATTATTAACCATTACCTTAAATGTATCTGTTAGCATTTCCCTACTAATAATATTCAATTAAAAAAAAAAAACCTTTTACAAGTTGATGAATACGTTAGTTTCAAAAAAAATTAAAAGTTGATGAATACGTTTACTTTGATGCAATTTATATTCTTGAGAGGTTTCTAAGGTAATAGAACAGTCTTCGGGCACAAAATTTGTCATAGATTATGATGCTCTTTTCTTTTTTCGACAAATTGATGTCCTTAATTAGTGGCACAAAATTTGTGTCATAGACCCTCTTTTTAACAAAAGTATGGGATCTACAGATGTGCACGTGCATCAGCATGACCAAGGAGCTACATTGTATTATTGTAAGAAAAAAAAGAAAAAAAAAAAAGAAAAAAGAAAAAAGAAGAAGAAGTACTAATACAACTAGGAGTGTCATAAGTCTAGTTTCAAAAAATGAACAAATATTTTATGTTTATTTTGAAGCAAAGAAAAAAAAAACCTATGTTTTTATTTTATATATATATATATATAATTTTTATTTTGAGAATCTAATTTATAAATGAATAAAACAATTTTAAAAATCAACAGAAGAGTTAGCCTTTTTTTGGCAATGTTTTAGTGGGAGTTAGAGTTGTATTTTTACCGCATTGTCTTTTAATTTTTTTTCTCTATTTAAACATAAGGGTGTAGAGACATTTTTGAACTAAAAATAAATAAAAATCTCAAACAAAAAAAGGCCTCTTAAATATAAGAGTTCATTAAATCAGTCCATTTTCAACATATCCCTCAGATTCTAAAGCTACAAATATCTTCCAACTTCTTTTATTCCATTTCTATATCCTTATTTTTCTTGAAATATTTTTTTAATAGGAAAATACCCAATAATTAATAAATAACAATCATAAAAAATAAAAATAAAATAAAATAAAACAAAACAAACAAACAAACAAAAAACTAGTTAAAATATTAATAACAATGATTGTATAGAGAAAAAAAAAATGATGGTAACAAGAAAAATCCTTTTAAATAATGTATCAATATATTATTGGTAACCTAGTATATATATAGCTCCAACATATTATGTAGTAGGTTTTTTTTTTTTTTTTTTTATTTAAATTTTTTTATAGGGTTATGGTATGGTTCTAGTATTGTTAATTTGTCACAATTATATTAACAATATGTTTTTGAATTTACTTGCCTATAATTTTTGTTTTGCTTGTAGTTTTTTTTTTTTTTCTTTTTTGTAATAAAAGGTTTCGTTAAAATTAGCTACAAATAGTCTGAGTCAAAGGACGAGTAGAATGATTTATAAAAAAACAAAAAATTTCTAAAATTGGTGACATCCTCTATTCCTTTTTTTTTTAAGATACTGGATCGGTTTTTAATGTTGAGGCCCAAAGAGAATCTCCTTCAGTTTTTGAGCCTCCATTTTAGCTTAGCTAATAGGGCCAAGTTCCTGGGCTTTGCAGCATCATCAAGCCCCAAAATACCAGCCCTCTTTTTTTTGGTGATGTGACTATGTTCCAGCCTACCAAAAGTAAAAGCCTCTAATGCCATCGTTTAATTCTAATGGACTTTTGTGATAGCCTAATATCAATAATATGAAATTGGGACACCACATATTTATTTATTTATTTTTATATAAGATAGAAATTATACTATCTTAATTTAAGTGTATGTGTATATGAAACTTTCTCTTAAGGACTTAAACCCCGGTCCTTACCCCCCATACCTCATAAACACTTATATTTGTAGAGTGACTATCGCGTCAAAAGTACGCGGTAGTGGCCATTACTTATTCATAAACTGATAAAAGTCTCAGAAAATTGGAGTCACTTTTAAAAATGCAAAGTGTACTTGTGGCAAATATTTTTGTCTATTTTAATATAAGAATCAACTTTTTTGATTCTACGCAATAAATTTTCAAAAATACTTATACTAGATTATTTATTCTACATTTTATTTCAATATAATATTCATTTTTTCATTTATTTTTTATTTTTTACTATTTTAATAGATTGGGGAGAGAGACAGAAAAAGAGAAGAAGCAAGAAAAATAAATAAAAAATTAGCATGCACATGAACAATAGTCATATATATTTACACAGTTACTGTAATTTGAATGTCAATTTGCATAATTTTACATAAGTTGATGTGGGTGATTTTTGAGGTTGAATGTGCAAAATTTTTCCCTTAAGCTATCATGCATTGACTAATGTGAGTGTTCTTGCTAAGATAGAAAGTGTAATGAGTCCAATTCTTTGTTGGTTACTTCAACTAAGGGTCCGTTTAGATACTGCTTATTTTGCTGAAAACTGAAAACACTGTACAAAATAAATTTTAAATATGTGAATAGTACCGTGGGACCCATTTTTAATGAAAGTTTTGTTGAAAAAAGAAGTTTGTGGGTCTCGTGAACAGTGCACTGGACCCACTGGAAAGCACTAAAACGTGCTTCTCAATAAATAAATAAAAATAAAAAAACGCTGAAATGCAAATGCACTACGTTTCAGTTGTACCCAAACAGGTACTAAGTGTGCATTTGGATGTGGATTAAAATTATAAATCAATTCACTATTCAGCTTATTTTTACTACTATTCATGGCCTCACTGCACTTTTTGACACTATTCATGAGCTTCACTGTACTATTTCAATTAACTTTTACTTTTATTTACAGTACTTTAAGTCAAAAGATTTTAGTTTCAACAAAATAAACGGTATCCAAACAGACCCTAAGACCTTTTGGTTTAATAAATGGGCCACTTCAAAGGAGTCTAGATCTCCAAAGTGAATTTTTACTAAAAAATAATATTTTTAATACCCTTTATTATTCCACAATCTAGTTAGTAAATACGTGTCCTGTAAACGTACAATACACGTACGTTCATAAAATTAAGAGTCCGTTTAGGATCTGCTTTTTTCTGAAAGTACTGTAAATAAAAGTAAAAATTAATTGAAATAGTACTGTAAAATTCATAAATAGTACCAAAAAAAGCAGTGAGACTTATAAATAATAACAAAAATAAATTGAATAGTAAAATAAGTTAGGAAAAATAATCTTTGCCAAATCGACCTTAAATTAAACTTTTCTCTAACGTTTTGTTTCCATTGGTACAGAAGTAAACGCGTTTTTTAAACTAAAAGTACAATAGCCGTTTGTTACGGCTGTCGTAAAAATCAAATTGTTAAATTCGTAGCTTTAACATTCACAACCGGGAGAAAATATTGGTTCCTTCGGGAGGACCACTGATGTGGTCCTCCCGGCTCCTGCCAGCCAATAAGAAAGTGCCACATGGCCATTTTTTCTGATTCACATCAACACTTACCCATTACCTTAACTCAGTCGGAAACCCAAAATCAAAATTAAAATACAGTCCTCCTCCTTTGATATGCCAATACTACTGCAAAAAAAAAAAAAAAAACCAAAGGCGACAACAAATTGGTAGAGATCCGTTTATGTATTTAACGGCATGTTTTTTTAGCACATTCCAAATTCACAAGCAAGTTTTTCTTTCTTTTCTTTTGTACTATTATACTACACAAATAATTGAAATTCAAATCCATTCACAAATAAAGTTTTTTTTTTATAGAGAATCCACCAAAACATAGAGAGACGCTTCTCTGAATGAACTAAAAGTAAATTTCCTTATTCAAAATCCTCATCAAAATGAACTTGAAGGCGCCAAATATTTAGGAAACAAGAAAAAAAATGTAGAGAAAACAAAAGAGAGAAACTTTAATTAGTATGCGTCAATCTCTATACATGCTTCAACTTCAATATGCATAGTTACAATTATGCTATTTCCTCTGTTTGGCTACCGAGAAAGTGTAAGGAAAAAAAGTGAAGAAAATACAACTCCTAATCTCAGATTCTGCTTAACTCGGCTGAGGTGAGTTATTCCGATCCAAAACCACTTAAAATCTTTTCAAAAAAAAAAAAAAAAAAAAAAACTCGGTTCTGCTTTTTAACTTGCTTTGCTATAATATTTTCTCTGTAACCAAACGGAGAGCAAGAGTTAAAAAGACCTAGAGATTGGAAATGGGAAGTACCTTCCGAGAAAGCCATGGTAGAGGAGAGAAATCTGGAGGCAACGACAGTGACTCTTATCATGCATGGAGAGAGTGGAGTCACGATGGACTCACCGGAGAACCCATGGTTTCCAGCGAAGGTGGATCAGAACCCCAGAAATCACAATAAACAACAACAATAAAAAATTTCCATAGAGAGAAAAAAGAAAAGAAAAAGAGAGATTGAGTTGAGAGCGAATATCAGAAGAAGAAGGAAGAAGAAGTGGGAGCTTGAGGCAGAACAAGTCTTTGATTTTGGGTTTCAGGCTGTGGGTAAGTATGGAGCTGAGTTTTAACCTTGGTTTGGTTTTGTTAACAAGAGTTAAGATAATGGGTAAGTGTTGATGTGGAGCTGAATCAGAAAAATGGCCACGTGACACTTTTCTATTGACTAGCAGGAGTCGAAGGACCACATCAGTGGTCCTCTCGGAGGAACCAATAATTTCTCAACAACCGGGTAAAAATAGCCTGACAGAGTAGGATAAATGGATAAAACACTAAATAAAGCCTACTCATGTGATGGCGTCAATCAAACATTGGAACGGTAGGAATAAAATATTAAAAAACTATCAAATCAATTTCTAAAAAAATATATTAAACACAATAATTCCCATTTAATATACTTATTTTATTATATCTTATTATAAAACTTAAATCTAACCATTTATTAAAAAAAAAAAAAAAAATCAATGCTACAAGTATAAATTATTTTACAATAATTTTATAAAATATTTTTGAGATCAATTTTTACTAATTTTTATTTATTTTCAACAATAACATCACGTTTTTACTTATCAATAACTACTCGCTATATTAGTTGTAAGGACGCGATTCGTGGCGGACCGTAACAGTGTCGGGTTCGCACGTGAAAAGGCCCCTAACAATATCATTTGTAGAGCGTGGGTTTGGAAGGCTAGGCCTTGGTTGATAGGCAGTGGGTTTTTCACGGTGTTCGTACCAGTTTCAGTTTTCCTACACCCCTGGAGTCTTTTTCCTAGAGGTGGGCTGGGAGGCTCTGGTTTCTGGCCATTTTTCCCAACCTCCCAATCGGTGCACCTTCCTTTTTATTATATAGTCCGTCTTGGCTGATCCTGACCCTCTACTTGTAGGTCAGGCAGGAGCTTGTTCCTGTGTCCATCCCATCAACTGTCCCGTCTAACTTTCTATTAGTTGCATGGATCGACGTTTGCACCGCCCAAACGTCTTTTCTCATTAACCAACTCTGGGTATTGGCAGGTACATTTACTGAAGGGGGTGGGACGCACTTTCCTTGGTCCGAGTTCACACCCTGCTTCCCTATGGGCCCCATTCCGTTCTCATCCCTTTGAGGGGGCTGTTTGGGGATTGCCTACACCAAGGTGTTGGTCTTCCTGTTGAAGCTATGGAATGCCGAGGACAGGGTAAGTTCTCAGCCGTTCCCCTTGCTACCTCGGCCACTGAGCATTTGTCTTCGGCAAGGTACCTCCTCGGCACGGGCCCTAGGCCCAGATAGAGTTTGGGCCGGACTGCAGAGCTCTCGGACTCACAATAGCCCCTCAAAATCCTGCTATCCGTCCCCTCGGACGGATAGGAGGGTTTTGATGACATCATGGATCTGCCAATGCCTATCAATCCTTGTCATCTAGCGATTCCCGAGGTTTTTCACCTGCCTAAGGCACGTTCCTAGAGCCGTTGGAAGGCGAAACGTGGCCTCATTAAATACGGGCGGCTTGGTGCTTCCCACGTTCAACGGTGTGATGGGAATCGAACGGTGGTGATCTCCTGGCCTCTTTGGGCGGGAAAAAGGGGCGTGCTGTTTACCCTAGAAAGTATAAAAGATTTTTTGGAGATGGATCCGTCTCTCCAGTTCTATACTTAAGAGTTTTAGTGCGTGTATCCAGGGTTCATCCGAACTTCCGCCCAAATTCAAGTCTATCTCAAGCACATATAGCCCATCCGAAGCTTAATTCTCTTTTTATGTAAGTTCCCTACCTCTATTAACTCACGTTTTTTCTTTTCTGGATTTATTTCTCTTTAGCTCCCTTTCTTTTCCGTCGCGGGTTAGGTTTGTTTTAGTAAATGGCGAAAGCGGCTAAACTGAGATTGAGGAAGTTGGTTGATACTGAAGAGGCGATGAATAAGTTCATCGTTGATTATAGGATTCCCCCTAACGTAAGGCTGGAACACTGTAAGATGGGGGAATGGCACATTAAGAGGGGAACGGGCGCGGTTGTAATTCCCGTCCTCGCCTCTGTAGAGGGAGGTATGAGAATCCCCATGGGACCAGTGACAAGGGGTTACCTCAGGCATTTCCGTTTAGCCCCTACCTAGTGCGCCGGCAATGTTCTTAGGATTTTGGGTTGTGTGGACGCTTTAAACGAGAAGATGGGTTTAAGACTGACCCACCATGATGTAAACTGGTGCTATAACCTCCAAAAATTGAAAGGAAAAACCTACTACATGAGGTCGAGGGATGATAGGATTCGGTTGATCCAGTGCCTCCCTGATTCCAACAAGGGACTGAACAAGGATTTTCTTATCGTCTCTGGGAAGTGGCATGATGGCGATCCATGCCCCGTAGTAGAAGGAGAACCAGGTGGGGTATTAGGAATGGAAGAGGGATAACCCTTTAAACCATTCTAAACTTACTTCCTTTGATGACTAACTATGCATATATGTTTGTTGTTTTAGTAGATGAACGCGCCTATAAACGGCATTTTCATTTAGTCAATCGGGCAGATTTGGAGACCGTTTTACAAGCGGCAGTTTTTGTGAATGACAGTGATGGCCAAGTTCGTGCAGCTCACAAAATACTAGGGTACCCTCCGGTTCAGAAGTCGTTTGGGGACGCGAAGCACGTGATCAGTGCCCGCCGTCCTTGGCTTCCAAAGATTACAGTGGTAGAGAAGGGGTTCTTGATCTCGCAGGAGCCAGCTGTCCCCAAGAACATCCCCCTGGTGGGCCCCTCTTCATCCCATCAAGCAGCAGAGGACGAGGGTGAGCCAGATCAGCCGGAGGAAGGGTTTGGGGTATTCGACTTAATCTGCCAATCCGAGGACCCTCCGGGTGACCTAGGTGACCCAGCCTTGTCCGAGGCGGAATTATCATTAATAGGCACCTCTTCTCAAGCCGAGATGGGAGTCAAAAGAATACCTTTAACCCCCCTTCTCCAACTCCTCGAGGACCAACCAAGGAAGGATACCCAGGAGGCACCACAACCCAATGCTCCTCCTCCACCAGCTCGGCCCCTTACAATTCAAACCAGGTCATCCTCCGCCAAGTCCCAACCACAGTCCACCCGTTACGAACCTCCCACCTCCTCCCAACCAGCTCGGTCTCCTCGACCCGAAGGTGCTGATTCCAAGAGAAAGAGGAGCACCAAGGGCAAGGACATCGTGGACGAGGGAAAATCCCAACCTCCTAAGGAGAAGGATGAGACTCCGCCCACAAAACAACCGAAGATCGGACCCCAAGGCAGAGGCAAAGGACCCGCAGTTCAAACCTCTCAAGGCAAAGGAAAAGGAATTGATTCCCAATCCTCTCCGAGCGCCTAGCTTCCTGCCCCAATGCTTCACGGGGGTCCATTACTGGAAATTGCCTCTCTGAGGGACCTTGGAGACGGCGAGGGTGGATACGTGGCAGATGCATTAGGGAGAACCATGCTACTTCCTAATGACATGGAAGAGCTGAAGCGAATGAGGATGCAGGAGGTTTTTCTCAGTACTAAGAGATACTTGGGCATGGTAAGATTTCTTGAAACCTAACACTTTACTAATTCTTGTCACCAGTTTGTCACTCACTACACGTTCATCTTTCTTGACAGGCTCTCCAGGTAACCTATAGGATGGAGGAAGAAGTGCATGACAGGAGTAAGGTGGCCGAGAACGAACGCAAGAGGCGCATAACGGCCTCAAAGACTCTCGAAGCTACTGAAAAGGAACTTGCCCAAGTCAAGGATGACTTAACAATGACCACTCGCGAGAGGAATAACGTCTCGGCGGGCCTTGCTAGTGCCCAAAAACAGGCCAAGGACCAAACCAAGCGCGCAATTGAAGCCGAGGACCAGCTGCAAATAGCCAGAACTCTGATCGACGATTTAAATAAGCAGCTGGCCACGGCTCTGCATGAGAAAGGAGTGGCAGAATATGCCCGTGATGAAGCCGTAAGGGCAAAGCAGGAGGCCGAGTTTGCCAGGAATGAGGCGGAAGCTGCCAAAAATACGGCCGAGGACGATGGTTACAACATGGGAGTAGCTGAGACCCAGGCCATCCTTAAGGCGCAGATCCCTGGTGTGTGTAGGTTTTATTGCTCCCAGGTTTGGGAGGAAGCATTGAAGCGAGCTGGGGTGGATGCCTCATCCGATTTGTGGAGGGCGGAGAGCATATTCTACCCGGCAGCCATCCGCGAGGCCACTTCGACTAGCCCCGCGGCTACTCGTGATCAGCCCGAGGAAGAGATCACCCCGTTGGAAGACTCGCAGGCCAGCGGTTCTTCTAGCAAGGCGCCCAAAGAAGGAGAACTTCAGGATGTGACAGTGATATCCCAGCGCATGAGTTCTGAGGCACCTAAAGAGGTTGCCGAGCCCGTGGCTGGCATTCAGGTGCCTAATACAGAGGAACCCATCATACTTGCAGAGCCGTCGCAGGCCACTTCCCTTGCTGTGGTTCCCCAGAGTACCAGTGCTGGTCCTGTTCAGCCTTCCGCGGAAGGGACCATCCTTCCAGGCACCGAAACTGAATCTGCTCCCATTTCCCAAAATGTTACCGACAAAAAAGCAGAAAAGTAGAAACCCTCGTTGGGCTTTTTTGTATTCGTTTCTATTTGAACGATTAACTTGTTTCTTTTCCTTTCACAAACTTCCTAATTTATTGATGGTTTACAAGCATTTGAACATGTATATATGAAATCTTGCTTTTTCTTTTTCCTTCTGATTACATCGTTAACCGCCCTAATAGACGCGCACTATTTGCTTATGAACTCTGCGCTGATTTATTTTAACATGTACAAATAGCTATGCATGTAATACATTCATCACCATGTTCCCCGAACCCTAATTTGCTTGCGCCCACAAAGGCCTTAGATTTATTCCTAACCTTTGTCTTACGAAGATATAAGCACCATTTTTAACGTTACGCATAATAGTTAAAACTCGCTTAGTGCCTGGTTTTCCTCATCCAAGTAGTTGGTTTCCCCGTAGGCTTGAGTCCGAGGACCATACAATGCCTTGGTTCTGTCCAAAACCTAGTTTTCATTACATCCAGGTAGTTGGTTTCCCCTGAGGCTTGAGTCCGAGGACCATGCAATGCCTTGGTTCTGTCCAAAACCTAGTTTTCATTACATCCAGGTAGTTGGTTTCCCCTGAGGCTTGAGTCCGG
Organism: Quercus lobata; assembly: GCF_001633185.2. Classification (NCBI taxonomy): domain Eukaryota; kingdom Viridiplantae; phylum Streptophyta; class Magnoliopsida; order Fagales; family Fagaceae; genus Quercus; species Quercus lobata. The sequence continues at coordinate 10,042,579 of NC_044908.1, read as the reverse complement.
TGGACCATGCAATGCCTTGGTTCTGTCCAAAACCTAGTTTTCCACATCCAGGTAGTTGGTTTCCCCTGAGGCTTGGGTCCGAGGACCATGCAATGCCTTGGTTCTGTCCAAAACCTAGTTTTCATTACATCCAGGTAGTTGTTTCCCCCTGAGGCTTGAGTCCGGTGGACATGCAATGCCTTGGTTCTGTCCAAAACCTAGTTTTCCACATCCAGGTAGTTGGTTTCCCCTGAGGCTTGGGTCCGAGGACCATGCAATGCCTTGGTTCTGTCCAAACCTAGTTTCCATCCAGGTAGTTGGTTTTGAGGCTTGAGTCCGGTGGACCATGCAATGCCTTGGTTCTGTCCAAAAACCTAGTTTTCATTACATCCAGGTAGTTCCCCTGAGCTTGGGTCCCATGCAATGCTTGGTTCTGTCGTTGGTAGTTGGTTTCCCCTGAGGCTTGGGTCCGAGGACCATGCAATGCCTTGGTTCTGTCCAAAACCTAGTTTTCCACATCCAGGTAGTTGGTTTCCCCTGAGGCTTGGGTCCGTGGACCATGCAATGCCTTGGTTCTGTCCAAAACCTAGTTTTCTCATTGTGTGGGATCTTGGCTTTAGGGGAGTTAGCTTCTCGGCCAAGCCCCTAGAGTTTATCCATACGGTTAACGTTATAAGGTACCTAGTTTACTCTTTACAGGGGACCTTGGCTTTAAGGGAGTTGGCTCCCCAACCAAGCCCCTAATCAAGAAACATAGTTCCTAACAGAACTTTATGCTAGAACTCTATAACCGACGGTTAGATATAATGAAGAAGCTCTATCGACCCACTTCCTATACCAACACACAAGCCTTTCCCACAGACGGCGCCAATTGTAAGGACGCGATTCGTGGCGGACCGTAACAGTGTCGGGTTCGCACGTGAAAAGACCCCTAACAATATCATTTGTAGAGCGTGGGTTTGGAAGGCTAGGCCTTGGTTGATAGGCGGTGGGTTTTTCACGGTGTTCGTACCAGTTTCAGTTTTCCTACACCCCTGGAGTCTTTTTCCTAGAGGTGGGCTGGGAGGCTCTGGTTTCTGGCCATTTTTCCCAACCTCCCAATCGGTGCACCTTCCTTTTTATTATATAGTCCGTCTTGGCTGATCCTGACCCTCTACTTGTAGGTCAGGCAGGAGCTTGTTCCTGTGTCCATCCCATCAACTGTCCCGTCTAACTTTCTATTAGTTGCATGGATCGACGTTTGCACCGCCCAAACGTCTTTTCTCATTAACCAACTCTGGGTATTGGCAGGTACATTTACTGAAGGGGGTGGGACGCACTTTCCTTGGTCCGAGTTCACACCCTGCTTCCCTATGGGCCCCATTCCGTTCTCATCCCTTTGAGGGGGCTGTTTGGGGATTGCCTACACCAAGGTGTTTGTCTTCCTATTGAAGCTATGGAATGCCGAGGACAGGGTAAGTTCTCAGCCGTTCCCCTTGCTACCTCGGCCACTGAGCATTTGTCTTCGGCAAGGTACCTCCTCGGCACGGGCCCTGGGCCCAGATAGAGTTTGGGCCGGACTGCAGAGCTCTCGGACCCACATTAGTAATTTGTAAAAAAATTTGTAAAATAATCTGTAACTCTGACATTATCTTTTTTTAAATGTTAAAAAAAATTATGAACTTTTTTTTAGACTAAAAAGAACAAAAATAAAAATCATCAGAATGTGTTAACTAATTGAATTATAAGACTCTTAGACATACTTAATAAAAATTAAATAGTCATGATGCAAAGATTATTGTATTTGTATCGAAAAAATATGATAAATGTTTCCGTATTTTTGTTACGATTAAAAAAAAAAAATGTACAATACTCGTACTATACACATACCGTTTTTCACAGTTTCCGTATTTTTATGCTGAATTTTTGAAATGTAATTTTATGAAAAATGCCGAATTATGCCTGCCCGTATATTTACAGTATTAAACGCGTACCGTATTTTACTAACTACAAAAACAAGATAAAAGTAATATTTAAATTTAAAAGTAACATAATCTTTATTTACTACAAGTACATAAGATTTATTTAAACTCTAATTAATCTTACAATTCATCATATTCTTATCTATTCATCCATTTCCAAATAAAAAATATATATACAATTATAAAATTAATAAAATAGAGACACATGAAACATAAATTTTTTTTTTTTTTTTAGAAGGCACATGAAACATAAGTGAAAGAGAGAAGTGAGTATGTATTCTTGGGCTAGTAAGTCCCATTATACATGCAAGATTAGGCAAAGATACAAGAGCATTGCTAGGAAAGAGCCTAGTGTAAACATAGGTGATAGATCAACATGTTCAAGACTTCAAGTGCCTGGAATTGAACTTTTTTGCCTGGTATTCTCCAACACACCGAAAACGAGGACCAGATCCACTAATCATTTCCGTGACAAACACTTGGTCAATTCATTGGAATTAGGGATGGCAATTTTTTCCTGCCTCGCTTGACCCGTCCCTCCCCGCTTCACCCCGTGCAGGTTTTCCCCGTCCCGCAAAGGTGGTGGGGCGGGGATGGGGCAAGATTTTAGACCCGCACCACGGGGCGGGGCGGGGATGAGTTTACACTTTTTAGACCCACCCCGCCCCGCCCCACATTAATAAGGGTTAAATTGCAATTTTATCGTACCCTAAAACCCTACTATTTGATTGAATTTATTTTATCTATTTTTAGGTTCTTCATCTAACATAGATGGAATTGAAGATAAATTCCAAAATATCTTGGATGATTATGATGATGAAGAAGAAAGTGGCGTCACAATGATGGAAGAAAGTGGAGATTCTTTTTGAAGTTCTAGGCAATTTTTATTTTGTTATGTATAAGGAGTTTGGATTATTTTATTGTGTCATACTATGAAATTTTTGTTGTGATATTTTCTTGTTAAACATTTAGATAATATTATTTAGTTTTTGCTAAAAATTAGTTTGATTTGATAGGATAAATTTATTTATAATTTCAAGTATATTTTTATTATTGAAACATGTCATTTTATTTGAAAAAGTGGTAATAGTTGTAGGAAAAATTAATAATAAATAAAGTTTTACGGTGTAAGGCGGAGCTTCGCGGGTCTTCGTGGGGCCTTAAGGGGCGGGGATGGGGTAAGAAATTTTCCCCATCATGCGGGGCGGGGCGGGGATGGGGCAAGAAAAATCCAAGCAGAACGGAGACGAAGATCTCATCCTTCAACCCCACCCTGCCCCATTGCCATCCCTAATTGGAATGCTGCTTCTTTTCTTTCACATTGGTTCATATTGCATCAACATTTTCTTCTTTATTAACGGTAGCAATGGCAGTATGTGTAAGCGGATTTGATTTATATAGAGGGACCCATCGCTACTTTAGCTTATTTAATACTTTATTTTTTGAAAACCTTGCTAATTTTACTACTTGAACTGTTTTCCATAGCTAACAACTTTTTCTAGAAGCATTATTTCCATTTTCTTGTGCCAAAATGCCAACAGATGAAAAGAAGGAATAAATAAAGCCAGATTCAATATGGTCATTAAAAAATGTCTTATAATCTTGAAATAATTATCAAACACTTTGCAGGCAAACAGAGATTCCACTTAACCGAAATATAGAATAGGCAACAATTCAAAGTCTTGACGACTTTGATACAAAATAAAGAGAACAATCACAATTACTATGTGAAACACCAGTTTTTTTTTTTAGAAGAAAACCTGAGTATTGATTTTTGGTGTTTGGATCAAGTCAACAAGTCAAGGTCTTCATTATTATTATTATTATTATTATTATTTTTTTTTTTTTTGGTTTTTTAAAAGTTGATTTTACGAATAATCACTATATATATTAGGATGAGCTAGTAGTCTCCAACATGCTATGAACCTTAAAACTTCTCTTCCTTTGTTATTGCCTTGTCATGGGTGCCCCTTTTGCAACTCATTTGCTTTTCTTATTTTGCTTATTTACAGCAACCTTCAGTTTAAACTTCTTCAAAGTAGAATCAAATGTCTCTTGCCATGCAAAAGAGAAACAAGCACTTCTAACCCTCAAACAAGGTCTCATTGATCTTTCGGTATTGAGCCCTCTCTCATCTTGGTCTGACCAACAAGATTGCTGTACGTGGGACGGAGTTCGATGTGACAACAAAACTGGTCGAGTTATAGAGCTAACACTAAATGGGATAGCTGGTGAGATTAGTCCTTCATTGCTTGAATTAAAGTTTTTGAATCACTTGGACTTCAGTATCAATGACTTTAATTGTTCCCGTATTCCAAGTTTCCTAGGCTCAATGGGCAATCTGAGACATCTTGACCTCAGCAATGCTGCGTTTTGTGGACTCATTCCTCAACAACTTGGGAACCTTTCAGGCCTTCACTATCTAGATCTTGGAGGTAATTCATATCTTTATTTAGATAACCTTCATTGGATGTCTGGTCTCTCTTCCATTCAATACCTTAACCTGAACTCTGTCAACCTTCACAAAGAAGTTGATTGGCTTCAAATAATGAGTAAGCTCTCATCTCTTTCTGAGCTATACTTGTCAAGTTGTGGGCTTGATAGCCTGAACCCATCTCTTAGATTTGTCAATTTCACATCTCTTCGAGTCCTTGATCTTTCCCAAAATCATTTCTATCATGAGATACCTAATTGGTTCTCGAATCTTAGTACGAGCCTCTTAAAGCTTTATCTGAGTGAAAATTCTCTAATGGGCAATATACCGCCTAGCATTTTCAATTTACAAAGATTGGAATATCTTGAAGTCCAACTTAATTCTTTGAGTGGAAAATTTCCAGAGTCATTAGGTCAGCTTAAGCATCTATCATATCTCAATCTTGAAGGAAATTCTTTAAGTGGTCCTATTCCTTTGTCCCTTGGGAATTTATCTGAAATGCAAAACTTAAAGCTCGCTAGAAATAAGTTAAATGGCACCATTCCAAAGACTCTTGGGCTTCTCTCAAATTTAGTGTCATTGTCTATATCATTTAATCTCTTCACAGGCAGCCTAGATGAAGTGCATTTTGCCAAACTTTGGAAATTGAAAATCCTAGATATGTCTCATACACTTTTGTTCTTTAATGTGAATTCCAATTGGGTTCCTCCTTTTCAACTAGAACAAGCCGACATGAGCTCCTGCAAGATTGGTCCCAAATTTCCTCCATGGCTACAAACACAAAGATCCCTCCAGTTTTTAGTTATGCCCATGTCAGGAATTTCAGGCAACGCTCCGAGTTGGTTCTGGAATTGGTCTTCAAACATTAATACGACCGATCTCTCTGAAAATCAAATAAAAGGGGATGTACCAGACATTTTGTTGAATTCTATTGTCTTAAATCTAAGATCTAATCACTTCAAGGGGAGGTTGCCACGATTGTCTACAAATGTCAAAGTGCTTAATATAGCCAACAACTCATTTTCTGGACCCATTTCCACTTTCTTATGCAAGAAGCTGAACAGAAAGAATGATTTAGAGGTTTTAGATGCATCAAACAATCTCTTTTCTGGAGAACTTTCTAATTGCTGGAGGTACTGGCAATCTTTGATCCATTTGAATTTAGGGAGCAATAGTCTATCAGGTAAAATTCCTTATTCCATGGGGTCTTTAGTTAAACTCAAATCATTGCGTTTACAAAACAATAGCATCTTTGGGGGTTTTCCTTCTTCGTTGAAAAAGTGCTTAGATTTGGGGCTCATTGATATAGGTGATAATCATTTGTCAGGGACCATACCCCTCTAGATTAGGGAAATGACACATCTTATAGTTCTCCGTCTAAGATCCAATGGATTGAAGGGAAATATACCCTTAAATGTATGCCAACTTTCTTCTCTAAGAGTATTGGATCTTGCAAATAATAGCCTATCCGGACCCATACCAAATTGCTTGAAAAATATCATCGCCATGGTTGTGCCTGAACCCAATACTCAAGATGCTTATTTTGACTCTTTAGAGTACAACTTTGGCTATGGCTCCTACATTGCAAATCTTATGTTGGTTCCTAAAGGAAATGAATTAGAATATGAAGAGAACCTTAAATTTGTTAGGATCATAGACCTTTCAAGTAACAACTTGTCTGGGTTAATTCCAGTTGAAATTTCATTTCTTTCTGAATTACATTTTTTGAATTTGTCTCGAAATCATTTGATGGGAAGCATACCAGAAAAAATTGGGTATATGAAAGAGTTAGAGTCAATTGATCTCTCAAGAAATCATATATCTGGTGAAATTCCTTCAAGCTTGTCTAATTTGACATTTCTAAATTACTTGGACTTATCATACAACAACTTGTCTGGTAGAATTCCTTCGAGCACCCAACTTCAGTCTTTTGATGCACTCAATTTTATTGGTAACCCTCAACTTTGTGGTGAGCCTCTCTCAAAACATTGCACAGTAAATGAAGAAGCTCATAACAGAACATCAATGGGCAAAACTGAAGATAACTCTCAAAATTCTAGCTTCTCTATGGGTATGGGAGTTGGATTTGCAGTTGGCTTTTGGACAGTTTGTGGAGGCCTCTTCTTTAATAAGACTTGGAGACATGCTTATTTCAAATTTCTCAATGACATAAACGATTGGCTTTATGTGACTACAATACTAAAGGTGAATTGGATACTAGAAAAGCTAAGAAGCAGTCACCTTAATTAGCAAGTGAAAGGCCATCATTATCTACAAAGAGGTATTACATCAAACATTATATGCCATTAATATTGGTTTATTCATGTTAATGTTTTAGACTTGTAGCCACCTACTTTGAAAACAGTAATTTCTTTTTTCTTATATATATATAATATATATATATATATATATTTTTTTTTTTTTTGATGAACTTCTTTTCTTTTCTTTTCTTTTTCTTATATATAATGCTTTGAATACATTATAATTCACCGTTTAATGCTATTGTGATTAATTTGGATTTTGTTTTTGTTTTTTTAAATTGCCTTTTAACTTCAGTCTATATCTGCAGTTAGCCCTATTGGCTCTGAATAGAATTTTTAAATATAGTTCAGAAAGGTTTGAGGGGGAAAAGTTATGGGAATACCACGAATTGATCAAAAAGAGTGATGTTACGATGGGCATAAAGTTTTTCTGATGTACGTACAACATCAAATATGAGTAATTTATCAAAATATATATTGCAAAGCCATATTAGGTCCCCTCCAATTTTTTATTTATTATTTTTTAATAGAAATCTTAAGTATGAAAAGTTAAAATAGTGGGGCTTAATTATGACCTCCAAATTTGAAGTATAATTTATAATAAAAAATAATTGTTTAAGTATATAAATTTCATAAAAAAAAAGTTTAGAGATATTTATATTCATTTAAATGGAGTCATAATCTAGTCAATAATGGATTGTATACCAATTATTTAATTAAATATTTATAAAAATCATATAATGAATATATAACTATCTTAAGAATCATCTAAAAAAATATGGAGTAAAAGGGGACTTTTATTTAGTCCTTAAACTATATGGGTTGTAATTTCAGCTATTTCATTATTATTATTATTATTATTTATTGGCAGCTATTTTATTATTGTTTCTTCGTATTTGTCTACTTCAGAATTCATAAAAAATAGTAGATTAGAGAATAAAAAATAACAGTAAGAATTCATTCTCAAAAATATATATATATATATATATATATATAGCAATAAGATTTTTTTTTTGGGAGAGAATAACAATAATAAATTAATAATATTCTATTTCTGCGCCAGCATGCTCATTTGGGATTTCAGTACCAATGGCATAAGTTTATCAAGTTTAATAGATTTAGTACACTGACCCAACTACCAAGTATTTAATTTTCATTTTTAATTTTGTTTATAGTACTTTGAATTATATACACACACAGTATTTTTGACAATTTTAGGTCCTTGTGTATATTTCAGGAAGTGATATGCATGGGTTCATGTTTTTCAAGAGGCCAGAACGAATCATTGGTAATAAAGATGTACTGTATCTTTTTTTTTCTTTTTCTTTTTTTGATTGGTGTACTAGATGTTATATCTTTGTTTTATCTTAAAATATACATTGAATAAAATGTCAGAAATTATTAGACGTTATTTAAACAATAACTTTTGTTGTTTAATTAATACAGCACGTATTTTCATAATGTTTTTTTATCCACATGTATTTTCAGAATACTTAAATAATATTACTAGAACGTCATTACCAAACAAGTCCACGTAAGATGTGTAAGAACTAATTACTTTTACATGGTGCTAGTCATTTAAAGAAGAGCTTAGCATGTCATAATGTGCATGGATAACCTTTGAACTTTAATCTAGTTACACTAACATCCTTAAATTATTATTATTAATTTTTTTTTTTTGCCAATTTAGTTGAATTGTTTATAGGTAGCTATTAGTTTAATTTATTTCGTATTTTGAGACTTAGGTAACATTTGGATATAGTGTCTCATCCTCACATCTGCGTTTCTGCGTTTAAAGTGGGACTTGCTTACACTGTGCACGTTCAGTCATTCACGTGTATTGTGCAGTTTGTCCATTCACGCAGTTCAGCCATTGTGCACTGTGCATGTGTCAACATTTAGTTGCGTAAACAGTTTGTCCATCTTTGCTGGGACCCACATGTGCACTGTTTAGTCTTATTTTAAAATTATTTGCTACAGTATTTTCAATTTTCAATTTTCAGCATAATAAGCGATATCTAAACAGACCTTTAGTGTAAACACCACCTTTTGCAACGCTTCATTCTCTTTGTTAATATTATTATTATTATCCCAAGAAAATTGGTCTCTTTTTATGTTCAAAAAAGTTCAGATAATTGTATTATTAATGTTAAAATCTGATTGGTTTGATTTATGATCCTACCAAAGAAATGCATGCAAGGGATTATCTAAAATTAATTCTAATTTGTCCATAAAATATATTAATAGAATTTTAGTTAAAAGACAAAATCCTATTGGTTGGCAATTCTGATTATGGTAAACATGCAAATAAATATACAATTCCATGCAAATAGAGTGGACTCTCTAGTTAAATGTAAATAACCATCCAACCACATAAATACAATTCCCAAAAAAAATGTATTTATGTGGTTGGGTAATGCATTTATTTTATTTTATTAATTAAAATTTAAATCAAGTAAATAAAAACACAATATCTAAAATAGGAAGAACTATATCTTATGTGGGACTTGTTTATTGTGAGAGAAATGGTGCATACACCCGAAATAAAATATACATTCTCTTAAGATAAAGTTGACATGCTTAAAAGACTAATTTATCTCTTAAGAAAATGTTTAAAAAAAAAAATGATTTTTTTTTTAACCATTGGGACCTTAGTCGAAAACCTACTGGGACTTGTGTTTCTGAATAGGAAAAACACAAGGCACAAGTGCTGATTGGCACTTATGTCTCTTTTAATTAGTCTAAACTCAAGTCTCATAGAAATTTGTGTTTCTTCCTAATATTTTCTCAATAAGATTATGCTCTCTCTCTCCCACACAAAATACTAAAGAGAGATAAACCACTTGTTTCACTTTCAGCATCAAATGCACATTATGAATATCTTCTGTATCATAAATTGTATACCACTCTATGTATCACTTTTTTTTTCTCCTACTCAACTAACGGGAGAGGCAAACATAACTAGAGAATCCAAGTGTCAATTTTTTATTAGTGGTAAATGAAGTGGTACACAATTTATGGTACAAAAGATGTTCGTTCAAATGCACAACTTTTGGTTCCTAAAAGTAAGGAGAATATTGATTAAAAAATAATAACAAGGAGAATGCTATCCTTTTTAAATATTAGAGGTATGCAAACTTAGAGGACAGGATTTTTCAAAAACTTAATGTAGCTCTATAGTGCTTTAGTGTTCAACCCCCATACCCGGTAGCTACGAATTTTTTTTTTTTTTTTTTTTTCTACATATTTCCACATACATCCATCATAAAAAATACACAAATCAGCTTAGATTTATAGGATTAATCCTTTTTATCAAAGCATCATCATAATCGGTAAGTGAAGAAAAGTTCGTCACTGCCACTATCTTTTCAAAGAAACTGTAACTGATGAAGAACTCTACAAGCTCAAGATCAAACAATTCTTTGCAGTGAAGAGAGCTAAAATTCATCCCCTGGCCATTACCAGATCATAATTCGGAATTTGCATGCTGGTAGTACTCTCAACCTTTAGAGTTAGGACTGAGTTATTGTTTCTTATTCAAAAATCCAAAAAAATATGTTAGAATGAATCTTTTGTGATCATGTTTTAGAATATAGCATATTAGGGTTTTCGGATTTGATTATCATATGTCATGTACATGTTTATATAGATTCAAACATTTAGATCTAGGATTTTCAATGTGTAGATCTAGGGTTTCATGCTTTTTATCACATTTTCAAGCATATTTTTTATTTATCATGATTTAATTATTTGTGCATCACATTAAATATGAAAAAGCAAAAATTATTTTCTATTTTAATTTGATTATACATTCACATGTCATTCAGATCTAACGGTTGAATGACTCATATTTACATGACACAAAAACTTGAATATATCCAGGGTTCCATACCTACCATAGATTATATTACGACTCATCTTCCATGTCCATTGCTAACCTCATATGTTGTTTGTTTCCCTTGCGAGATGTTTTCGTTCATCATGCGGATTTGGAGTCAATTTATTGCCATGAATTACTTCTATTATTCCTTGTTTGTTGGAATGGTGGATTATGTTATCGGCCTTTGTACCTTAAGTAGATCAACTTAGCGAGTGCATAGTAGAGCGTCTAACACATCCCAACTTTGATAACTAAACTCCCAAATAAAATCTTTGGGATGTAGATTCGGAATTTTCCTGTAATTTCCTTTTTCTTTACTTTCTTTAGATTGTAACGGGGAACACAAAGTCTTATACTTTTCTTTTATAGAATTTACTTAGGTCTAAACCCTAGTAATTAATTTTCTTGCAATACATGTATTTATTTATTTATTTATTTATCAGTATGTGTATACTTTTCTAGTTTTTTAAGAAAAACTTTTCTCGTAATTAATTAAGTAATGGCTCCATTATGCAAATCCATTATCTTACGGAGAATAATATTGGATCTCCAACAGTGGTGGCGGGGGTGTCATCCATTACTAAATCCCAGAGTTTGCTTTGGGCTGTTGTTCTCACACTTTGGTTTTGATGAAATTAGAATAGTAGAACCAATTGTATAAATTGTACTCCTTTCTTTAACAATGGGTGTAAATAATTGAATGGTAACCCAATTTTTAGGCCTATGACCCAAATCAACGACCCAACACAATTCCATTTTGATCCCTACATGATAGATTTGGTGGTTTTTAAAGCTACTATGTGTTGCATTGGTGATCTCTCCACCCAAAAAGGTTGGATTGGGTTGAAAAATACTCCAAAGACCAATCCAACTAGGCCCATGCACACATGGATTTATATTTGTCAGCATCAATAGCTCCACCAATAAGGGCCCGTTTGGTCCTAGTTTTAAAAAATTATTGTATAAAAAGATGTGAAAACTATGGTTTAAAAAGTGTTGTTAAAAAAAGTGTTTTTAGTGTGAATAAAACAAAAAAATGTGTTTGGTATCATGGTTTAAACAACATTTTTCAATGTTCAAAAAATATAAAATATGTGTTTGGTATGTGTGTTTTGAATAATAAAAAAAACTAACCAAAGTACAAAATAAATATATTTTAAATCAGGAGAGAGAACATGATGGGCCCATAAATCAGGAGAGAGAGCATGGCTGACCAAAATATTTTTAAAAATATTGACCAAAGTACGAAAAAGCTGACCTGAGCACTAGTGTTTGTTGTTTAAGATAATTACAGAATTGCTACTGAGCACTAGTGTTTGTTGTTTAAAAACCGTCTGGAGGTGATTTCAAAAATGGGTTTTTGAACAATGTTTTCCAAACAATAGGGAACAGGACTGGTACACCAAACACATTTTTTTTGTTTTGTTTTTTGACACTAGTGTTTAGGTGTTTAAACACTGAACACTAGTGTTTAAACATGGTGGCCAAACGGCACCTAAGTTTGGGTAGTTTAACTTTTGCAAACGGTGTTCATGTTTCATCAAAAACATTGGTAGAGGGGAGGGGGTCATGGCCCTCTAGCATTTTGAATTTCTCCCCCCTCTCCTTATTTATGAGTAAAATTTTATAGAATGTATCATTTTTATTTATTGGCCCATTTAATATTTAAAGAAAAACATTGCATAAAAAATCATTTGAAATGAGTATTATTATCTCATTTTTCTTTTAATATTCACTTTTTTTTCAGCTATAACTTATTAAATTTAGGAGCATTTATTTATTAAAAAACATGTATGAGCATTTAAACCATATGTTCGTAAAAATAGATAAGTAAATCTATTTCGTAAAAATATTAAATTTTTTTTTTTTTCATTTTTCATTTAGAGAGTTATAAGGGATATAAGAATGCTTGTATTTTCCATTAAAAGAAAATATGCTATGATTTTTATGGCTCAAACTTTGGGACATATGCTACTTTTTCATCCATAAGCAGAAGAAAGTATTTCATTTAGTTTTTTTTTATGATTATATATTTCCTATTTACATTATATATGTTAAGACATATTAAAACTTATATTTATAATTCAATCTAATTGAAATTAAAACATTTTATGTTTTCTAAAAACATTGTTATATCCTAATGTGAAATCTTTAATTTTTTAAATTAATGAAAGATTACTTTTTTGAATTATGTAATATCGATTATCAACTAACTGAATATGTATATTATACATTTTCAGTATATATATATATATATATATATATATTATATATGTGTGTGTGTGTGTGTGTTTTTGTGGATTTAGTCGTGCTCTTAAAAAAAATTTATTACTTCACCACTGACCACATAGTCAAGTTTTCTCTTTTAGATGGTCTAATTGAGTATTTCAGGTTGAGGCCCAAAGAGAATCTCCTTCAATTTTGGAGCCTCCAGTTTAGCTAAGCTAATAGGGATTATGTTCCTGGACTTTACTTACAGCATCGAGCCCCAAAGCACCAGCCCTTTTTTGGTGAAGAGACTTTGGGTTCCAGCATTTCCAGGTGCATCTTCTTTTTCTCTTTATTTGAACCCCATTAGAAGTTTTTCTCGTTAGGTAACAACAATCCTTTATAAAATACACTATGCCAATGGACTTTTGGGTAGCCCAATATCAATAACATGAAATTAGGCTACCAGTCTCAGGAATACTGGAGTCACTTTTACCACTTTACCAATATTAGCTTGTTGCAAGAAAATGACTGACAATAATAAATCTTACTTAATTATTACAAATGCTTTTTTTTTCCCTCACATACCCATCTTTTAATGATTACATAACTAGCACAACCCTTTATTCACTGTTATCAATTTGAATTGAATGCTAAAAGAATTTCTTATTTGCTACTTTTAGTTAGTTCAAGTGGTAAATTATCTAAGAAATTAGTTCAGTTTGTGTATATAAATAAAAGTTGGAGGTGAAAAAATAAGATCAGAAATTTTATTAGGCTGACCAAATTAAGCTTCATAATTACTAATGGAATTTAATTTAATTTGACTATTCTATGATTCCTAAAGAAAAAAACAGAGTTATGGGCCATCTAGAAGTCGGAGATTTGACATGGTCTAGTATTAAAATTATGCAGCATGGTGGAAAATAATGTAAAGTGTTGAACAAGTCACCTAGCGAAAAGTGAAATAAGTCACCAAGTCAAATTCTTGATGAGTTTGGCATTGATCAGGAATCTCTACGCGGTACGTGAAAGATGGTTTTCAAATGAAACTACCACGACTCAAATTTGGGATGTGTATTTCCTGTATACTCTGATTTTCTGAGCTTCTGACAACGCTCATGGCTTAATTATAGTATCAACAGAACTGTAATGGAAATTTCCATAGTTCACCAAATAACCAACCATTAGCATGGTAAATTAGAACCAAATGATAACTCCATTAGAGAGCGTAGGTTCTAGGATAAACAGATTTCTCAATAAGCTAACAAGAAATACACAGGTCAATATGGAAAAGGATCAACGTTTCTATCAAGGTGGGGAAAAATGATATTGGCAAGTAGCAACATTTCAACATGAACTTTAATTAGAATAAAGCTTTTAACATGAAACATCCCAGCTAAAACGCATATGCCATAGTTAAATTTCAATGAGAAACTGACAATATGAACTCTTTAGTTTAGTACCGACTGCATATTCAAAATTAAAGACATCAAATTTTGGACATTGCCATGGATACCTTCAAGCCAGGGGATAGCACCCACCTAGAATTTAGATAATTGCATGAAAATGATGGTGCAGAAAGGAAAATAAGTCATCGATCAAAAAAACAGACCAAGTCTGCAAGTCAAAAGTCTTTGCAACAACCTGCTATGAACCTTCAAACTTTCGTGTGGTAATCCATGATCTCTTGCGTTAGGCTTAAAGCCTATAGTGTCATGAGATAGTAGTATCCAATTTGATATGAATCTTCAAACATCTCTTTGAACATTTCTCTTTCTCTGTTATTGAGTTGTCATGGGTGCCTATTTTGCAACTCATGTGCTCTTCTTACTATGGTTCTTTTCCGCAACCTTCACTTCAAGCTTTTTCAAAGCAAACTCAAATTTCACCTGCAATGAGAGAGACAAACAAGCACTTCTAACCCTCAAACGAGGTCTCACGGATCCTTTGAACCGACTCTCATCCTGGTCTGACCAAGAAGATTGTTGTAGATGGGACAGAGTTCGTTGTGATAACAAAACCGGTCGAGTCACAGAGCTCGACCTATCGCATACCAGGTCAAGTGGTGAGATTAGTTCTTCATTGCTTGAATTAGAGTTCTTGAATTACTTTGACTTGAGATGGAATAACTTTAATTGTACTACTATTCCAAGTTTCCTCGGTTCAATGGGTAGTTTAAGACATCTTGGCCTTAATTCAGCTAACTTCTGTGGAGTCATTCCTCATCAGCTTGGGAAACTTTCAAGCCTTCTCTATCTAAATCTTGGAGGTAATTCTGACCTTTATGCAGATAACCTTCGTTGGATGTCTAATCTCTCTTCAATTCAATACCTTGACCTGAGCTTTGCTAACCTTCACAAAGAAGTTGATTGGCTTCAAATAATAAGTAAGTTCCCATCTCTTTTGAAGCTATACTTGGCAGATTGTCAACTTGATAGCCTAAACCCATCTCTTGGATTTGTCAATTTCACATCTCTTCAAGTCCTTTATCTCCCCAATAATCATTTCAATCATGAGATTCCTAATTGGTTCTCTAATATAAGTACAAGTCTCTTCGTGCTTGACCTAAGGAACTGTTCTCTGAAAGGCGAAATACCTCATGGTATTTTGAATTTTCAGAAATTAAAATCTCTATTATTGAATTCCAATCTCCTAACTGGAAAAATTCCGGAGTCATTAGGGCGGGTTAAGCACCTAATAAACCTTGATCTCCGATTTAATTCTTTAAGTGGTCCTATTCCTTCATCCATTGGAAATTTATCTTATTTGGGAGATTTATTCCTTTATGATAATCAGTTGAACGGCACCATTCCAAAGAGTCTTGCACTTCTCTCAAATTTAAAGGCGTTGCTTGTTGGATATAATCTCTTAACAGGCACTGTAGACGAAGGACATTTCACTAAGCTCTCCAAATTAAAGTACCTAGATATGTCTTTTACATCTTTATTCTTTAATGTGAACTCTAATTGGGTTCCACCTTTTCAACTTGAATATGCTTGGATGAGCTCCTGCAAGATAGGTCCTAACTTTCCTACATGGCTACAAACACAAAGATCCCTCAAAATTTTAGAAATGTTCCAGACAGGAATTTCAGACAAGGCTCCGAGTTGGTTATGGAATTGGACTTCGAGCATTGAAATAATCGATCTCTCTAGCAACCGCATAGAAGGGGATGTCTCAGGTATTGTGTTGAATTCTACTATCTTAAATTTAAGATCTAATCACTTCAAAGGTCGAATGCCACAATTGTCTACAAAGGTCAAAGTGCTCAATATCGCTAACAACTCAATTTATGGATCCATTTCCACTTTCTTGTGCCAACAAAGGAATGTAAAGAATAAATTAGAGATTTTAGATGCATCAAACAATCTCTTATCAGGGGAGCTTTCTCATTGCTGGAAGTATTGGCCGTCTTTGATTCGTTTAAACTTTGGGAGCAATAGTATATCAGGTAGAATTCCTTATTCCATGAGTTCTTTAGTTGCACTCCAATCACTGCATTTACAAAACAATAGCATCATTGGAGAAATTCCTTCATCATTGAAAATTTGCTCAAATCTTAGGCTCATTGATATAGGTGATAATCATTTGTCAGGCATCATACCACTCTGGATTGGAGATATGACAAACCTTTTAATTCTCCGTCTAAGATCAAATAGATTCAAGGGTCATATACCTCTACAAATATGCCAAATTTCTTCTCTTAGAGTGTTGGACCTTGCAAATAATAGTCTATCAGGAACCATACCAAAGTGCTTGAAAAATATTAGTGCCATGGCAATACGGGAACCCAATATTCGAGACATCTCTTTTAATTCTTTACGATATATGTATGATTCTGGATCATATATTGAGAATCTTAAATTGGTTCCCAAAGGGAATGAACTGGAATATGAAAAGAACCTTGCATTTGTTAAGATCATAGACCTTTCAAGTAACAACTTGTCTGGATCAATCCTAGTTGAAATTTCAATTCTTTCCGAATTACATTTTTTGAACTTGTCTCGAAATCATTTGATGGGTAATATACCAGAAAAAATAGGGAGCATGAAAGAGTTAGAGTCAATTGATCTCTCTCAAAATCATCTATCGGGTAAAATTCCTCCAAGCTTGTCTAATTTGACATTTCTTAGTCACTTGGACTTGTCATACAACAACTTCACCGGCAAAATTCCTTCAAGCACTCAGCTTCAATCTTTTGATGCTCTCAGTTACATTGGCAATCCTCAACTTTGCGGTGATCCTCTTCCAAAAAGCTGCACAATAGAGGAGGAATATTTGAATAAGTCACCAATTGGCAAAAAAGAAGATGAATATAAAAGTTCTAGCTTCTATATAGGTATGGGAGTTGGATTCACAACTAGCTTTTGCGCAATTTGTGGGACTCTCTTCTTCAACAGGACCTATAGGCATGCTTATTTTAGATTTGCAGATTATATAAAGGATTGGATTTATGTGACTACAGTGCTAAAGATGAATTGGTTACTGAAGAAGGTAAGAGGATGCCACCTCAGCAAGCGTAAAACATCGTTATCTAGCTAAAAGGTATTGCTTCCAACAATATGTCCCTAATATTAATTCTAAAGTTACATACTTTGAAGATATGATTAATTCATAGCTAATGTGATAGTGATTTAAATATTATTTCACAAATATAGCATATCTTTAGCTTCAATATATATTTGCAGTTAGTTAGTTTTTCTTGAAATAAAGTTCATTATATTATTTCTCATATATATATATATATATATATTAATAAGTAATGCTTAGAGAAAATTCAATTAGGTTTTAAATTGGATTTCAGTTGTTGTCCAATTTTTTGCCATGTGTCCTATTTAAATTTTCTTAATTTTTGTTCTAGGTGAGTTAATGAGATGCAAAAAAAAAAAAAGTCTAATATAAATAAATCATCAAAAAATCAATAAACAAAAAAAGAAAAAAAGAGTAAACTCAAGTGTATATCCAAAAGAAATTAAATAAAAAAATAAGAGAGAGAGAGAGAGAGAGAGAGAGAGAGAGAATAATTTAAATCCATATATTCGAGTAATTGTAATTTTTTTTAATTGTACCATGCATATACACGGGTTATACACTAATATACATAATACATCAAATATGTGGTGTAGAGGAGTTTTAAATATTATATATTATTCAATGCATAGCTTGATTTCTCACTTCATATGATGTAATTCAGTAGGAGGATTTACTAATAGAATATCAAAGACATGAGCTTAACATGAATTCTTAGAATTTCAACATTATTGAATTGAAATTAAGCTTGATACTGGCCATGCTCCTCATATTCACATCACCACTATTGAATATTGCAATTCATTGTGTATACTTCAAGAGGTGGCACTGGTTCATGCTCTTCAACAGGCCAGAAAGAATCATTTGCAAAAAAAATATACTTGGTCTTATTTCATCTTGGTTTTATAATAAAACATACATGAACAAAATCCTACATATTATATATAATTCTTGTATATGATTTGTAAGAACCATTTATCTATATGGTTCTAGTCCTTTAAAGAAGAAAATATTGGCCTAGTTGGTTATCTTTTTCCTTATTTAACTAATTAAGTTTCAAAACTAGCAGATTGACTACAATGTTAGTGAAACTTATATTATGTATAAGGGGTTATATGCGTGTGCTTACTTTTAAGTGGCTGATTGCAGGGAAAGTCTAAGGAGAATTCCTCAAGTTATGATCTGCCACTGCTATAGGGAGGTTAATAAGTGTGTGGATGGACTTGCTTGGAGGGGTGTCCACCAAGCTCAGGATTTTGTTTTGTTTTCTGAGCCTCCTTCTAATGTGTAGTTGCTACTTAATTTGGACCGTGTTGGTATGGTGTATGAACGTTGGGTTCCTTTTGGTGGGGGCTAGCTACCCTCCTTTATTATATTATCCCTTTTACAAAAAGAAAAAAAGAAAAAAAAAAAAAGGTATCTTTTGTACTTGTTGATTGTAATTGTTCAGCTGGTAATGTAAGCCTCTTTTTGGTATTTTAAAAAATAAGAATATATAAAGAAGGAAAATGTTTACCACTAAACCGATTCAAAAGAAAATTTCTCTAACCCACTACTTGGTAATCGATAAAACTATTTATATGTATGCATATGACTTAAAACATGAGTTAATTAACACGTTGATAATTTTATCAATCATCATGTAATAGGTTGGAGGAAATTCCTCCAAATTTGTCCAATAAACAATACACTATAATTGCAAACTTGTGAGTAATAATGTCTTCAACTAAGTAAACTATTTGAAAATTATGACAACGTCTTCTGCATATTTGAGTGTTAAATAACATATCAGGCCCGAAGTTACACTAACCCCGCCTTTTTATTTGTCAATCTTTCTTCTTTTTCTTTTTATTTTTATTTTTTTTCTCTCTCGATGAATATATATATATTAAAAGTTACTTGTCTATCTCTTAAAAGTCAAATGATTATTCAAATTATGACATGGTTACTTTTGCAAATTTGAGTGTTAAAGAACCTATTAGGCTGAAAGATACACTAACTCCGATTTTTCATTTGCCAATATCTAATAAGTCAAATGATCGTTCCTCCACCATTCAAAAAAACAATTTTTTTTTGATGCATCACGAATAACACTAACTTTCATTGAACAAAGAGACTATTAGAAGTTAAACATATAAACAGTTTAGTAAGTAGAAAAGTACTTATAGAAATCATTGGAGTCAATGACCAAATTTCATGAAATTTGGTGAATTGAAGGGAATCATCATGAAATTTGGTGAATTGAAGGGAATCATCATAAGGATCAAAGCTCATCACCTTATGGTCATGACCTACATCACTTTCTAGGCAAATTCATTTATTTAGATCTTTAATTAATCTTTTTGCTATTTATGGTAATTTTATTTATTTATTTATAACTTTTGATTTAAATGGCGAAATAAGGTCCCATGTCTTTTTGGATGTCTCCTAAAGACTTTAGGATTTAATTTTGTGTGGGGCCAGAGAATTTGTGACCCTGTTCCACTTTACATTAAGGCCCAAGGCTCGAGCTGAGGAGGGATATAGCCGAGAACATACAATGAAAGTCCAAATAGCCTTGAGACATAGCCGAGGGTGATTCTGTCCTCGGCATCCCCAAGGCACTCCTAAAAGAAAGGGCAAGAACGGTATAGGAACAGTTTTGGGAAAAACCGAACACATCCACGTTGATGGAGAAAGGACCCCTGGACAATATGGTGACAAAGGACAAAGGAAAGGATTCCATTACTGCAATTAAATACTCTGCGCCAGACAGAGCAATGTTTTTCAGCTTTTACAACCACCCCCAACCACTTTGAGTATGAGCTGATGGGACAAATATCAGCCCTGAAAAGCTGAACCTACACGTGAACGTTGGAGGAAGAGTAAAGGCTAATATAAAAAGAGAAGAATGCAATCAAAAAAAGGGGCTTGGAAAAAAGGCCAAGAACCAGAGCCTCCCAGGCCATGCCGAGGAGAAAGACTTCTCGAGCGAACATGGTTCATTTCTGTATGAGTACCATGACTAACCACCGTTCGGTGACCAAGACCTAGCCTTTCAAGCCTACGCTCTACAAATTATATTGTTTGGACCCTTAACATGTGAACCCAACATCATTTTGGGGTCGTTACAAATTGAGTCCTTACATTTTGTAATTTTCTCAATTTTGTATTTTTTTGGGTAATTTTTCCTATTTTCTTAGCCTAAGTTTAACACAAATTATGGGTTTAGGTGTCTTCTAGCCACCCTAGGAGTCCGGTTAGGGTTCTTTTAAAGGCATCATGGCAGCCCTAGATTATCCCCTCCTATTTAAATGCATTATAGCCCCCAACACAATTTAGTTTGGATCAATAATATTTCAAAGAGTTTTAACCTCTTTTATGGGGGTGGAGTTCTTTTTGTGGATTTAAGGGTTATCTTGAAATGAATGTGATTTGTATCTTGGGGCTTTCTACCTACATAATTTTTTTAGCAAATTACACATACTTACCTTGTGCTATACCTGTGGAAAAAAGGCTATTATGTGTTTTATTTTGCGATATTTACCTCTCTATGCTTTACTCTATCAGTATCAGGCATTTTCACTAACTTTAATTAAATTTTATGATAAGTCAAGTCAAGGATGGAGCCTGGATTTAGAGTCAACGGAGGCAGTTTTGCTGTTGGCTATGCGCGGCAATTCTGGCCTCCAGCTCTATCGCTTAATTAATTGCTAAGGGATTTTCTATTTTCTATTTATTATTGTTTTGTGCTTTTGATGTGTGCATTGTTGTTGGGTAAGAAAAAAAATTATTTTATTTAAATTTTTTTAAAGGGTTGGTTTGTTTGTTTTGGTTAAAATTGGTTGATTAAACTTAATTATTTTTAGGTTTACTATTGGTAATTTTTGTTATTAGGATAATTTTTTTTGGGCTTGTACCTATACATTTTTTTATGGCCTCTGGAAAAAGGAAAATGCTAGAGTTACAATTTTTATTTTACAAATTGTTGATGTTGTGAGTGGTTATTAGTAAATAAAAAAGTGATGTAATTGGTAGGTCTAGATGCAAACCAATAAGAATTTACAACTTCAACAGTTTGTAAAAATATTGTAGAAGAGTTTGTAACTATAACATTACTTTTAAAAGAATCAATGATATTATTAAGAGAGACAAAATATAATTTTATAAAACAAAATTACTAAAATTAATAATTATATATATACTAATATTTTTTATAAAAAAAATTAGGGTGGGCAATTGCCCCCCAATGCCAAAGTTTACCTCCGTCCATGAGTCAAGTGCCTACATCACCTATCGGAAAATAGTTAAAAGAAAATTAATATTTTACCCTAAAGCTTACACCTTGTGAACAAGCATAAACCCAAATTTTCTTCAATTATTTATCACTAGATAATGTCGGCAAATGTCATATCATCGAATTCCATTAAAGTTAGTAGAAATGCCTCAAAGAACCGTTAGGAGAGGTTAAAGAGTCGCAAGAATAAAGGGTTTTCTTCTTTTGGCAATAAAGGTTTCGTTAAAATTAGCTACAGGTAGTCAGAGTCAAACGCCAATCCATCATTAATGACCTTTCTCACTCCTTTTATCGAAGATGTTCTTTCCTGCCTTGCAATGCAAACCGCCCATATTCTAGATCAGGACCTTTTGTGCTGCCAGCGTCTAGCGTTTCTAGCATTTAGATACTAGGCTTCTAAGGTTCAGGCCCAAAGTGAATCTCCTCCAGTTTAGCTTTAGCTAATAGGGCCAGGCTCCTGGGCTTTGCAGCATCAAGCATTCAAGCCACAAACTACCAGCCCTTTTTTGGTGAAGTGACTTTGTTCAGCTTACTAAGTAGCGGTGTCAATTCGGATTATCGTGTTAGGTAGGGATACTCGATTAAATGACTCAACCCGAATCCGATTAATTTAATAATCGTGTCATGATCTTTCAACCTTAACCCAACCTGTTAATAACGCAGGTTAACTTGACCCAACCCACTTGACACGCTTAATAAATGGGTCATATTAAGTTGACACGAATGTAACTCAACCCATTTCAACTTGTTTAATATTAAATATAACATCTTTCTAGATTTTTTATTTTTTTTATTTTTTTATTTTTTTATTTTTTTTTTACATCCTAAATGTAG
Organism: Quercus lobata; assembly: GCF_001633185.2. Lineage (NCBI taxonomy): Eukaryota > Viridiplantae > Streptophyta > Magnoliopsida > Fagales > Fagaceae > Quercus > Quercus lobata. Next base: position 10,020,213 of record NC_044908.1, on the reverse strand, counting down.
TGTATACACTTCAAGTCTTCAACCTACATTCAAAATAATATAGTTAAACAAACATATACCATTCATCTAGAAATAAGTTTTTTACAAAAATATAAGAACATTTAGAGATTTAGAGTTTGTAGGGTTTAGAGATCTAGAGTTTGTAAAGTTTCAATTTCCAATGATCCCTTGTAAGTTTTTGTAATTACTTACTTTTCTTGTTAAATTTAAAATATAGATTGAATATACAAGGTATTTGACAAATCTAAAATAAAATGAATATTTATTTGTTATACGAGTTAAATGGGTTGTGTTAAATGGGTCATTTCGGGTTGATAAAAAAAAATTGACTTGTCAAACGTGTTTATTGCGGGTCACGCGGTTAACCCGTTTATGACTTGTTTCTTATCCTGTCGCTTTCAGGTCGACCCGTTATAACCCAAACCCACTAAGTCCCAACCCTAACCCGCAAAAACCTGTGTCAGGTTTGTGTCATGTTCGCGGATTGGGTCGAACATTAACACCCCTATTACCAAGTGATTCTTCATTTTGTCCTGAGTTGAAAGACATCAAGCAACACTAATATTAAGTTAGAATTGATTTATGTATTTTGTGTGGAGATTGTATTTTCAAGATTTATTCTCATACATTCACAAATGAGGCAGATTGTCCCATTTTATAGGTGGCTTAGGTAGTGGTTGTGCTCATAAATGCCTCCCTTTCATATAATTAGAGGTGATTATATTACCTTGGGTGTAATGGTTATTATCTTGATAGGAGTTTAAGACTTTTAGAAACGATTGGCATTTAATATGTTGAATGTACTTGAACAGTTACTCTTTTTTTCTTTTTTTTTCCTTTAATGACTTGACGATGAGACAAGATCGTAGATTAAGGTGGATGACCTTACCAATTTTTCTGTACTCATCATTATCCACTAGTGGAATATTGGGCAGAGATATCTACCTTGAAATGGTAATCGACCTGCAATCATATCATTAAGGCCACTAAACAGGTTTGCATGAATAGTGTTTCATATGCATAAATAGAGGAATTAAAGAAGCACATACATGAGATTTTACTCAATAATGGGCAAAAAAAGAGGCCGAAGCGCGGAAGCCTTTCGTCAAACAATTATAAAATACTAAGCAGGAATGCCATGGTGCGTGCATACTAAATCCTAGAGTTTGCTTTGGATTGTTGTTCTCACACTTTAGTTTAACATTGCATAAAAAAATCATTTGAAATGAGTAATAAATATCTCATTTTTCTTTTAATATTCATTTTTTTTTATATATAACTTATTAAATTTAGGTGCATTTATTTTCTAAAAAGTTGTATGAGCATTTAAACCATATGATCGAAAAAATAGATAAGTAAATCTATTTAGTAAAAATATTTTTAAAAATACTTTTTTTCATTTTGCATTGAGACAGTTTTTTTTTTTTTTTTTTGAGGGGATGCATTGAGACAGTTGGGGATATAAGGATGCTTGTATTTTCCATTAAAAGAAAATATACTATGATTTTTATGGTTCAAAGTTTGGAACATATGCTACTTTTTCATCCATAAACAGAAGAATGTGTTTCATTTAGTTTTTTCATTATTATATATTTCCTATTTACATTATATATGTAAGACATATTGAAGCTTATATTTATAATTCAATCTAATTGAAATTTATTGATTTGCAAACATTTTATGTTTTCTAAAAATATTTTTATATCCTAATGTGAAATATTTAAAAATTTTAAATTAATGAAAGATTTTTTTTTTTTTTTTTTAAAGCTCAAATAGTGTAAAACACTATAGCTTGTTTAGACTCTCAATTTTAAAAACATGGCTTCGTTGCTTTTACTTTAATTTATCTAAGCACGGAACAAGAGTAAATAATACACAATAACCTAACTACTCTCTAAGCCATAACCACAAGCAAGCAATAACAAATATAAAGCTTAAAGAGTAAAATAAGAGAGATGCAAACACAAGATAGCACTGAGATGTATTATCGAAAAGGAAATCGAAGTACTCAGCGAAATACCTCTTCGTGGCCTTCCAAGCCGAAATTGATCCATTAGTGAATAAAATTGGAGTACATGAATATAAAAAAGACCCTCCAGGCCTAATCTACCCAATATAATTGAACCATTCAAGTTCCAGCTACTAACGAGCTTCACCGAGCCATGTCTTCACTAGTTCCTTAGAAAAACTCCTTACAATTTCGTGAGTAATGTAGGCTTATATAACATTGGTAAAAAAATGAGGAAAACACACTTTAAAAAGCTCCAAGCAAAGGGTTTCGCAAGTCACTCGTGACTTGGCTTGAGTTGCAAAGTGACATGCGAAATCCTGCCTAGCATGAGACTGTTCAAATTCCAGCATGTGTTTCTCACATGGCTTTTCGCAGGTTGTCCACTCGCGAGCCAATTGCGAATCAGTTGCGAATTCACTATTCTTTATAGATCTTTACCAAACTCTCACACTCAAACCTTACATTAAATCCCACAAAAATACAAAGAAATAATTGAACAAAATACAATCAAATTTGACACAAAGTAAAAGCCAACATAAACATAGTTGTATATCACAACTTCACAATTTTTTTTGAATTATGTAATATCGATTATCGACTTACTGAATATGTATATTAAACACTTTAAGTATGTGTGTGTATATGTATGTATATATATATATATATATATATATATCGGTGTGTGTGTTTAGTTGTGCTCTTAAAAAAAATTTATTACTTCACCACTGACCACGTAGTCAAGCTTTCTTTTTTTAGAAGAGGCCACATGGTCTAATTGGGTCTATTGCTTTGAGTATTTTAGGTTGAGGCCCAAAGAAAATCTCCTTCAGTTTTTGAGCCACCAGTTTAGCTAAAGCTAATAGGGATTATGTTCCTGGGCTTTACAGCATCGAGCCCCAAAGTACCACCCCTTTTTTGGTGAAGTGACTTTGGGTTCTAGCATTTCCAAGTGCATCTTCTTTTTTTCTTTATTTGAATCCCACAAGAAGTTTCTCTCATTAGGTAACAACAATTCTTGGTTAAATACTCTATGCCAATGGACTTTTGGGATAGCCCAATATCAATAACATGAAATTGGGCTACCGGCTTACACATTAAAGTCTCAGGAATACTGGAGTCACTTTTACCACTTTACCAGTATGAAGCTCTGCTCTCAACTCTATCCCTTGGTTCCACTTCCAGGGTATTCTGTATGCTTAGATCAGGGTAATTATCAGTGCTTGGTGCACCATTCACCATTGGGTTCTAGTAATCTTTTCTTATAAATGGGGTAAGCGTAAGAGTGATTGTGATCTCATCTTGAAGTATCAGGATAAAATGACAACCACATAATTATTTGGAGGGATATGGTTTATTTGGTTGGGATTCACACACACACCAAGGAAAAAAAAAAACAAACAAACAAACAAAATAATTCATACTAATAACATGGTGAGCTTTCATCACTATCATGTACTGTGTTGCTATATTCTAGAAATACCTAATAATTTTTTCCAATAGTAATTACATAACTAACACAAGGCTTAATTCACTGTTATCAATTTGAATTGAATGCTGAAAGAAATACTTATTTGCTACTTTTAGTTAGTTCAAGTAGTAAATTATCTAAGAAATTAGTTCAGTTTGTGTAAAAAAAAAAAAAAGTTGGAGGTGGAAAAAAAGATCAGAAATTTTATTAGGCTGACCAAATTAAGCTTCAAATTTACTTGTGGAATTTAATTTTATTTGACTATTCAATGATTCCTAAAAAAAAAAAAAAAGGTAAGGTATGGGCCACCTAGAAGTTGGAGATTTGAATGGTCTTGCTTGAATATTATGCAGCATGGTAGAAAATATTGCATCGTGGTTAACAAGTCACCGAGCGTAAAGCGCAACAAGTCACCTAGTCAAATTCTTGATGGGTTTGGTATTGATGAGGAATCTCTACGCCATACGTGAAAGACGGTTTTCAAATTAACATACCAGCTATCACCTCACATCACTTGTGTGAGGTGAGCATTGATCTCTGAGGTGACTGATGTAATCATCTCATTAAGAGCTAATACACATGAGATTTTACTCAATAATGAGCCTAAGTACATGACAAAACAGGGTTCATGGCTTAATTATTGTATCAACAGAACTGTAATGGAAATTTCCATAGTTCACCAAATAATCAACCTTTAGCATGGAAAATTAGAACCAAATGATTACTCCATCTGAGAGCAGAGGTTCTAGGACAAACAGATTTCTCAATACGCTAACAAGAAATTCACAGGTCAATATAGAAGAGGATCAACGTTTCTATCAAGGTCAGGAAAAATGATATTGGCAAGTGGTAACATTTCAACATGGACTTTAATTAGGATAAAGCTTATAGCATGAAATTAAATGTCCCAGCTAAATGCATATGCCGTAATTAAATTCCAATGAGAAACTGACAATGTGAAACTGTTTAGTTTGGTACTAACTGCATCTTCAAAATTAAAGACATCAAATTTTGGACATTACAATCTTCTATCATGGATACCTTCAAACCTTTGAATAGCACGAGGTTTTGTCATTTGACTTCTTCTTTGATCAATTCTATTTTTATTTTTATTTTTTAAGAAAATTAAATCAACTTCAAACTCATCATTTAGCATTTAACACCCCTCTTCACTCATTTGTATCTCTTCGTAATCCCAACTAATCAAACCAACATTTCTACTCATTTTTCAAGTCTTAATTCAGCCCTCCTGTACAATGTAAATTATTAGGACATTTGTGATTCAATGAGAGGAACATATGTCACTATTTTTATGTAATTGACTAATTTTTTGACAAAACGCATTTTACTTATAATTTGGTAGATATAGGATGTGTTTAATGCTTCAAGAAATAAGGTTTCAAGTTCAAGTGTTAAAGCCATGCAAATGTGTCCAAGAACCAAGTCAGAAAGATGTGTCCAAGAACCAAGTCAGAAAGTATTGTTCATTAAAACTTGACAACTAGCATCTATCGAGCCTAGAAGAACTGTTCCAACCCGTGGCTCGATAGCAGCTCGACAGATAGGGTATCTGTCGAGATTTATGAAACTCAGATTTTCGAGTCAGTTTTTCATCCAATCCATGATTATATATTTGGGCTTTCTTTTCTCACAACCCTAAACATATATAAGGATTATTTTAAGGGTCGTAAAAGATTACACATAATTGCATAAGAGTAAATTTCACAAGAGTGAAGAAGTGTGACCAGAAACCTAGTTTTGCCCTAGTTCTTGAAGAAGCTGTTGTGTTTGTAAACTATAGGGTTTTGTGACCAAGCAATTTCATGATCTGAAGAACCTTGCAGCCAACAACCTTCTCAAGTTGGTGATCAAGTCGCGTACTAGGATCTGCGCAATTAGTTAGTCACGTACTAGGACCCGTGTATTGAAAATGAGAGATTGTCACTACAGAACAAGTCCAATTGGGTATTGGGATAAGGGTTCAACTGTAAGTTGGTATAAGGTACTGGGATTTCTTTACTTGTAACCGCTTGTTTTGATAATAGTGGATTCTTGGGAGTAGTGACCTTAAAATCAACCGTTGGAGTTTTTGCCGTGTAGGTTTTCTCCATTTGTAAACAAATTACCGTGTTAATTTATTTTCCACTGCATACTTAGTTTAATTGGTGATTTGTTTGTGCTACCACATGATTTGCATGTTAATTTGATTAATTAATAGATTTGGCTAATTAATCAATTAATTTATCACAAGGGGTCAATACGTTTTTAGCCTATCATAAACTAATGGAGATGTATGGTTAAGGAAAATATACAATCACTCTAAAAAAAATGAAAATGTATAATCTAACCTCAACATCCATTACATTACATATTCCCGATTCCCAAATCAAATTGGATCCACGTTTCATTTCTTCTTGGCAAAACTCAAGGAATTTTCTACCTTTTACTATTTTTTTTTCTCTTTTTTATTCTTTAAATATTTATGTTGTCTACTTGAATATCAAATAAGTATTTCAATATTTGTTATAGCAAGTTGGACCAAACTATTTGTGATGCCTCAAATCACAAGTGAATATATATTTTTTATACACAAATGAACAAAAATGGTAGGTCCATCATAAGCATAAAGATGACCATAAGTTCAAATATTGACAAGCAATTGAGATTTTGTATTCATAGATTCTGATAACATTTGCCCTTTCTAAAAATCTAAACATTTTATTGGATTTTAGCCACAAATATTTGGCATATAATCTATGATGCAAAAGTAATTTTGGTATCCCATATGGTACAAATTAGAGAGTACTAAATAAACTTTTAGTTAGATGCACATCAATTTTGTTTTTTAAGCCTTCATTATATGGTCTGGCTTAAAGCATAATTTCTTTGGCAAAATTAGTGATATGTTCATTCAATCAAATATATAAAACACAAAGTTATGCCATATGTGATCTTTTTTTTTACTGTTTGTTCCTCATTTATATTTATATTGCTTTTTTTAAAAAAAAAATATGGTGGCTAATAAAATGTGCTTATTTAATTTATTAAAGCAAATCTATGTTTATTTTGAAAGATGTTCATTTCTATGAATCCTCTTCAAGCTTTGCCTGCTTACTCAATTCCTATTGATCTAAATAGTGAATATCAGAATCCTATAAAAATCAAGTTTATTGTTTTAGCTTGAAACCAACATAATATAATTATACATTTATGCAAAGTATGAGACCAAAATACTTTTAGGTAAAGTGTGTTGGATTTTTCCCTCTGAAGTTTGGAGGTGTTTGGATTTTACACCTTGACATTACAGAATTTGGATTTTACCCCTTATATTTTAAGAGTATTTGAATTTTACTCCTTAAAGTTTTGGGATGTTTGGATTTTACACTTTAAAGTTTCAGAATTGCGGGGTATAAAATCCCAACACTCCCAAACTTTAGGAGGTATAATGCAAATTATGAAACATCAGGTGTAAATTTCAAACACCCCAAATTTTAGGGGTAAAATTCAAGTTCTGAAATTTCATGGTGTAAAATCCAATCACCCCCAAACTTTAGGGGTGTAATTTGCAATTTATTTTAGTTTTATTAATATATAACAATATTAGAAAAAATGTATAACTCGTAGAATTGAATACCAGTGACAGAACTATAGTTGGACTTGGTAAGGCAGTGGCCCCCCCTAAATTTTTTCAAAATTTTTTTAGTATATATGTGTGTGTATTAATTTTAGCAATTTGTTTTAATAAATTTGCACTTTACCCTCTCAACAATATTATTGATCTTTTTAAAGGTTATAAAAAATTTTATTGATCTAAAATTTGAAATAAATTTAACAAGTTTAACAAAAAAATTTACCAATAACAAACTTAAGCCCAAACAACACCCCAAAATAAACCCACGCAAGACACAAAAAAAAGAATAATAAAATAAAAAATTCCTAAGCCAATTCTAACGAGTCTAAGTGAACCCACACACATTTGACAACACACAAGACACCCAAAAAAAGGGGGAAAAAAAAGCTTAACTTTCTAAATTGAGAAATGCTATGTCTACAACATTTTCACAATATTTTCACAACAAATCACATGCGGTAAGTTGTTACCGGTTCTAATTTGAATCCACAACTTAAATTATTTTTTTGCTCACTTATAACAACTAATAATAACCTACCACTTACGATTTGTTGTGAAAATGTAGTGAAAATATTGTGGACATAACATTTCTCTTCTAAATGAATGCTTACTTGGAGTTTAAAAAAAAAAATTGTTTATACTTTTGCCCTCCTAACTCTAAGTTCTAGCTCTGTCCCTGTTTAATGTTTAATACAATGACATTTTATAAAAATAAACCCATATCACATTTGTTATATTATTTTATTTCACTTTGTTTTAAATAAATAATTTTTTTTTTTTGAAAACTAAACTTTTTCTTTTTTAATTCAACTTTTCAAACCACACTACTTGTTCATCATTCCACTAAAATTTTTTTACCTATCTAAAAAAGTTAAGTCAATTTATGATTAAAAAAAATTGTTAAACTGAATAATTTTAAATATATAAGAATTTTTTAATTAAACAGTAGACAAGTAACATGGTGCATCATTGGATCTAAACGACATTGTGGTCATTAATTTTCGCAAAGGCAGAGACAAACAATCAGAGCGATGTTAGCCCAAGTCCAAGCAACTTCCGAAAGAAATCCAGATGACACGTGGGACCCAAGAGCATGAGCTCCATGCCTCCGCGGTTCTTACTTCTTAGTCACATGAAAACTTACGGAGAAGAAATTACAAACCAAAGGTTGTTGAAAAACTGTTAATAGGTTTGCCAGAAGAATATGATTACGTGGTTGCTGCAATATTGATGAATCTACTAATTAAGGATCTTTCTACTACGTCTGTTTAACAATTGATGAGCTCTTTAGATTCTCATGAACAAGGAAGATTAACGCATGCATGCTGATCTATCTATTGAGAGTAAATTTCATTCCAATCTTAGAGGTCATTAATTCAAGAAGAGCAATTCCAGAGTGGAGATCAAAGAAGATGGAAGTAAAATGACTCAAGCAAGAAGGAAGACACTCCATGTGTTTTCCCTGTCCCCCTTCCTTAAGGTCCCTCCCATCTCTCTATTCTACCATTAAACCCGAATATCCCTATTTCTCACTCCTTTTTTTTTTTTTTTTTTTTTTTTTTTTTTTTTTTTTTTTTTTTTAAATCATGTTCTTCACTTGTCGCATTAAACAATTCAAGAAATGTGACTGTACAGACAGAGTATGTCAACCCAGTCCCGAAATGTAGGCCCATGCAACAATGTGCTCAGCATGTCCTAGCCCACAGGCTGAGCTGAGAGAGGCCTACCAAATCTTTGGCCTAAATACCCCAAGAGTTTGGCGTGAACTAGGGATAATATCTTAGGGGAATTCGCTTGTCGAGCAGTAACCGGCATCATGCACAAGTTACCAGGAAGTCACATCTGCAGTAGGCGATGGGTCCCATCTGATCAAGAATATGGGGCTGATGGACCTACTGTGATGATAAAATCCCCTCATCATGACAACCCTATTAAGGGGAGGCTATAAATAGAAAAAGAGGAATAGGGATCAAAGGATAGAAAAATTAGGGAAAGTAACACGAGTGAAGTAAGGAAATACCCACCTTGGGAACAAAGAGATCCTACTCAAAACTTAGGGAAAGGGTGCGGTTGCATGATTGTAACCTCGGTTGGGCCATGAGAAGGGAAATTAAGGGCTAAAATAACATCTTTATTATATCAGTAAAAGGTAAAGTCACTTCTTGGACCTCCCATTGAGGGAGAAGCCTAACCCAGAACACAAATATATTGAAGGTTTGAGCCCAAAAGCCCATGGTAATTGAGTTTTGGCCGTTACAATGACCATATATATATCAATGATGCACTTTTTTATGCCTAATGCAAGAGTGATTACTATCTCATCCGGATGTAAAAGGATAAAACAAGTTATTAATGCGGAAGGCAGGTAACACCATTTGTGTTAAAGGAATAAATTGATAATTTCAAAAAAGTTTTGGATGTTCTTGTTATTCCACGTAGGTTATTGTATTATTATTTTACCCAACCATTTAAAATAAACTTGAGGTATTGACGAGTAGCGCATAAATGGTCGTCTATCACTCGCAAACTGTCCATAATAATGACGAGTAAGAGTATGAATGAGCGTAAGTGCATTAATTCTAGACTGCATTTAATGATTGAGTGATAAATAAGCATGAAACCGTTATTGTCATCCAATAATGTGCAGTTAAGAGTCCGTTACAGATGGCAACGACTGGGATTAAATGGTCATCATTGAGCATTAAATCCTTCAGCTGCAGTGCAACGTTATACTGAGCATTAACTCAGCATAAGGCTATATAAAGCTAGAAAAGACAGGTAAAAGGAGAAAAGACACACGCAAATTACTCAACAGAATTGAGATTCCTAAATAATTTGAGCTAACTTAAGCATCGGAGGTTCCTTGGCAGGCCCCAAACTGGTGTCATTATCCATTTAGTGTTTTCTCTTACATAGGATCTCAGGTCGTCCATTGTATTGACGAGGAACATACTAACGAGGCGAAATCGTTCATCATCAGTTTGGCGCCATCTGTGGGAACTGACCATAAGCCGTCGAACTCTCTGATTGACTATGATAGACCAAGAATGTATTGACCTCTTATGATAAATTAATTGATTAATTAGTCAAGTTTATTAATTAATCAAATTAACATGTGATGTACGTGGTAGCACAAACAAATCACCAATTAAACTAAGTATGTAGCGGAAATTAAATTAACATGATGATTTGTTTACAAATGGGGAAAACCTACACGGCAAAAACTCCACCAGGTGATTTTAAGGTCACCACTCCTTAAAATCCACTATTATCAAAACAAGTTGTTAGTACCTTATACCAACCTACAGTTAAACCCTTACTCCAATACCCAATTGGACTTATTCTGTAGTGAAAATCTCTCATTTTCAATGCACTGCTCCCAGTACATGACTAATCAATTGTGCGGATCCCAATACGCGACTTAATCACCAACTTGAAAAGGATGTTAGTTGCAAAGTTCTTCTGTTCATCACATGATGAAGATCATGATGTTGCTTGGTCACAAAACCCTATGGTGTACAAAACACAGCAGCTTCTTCAAGAGAAAGAAGAACTAGGGCAAACTAGGCTTTCGGTCACACCTTTCTTCACACTTGTGAAATTATACTCTTGTGCAACTTCTGTAACCTTTTACGGCCCCCAAAATAATCCTTATATATGTTTAGGGTTGTGAGAAAAGAAAGCCCCAACATATACCCATGGATTGCATTGAAATCAACTCTGAAAAATTGGATTTCATAAACCTCGATAGATAGCCATCTATCGAGCTAGCTGTCGAGCCATAGGCTTCAGCAACTTTTAAATCTCGATAGATGCTAGCTGTTGAACTAGCTGTCGAGTTTTAAAATCCTGCACTTTCTCACTTGATTCTTGGACAGACTTGCATGGTTTTAACACTTGAACTTGAAACTTTGTTTCTTGAAGCATTAAACACATCCTAGATCTACCCAAGTACAAGTAAAGTGTGTTTTATCAAAGGATTAGCCAATTACGTAAAATGTTAACATATGTTCCTAACATTAAATCACATATGTCCTAACAATCTCCTCCTTTGGCAATCCGTGACAAAATCACAACAAACAAATGAGATATAAGAGAAGTCATAAATCACTCAACTCATACTCACTTGTTGAATACAATAAAATCTATCATAACACAAACTCTTGAAAAATTTTGCAAGAAGAGAGTTTATGGCAAGTAGACTTTGACAACCTATATTTTTGAAACAGAAATAATAGATTGCATATATATAAGAAACATGTGTATAAAGATAGAAAAGAAACAACACATGGAGAGATAGGTGAAAGAACATACATCATTATATATAAAGCAGATATAAGTACAATGTATGTCAAAATGGTCACAAGACCAATATACAAGATGTAATGTATTTGAAATAGAGAGAAAAGAAAAAGATACATACAAGTCCTCACTACATCCCTTAAAAGTATGAACACTCTCCTTCACAAAAATCTCCTAATACTAACCCTCCCCCTATAAGTATGACTACTCTCATATCCAAAATTACTCCCCTTTTTTTGTCACGAGTGACAAAGGGGTAAATACATCAAGTAAACATCTCATCATCACTCGGCGAGTCATCATCATCATCCTCAGCATCATCAGCATTGTCGGAGCCATCACTCTCATCCTCAGATGCCTCGGGAGAGGAAGCCACTTTGTAACACCCATCATAGCCTGTCGCCACGCGATACGACTGACACGAATGTTCACCTGACACAACTCATCGCTGAGAGTGTCAAGGCAAGCATCCATGCGCACAAGCTGTGCCATGATGGCCTCAAGTGTCACTCTACCCGCTAAAGTAGAAGGAGCAAAGGTGGATGGAGCGGTAGAAGCTGGAGGTGCAGCCATCTGCGTCTTAGGCTGCCTTAAGCGAAGCTGTGCAAGACTCCGCTTAACGGTAGTAGCGTCAATGGCACGTATATATGAAAAATGGGGAGACACGGGAAATGAAACAGAAAAGTGGCGAAGGAGTCTCATGATAGTGGATGGAAAAATGAGCTTATCACGAGTCGCCATATCCCTAAAAACATTTATGAGGGAGAGTATAAAGTGTGAAGGGAAGTCAATAGTAAGACCCTTAATGAAGGATAGCAAAAACCGAGCACAAGGCTCTATGATGGTGTTATAATGAGACAAAGGATGAAGAATAAATGTCTTCACCATGTTAAGGATTCTCGGACCTTTAGCAAAGGCCGAGCATGAGGTGTTTTGACAATCACCCCATAAAGAAGGTGTCTCACAAAATAGAGACGAGAGTTTGTCTTTGGACACTGTCCGCAGATGCTCACAGCCAGGGTAGTCAGGATGCGCTACCCTAGGCATGTGTAGTACCTCAAATACAATATCTAGAGTAATTATAATGCGTATACCCCAAACACGAGTAGAAAATTGGGGTATAGAGTAATCAAATCCGTGCATATTGGAGTAGAACTCCTGTATGATCACGGAAGGGTACATGATTGGGGCGCTACTAGTGACTCCAAACCCCTATTATAGATGACAGTGGGCAGGTTAGTGTTAGAGAAGTTTGACAGAATTGCTTGGTGTTTCGAATGAATGCTTCATCGTGAGAAGTTCTCAAAGAAGTCTAATTTGGCCTTCTCATCATGGAACCGGACGTGAGAGGGAGTGGGGTCAGAAAGAGAAGAATAAGAAGATTCCCCAAAACGTTATCTTCTCTTATTCTTAAACGTTATCTTCTCTTATTCCCTCTCTTGAAATCTCCTTTTTTGACTTGCAAGTAACAATAATAAAACTTTTCTTTTAGTTGTTTCTCTCTCTCTCTCTCTCTCTCTCTCTCTCTCTCTCTCTCTTTTTGAGTTAATAGTAAACGGAGATCCCAGAGTCTTCCTTCCATTCTGTACTTGCTATCGTTAATTAACTACTGCATCAACAGCGAGGTATGTTCAATACGTATGGCTTAAGTCAACAGGTCGAAGTCTTCATAAAAATAAATAAATAAATAAAATTTTTGAATTTTTTGAAGAAGCACTATATATTTATATTATTATCACGAGCTCGTAGTCACACTAAGCTTTTCTTCCTTCAAACTTCTCTTTGAACCTTCATTTCTTAAAGCTTTTTGTCATGGGTGCCTCTTTCGCTACTCGTGCTTTCCTTACTGTGGTTCTCTGCTACAACCTTCAGTTTCACCTTTTTCAAAGTAGAGTCAAATGAGGTCTCTTGCAATGAAGAAGAGAAACAAGCACTTTTGAGCCTCAAACGAGGTCTAATTGATCCTGGGAGTCGACTCTCCTCTTGGTCTAATCAACAAGATTGCTGTAGATGGGACGGAGTTTGATGTGACAACAACACTGGTCGAGTCATAGAGCTACAACTCAATTGTTCATCGAATGCTGACAAATCGTTGGACCCCAAAAAGAGGTTAGGTGGTGTGATTAGTCCTTCATTGCTCCAGTTAAAATCTTTGAATTACTTGGACTTGAGTAGGAATGACTTAATTGTGCTCGCATACCAAGTTTCCTTGGTTCAATGGGCAATCTCACATATCTTGACCTTAATACAAATAGATTTTGTGGGCTCATTCCTCATCAACTTGGAAACCTTTCAGGTCTTCGCTATCTAGATCTTGGTTATAATCATCTTTATGCATATAACCTTCATTGGATGTCTAGTCTATCTTCCATTCAATACCTTAATCTAAGCTATGCTGACCTTCACACAAAAGTTGATTGGCTTCAAATAATGAGTAAGTTCTCATCTCTTTCAGAGCTATTCTTGTACTATTGTCAACTTGATAGTCTAAATCCATCTCTTGGATTTGTCAATTTCACTTCTATTCGAATCCATCATCTTTCCTATAATCTTTTTGATCATGAGATACCTAATTGGCTCTCTAATTTGACAAGCCTTATACAGCTTGGCCTAACCTACAATTCTCTAAAAGGCGAGATACCACCAAGCATTTTCAATTTTCAGAACTTGGAGTATCTAACATTGGGTTTCAATAAGCTAACTGGAAAAATTCCAGAATCCTTAGGGAAACTTAAGCGTCTAATGCATCTCGACCTTCAAGGTAATTCTTTTAGTGGTCCTATTCCTTCATCCATTGGGAATTTATCTTATATCGAGCAATTATCCCTCCACAAAAATCATATCAATGGCATTGTTCCAAAGAGTCTTGGGCTTCTCTCAAATTTAAAGAAGCTATCTATTGGAAATAATCTCTTAACAGGCACTATTGATGAAGCACATTTTACCAAACTCTCAAAATTAATTTACCTAGAAATTTCTCAAACACCTTTGTTCTTTAGTGTGAATTCTAATTGGGTTCCTCCCTTTCAACTTCAATATGCCGAGATGAGCTCTTGCAAGATAGGCCCCAACTTCCCTACATGGCTACGAACACAAAGATCCCTTAAAGTTTTGCAAATGTCAGAGTCAGGAATTTCGAGCAATCCTCCAGATTAGTTTTGGAGTTGGATTTCAAATAGTAGAATAATTGATCTCTCTGGAAACCACATAGAAGGAGATATATCAAGCATAATGTTGAATTCTAGTGTCATAAATTTAAGCTCTAATCATTTCAAAGGTCAAATGCCACAATTATCCGCCAATGTCAAAAAGCTCAATATTGCTAACAATTCAATTTTTGGACCGATTTCCACTTTCTTATGCAAAAAGATGAATAGAAAGAATAGATTATTCATTTTTGGAGGCATCACAAAATCTTTTCTCACTGCTGGAAGAATTTGCAATCTTTGACCTATCTAAACTTGGGAAGCAATAGTTAATCGGGTAGAATTCCTTACACTATGGGCTCTTTAGTTGCTCTCCAATCACTGCATTTACAAAACAATAGCATCTCAGGGGATATTCCTTCATCATTTCAAAATCTCTCACAATTAAAACTCATTGATGTAGGCGAAAATCATTTTCAAGTGACCATACCACTTTGGATTGGACAAATGACAAGTCTTAGGGTTCTTCATCTTAGATCTAATGGATTTAAGGGCCACATACCTCTACAAATATGCCAACTTTCTTCTCTTATGGTGTTGGATCTTGCCAATAATAGCTTATTGGGGCCCATACCAAAGTGCTTGAATAATATCAGTGCTTTGAAAATACCCAATACTAGAGACTTTGTTTATTTTGATAATGAAACTTTGAGATATGACTGGTATGTTGAGAATCTTGTGTTGGTTCCCAAGGGGAATGAATTAAAATATGAAGAGACCCTTAGATATGTGAGAATCATAGACCTTTCAAGTAACAACTTGTCTGGATCAATTCCTATTGAAATCTCACTTCTTTTGGAACTACGTTTTTTGAACTTGTCTCGAAATCAATTGGTGGGAAAGATTCTTGAAAAAATTGGGAGCATGATAGGGTTAGAGTCAATTGATTTCTCACGAAATCATCTATCTGGTAAAATTCCTCCAAGCATGTCTAAGTTGACATTTCTTTGTCATTTAGATTTGTCATACAACAATTTCTTAGGTAGAATTCCTTCAAGCACCCAGCTTCAAACTTTTGATGCACTTAGCTACACTGGCAATCCTCAACTTTGTGGTGTTCCTCTTGCAAAAAATTGCACAGTAGACAAAGAACCTTCAAATAGAACACCAATTGGCAAAACTGAAGATCACTCTGAAAATTATAGCTTCTATATGGGTTCTGAGGTTGGTTTCATTGTTGGCTTTTGGGCAGTTTGTGGAGTTCTCTTCTTCAAAAGGAACTGGAGGCATGCTTATCTTGTATTTCTCGATGTCATAAAGGATTGGGTTTATGTGACTATAGTTGTAAACGTGAATTGTTTCCTGGAAAAGTTACGAAGCTGCCGAAGGCATCATTACCTACTTTGAATATAATTCAGGTATTGCTTCAAACAGAATGTCCTTAATATTGGTTCGTTCATCTTAATGTATTAGTCACTAATTTTGAATAAATGATTCAATTCATATCTAAACATGATAGTCATTTCAGAAATATGCCATATCTTTAGCCTCATTCTACATTTGCAGCTAGCCCATTAGCTTTGAAATAGAGTTCATTTATAAATTTAGACTTTACTTAGAAACATTTGAAGAGGATAGAGGTGAGGGGGTGTCATGGGAATATCCTAAAGAGGAGCAAAGTGGTATTATGACAACATAAATTTCTCAATGACATGCATCGTTAATTAAGTTGTGTACAAAGGTTTTTTTTTTTAAGTACAGTGCATATCATGATTTCTTACCTCAGGTGCTATTAGGGGTATGTAGCCAACCTAGATCCTCCAAAACCAATCCAATCCATAGGGTTGAGTCGGTATTTTAGGGTTGATGGGTTGGGTTAGGTTGGGTTGTCAAAATTTTATTTACAATGGGTTGGGTTAGGCAACAAATTCACAAATTCTTCTAACACGACCCAACCCACCTCTCTCTCTCCATGTGGTTTTATTATTTGCTATTTTTGTTTACTGTTATTTGTGTTGGTTTGATGTACCAACCAAATTGTTTATGTCTATTTGGCGTTATGCTTAGGTTTGATTAATAAATCTGTTGTTATTTATGTTGGAAATCTTACAAATTTGTTATTCTAAATTTCTAATGCTCATATTAAAAAGGAAAAAAAAAAAAAAAGTGTCTAGCCAAATCCACATGAGTTAGGTTGGACCCATATGATGGGTTGGGTTGGGTTAGATTTTTTATTTTCAACCCGGCCATGGTAGGTTGGATTGAAAAAACCCCTCAATCTAATCCAATCCAATTTATGCACACCCCTAGTTGCTATAATATTAATTCCACTAGGAGATTTCCTATTAAAACAATGTGAAAACCAAAAAGGTAGGCTTACAAGGAATTCTTAAAATTTTAACATGACGCAATTTGAAATGAAGTTAAGCTTATCACCTAGGTAGTCATGCTCCTCATACTCATATCACTATTACTGATTATTATGATTCATTGTATATTCTTCAGGAGGTGGCGTTTGGTTCGTGCTCTTCAATAGGTTAGGAAGAATAATTTGCAGTAGAAATCCACTTGATCTTATTTCATCCTTATTTTGTCATAAAACATATATGGACAAAATGGTATGGATTATGATTCTTGTGTAATGACTAATGATATGTAAGAATTATTTATCTATATAAGTGCTAGTCATCTTGATTTAATGTTTTCTTTATTTGAGTAAGTCAAATTTTAAAACAAGAAGAGCTAACATTCCACGCCATAATGTTGAGTTAGCGGATTCTCTGACACTAGATTATTGAACAAATGATTGAACAAGACACCTTTTATTTAAAAGCTTGACTTTTTAAATTACAACACTTTACAAGCACTAATGCTTTGACTCACTAACACTAGTGCACTACAAACACGACACTTACTCACCAAATACACTTGCACACACCTTGCTTCTAGACACCTACACACACTAGCTCTACTCTATTTCACTTTACACACTTGCTACCTATGGCACACACTTCACCTCATATAACTTCACACCTCTCTCACTTGGTGCTTTATGACACTCTTCACTTCACACTTCTCACTAGTCTCACACCACCACATCTATTTATACTAGGTGTATGTTGGTTAGGAAACCAACTTGAAGCTTCTAGCATCTTCCTTTTTATTGGCATTAAATGAATGCCATTCTCCAACCTTCTAGACTATTCTATAAACATGTGGCTAAAATTCACTAGTGCAAGGAAGTTTCTAGAGAAAATATAAGAACTATCTTGGAGAGAATTCCGGAAAGAGAGCAAGAGAGAAATTTCCGGAATTAGAGAGAAATTTCTAGAGAGAGAGAGATTGTGTGAGAAGTTCTAGAAGTTTCTAGAGTACTCTAGAAATTTCTAGAGAAAAGAGAGTTAGTATTGATTTCTAACACATAAGTGGCAATGTTAGTGAAATGTATATCAAATGCAAGGGGTTATATGTATTACTGGGTATGCTTACTTTTAAGTGTTTCTTAAGTAATTCTCAAAAAAAGGTGTTTCTTAAGTAGTTATTGATTGTAATTAGAATAATGTTAGAGATACAAATTATTTTACAAACTGCTGATGTAGTGAGTGATTATTGGTAAATGAAAAAGTGATATTAATGATGAGCCTAGATGAAAACTAATAAGAGGTTGGACACATAAACATTTTGTAAAAATATCGTAAAATAGTTTGTGGCTGTAACATTATTCTTGTAATTATTATGCTCTATACTCAAACATATGAGTAATAATACATTTAAAAAAAATTAAAGGTAATCTATCCTCTCGCTTTGTGGCCAAACTAAAGACCATTGCTTTCGCATACAAAAACAGTTTTGAGTTTTTTTTTTTTTTTTCAATTGTAATTTTATAGTTAGGAGAATGTGGGATTTGAACTATCGATTTTCTATTGAAAATTCCAAAAATTGTCAGTTAAACTACAAGACTATTGGCATTTGAGTTATACTTCCCAACTATTTATACGATAAGTTGTCATTAGAATAACATATCTTTTATCTAGGTCCATGACATCCAAGATTCAACCCCCCCCCCCCCTTCTCCCCTGTTGTAACTATCAAATTATCAAAAAAAAAAAAATATGTTACGCTCTGTTTGTTTCGATAGAAAACCTTGTAAAAAGATAGTTTTCTGTGTTTTTTTAGTATTTTGTAGCATTAAGAAATGAGTAAAATGAAAACTATCTTTGGTCAACATAAAGAATGTGACTTATTTTTTGAGATTATTTTCCACTAAATTTTTTTGGAATACAGCTCTATTTCATAGTAAGTTAAATAAGGGAAGTTAAGAGATTATTTTTTAACTCATTAAGATCATTACCAAACATAAGAAAATGAAATAGTTTTATAGAAAATATTTTTTGAAAAATGACTCATTTTTTTAAAAAAATTATTGTTGTAAGGACACGATTTGTGGCGGACCGTAACAGTGTCGGGTTCGCGCGTGAAAAGGCCCTAACAATATCATTTGTAGAGCGTGGGTTTGGAAGGCTAGGCCTTGATCGACAGGCGGTGGGTTTTTCATGGTGGTCGTACAAGTTTAAGTTTTCCTTCACCCCTGGAGTCTTTCTCCTGGAGGTGGGCTGGGAGGCTCTGGTTTTTGGCCATTTTTCCCAACCCTCCTGTTGGTGCACCTTCCTTTTTATTATATAGTCCGTCTTGGTTGATCCTGACCCTCCACTTGTAGGTCAGGCAGGAGCTTATTTCTGTATCCATCCCATCAACCGTCCCGTCTAACTTTCTATTAGTTGCTTGGATCGAAGTTTGTACCGTTCAAACGTCTTTTCTCATTAATCAGCTCTGGGTATTGGCAGGTGCATTTACTGAAGAGGGGACGCATTTTCCTTGGTCCAATTTCACACCCTGCTTCCCTATGGGCCCCATTCTGTTCACATCCCCTTGAGGGGGCTGTTTGGGGATTGCCTACACCATGGTGTTGGTCTTCCCATTGAAACTCTGGAATGCCGAGGACAGGGTAAGTTCTCAGCCGTTCCCCTTGCTACCTCGGCCACTGATCATTCGTCTTCGGCAAGATACCTCCTCGGCACGGGCCCTGGGCCCAGATAGGGTTTGAGCCGGATTGCAGACCTCTCGGACCCACAATAGCCCCTCAAAATCCTGCTATCCGTCCCCTCGGACGGATAGGAGGGTTTTGATGACATCAGGGATCTGCCAATGCCTATCAATCCTTGTCATCTATCGATTCCCGAGGTTTTTCACCTGCCCAAGGCACGTTCCTAGAGCCGTTGGAAGGCGAAACGTGGCCTCATTAAATACGGGCGGCTCTTCATCTGTCCAAGAAATGCACCGGTCTATGAGACAGTTTTTTGATTTCGCGCTTGATGCGTTCTTATCGTTTAGGTATCCAAAACGCGCTTTTAATGACCACTATTTACGAGACTACTTTAATTCAGCGGTTTGTTTTGATGGGGTGGAGAAACAGAACCGGCATGTTTGTGTTGGCAGATTCCTTTGGAGATCTGAACCTATTAAATGTCTCCCGCTCCACCCTCTGTATAAGAGGGAAGGGAGGAGGTTATTGTTTTTGTAAAGAATCCCTTTTCATCCTTCTGAGATTTGAAATACTTGGCCTCTCCTAGGGTTCATTTTACCCACTGGTTTATAAACTAAATCATGATACACTTTACCATAACAACGAGTGATGCAGGAGCCAAACCCCTCCCATAAACGCCATGTTCCAATAAAGCTCATTATGGCTCGATCGGGACAGGGATGACGAAGACTCAAAATCAACCTCACCTTTCTTTCAGTCCAAATCCGAAGCAGGAACTTGTCATGTCAAATTTTCGGCGTGACTGAGTCGAGAACACCCATCATCAGTACCAACCGCTCTCCTATGAGCATACCTAGTATGGCTCCAATGTGTTGGGAGTCAGGATCGAGGCAGGGACTAAGTGTCTCTACTTCTTCCTCTCTTCCTTCACTGGTGCTATTCTCCGTCTCCCTTTCTTAGTCTTCCCAGCACCAGATCCATCCTGGTGCTTTCACTTCTCCCTCTTTTGCTCCTTTTTCTTTCTTTTCATCTCTTCTCTCTTCTTCTCCTCCTTCTTTACTCATGTCCTCCATCTTCTTCATTCATCTCCTCCATCTTCTTCATTGATTTCTTCCTTACTATTTCCTTCTCCTTCATTTTTTCCCAAAGAAGGTTCTTATCGTAATATGAGCAGTATTGAGGCAGAGATTGGAGAGACTTTGAAGACGAGTTTAAAAGACGCCTGACAGTTTACTTATCTGTACTACGGATGTAATTGTTGCTTAGGCAGTTCACATTTTGTATAGGCTCGTTTGAGCCCCTCTTTGTACGTTGTAATAATTTTTCGTATTAATAAAAATTGTTGTTATTTTATTTCGCATGTTTTGTCTCTATGCCTTTTTTTTTTTAAATTTACAAACGCTGCTCGGCACCATAATATAGCATCTAAATCAATGACGACTAAGACCAAAATACTTGATAATAAAAAGATGTCGCCATAACTTTAATAGAAATGCTTGGCACAATAAGGCCGACCAGTGAAAAGTAATACTTACCCAATGCTAGCCGAGAAGAAAAACGAAGGTTTGACGCCGTGTGAGGAATAACCATTTGAAGATATATCACCCACCAAATGAACAGCCTTCTTATACGACTAAATGCTGGGGCGTTCCACCACCTTCCTTACACCTTTATTGGCCTTAACCTTTTATGGTGTTTAAGCCGTGGATGAAGTGACCTGACATTTTTATCAAGTAACCCATCTTACGAAATTCAAACCTTTTCTTATCCAAGTATTTGGTTTCCCCATTGGCTTGGGTCCGAGGACCATACAAGGCCTTGGTTTTGTCCAAAACTTGTAATAATCATAATTTTTTTGTACTTGGTTTCCCCATAGGCTTGGGTCCGAGGACCATGCAAGGCCTTGGTTCTGTCCAAAACTTGTAATTTTTTATGTACTTGGTTTCCCCATAGGCTTGAGTCCGAGGACCATGCAAGGCCTTGGTTCTGTCCAAAACTTGTAATTTTTTATGTACTTGGTTTCCCCATAGGCTTGAGTCCGAGGACCATGCAAGGCCTTGGTTCTGTCCAAAACTTGTAATTTTTTATGTACTTGGTTTCCCCATAGGCTTGAGTCCGAGGACCATGCAAGGCCTTGGTTCTGTCCCTGGGCTCCTATGCTGAACGGGCCTGGGCCACGAATTTACTGGGCCCGCAAATTAAGAGGTATTTCCGTAGTCTTTGATCACGCGGTACTTTTTGGCGTCCCAGTGTTCGAGGTGCGCCTTCTCGAGACTCCTTTAGCCTCAGGGTTACAGACGACGTTGGAAATCGAGCCAGAGACGTTTTGTCTGTAGCGTTCCTTGGGACGCTGCGTGAATTAAATGCCACCGGTTTACTTCTGGGTATAAATGGGATAGGGGATCACTTCACTTGCACATGAACTCTCCTGTTCCCTTCAGAACCATATTTCTTCCATATCCGCGATCTCTCTTTCTAGTGCCACTGCCTCAAAGCAAGATGTTTGAGGCATGGATGGGGATGAAAGGTCTCCGCACGCTTCAGAGGCACCGAATCCTCAAGGTGATATGATATGGACAAGGATGGCACAAATTCAAGCCAGTCCTCCGTCTTGACAGGAGGAAGATGGTATTCCTCCTTCTTTTAGTCAAAATCCGAAGCAGGTTCTGGTCATGCCAGATTTTTGGTATGTCAGAAGAAGGAATTTCCGTCATCAGCGCCGTCTGCCTTGTAACAGGCAAATTTTTGCGGGGGCTCCCCAACTTCCGGCTCCCTGCACCTTTTCTGTAGATGGTGTTAGCCTGAGGTCAGGTTCCCTGCACCTTTTCTTCACCGGTGCAGGCCCCAAGTTGGGTTCTTTGGCTGCTTGAGTTATGGGCATGTAGAAGCGTCGAGGAACAGTTTTCTTAGACGACATCTTGGAACAGTAGCCAATCTCTCATCTGCGCCTTTTTTCTTCGGCTTTTCTTCATTCTCTTGTATTTTTCTTTACTTGCGTAGTTAGCTTTAATGTAAGCTTGTTTCAGTTTTTCGTTGTACACTGTACTGTTCCTTTGTCTTAATAAAAGATGTGTTTATTTCTTTTTACATACTTTCCTTCTTTGCAACAACTACTTGGTGCATGAATATTAAATGTAAGCTCGCCTTTAATGATACTCCAGGCAGAAAAATGCCTTAACACAGAGTCCTACTGGTTTAAACTCACAAATATTATCAAGTATAACAAGGTTAATCCTCAATAAATTAAACACTTGGAACTAACCGGGATAATTGCTGAGTGCTGCGCGATGCATACTAGACCAATGTCCGAGAACGATAAACTCTAAATAATTCGTCCGAGAGGGTATCCGAGTAGCGAGGGACTTTGATTGTGCTTTTGGGTAATATATTACACCGTACCGCATCAACTCCTTTGGTACTGGGGATCCGAGGGTAGACCGGGGAATCCGTGCAATCGAGGGATTAACCCATCTGTTAACGAAGAGTCTTCTTCCCATGGATTTTGAGGTTTATGTGCCATAGTTTTTTTTTAAAATAGTTGGTTCCTCATCCAAGTAGTTGGTTTCCCCATAGGCTTGAGTCTGAGGACCATGCAATGCCCTGGTTCTGTCCAAAACCTAGTTTTCCTCATCCAGGTAGTTGGTTTCCCCATAGGCTTGAGTCCGAGGACTATGCAATGCTTTGGTTCTGTCCAAAACCTAGTTTTCCTCATCCAGGTAGTTGGTTTCCCAATAGGCTTGAGTCCGAGGACTATGCAATGCCTTGGTTCTGTCCAAAACCTAGTTTTCCTCATCCAGGTAGTTGGTTTCCCCATAGGCTTGAGTCCGAGGACTATGCAATGCCTTGGTTCTGTCCAAAACCTAGTTTTCCTCATCCCCCAGGCTTGAGTCCGTGGACCATGCAATGCCTTGGTTCTGTCCATAGGGTAGTTGGTTTCTTGAGTCCGTGGACCATACAATGCCTTGGTTCTGTCCAAAATAGTTTTCCTCATCCAGGTAGTTGGTTTCCCCAAAGGCTTGAGTTTGTGGACCATACAATGCCTTGGTTCTATCCAAAACCTAGTTTTCCTCATCCAGGTAGTTGGTTTCCCCATAGGCTTGAGTCCGTGGACCATACAATGCCTTGGTTCTGTCCAAAACCTAGTTTTCCTCATCCAGGTAATTGGTTTCCCCATAGGCTTGAGTCCGAGGACTATGCAATGCCTTGGTTCTGTCCAAAACCTAGTTTTCCTCATCCAGGTAGTTGGTTTCCCCATAGGCTTGAGTCCGAGGACTATGCAATGCCTTGGTTCTGTCCAAAACCTAGTTTTCCTCATCCAGGTAGTTGGTTTCCCCATAGGCTTGAGTCCGAGGACTATGCAATGCCTTGGTTCTGTCCAAAACCTAGTTTTCTCTTTGTGTGGGATCTTGGCTTTAGGGGAGTTAGCTCCTTAACCAAGCCCCTAGAGTTTATCCATACGATTAACGCTATCAAGGACCTAGTTTGCTCTTTATGGGGGACCTTGGCTTTAAGGGAGTTAGCTCCTCAGCCAAGCCCCTAGTCAAGAAACGTAGCCCCTAACAGAACTTTATACTAGAACTCTATAACCAACGGTTAGAAATAACGAAGAAACTCTATCGACCCACATCTTATACCAACACACAAGCCTTCCCCACAGACGGCGCCAATTGTAAGGACGCGATTCGTGGCGGACCGTAACAGTGTCGTGTTCGCGCGTGAAAAGGCCCTAACAATATCATTTGTAGAGCGTGGGTTTGGAAGGCTAGGCCTTTTTTCATGGTGTTCGTACAAGTTTAAGTTTTCCTTCACCCCTGGAGTCTTTCTCCTGGAGGTGGGCTGGGAGGCTCTGGTTTTTGGCCATTTTTCCCAACCCTCCTGTTGGTGCACCTTCCTTTTTATGTCCGTCTTGGTTGATCCTGACCCTCCACTTGTAGGTCAGGCAGGAGATTAATCCATCCCAAAAACTTTCTATTAGTTGCATCGAAACACCGTCCAAACGTCTTTTCTCATTAATCAGCTCTGGGTATTGGCAGGTGCATTTACTGAAGAGGGGACGCATTTTCCTTGGTCCAATTTCACAAAGCGTATACATGCCCCTATTATAACATACCGTTTACACTTAACAATTTTCCAAGACCATTTAAAATGATTATTCGATTCTATAAAAGAAAATAATAATAAAAACTGATTTTTGAAAAATGAAATCAGGGTAACACGTGGGCCAAGGCCCAAATAGCATAAAACTAAAGAAAGCTGAGGCCTAACTACATCTACATGATAGAGCCAAAGCCCATCCATTTTTAATAGGCCATAATATCAATTCAGCCCATAAAGCAACTATTTTATATAGTCCCTTACTTACTAAAAAAAAATAAATAAATAAATTAGCTTGAGCTTGCATCTCAACCGTACACGTCATCCTACAGTCTCAGAAGCTAATAGTTTAGTTTCTGTTCCATCAAGAGAGTATCGTGTGTACTTTTTACAAACTTCTACGACATTACAGTAGATTATATTGCTTAATGGATTAATGGTCAACAAGCCACTCAACCAAAAAACGAAAGATATCAATAAGTCAAATTATTAATTATTCTAATATTGATGAAAAATCTATACGCGGTTACGTGAAAGACCAGCACTACATCTCATTAGTTGTGTGTGGTGAGCATTGACCGATGGGGTTCTGGCTTAAAGCCTATATTATTACTAATTTAATCATGTCATTCAGAGCACATACACATGATATTCTACTAAATAATGAGCCTTAAGTTCCAAAAAAATTTCCTCAACATGAATTTCTAGCCTTAATGAAAATTAACTCACAGGGTAGAAAATATTTCATAATGGTTTAATGCTCAACAAGTCACCCAACCAAAAAAAAAAAAAAATAATAAATAAAGTCAATAATTCAAATTCTTGATGATTATGATATTGATGGAAGATCTCTATGTTATTACATGAAAGACAGATATCAAATGAACCTAACACGAAATCTCATCACTTGTGTGGTTAGCATTGATCCTTGTGGGCACTGCCACAGTTTGAAGTGCCCAAATTTGGCTGACGAGTAGATCTAAAATAAAAATTACCACAGTACTCTCTCCAATTAATATCCAACGGCTAAATTTAAATACATCTTACTATTTATATTTACTAGTAGTAAACTGAG
This sequence comes from Quercus lobata, assembly GCF_001633185.2. Classification (NCBI taxonomy): domain Eukaryota; kingdom Viridiplantae; phylum Streptophyta; class Magnoliopsida; order Fagales; family Fagaceae; genus Quercus; species Quercus lobata. The sequence goes on along the minus strand of NC_044908.1, from coordinate 9,994,442 downwards.
CAGAGGAATCTATCTTGAAACGGTAATGAGCCCGCAATGCAATCATGTCATTAACGCCCCTAAACATATATGCATATGCATAACAGAGGAATATAAGAACACATGCACGAGATTTAACTTGATCATGGGCATTACTTTTGTGCAAAATAGTATGTGAAAACGAAAGAAGAGACCAAAGTGCGAATAGTTAGAAGTTAGAACGAGGCCATATCAGATCAAGGAAAAAAAGCCTATCTTGGTACAATTATCAAACAATTTACAGGCAAACATAGGTATAATTGGCAACTAATAAGTCTCCGAACGAACAAAAGTATTCAAAAATTCGAAGTTTGGATACAACTATCAGTCCGTGGTCACGTAAGAGACGGGCATTGGTCTTTGGCGTTTGGCTTTAAGTCAACAAGTCAAAGCCTTCATAAAAATAAAAAAGTGACCTTTTAAGAATCACTTGTCACAAGCTCTAGTAATCTCCAATTGCATCACCACCACTACTCGCACTCAGCTTCTTTTCCTTGAAACTTCTCTTATCTTCATTCAGCCAAAAAAATAAAAAACCATTCTCTTCTCTTCCACTGTTCTTGCTCTATCATTGGTGCCTCTTTTGCAATTCATGTGCTTTTCTTACCATGGTTCTGTCATAACCTTCAGTTTATGTTTCTTCAAAGCAGAGTCAAATGTTTCTTGTTGTGAAAAAGAGAAAAACACACTTCTTAGCCTCCAACGAGGTTTAACTGCTCCTTATAAACTGAGCTTAGTCTCATCCTGGTCTGACCAAGAAGATTGCTGCAGGTGGGACGGAGTTCACTGTGACAACAAAACTGCTCAAGTCACAGAGCTATCAGTAAAATATGTAGGCGGTAAGATTAGTCCTTCATTGGTTGAATTAGAATTTTTGAATTACTTGGACTAGAGCGAGAATTTCTTTAATTGTACTTCTATCCAAGTTTCCTTGGATCAATGGTCAATTTGACACGTCTTGACCTCCATGATGCCCACTTTAGTGGATACATTCCTCATCAGCTTGGGAAACTTCCAAGCTTGCACCTTGATCTAAGCCACACCAACCTTCATTGAGAAGTTGATTGGCTTCAATTATAAGTTCACTCTCATCTCTTTCGGAGCTATTCTTAAACGATTGTCAACTTGATAGTTTGACTCCATTGGTTGGATTTGTCAATTCCACATCTCTTCGGGTCGTTGATCTTTCTGAAAATCATTTCAATTAAGAGATACCTAATTTGTTCTCTGATCTTAGCACAAGTCTCTTAGAATATCTTGATCTTGTTGATAATTCTTTGAGCGGAAAAATTCCAGATTCGCTAGGGCAGCTTAAGCATCTAACAGTTCTTGATCTAAGCATTAATTGGCTGATAATATTTGGACAAGAACAACTGTACTATTTTAAGTTGAGTTATCACAGCATACCTTCTACCCGAGCATTGGACTGAGTCTTGGTCAAAACAGATTTTTCAAAAGCTAAATTTTCATTATTTGTTGGCCAATCATCTGAGTAATACTTGACTGCTACACGCTTCCCTTCAGAGTCTAGAAGAAGAATGTTCTTCACCGTAGGGCATGATTCCTATTTAACACAAAAATAGCTGGATTAATGGAGTAACAAATCCCTTTACACTAAAAAAGACATGTTTAAAAAATGTAACAATTAAAAAAAATGCAAAACATGTTTTTTTTTTTTGTTAGGTCAATATGGGGGGGGGGGGGGGACAGGTTCGAACCATAGACATATCTAAATTTATCAACCAAAAAAAAAAATCTATTGCAAGTTACTAGCACGACCAAAACTCAAGTTTGCATGACCAATACTTGAAGATCACTCTGATGAACCTTTACACTTTTTTCCATTGATAAATTACACATCTAATGGCTTTTGAACCCACAGCCTCACCCTCCATCCATTCTTGTGGGCAGAGGGAGTTCTCTTTGAGCTAGAACTCATTAGCAGTTCACTTTCATGAACAAATACGTGACTAAGACTATTGTATCATTGGCTCTGTTTCCAACATTATCGTTCTATTGATTTATGTCAATTTCTTGTAAGGCTACGCACAACTGGCCATGTAGGCACACCTATGCTATTGCTTACGCCATATAATCTCACACAACCAAGTCACCCTCCATAATTCCCTCAAATTCTAGAGGTTCTATAATTGTACCAAGCTGGGGATTCGCATATTGCTGCATGCAATTCTTTGTGCATTACTGCACCTAAGGCAGCCAATGTGATTCTAGCAATTCCAATTCTTTACTACTAATCAGCATAGATCGCACAGTTTGGACCTAAATCAACCACCCATCATTTCCAAAACCAATCCCAAATCCTCCTAACAAGTCTCACAAGATCCTACATTAATCAAATCCTAAAATGGCTAGCATTTCATGGCCACATATATTGGTCTCTTGGTTGAGTTTTAGGTAACATAGTCAAATACACCTAACACGGCCAATGTGACCCTCCTCCATTTAGTAACTATTGCTATTGAACATAGATCACACATTGGGACCACCATTTAATTAGTACTACTAATGAACATAGATCACAATGTATTTCCTTCAAATATATATTGGAATACCATCATGGAATGAGACAATCAAAAGCAGCTTGCAATGGGTCTTCATGTCTGGATCATTCATCCCTAAGTTTTCAACAGGGCAACTTATAACTTGTAGGAATTTCTTATTGTCCCTTCAGCAACTCAAGTGGTAAATGAAATATCTGCATTTACATGGTATAACTATCAACACTTAGAAAAATGAGATGCGGTCACCACCTTGATTAACAAGTAGAGCCACCCTTAATAGTGGAAAATATTGCATAATAGATCAATGGTCAACAAGTCATAAAAAAGAGAGCCAGATTCTAGATGATTCTGACATTGATGAATAATTTCTACACGGTTACTTGAAAGATGGAAATCCACTACAATGGAAATCCACTACAATGTATTTCCTTCAAATCTATATTTGAATACCATCATGGAACGAGACAATCAAAAGCAGCTTGCAATAGGTCTTCATGTCTGGATCATTCATCCCTAAGTTTTGAACAGGGCAACTTATAACTTGTAGGAATTTCTTATTGTCAATTCAGCAACTCAAGTGGTAAATGAAATATCTGCATTTACATGGTATAACTATCAACACTTAGAAAATGAGATGTGGTCACCACCTTGATTAACAAGTAGAGCTACCTCTAACAGTGGAAAATGTTGTATAATGGATCAATGGTCAACAAGTCAAAGGAGAGCTAGATTCTAGATGATTTTGACATTGATGAATAATCTCTACGCGGTTACTTGAAAGATGGATGTCAAATGAACCTAACGCAACATTTCATCACTTGTGTGTGGCGAGCATTGATCTTTGGGGGGTTTTGCTTAAAGCCTATATTATCACTAATTTATTCATGTAATTAAGAACACATTCACATGATATTCTACTCAATCATGAGGCTTAAGTTCATGAATTTTTGGCCTTCCATGAAATTATGTCACATGGTGGAAAACATTGCATAATGGATTAAAGGTCAACAAGTCACCCAATTAAAAAACAAAGGATGTTAATAAGACAAATGCTTAATGATTTTGATATTGTTGAAAAATCTCTACACGGTTACATGAAAGATGATTGTCAAATGAACTTAACACTACATCTCTTCACTTGTGTGTGTTGAGCATTGATCTCTAGGAGTTTGGCTAAAAGCATATACTATCACTAATTTAATCATGTCATTAAGAGTACATACATATGACTTGAGATTGTACTCAATAATGAGCCTTAAGTTCCAAAATCAATTTCCTCAACATGAATTTTTGGCCCTATATGAAAATTATGTCACATGGTGGAAAATATTGCATAATAGATTAATGGTCAATAAGTCACCCTATAAAAACAAAAATTCAATAATTCAAATTCTAGATGATTATGATATTGATGGAAAATCTCTATATTATTACATGAAAGATGGTTCTGAAATGAACTTAATACTACGGGTCCGTTTGAAAACAGTTTATTTAGTTGAAACTGAAAATGTAGAAAAAAAAAAAAGAGTTAAAAGTTAGTTGAATAGTATAATGGAACTTATGAATAGTATCAACGGTACAATGAGACCTATAAATAGTTAAAAAAAAAAGTTACAAAATTAAATAAATTTCTTCCCAAACGGACGGTTCATCTCATCACCTGAGTGGTTAGCGTTGATCCTTGTGAGTTTGGCTTAAAATAATATAAAAGCACTAGTACGTCAACAAGTCAAGGTCTTGATTAAATAATAATATAATAACAAAAAAGAGAAAAGGTTTGAAGAATCACTAATGTTGGCATAGAACATACCTTTTATGCCCGTTCCTGACCCAATTTAATCTCATTATAAATTATAAGTATAAGGAGACTAAGAAACCGTATGCTTCCATTAATGCTTTGAATTTTTCATTAAATCAGAAAATCTAAAGACCATTTACAATATGCTTTTCTTACCGCGCGTTCAAATTCCTATGATCCTCAAGATGCAGAATTGGAATCGTGTATTAAGTCTCCTCAATCTATCAATGGATTTTATACAATTAAAGGTATTTTTCTGGTTGATTTCAAGGACAACCGGGCCTCCACAAGAAAAGGGGAAAGATTAGGAATGGTTAAGAACAAAAGAAACATTACATTTCACAAACCCTCTGCCTCACCTTACAATCCTCTCTTATACCCTCATGCCAATCTCTAACTGCCAAGTAACTGACTAACTGCCTAACTACCTAACTACCTAACTGCCAATGCATCAGCACATGCTGCATACAATTAGCACATGTTTAATACAATCAAGTACACTTACAATCAATCACATGTCTAAATACAATCTCAGCATATGTCATGATCTAATCCAATGTACCTATACACTACAACTCAGCTATACAATCTGATGCAGCTAGCTCCTTACAATCGTGAATGGGCTAGATCTTGTTCCAGCTGGACAGAAACCCTTAGAAAGTATTTCTTGAATCCATAATTAAGATCGAATTCTAAAATTCACCAAAAATAAAGAAAAAGCCTATTTTATTGAAGGTGAATTGTTCATTTTTGTTTTACCTAACCTATTACAAGCTTATTTACATCAAAATTTTTGTAACTCAACTAATTCACACTTATTTTTAAAAAAGTACATAACATAAAGTGACAATGATGCTTGAATGTAGGGCCCAAAAAACCAACCCATGCAAACCGCCCAAATACGTATCCTTTTAATCTGTTCATAATGACCTATTAAGTTACAGTCACAAACTGTTTCTCAAAAAAAAAAAAAAAAAAGTTACAGTCACAACACCCCCCACACCCCAAAAAATAAACCTACCCTGTCCGCTACAATTCTTCTATCTTCTTTTTAACAAAACACAAAAACAGATGTGCCTAAACAATATTTCAAAAGCAAGCATTAACGAAGAAATTAATTTTACTCAATCATGGGCATTACTTTTGCAATATAATTTTTTTTTTTTTTTTTTTGAGAAGCTGCAATATAATAAAATATAAAAAAGAGGAAACAGCATCAACCAAACATGTGAAAGATTGGAACTAAGCGATGACAATATACTCAAGGAAAAAAAAATCAAAACAGATTACTTTATTTTTGTGCTGGTTGTTTTGCCTAAAACTTCCTAATTGATAAATAGATTACTTCAAAGAAATATAAAAACTCCAAACATCTTTAAAGTGAAAATTCACTCAATAATAATATTTGTAGCTTGCTTTATTATTCAACATCAAGCTATATGTAAATAGGCGGCCTTACAAGATAAAACAAATTTTCGATTCAAAAGCAATTTAATCTTTATCTATAACAAGTAGATAAGATTTATTCAAATGCCATGGTAACAATTATCATGTTCTTATCTAATTATTCAACTTCTAATACAAATAATCTTGAAAAGAAGTTTTATGACTTTGATACAGAATGATAAGCAATCACTATGCCGTGAAAGGCAAGTATAAATCTTTGGTGATTGACTTAAGTCAACGAGTCAAAGTCTTCATCCAAAAAGAAAGTTTTTTTTTTTTTTTCTTTGAAGAATCACTATATTATCAAGAGTTAGTGGTCTCCAACTGCATCACCACAACACACACTTATCTTCTCTTCAAAATTTCTAGTCCTTCATTGCCTTGTCATGGGTGCCTCTTTTGCGACTCATGTGCTTTTCTTACTGTGGTTCTTTGCAGCAACCTTCAGTTTAAGCTTATTCAAAGCAGAGTCAAATATCTCTTGCATTGAAAAAGAGAAACAAGCACTTCTAATTTTCAAAAAAGGTCTCTCTGATCCTAGAAACGCACTCTCATCCTGGTCTGACCAAGTCGATTGTTGTAGATGGGACCGAGTTCATTGCAACAACAAAACTGGTCGAGTCACAGAGCTCCACCTCAGTGGATTTTATTACGACGACAAGAGCTTGCTCAGTGGAGACTACGAAAAGAGGTTAGGCGGTGAGATTAGTCTTTCATTGCTTAAATTAGAATTTTTAAATTACTTGGACTTGAGTTACAATAACTTTAATTGTACTCCTATTCCAAGTTTCCTTGGTTCAATTGGTAGTCTGAGATATCTTGATCTTAGCGGAGCCAATTTCTCTGGACTCATTCCTCATCAGCTTGGAAACCTTTCAAGCCTTCGCTATCTGTCTCTTGGATCTAATTCTGACCTCTATGTAGATAACCTTCGTTGGATGTCTCATTTCTCTTCCATACAATACCTTGATCTGAATAGCATCGACCTTCACAGAGAAGTTGATTGGCTTCAAATAATGAGTAAGTTCTCATCTCTTTTGGAGCTACACTTGTCAACTTGTCAACTTGATAGCCTAAAACCATCTCTTGGATTTGTCAACCACACGTCTCTTCAAGTCCTTGATCTTTCCTATAACCTTTTCAATCATGAGATTCCTAATTGCTTCTTTAATCTCAGTACAAGCCTCGTAGTGCTTAAACTAGAATATAGTTTGCTAAAAGGCAAGATACCGCCTAGCATTTTGAATTTGCATAACTTAGAATATCTATTATTGTCTTCCAATGACCTAGTTGGAAAAATTCCGGAGTCTATAGGGCAGCTTAAATATCTAAAATATCTTGACCTCTGGTATAACTCTTTAAGTGGTCCTATTCCTTCATCCATTGGGAATTTTTCTTATTTGGAAGGTTTATCCCTCTCTGATAATCAGTTGAGTGGCACAATTCCAGAGAGTCTTGGGCTTCTCTCAAATTTAGAGTGGTTATCTATTGATAAAAATTTATTAACAGGCACCGTTGGTGAAGGACATTTCACTGAACTCTCGAAATTAACTTCTTTATATTTATCAAATCCTTTGTTCTTTAATGTGAGTTCCAATTGGATTCCTCCTTTTCAACTTGATGTAGCTTACATGAGCTATTGTAAGGTAGGACCCAACTTTCCTACATGGCTGCAAACACAAAAATCCCTTAGAGTTATACGAATGTCCAAGTCAGAAATTTCAGACGAGGTTCCAGGTTGGTTCTGGAACTGGACTTCAAACATTGAAGTAATTGATTTGTCTGGAAACCACATAGAAGGGGATATGTCAGACGCTGTGTTAAATTCTACGGTCTTAAATCTAAATTCTAATCATTTCAAGGGTCGAATGCCACAATTGTCTGCGAATGTCAAAGAGCTCAATATAGCTGACAACTCATTTGCTGGACCGATCTCCACTTTCTTATGCCTAAAGAGGAATAGAATGAATAAATTGATAATTTTAGATGCATCATTCAATCTCTTATCAGGAGAGCTTCCTGACTGTTGGAAGGATTGGCAATCTTTGGCTCGTCTAGACTTGGGAAGCAATAGTATATCTGGTGGAATTCCTCATTCAATGGGTTCTTTGGTTGCACTCCAAACACTGCATTTAGAAAACAATAACATCTCCGGAGATATACCATCTTCATTGCAAAGTTGCTCACAGTTAGAACTCCTTGATATAGGTGAGAATCATTTGCAGGTTACCATACCACTTTGGATTGGAGAAATGACAAGTCTTATGGTTCTCCGTCTTAGATCCAATGGACTCCACGGCCACATACCTCTACAAATATGCCAACTATCTTCTATTATAGTGTTAGATCTTGCCAATAATAGCCTATCAGGAACCATACCAAAGTGCTTGAACAATTTGAGTGCCTTGGCAAAACCTGATAATGGAGGATCTATTCATTTTGGCTATCTACCTTATGCTTATAGCATGTATGTTGAGAATCTTTTCTTGGTTCCCAAAAAGAAGCAACTAGAATATTTTGACAACGTCAAATTTGTTAGGCTTATAGACCTTTCAAGTAACAACTTGTCCGAATCAATTCCTGTTGAGATTTCAGTTCTTTTTGGGTTGCATTTTTTGAACTTATCTCAAAATCATTTGACGGGAGCGATACCAGAAAAAATTGGGAGCATGAAAGAGTTAGAGTCGATTGATCTCTCTCGAAATCATCTATCGGGTGAAATTCCTCCAAGCATGTCTAATTTGACATTTCTTAGTCAATTGGACTTGTCATATAACAGCTTGTCAGGTAGAATTCCTTTAAGCACACAGCTCCAGTCTTTTGATGCACTCAGCTACACTGGCAATCCTCAACTTTGTGGTGATCCTCTGCCAAAAACCTGTACAGTAGAGGAAGAACCATCCAATAGAACACCAATTGGTAGAATAGAAGATCACTCTGAAAAGTACAGCTTCTATATAGGTCTGGGGGTTGGATTTGCTGTTGGTTTTTGGGCAATTTGTGGAGTTCTCTTCTTCAAGAGGACCTGGAGGCATGCTTATTTTAGATTTCTCGATGGCATCAAGGATTGGGTTTATGTGACTACAATGGTAAAAGTGAACTGGTTTTTGGAAAAGCTACGAAGTTGTCACCTTATAAGTGAAAGGCATCGTTAGCTAGAAGGTATTTTGCTTCAAACATTCACGTATTTTGAATATATGATTTGATTCATAGCTAAATGTGATATTTAGATTTTATTTCACAAATATAGCATATCTATAGCCTCAATTTGAATTAAATTTTGTAGTTATATGTAATAGTCATGGGAATGCCCTAAATAGAAACAAAGTGGTACTATGATGGTAGAATTTTTCTTTCATATACATAGCACATCAAATATGTGATGTAGAGGTTTTTTTTTTTTTTTTTTGCATAGTATGATTTTCACCTCATATGTTTTAAGCTTCAATTCCACAGGGGTTTTACTCATAAAAAATAAAAGTGGTGGGCTTTATATGGATTCTTAGAATTTCAACATGGCGCAATTTAATTTAAATTGAAGTGAAGCTTGACACCTCGGTAGTTTTGTTGCTAATTATTCTCGCATCACTAATGTTGATCATTGTGTATACTACAGGAGGTGTGGCACTCGTTCCTGCTTTTCAAGAGGCTAGAAAGAATCATTTGCAAAAGAAATCTACCTAGATTGTGTCTCATCCAGGTTTTATAATAAAACGTACATGAATTAAATGCTACGGTCCTACGGATTATGATTCCAACGTATGATGTGTATGACTATGAACTATTTATCTATATAGTGCTAAGACAATTTCGTTTTGTTGTTTATTTTTTCTCTTATATGCCTATGTATAGAACTGTATTTATATCCAAATCCCAATTCAGCTCTATTCATCAAATTATTAAGTAGACTAGCATTACTAGCAACCTAATTTCCGCTAAAAAGTATGCTCCCTATCATATTTAACCTGTTAAAAGTCTTTTTTTTTTTTTTTTTGGGTTATCAACCTTTTAAAAGTCATTCTCTTAGTTTTATCATAAAACATGGGGAAAGTGCATAAAAATCCTCGTTATTTTAGAATTGGGACATATTAAGAGCATGTTTGGTAAGAGTATTTAAGAATAGTTTTTATTTTGCAATCCATAAAATGGTAAGTCTTACCTTTGAATTTATTGTTTGGTTAATATTTTTTAAATACAATTTAAAAAAAAAAAATCTATTTTCTTTATTTAGAACAGGATTTTGAAAACGGCTAAAATAGTGTTTTTAGGATACAGAAAAAGTTTTTAATGACATAGTTGTAAATAAATTGAAAACAATGGACTCCACATATTTTTCCAAACTTTTTTATCTCTTAAATTAATGAGTTTATCTTTATCACAAAAAGAATTCACACACTTCAAATTTGAAACTTATCATTAAAAAAAATGGTAAATTGCAAATTACACTCCTAAAGTTTGGTGGTGATTAGATTTTATACTTTAAAATTTCAGAATTTGAATTTTACGTCCTGAAGTTTGGGGTGTTTGAATTTTACACCCTGACGTTTCATAACTTGGATTTTAGCCCCTAAAATTTAGGGTTGTTTGGATTTTACTCTCCCAAATTTTGAAACTTTAGGGAATAAAATTCAAACACCCCAAAATTTTATGGAGTAAAATCCAAACACTTCTAAAATATAGGGGTAAAATCCAAATTCTAAAACGTCAGGGTGTAAAATCCAAACATCATCAAACTTTTTGAGAAAGAAAGATTTTAGATATGTAAATTGCAATTACCAAAAAAAAAAAAAAGAAAAGGTAATCTACAAATTTTACAGGTTACTTTTTGTAATTTTTTTTTTTACTTTGAAAAATAGAAATGGTCTTCCAAATAGATTTTTTTTTTTTTTTTTTTTTTAGTATTTTGAAAATTGTTTTTAAAAGTGGAAGTCAAACACGTATAATATAAAAAAATTTATCTGAAAACTATTTTTAAGTTCAATTTTTTGAAAATTGTTTTTATACTGTTTTGAAAATAAGAACAAAAATCCTCCTACCAATCAGGCCCTAAACTACCCAATTTTAAATAGGACATTTTAAATTCCAGCGTCATATAAATACACCAAAAAGAATCATAAACAAATCCCCCACAAAACATATCATGTTAGAGAGAGAGAGAGATAACATCAAAGAATATTTATGTAGAGCAACTAGAGCTCTTGAGGATTTTTTTTTTAAATAACTAGTTCTTTTTGTTATATTTGTGAAAGTATGAGGTTTAAAGTGTTCCATTTAAAAGTTTGGGATTTAGTATGTCTCAAAAATAAAGCTATGGGAATTTTTTTTTTAATATACTTTCCACTAAAACATATATGAACAAAATGCCGCGGATTATGAACTTTTTGTAAGAACTACTATTTATTTATAAAGTGAAAGAAGAAAATGCTGGCTTAGTTGGTTATCTTTTTTCTTTTACGACGGGTTTGGGTACCCAAAAAAAAAGTAGATAGACGGCTAACTACAGAAAATGAATTCGATTCTAAAAAAAAAAAAACTGATTTTTGAAAAATGAAATTAGGGCAACATGTGGGCCAAGGCCCAAATACTATATAAATAAAGAAAGCTGAGGCCTAACTACATCTACATGATAAAGCCAAAGCCCATCCATTTTTAATAGGCCACAAAATCAATTCAGCCCATAAAGCAGCTACTTTCTATAGTCCCTTCCTTACTAAAAAATAAAAATAAATAAATTAGCTTGAGCTTGCATCTCAACCGTACACGGCATCCTAAGTCCTACAGCCCCAGAAAATTACGGGTCTTTATAGTGGATGCTCTTAGCACCACAATTGTGGATGCTCTAAAGTCTTTAACGGTAGATATGCAACTTTTAACAACCCAGTAAATTGGAGAGGAAAGAGAGAGAGAGAGAGAGAGAGAGAGAGAGAGAGATCATAGGATCACTGTCTGCTTTAATTGAATCAGACCCACAAAATATCTCACAGCAACTTCAATGGCCGAGCCAAAGCCAGAGCCAGCAGTGACTCCAGAAGGTATGTAATCATTGACTATCACTTTGATCTTCATATTATACATTCATTCCCATGAAGAGTTCTTTTACTTTCTGGGTTATTTAGTTTATGAGAATAACTAAGAAATTTGCTGTTTAATCTCTTCAAAAAATGTGATCTTGGTGATGGGTTTTGTGTAAAATGAGTTTCATTTGAGGTCCTAGTCGATGAGAGTGATTTTGGTTTTGTGTAAAAACTGTTAAACTGCTAGTGTTAGTTCTTCTTTGGATTCTGTTTTGTTTTCCCAATTTCCCAGTGTTGAATCCTTGTGAAACTATGAGATTCTAATGGAAGCAATTAACTTTGTGGTAAATAATTTATGGGTTTCAACTTTTAAACAATTGTTGATTGAATTCATATCCTTAAGGTTTGTACTTGTTTATGCTGCGAAATGAGAATCTAATAGAAATTGAATTTCATGTGTGTAAAATTGGGAGTGAAAATTTGAGTTTCATCCTCTTCTTTTTTTTTTTTTTTTCTTTTCTTTAAGAAGAAAAAGATGTAAAAGCACCAAATATCATTGAGAGAGCTAAGGAAGAGATTGAAGCAATAGCTCACACTGACAATTCACCACACCATCACAAGGAAACGCATGGAAGGAGTGATGACATTGACGAGAACACCCCAGTAGATGAAGTCAAAGGGCCAAATGTTTTTGAACGAGTGAAGGAAGAGATTGAGGCCCTTGTTGGAGCAGTTCTTCCTAAGAAGGAATCCAGTGGTCATGAGTCATCTTCAAAGTAAGCGGTGGATTGAACATCTATTGTAAGAAGGTTTGAGAAATATTGTTCTCGGTGTGATTAGACAGGAGAAGCTATAGTTGTATTGTCTTTGAGTTTTTAATCACTCTGATTTGTATGTTTTTGCTATTGAAATTTCAAATGGAATCCAGCATGATTGTATTTTGTCTCTTTATTCAATTGTTAGATTTGTTTTCTGAAATTATATCTTTCCCTTTATTTTATGGTGCCAAACTGCCAATTTTCTTGTCTGGAAGAGAACATATGAGAATTTTTTTTCATTATTCCTAAAATGAGCACCATAATATTGATATGGGATTCTATTGTTTGGTGGCATTTGAAGTGTAATCTTACACTTTGAGGCAAGTCAGTATTATTTGCAACAATGGAAACCCTATGACAACCTGGCTGGTGTAGCCATTCTTGGCCATGTAAAACACAAAAGGGCATGGTCGCAGTTACATCATAATATGTTTCAGGTAGCAGTAGCCACCTAATATTACTGTTGGATGCTGATACCTTTTTCGTATCATTCTTTGATTAGACAAAAAGAGGGGGTTGGAGAGATTCTGTTAACCTTATTTTCCTTCTATCACTAAGTCAGGTTTAGTTGGGAACATCTGGATTTTTGTGTTATCACCACATAGTGACTTCTTAATGTGATTTGTTATCCATGATCTCAGACATTTACTTATATAATTAGTGACCTGAAGCTTGTAAGATTCCAATGCCCAAATTAGCAGTAATTGATTTCTGATTAGACAGCTAACCCATTATTGGGTAATTCATGTAGATTCTTTAGTACCCTTTAATTTTCCCAACAAATTGAATGAGTCCATTATGTTTTTAAGCATCAATTATTTGACACTTGTTTAAAATATTGCTCTTGGGTGTTGGTAATTGGATTTGTTTCAGTTATTGTTATTGTGATGTGTGGTGAGGGGCTTTCTATTTGGTGGCTTATGTTGACATACTTTCACCATCAAATCTGAATATAAGGAATGCCATCTTATCCTTTGAGTATCTGAACTTGGCCTCACTTGATCACCACATGGTTGATAGTGTCAAAAGCCCTCACTTGATTTCCACATGGTTGATAGTATCAGAAAGTGAGGACAATAGAATTTGGGGTTTGCCTGTGTTGAGGATGTTTCTAAAACCTAGTATGCTCTATTTGATGTATTTCCCGCCAAGTTATTTATAGTAAGTTTTGTTAGAGATATATATTAGACATATTAGCCCAATGTAATAGGCCCAAGTCCATTCCTGCTTGTACTAGTAGTCTAGGGTTTAGTCGCCTATATATACTCATGTTAGGGTTCATTGTAACACAGGAAATTATTGTACTACACTCTCATACAATAAAGATGTAGCCCTTAAGGGATTCCTCCGTGGATGTAGGCCGTCAAGGCTGAACCACGTAACCCTCGTGTTCTCAGTGTTCCTCTTCTATGCTTCCTCTTCCGCATCCACTCTAGCATACACAACATGGTATAACACATCGCATTGCTAATATTTAACATGGTATCAGAGCCAAACTCCGTTCTTGGCATCAAACAAAACATCTCTAGCAAGCAAAGAAGATTCTCACGTGCATACCACCATCTGAAGTCACACATGTTTCTCTGCTGGATCTAGAATCCATGGCATCTCGCAGCCACCGTAGCGCAGTGCTGTGTCCAAGATCCACAAACTCAAGCAAAGCCAGGACTTAACTTATCAGATCTGTGCACATCAAGTCTTCGCCTGATGAAACCAACAAGACATACGTGCTTCACGGCATATCGCGGCCAAAACCTAGAAACCCGACCTCCAACGGAAGTCGCACGCGCCACCACGCGCGACCAAAGGCTCCTGGAACTCTCACACGCGCCGCCGAAGATTCTCGACTCCCAGCTCGGATCTCAGTCACACGCGCCGCCAAGCCGGCCTTGTCGTCCACCGATCCACTTGGCCTGAGAATCTGGTAATCATACGAGCTCTCACGCGCCTCCACGCGCCGCAGTAGCAACCGGAAAATCCCTCACGCGCCGCCTAGATTCTTGACTTCTAGATCGTCTTCTGGGCTCACGCGCCGCCCTTTCGGCCTCCTCGTCCGCCGATCTACGAAACCTGAAATTACGGGCCTCAACCGAGCTTACACGCGCCTCCACGCGCCTCACAAGTTTCCGGCATCTCCTCCACGCGCCGGTGAACACGCACGCTCCTGCCAGTCGCCGGAAATCTTCTGCTGATGTCATCTGACGTCACCGGATGACGTCATCACTCCACGTCAGCAGCCATGGAAGCACATCCACGTCAGCCCTAGTCCACGTCAGCGACACGTCATCAGCCACGTCAGCAGTGTCGTCTCGTCAGCACCATGACCCGGACCGACCCGACCCGGACCACCCGGATCTGACCCGTGAGCACTTTGACTGTTGACTTGACTATGGACCAGTTGACTTTTGACTTTTTTGCGTTGACTTTTGACCAAAAGTCAAAATTTCCAAAAGGGCCTATCTTGCTCAGTTTTTCGCGTAGATTCCGATTTTGGCCTCCGTTTCTTCATTTGAAGCTCCGAAATTGGACATTTGGCACATTCTTCATTGTGGTTTCTTCAAAGGCATTCTTCAAGGCATCTCCAAGTGATCTTCTCATACTTATCCAACCTCAAGTCTTCATCGAGCTTCCGCCTTGAGTTTGAGGGAGGGTGTTAGAGATATATATTAGACATATTAGCCCAATGTAATAGGCCCAAGCCCATTCCTGCTTGTACTAGTAGTCTAGGGTTTAGTCGCCTATATATACTCATGTTAGGGTTCATTGTAACACAGGAAATTATTGTACTACACTCTCATACAATAAAGATGTAGCCCTTAAGGGATTCCTCCGTAGATATAGGCCGTCAAGGCTGAACCACGTAACCCTCGTGTTCTCAGTGTTCCTCTTCTATGCTTCCTCTTCCGCATCCACTCTAGCATACACAACATGGTATAACACATCGCATTGCTAATATTTAACAAGTTTTAATTTACATCTTTGAAAGAAAATTTTGGTTCCCATTTCAGGGCTTGGTAAGGTTCAAGCTTGTGTTAGTTAACTTTTAGTAGTTTCAGCTGCTCTAGTACATCATGTACTTTAAGCAATCCTTCTTTGACCTTTGAAGTTGAAAAGGCATGCTTATTATTGTGATTGTCAGGTGAGAACTCTTTCTATTGAATGAGGTTGCAATTATCCTGAGAACAGGAATGAATTTAGACTAGCTATTTAAATTTACGTGATATCAAATTTAGTCTTCTTGGCACAGCAGTGAAATAGGCAATTTGTTTTAGGATCTCTGGTAGAAGAAATGATAAAGAGAAATGTACCATGTAAAATTTATTCATATTGTACATTTTTACATTTTTTTTTTATTGTTGTATCTTATTGGTAATTGGCAAGTGGTACAATACCAACAGAGATCAAAGGCAGGACAACCACTTTAAATGTTCTAACATGATCAGAAAACCGTGAGGAGGTAGATAATGCTTAGATGATGAAAGAACCATTTAATTACATAACGTATGAGAATTAGACTTAAGGGATTGCATTGATTGAAAATGTGTTGAACCATAACAAGAACAATGGCTTGTAGAAAAGAAAATTGGATCGACGTTTGATTATTTCTTTCATTGTGTTTACCATATCGCGGCTATTTCTGCTCTTTGATTGCGTTTACCATATTGAAGCTATTTTTGCTCTTAGTCTAATCGGTGTTTATACAGCAGTAGATTTATAGGTAGACTGGTATGGCAAGGCTCCTAGCCTTCCGGTGTTGGGTTGTTAGTTACATAAGTCGTGGACCAGCCAGTGTGATGCATGGAAAAATTTGATGATTAGTATTTGTAATGAAAAATGAAAATAGTAGATGATGCTTACAAGTGTTAATTACAAACCCTTCTTAAAATGATATGATTAGTTTCTAACAAAGAATGGTTAATACAATATTTTAGATTTTCTCAATTAAGCTATTGATATTTATTATTTGAAAATGTTATAAATTTTTTGAATTTTTTTTACGAAATATAATGCATTTTATACTCAATTATTATACAAGGTGAGATATATTGTAAATAATGTAGTGTATGGTTGGAATTTGTTTTAAGTGCTCTTTACAAATGGTTCATCCTCTATAGTTTGTCTAGAATGACCTAAAGAAAAAGCAAATATAAATAAATTCATCACTTGTATAAGAAAAAAAAAATACAAGACATTAATAACATAAGAAAAGTGTAATTTTATTAAGAACCTACTAACATTACATTGGAGTGGACCGAAGTGGACCAAAGTAGATTAAAGTGGATGAAAATCATGGACCAAAGCAAACTGAATGGAACTAAATGCCATGCTGGTGTGGCTCAACAAAATTATAGCAATAATAAATATTATGCTCTAGTTTTTAGATATTATGTAAATGATACAATTTTTCTGAAACTCAAACAAAAGGATTTCATTCATAATGCAAGGGGTACATAGAAGAAAAGCAGAGAACTACAAGAATTATAAATTGGTCCTATACATGATGTAATTTTAAGTTTGCATTTGGATTTATATAAAGATAAAACAACAAAGAACAAACTCCACATTGTAAAATTTATATATTTCTGATTTTGAATTTTATATGTACTTTATGAAAGAAATTTGTGATTTTTTTCTTCAAAAAAAAAAGTAAAAATTACTGCATTCTCTATGCTTAGACTAAGTGGAGTATGATGGAGAAGCCTGCAGTGACCGAAATGTTTTAAGAGCTTTTTTTCTTTTTTGTTATTTTTTATTAAAATGTTTTAATAGCATGATATGCCTCAGCCCTTCTTTCTTTTTTAGTCCTTCTAAAGGACAATGAGAAATAGACCAATGCTTTCTCTTCTGTCTACTTACCGTTTGTAGGTGAAGAGAGGAGATATGCAGACTGATTGGGACAGTGTAGCACATTGAATAATCAAATCACTCAAGTCATCAAAAACACAAATATCAATGGGAAAGTTCCCAGATAAAAATTTTCACCAGCTTAATGAAAAATATATAATATGGGTACTTGCCTGTGCTGACTATGCTTCCCTTCATCCCTATGATCTATGATCTATTCATGATTTATGACTAACAAAAAGAAAACATCTCTGAGCTGACCAACTTCACTCATTGACCCAAAATATTTTGCAACACATTACAGACATACCAAATGAACAAAGAAAGGAATAATGCTGTCAAACCAAATTAACCACTAGTACAGTCTAGCAATCCCTACCTCCTACTTTTTCCAGAGAGAGAGAAACCATTGGATGATGTAATCAAGGTCCATTTAGGCTTTCTTCCCAAGGTTACTTTTCACAGCTCAAATCTGAAAATCAAATAATCTTTTTATCAGATCATAGTTTACACTTTTACTTCTTTTTTTGTGCTCTTCATGAAACATTTGCTTATTTATGAGGTAAAAAAAAAAGGCTAAACAACAAAACTAAGACAAAGAAAAAAAAAAAAAAAAAGGTTGATTATATATGTGATGGAATCTCACTCATTAATGTGCTCATCAGAGGTACCCAAAATTCTTAATTGCCATCGTATAGGTAAACCAAATGGACGGCTCAGATTGGGCAAATGTACATACCCTGTGTGTTCCCCAGCTACTAACCTGCCAAAAAGTTAACTAAAATACTTCCTTCTTCTTCTTTTTTGTATATTATTTAACTAGCTCATTAAATTTGTTTCTGCAATACTGAATGTCTCAGACATTGATGCCTTTTTCTTCTTCCATATGTAAATGGTTCTCTGCCACTGGATTATTTCTTCCTTTTATGGACATGAAGCTATCAGCCAGAAAGGGAGAGGCTCTGCAGTCTAGGTAGAGAGATTATATATGGGTTTTGCAGGATTTTCAGACCCCAGGAAGAGGAGCTGTTATTCTGGGCTAGTAGCCCACCTCATATAGTAGTACAAGTACTCTATCAGATTGATTTGAGAGAGAGAGAGAGAGAGAGTTGTCTTGTGTTGATAGGTAAGATATAACACAGAAGAAGAGAGAGAGAGAAAAACAGATTAGAGATAAGATTTTCAAGTGAGAAAGAAATATTGTACCTGTGATTTTAGCCAATTGACAAGAAACCAGAATCACTTGCTCGTAAAGTAACATCTCTCTACCAATACAAAGATAGGAAGGGCAGAGAAAACCAAGAAATCCAGGTTCTGGCTTGATTTTTGGGAAATGGAAATTTTTTTGGCTTGCCTTTCTCACCTTCTTTATATATATCCCAACAATCATGCATGACCTCTTAAAGTGATCAACTCTCTCTGTCTCTCTCTCTCACTTACTCATTGCTATCATAATCACCATCATCACTTGAACATTGAAGAATGAAGAGAAGGTTTTGTTGTTTTATTATAGCTCTGCAAATAGTGAGCTGGGCTTCTGCAACAAGCAGGCCTTTTCCACCAAATGATAGTCTTGGTGCTCCTCAATCAGGTGAGCTACTTGCCCTCCATTAAAGACTCTTTTCAGTCACCACACAAGCATAAATGTCCACTCTTTCTTGCAATCATAATACCTATGTTGTTTAGCTTCTTAGCTTACCCTTAAAAACTTATCAAGAAACCCTTTTCCTAACATAATGATTTCCACTATGATTGCAAATCACCACTATCTAAAAAGGTAAAAGTTAAAGCTCTGTCTTAAAAAAGATCTCAAGAATGTTTTGGCTTAACTTCCAAAGAAGTTGCTTCTCCTTCCAAGTTTCACATAGAGATTCTCAGTGAAAAGCTTCTTTCATTTTTCTTCACACATATTCCACTTTTTCTCTTCTTGCTTAAGCTTATTTGTAGTGTTCTTCTTCTTAAGCTTTTCAGTTTTCAATAGTTTCTTTCTTATATCCGCTAATTCAATTGCTTGATCAGGGCCAGACCAGGGCTCTGAGTCTTCAAATGTTTCCTTGGACAAAGAAGAGGTTAATCTCTCTCTCTCTCTCTCTCTCTCTCTCTCTCTCTCTCTCTTTGTGGTTACTTATCAGTCAATTACTCTTTCTTAAAGGGTCTCAAAAGCATGAAAGGAGAGGAAAATACGAGCAAAGAAGCAATGTACAAAACAAGCAATATAGGGTCAGCTCCACCAAGCTGTGAGCACAAGTGTTATGGGTGCATTCCATGTGAAGCCATTCAAGTACCCACCACCTTTAGACACAGCCATGTGGGTATCCAATATGCAAACTATGAGCCTGAGGGTTGGAAATGCAAATGTGGTCCTTTCTTATACAGTCCATAAAGGCTTGAAGAATACCATTAGACATTTGACTACAACAGCTCTCATTTCTCTTCATGTACTAAATATGTTTTCTCATTGTACAAAAGCCAAATTCAAATTGGCTCCCAAAAAAAAAAAACTTTGTTCGGATTATGTTCATGATTGAAGTAGGAAAAGAGAAAGTTTTGACCAAGGAAATGCCTTTTGCTATATATTATTGTGAACCGGAATAGTTGGATAACCCTTTTATTTGGAATGCGAATTTTTAAGTAATTACAAGTCATGGTAGAGGTCAATGGGATGTACTTGCCACTTTCATTCTTGAATATGCTATGTTTAATGTTTTCTAATTTCATAAGCCATCATGCATATGATACGATATAAGTGAGAGTTTTCATTAGTTTTTTATAATTATTTGTTGCAAGTTGGCGAAATGCAATTGTCCCTCATAAAATGTGAGAATTTTAAAATTTTGTAAAAAGTAGAATATAATTGTATATAGGAAAAATTTTTGATGGGGCTTACTGTAAATTTATTTGGTAAAAATTGATTAAATTATAATTATATTTTGGATAATAAAAAAATGCACATAAAGATGATCACTCGAGAATGAAAAAAAATATGCATTTTACTTTCTCAAAACACCATTTTATTTATTATACATTCCCACTTTAATAATATAGCCTACTCCTTATTATTTATTTTACAACTCAACATATTAAAATAATATTTTTCCATTTCTCACACAAAATTCTTTATTTTTTAATATAAGGACAGAGAGAGCAATGGAATAAGAAAAAAGAATTTTTACTAGGATAGATGTGCTACAGTGGAGCTTTAAAAATTTGAAGGTATATGGCAGAAACTCTAAAAATGTAGCTAACACTGTAGCTTTATAAATCCCCAAATGTGGAGGTGATTTTGTGACTTTTTGATGAACAATAGTCTCTATTTTACATTCTTGAGGGTTTTAAATACCCATGGAAATTCTTTAGTAAGTATCCAGGGTCGGCTCAATAGGTGATGCAATTTATGCAATCGCCTAAGGCCCCCAAATAAAAGAAGGCCCCCACTTGTTAAAAAAAATTATATGTATAATATATTTATCTATATATTTTAATTAAAAAAAATTTAAGTACTTTTATTGGTCAATAAAATGCATTAAAAAGACCCCCTTGTATCCTAAAATGCAGAAAATTAAAAAGGAAAAAAACAAAAATAGTCAAACTTCAACTAACAAAATTAAATTTTTGGAGAAAAATTTATTAACTCATTCTTGAAATATGCTAAAATCAAAATTAATACCAGAAAAATTCATTAGTAATACAATGTAATTGTCTTGAAATATGCTAAAATAGAGATTATAAATTTCAAAAACAAAAGAAAAATCTCTCATCTCTCTATCTCTCTACCTCTCCATCTATATTCTTACATTTCTTTTCTTCATTTTGATTCTTGATCTTTTTCTATGAACTCAATCTAACTTGAAATCTTTCTTTGTTGATTCCCCTCAATTCACAGTAAATTCAAAATTGAAAAGGGCCAAGCGTGGGCCGTGGGTATAATAGAGGTAATCTTCTCCCCCTCTCTATCTTTCTGAAAATTAAGATGAGGAGTCTGCTATTTATTCAATTTAAATTATATATATATATATATATATATATATATATATATTAGTCTATTTCACTACATGATTGATTGATAGGAGTCATAGGACAACAAGTTTTTTGCACATAGCCATAGGACAGGCTGGACATCTGCACAATTGCAAACTACACAATAGCACAGGCTGCACAGCCCACAGTTATAGGACAACACGTTTTCTTACTTTATCAATTATCAATTGAAAAAGAAATGTTAGAGGAACTTAAATACAAAAACTTAATTAGTAATTTTGCATCTCAAAAAGTAAGAAAAATATATTTTAAATATAAAAAAATTTCAATATATATTATTTGATTAATATTTAAATATAAAAAAAGGCCCCACTTAAAATATTCGCCTAAGGCCCCCTAAATTGTAGAGCCGGCCATGTAAGTATCAACTATCAACCTAGAAATCTAAATGATAAACACTAGACTTTTATAATTATTTTTTAATTCTTTTAGTCAAAAATGAAAAGAAATGCAAAACAGTATACTAAACAATTATAGCTTCCAAAATGGTCTTGTTTCTTAACCACACATGCAGCTTCTTGCATGTTCAATGAAATTACAAATTCATATTTTACTGCAACCACACGTACTTCTTACCTTTATAGTTAAAGCAGTACATTAGTTTCAGTTACTACATAGCAATTTTGGATCATTATCAAGAATGTGCAAAAGGAAATGTTCGTCCATTACTGGCATAGCATTCACACTGTGCCCGATTGGAGACCAAACCAAGAACCTGCAACATGGTACTGACCTTGAACATCAACAACATCAGTAATTTTTCATAAAATTTGATGCTAAAGTTTCTTCCATATATTCTTTTTCAGATAATTCAGTTGTTACAATAAGTGGAGAGGAGGTATATACATTCGACCTCTAGTTTGGTTTATAAAGAAAACCAAATAGTTTTTACAAGATTCTTAACATTTATGGCATATATTCAATTATGTACAAGTAGTATTGATAAGGAGATAAGGCAAAATACAAATTCCCTTCCTTATAACATGAAAAATTAATTTATCGTAATTTAGCAAAAGTGCAAAAACACAAACAAGACGTCTTAAATAAAATAAAATCATGTAAGTTAATAATATTTAACGTGGTACGAATAACTCTATTTCTACAACTCTAAAAATTCTTTTGTTGAACTACATGTGCCTCTCCAGGCTTTTAAAGATTTTGGTTAGTTGCAAGCTAACTTAATAAAGCAGTATTTGAGATTGGATTAATCAAATTTTGGCTAAAACACCCAAATGGATTCTTTGATTTGAATTCTCTTAGAGCATTCCCAATGAACTCCAAATTTCTAACTAAATATTTGCTAGAATATTTCTTTTTTGCCCCTATTTTAACTATCTACATTTTTAAATACATTTCCAAACAAGCACTCTATTTTACTGTGCGTGCAAGAGAGAAGGGATTATTATTAATTTATTATTAAGGAAAATTTCATTATACATACTTTGAAATTTAAACTAATGCCAACTTAGTCCAAGACTTTTCAAAATTGACCAATTTGGTTCTTGAAACCAATTTAGTCCCTAAAAATTGTTAGGCTAATTAGTCATTTTCACGACTATCTTAGAAACTAAGTTTATTTTAAGGACCAAATTGATCAGTTTTGAAAACTTTTGAACATGGTTGTCATTGGAATCTCATAATATGTCAATAGAATTTATCCTAATTATTATTTTTGAAAATTTTGAGTTAAAGTATTTAAACACAACAATGAAGGTACAGTTTTGCAATATTTTATTGAGGGAATGGCGAGCTTGTTGTGAAAAGAGAGGGGAAAGGGGAGAGGGTTTAACTAACCAAATTGGAAAAAATGAGGTTTGTTAAGCTCATTGCAAATGCTCAAATTTTTACTAAAAAGCCTTTTTTTTTTTTTAATTAAAGAAATGAAATTCTAACTTTTATGTTTAAATACACACTCCCACGAACTTTTTCTATAATTTTTTTTTTTTACTCAAGTCCGAACCACATTTTGATTAGAGTTTTCAGTTGTAATTAGCCCTTGGGACAATAATAAGGCCTTTAAACAAGTAGTTGTAAGTTGTAACGAATTGTCATGGCGACAGATATCGACGCACAGTAGTCAGTACTGTTCCGTAACGATTTGACAAAGCAACAATTAATTTGTCAAGGCGATGATGAAATCGAGGTTATTACCACTTTTTTAAAATAACAGCTCTTTGCAGTATCGTTACAACAGATTTCTACGCGATTTGGCTACCGAGTTGTCAAGGATTATGACGCATATATATAATCGTATACAAAGCTATTATGGCAAGCAGTTCTTGACGTAATAATAATAATTCTCACAATACTTTAAAAATTCGTTTTTTTTAGATTTCTTTATAACTTTATGAGATCTATATGACGAAAATCGAAAAATTAACAAACGTGGTTGGAACTTGGAACAACACGTGTATGTCACCTCCGAACATTACAATAATAGTAGGACATGTTTGTGCAATTGTAAATAAATTAGTACTACATCATTCACAACTAAGGATGAAGGAGTTTAATGAACTGTTCTAACTTCCAAATGGCGCCTTGTAACTTGTTTTCACTAGTACCCGCTTTTTCTATGAATGGCATTATGAAAGGCCTTGCATTTTCATATTTCAATCAACTCCGTCTTTTCTTTTCTACATTTTCTTTTACCAAACATCATGATATTTGAGTCTAAAGGTAGGAACCAGGGTGCTCATAAGAGCATTAAATGTGACAATATATACACATTTATATTTGTAATATTTAAACCGAATCATTAAAAATATATTTTAGATGAAGAGGATCTTTTCCCGTAATTCATAAGGATTAAACAAAAGTAATTTTGACATGGACAATGCCTTAAGATTATCCCTTAATCACGACCTTACATGTATTGATATGACCATATGTTTCTACCCTAAAAATAAATAACATGATTTTTATCAAAATAGTATAAAGAGACAGAAAATTATTTAATAGTTTGGAAGCCTCTCACATGATAGTGAACCCCATCATGAATTTAATCAATAGAATTCATAATTATCAAATTATGTGAGAAGAGCAAGCATTAGTTCGAAGTATTATTGAATAATTACCCTAAAGTTGTCACAAAAGTTTGATATGTAACAATTAAGGTCCCTCAGACATTGTCACAAGGACGAGGGGCATGCATCCCAAATTGTCACTTTATAATCACGAGAGACTTATGAGTTATGAGGAATGAGGGCACCCCTTTGTTACTCCAATCATTGGCCCATCACAATTAGCCTTTCTTGAAGGTAAGATTCCTGATGAACTTATTAGAGGACACTTAATGTGACTCGTTGTGCCTGCCTCTAGCCGACACTCATGGATGACAAAAGTGCTAAGAACTAATCCTACTCAAGGTGATTTCTGACATCCAGAACATCAAGTTCAAATGGAGTACAGCAAATGAGAGTTCTAGAAGAATGGAAGTAGTATCATCTATAAGCTGCTGTTTTCTTCTAATTCAGTCTTGGTGCATACTTTAGATTGAGAATTACTACAAAAATAAATTTGATCCCTATCCTACTCAAACTCAAAACAATTAAATTAATTGCAGTTGAGCGTAGAAAGTTATGTTTCAACATTTTAATTTTGTAATCTAGAAACGGTAGGACAAAACCACTATCAAGTGTGAGGAGATTGTTGTGTGATTTGCAGGTGGCAGCAGTGAACAGAAATCCATGCGTGAGGAATTTCAATATAAAGTTTTGGCAGACTGAAGTGACAACCAAATGCAGTTAGTACCACTGGCCCTGTTGTAAGAGATGCTCAACATTATAATACTTGCAAGTGCATTGCTATTCTAAGCAATAAACAGACAGAACAACATGCAATTCCCTTGGCATTGTAGATTGATAATCATGACTACTTAATTGAGGATAACAGAGACCCAAATTCAAATCCTTTGAATGCAGTTCAAATATGTTGCATTTGAATGGTGCATTATTGTTCATGTGATTTCAGTGAAACAAAATCATAGCAAATGTCTGAATACCTCATTTGTTTAGTGATACCTTCCATTTTATTATTTCTTAAGACAAATAATTGCAAAAGGAAAGTAACAACAACCAATCCCTTGGAACAGTTGCTACTCCAAACTCTGTATATGAAGAGAACTCAAGCATATAGTATGCTATCCCGAACTCTATGAATGTAAAGAAAACTTGAGCACAGAATAGCATGATCTTCATATAGATGCTATTAACTCTGAAATTTACCAAGGTTGGTAATTGCAGCTTCAAAACAGTTGAATGAAAAATATGATTGCTAGCTAAGAAACAAGGAAAAACTACAACAGGGTAAGAAGGTACGTTATGCAATTATGGCTAGCTAACCTTCACTTAGCTCCATCTCCTTCGGTCCTCCTCTTCATCAACTGGAGTATACCACGCTGGCCATCGCTTTGAGTTGCTCAGCCTGTAGTTTAACAGAATTTCTTCATCATGAAGTGCCCTAGTAGCCACCAGAACAAGAGTCTTCAGAACAGGAACATCGGGCCCACCATTTCCTGAACCCCCAAATTTGAACCAAAAGCTGCCAAGTCTTTTCATCTTCACTTCTTCAGCTTTTCCAAACAACACATTGGGAATATAGGCTCTCATATCCTTCTCAGTCAATGGGAAATCATAAGGGCAAATCATGACGTTTGGAACCATACCCTTTGCTGGGTGGTTAGCAAAATGAGCAAAAGCTAATGGGTTTCTCCGCTCCAATACATCTGAACTCAATCCCGCTTGTGTACCTACTAAAGGAGTATTGAGCATCTTCCAGAATCGGTCTGAACCTTTATCAACACCCTGCGTATCAGGCTTAAATTCTGCCAAGCTGAGGCCATTCCAAACTTCCCGGGTTTCACCCCCTAAACCCCATGGTTGGGCATTGATGACAGTTCCATCATACCTTGTGATCAGATATGTGTTATGTGCATCGACTCTTGGGTATCCAGGAATGTAACGATAGTAAGCTGGAGAGTATATTACCCCAGGGTAGAAGGCTATCGCAGTACCAACATCAGCTTCACCATCTAAATATAAACCTTGGCCAGCTTCCTTATGGGGTATTTGAGATGGTTTGGTATCGAGCTTGTAACCAATGAGGTCCTTTAGTCTTTCAGAGAGTTCAGTACGTTTTAATGGCCTTGTTTCAGGTACAACTGTGCTGAAAAATCATTAGTAATTAGTAGTTATACGGGAAACTATAACACACACGACAGACACAACCTCTTAAGAAATCAGAACCAAACAGTGAAAACTTTGTTATAATTAATTGAGACTTCTTCTGTACCTAAATATATATAGGTACAGAAAACCAAATAATGCAGTAACAGTCAAAACAATATATACAACAACAACCAAGCCTTAGTCCCAATTTTTTGGAGTTAGGCATGGATCCTGTTAGTTAAGTCAGTTACATGTATTCCTTTCCACCATTTTATTCTATCTAAAATCATATTATCTATTATATGTGAGACACATAATCATTTCTCTTTTATTCTCTTCCCAAATTCAGTAGTTTTATCTTAAAATTAAAATTTTATTTTATTTTATATAAATATTAAAGTTATAATTCCATAAATTGCATTCTAATGTCATGAAAATTCTAAACATCTTGGCCAAACATGGCATTGCTTGACCATGTTAATAGCAGCATGTGTAAAAACAGTTGATTATTAGACAACTTTACAAAAGCTAACCATGAAACAATAACTGATAAAATACAAGCAGTTCAAGTATTATTGAAGCCAGCAAGGTCAATAAGAAAAAATCAAATGAAACTGTCAGAATAAGACGACTGAAATGTTAAGAAAAATGAAGAAGATAGAGGTGATGCATAATCATGCATATCAAACTATTTCTTAACTTTTTTGTTTTCCGTGCCAAGTGAAGCAGACAAGACACAGAAATGTTACCACCAAGGGAAACCTATGGTCTTTCTCAATTGCAGGACAAGCAACTCAGCAGATGATAACGATACAGATTTCATGCTTCAGATGTTTCCCTATAACACCAAAGTTATCCAAACTCAAAATGCGTACATGTGTGTGAGAGTAAACACACAAATACATTAAACAAATCTGATTGTCTAGCAGTCAAATCTGGGTACAGAATTACTTTGAATTTGATTCCAGTACACAGAATATGATATGGGATACTGCTTATATGCTCAGATGTAACGAGTTCCGTAACAATCAAACATACTTGACATCTGTGTATAGTGGAACTGGTACTGAGGTTGAAGCCCTCTCATCCAACCTCTGATGTGGCAAGGGTTTATATGGCAGTAACGGGAAATATGGTCCGCAACAGACAAAAGTTTGAGACATTATTCATATATTAAAAACAACATCAATTAGCTCTTGCCACATAAGGAGATTGAACAGGAGGACTTAAGTGGCTTTTGTACTTCAAGAGATATCTACCCTTTTTTTTTCCCTACCTGGATTTTTGCTAGTAATTTTTCTTTTATCATCTAACACATGTCCAGGCATTTGTAAGCCAGCAACACAGCATCCAAATATTAAATTGAGAGTTGAACATGATCTAGCAATTTCTTGAATAAAATGAATCTTGAATGCTAGATGTTTTACCTCCCATCCAACAATTTCCAATCAAGGCCCTGAAGAATATCTATCAAAACTGAGAACTTAATACAAACTCTATTAATCACTTTGGTTTACAAGTTTCAATGTAAATAATGTTACATTCTTGATGCTGCCATGGAAGATTAAGTTGTTATCACTTCACAAGTTTGACTGTTCAAGATTTATTTTATGAGGCCATGTGTCAAGTCCAATCGAAGTAAAAGTCATAGTGTTTTAAAGGTCTAGTTATATGTGTCCTATGATTGAAACGGTTTTTATTTGGGTTTTTATTCAACAAGTTCTGGTCAATTTTGTAATTAGGGGCAGAAGTGTAATCTCTGGAATCCTGTGAATTTAGGTATTTTTTATTTTTATCTAGAATTTTCTAGGAGATCATAACTATCTTAGGTTTTATTTTCTTTGAGTCCAAGTTAGTATTTTACATCTTGGCCTTATTGTTTACTTTCTCTCTCTTCGTTCTCTCTTTTCTTCTCTTTCTTATGGTACTGTTCATACTCATACAGGCCATATCATAAATTTCTCTCTTTTCTTTCTTCGTTATATCCCAAACCCTAAGTAAAGCCCTTCCTCTTGCCTATCAACGCCATAACACCCAACACATTTTCTCTATTAAATCACCATAAAAAACTCATCAAACCAAGTTTGAGTCTTCACCTTTTCTTCTACAACTCTATACCCTAGATCTATTAATCCTCCCAAACCTAACCCATTGAAAGCACCTATATACAAATTCCCAATTGAGGTTACAAACTGGTTGAGATTACTTGTTTTGCTGTAATAATGCAAACAAAGCAAGGAACTAATACTCTTACATAGAGTTTTAACTTCAATGAAATGGAGCCAAGAGATATTCTAGAAGGTTTTAACAGCATGCAAGCTTGCAAGAGATCTTTTTGTTTTTATTGGTAAGTTCCACATCTGAGTGGGTCATGATCCCTCAACCTCTCCTGCCACCTTGTTCTTAAAAGAGGAGGAGAATGCTCGTAGCAACATTGAAAAAGAAATCTAGCAAATAGAGCATATCATCATTCCAAAAATATAATATCAAGAACTACCAATGACTCACATCAAAAACAAAAAAAAAAAAACATGATTTCAAGAAAGACCTTATAGAAGTACAAAAGTTCTACCAATTGACTTTTGCCAATCAACTCTAGCTCAACTAGCACCTCCTCCCCTTGCAAGTGCTAGATGGAGGGTGAGGTCAGGGGTTCAAGACCCACTAGATGCATGTGTAACTTACCAAAAGAAAAAGACCTTATAGAAGCTAGAGATAATGGATAGAGCATTAGATACACCAACAGACTCCCAATCAGTACTCAGGAAATAGTGATTCAATACTCCTTGAAGATGCCATCCAATCAACTTCAAGGCATCTTCCCCTCACCTCCCCTACCCCCAAGGCCACCACCCTGTTTCCTCCATGTTGCTGCCCAATACTTCATTTTTTAAAATGAATGGGTGTTGACTTGAACTCTACATGAATAACTTTAAACTTATTAAATAACTACATTTGCTTAAAGAAACTAGTAAAGAAGTTAAGGTAATTGACGGAACAAATCCAAATATCACTGCTTCGAACAAGATAATCACACTGAGTACACCCCGCTGTATTTGGTTTGTGTTTTTTTAATAAAATTTATCGTTACTTATCCAAAAAAGAAAAATCAAGATAATCCCACTACCACAAACATATAAAGGATAAGTCATCAGAAAACTCAAAGATTTGAACATCTCAAGCTACAATCATGCAATTTCAAGCACATAATGCAACATTGGAAAAGCTTTTTGCATTGCAAACAGAATCTTACCAGGACGGTCAGTAGGTTGGTCATGCCTGCCAACAGCAAAACCAAGGCCACTCCGACGAGGAGCAGCTGTTGGTTGTGGAAGCAATTCGTGTGCCTCACCTATCCTTTTAGAATCAGGAAGAAGAATTTCATCCATAGACATGGAGAAACTTTTAATCTGAGCATGGATGTTTTCTTGGACTAGCTTCTGTTGATCAGCAAGAGAGGCTTTACTAGCCATTTCAATGATCTCCTCTGCATCTGCCTCCTCAGCATCCCTTCCCAAACGGTTGTAGCTGGATGTTTAAGTCTTTCATGAGAAAAAATTTGAGATTAAAGGACACCCAATGAAGTTGAACACTGAGTGAAAAAGGAAGCATAAATTCACATGTAGCAAAGTGGTAAAGTAGGGAACAAACAAAATAGCATCTACACAAAATGCAATAGACATTATTTAAATGTTCACTTTGGCTTAATCAATCAAAAAGTTAAAAGAAATTTATCTTTTGTTGAAGTACTTGACATTGATGCACAAGATCTAAGAAGCTAAAACTTGGATCGAAGTGAGGCAAACATTAAGATCAAGTTATGTCAAGAAGTAATAAATATTTTGATTCGCAAGGGATATGTCACAATCAGTGAGAGAACAACCTAAATGTAAACAATGAAATTCTTAATCTCTACATGGTCAATAGCCAGCACAACGCCCATATTTTTCCTTTTTCTTATGTTTTGTGGATGCAGAAAAGGGAAAACATAAGGAATGTCTCAGTGAGAAAACAACCTAAATGATAATATCTACATGATCAATAGCTAGCACTGCATCCCTATCTTTCCTTCTCTTAAAGAGTATGATTCTCAAAAAATTATATCAACATACATGAAATGATTGAGGGCCCCAAGGGTTCTGTGTGATTGCCATATGCCTATGGATGAAGGGAATATCTTTAAGATTTCTACAAGACTGAACATTCTTTGTTAAGCAACGTGTTGGGCAAGGAAGTTTGTTATTGTTCATACCTGACCATTGCTATACGTTGAATATGAAATGGATATTTGGTGAAAAGAAAAGAAAATTAATATAGCTATAGTAGCAACTAAAGCAAAATGAGATTTCATGGACAACTAAAAATAAAATGCAGAGAAAGAGTTCATCATCTAATGATTAAAGGCACTGCAAGGACAATTAGATCTGACACAATTATACCAATTGATAGGGTTGGAATCTAAGTATCTACTCCCTTTTTTTAAAAATATTGGTAAGTTACACACCCAGCAAGTTTTGAATCCAAAAACTTACCCTTAATCCCATTTTATGGGAGGAGGAAATGTTATTTCAGGTACAGCACATTAACACAAACAAAAGCATTACTGAAACTAGCCAGTAGACACATACAGTTCATGTTTAAAGGTAATATATGAGAGATAATTCAAATAACAAATTCAGTCACAACTGACCTGGTATATAGAAACAATCTATTTATGTCTGCTTCAAATTGTAACTGTCTTGGATCCCTAGCAAAAGTGGGACTTTTTGCAAGAGTTTTCACAGCCTGTAAATACCCATTTACAAAAGAGCAAAAGGGTCATTCAAAAAACACCATAAAAGAAGAAAACAAAGGCATAAATGAAACAAAGTTTTAATATGACTAATACTGATCTGGGTTTGCACTAAGAACAAAAACCCAAATCAGATTAGTTCAATAACAGTCATAGATTGAGTTCAATCGAGTAGAACTTAATGGAAAAGTGAAAACCCATTTTTACTAGTGAGAAATGGAGAACAGTATTTTCAGTAGAAGTGTAAAACTAAAACCACAAAGAGAGAGAGACCTCTTGGAATTTGTTGAATAGAAAAGCCATTGTGAAATGAATCAGTGAGTCCAAAAAGCAATCTTTTTGGTTCAGTGAGCTGAACTCCGAAATGGACTGCAAGGTGAACGAAGAGTGTGCGTTTTCCGTAACGACCCTTTATGGTGGCGTGCCTGTGCCTTGGTGTTACTGAGAACGTCTATTGTGTCGACTTTAGAGTTGTAACGTCGACTATATCTTTGACCTCTCAATTTATTTCTTTGTTTCACATTTCAATGACCTGGCCAAAAACTTGTCTGTGGTCTGTGCCTTGGTTTGTTAGGTCGAAATTAATTCGCCGTAATAATTTTAAAAATACTTAAAAAAAAGAATAAAATATTATTTTGATACTTAAACTTTATCAAAATATTATTTTCATCTCTACATTATAAAGAGTTTTATTTAATAGTTCCTAAAACAAAATAAGGACAAAAATAAATTTTTTTCAATATTTTAATGATGAAAAATAATCTTTTCTAAAATTTAAAGACAAAAATTAAAATATTTAAAAATATTTTAGAGATGACAAATGAATTTTTAAAAATTTAAGGATAAAAAATAATTTTTTGATAAATTTTATGAATAAAAATAACATTTTAGTCTAAAAATAAAAAGGATAAGAGATAATCTTACCTTCTTATTTTCCTGAATAGATAATCTTACCATTTATACAGTTTACTCTTGATTTTTGTTAGCAAGTGATCCGTTCTAATAGGTTTTCCCTGTTGATTATTTAAAAAATAAATAAAAGGCCCATCATTGCCTTCAATAATATGGTGGCCTTAGTTGGCCCTTTAAGCATGAATCCCTAGCAAAAGTGGGCTTTTGCAAGATTTTTCATAGCCTGCGAATATCATTCACAAAAGAGCAAATGGGTCATACAAAAACACAGATAAAAAACAAAACAAAGGCCTAAATGAAAGAAGGTTTTAATAGTCATGACAAATATTGTAATGGTTCCATAATGGAAAACCCATTTTTGCTATTGAGAAATGGAGATCAGTATTTTCAGTAAAACCGTAAAACTAAAACTGGAGAGAGAGAGAGAGAGAGAGAGAGAGACCTCTTGGAATTTGTGGAATGGAAAAGCCATTGTGAAATGAATCAATGAGTACAGGAAGCACTATTTTCAATGACGTGAACTCTGAATTTACGCTAATGGTGAAATAATTCTTCATTAAATGACTAGTATCACTATATAGATAAATAGTTCTTACACATCATATTCAAGAATCATAATCCGTAGCATTTTGTTCATGTATGTTTACGATACATCCAGGATAAAATAAGATCAAGAAAATATCTTTTGCAAATGATTCTTTTTGGCCTTTTGAAGAGCATGAACCCGTGCCACCTCCTGAAGTATAAACAAAGAATTAAATCATATATTTAAAGTAGGCTACTACACATTAATATGAGCAAAACAATATTAAGAATATATTACTTGAAACAGTACCTTTTAGCTAGATAATGATACCTTTCACTTACTAAGGCAGACTCTTAGCTTTTCAATAACCAATTCAACTTTATCACTGTATTCACATAAATCTAATCTCTTATGTCATCAGAAAATTTGAAACAAGAATGCCTCCAAGTCCTATTGAAGAAGAGAGCTCCACAAATTGCCCAAAAGCCAGCTGCAAATCCAACTCCCATACCTAGATAGAAGCTGGAATTTATAGAGTCATCTTCAGCACTGCCAGTTGGTGATCTCTTCAAAGATTCTTCCTCTATTGTGCAATTTTTTGGAAGAGGATCACCACATAGTTGAGGATTGCCAACATAGCTGAGTGCATCAAAAGATTGAAGTTGGGTGCTTGAAGGAATTCTACCAGATAAGTTGTTGTAAGACAAATCCAAGTAACTAAGAAATGTCAAATTAGACATGCTTGGTGGAATTTTTCCCGATAGATGATTTCTTGAAAGATCAATTGACTCCAACTCTTTCATACTCCCAATTTTGTTTGGTATCTTTCCCATCAAATGATTTCGAGACAAATTCAAAAAACGTAATTCAAAAAGAACACAAATTTCAACAGGGATTGATCCAGACAAGTTGTTATTTGAAAGATCTATGATCTTAACAAATTCTAGATTCCTTGCATATTCCAATTCCTTACCTTTGGGAACCAACTTAAGATTCTCAATGTAGGATACATAACCATACATATATTTTAAAGGTTCAAAAGGAAAAACTTGAATATTGAGTTCTGGTAGTGCCATGGCACTAATATTTTTCAAGCAATTTGGTATGACACTAGATAGACTATTATCAGCAAGATCCAATACTCTAAGAGAAGAAAGTTGGCATATTTGTGGAGGTATACGACCTTTAAATTCATTTGATCTTAGACGAAGAACTAACAGATTTGTCATTTCTCCAATCCAAGGTGGTATGATCCCTGTCAAATGATTATTACCTATATCAATGAGCCCAAAATTTGAGCAATTTTTGAATGATGAAGGAATATCTCCAGAGATGCTATTGTTTTGTAAACGCAATGATTGGAGATTAACTAAAACCCCCATGGAGTAGGGAATTCTACCTGCTAGACTATTACTCCCTAAGTTTAAATGGATCAAAGACTGCCAATACCTCCAACAATGAGAAAGTTCTCCTGACAATAGATTGTTTGATGCATCTAAGACCACTAATTTATTCTTTCTAATTACCTTTTGGCATAAGAAAGTGGAAATGGGTCCAGAATATGAGTTGTTAGCTATATTGAGCACTTTGACATTTTCAGACAATAATGGAAAGCGACCCTTGAAGTGATTAGATCTTAGATTTATAACAGTAGAATTCAGCAAAATATTCGACAAATCCCCTTCTATGTGGTTGTCAGATAGATCGATAGCTTCAACATTTGAAGTCCAATTCCAAAACCAACTCGGAGCCTTGCTTGAAATTCCTGACATTGACATATCCAAAAACCCGAGGGATTTTTGTGATTGTAGCCATGAAGGAAAATTAGGACCTATCTTGATTGAGCTCATGGAGACATACTCAAGTTGAAAGGGGGGAACCCAATTGGAATTGACATTAAAGAACAATTGTGGTTGAGACATGGAGAGATCCTTTAGTTTTGATAGTTTTTTGAAATGCCCTTCCTCTATAGTTCCTGTTAAGAAATTATTTTGGATATATAACTCCTCTAGATTTGAGAGAAGCCCAAGACTCTTTGGAATGGTGCCATTCAGCTGATTTTGGTTGAGGGATAATGTTCTCATATGAGATAAATTCCCAACAGATACAGGGATAGGACCATTTAAAGAATTAAAAGAGAGATCGAGATATGTTAGATGCTTAAGCTGGCCTAATGACTCTGGAATTTTTCCAATTAGATGATTGGGATACAAGGATAGATATTCCAATTCCTCTAAATTGAAAATGCTGGGCGGTATCTTGCCTTTCAAAGAACTATCGTCCAAGTAAAGCTTTAAGAGACTTGAACTAAGATTAGAGAACCAATTAGGTATCTCATGATTGAAATGATTTCCAGAAAGATAAAGTACTTGAAGAGATGTGAAATTGACAAATCCAAGAGATGGATTCAAACTATCAAGCTTACAATTGGACAAGTATAGCTCAGAAAGAGAGGAGAACTTACTCATTATTTGAAGCCAATCAGTTTCTTTGTGAAGGTCAACTGAGCTTAGGTCAATGTATTGAATGGAAAAGAGACCAGACATCCAATAAAGATTATCTGCATAGAGATCAAAATTAGATCCAAGATACAGATAGCAAAGGCTTGAAAGGTTCCCAAGCTGATGAGGAATGATTCCAGAGAAGTTGGCGTCTGAGAGGTCAATATGTGTGAGATTACCCATTGAGCCAAGGAAAGTTGGAATAGGAGTACGATTAAAGTCATTGAAACTCAAGTCCAAGTAATTCAAAAACTCTAATTCAAGCAATGAGCGACTAATTTCACCCCCTATCCCGGTATACGCTAGGTGTAGCTCTGTGACTCGACTGGTTTTGTTATCACAATGAACACCATCCCATCTACAGCAATCTTCTTGGCTAGACCATGATGAGAGTAAGTTGAAAGGATCAGTGAGGCCTCGTTTGAGGCTAAGAAGTGCTTGTTTGTCTTTTTCATTGCAAGAGACCTCATTTGACATTGTTTTGAGGAAGCTTAAACTGAAGGTAGCAGCAAAGAACCATAGTAAGAAAAGCACATGAGTTGCAAAAGAGGCACCCATGACAAAGAAAAACAAAAACGAAGGAAGAGAAGCTGAGTGTGAGTAGTGGAGGTGATGCAATTGGAGACTACTAGCTCGTGACAATATATACTGATGAATCTACTGGGTATGATAATATATACTGATGAGACTTTGACTTGTTGAAAAAATTATAGTGATTCTTCGAAACAATCATTATCTTATCAAGATAATTTTTTCAATGAAGACTTTGACTTGTTGACTTAAGCCAAACGCCAAAAGATCAATACCGTCTTTCACTTTAACGCGTAGAAATAATTGTTTATTGTGTATCAAAGTCATAAAGACTTTGACCTATTTACCTTTTTTTTTGGTTCGGTGACTTGTTTTGCAAAGTCATCAGGAAAGGGTTTTTATCCAATGAGCACATCGTATATGTCTTTGGTCTAACCTTCGGCATTTTGTCCCTTTCTTTCGTTTTTGTTACTCCTATATTGCAGAAAAATAAAATCTCATGTATGGAACTCTGTTTATGCAACTCTGTTTGCACAAAAGTAAATTCTTATTTAAGTACAGCATTAAATGACATGATTGCGGAATGGTTACTTTTTAAAGGTTGATCCCTTTGCCCAATATTCTACTAGTGGATATAAACAGTAAGATCTATTTAAATTTAGACATTGGATATTCATTGGAAAGAGTAATTTTTGTGCTCGTGGTTTCCTAATCCCAGCAATTTAGATCTACTCATCAGCCAAATTTGGGCACTTCAAACTGTAGCAGTGCCCATGGATGCTACAATGAGTGGAACCTCAACTATTCAATAACCATAATATTCCAGACCAGCCAATTACTGCTATTGTTGCCACACCTGTATTGGCATGACAACAACACCGGCAACACCATTGCTTCGGGGATTCCATCCCCCATGCACGCGCAGAGAATTCCCCTTGTCTTCCAATCCCTCCATTGTCCTTTATGTCCTTACAGCGTGTAATTTGGATCCTCGAGATCTTGCAAAACTAGAGGCATGTAGAGATCCTATTAAGTGCTAACAAGCATATGCGTTTTAGTTGGGATGTTTTATGCTATAAGCTTTATTCTTATTTAAGTCCATACTGAAATGTTTCCAATATCATTTTGCATGACCATCCTAGAAGGGCTGATCCTTGTCTATATTGACCTATGTATTTCTAGTCAGTTTTTGAAAAATCAGTTTGTCCAAGTACTTATGCTCTGATGGAGTCAATATTTGGATCAAATTTTCCATGCTAAAGGTTGGTTTTTTGGTGAACTATTTTCCATTTCATTGCTTTTGATACAGTAATTAAGGAATGAGCGTCGCTAGAATTAGATCAGAAAATAGAGTATACAAAAAATACACATCCGGAAATTCATTTAGAGGACATTTGTCTGGAACACAGGGCTCATGATTGATTAAAATCTCATATGACATGATTTCATTAGTGATAATATGGGCTTTAAGCCAAACCCTCATAAATCAATGCTCACCACACACAAGTGATGAGATGTGCTAGGTTCATTGGACGGAATAAAAATCCCCTATTACATTTTATCTGTCACCAATTGTAATTTGCTATATGCCATTTTTTTCCTAATAAAGTAATCAAGTTTATGATGACAAAGAAAATTAGACATAATATAATATAGCTGGTGGAACATAAAATTGAACACTCATAGTAGAACAATGGACTTTTATATTCCACTTGATGATCATTTTTCACATAGCCGCTTAGATTTCTTCATTAGTATCAATGTTATCAGACTTTTTTACTTCTTTTGGTTAACAATTCACTTCCCCCACTGCGGCATAAATTTCCATTATGCATTTTCCACCGTGTGGCATAATTTTCATGTAAGACCATGTCAAACGTCCAACTTCTAGATTTTTTCATAAGTATCATTATCAGACTTTTTGACTTCTACCCTCAACCAAATTTGGGCACTTCAAACTGTGGCAGTGCCCATGGATGCTAAAATGAGTAAAACTCCAACTATTCAATAACATTGACATTCCTAACCAGCCAATTATTGCTATTGTTGCCACACCTGTATCAACATTCCAAACCCTCCATTGTCCATTTGTCCTTCATGTCCTTACAGCGTGTAATTTGAATCCTCAAGATCTTCCAAAACTAGAGACAAGTAGAGATTATTTACTTTTGAGAATGGAATTCTTAATTTTTAACATGTTTATACATTCAGCTCCAACAGCTTAATTGCTCAAGACAACTTGGACATGGCACCACTGAAGAGGTCTATCAGGTTGTGTACATTTTAACGTTCTTAGACCAGAGACGATGAATGCAAGATTATATGAAGGAACTATATTTCTCAGCCCGCAGGAAAGGAATCAAGTTTCTGTTACAATGGCTTAGAACTTATAATGACAACATTGCAAAGACAAAAAAGGTAAAAAAAATTAAGGAAAGAACTTTGAATGGATTGAAATGGACCGAGATGGAGTAAAGTGGACCGACTGTACTGAATGAACCAAAGTGGACCGAAGTGGATTGAATAGACCAAAGTGGGCTGAAATGGACTGAACTGGACTAAAATAGACCAATATGGACCGCAATAGAACGAAGTGGACTGAAATGGACCAAAGTGTACCAAAATGGACCGAAATGAATTGAAATAGACCAAATTCGATCACACTAGACCGAATTGGACGGAAAGGACTGAAGTGGACCAAAATGGAGTGAATGGACTGAAGTGGACAAAATGGAGTACAGTGGACCCAACTGGAACAGATACATCATCTAGAAACAACCAAGATACAATTTGGAAAATGCATGAATTAAAAGAGTAAAATTTTGAAGCTTAAAAATGCATGATTAAAGAAATTCCTAAGTTTTTGAAACCCTAGACTAGGAAAGTGCAGAAATTCAAACAATGTAGGGCAACGAATTCCTTAAAAAATGGGATATGTGAGTCATTGGTCAAATGGTCCTCTTTGATGTTCAAAATCAACATTTTGACTCAATTGTTCGATTGGGCTATTTAGCCGTGACCCGAGAAAATTTTTTCTAGGGATAATCCTCAGAGGTACTGAATTTTCTAGTTGCAGAAGAATGGATTTGAAAACGTTAGAGAAGGGTCTAAAGGTCTAAAGGTCTAAGAGTGGAATCTGGAAAGCCTTGGACTTGGATCCAAGTCCAAGGCTTTCCAGATTCCACTCTTCTTGCAACTGTTAGGTTTGGTGATTTGGAAAATAATTATTATCAAATTAATATTATTTTCCAAATTATCTCATTTAGGTTTTAACCTAAAAATTTAGGCACAACTAAGAGAATGTAATAGATGCGTATAGTATACAGAAATGATTGTTCAATTTATACATGTAGTAAAGAATATAAAAAATATTGCAAATACATTATGCCATGTCTTGTGTATTGTCGTTGTGGAAAAGGACACGTTTACGCGTTGCTCCCATGGCTAGCTAGGGTTGCTGAAATATAATAATAATAATAATTATTATTATTTTTAGGCTGAAATCACAACATCCACCTTCACAATACTTCAATCTCCACATCACTAATTACATAATATCCAGATCATGGCCCACATATTGCCACCATTGATAGGATCATTGAAAGTATTTCATGACAAAGAATTTAATCAAGCGTAGATACAAGCATAATCGGTTTAGTTTTGCAAATGCAATAGCTCAAGAATTATAGGAAAGTAATATTAGATTAAAATGTTCATAAGCATCCACAATACAATACGCAAAAAAGGATTTTAACGAATTAAGGACACTTTGAAAATATGGAAAATTTATCTACAATGAGCATACAATTGGGTTCATCAATGACTCAAACGAAAACCAAACCTATGTTAATTCATCACCAAGATCATTAAAACCTATAGCAAACCACACATAATAATACCTACTAAGAAAAATTTGAAATGAATTTTTATCCTATTCTGTGGGCTCCAAAGATTCTGTCAAAGACATGCTAAAATTATATCCAAGGTTCTAATTCCACTAGTTTGAGCCCAAAAATCCAAATTTTATAAATCTATAGGATCTAACAAAACCATATCAATTTTGGTTAATTAATTTAACTTAACTTTATGAATAAAGAACACATATATACATACCTTAACACAATCTAGTAAATTCAACTTGAAAACAGGTGTTGACAGTTCCTAAAAATTCCCAAATAAGTCTCAACAATTCCCCAAAAAACCATTTTGAAAAACTCATGGCAGACAAAGGGTTGAAGTCAACATAGATTTGAAATCTCAGTCACATTTTGTGGGGTTGGTCCTAGCCATCAAGATCACCATTCCATGGTGAATAATGCAGTTCGTCAGTTAGCTAAGGTTTGAACTACATGGGATCACACAAAAGGAAACATCATTTGTGCTTTCTTTTGCCAATGCATTTGTGCTTTAATTTGGAAAACATCATAAGAAGAGGTTTTTGGCATGGAAAATTGAAAGCATAATTTCTTACTCACCAATTCAATGAGTTTCACTCTTTATTTGATTTAGGTTTCATTCTGTTGAGCCACATCAACATAGTATTTCAGTCAACTTAAGTCCAATTCGGTTAATTTCGATGCATTTACCTAAGAATGAGAAAATACAAGTTTAGGTTGAGAAAGTGAGAATACCTATTCTAAATCCAAATTTATTAAAAAATACAAATTAAAAAAAAAGTGATATTATTATTTTTAATTGTTTAATTTAATGATTTGTAGTATTATCTTTCTTTATCCCCCCTCCCCTCATTTAGCTGATATTATTATTTTAGTTTTTGGGTGAATTGCACAATTTTAGTGTTTTGAAAAGATATAATTTGAATTTGATGACCAATTGAGGATAAAATTGTCTAAGATATTAGGGAGAGGCAATTAATTGATGAAAGAGTAATAAAGAAAAAGAAAAGTGTGGAAGGAGTACTCCTTCTAAATTAAAGTAGATGAATGTGTAAAGGCAAAGCATATGAAAATTTAAACTGTCTAAGATATTATTAGGAAAAAAAAAATTGTAAAAGATGATGTGTAAAGTCAATTGGTTAATATATTTAATATTATAAATAAAATTAGAGAAATAAATCAATAAAGAAAATGATGTTGTGGCTGGTGATATAGCTCAAAAAGAACGTAATATTTATTGTTGCTACGTTCTTATTGATCCTCATTAGTATAGCATTTCGTTCCATTCGGTCCATTTCAATAGATTTATTTAAAAATGGGAAAAGACAAGTTTAAGTCAAGAATACCTATTCTAAATTCAAATATATCAAAAATTATATAAATGACAACATTTAATAATATTATTTTTAATTGTTTAATTTAATGTTTTGTGATATTATCTTTCTTTATGTTCTTCTACCCTTAGCTAATATTAGTATTTTAATGTTTGAATAAATTACATAATTTTAGTGTTTTGATATGATATAATTTGAATTTGAAGCTGCTCATAGCACCATAGGTACCAACAATGGTATTTTAAGTACTAGCCCAGGGTCAGCAGTTGGGTCCATTACTTTTGATCCCCTGGGTGCAGCATTATCTAGTCTAAAAAACAAAGGAAGAGATCTTTCTGTTTGAGAGAGCGAAATCCGAAGGCAAAATCACCAGAAAGAGATGGCCAAGAAGTGCTGTTGTCTCAGTTGTAGAGTTGCGTTGCCGACGGTAACATTACCATTATTTTGAGCAATTTGGTAGCAGAATTAGTAAGACAACAAAAAAGGCTGGGGATAAGCAAAAGCCATGATTATAATTTGATATTGGATTAATCAATAGCCTATATATGACAAGAGAATTACTAAGTTTTTAAGTCAAGTATATACTATATGCAGAAAATTATTAGGTACTCCCGGAGTATCATAAATGCGTACTCCCTCTTCTCACATGAATGGTGGGTCCTATCATGAATTTAATTAGTGAGACCCACCATTCATGTGAGATGAGGGAGTACGTATTAATGGTACTCCGGGAGTACACAATAATTTCCCACTATATGCAAGCCTTCCTTTTGATTTAATCCAAGTCTTCCTTTTATATTAGTACTCTTCATTTTATTGTATTAAAAAACACCGACTAATTAATGATCCACACATTGACACATATATAAACCAAACGTAAAAGATAACGGAAGCTGGCACCATAAAAGTTTTCCAAATCACTAGTTTATTCATTCTCACACTCAAAACATATCTAGTTGGTCAGGTTTTAGCTATAGAGGTCATGGATTAAGCTACTCTACATATGAAAATCCATGTCCCTGAGAACCAATGAATTGTGTAGTCCACAACTTTGGTGGACTAAAACTTATATATTAGTGGTTAGTTTACGAGAAACAGTTAAATAATAGAGCAAATTATAACATACCCACTTGTGATTTGGCCAAAATTTAAGTTGTCTACCTGTGATTTGAAAATTTGACATTTTACCCACCTATGGTTTGGTCGAAATTTAAGTTGTCTACCTGCGGTTTAAAATCTCATGATACAAGTGTTTAACACTACAACTGGATTCTTTTTTATCTGATTTGATCTTGTATTTTTATGGTTTTTGTGTTTTTGGAGGAGAGAAACATAAAAATGAAGTAAAATTACATATACAGTCATGTTTTTAACAGAGTAAGGTTAAGGAAATCTAACTAAACTAACCTCAGGAGGGTAAATTATCAAATTTCAAATTACAAGTAAACAACTTAAATTTCGGTTAAACCACAAGTAAGTATGTTGTAATTTGCCCTAATAATATATAATATAAAACAAAACAGGTTAATTAAGGATATTCAGACTAAGAATACTTACCATATGTAACCGATACATATAATATTACCTCTGTTCAAACTAGCGTTATTAGAACTCTAGAACCTTGGATATAAATTTAATAGGTCTTGACAGAATATCTGGAGCCCGTAGGCATGAATAATGTCATCATATATTGGACTCGCATGCATGGCAATTAACGAATGGGTTAGACACGTTTAATTGGCATGAATAATCTCACATATTGGACTCATGCATGGTAACCAATCTGGAGCCCGTAGACATAAATAATGTCATATTACATGGGAAACTACTTTTCAAAGTCGAATTATGTACGCGTCTTCCTTTGATTTTTTTCAATCTTAAGTAGTCCAACCAAGCATGCTCTGAGCAAATTGATGTTTTTGTTGCAGCGGCAAATTGTAGGAAAGCAGCATCGCTGAGTTAACACTAAATCTGAGAGTGAAACATAAGTAAGCCATAGGAAGTACGGACATGGACATTAGTACAAGTATGACACAACGACATGAGTAATTTCTGAAAAATTATAACATAACATAGCCGGTACATCACTAATATGAAACGGGTACGACACTCTTAATGAAGTTTGCGTGCTTTTTAAAGTAGGCCTAATAAGCGGTTCAAGACTTTTCTAGCCGTTATAACTGTGACTGGGTTTTTTAACAGTGTTTTGGAAGAATATTGTATTGTCATAACATAGAATCGACTCTCATCATACTTGAGGGTTGGGAGTTGCAAAACTGGTTGTGCATAGACGATATGGAGGGTCAAAATGGCCAAATACCACTATTTTTGAAAATATTTTGTAATCTACCACTGTTTCTGAAATATGTAGGGATCTACTACTAATTGGAAACTCAAGTTTGGGGAATTCAAGTTTTCCATGGTACTCAAGTTCCAGGAACTTGAGTTCCATAAAAAATAGCACAGAAAATTTGAAGGCCATTTTTTCAAAGAACTTGAGTTTCTAAAACTCGAGTTACATGACAAATTCGAGTTTCAAAAAAATGGTAGATTACTAAATATTTCGCAAACAGTGATAGATCCATTCATATTTTCTCAAACAGTGGTATATGGCAATTTTGGCTAGATGTGAAGCCATAATATATTTGACAGTTGACACCAGTCAATATGTAAGGGACAACCTTCTCTGTGATATGATCATTAATTCTTAGGCCACTAGTTCAACATCCAGTTCTAAATAATCTAGTATGAAAGGAACACTCAAAAGATTATATCTATCTATCTATCTATATATATCTATATATATATATATGGAAGTTGGATTTAATAACTTGTTATAAAATTTATATTTTGAAAATTCCACCGTTGAATTATACGTTCTATATGTTTTTAACATT
Source organism: Quercus lobata (assembly GCF_001633185.2). Lineage (NCBI taxonomy): Eukaryota > Viridiplantae > Streptophyta > Magnoliopsida > Fagales > Fagaceae > Quercus > Quercus lobata. The sequence continues at coordinate 9,950,389 of NC_044908.1, read as the reverse complement.
CATGCCAATTTTTGTGTCAATTGGATGTTATTTACCACTCAATCCATAAACTCATCTTTTATACATTATTTTAAACTACAAAAATTTAAATTTAAACAATTGATTGATGACATGACTATTAATCTTTGATCTCCTTGAAATTTTGCAAGTATGGAGAATATACAAATATAATGTAATCTCATAGTAGATTTGTCAAAATTTGCATCCAATTAAAAAATATTAAGTGGTGTAATATTACTTAAAGTTATACCACGTTTAGCTTGAATCCAATCATATATATATATATAGATGAGTTCAAGTTACACTTGGTGTAACTCCAAAGAAGTTACACATTTTTTAGACCATCAATTTCTATGAGATCTAATGGTTAAAAATAGTCGACTACCACATCGGCAAAATTTATTTAAGGGTATTTTTATTACAACCATTGATTTCTCTCTCCTTAGGAAGGGGTAGGCAAGCCGGGGTATTGGTGCCATCATCTGAAACTTTTCGTGAAGATTTACTATTTCTAACATTGAATAGTTGTCATTCAAGAGTTTGAAAGATCTGATTTCGATGTCAAAAATCTAGGTAGTGGGTTAATGAATAAGCAAGCAAATTATTGATGATTTCCATATGTTACAATTAGGATAATATAACCACAATCCAAGAGCAATATATTTCGGCTACTCTGTTTATGTAGTATTTCCTTCCACAATTATGCTATAAAAGAAACTACAACTCCTACTTTTGTTGGTCTTGACAAAATATATTTCCCCTCTATTTTGTTGAAAATGCTTTTAAATTTATCATTGCAAGACAAAATATATTTCCCCTTTATTTGTTGAATATGCCTTTAAATTTCACTGCAAGTTAATCAAAAAGGTAAAATAAAAATTAGAAACTTGAAAATTGAAGTGGATGAGGTCTACATACAATTACAAGTTTGAGAAGGATGGAAAAATTATGCACAATGCACTGCATACACATACTGCGTGTATTGTTAAAAAAGGCCAAGACTTAGGTACAGTACTTAGGTACTATTCCTTAGGTTCCTCTCTTAAGATTCAACCATGTGAATTTTTTCTCATGTGATGAAAGTGTATTTTTTAGTTAAGTAGTCACATGGCTAAATTTTAAGAGAAGAATCTAAGAAATAACATCTAAGGTACTATACCTAAGTTTTTTTCGTCAAAACTTTTTCTCATTTTGACAGTATGAATAAATAAATAAGGAGAGAGAAATCAATGGTTCCCCTCTAAAGATTCAACCATGTGGATTTTTTCTCATGGGATAGAAGTGTATTTTTTAGTTAAGTAGTCACATGACTGAATTTTAAGAGAGGAACTTAAGAAACAGCACCAAAGGTACTGTACATAAGTTTTTTCCGTCAAAATTTTTTCTCATTTTGACAGCATGAATAAATAAATAAGGAGAGAGAAATCAATGGTTATAATAAATAAGGTGAGAAAAAAAAAAACCCTAAAATAAATTTTGCTGATGCAGTAGTTGACTATTTTTAACCATTAGATCTCACAGAAATTAATGTACATGAGGAATGCATGATAATCAAAATCAAAACTTGATACCTATACAAAGTTCATCCTAGGTCAAACTAGAAATATGAGATAATAATTATGAAAAACGGTTAAAAACTAGGCGTATTATGAATTTCACCTATTAGCGCAAACACATAGTGTGCATGAACATCTATGGGTGTGCATGAAAAACAATATGCATGAAGTTCAGCCCACATACATCATCTAGAAACAACCTAGACAATTTGGAACCTGAGCCATGAATTAAAAGTGTAAATTGAAGCCTAAAAATGCATGATTGAAGAAATCCTCAACTTTCAGAAACCCTAGACTAGGAAAGTAAAGAAATTTAAACAATAGAGAGCATAGAACTCCTTAAAAACTGGGATATGTGAATGTGAGTCATTGGTCAAATGGTCCCCTGTGATGTTCAAGTTCGCATTTTGAGTCAATTGTTCGATCGATATGTCTAGGCCTGACCCTTAGAAAATAAATTCTAGGTTCAATCCTCAGAGTTACTGGATTTTCTAGTTGCAGATGGATTTCAAAATGTTAGAGAGGGTCTAAAGGTCTAAGAATAATCCAAGTCTAAGGCTGGCCTTGAATTCCCATGTAGCAGGTTCTTAGGTAGCCCACAAACAATGGCCACATAATATAGCTTTTCCACGCTACTAGTGGTGGTTCGGTTTGGTGATGGTGATGATGCCAAGAATAATAGTTGCAGTGTGTTAAAATTATGTGATTAAATGATTAAATTTATTATTTTTCAATAATTTAAAATTTTAGGAGAATCAAAATTTAACATGATATTAGAGTAGGAAGTCCTACCTATCAGGAAAATTTTGGGAATTGTCACTAAGGTGAATCAAAATCATTAGAATTAATCATGCTTTCTATGGTTGGTCCTAACTATCAGGATCTCATCATTCTATGGTGAATGATGCAGTTTGTCAATTAAAAATTTGAACCATATGAGATCACGCAAAGGAGACATCTTTCATGACCTTATTTGCCAAGGCGGTTGTGCTTTGGAAAGCATCTTAAAAATAGATTTTTGGCATAGAAAACTATAAAAGCATAATTGATATTTTTTTTTAAAATTATTTTTAAAATTTTTTAACATCGTTGCATTCAGTTTTGATCCTCTAAACCAAGTATGTGACCAAAATAAATTTCTTGGACAATTTCTGCCAAGCCCACAAAAATTATTTGCAATATATTCGAAAAAAGCAATTGTAACAATTATTGAAAACAATTATTATTATAAAAACAAATTTGACTGCAAACAAGAAGTAAGGTTTACAAAGTGATTGAAAATCTTCCTTAATGAATTGATAAATACATGATTAACTAGTCTAACAATAAGGGTAGGGGCATGGTGGAATATGTACTTCAACAATACCCTGGCCTCAAGCATCTGCGTAACCCTCCTCATTGTAGGTCTAAGAGATGGGTCTTCTTGAATACACCAAATGGCAACCATCACGAACCTCTCTAGCTTCCTTCTATTATACAATGCTTCCACATCATATTCAACAAGAGAATCTAGTCTTCCTTCTTGATAGCAGTCATAAGCCCAATCAATCAAAATTGCTTTCTCTTCCCCAATTGACTCCATATCTACGCTTCTTCGGCAGCAAATTATTTCTAGTAGCATGACACCAAAGCTATAAATGTCCACTTTGGCTGTGATTGGCAAATTCTTAAACCATTCGGGTGCAACATACCCATTTGTTCCTCTGATATTAGTAAGAGTTTTGCTTTGGTCCATGATCAAACATTTTGCCAATCCAAAATCAGAAATTCGAGCATTATAGTAGTCATCAAGAAGTATGTTCTAAGGCTTTATATCACAATGGATAATTTGAATGCTGCACTCCTCATCTAAGTACAAGAGTCCTCTTGCAATCCCCACTACAATTTGTATTCTTAGATTCCTACTAGGTTTTGAGTCTCCAAAAAGCAAACTTGCCAAAGTGCCATTGCTCAAGAACTCATATACTAGCAATCGATGTAGTCCTTCGTCACAAAACCCAAGTAGTCGAACCAGATTCTTATGATGTGTTTGACCAATTACAATCACTTCAGTCTTAAAACTCTTTCTCGCTCTCTTGAAACAAACTATTTAACTTTTTGACTGCCACGAGGACATTAGAACTCATTTGCATTGCTCCTTTGTAAACAACGCCGAAAGCTCCTCTGCCCAATTCTTCCTTGAACCCATCTGTAGCTTCTACAAGTTCCTTGTAAGTAAAACACTGCAAATTCATCTCCACAACATTAAAATTTATTCTAGGTCTTTTGAGCTTCTTATTGTTAAGGAAGAAAGCACCTATACAAATTGCAACAATTAAAATAATGTTAAAAAACACAGAGCCACCGAGAGGCATTGACCACATGAAGATCAATTTGTCCTGATTCTTCTTTGCTTCTGGATTTGGTAAGCCACCATCAGGAAGTGTGATGGAATTGTTGTTTCTGATTTTTATAAAAGCCTTCCCGCCATTAAGGTTGCTGTCCATTTTCCCATTTGAGAGAGGCAGCTTCTTCCAACAGCTATCACCTAATCTGAAAATTGCAACAGCACACATACAAGCTTCCATGCAAGACGTTTTGCATTGATCTTCTATATAAGGCTTCAGAAACTCGTAGTCTGAGTTTGGCCAATCTGTATTTATTAGCACTTCAAAAGAATAAAGATCTTTTCCAGGACTTAGCTTGTCTTCTTCACAGCCTTGTATGAAGTCTGGTATGCCGCTGCCATACTGATCATTTGGATCAAGTAAGGAGTATCCGTTGGGACATGTACACATCGGCCTTCGATCTGGTTTGAGGGTACATATACTATTATAACCACAAGTGCCACTACCTGTGCGTACATTACTGGAAACACAAATATTATCTGGCAAATACCATATCACAGTCCAGCTTACATTGGCGTTGGAAGTCTTCGGGTGAGAATACTGGGTGAAAACTCCATTAAAGTTGAGAGTGGCTCTATAATTGGAATCAGCAGTTGAGCCTACCGTTGCCTGATTTAGAGGAAATGTTTGGCTGTTATTTTTCAAGATGTAAATGTAGCCTGACTCATTGAAGACCAGTTGTTTACCAGGACTTGATGCACTAGAATCACCAGCAGCATAATAAGCATCATTAGGATTATCAGTGGCCAAATTTATGGTATTGAGCAAAAGATTATCAATGAATCGTAGCTGGAACCTGCCTTTGGAAAAGTTGGTCTCCGATTGTGGAGAAGAAAGCACCCCTCCCCTTTCCAAAATTTGTGTAGGCAACAATGTATGAAGCTCTCCCATAACTTACTAAAGTTGCTATCTTCAAGCACAAAGTTGCCTGTATTGCTCATAACACCGTAGAGAGTACCAGAGGTATTTGTTGCCCATAACTCATCGCCTTGAGGGCCAGTAAGTACTAGCCCACGGTCAGTAATTAGCTCCACTTTTGATCCCCTCAGTGCAGGATTATCCGCATTAGCATACCAAACTATGGTTTTGTCTGGAATTTTAGCAAACCAAATGGAAAGCAGGAAGAGATCATTTTGACTGAGTGGGCTAAATCCAAAGGCAAAATCACCAGAAGGTGATAGCCATGAAGTGGTGTCGTCAGTTGCAATGAGAGATTCTCCAACGCTTACATAACCACTATTATTTTGAGCAACAACACAAATTGTTTGCACAATTAGTAAGAAAACAAAAGGAGGAGGATGAAAAAAAGCCATGATTAATGTGATATTGGACTCATGCATGCAACTACTAAATGGGCTTAACACGTTTAATAGCCTATGACAAGAGAAACTACTTTCTTAACTCAAGTACAAGTCTTCCTTTGATTTAGTCCAAGCTTGCGCTTGTCTTGAAGTAAAACTGATATTAAATTTTCATTTTATTGTGTTCACAAACACAGACTAAGATCCACACATATAGGACCCAACCGAGTTTTCCTACCTTTGTGTTTGACCTGGTCTCTCCCAAGTCTTCCCTAAGGCTGTGAAATTGTCCGTTCCTTCTCTGTAAGGACTGTATTTCCCCTGAGACAACCCTGTTGTCTGTAGGGCTAGTGGTTGCTTCCTTCAAGGGATTCGGGAAACAGTATAGTATTCTTTTCTCTTTGAACTTCTACGTTTCTTTCTCTCTTTCTATTATTCTCAAAACTTAGCATAGGAGTTATGGAAGACCTCTCAAAACAATGGACAAAGTTTTCACTGCTAGACAAAGAGGGAGACAAAATAACGTTGGGAAAAAACAGAGGATCAAATGAACATATCATTGCTGCAAAATTCTTAACCCGAAGAGCTTTGAATGTAGATGCTATTGGTAGAACTTTTAAACCATTATGGAGGGCGATAAATGGGTTCACAATAAAAAACATGGGCAACCACATTCTGTTGTTCGTCTTTGAAAATCTAGAAGATGTACACCGGGTCTTACTTAGTGAGCCATGGACATTTGACAAACACTTAGTGGTGGTTCAGAAGTATGAAAAAAACACTCCTTTACAAGACGTTAGTTTTAACAAAACCTCTATATGGGTGCAGGTCTTTGACATTCCAGTAAGATACATGACAAAGGAGGTGGCAGAGGATATTTGTAGTGCTGTTGGAGAGGTGTGCCTCTCGGAAACTCACCCAACGGAGGTTGGAGGCAGTTTTGTACGAGTTAGGGTCAGAGTAGATACGACTCAGCCATTATGCCGTGGAAGAGTGGTTGACTTCGAAGAGGGTGGCCGTGTTTGGGTTTCCTTTAAATATGAAAGGTTACCCATTATATGTTATTGGTGTGGGCATCTTGATCATGATGAGAGAGATTGTTTGGTGTGGATTGAAAGCAGGGGTACTCTTAAGCACCAGGATAAACAGTTTGGTCCTTTCATGCGTGCTTCTCTGAATGTCAACCCAAGGAAAACTGTTTTGCATGTGTCGGGCTTCTATGAAAACAGAGAGGGTCATCAAAACAGCCATGAGAAGCAAAAAGAAAGCTCTGGCAGTCATTCGGAGATGGCAACTTCACCGGAAAACACTCTTCCTCCTCTTTCCGGTGAAGAAGCAGGTATGGACACCTCGTCAGTGGCGGTGAATGCAATAAATGCGGAAGTACCTCTGGTTGTTTCGAGACAGCGAATTGATGTTGAAATGATGACTGACACTCTAGATAAAGCTGCTTCTTCCTCTCCACCAGCTAGTTTTCATCATCCCAATGGAAGGGACGTTAGCACAATGGAAGGCAGATCCTCGATGGGTGCTGCGGAACCCCCTCCAAAGATCTCAAATCAGGTACTTGATCCTAAAATCATGGGAACTTACGCTGAGGGTGACCCATTTTAGGTAAGCTCCAAGAAATTGACTGTGACTTAAAAGAGTTTGAATGTGTCCCATGTGAAGAAAGGGAGTGCGTAGTGAACAAACAAAGTGCTCAGACACTCCAAACAGTGGGTAGTCAGAATGGGGAGTTAGGCTCATTGGGATCTACAATAGGTGAACAAAAGAAAAGTGGGGAAATAGGAAAAAGTAAAGTCTCAAAAGGGCCGGCTGGGGATGAAAAAATAGGACTTGGGCCCAACCCACAGAAGGAAATAAAAAAAGGGCTGTGGACCAGAATTAATAGGCCCATTTATGATGCAGGGGAGGAGGTTTCTTGTGGGGCTGATGTTTTAAAATGTAAAGCTAGGGAGATTCAGGCCCGGGAGGAAATTAACGTAGAGAAGGAAAAAAAACAAAAGACAGAGGAGGTGACAAAAAAACAGAGTATGTTGTCTGCTACACAATGGGGATCGGTGGAGGTTGCGGAGCAACCCCGCTGGGAGCAATGAGTGTCCTTTGCTGGAACTGTTGGGGGCTTGGGAACCGGCAGACAGTTCAAGAGCTCGGTGATTTAGTCCGGGCACAAGATCCCACAGTGGTGTTTTTAGCCGAAACATGGCTGGTTGATTCTAGGCTTGCTGGTTTACGTGACTCTCTTCGATTTGGTCATCACCATGGGGTTTCTAGTTTAACTCGTGGGGGTGGTTTGGTGATGTTTTGGAAAAAAGACTTTGATTTTCAAGTAATGTCTTCCTCAAAAAATCATATTGATGTCTTGATCAATAGAGGAAAGGAAAATGTGTGGCACTTTACGGGGTTTTACGGTGTACCAGAAACACAGCTGCGCATGGTTTCATGGGACTTGTTACGTGAATTAAACAATCGCTTCTCTGTGCCTTGGCTATGTGGAGGAGATTTTAATGAACTTTTGAAGTATCATGAAAAATTGGGGGGCCGTTTAAGACCGTATGGGCAGATGCAAAAATTCCGGGAAGCCCTTGATAAGTGTGGTTTGTTTGATCTTGGTTTTGTGGGCAGCAAGTTTACGTGGTATAAAACTCATCCAGGTGGTAGTGTGGTTTGGGAAAGGCTGGATAGAGCTGTCAGTACAGCCGATTGGTTTAACTTATTCCCTGCAACTAAGGTTAAAACTTTGGTTTGTGCATCCTCTGATCATAGTCCTATCATGATCCTACCTAAGGGGATAATTTTAAAGCCTCAACACCCTTGGCGCTTTGAACACATGTGGTTGGAAAATCAAGGCTGCCATGACACGGTTCAGAATGCTTGGGAAACAGTCTCCTCTGACCCACCTATGTCAAAAGTGATGCTGAATGTTGGTACATGCAAAACCCAGTTGCAAGCTTGGAGCAAGAAGTCTTTTTGTAATGTAGTAAGCACTTTAGTGGAGAAAAAAAAGATTCTAAAAGAAGCGGAAGAGTTTGCGACAAAAGGAGGGAATGTCGATTTTTTTCTCCAATTAAAAGCTGAAGTGGCCGAACTTCTTAGAGTGGAAGAAAAAATGTGGCAGCAATGTAGCCATGTGCATTGGATGGTGTCGGGAGACAAAAACTCTAGTTACTTCCATAATCACGCTTCGCAGCGTTTCCGGCGTAACAGCATCACTGAACTCAAAGATGCACAGGGCAGAATGGTTTCGGGTGATGATGGGGTCTCTACTATGATTGTGGAGTATTATAAACATTTGTTTACCACCTCAAATCCGCTTGACATCGAGGAAGTAGTCCAATCTACAAAATAGGTGGTATCCGAAGATATGAACAACTGTTTAATCAAAAACTTCTCAAAGGAGGAAGTGGAGGTTGCGTTGAAGCAAATGGCCCCTTTAAAAGCTCCGGGACCTCACAGAATGCCGCCAATTTTCTTTCAACATTATTGGGAGAGCATTGGGGATGATGTTGTCAAAGCTGTGGTGTCTTGCCTAAATTCAAATTCTATTGAGCTAGGTTTGAACCACACTTTTATTACTCTTATTCCTAAGGTGAAGAATCTTGAATATGTTTCTGAATTTCGTCCCATTGCCCTTTGTAATATATTGTATAAACTTGTCTCAAAAGTGTTGGCAAACAGGCTGAAGAAAATTTTACCCCATGTTATTTCTGAATCCCAGAGTGCATTTCAATCGGATAAAGCTATTTCCGATAATATCTTAGTAGCCTTTGAGACTTTACACCATATGAAAAGAAAAAGAACAGGAAAATTGGGTCACATGGCTTTAAAACTGGACATGAGTAAAGCGTACGACTGGTTGGAATGGGTTTTCCTTCAAAGGATTATGGAGAGGATGGGCTTCCATTCGAAGTGGATAGGTTGGATTATGGAATGTGTTAAATCCGTGTCATATTCAATCCTAGTCAATGGTGAACCAAAAGGTCATATTATTCCCACACGTGGTATTCGCCAGGGTGATCCTCTCTCCCCTTATCTTTTTTTAATATGTTCTGAAGGTCTAAATGGATTAATTGAGCATGCAGTGGATTGTAAGAGTATTGAGGGTGTCTCTCTTTGTAGAAATGGGCCAAAGATCTCTCACCTCCTTTTTGCAGATGATAGCCTAATGTTTTGTCGAGCTAGAGTGGGGGACGTGGTAAAAATTCAGGAGGTTTTGGGAATGTATGAACGGGCTTCGGGGCAAAAAATTAACTCAGAAAAGACTACTCTCTTTTTTAGCAACAACACCTCTTTTGATACAAAGCAAGAATTAAAGATCTTGCTTAGGGTGCTGGAAATTAAGGAATATGAAAGGTACTTGGGATTACCAACGGTGGTGGGGAGGAAAAAAAAGGCGAGCTTAAATTTCATAAAAGATCGAGTGGGGGGAAAACTCCAAGGGTGGAAAGAAAAATTATTGTCGCAAGCGGGAAAAGAAGTGCTTTTGAAGGCGGTGGTTCAAGCCATTCCGACATTTGCTATGAGTTGTTTCCGCTTACCTATGGGTCTTTGTCATGACATTGAGATGCTCATTCGAAAATTTTGGTGGGGACAAAGGGGTGATAGGAGAAAAATTCATTGGCCAAAATGGGAGGTTTTATGCAAACCAAAGAGTGAGGGGGGATTGGGCTTTAAAGATCTTTGCAATTTTAACAAAGCCATGTTGGCTAAGCAGGTGTGGAGATTGATTGAGGATAAGGAATCTCTATTTTATAGAGTTTTCAAAGCTAAGTATTTTCCAAATTGCTCAATCTTTGAATTTAAATCTTCTTATGGATCTTTCGCATGGAAGAGTATTCTGTGGTCTAGAGACTTAATTGAAAAGGGTTCCTTCTGGAGAATTGGTGACGGGAAATCGGTCTAGATTTATAAAGACACTTGGCTGCCAAGTTTTGAAGGCCGTATCGGCTCTCCAGTGTTACATCTAGCTCCAGAGTCGTCAGTTGACTCTTTGATAAATGGGGCTTCGGGCTGGTGGAATACAAATCTCATTGATTTGTGTTTTTATCCACCTGAAGCAAAGTTGATCAAATCTCTGCCTTTGAGCTCCATTCCGCAACCTGACACTTTGGTTTGGAGACTAGAAAAATCCGGCTGCTACTCAGTGAAATCAGGATATAAGCTCCTCTGTGAAGTTCTTTCTCATGACCCCAATCGTTCTCAAACCTCGGATTCTATGAAGAGTTTCTGGAAAAGCATTTGGAAATTGAAAGTTCCTGGGAAGATAAAACATTTCCTCTGGAAGGCCTGTACAAACTCACTGCCATCTATGGAAAATCTGCTGAAGCGTAAAATACTTCAAGAAGCAGGCTGTCCTCGGTGTACTGGTAGTTCGGAATCTGTGGTGCACGCCTTATGGAGCTGTTCCTGCATCAAAGTAGTTTGGAATTCAGATTTTAATTGGGTGATTCGATGTCCATCAGACTCTGAATCCTTCTCGGATGTCCTGCAGAAAATTCGAGCAAGACCGGCCTTAGTTCCTTTATTTGCTACTACGGCTTGGTCAATCTGGTTCCAAAGAAACAAATCTCGCCATCAAGACCATCCCTTGCCCCTCCACAGCATTGCTGGTTTTGCAAAAAATTATCTTTGTGAATTCAGGGAGTTGGACAGTCCAAAACCTCTCAGACGACGAATTGTTTCTCGCAAATGGTGTCCTCCAGCAGCTAGCATGGTAAAGATAAACTTTGATGGTGCTTGGTACAATGAATCGGAGAAAGCAGGATTAGGAGTTGTAATTCGAAATGGCGAGGGCCACGTGCTGGCTGCCATGTCCAAGATTGTAAAGCCTCCATCCGTTGAATTGCTAGAATTTCTTGCTGCCGGGCGTGCCGTCTCCTTTGCTGCAGAAACGGGTCAAGTGCAGGTGGTTTGTGAAGGCGACTCTTTATCTGTAGTCAACTCTTTAAGGGGTACTGGCATGGAAAATTCTCGGGGAGGGCATTTAATTAGGGACATCAAATCCTAATCAAACTCATTTCTGAGTATTTCGTTCGCTCACGTTGGTCGGCAAGGCAATGCCGTTGCACACGCTTTAGCCCAGCGAGCAAGACAATCTTTTTTACCTCAAATCTGGTTGGAGTGTGTTCCAACGGATATTATGGCTTTTGCATTGGATGACTATCCTTCTCTTGATTAATATATCAACAAGTATTTCACTTCTCAAAAAAAATAAAAAAAATAAAAAAAAAAAGATCCACACATATAAACCAAACAAAAAAGTACAAGACAAAGGAAGCCGGCACCATATATAATGAACAAAATATATATTTTTTTTTCCACCTGTTTGATTGAGTCTTTGTAATACATATAGTATTTCAAATTACATGTTTGTTCATTTGCACAGTCAAAACAGATCCAGTTCGTTAGATTTTGTGCTAGAAGTCATGGATTCAGCTCTTTTTCTTGTTTTGTTTAATACCCATTTCACCACAGATAACTGATAAGTAGTTTTATTACACCAAACTGACCTATCTGACCTAGGATTTGGTCTTAAATAAAAACTAATTAACCTGATTCAAATCTAGCAAGAAACACGCTTTGCAATTAAGCGGGTATATTCCAAATTTAAAATAAAAATAAGAATTAAAAATAAAAAAGGCAAATTACAACTTACCTACTTGTGATTTGACCGAAATTAAGGGCCTGACCCGTTTGATAATATTGTTCTAGTAATGTTGTTTCTATTTTTTTGGAAATACAAGTGAGTGAAAAAGTGTGTGAAAATACATGTAATGTTGTTTAAAAACTGAAAACTGTTGTTTAAGTGTATGTACCAAATAGGCCCTAAGTTGCCTACATGTGGTTTGAAATTTGACATTTTACTTACCTGAGGTTTAATTGAAATTTAAGTTTCCTACCTTTCCGCTAGATTCTTTCTTATTTTATTTGATCTTATATTTTTATGATTTTATGTTTTTAGAGGAGAGAGACATAAAAGTGGAGCAAAATTACGTATTTAGCCTTGTTTTTAATAGAGGTGGGTTACGAAATTCTAACTGAACTAATCTTAGATGGGTAAAGTGTCAAATTTCAAATCACAAATAGACAAATCACAGATGTGTAAGTTTAAATTTGCTAAATAAAAAAAAAATAAATAAATAAAAAAACACTTGTGGGATTTTAGCTCGTTTTCTAAATACACTCCTACCAACCAAACAAGAGTCGAACCCCCCATCTCAAATTCAACCACAATATAGAGCCACCGTACATGGTTGCCAACAGCTTCATGTCAGTGCCATATAGATCTATAGTCCATGTAAACACCATGCATGCAAGCTGAAATCTCTGTTATTTCCCAGCTATTATCTCCCATAAACATAAATCTTTTGTTCCACATTTTGTGTTCAAGTATATATTTCACCAATCACAAGTTGTCATGTGTTTATTTTTTTCCATTTTAAACTTTGACTATTTTATAAGGAAAGTTCATAACAAATTATAATTGGTAAAACATAAACTGAAACACAAAAAATAATACAAAAGATTTGTATTCCCACATACAACGCCTCTTCCATGCGAAAGCAAGGAAATTAACAACTTTTTAACAAAACATTATTGATTATTCCACACGCTGCTGTCGTATCCACGTGCCTCCATGCTCGTTAGGCACTCACACAACTGTTCAGCATCCATGATGTCATGAGACCATGTGTCATGGTCAAGCCACATTAACCCTATCATCCACATCAGCATCCCTTCAACGTCACTGCCATGTCAGCAGTATCTTCCACAACAGCCCTATCATCCACATCAGCATCTCTTCAATGTCACTGCCATGTCAGCAGTATCTTCCACAACAGCCCTATCATCCACATCAGCATCTCTTCAATGTCACTGCCATGTCAGCAGTATCTTCAACGTCCAAAATGATGCCATTTTGGATTGACTCAGCCTTGACCTAAGCCGATATGACCCAAATCCAACGCATTGAACTGATCCATGACCCTTTGATTGTTATTAATTTTGACTAGAGTTGGCATATCATTTCCCAATTTTGGTATAAATTCTAATTTTGGGGTCCGTTTTCCATTATGAAGAAAATCACTCTAATTGAACAATTACTCATTTTTATTTATTTTGGGTTATTGTTAGGGGTGAACCTAGGATTTCAAGCTGGGGAGGTCGAAGCATAAGAAAAAAAAATCGAAATAGATATCCATATAATACTAACAAAATATCAACTAAGATAAATACACAAAATCATTATTTCTTAATATATTAAGATGTAATCATCTACCAACAAAGACAAAATAATACAAATTAATATTTTTTCTTAAGAGCATCAACTGTTGCTATATATATATATATTTATATATTTACAAACCAAAATTTACTTTTGCTATTTTAATATATATAGCATTTGAAGTGTCTCATATAGTAGTGTTTTTGGTATTTGGTGTTCTAAATATTAACTATTTATCATTTAGAACACATGATGCTAGTACATTGGACTAATTAGGATTTTTTATTTTTTATTTTAAAGTTTTGTTTTTGTTAAGTTTTTGAGTTTAATAGTTGCTAATTGGGCTAGGCTAATCAAAAGAGAGGGGGTCTAAGTTTTTGGAAAAGGGAAGTGTAGCTCTAGAAATAAAAAAAAAAATATATATATATATATATATAACCAATAAATAATTTTTTTCTTTTTTGCTTTAGGCCAGGGGGCCCAAAATCTTTTTTTTTTCCTTTTTTTTCTTAGGGTCGTGGGGCTCCCCCCCCCCCCCCCCCCGGTGGGTCTATCCCTGGTTATTGTCTATGTGAAATTCACTAACTCACTCTCAATTTCATTACACATTGTGCCCAATTCATCATTGATCCATCCAATCCAATCATTTAAGGCATCTTCCCAAGCTCATATTCCAAAATCAAGGCATCATTAAGCCTCTGCCTTGAGTTTGAGGGGGAGTGTTAAAGATATTGTGTGTCATTAAAATAATGTCATCTCATTCCTCCATCAACCACATACACAAGAAAATTAGCAGAACTAAACCAAAGAACCAATAGAGCTACATTTTTAAACTTTTGGAGGACTCAAAAGCACCAAAAGCACTCAAGGTGTAAACATTAGGAACCAACACTATATTTTAGCCTAACTATAATGTTTACTCTGGGACCCAATTACATGAAAGAAGGGGAATCAAATCATAATTCATAATGAAGATAGCAATCAAATAGTTCCCACCTTAAATGTAGCAACAAGCATAATATCACAATATTGCGTCTGAATATGTCATCATTTGTTTAGTGATATTGTAAAGTTGTAATTTACAACTATTTTATATTGGCTTTAATTTCGTACCAAATTTGATTGTAATTATGTTCAATCTTATGTACCCTGTATTAGTTTATGGGATTTCATTGTAAGGGTTATGTGTGAGAGAGAGAGGGTGAAGACTAAAGCTATTTTCGTGGGTAGCTCGCGAGTAAGCTTCCCGCGAAGTGAAGCATGTTCCTTGCACATGACTGGAATGCGAAGAGTCAGGATAAGTTGGTGAAAGCTGGTTTTTGCGAGTGTCTCGCAGGTAAGGCCTTCCTGTGAGATGCCTGCGAAACATTTTGTTTTGCTGAACTATCATTTCTGATAGACACTATCTGTACCCATACTATATATACCCATATTACCCACAGGTGTTGAGGAGCACTTCTGAGAGAAAACCCTAGCTACAAACCTTGAGAGTTAGAGATTGTTATACTCACAATTCTATACACAATTCATTGTGGATTTTCCTTAACTCCTACCTCTCCATTCCCATACACTTGAGCGGTTGATAGCCCAAACACTTACCACACCCTTTCAAAGTGTCAAGTGAGGTTTTGGTGCTACTGGGAAGCATAGGAAGAAGCCAGGCTTTGGCGGATGCAATCAAGTGTATTGCGGGATCCGAAAAGCTAGACAAGACATGGTTCTGAGAAGCCTTGTTGGAGTAGGAGTTTGGAGGGTTTAGGTGCATTGGGTAGATTAGGCTTGGAGGGTCTCTTACTACTCGTGTATCTCAACTGATTGTCTAGTGGATCAATTACCACTTGGAGGGCGGCGGAGAGGTTTTACGCCTAGTACTTCGGTTTCCTTTTCGATAACACATTGACGTGTTATCTTGTATTTGCATTCTTCTTCCCTACTTTTTTACCTTTTAGTTTACTACTGTGTTATATTGATTATGGGTTAGAGTAGTTTATTTGTTTATTCGCTCGCATTTACTCTATTCCGCACTTAGTATAAGTTAGAGTGAAATCTATCAAGCAGTAATATATAATTTGGGGGTCTAAACAGCTTTTATGTTTTTAACACATTTTCGAGCTTTCAGTTGGTATCAGAGTAGATACACTCACTGTGGTTTTATTACTTGAGTGTGATCCTTGACCCCTTGTGATGGACTGATCACAATCGCTCAATGCCCCACCATTCTTTGATGGGAGCAACTATAGGTTTTGGAAGGTCTGTATGAGGGCTTTCTTGTGTGCTATAGATGAGTCAGTATGAGACTCCGTTGAGAATGGGTATGTTAAACCCATAACAGCCAAGTCTGAATGGGACAAGGCAGCTCTTACTTTGGCTATTGCAAACAGTAAGGCTATTAACGCTATATTATGTGGTATGTCTACTGATAAATTTCACAGGATATCACATGTGGAGACAGCCAAGGAAGTTTGGACGATTCTTGAGACTACCTATGAGGGTACCAAGAAAGTTAAGGACACAAAACTCTAGATGCTTACCACCAGATTTGAAGAGCTCAAGATAGGTGACGATGAGTCTTTCGATTAATTCTATGGGAAGCTCAATGAAATCGTAATTGCTAAGCTCAATCTCGGAGAGAAAACTAAGGATGCTAAGGTGGTGAGAAAAATTTCGAGATCCTTACCAGAGAGCTTCTGTGCGAAGGTCACAACTATAGAAGAAAGTAAAGATTTGGATGAGATCAAAATCCAAGAAGTCATTGGATCTCTCCAAACATATAAGTTGGGACTGCCTTCTCACAAGAAGAGCAAATCTCTTGCTCTCAAAACCATCACCGGGAGAATGGATGACTCCTCTGAAGAAGATGATGTGGAGAAGGAGGTAGCATTCATTGCAAAGAACTTCAGAAAATTTCTGAAGATGAAAAACAGTGGGAAGCTGTTTAGCAAAGGGAAGTTTTCATCCTCCAAAGGTGATAGGAAAGAGTTTAAGAAGAAAGATGGGAAGGAGTTTCAATCCCCTCAAGGAATCGTGTGTTACGAATGCAATGGTCATGGACATCTCAAGAAGGAATGTCCCAACTATTTGAGAGGGAACGGTAAAGTGTTTGCCACTATCCTTAGTGATTCTGTCAGCTCAAATTCAAACACTAAAGGAGAATGTGATAGTGAAGGAAATTATAGGGCCTTTATGGCTATTGCCTCCGTTGATTCAAAGGATCATTTGAGCAATTTGGTTGATGAACTTGGTAATATTTCTGAAGATGAGGAAATTGAAGAATCAGAAGATGAAGATGTGTGCCAAAATGAAGGGGAGAACAACCTTCAAGAAGCATATGATTCTCTGTTGGAAGATTGTGGAAAATATACCAAAGTTGCGAATCTTGCTATGAAAAAGATGAAAAAGGTTGAGGATGAGCATAGGTGTATACTTGTGCAACTCAAGGAAGCAAAGTGTGAAGTAGAAGGACTCAAGGGAGAATTGGTTGAAGCTTACTCTAAGATCAAGTTTCTTGAACGTGAGGTTATCCAAGCTAATGTCAAGGTTGAGCGCATCTCCACCAAGAAACTTGACAATGTGCTATCCTCTCAAAAATCTTCACATGATAAGACCGGTTTGGGCTATACTGGAGAAGGAAGTTCTAGCAACGAACCCAAGAAGGAAGTAAGGTTCGTATCAACCAAGAATGATGAGAAACTCAAAGAAGTGAAGCCTAAGATTGAGACCCCTACTATTGTAAAAAGAACCATTGGTGCAAAATCAAAGGAAAAAGGGAAGTCATTACCCAAAAATCAAAGGGGGCCTCAAGTGAAGCATGTGTGTCATCACTGTGGTGTACAAGGGCACACAAGGCCGAATTGTTTCAAGCTTCATGCACTCAAGAAGGCTGACTCTATGCGTGGCCAAGAAATTTCAAAGAGAAGACCAAAGGGAGCACAAGCTAAAAAGGAGATACAAATGTTCGTGGTTCGCCAATTTGGTTCTTTTCCTGCCTCTGTTACAACCATATATTCTACCATTGTAGTGTATAGAGCAATTGTATCATGTAGAATTGATTTCTAGCAGATTAGGTCACCAGCAAACACAAACATAGCCCGTTAAGGACCTTCTACACATGACATCTACATAAATAATCCAAAAACATCCTAATAGGTGATGTTTGCACCTGCCAAATCATAAATTCCATTAAAGTTAGTGGAACCACATAGAGCAAATATGAAAGGTAAATTTCCAAATAAAGCACAAGAGAGCCCCATGTTTTACAAATATACCACAAGATTATAAAAAAAAAAAAAAAAGTTATTTCTTTGAATGGTAAATGAATGATCATTTAAATTTTATGAGATTGGCAAACAAAAAGGTGGAGTTGGTATTTTTTTTTGGTCTAATAGGTTATTTGATACTCAAATATGCAAAACTACCCATGTCACAATTTGAATGATCAATTGACTAGATTATTTTGGCATTTAAGGGATTGGGAAAAAAAAGGTGGAGTAAGTATATCATTCTGGCTAATAGATTATTTAACACTCAAATAAGAAAAAGTGACCATGTCATAATTTAACACTCATATGTTTGGGATTATAGTGTATTGTTTTTATTTCAAATACCAAAACAAGCTTACATTACAAGCAAAACAATTATATGATCAACAAGTACATAAGAAGCACTTAGTCAATATACTTGTTTTCAAACTTAACTTAGTTAAATAAGGAAAAAAAGTAAATAATTAAGCCAATATTTTCTTCTTTCAATGATTGGCACCTAAGTACTGTACCTAAATTTTTTTCTTAATTTTTTATTAGAAAATCTTCATATGGAATTGAAGCTTATAACGTATGAGGTGAGAAAATAATAGTAATAATAATAAAATTAACAAATTTAATTATATATTTTTAAAACAAAACAAAAACTACACCACATATTTCATGTATTTTTATATGAGAAACAATTCCTCCCGACATAGCAGCCCTTTGTTTCTATTGAGAATTTCACATGATCTCTCTATTTTTTCTTTCAAATATCTCTAAATGAAGTTCAATGGTAGCTCAAAGATAATGATATCCTTTAAGATATCCACATGAACTTTATTTCTAACACAATGTTCTAGTTGCAAATGAAGAATAAGGCTAAAGATATGCCATATTTGTGAGAGAAAAAAAATCCAAATAACTATCACGTTTAGTTATGAATTAAATCATATATTCAAAATAAGTGATTGCTACATTAACATGAATGAACCAGTATTTAAGAACATATTATTTGAAGCAATACCTTTTAGCTAGATATTGATATCCTTCACTGACTAAGGTGGTCACTTCATAGCTTTTCCAGTAACCATTTCACCTTTAGTATTGTAGTCACATAAAACCAACCCTTTGTGTCATTGACAAATTTGAAATAAGCATGCCTCCATGTCCTTTTAAAGAAGAGATCTCCATAAACTCCCCAAAAGCCAACTACGAATCCAACTCCCATACCCATATAGAAGCTAGAACTTTTAGAGTTCTCTTTAGTTTTGCCAATTGATGTTTTGTTATGAGATTCTCCAATTGGTGGTGTGCAGCTTTTTGGGAGAGGATCACCACACAATTGAGGATTGCCAATATATCTAAAAGCATCAAAAGATTGAAGTTGGGTGCTTCAAAGAATTCTACCTGAGAAATTGTTATATGACAAGTCCAAGTAATCAAGATATGTCAAATTAGACATACTTGGAGGAATTTCACTTGATAGATGATTTTGTGAGAGATCCATTGACTCTACTCCTTCATTAGCCCAATGTTTGCTGGTAAGTTTCCCATCAAATGATTTTGAGATAAGTTCAAAAACCGTAGTTCAAAAAAAACTGATATTTCAACAAGAATTGATCCAGACAAGTTGTTACTTGAAAGATCTATGATCCTCACGAATTTAAGGTTATCCTCATATTGTAGTTCATGTCCTTTTGGAACCAACATAAGATTCTCAAGGTAAGAACCATAGTCAAAACAGTACTCTAAACTGTCAAAATAATCTTGGTTTTTAGGGTCAAGCACAACCATGGCATTGATATTTTTAAAGCAACTTGGTATAGGCCTTGATAGGCTATTATTTGCAAGATCCAATATTCTAGGAGAAGAAATTTGGCATATATTTAGGGTTATATTTCCCTTGAATCCACTAGATCTTATACGGAGAACTATAAGTTTTGTCAATTTTGTAATCCAATGCGGTATGGTCCCTGAAAAATTATTATCGCCTATAACAATGAGCCCTAATTTTGAGCACCTTTTCAATGACAAAGGAATATCCCCGTAGATGCTATTATTTTGTAAACTCAATGATTTGAGTTCAACTAAAGACCCTAGAGAATAAGGAATTCTACCTGATAAAGTATTGCTCCCCAAGTTTAAATGGATCAAAGATTGCCAGTACCTCCAACAGTTAGAAAGTTCTCCAAGTAAGAAATTGTTTGATACATCTAAAACCTGCAATTTATTTATTTTTATTCATCTTTTGGCACAAGAAAGTGGAAATAGGTCCAAAATATGAATTCTTAGCTAGATTGAGCACTTCAACATTTGCAGACAATCTTGGCAACCGCCCCTTAATGTGATTAGATCTTAGATTCAAAATAGTAGAATTCAACAAAATGTCTGGTACATCCCCTTCTCTGTGGTTATTTGAGAGATCAACCGTATGAATGTTGGAAATCCAATCCCAAAACCAGGAGCCTTACCCGAAATTCCTGACAAGGGCAATTACAAAAACTGAAGGGATGTTTGTGTATGTAGCCACGTAGGAAAGTTGGGACTTATGTTGCAGGATCTTCCAGAAACATATTCAAGTTGAAGAGGAACCCAATTGGAATTCACATTAAAGAACAAAGGTGTATAAGAGATTTCTAGGTTTTTTTAATTTCCAGAGTTTGGTGAAATGCGCTTCATCTAGACTTCCTGTGAAAGTATTGAGTGGAATAGATAATGTCACTAAATTTGAGAGATGTCTAAGACTATTTGGAACGGTGCCATTTAATTTATTTCCATCGAGGAATAAGAATTGCAATACAGATAAATTTCCAATGGGCAAAGGAAGAGGACCACTTAAAGAATAAAAACCAAGATAGTGATAGGTTAGATGCTTAAGTTGCCCTAAAGCCTCTGGAATTTTTCCACTCAAAGAATTATCTTCGAGATCGAGATATTCTAATTTCTGAAAATTCAAAATGCTAGGCAACACCCCGCCTATCAAAGAACTTCCGGCCAGGGAAAGCCCTAAGAGGCTTGTACTGAGATTAGACAACCAATTAGGTATCTCATGATTGAAATGATTTCCAGAAAGATCAAGGGATTGACGAGAAGTGAAATTTACTGATGCAGGAGATGGATTTAGACTATGAAGTTGACAATGGTGCAAGTATAGCTCAGAAAGAGATGGGAACTTACTCATTATCTGAAGCCAATCAACCTTCACTGAGAAGGTCGGCTGAGCTCAGGTCAGGGTATTGTATGAAAGAGAGACTAGACATCCAATGAAGGTTAACTGCATAAAGGCCAAAATTATGTCCAAGATTTAGATTGTGAAGGCTTGAAAGGTTCCCAAGCTGATAAAGTATGACTCCACAAAACCCAGCCTCATGGAGGTCAAGATGCATGTCTCATACTGCCCATTGAACCACGAAAACTTGGAATACCAGTACAATTGAATTCATTCTCACTCAAGTCCAAGTAATTCAAATGTTCTAATTCCAGCAACAAATGACTAATAGCACCGCCTAACTTTTTTCTATAGTTAAAATCTTCATCACCGTCCCATGAAAAATTGAGGTGGAGCTCTGTGACGCGACCAGCAATGTTGTTGCAGCGAACATCGTCCCATCTACAACAATCTTTTTGTT
Source organism: Quercus lobata (assembly GCF_001633185.2). NCBI lineage: Eukaryota > Viridiplantae > Streptophyta > Magnoliopsida > Fagales > Fagaceae > Quercus > Quercus lobata. Next base: position 9,929,045 of record NC_044908.1, on the reverse strand, counting down.
TAGTCCAGGAGGAGAGTATGTTTTCAGAATTAATGAGACCTTGTTTGAAGCTTAGAAGTGCTTGTTTCTCTTTATCATTGCAAGAAACATTTGAGTTTGACTCTGCTTTGAAGAAGCTTAAACTGAGGGTAGCGGCAAAGAAGCATAGTAAGTAAAGCACATGAGTTGCATAAGAGGCACCCATTACAAAGCAAAAAACGAAGGAAGAGAAGGGTTCAAAAAAGAAGTTTGAAGGAAGAAAAGCTGAGTGAGAGCAGTTGAGGTGATGCGATTGGAGGATACTAGCTCGTAATAACATAGAGTGATTCTTCAGTTACTTTCTTATTAATATATTACTTTAACGAAGACTTTGACTCGTTGACATAGGCCAAATGCCAAAGACCAATACTCTTGTCTTGTTTCACAAAACAGCATAGTAATTGCACTTCAATATTTTCATTTGTTGACTGCTTTTTTGTTTCATTTGTTCCGTGACTTATTTGCCAATGGACATCTCACTGTTTACCGGTAAGGTGTTTTGATAATTTGTGAAGAATTTCAGCTTTTGTTTTTCATGATTATATTGTGTATGGCTTTGTTCTAACTTCAAACCTCCACACTTTGGTCCCTTTTTTTTCGTTTTTACTATATTGCCAAAAAAGTAATGCCCATGATTGATTATGTTAATGTATATTGTATTATGGGCTTTAGGCCCAATTACCTTTCTTGTATAGCACACTTGTACTACACTTTACTTGTACCGCACACTTACGCCTCCTATATAAGGCTCTGATGTATATTCTCTTATTATGAAATACAATACACTCTTCCAGTATTTCTAACATGGTATCAGAGCCACTGCTCTGACCTTTTCTTAGCAGTCTTTTCTGTATTAGTGTTACTCCACTCTCAACATCGCTTCCGCTATCCCAACAGTCGCCGCAGCCTCTCGCCGTTGAAACTCCGACGTCTTCAGCCGTCGTCCTTGGGTTCCGGACCTGCAGCCGCTGTCGTTGAGTAGTCCAACACTGCACAGAACACTGCACGTGTCATCGCCGCCACGAATATTGCTCCGATCAAATTTCTGGAGATATCACTGTGTTCGTCTTGAACCGATCTACCAAGCGGTGAAAGCCTCGCAGTCATTAGGTGCCGCACGCGCCCTCACGCGCCGCCTGAATATTCTGCATCATAGACCCACGCGCCCCACGCGCCACACGCGCCGCCATAAGATCCAGCTGACGTCACCTGTGACGTCATCAGTGCCACGTCAGCCCTAGTTGCGTCAGCATCCAATCATCTGCTGACGTCAGCGCCACGTCATCCTGTGACGTCATCTGCTGACCGTTGACCGTTGACTGCTCGTTGACCGTTGACTTTGACTGACCGTTGACTTTGACCGTTGACTTTTCTCCAGGGTTGACTTTTGCAGTCCAGGTTCTCCTTACCCAGTTTTTCGCGTAGATTTCATTTTTGCATTCTGTTTTTGCATATTGTGTCTCTAAATGGATAAAAAGGATATTTTTCTTCCTCGCCCCATCAATACTGTATTGGAGGGGAACAAGAATTACTTATCTTGGTCTCAAGCTATGCGCAGTTTTCTTAAGGGTCGTATGCTCTGGCATTACTGTACTGGTGCAGTCGCTATTCCTGTCAAAGGAGCTAGTGAAGAAGATACTGTCTTTCTTGGTCGTATGATTGAATGGGATAGTCACAACCACATGATCCTCACATGGATTCGGAACACTTCCATTCCTTCCATTTCCAACCTGTTGGGCAGCTATGATGATGCCAAGTCAGCGTGGGATATGTTGGCCAAAAGGTACTCCACTACTCATGGCTCTATGAAATATCAGTTAGTGGTTGAATTGCATCAACTCAGACAGGAACCAGGGCAATCCATCAATGACTACTATGATCAGCTTCGCTTCATTTGGGACCAAATTGACCTTTCTGATCCAACTTGGGCATGTTCAAAGGATGCTCAACAATATGCTTCCATCAGAGATGAATTTCGCCTCTATGAATTCCTGATGTCCCTTCACAAGGACTTTGAGCCCATTCGAGGCCAGCTACTAAATCGCAGTCCTGCTCCCTCTCTTGATACTGCTGTGAATGAGTTGGTTAGAGAAGAAGCTCGTCTTGCAACCCTTCAAGCTCAGAATAAGCTCAATGTTTTAGCTATTACACCTTCTGCTCCACCCTTAGAGCAACCTCAACAATCAGGTGATTCCTCTGGCTCTAGCAATCGTCGCAAGCAGACCTACAAAAAGTTCTGCAACTATTGCAAGCGTCCTGGCCACACCATTGAGACTTGTTATCGTCGCAGCAAATCTACTGCTGCTGTTGCTAATACTGAGCCTACTCCGCCGATGGCTTCCATTTCAGCTGAGTCCCAGTCTTCTGGATCCACTATCAACCTCTCTCCCACTGAACTACAGGAGATCATAGCTCAAGCTGTTCGTATGGCTGGTAATGCATCTCTTTCCACTGCTCTCTCAGTTCTGCCCGGTAAGTCTCAAACTTGGCTCTTTGACTCTGCCTGTTGCAATCACATGACACCTCACTCCTCCTTATTCTCCAAACTTGACCCTGCACCACACCCTCTAAATATTCATATAGCTGATGGTTCCACCATGCATGGGAATAGTCTAGGTTTTGTTTCGACCTCCAACCTTTCTGTTCCTGGAGTCTTCCATGTACCTGACCTATCCTATAATTTGTGCTCTGTGGGACAATTAGCTGAACTAGGTTATCGCCTTATTTTTGACTATTCTGGGTGTATTGTGCAGGATCCGAGGACGGGACAAGAGCTTGGGACCGGCCCTAGAGTTGGGCGTATGTTTCCCGTGGACAATCTTCATCTTCCACCTGTTGCTCCTGTTTCTGTTGCTGCTGCAGCTGCTGCAGTTTCTTCCTTACCATCTCTTGCACTTTGGCATTCTCGTCTTGGTCATGCTTCATCTTCTCGGGTACAACAGTTAGCTTCTAGGGGTCTGTTGGGTTCTGTGTCCAAAGACAATTTTGATTGTACTTCATGTCAGTTAGGAAAACAACCAGCTTTGTCTTTTAATAACAGTGAATCCATTGCTAATAGTATTTTTGAGTTAATTCATTCTGATGTTTGGGGACCTTCTCCTGTTGCTAGTATTGGTGGATCTCGATATTTTGTTGTCTTTATTGATGATTATTCTCGTTATAGTTGGATATTTCCTATGAAATCTCGTTCTGAAATTTTACCAATATACAGCAACTTTGCCAAAATGGTTGAAACCCAATTCTCCAAACGTATCAAAACTTTTCGTTCTGATAATGCTCTTGAATATACTCAATATGCGTTTCAAGCTTTGTTACATTCCTATGGCACTGTGCATCATCTAACTTGTCCAGGTACCTCTCAGCAAAATGGTCGAGCCGAAAGAAAACTTCGTCATATTCTTGACACTGTTCGTGCCCTTCTTCTTTCTGCCAAAGTTCCTGCTCCATTTTGGGGTGAAGCTGCTCTTAATGCTGTTCATGCGATTAATCGCATTCCAAGTGCTGTCATCCATAATCAGACTCCGTATGAGCGTCTCTTTGGGTCACCTCCTGAGTATCATCACCTTCGATCCTTTGGATCTGCTTGTTTCGTTCTTCTTCAGCCTCATGAACACAACAAACTTGAGCCTCGATCTAGACTTTGTTGTTTCCTTGGTTATGGGGAAACTCAAAAAGGGTATAGGTGTTATGATCCTGTCTCTCATCGTCTTCGTGTTTCTCGTAATGTTATCTTTTGGGAACATCGATTGTTTGTTGAACTCTCTCACTTTCGTTCTTCCCTAACTACCTCCTCTGTTTTAGAAATTTTTCCAGATGAGTCTCTTGTTCCTTCTACAAATACTTTAGACCCTTCTCCAGATATTTTTGATACTCCTCCTAGACAGGTTGAAGATGAACAGGTTGATGACGAGCTACCCCACCTAGAGCCTGGGTCCCCTGCCCCTGCTCCGCCTGAAGATCCTCCACAAGACATTCCACATCGCCACTCAACCCGGGTAAGATCCATTCCTACACATTTACTTGACTATCATTGTTACACTGCCCTTGCTACACTTCACGAGCCTCAAACCTATCGTGAGGCCTCCACTGACCCTTTATGGCAGATTGCAATGAAAGAGGAACTTGATGCATTAACCAAAAATCATACCTGGGATCTGGTCACTCTCCCTCCTGGACAGTCTGTGGTTGGTTGTAAGTGGATCTATAAGATCAAGACTCGCTCTGATGGGTCCATTGAGCGCTACAAGGCTCGTCTTGTTGCAAAAGGTTTTACACAGGAGTATGGGATTGATTATGAAGAGACCTTTGCTCCAGTTGCTCGTATCTCATCTGTTCGTGCCCTCTTAGCTGTTGCTGCTGCTAGTAAATGGGACCTTTTTCAGATGGATGTTAAAAATGCTTTCCTTAATGGGGATTTGAGTGAAGCAGTCTATATGCAACCTCCTCCTGGTCTCTCTGTTGACTCAAACAAGGTTTGTCATCTTCGACGTGCACTTTATGGTCTTAAACAAGCTCCACGAGCTTGGTTTGCCAAGTTTAGCTCCACTATCTTTCGCTTGGGTTACACTGCTAGTCCGTATGATTCTGCCTTATTTCTTCGTCGTACTGATAAAGGCACCATTTTGCTTCTTCTATATGTGGATGATATGATCATAACTGGTGATGACCTCAGTGGCATTCAAGAACTCAAGGATTTTCTCAGTCAGCAATTTGAGATGAAAGATCTTGGACATCTCAGTTATTTCTTGGGTCTTGAAATTACTCATTCCACAGATGGTCTTTATATTACTCAAGCCAAGTATGCTTCTGACCTTTTATCTCGAGCTGGACTTACTGACAGCAAGACTGTTGACACTCCGGTTGAACTTAATGCGCATTTGACACCCTCGGGGGGGAAACCATTGTCTAATCCTTCTCTTTACAGACGATTGGTTGGCAGCCTAGTTTATCTCACAGTTACTCGTCCAGACATCTCCTATGCTGTTCATCAGGTGAGCCAGTATCTGTCTGCTCCACGATCTACTCACTATGCTGCTGTTCTGCGCATTCTTCGATACCTGAAGGGCACTCTCTTCCATGGCCTTTTCTACTCAGCTCAGTCTCCTCTTGTACTTCGTGCATTTTCTGATGCTGATTGGGCAGGGGATCCCACTGATCGCAGGTCCACTACAGGTTATTGCTTTCTCCTTGGTTCTTCTTTAATTTCTTGGCGAAGTAAGAAACAAACCTTTGTGGCCCGCTCCAGTACTGAAGCAGAATATCGTGCCCTTGCTGATACCACATCTGAGCTCCTTTGGCTACGATGGCTTCTTAAGGATTTAGGTGTGTCCACATCCTCTGCTACTCCCCTTTATTGTGACAACCAGAGTGCCATTCATATTGCTCACAATGATGTCTTTCATGAACGGACTAAACACATCGAGATTGATTGTCATTTTATCCGTTATCATCTTGTCCATGGTGCTCTCAAGCTCTTCTCCGTCTCCTCCAAAGATCAACTTGCAGATATCTTCACCAAGTCACTTCCTAAGGGACGCACTCGTGATTTGGCTGACAACCTCAAGCTGGTCTCACATCCACCTTGAGTTTGAGGGGGGCTGTTAATGTATATTGTATTATGGGCTTTAGGCCCAATTACCTTTCTTGTATAGCACACTTGTACTACACTTTACTTGTACCGCACACTTACGCCTCCTATATAAGGCTCTGATGTATATTCTCTTATTATGAAATACAATACACTCTTCCAGTATTTCTAACAGATTAAAATCTTAAACTCTTCTGTTATGCATATGAAATACTGTTTAGTGGCCTTAAAAACATGATTGCAATATAATTACCACTTCAGGGTAGATAGATACCTATGCCCAATATCTACCAGTGAATATAAATAGTAAGATGTCATTGGAAAGAGTAATCTAGTAATTTTTGTGATCATGATTTCCTAATTCCCAACAATTTAGATCTATCATCAGCCAAATTTGGGCTCTTCAAACTGTGGCAATGCCCATGGATGCTACAAAGAGTGGCCCAAGTGTTCGATAATCATAATATTCTAGACCAGCCAATTACTGCTACTGTTGCCACACCTGTATCGGCATTTCAACAGCACCAACACCATTGCTTCGGGGATTCCATCCCCGGAAGGAATCCCCCTTGTCTTCCAATCCCTCCATTTCCCTTTATTTCTTTACAACGTGTAATTTGGATCCTCAAGATCTTGCAAAACTAGAGGCAAGTGGAGATTATGTACATTTTGAGAATGGAGTTCTTTAATTTTGAACATGTTTATACATTCGGCTCCAACAGATTAAGACAGCTTGGACATGGCACAACTGAAGAGGAATGGTTACCTCAGTCTATCAGGTTGTGAACATTTGAACATTCTTAGACCTGATACGATGAATGCAAGAATATGAAGGAACTATATTTTTTGGCCGGCATGAAAAGAAGCAAGCTGCTGTTACAATAGTTTAGATACTTTAAATCAAAGTAAAAGGTCATGTGTGTTTCCTTTTCTTTTTCACTGAATGAAAGCAGGGGGTTTGTAGCTTTGTACTAGTAAATGAGAGTGTTTTCTGACGACTGACGTATCTTCCTGGATATTTCAAAAATAAAAAATAAAGAAGAAGAGAAGAACATAAGCAATGGTCTTTGAATGTTTTCATGCTGTAAACTGAATCTATATATATCTAAAAGTTGAAACGTAACATATATTGTTACTACGTTCTAGTTAAGTCACATCAACGTCCACGTCATTATCCTCTTTCCTTTCCAATTTTTCTACAATTTTTTTTTTTAATATTTACACTTATTATAACATTTCTCCCTTCCTTACCTTTCCATCTCCACACTACCCTCTACTTTAATATCACTATTCATCTTTCCCTTCATCTTTCTTTATTTTGTATCTTCTTATTCACACCTTTTTACTTTAAATTTGTCATCCTCCCTTCCATTCTTTACATAGTTTTCCCTCACAAAAAGGTTATTTCTCTCTCTCTCTCTCTCAATTTTTTGGTGGATTTTTTATTTTTCTTGCATCTCTGCTTTAAGTTGATAAATTTTTGTATTTTTTAAAACTCTAATTTGGATTAATGGGATTTACTTTTGTGTTTTAAGTTTTTTTTTCTTTGATTGTTAAATGTTATCCTATTGCATTATGAAGGATTAAAGATAGTATATAAAAAATAATATTATTCTATTACATAGCATGATTTGAATAATTTAGTGTTTATTGTTGTTAAGACTAATAAGGAAACAATTCATTCTAGCTGTAAGGAGTCATTGCCAGCACCAGATCCAGATCAATATGGCAAGACATAGTCAACGACACTATTGCTTTTTCTACCTCTATATAGTTTAGCATAATTATAGGGATTTAATATAATAGACTTGCCATGTATAGATTCAATTTCCTTGTACAGATTCTTCTTGCATTATATAAAAGTCAATGAACCCTCCTCAACAATTCAAGTTGAGGGTTTCTCTATCATCTCTCTTAAGGTTTTAACAAACCTTTTCAATTGTTATATTCTTTTATTTTTACTTTTTTTTTTCCTTCACATATTATTTTATTCCACATTGAAATAAGATGGGATCCTCCATATCATTAAATTATTTATATTTTCTCATCTTTTTTATTTTTAAAAAAATTAAAAATATAATGCCTTACACTTTCTCCAACTTTTCTCATTCTCTTTAACTTTTCATCTCCCCAAAAACCCTCTACCTTGATACCACTCTTCCTCTTTTCCTTTATCTTTCTTTATTTTATTTCTTCTTATTATCATCCTCTTAGCATAAATTTATCATTCACTCTTCCATTCTATGTATAATTTTCCCTCACAAAAAAAGTTATTTCTCTGTTTTAGATTGATAAATTTTTATGATCTATAGAAGTTTATTTTAGATTGATGCAATTTAGTTTTGTGTTTTAAGTTGTTTTATTTTTATTTTTTTTCATTTTGATTGTTAAATGTTATCATATTGTATTATAAATAATTAAAGATGGTATATAAAAATATTATTATATTACATAGCATGCTTTTGATAATTTGATGTTTATTGTTGTAAGGGCAGGATTTGAGTCCTAAGCCCAAGAGGTAACAAGATTAAGGCCCAAAGAACCCAATAAAATGAATTTGTAGAGAATGGGCTAAAAACTAGGCTTCAATGGATTGAACAATGTTCAATAGGGATTAAAGATGATACGAAAGCAGAGAAAAATAAGCTTTGTGGAAAAGAGTTCCTCCTTGACAAAGTCCAAGGGGAACAATTCTTGAATATATTTCTTTTAGACTTGATTACAGTTTCAACTCTTGTTGCTATAGTATTTTTTCTACAGATTCTTTGATAGATCCCCTTTCAAAGGGTTTCTTTCTCTCTTATATTCTCCTATCTTCTCCATCTCCACCCTCCACGTGTAGGTCAAGTTGCTGGTTTTGATCCTTGTTCCATCAGCACCTTCCTAAAGTCTTTGGGAGTAGCTTTAAGGCTGATTATCATTGTTCAGATATCACATCCACATTAATGCGGCCAGAGGATTAGCTGCAAAACATTCAATGTGGTGGGAGCAGCTTTCTCTTAGATATTTCTTGGCTTCTCTTTGTCCTATACTTTCATGATTTTTATCCTTATCAATAGAATCGTCTAGAGTATTACTCTTGATGGCAGACCACACCTTCTGACCTCCGCCTTGCTTAGCCGAGGAGGCATTTCTCCTCGGACTACCTTCCCAAACCTTTATAGTCATAATCTTCTCGTAACCCACTAATTCTTACCCCTTCACTAACATCTATTAGTCCCCGGACTACTTAAGCGTCCTCGGACAAGGCCCACGACCCAATATACATTTCTGGGCCTTTTATCCCTACAATTGTTATATCTTTTATTTTTACTTTTTTTTCCTTCTCATATTATTTTATTCAACATTTAAATTTAGCTACATCCTCCATATCATTAAATTATTTATATTTCCTCTACTTTTTTATATTAAAAAATTAAATATATAATATTTTACTTAAATTCAATAAATAAAATTGTCCTCATAAAGTGAAGCCTACAATAAAGGAAAAATGGAATACAAAAAAAATGTCAATTTAGAAACACTTAATTAAAAAAAAAATTAATGAGGATATCAAACCAAATATAATATAAAGAAACTAATAATGTATATTTAATGCCATAGAATCATCATTAAATTTTGGAAACGATAGGTTGCCAATGGGGAGAGAGAGAGTGAGAGAAATTGTAAAGAAAAAAAAATATAAAGTAATAAAGAGTAGATAGAAAAAAAAAAAAAGTCAAACGTCATTAGTAGACGTTAATTGGAAAACACAAAGGCAATAAAGAGAAGTAAAAAAAATTAAAATAGAGATGTTCATATAAAGAATATTAAAAACTTTACAGTGTAGTAAAATAAACCATTACATTCACTTAAAAAATTAAATCAATAATCAACAATTAAATAAAATCATAGTACTAAATTTAAACTTAAAATTAACCAAACTTTAATTATGGAAACCTTATTTCCAATCATAATTAAAAAAGTGATCTTCGCCAATAATAATAGAAATTGCATAAGAAATAAAATTAGAAAATTTTAAAATCATTTTTTGACATTTCATTTAACCTTACATATATAATTAAACACTATTACTTTTTGAAAATTTAATGAACGGTGCTACCTCTCATTTAACGTCTTTGTTATGCAAATCATCAATTAGTAAATATATGATAATGGTAAGAGGCGTTACAAATAAAATCATTAAAAAAAATTATAATATTAATTAGCAACTATCATTATGGAGTAGTAGTTTATGGTTTTACGCATCTAAAGAAGTGGAATATATAAAGTTTACTTAAAGGTATATGTAAAGATTCACATTTTATATATATATATATATATATATATGTAAAGGTTTAAAAAAATATATTATATGTAAGGTTCTAAAAAATATATTTAATGAGATCACCAAAAAAAAAATCACGCACAACGCACGGGTTTACAACTAGTTCAAATTAAAGTTCATGTTGAAATGTTGCTAATATCATTTTGCATGACCATCACAGAGAGCGACCTTGCTCCCCCTACCCCCCCAACCAAAAATTAAAAATTTTCCCATAACATACATAGCAAAACGATATAGGCCTCCTCAAAAACATATAATCGGCCCCCTTATTTATTCAGAAGACATAAACTTTGTCTAATAGGTAAGGCTTCTTCACAAATAAAATAATAGCTGAGCCCTCCAATTATTCAAAGACTTGTAAGTAATCCAATGGACAATAACCCACTCTCTTTAAATAGCATAGCATAGATGTCAGCCCGTTTCATTTCCTTTTCATTCTCATTCTCAAGTTACGGGTCTCTTGCTTTTTTTCCACAATATTGCTGCCAGCCCCATCGTTTAGTTGTTAATTGACAAAACGAAAGCTCATCTCAACACAACCAAATAAAGCTGTAAACCTTCACAGTTAGTAAAAAAAATCTGTTCTTTTTTTTTTTTTTCATCTCTTCGCTGCTAAAATAGTTGAATGAACTTGCAAGTGTGAGTATGTGGGGTTGTCTTGGGTGGATAATTCATTAAAGTAAAAAAATTAATAATAATATGAATGATGAGGTGGATGCTACTTAAAATAATAGTGGAACTTGTTTTTCTTAAATGTGAGTAACATCTATATAATTGAGTTTTTTTTTTTAAAAAAAAAAAAAGAAAAAGAAAAGAAGCTATTTTTAGGTTAATTCTTGAGTCATATTAAAGCTAAAAGAAATATGAGCAAACCAAAAACAATTGATGTATTCTTTAAGAAAATTGATATTAGTCATTCAGAATTTAAGACACTTGTAACAACCAAATTTTTTTTTTTTTTTTTTTAATGCAAAATGTTCTACTTTAATGATTTGATGATAATGGATGAATTTAAGATGCTTGTAACAAAATTCAGAATTTATAATTTGATAATAATAGATTAATTTTATTCTATGAAAGACTCACGTTAGACATAACTTTGATACAAAATATTCATTTTTGGATATTTTGTATGTCTAGGGTGAACTACGCAATTTATGGATGTATTAGCGTTGATAATTTTATAAAAATACTATAACCCGTCCACCCAAGTAAAAAATCTTGGCTATGCCCTAAAAGAAAGGTTGATCCTTATCCATATATTGACCATATACTTCTTGTTAGCTTAATAAAAAATCATTTTTTCCAAAAACCTATGATTTGACGGTGGAGTTAACGTAAAGGTTAGATTTTTGGGGAACTATTTTCTGTTACAGTGTTGTTCATACAATAATTAGGCAATGGGCCTTGTTAGAAGGTTAGAAAATGAGATTATACAGGAAATACATGTCCAAAATTCATGTTGTGGATATTTGTGGAAATTAAGGCTCATAATTGAGTAAGATATCACCACACACAAGAGATGGGATGTAGTGATAGGTTCATTTGATGACCATCTTTCACGAGACTGAATAGATATTTTTCATCAATATTAGAATAATCAAGAATTGATTTATGGACATATTTGTTTCTTTGTTGGGTGACATGTTGACCATTAAATTATTAATTCAATATGCAATATTTTATGTAAGGCCAAAGATTCATGTCTGGGACATTTGCATGCATGGAAGTCATGATTAAGTAAAATATCATGAGTTTGCGCCCTTAAGTACATGATTGACTTAGTGATAACATTGGCTTTAAGCCAAACCCGCAAAGTTAATGCTCACCACACACAAGTGAAAAGATGTAGTGTTGGGTTCATTTAGCGACCATCTTTCACTTAACCACATAGAGATTTTTAATCAATATCAAAATTATCAAGAATTTGACTTACTAACATCTCTTTTTTTATTTTTTTTGATTGGGTGACTTGTTGACCATTAATCCAGTATGCAATATTTTTCACTGTGCAGCATAATTTTCTTGTAAGGCCAGAGACTCATGTTGTGGACACTTGTGTTGAGTAAAATATCATGTGCTTGTGCTCTTAATGACATGATTGACTTAGTGATAACATAGACTTTAAGCCAAACCCCCAAAAGGCAAAGATCAATGCTCACCACACACAAGTGATAAGATGTAGTTTTGGATTCATTTGACGACCACGTAGAGATTTTTCATCAATATCAAAATCATCAAAAATTTGACTTGTTGACAACTTTAGATTTTTTGTTGGGTGACTTGTTGACTATTAATCCATTATGCAATATTTTCCACTATGGGGCATAATTTTCATGTAAGGCCAGAAACTCATGTGGAGGACATTTGGTGAGAGAGTGTAATTAAGTGTGTGTGTTTAGTAGTTAGTTTGTTTCTTAAATAAATAAAAGAAAAGAAAAATTGAACATTGAAGGCAGCGTGAACTTGAAAAAAGTGTGAGACAAATTGTAGAAACACAATCTTCGTCCTCTTCCACAAAACATGGACCAACCTAAGGGAGACCGGGGGGGGGGGGGGGGGTGCATAGGGGCTTGAGTCCCTCCTAACCCAAAGAAGACTTTTTTTTGTAAGTTTTACTAACGTATGCCCTTAAGACATATGTTAGTAAACCATTTTAGAAAATTTTTTATGAGAAAGCTTTTTCCTAAAAAATTTTCCATAAAAAATTTCCTAAAATTAGATGACTAATGTGTGCCCTAAGAGCATTTATTAACCAGACCTTTTTTTTTTAATTTTTTATAGTTGGGCCCCCTGTCCTCCAAGATTATTAGCTCACTAAATTAGATAAATTTATAAATTAAAAACTAGTAAATCTATAAATTGAGATTGCATAGATGATTGCACAATAATATATTTAAAAACAATGGAATTTTGTATTTTTTTTTTTTGTCTTTGTTAGTAGATGATTGAATCTAAATGTATTAAAAAATAATAATTTTGTGTATTTGTCATAGTTTGTTAATACTATATAGATGCTTTTTTAAAGTTTTTTCTTTTTATTGTACTTTGGCTCCCTAGCTTGAAATCTTGTGTCCACCTTGCACAAAAGCATATAAAGATGGAAGGAGGTTCAAGGCTTCGTTGAGTAAGCTACTCAAGTCAACCTGCAAAAGCTAAAGCAATTATCAATATGCATGTACCAAAGATAGAGAAAGAAATCATGGCTTTTTTTTTTGGCAGACTACAAAACACCGGTTGGTGCATTGCCCAGTTCACTGCATGGAATTTTAATTTATGGTAATCATTAAATAATAATTATTATTTTTCCTGCAAATGCATCAATAATATATTTTTTTTCTTTTAAATATATATAGGCGAGATTCAATACGATGTCCACTATTTGATCAAATAAAACTTTAAATTCAATAAAATGATTAAAAAATGATATTTTTCATCAATATATGTACTTACATAAAAGTTTTTTTTTTTTTTTCCTTTTTATCTCAGGAATATTTAAAGTTGACTTGAAAATAGTATAACAAGAATACAAAATAATTGGTAGAATTGTTGATTTGAAAAAAAAAAAAACAAATAATACCGTCGTTTGAGAGCTAGATTAGATACCACCGTATCTAACACTTGTAATGTGGACTTGTACAACTCCAGAGGACTAAATCACAAAAGTATCCACCATGCACATGGCTCGTTGCCAAAAAAAAGTACTATGCATCTTGATTCTCATTTCTCAACACTTTCATTGTGATAGATCCCTAGAAATGAAGCAAATTCTAACTTTTCTATTAGTCTATTTTAATAAATTTCTCCCGTGTTATTATGTTTGGATCTAAAGTTTCTTACAATTTTTACTTTTATTTTTGGTTTAGATCTATGAAATGTGTGAATTCATTTACATTTTAGTCATAAGAGGGTTCACATAATAGAAAAAAGAGTGTGTATTTGATGTTAATGTTGAATGTTTATAAGGTGTTTCACTTTGGGGTGCAATGTAATGTTAATGTAGGATCTAGTGGTGGTTGTTTGGGCGGAAAATTATTGCATAGTCTGGGAGTAGGGGTGTGTGCGGTTCGGTCAGCGTAGTTTTTCTCAAATTTATCACCGAACCTATAGGGATCGGTTTTCTCATAATTAGAACCAATGCACACCACTTAGGGTCGGTTTTTTGACCTATAGCGGTTCAGTTTTTTCTGTTAGTTTAATCAGTTTGGGTTGGTTTAAACATTAAAAAAAATATTTTTTTTATTATAAAAAATTTGGGCTTTCAAGCCCAAAATATCAGTACACAACATGTTCAAGATTTCAAGCAAAATGTCTATTTGACAAACCTTTCACACAAACCTGTTCATAAGTCAACTTATCTACCTGTCCACACAAACCTGTTAAACATTTAAATATGTTTTTTATGAAAAAAAAAAAAAAAAAAAATTTCAACGGCACCTATGATGAAACTGTGAAACATATTGTTGCATTGTTTTCTTCTTCAATACAAAGATAGAAACAAATCCCAAAATCATCCCCTTTTTTGTTTTATATCCTCAGCAACCAAACACACTAACACAGTCAAAATGTTTAAAGCAATCAAAGTTACTTTATCCTTTGGATTTCTCTACAATCAAACCATATCTACGATTACCTAGATTAAGTTTTAACAAAAATAATATATAGTTACCTGGTGCTTACTACCGTCTAGTGAGACTTGATAGGAGAGAGTGTTAAGGTGAGAGGAAAAGAAGGAATATATAGTATCCTAGATCTTGCACAAAATGACCACATATGGTGCTCTTTTTTTTCAAAACCAAGAGAAACAACATGGTTTGATGTGTTTGTTTTTAAAAAAGAGTCATTGCTACAGTAAAACGTGTTGTTTTAATCCAATAGTATTAATATATATATATATATATATAGAGAGAGAGAGAGAGAGAGAGAGAGAGAGAGAGAGAGAGAGAGAGAGAGAGAGAGAGGAGATGAGTTCAAGTTAGATTGTGTTGAAGAAAATATTATTTGGTGGAAAGCAATAAATAAGGAGAGAGAGAATGCTAATATTAATTAGGTAATAAGATGAAAAGTAATAGCATTTAATGCTATCTTTTTTAACTGTTAGATCTTTTAGAAATCTACGATGTAAAAAATGTGTAACTTGACAAGAGTTACACCAAGGGTAAATTGAACCCATCTCATATATATATATATATATCAGTCGATTCGGTTTCAGTAGATTTCAGTTTTGGATTTAAAAATCTGATGGATTCACCACACCAGCGTCGGACTTCCTTTAGCCCTCCGCTTACCAGCCTCGGCTCACTAGCGATGTGGCTACGTTGGTGCCGGTCGGTCTTGTCGGCTCCTATTAGGACATATGTGGATCATGTTAAGAACATATGTCATTTAGAATTGGCTAATCCTTTGGCAAAACGCACTTTACTTGTAATTGAGTAGATCTAGGATATGTTTAATACTTCAAGGAACAAGAGTTCAAGTCCAAGTATTGAAGCCATGCAAATTTGTCCAAGAATCAAGAGAAGAATTGTTATTCTTTAAAGCTCGACAGATGTATCTATCAAGATTTAAAATATGAAACTCGACAAATAGCTCGACAACAATATCTATCAAGAATTACGAAAATCAGTTTTTCAAGTCTAATTTCACGCATATCCATGTGTATGTGTTTAGGTTTTCTTTTATCACAACCCTAGACATATATAAGGATTATTTTAAGGGCCGTCATGAGGTTGCTGCACTTGTTGTTGCAAGCATATTGTGACCGGAGACATATGCCCTAGTTCATCTTTCTTTTGAAGAAGTTACTGCGTTTGTACACTGTAGGGTTTTGTAACCAAGGAGTTTCTTGATCTTCATCGTATGTATAAACTGAAGAACTTTGCAGCCAGCATTCTTCTCAAGTTGATGTGTTAGTCATGTACTTGGATCTGTGCATCGATTGGTTAGTCACGTACTTGGAATCGTGTATTGAAAAGAGAGATCGTCACTACATTACAAGTCCAATTGTGTATTAGGGTAAGGGTTCAACTGTAGGTTGGTATAAGATACTAGGATTCCTTTACTTGTGACCGTTTGTTTTGATAATGGTGGATTCTTGGGAGTCATGACCTTAAATACACTTGGTGGGGTTTTGCCTCGGAGGTTTTCCCCATTCGTAAACAAATCACCGTATCAAATTTATTTTCCGCTGCATTTAACTTAGGTGAGATTTGTTTGTGCTACCACGCGTAATGTATGTTAATTGACTTAATTAATTAATTTGGCTAATTAATTGGTTAATTCACCATAAGGAGTCAATACATTCTTGGCCTATCAACTCCAGCACTGGTTTGCACACTCCTATCTGGGACTATGCTCCTTACCTCTAATAGAGAGGTGGGCACCATGGTGGGTGGGACCCACCCCTTTGTAAGAGAGAGGGAGCATAGTCCCAGACTATGCAAAATAGCCTTGTTTGGAGAGCTTGGGATTACTCTAGGGTCTATAAACAAGGTACCAAAGTACATGAAATAAGGGAAATCAAATCATAATTCATAATTATAGAAAAAAAAAATCATAATTCAGATTGCAATTAAACCCTTTTTGATACAACAATTAAACCCTTAAAAGTCAAAAACCCTCAAAACAAATATGAAACCCATAATATGGACTAGTGGAATCAATTGGCATTAACTTGGTGTTCGCACCACAGTACAAAATCCAGTCCTTTGGTTGCATCTGAATGGTGTAATATTGTTTACATGATCTCAATGATACTAAAAACTACAAAAGCAACTTTCCTCCTCAACATAGCAACTGAGATGTTATCACATCTCATAGTAAACGTCTGAATATGTCATCATTTGTTTAATAATATCTTTCCATCTTGATCATTTCATAAAAGAATTAATTGCAAAAGGAAAGCAACCATAGCCAATCCCTCAAAATAGTTGCTAATCCAAACTTTGTATATGAAGAAAACTCAAGCATACAAAACTGTGGTTTTTTTTTTTTTTTTTTCTTTCCTTTTTTTGATAACAAGGGTGTTTAGACCTCTTTAAGTATCTGACTATTCCCTTGAGCATGTACAGTCCTCCCATCCCACACACACTGGGTAATTACAGGGAAGAATCACTTTGGAATGGCCCCAAGACGCTAGCAAAAGGATATTATGAAGCCTTAAGAACTACTAAGCTAACCCCTTAGCATAAAGTAAACTTGAAAGAAAACTTGAGCATAAAGTAGTAAAGACCTATGTAACTCATGACTCTATGAACATGAAGAAAACTTGAGCATAAAGTAGTACTGTACGTTTTTAGACCCCTTAAAACACAATCAAATTAACCTAGTTATTTAGCCAAGTATTTACTTAGTCAAATTATCAGATCTAAGTTAACACAAATATATCATATCAATGTAAAGTGTGGAAAATAAAGAACACAAAAATATGATGACCCAGGAAACCAAACCGGTAAAAAACCTGGGGAGGATTTAGCCTAACTATCCTCAAGATAAAAAGCAAATCTACTATGAAAGAATTGAAGTTTGTACAATAGCAACTTAGACCACTAACATCCTATTGCTACCTCGAGTAGAAAACTTACTACTGCGATCCCATGATAGCTTCGAGTCCACGGACTACTTCTTTCTTTGGCCTTTGCAAAACACAAACATCCACGTTTATGACTTTGAGATCCCACTCAAAGGTTTAGCAACACAAACTCTCCTGTTTGTGACTCCAAGACCACCTTTGAAGGTTTAGATCATCAGCACCTTTGATGACTAGAGAAGGCAACAACTTCTACAACACCGAATTTTGAGATTCTTCAAGTAATAATACCAGTAGAAAATATGAGAGAGCTTTTTAGGTACAAAACCCTAAATACAAAAGAGGCACACTCTTCTCTCTCTTAAAAGTCTTATAAAAACGTGCTTAGGATTTCCTTTATATACTAGGAGAAGTAGATCTAAAACTCTAATCCTTAATGGGCTTGAACTGTTGTTTGGGCTTAATTAAAATTTTGCAAATACGACTTTCGATCGATCGAGCCTATTCTTCGATAGATCGAACTAGGCAAATTCTGAAATCTTCTTTCTGCAACTTGTATGTTCTTGTGTGTTCACGATTTGCCAGTTATTCTAAACTTTTAGAACCCAACAAGTACAATCTTCATCTAGATGCCATAACTATGTAATTTACAAAGATTGGCGATTGCAGCTTCAAAACAATTAAATGAAAAATATGATTGCTAACTAATAAACATGGAAAAAGTACACCAGTGTGAGAAGGTGTGGAATAAAATTATTGCTAATCAACATACACGAAGCTCCATCTCCTTTGGTCCTCTTCATACATTGGAGCATATCATGTGTCATCGCTTTAAGTTGCTCATTCTGTAGTCTAACAGTGCTTCTTCATTATGAAGTACCCTAGTAGCCACCAAAACCCCAATGTTGGGCATTGATCACAATTCCATCATACCTTGTTATCTTATATATGTTTTGCACATCAACTTGGGTATCTAGGAATGTAATCTATAGCATGCTGGTAGAGTATACTACACTTGGCTAGAAGGCCATGATAGCACCAACATCAGTTTCACTTTAACCATCTAAATATAATCCTTGGCTAGCGCCTGGCTTCCTTTTGTGGCATTTGAGATGGCTTAATATCAAGCTTGTAACAATGAGGTCCTGTAGATTTTTGGAAAGTTCAACACAATTCAATGGCTTTGTTTCAGGTACAACTATGCTGAACAATCATTAATAGTTATTACTTAAAATGGGAGAACTAGAACACACATCACACACAATCTTTTTTATAATCAGAACCAAAGAGTGGACATTTTGAATGATTAATTGAAACTTCTTCTATACTAAAACATAAGATGGGTACAGAAAACCCAAAACAATGTGTTGTACGTATAGTCCATTCTCTTTTTTCTATTCACAAATTCACAAGCTGTTATCATAAAAATTAAAATGCCATAAATTGCATTCTAACTTCATGTGTTTTCTATGTTTAATTAGGCCAAAAATGGCATTGCTTAGCTATGTTAATAGTGACGTAAGTAAAAACAGTTCATTGTTGACAATTTGATGAAAAAGTAACCATGAAAAAAATAATTATAATAATAATAAAAAGAACATATCAAATACAAGGAAGAGCAGTTCAAGTATTATTGAAGACAGCAAGGTCAACAAGAAAAATCAAATGAAAGAATCAGATGATGGAAATGTCAAGAGAGCCTCTACACCACAAGATGCAGCAGAGAGTGCGATACATGGTCATGTATATCAAACTAAGTGCAGCAGACAAGACACAAAAACGTTGCTACCAAAGGATATCTATGGCATTTCACAATTGTAGAACAAGCAAGCAACTCAGTAGAGGACAACAACACAGATTTCTTGATTTTGATGTTTTCCTGTAATATGAAATTTATCCAAACTCATGTACTTATATGCCAGTACAATAAACAAAACTAATAGTCTTGCAGAAAATCTAGGTGCAGAAATACTTCTTATTTGATTCCAACTAGAGCTATTATCATTACAATAATATAAAATCAACAGTTCATCTAAGAATATTATTTTAGAAGAAAAAAAAGTTAAGAAATGTAGAACTACCTATGAATCACATCACAAACACAAACAGGATTTCAAGAAAGACCTTATAAAAGCTAGAAATAATGGATATAGCATTAGATACCCAATACCCCAACAAACTCCTAGTAGGCATTCTGGACAATAATTAAATACTCCTTGAATATGCCTTCCATAAAATCAATTTAAGTATCTCCAAGAAATCCTCCCCTCCCTCGCCTCCCCCACCCCTAAAGGCCACCATCCCATTTCCCACACTTTGCTGCCCAATTGTAGATTTCTTTTGCCAACACTTCAATTCAAAAGTGATTGGATGTTAACATTAACTCTACTTGAATAACTTTAAACTAGTAAAGAGGCTAAGGTAATCAATGAAACAAATCAAAAGATCTTTCCCTAGAATCAAGATAATCCCACTACTTCAAACATAAAAAGGATGGGTCACAAGAAAATTCTAAGATCCTGAACATCTCAAGACGGATTCACACAACTTCAAGCTCATAATGCAACACTGGAAAAAGTTTCTAGATTGCAAATAGAACCTTACCAGGACAGTCAGTAGGTTGGCCATTCTTGCGAATAGCAAAACCAAGGCCACTCCAATGAGGAGTAGCTATTGGTTGTTAAGGCAATTCATATGCATCACTTATCCTTCTACTATCAAGAATAAGAATTTCATCCATAGTCATGGAGAAACTTTTAATCTGAGCATGGACATTTTCTTGGAGTTGGCTCTGTTGATCAACAATAGAGGCTTTACTAGCCATTCTATGATCTCTGCATTTACCTCATCAGCATTCCTTTCCAAACAATTGTAGCTAGATGTTCAAGTCTGTCATGAGAAAAAAAATTTGGATTTTAGGACACCCAATGAAGCCGAACCCTAAGCGACAAAGGTAGCATAAATTCACATGAAGCCAAGTGGCAAAGTAGGGAACAAACGAAAATTGTATTATTTGCATGATTATAAAATCAAATGATAGTAGAAGCTCAAAACCTAACATAACTTGATTTTAATGATTGCCTGACTTCCATCCAACTTTTAGCTTCTTTGATATTGTGCATCTACACAAAATGTAAGACATGATTTAAAAGTTCACTCTTGGCATTATCTATTAATTAGTTAAAAGATATACATGATCAAACTAAGTGCAATAGACAATGCAAAACAATGTTGCCACTAGGGGTGGCAAAATAAGCCCAAACCCATTTGCCCGCCCAAACACACTCACTCTAATTGAACCCAAACCCACCCAATTATTATTTGGGTTAAATGGGCATCAACCCAATTAGACCCAGTAATTGTTGGGTTTTAACTAAAAACCCATTGAGCCACATTTAACCCAAAAACAATTAACCCAAATTCAACCCAGCCCTTCCCATCTAAAATAAAAATAAAAAACCTAACCCTAACACTCTTTCAGCCTCTCTAATCGTTTCACTAGGTTTTCAAATTTTAAATTTTTCTTTCATTTTCTCAACCTCCAATCATGTATTCAGATTCCTAAACCCACCTAAGCAAACCAACCTAACAAAACCCACTTGCGCATGGCTCCACTGCCCAACTCTCATTCTCACTCTCACTCGCCTCACTCCTCTACCTCACTCTCCTCTCCAAATCGATCTCGAATAGCTTTTCCAACCTCAAAAATTCCCCTTCTTCTTCTACACTCTACCATGGAATCCAACTTCACAACATAGCGTTTAATCATCGGATGCTGACTCCGGTTTCGATCGGCATTCGATTCCTACTCCATTGCCTATGAAGCCTTCTCAAAACAACAACTTCTTCGTTCTCCGATCAATGTCAAAATCAAACAACTTCTTTGATAGGGTTTGTGATTTGTTTTCTTTTTCTTTTTTTTCCTCCTAAAAACAATCTCTCTCTCTCTCTCTCTCTCTCTCTCTCTCTCTCTCTCTCTCTCTCTTAATTCTTTACTTTAGTTATGGATTTCGATGTGGTTTCAAAATCGGAAGCTGAGGTTGGTGAGGTTGTGGAGAAAGATCCGACTGGACGATACATTCAGGTATGAGATTCACAATCTCTTTTTGTTGTTTGTTTGTCAAGAAAATTAGTTGCAAAAGATTGAATGTAGAATTTTGAGTTTTTCACTTTAGGGGCATTTTGGTAATTTCTATAATTGGGTAATTGGGTGGGTTGGGGTTTACCCATAATAATTACGTTGGGTTGAATTTGGGTTAGAAGCAATTAGTTAAATGGGTTTTAATGGGTAATTGAGTTTTATATACCCAATCCAATTATGTCCACCCCAAACCCACCCAAATCCACCCGTTTGACACCCCTAGTTGACACCAAAGGAAACCTAAGGAATTTCACAATTGTTGGACAAGAAGCTCAGCAAAAGACAACAATGTAGATTTCTAGATTTTGATGTTTTCCTGTAATACGAAATTTATCAAAGCTCAACAAGTACA
Organism: Quercus lobata; assembly: GCF_001633185.2. NCBI lineage: Eukaryota > Viridiplantae > Streptophyta > Magnoliopsida > Fagales > Fagaceae > Quercus > Quercus lobata. Next base: position 9,907,092 of record NC_044908.1, on the reverse strand, counting down.
TATACTCCAGTACATTAAGCAAAAACTGATAGTCTTGCAATCAAATCTGGGTGCACAAACATTCTATATATATATATATATATATATATATATTTTGGAATGATAATCTGGGTGCACAAACATTCTATATATATATAATCAAGAATATTAATTTAGAAGTAAAAAGGTTAAAAATTATAAAATAAATCACATCACAAACACAAAAACATGATTTCAAGAAAGACCTTGTAGAAGCTAGAGATAACAAACTCCCAACAAGTATCCTAGAAACAGTAATTAAATACTCATTGAAGATGCCTTTCCATTAAATCAATTTAAGTGTCCCCAAGGCATCTTTACCTCCACTTTGCTACCCAAATGTAGATTTATTTTGTTGACACTTCAGTGCAAAAGTGATTGGATGTTGACTTCAACTCTACTTGAATAACTTTAAAAAAATCAATTTGTTTAAGGAAATAATTAAAGAAGTTAGGGTAATCAATGACAAATCAAAAGATTATTCCCTTGAATCAAGATAATCCCTCTACTTGAAGTGTGAGTAAATAATAGAATCAATACAAGTAGATCTTATTCCTTTGAATCAAAGAAAATTCAAAGATCCTGAACATCTCCAGCTGCACTCACACAACTTCAAGCTCAATAATGCAACATTGGAAAAGGGTTTTTTATTACAAAAAGAATCTTACCAGGACGATTAGTAGGTTGGCCATTCCTGCCAACAGCAAAATCAAGGCCACTCTGACAAGGAGCAGCTATTGGTTTGGAGGCAGTTCTTGTGCCTCACCTATTATTTTAGTATGAGGCAGAAGAATTTCATCTATACGTGGAGAAACTTTTAATCTGAGCATGAATGTTTTCTTGGACCTACTTCTATTGATCAGCAAGAGAGGCTTTACAAGCCATTTCTCTTCTGCTTTTGCCTCATCAACATCCCTTCCCAAACAGTTAAAGAGAAAAAAAAAATTGACATTAAAGGACAACCAATGAAGTAGTACACTGAATGACAAAGGTAGCATAAATTTTGGCTGAATCAACAACTTAAAAGAAATTTTACTTTGTTACAGTATTTTAAATAGATGCGCAAAATCAAACAAGCTGAAACTTGGATAGAAGTGAGACAAACATTAAGATCAAGTTATGTCACATCTACTCTTATTTGGCTTTGAACACCTTGCAAGTAATACAACTTTTTCAGTAATTAAGATTTAAGAAGTTTTGAAACCAAAATAGGCACAAAATATATATTTAATAGTGGTGAATCAACCTAAAATTCTTAATTATTATAATACTACATTCAGTTCTATCTTTAAATACCATAGAGACAAGAACTAGAAAATAGTAGATCCCTAACCATGAACTTTATATGCTAAGGTTTTGTTTGTTTTAGAAATGTAAATTTAATTTCACCAACAACTTATTTAAAGTTTTTTAAAGCCTCACTTTTTTTTTTTAACTATAGTTGTATTTTTAAACAAAGTAAGACAGTCAAAATAAGGTCATCCAAACACAATCTCAATGATAATTTACCACTTCTTTTAAGTACATTTAAAATAAAAAATAAAAATCCTTAACTAATGCATTCACTTATAACAAATAGATCTGACACAATACATGACAATTGATAGGGTTGAGCCTTAGGGAATAGTCTTTATTTATCATTATTATTATTATTACTATTGGTATATTATGCATTCATTAATATTTTGAAATCAAAACCTTACCCTTTATCTCCTTATTGTGGAAGAGGAAGTCATTTGAGGTAGATCTCATTGTTATATATGGCAAAATTGCTTTAATTAATTTGACCATAACATCAAAATCCATACAGTTACTACATTAAACATAAGCTTGTATATCAACATAATTGGGTAAAACATTCATTCAAGAGGTTAATAAAATCCAATCAAATGGTCTACACTACTGATATGGTCACTATCTTTTCACATTACAAACAACATCCTTAGTGAAACTAGCTAGTACCAATAGCCACATATAGTTCACATGCAAAGCTAACAAACAAGAGAATTCAGATGACAAAGTCATAGTTACACTGACCTGGTATATAGAAACAATTTATTTATGTCTGCTTCTAACTGTAATTGTCATGGATTGCAAGAGTTTTCATAGCCTGTGAATATTTTTTGCAAAAAAGCAAAAAGGTCATACAAAAGCACCCAAAAAAAAAAAAGATAAGAAAGCATACATACATGAAAGAAATTTTTAATCTTTATGACTAATATTGTTATCAAAAACCCAACTCAATTCAATAACAGTCATAGATTTGACTCAATTGAGTAGAGTTTGTTGGTTCCGAAGTGAGAAACCCGTTTTTTGAAATAGGGAATAATATTTTTAGTAAAACTGTTGTCACAAACCAAGGCTAAATTTATGTCATATTTGTGAAATAAAATCCAAATGACTATCACATTTAGCTATGAATTAAACTGTACATTCAAAGTAGTTGACTACAACATTAACATGAAAGAAACAATATTAAGGACATATATCTTGAAGCAATACCTTTTGGCCAGATAACGATGCCTCACTTACTAAGGTAGGCTCTTAGCTTTTCCAATAAATTCATCTTTATCATTGTAGTCACATAAATCCAATCTTTTACTTCATCGGCAAATCTAAAATAAGCATGCCTCCAAGTCCTATTAAAGAAGAGAGCTCCACAAATTGCCCAAAAGCCAATTGTGAATCCAACTCCCATACCAATGTAGAAGCTAGAGTTTTTAGAATCATCTTCAACACTACCAATTGGTGATCTATTCAAAGATTGTTCCTCAATTGTGCAGCTTTTTGGAAGAGGATCACCACATAACTGAGGATTTCCAATGTACCTAAGGGCATCAAATGATTGAAGCTGGGTGCTTGAAGGAATTCTACCTGAGAAGTTATTGTATGACAAGTCCAAGAGACTAAGAAATGTCAAATTAGACATGCTTGGAGGAATTTCACCTGATAAATGATTTCGTGAGAGATCAACTGACTCTAACTCTTTCATACTCCCAATTTTTTCTGGTATCTTTCCCATCAAATGATTTCGAGACAAATTCAAAAAACGTAATTCGGAAAGATCTGAAATTTCAGTAGGGATTGATCCGGATAAGTTGTTACTTGAAAGGTCTATGAGCCTAACTAGTTTAACATTCTCTTTGTATTCCATTTCTTTCCCTTTGGGAACCAACTGAACATTATCAACATATATAAGTGATTCTATAAAAGACATAAAATAAGAAAATGAAATATCATAGGAATTTGGTAATGCCATGGAGCTAATATTTTTCAAGCAGTTTGGTATGGATCCTGATAGGCTATTATTGGCAAGATCTAATACTCTAAGAGAAGAAAGTTGGCATATTTGTCGAGGTATACAACCCTTGAATTCACTTGATCTTAGACGGAGAATTAAAAGATTTTTCATTTCTCCAATCCATAGTGGTATGATGGATAGATGATTATCACCCATATCAATGAGCCTCAGATTTGAGCATTTTTTCAACGATGAAGGAATATCTCCATAGATGCTATTGTTTTGTAAACGCAGTGATTGGAGGTTAACTAAAGCCCCCATGGAGTAGGGAATTCTACCTAGTAGATTATTGCTCCCTAAGCTTAAATGGATCAAAGACTGCCAATACTTCCAGCAGTGAGAAAGTTCTCCTACTAAGAGATTGTTTGATGCATCTAAAACCTCCAATTTATTGTTTCTAATTTTCTTTTGGCATAAGAAAGTAGAAATGGGTCCATAAAATGAGTTGTTAGCTATATTGAGCACTTTGACAGTAGAACTCAGAAAAATGTCTGATACATCACATTCTATGTGGTTGTTAGAGAGATTGATACCTGTAATGTTTAAAGTCCAATTCCAAAACCAACTTGGAGCTTTGCCTGAAATTCCTGACATGGACATATCTAAAAAACTGAGGGATCTTTGTGATTGTAGCCACGAAGGAAAATTAGGACCTATCTTGATTGAGCTCATGGAGGCATAGTTAAGTTGGAAGGGGGGAACCCAATTGGAATTGACATTAAAGAACAAACTTGCTTCGGACATATAGAGCTTCTTTAATTTTGAGAGTTTTCTAAAATGCCCTTCATCTATGGTACCTGTTAAAGAATTTTTTCCAACATACAACACCTCTAACTTAGAGAGAAGCCCAAGACTCTTTGGAATGGTGCCATTCAACTGATTTTGGTCGAGGTATAATGTTATTATACGAGATAAATTCCCAATGGAAGAAGGTATAGGACCATTTAAAGAATTATGTCCAAGATCAAGATACGTTAGATGCTTAAGTTGGCCTAACGGCTCTGGAATTTGTTCAGTTAGCTTATTGGAAAACAAGGATAGATATTCCAATTTCTCTAAATTGAAGATGCTAGGCGGTATATCGCCTTTCAAAGAATTGTAGGTCAGGTCAAGCCTTAAGAGGGTTGTACTGAGATTAGAGAACCAATTAGGTATCTCATGATTGAAATGATTTCCAAGAAGATAAAGGAAACGAAGAGACGTGAAATTGACAAATCCAAGAGACGGATTTAGGCTATCAAGCTGACAATCAGCCAAGTATAGATCCAAAAGAGATGGGAACTTACTCATTATTTGAAGCCAATCAACTTCTCTGTGAAGGTCAGCTGAGCTCAGGTCAAGGTATCGAATGGCAGAGAGACCAGACATCCAATGAAGGTTATCTACATAGAGGCCAGAATTATTTCCAAGAGACAGATAGCGAAGGCTTGAAAGGTTCCCAAGCTGATGTGGAATGAGTCCACAGAAGTTAGCGTCTGAGAGGTCAAGAACTATGAGACTAAGCATTGAACCAAGGAAAGTTGGGATCGGAGTACAATTAAAGTCATTGTAACTCAAATACAAGTAGTTCAATTGTTCTAATTGGAGCAACGAACCACTAATCTCACCGCCTAACCTCAAATTATTGAGGTGGAGCTCAGAGACTCGACCAGTTTTAATGTCGCAGAAAACTCCGTCCCATATACAGCAATCTTTATGGTCAGACCAGGACAACAGGACGTGTTCATGATCAGTGAGACCACGTTTGAGGGTTAGAAGGGCTTGCTTGTCTTTTTCATTGCAAGAGATATTTGAGATTGACTCTGCTTTGAAGAAGAAGACGCTTAAACTGAAGGTAGCAGGAAGGAACCATACTAAGAAAAGCACTTGAAGAGTTGCAAAAGAGGCAGCCATAGTGACGAAGGAAGAGACGTTTGAAGGAAGAAAATCTGAAGTGTGACTATATTGTAATTAACTCGTCATAATATATATAGTGATTCTTTAAACCCTTTCTCATTTTTCTTATTATTATATTATTTTAATCAAGACCTTGACTTGTTGACCAGTGCTTTTATATTATTTTAAGTCAAACCAACAAAGATCAACGCTAACCACTCAAGTGATGAGAGGTTGATCCGTTTGGATATCGTTTATTTTGTTGAAAATTGAACTGAAAATATTATAGCAAAATAATTTTTAAATGTGTAAATAGTACCGTGGAACCTATTTTTAATGAAAATTTTGTTGAAAACAGAGATTTGTGGGTCCCGTGAATAGTGCACAGGACCCACTAAAAAACCACCATAGCCAAAGAAACATGCTTCAAAAAAAAAAAAAAAAAAAGCAGACACGGACGTGGGCAAAGCTGTATCCAAACGGGTACGTAGAGACCGTGGGAAGAGATTTATTTAATTTGGTAGCTTCTTTTTCTTTTATTTTATTGTACTATTTATAAGTTTCATTGTCCTGTTGGTACTATTTATAGGTCTTATTGTATTATTCAACTAGCTTTTAACTTTTTTTTTTCTACACTTTCAGCAAAAAGTTTTCAATTTTAATTAAATAAACTGTTCCCAAACGGACCCGTAGTGTTAGGTTCATTTCAGAATCGTCTTTCATGTAACAATGTAGAGACTTTCCATCAATATCATAATCATCAAGAATTTGAATTATTGAATTATTGTTTTTATTGGGTGACTTGTTGACTATTAATCTATTATGCAATATTTTCTACCGTGTGACAAAATTTTCATGTGGGGCCAGAAATTCATGTTAAGGAAATTGTTTTTGAAACTTAAGGCTCATTATTGAGTACAAATGGACCCATTGTGTTAGGTTCATTTCAGAACCGTCTTTCACGTAACAATGTAGAGACTTTCCATCGATATCATAATCATCAAGAATTTGAATTATTGAATTTTTGTTTTTATTGGGTGACTTGTTGACTATTAATCTATTATGCAATATTTTCCATCATGTGACATAATTTTCATGTGGGGCCAAAAATTCATGTTGAGGAAATTGTTTTTGGAACTTAAGACTCATTGTTGAGTACAAACAAACCAGTTGTGTTAGATTCATTTCAGAACCATCTTTCACGTAACAATGTAGATATTTTCCATCAATATCATAATCATCAAGAATTTGAATTATTGAATTATTGTTTTTATTGGGTGACTTGTTGACTATTAATCTATTATGCAACATTTTCCACCGTGTGACATAATTTTCATGTGGGGCCAAAAATTCATGTTGAGGAAATTGTTTTTGGAACTTAAGACTCATTGTTGAGTACAAACAAACCAGTTGTGTTAGGTTCATTTCAGAACCATCTTTCTAGTAACAATGTAGATATTTTCCATCAATATCATAATCATCAAGAATTTGAATTATTGAATTATTGTTTTTATTGGGTGACTTGTTGACTATTAATCTATTATGCAATATTTTCTACCGTGTGACAAAATTTTCATGTGGGGCCAGAAATTCATGTTAAGGAAATTGTTTTTGAAACTTAAGGCTCATTGTTGAGTACAAACAAACCAGTTGTGTTAGGTTCATTTCAAAACCATCTTTCTAGTAACAATGTAGATATTTTCCATCAATATCATAATCATCAAGAATTTGAATTATTGAATTATTGTTTTTATTGGGTGACTTGTTGACTATTAATCTATTATGCAACATTTTCCACCGTGTGACATAATTTTCATGTGGGGCCAAAAATTCATGTTGAGGAAATTGTTTTTGGAACTTAAGACTCATTGTTGAGTACAAACAAACCAGTTGTGTTAGGTTCATTTCAGAACCATCTTTCTAGTAACAATGTAGATATTTTCCATCAATATCATAATCATCAAGAATTTGAATTATTGAATTATTGTTTTTATTGGGTGACTTGTTGACTATTAATCTATTATGCAATATTTTCTACCGTGTGACAAAATTTTCATGTGGGGCCAGAAATTCATGTTAAGGAAATTGTTTTTGAAACTTAAGGCTCATTATTGAGTACAAATGGACCCATTGTGTTAGGTTCATTTCAGAACCGTCTTTCACGTAACAATGTAGAGACTTTCCATCAATATCATAATCATCAAGAATTTGAATTATTGAATTTTTGTTTTTATTGGGTGACTTGTTGACTATTAATCTATTATGCAATATTTTCCATCATGTGACATAATTTTCATGTGGGGCCAAAAATTCATGTTGAGGAAATTGTTTTTGGAACTTAAGACTCATTGTTGAGTACAAACAACCCAGTTGTGTTAGGTTCATTTCAGAACCATCTTTCACGTAACAATGTAGATATTTTCCATCAATATCATAATCATCAAGAATTTGAATTATTGAATTTTCGTTTTTATTGGGTGGCTTGTTGACTATTAATCTATTATGCAACATTTTCCACCGTGTGACATAATTTTCATGTGGGGCCAAAAATTCATGTTGAGGAAATTGTTTTTGGAACTTAAGACTCATTATTGAGTACAAACGGACCTGTTGTGTTAGGTTCATTTCAGAACCATCTTTCACGTAACAATGTAGATATTTTCCATCAATATCATAATCATCAAGAATTTGAATTATTGAATTTTTGTTTTTATTGGGTGACTTGTTGACCATTAATCTATTATGCAATATTTTCCATCATGTGACATAATTTTCATGTAGGGCCAGAAATTCATGTTGAGGAAATTGTTTTTGGAACTTAAGGCTCATTATTGAGTACAAACGGACCCGTTGTGTTAGGTTCATTTCAAAACCATCTTTCATGCAACAATATAGAGATTTTCCATCAATATTATCATCATCAAGAATTTGAATTATTGAATTTTTGTTTTTATTGGGTGACTAGTTGACCATTAACCTATTATGCAATATTTTCCACCGTGTGACATAATTTTCATGTGGGACCAAAAATTCATGTTGAGAAAATTGTTTTTGGAACTTAAGGCTCATTATTGAGTACAATCTCAAGTCATGTGTATGTGCTCTTAATGACATGATTAAATTAGTGATAATATATGCTTTTAGCCAAACCCCTAGAGATCAATGCTTAGCACACACTAGTGAAGAGATGTAGTGTTAGGTTCATTTGACGATCATCTTTCATTTAACTGTGTAGAGATTTTTCATTAATATCAAAATCGTTAAGAATTTATCTTATTGACATCTTTTGTTTTTTAATTGGGTGACTTGTTGACCATTAATCCATTATGCAATATTTTCCACCATGTGACGTAATTTCTTGTAAAGCCAAAAATTCATGAACTTAAGCCTCATGATTGAGCAAAACATCATGTGAATGTGCTCTACTGACATGATTAAATTAGTGATAATATTTGCTTTAAGCCAAACCCCCAAAGATCAATGCTCACCACACACAAGTGATGAGATGTGGTGTTAGGTTCGTTTGACAACCGTCTCTCACATAACCGCATAGAGATTTTTTTTATCAATATCAAAATCATCAAGAATTTGACTTATTGACATCTTTTGTTTTTTGGTTGTGTGATTTATTGACCATTAATTTTCATCTAAGACCATAAATTCATGTTGAGTACATTTGTTTGAAACCTAAGTTTCATGATGGAGTAAAATATCTTATGTATGTGCTCTTAATGACATGATTAAATTAGTGATAAAATAGGCTTTAAGCAAAACCGCCAGAGATCAATGCTTACCACACACAGGTGATGAGATGTTGCTTTAGGTTGATTTGACATCCATCTTTCAAGTAACCGCGTAGAGATTATTCATCAATATCAGAATCATCTAGAATCTGGCTCTCTTTTTTTGACTTGTTAACCATTGATCCATAATGCAATATTTTCCACTGTTAGGGGCGACTCTACTTGTTAATCAGGGTGGTGACCACCTTGACTTGAATTCTATTTTTTATACATATACCTTAAAAAAAATTAAATTTTAAATTAGTATGTGTTGTTGACCACCCTAGAAAAAATTCTTGACCACTCTAAAAAAATTTTGAACACCCTAAATAAAAATTTGAGCCATTAAAAATAAAATTTTGGTCCAATGAAGATTGAACCAAAAAATTGTGATAAGTGCTATGTTCACAATATTTTCACAAATAAATCCCAAATGGCATATTGTTACCGGCTAATAGTAATGAACAAGAAGATAATTTTGTTGGTAAGTTCAAATTAAAACCAATAACAACTTGCCAGTTAGGGTTTGTTATGAAAGTATTACAAAAATGTTGTGGACATAACACTTTTCAAAAAATTGCCCAAACACATACAAATTAGCCCAAAAGCCCAGATCAAATGTTTAATTGTGATTTTTTAAATTTTGATTTCAAAAGGCATATTTTAAAATCATTTTATTTATTTTCCTAAAAAATACACATTTTCAAATAGTTAGTCACTTAGTCTTTTTGTGCTTGCTTTAGTCTTTAGCTAAATTTGTTAAATTTATTTGATACATTTTCTACACACGCATATGCACTAAAGTAATACTTGAATACATTGTAGAACATGATTAATATAACAGTTGAATGCCTAAGTTGAATAATTTGAATGAACTTATAGTTTACTCCTTACTCTTTTGCTAGCACTATGAACGAATTTCCGATAAGGAAATCACTTGTATTGCAAGATTCATGATGAAATAAGAAGGGTATATTTATAAAGAGGTTCTTGTCAACCTCTTGGCCATAATTTCCCTTAGAAAAGAAGTTAGTGGAGCATTGTGTCGATTTAATCCTAATTAGTTTAAAAAACACAAAAATTAGCTGGAACATATCATAAAAAAGGATGATGCATTTTGTTTATATTTTAATTTACTTATTTTGGTAAGGTATTAGTAATTGAATGGGAGATCAATAGTTTAATGATTGCTTTTTTGTGTACATTGACAAAGATAATGTAGCTAATAGCATTGATAATGAAGTTATCATACAAAGATTTCAAAATATGAAAACTCGTAGAAGAAAATTTTAAAACTTTATATATATATATATATATATATTTTTTTTTTTCTTTGTGATTTCGATATATTTAAGTTTCATTTTTATTAAATTTTTTTTAATTTAAGTTTTTTAACGACTCTTACAAAAAATTTCTAAAGTTGCCGCTGTCCACTATGCGGCATAATTTCATGTAAGGTCAGAAATTCATGTTAAGGATTCTGGCACTCAAGGCTCATGATTGAGTGAAATTCCATGTGTATGTGCTCTTAATGACAAGATTCCATCAGTGATAATATGGGCTTTCAGCCAAACTCCCAGAGCTCAATACATCACCACTTCATTTGATGAAATAAAAATCCCAAGTTCCACTTCATTCTTTACTAATTTCAACCTCCCATGTGTCATTTCTTCCTAATAAAGTAATCAAAATTTATACCAGAAAAATGATAAGAGTTCAGTTGATTCACTTAAATCAATGTAGCTGCTGTTGTATTGTAGTTCAAGCCATTGTTGTGCAGTCAATTAATGACTTGCAGGTTCATTTCTTCCTCAAATTAGATTAATTTATCTTTTCAATGAGGCTTAATTCTCTCGAAGAACTACTCAAAATTCATCTCTAATTTCTAAGAATTCACTAGTTCCTATCAAAAGAAATCATGGACATAATATAGTATAATTGGTGAAATATGCAACACTCGTAGTGGAACAAAAGATATTTATCCATCTTCACGATTGTGTAGATTTTTATTCCACTTGTTTAAATTACACATCTTTTCTTGTATATTGAGTTCACTTGTAAACTATAAATTGAAACATTAAGCTATAAAAGTAGTTATTACATCATTAGAAGACAGTTAAAAAAACATTATTGCTCGGAATAGTTGTTAATACAAGTAGCAGGAACTCTGTTATAATCATTTATGTACATTCATATAGGTAATGATAGGGTGGAATTCTTCTTTGAAACCCCAGCTGCCTCCTTTGACCAAGAGTTAAAGGGGTGCTTGTATTGTCTCACACAAGTTCGTCTCCACTAATTTGCCTCGAGTTCTTGATTTTGATGTAAGGAACAACTAAAGCATTTGAGATTTGTGAAAAATTTGAAGAGGCATGGAAGAGATTCACATCAACAATAGAATATCATGATTGAGTAGAATATCATGTGAACTTAAACCTCATAATTGAGTAGAATATCATGTGAATGTGCTCTTAATGACATGATTAAATTAGTGATAGTATTGGCTTTGAGCCCCAACTCCCAAAGATCAATGCTCACCACACACAAGTGATGAGATGTAGAGTTAGGTTCATTTGATAACTGTCTCTCACATAACCGTGTAGAGATTTTTCATCAATATCAAAATCATCAAGAATTTGACTTATATCTTTTGTTTTTTGGTTGGATGACTTGTTGACCATTAATTTTTATCTAAGACCATAAATTCATGTTGAGTAGATTTGTTTGGAATCTAAGGCTTATAATGGAGTAAAATATCACATGTATGTGCTCTTAATGACATGATTAAATTAGTGATAATATAGGCTTTAAGCAAGACCTCTAGGGATCAATGCTTACCACACACAAGTGATGAGATGTTGCATTAGGTTCATTTGACAACCATCTTTCAAGTAACTGCGTAGAGATTATTCATCAATGTCAAAATCATCTAGAATTTGACTCTTCTTTTTTTGGGGACTTGTTGACCATTCATCCATTATGCAATATTTTCCGATGTCAAGGGTGACTATACTTGTTAATCAGGGTGGTCACATGGGCACCCTAACTTGAAATTTTTTATATATATATATACCCCTAAAAAATAAATTTTAAATAAATATGTGTTGTTGTTGACCATCCTAAAAAAAATTCTTGACCACTCTAAAAAAAACTTGAACACCCTAAATGAAAATTCGAGCTCAATAAAAATAAAATTTGATCTCTTTAATTAGAATCAATAACAACTTACCATTTAGGACTTGTTATAAAAGTATTATGAAAATGTTGTGGATATAGCACTTCTCAAAAATTGCCCAAACAAATGCAAATTAGTCCAAAAGCCCAAATCAAATGTATAATTGTGATTTTTTAAATTGTGTTTTCAAAAGGCATATTTTAAAATCATTATTTTTTTTTTCCTAAAAAACACACATTTTCAAATAGTTAGTCTATTAGTTTTTGCTTTAGTCTTTAGTTGAATTTGTTGAATTTATTTGATACATTTTCTACACACGCATATGCACTAGAGTAATACTAGAATACTTTGTAAAACATAATTAATGTAATGGTTGAATACCTAAGTTGAATATATTGAATGAACTTATAGTTTACTCTTTGTTCTTTTGCTAGCACCACGAACAAATTTCTTATAATGAAATCACTTGTATTGCAAGATTCATTTTCTAAGAAAATTCGTATTGACCTAAATAATCTTCTTTGTTATCCTAAGCTATGGGAACATGCTTCATTTTTTTATCTTAATGATTGAGAAGAAATAAGAAGAGCATATTTACAAAGAGGTTCTTGTCAACCTCTTGGCCATAATTTCCCTTAAAAAAGAAATTAGTGGAGCACAGTGTCTGTTTAATCCTAATTAATTTAAAGAATACAAAAATTAGTTGAACATATCATAGAAAAGGATGATGCATTTTGTTTACATTGTTACTTATTTTAGTTAGGTGTTAGTAATTGAATGGGAGATCAATAGTTTAATTATTTCTTAGTTGTGTATATTGACAAAGATGATGTAGCTAATATCATTGATAATGAAGGAATCATACAACGATTTCAAAATATGAAAACTCGTAAAAGAAAATTTTAAAACTTTATATTTTTGCATTTTTTTTTTGGTGATATAGATATATGCAAGTTTTATTTTTATAAAATTTTGTAATGACAATTCTAAAAAAAAAAAAAAATTCATAGATCTGCTGCTGTCTACGGTGTGGCAAAATTTTCATGTAAGGCTAGAAATTCACGTTAAGGACATTTGTTTAGCACTTAAAGACTCATGATTGAGTAAAATATCATGTGTATGTGCACTTAATGACATGGTTCCATCAGTAGTCCAGCAAGTAGGGTGCCCTCAAGTAACTTTTTCTATTTGCGTAAACCTGGTTCACTGAGACAACCCATCTCAATTGAGGATTCACCAGAATAGGAGGATACAGATGTTGATGTGAGGGTGGAGGAAGGAGGAAGGAGGTGAACGTGACACTATTAACATTGTGATCACCCCAGCCTCCTCATCTCTCTCGAAGCTCAATGGTGGGTCCTTGCCATCTCCACCACTACCAGAGCGTGTAGTTGTAGCAAGGAAAATTACAAGGGCTTCAGTCCTTTGGAAAGACTTGACTGTCACAATAAAGGGTAAAAGGAAGTACTCTAACAAAGTTGTGAAGAGTTCGAATGGTTATGCATTGCCTGAAACTATGACAGTAATCATGGGTCCTGCTAGATCAGGGAAAAGTCCACTTTACTAAGGGCTATTGTAGGTATTTAAGCATGGTATCTATTGTCATTTCAATTGAAGTATTTAAATTATGTATTTTTCTTGGTCCTGTGGATGTTTGAAGCTTAAATGTTGTTCTCTCTTTAATCTAGGAAGATCCAAAGATTGCACCACTCAACCAAAATGTACAGTGAAGTGTTTGTTAATGGGGCAAAATCATACATGCCTTATCGGTCTTATGTAAGTTCCAAGTAATTTCACTTCCTTTTAATTCTTCATTCTTTCGTTGTGGTTTAAGTATTTCCTTACTTATGATCTTGCTATTGGTTCTCCATTTACCCCACTCATCTGCATTTTGCTTAAGGGGTACTTTTTTGTTATTTTCCCTCCAGAAATCTAATGCAAGGCATATTGATCTAATATTTAATTATATAAGATGAAAATAAGCCCCGTTTTTGGAGTATTATGTCAATGTTGGATTTTAGAGTAACTGACTCCAACTCAGATTGTAAGGTTGAATTTATTCAACCATCTAATTGGCTTTATTCCGTGCCAAATTTGCTTGTAATTCAGCATTTAGTAACCCTGTATTTAGGTGGGTTTGATGTAAGGGTAGTGAGTGAGATAGAGTGAAGATTGCTCAAGAGTGTGCAAGAAAACAGAGACTCGCGGCTGGGCCTCGCAGGTGACTCGCGGCTGTAAGCCGCCAGACGCAGCACATGTGCCAAGCATGCTGGAAGGTGAACAGTCATGCAAGCTGGAGCACTACAGGACAACTGGCCATACGGTTATCTTGCGACTGGATCTCGCGACTTAGTCAAGCCGCGAGGTCAAGCCGCGAGCCACCCCTGTTTTGTAAAACCTGACGTTTCACATTCCTCTCCCACTCCAGTATAAATACCCCTTTTACCCACGATTGTAAGAGAGCTTCCAGAGAGAATTTTGAGAGAGAAACCCTAAAGAAAAACAAGATTGATTCACCCACAATCTATACATTAGAGTCTCTTCAAATTCTTCAACTCTCTTCCTCTCCATTCTCAAATCCTTGAGAGGCATTATACCAAACCTAATTCTCACCATTATCATTACTGTGAGAGAGCTGTTTGGATTTCTGGGAAGTAGTTAGGAAGGAACCAATCTTCATTGGTTGATGCTACGGTCTAGTAGCGGAATCCGGGAAGCTAGAAAGGAAAAAGGTTCGGCGCAACCTTGTTGGAGCAAGAAGCTTGGAGGGTTTAGGTGCACTGAGTAGAATAGGCTTGGAGGGTTTATTGCTGTCCATGTATCCCAACTGTATTTTCTAGTGGATTGTTTACCGCTTGGAGGGCGGCGGAGAGGTTTTACGTCGAGGGCTTCGGTTTCCTCTTCGATAACACATCGTGTGTTGTCTTTGTGTTTGCATCTTCCTTCCTCTCTATCTTTGCCTTTTTATTATCTGCTGTGGATTGTGTTTTGTTTTGGCTTAGATAGTTTTAACCAATTTCATATTATAGCTTATGTTAAGTTTCCGCACACTTGTTGTTTGACATATTGCTTGAATTGGTTAAGTTGTATTTTGGGGGTCTAAACGTTCAAGGGTGTTTATACACGTTTTTGAACTTTCAATTGGTATCAGAGCGGGTACACTGTTATTGGTTTCATTACCATTGTGTGATCCTTGACTCCCTTTTGAGATGAATCGGTCTCAATCCCTAAATGCACCTCCATATTTTGATGGTAGTAATTATGCTTTTTGGAAGGTTCGCATGAGAGCTTTTCTGTGTTCTATTGATGAATCCGTTTGGGATGCTGTTGAGATTGGTTGGACCAGACCTGAGGCAGCCAAATCCACTTGGGATAAGGCAGCACTTGCTGCATCTAATGCTAATAGTAAAGCACTCAATGCTATTTTCTGTGGTGTGTCTCCAGATGAATTTCACAGGATTTCTCATATTACCGTTGCCAAAGAAGCATGGGAGATTTTGGAAACCACCTATAAAGGCACGAAGAAAGTGAAAGACACCAAGTTGCAAATGCTGACCACTCGGTTTGAGGAACTCAAAATGAGTGAGGATGAGTCTTTTGACTCTTTCTATGGGAAGCTAAATGAGGTGGTTGTCA
The DNA here is from genome assembly GCF_001633185.2 of Quercus lobata. Lineage (NCBI taxonomy): Eukaryota > Viridiplantae > Streptophyta > Magnoliopsida > Fagales > Fagaceae > Quercus > Quercus lobata. Next base: position 9,891,305 of record NC_044908.1, on the reverse strand, counting down.
GTAAGTTCAACTTGGGGGAGAAAACGGAGGATTCAAAAATTGTAAGGAAGATCCTTCGATCATTACCGGAAAGTTTTCGTGCTAAAGTGATAGCGATTGAAGAGAGCAAGGACCTTGATGACATCAAAGTACAGGAGCTGGTTGGTTCTCTGCAGACTTATGAGATGTCGCTGCCCAATCAATGGAAGAGTAAATCTCTTGCTCTTAAGACCATTAATGAGAAGGTGGAAGATCAAGACTCATCGGGAGAAGATGTGGTTGACAAAGATGTTGCATACCTTGTCAAAAATTTCAGAAAGTTCTTGAAATTCAAAAATAATGGCAAATTTGATGATAAAAGAAAATTCCAAAGTTCTGGAAGGGAGAAAAGGGAATTCAAAAAGAAAGATGGAAAAAAATCCCAACCTACACAAGGTATCACTTGCTTCGAATGTAATGGGCATGGACACTTTAAGAAGGAATGTCCGAATTATTTAAAATCGAAAGGCAAAGTGTATGCCATGACATTGAGTGACTCAGATTCATCTGACTCAGAATCTGAAGAAAGCTGTGATGGAGAGGGGAACTATTCAGCTTTTATGACCATTGCTCATGTTGAGTCTTCAGATGAGTTAAATCTGCTTGTACGAGACCTTGGAGAACATAGTGATGATGAATTACTAGGAATTGTTGAAGAATCAGATGCTGAAGAAGATGAAAGCACAGCAAATCTTCAAGAGAATTATAACTCACTCTTGGAGAAGTCGGGTGAGTACACAAGGGTGGCCAAGGCTGCTGTGAGAAAAATGAAGAAGGCAGAGGAGGACTACAAAAGTCTCCTAATCCAATATAGGGAGGCTAAATGTGAGATAGAAATACTGAATGGTGAGTTGTCCGAAACTTACACAAAAGTGAGATTTCTTGAGAATGAGGTTGTGCAAGCAAATGCTAAAATAGAGAGGGTCACCACCAAGAAGCTAGATGATGTTATCTCATCTCAAAAGAGTTTTTCAGACAAATCCGGATTGGGATATACCGGAGGAAGTAGTTCATCTGGAAATGTCACTAAAAAAGTGAAGTTTGTAAAGGCCAAAGATCCAGTTGTAGCTGACCTTACTGATGAGAAGCTCAAGATAGAGGAGAAGAAGAATGTGGTGAACCAACGGATGCTGAATCCCCGAAATCAATCTGTGGGCAGGTCTGAATCTCGTGCCAAGTCACGCCTACGACCACAAAGAGGTCCTAGAGCAACTTATGTGTGTCATTATTGCGGACTTCAAGGGCATACTCGACCAAATTGCCAAAAGCTGAGAGCAAAGAATAGTGCAACTCCTCAAAGGTCAGGAGGACCTAGAAATGATAGAAGAAATTGGGCAGGTGATCAATCTAGAGATCAAAATGGTGATCCCGGAATGATGAACGTGATGAAGATGATTGGTGCATTCACCAACTGTTTGGAAAGTTTCTCACGAAGGTTTGAAAGCCCTAACTCCCGTACCCAATCCTATAAGGAAATCACTCCAAACGCAAGTGACGTGTGGGTGAAAAAGGGTACTCATGCATAAGCATTACAACATGTCCATGCATTAATACTTCCTATGCTTTGTGATGATGTTTGTTTGTTTGCTTGCTGTTATTTACTGTTGGTTGTTTGCTTGTCTACTTGTGCATATTTTTAATCTTGTTTTATGAATCTTTTTGTTTCTAGTGTCAAAAATCCAAAAATCACATAAAAATTAGAAAATCAAAAAGTTTGATTGACTTTGTTGAGTTTTTTGTCTCAAAACGTGTTTTGCCTTGTACCTTTATGCTAATGGCTTTGTGCATTTTCGAGCATTGCTTGTTTCTTTGGACTCATATCTCTGTGAGAGAAATCTTGAAATCTATGTGATTGTTGTAAATAGATCTTCAAACTTGTCATGAATGATTAGTGAATGGTTTTGTTGATCTTGAGACATGCATAGACTTGTGTCTATATATCTTCCCACTCTTTATTTTTGTTTTGCTAAAAAGAGTTCACCAAATGTAAATCTCCAAATGAAAAGAGATATTGAGCTGCAAAAGCCTGTCACACATTCTAGTATTCGACTAGGAAAAAGGGTAAGCGACTTTATATTAAAGAAAATGTTTATTCAAAAAGCCAAAGGCTTGTCCATTAAAGTGAAATGTCAAATATCACTCTCACAATGAGAGGTGATTGCCTCAAAAGATCAAAAAGATCAAATGTTATGATTAAAAGTGGAGTCAAATGTAAAGCTCCAAGTTATGTTATCAAGTTTTGTGGGAGGTCATATATACATATTTCTATAATTGAGATAGGTCACATGATCTAGTGCTAATTGTGTATGTCTTGGTTGAATTGATCATTGAAGTTTCACATTAGACTAAGGACTATCTCATTGTTGATATCCACACACATCACACAAGTTTATGTTCAAAAATGCCATATTCATTTGTGTGATTGTACTTGATGAAATGTGTTTTCACATGCTCAATCTTTGTTAATTCAAGCACAAAAAGATTTTTGAGTGTTTTAGGTGTTTTTGGAAAGTATTTTGTTTGAGAAATCAGAAAATTTCAAAAATCCAGTTTTGCCCTGTTTTGGCGGCTCAGTCGCGGGTATGTCAAGTCGCGAGCTTCAGTCGCGTCTTCGCGGGTCATTTTTGGCGACTTGTTCGCGAGTGGAAGGTCCAGTCGCGAGGGTTACTCAGAGATTTTCGCGGCTCAGCTCGCGACTCACTCGCGGGTAGACCTTCCAGTCGCGAAAAATACTTAGAAAAATTTTTCAAATTTTTGTCCTTGAGTGTTTTGGCGGCTTGAACTGGCGACTTTGTGGCGACTCAATCAAGTTGCGAAAACCGCGTGTTTGGCAGAAATAGGGGTAGTTTTTAAATCTTTTTCAATTTTCCCTCGAACATTTGTGACTGTTCATCTTCTCTCTAAACTATTTCCTTCCCAAACTCTCCATGCACCCATTTCCAATCTCCATTGTTGCATATTTTCTGTTCAAATTCTTCAAGTCACAGGTATGGGTTTTTAGTTTTGAACTCATTTCTACTTGATTTTGTGTTTTTCCCTTTGATTTTTCGCATATGTTTATGTTTTAGAGATGGGTTTGTGATTCGGCTATTGCTCTATGTTCATGCTTAGCTTGCGGATGCTGTTGCTAAAGTTTGTTTTGATCTTGGTTTTTTCCTTTTTGGTCTTCATCCTGTGCTTAGCTAAGTGTGTCTTTTAGTTTATCTGATCTTGAGCTGTTGTGTTGTTTCAAAATGTTCCGTTTGAGGATGTGAGTTTTACTGTGTTGAATGTGCATGTTATATTGTGTTAATCTGTTGGGAGCATCTGTTAGTTTCAAAATGCTGATTATGAGTCATATCATTTTTCCATTATATGTCTCAATGACATATATCTGCCTTTAGGGTAGTTCCTATATCTGCTGATTTTTTTCCCTGCATTCTCCCTGTTGTTCTTGTATTTTCTAGTTTAGGCTTGTTTATCCATGTGGTTGATCTAAGTAGCTTCTTGTTTAAGTGTTCAAGTTCATTTGTGTGGCTGAAATCTCTTTGTTAATTACATGGTACTGACTAGTTCTACACATATATTGTTCTATGCTGTTGTGGCCTCTTCTGATTGTTCACAGATGGCTCCCTCACCTCCGAAGAAGAAAACTCCTGTAAAGAAGGCTGACAAAAGATTGAAAATGGATTCTAAACTGTTTAGGTCAGTTCAACACTTTGAGAGATACAAGGATATCTTCTTGAAAGCAGGAATTATTCAAGAAAGATTTGTAAATTTGGAGGACTTAAGACAATCCTTTATCCCCAGCTGTTTTGAAGGAAGAGGATGGGAAAAGCTTCTGAGTGATCTCCCTGTAGTGTGTGAACCCCTGATTAGGGAGTTTTATTCAAATGCTGTGATAAGGGAGAATAAGTTAAGTTGCTGGGTTAGAGGTAAAGAATTCATTTTGGATGCACATGTCTTTGATGATGTGCTAGGACTTGAAGGATTAGAAGATCAGGAATTTATCAATTACAAGGATAGGAGTGTTTCTATTGAAACAGTTCAACAAAGGATAGGTGGGCAAAGAGAAGGGAAATGTTTGAATACCACTGCCTTTCCAGTGGACATGAGGTGTCTAACAATAATCATGATGTTTAACCTCTATCCCATAAAGAAGTTGACTACAATCAACTGTGCTAGAGCAATTTTTCTGATGGATCTCAAAGAAAAGAATTTTATTAACATAAGCTCCCACATATATGACACCATTGTGGATGAGACAAGAACAACCTCTAGACCAAAATTGATCTTTCCCAGTTTGCTAATGAGGATTTTTAGAAGGAAGGGTGTTCCAATCCCTCAAGACATCAATCCTATGTCCACACCCTCTGCAATTAACAAGCTTACTTGCAAAAGGATAAGTGTTAGGCTTCCAAGAGAAGAAGATGAAGGTGATGAAGGAGAGGGTGTCCCAATGGAGACTGAAGCAGAGGCAGCAAGGCATGCATCAACCTCAACACCCAGGAGGAGTGGCAAAAGGTCTAGAGCATCAACTTCTTCAGATACACCTCCAGATGCTTTCCAAATCATTCTAGAACGACTTGATGGGATCAGAGAAGTCCATACTGAGCACTCTGAGAGGATGAGAGCCATGCAGGACCAGATTGATGTTTTGTCTGCAAAACTTGACAGCTTCACCACTCAGCATGAACAGCGACCCTTTGGCCATTCCGGTCAAAAAGGGGGAGATGACATTGATGATGAGAAGCAGAAAAGCAGCTCTTAAGGGGGAGTAATGTGTTGAGGGGGAGTTGTCAAAGTTGTCAAAATCAGAGACTTTGTTTATATATGCTTATGTTTTAGGTATATAATGTTTATATGGGTTTGATACACTGTGGTTTTGGTGTATAGTTTGTTTCTAACTCATTACTTATACTCTTGGTTTAAACTTTTATATATTTTGATGATGTTATTCAGGATGTTTTGTGTTTGTACCCATGTGCTTTTGTAAGCTTTTAGGGTTAATGTTTTATGCATAGTTTGTAGGCTTTATGGTATGTACCTTGCTTAATGCAGCCTTTATGCTATGTTGGAATCAGTACTTTAATCTAAATGTCTTGCATTTTGATTTATGTAATGTCACTCTTGTGCCCTTGTAGGATTGTTCCTAGATGCATATACCTTGTGTATTATGCATTGGTTGAGTGTTGAGCATACAAGTATCTTATCTTGTGCTTGTTAACTTGTATGTCCTTGTGTTCATTCCAAGTATGAATGAGCACTGTGATCACTACCTTGTGGTGTTCACTTGGTTGATCAAGCCATGGTTTGTTTCTTAACTCCATCTTTGCTTGATCACATATTGCCTATTTCATATGTATTTCACGATTTTCTGCTTAACAATGATCATGGTGTATTGTTTTGTTTCAGGAGTCTTATGTTAATATGATTCAAGTGCTTCACAGCTTCTAGAGTTAGGTGTGAGTGAGTTTTGCTCAACTGTTTCCAACTCACATGTTAAGTCTAGAGTCTGTTTTAGGGTTTTGTCACGGAATAGCCAAAGGGGGAGATTGTAAGGTTGAATTTATTCAACCATCTAATTGGCTTTATTCCGTGCCAAATTTGCTTGTAATTCAGCATTTAGTAACCCTGTATTTAGGTGGGTTTGATGTAAGGGTAGTGAGTGAAATAGAGTGAAGATTGCTCAAGAGTGTGCAAGAAAACAGAGACTCGCGGCTGAGCCTCGCGGGTGACTCGCGGCTGCAAGCCGCCAGACGCAACACACGTGCCAAGCATGCTGGAAGGTGAACAGTCATGCAAGCTGGAGCACTACAGGACAAAACAGGACAACTGGCCATACGGTTATCTCGCGACTGGATCTCGCGACTTAGTCAAGCCGCGAGATCAAGCCGCGAGCCACCCCTGTTTTGTAAAACCTGACGTTTCACATTCCTCTCCCACTCCAGTATAAATACCCCTTTTACCCACGATTGTAAGAGAGCTTCCAGAGAGAATTTTGAGAGAGAAACCCTAAAGAAAAACAAGATTGATTCACCCACACTCTATACATTAGAGTCTCTTCAAATTCCTCAACTCTCTTCCTCTCCATTCTCAAATCCTTGAGAGGCATTATACCAAACCTGATTCTCACCATTATCATTACTGTGAGAGAGCTGTTTGGATTTCTGGGAAGCAGTTAGGAAGGAACCAATCTTCATTGGTTGATGCTACGGTCAAGTAGCGGAATCCGGGAAGCTAGAAAAGAAAAAGGTTCGGCGCAACCTCGTTGGAGCAAGAAGCTTGGAGGGCTTAGGTGCACTAGGTAGATTAGGCTTGGAGGGTCTATTGCTGTCCATGTATCCCAACTGTATTTTCTAGTGGATTGTTTACCGCTTGGAGGGCGGCGGGGAGGTTTTACGTCGAGGGCTTCGGTTTCCTCTTCGATAACACATCGCGTGTTGTCTTTGTGTTTGCATCTTCCTTCCTCTCTATCTTTGCCTTTTTATTATCTGATGTGGATTGTGTTTTGTTTTGGCTTAGATAGTTTTAACCAATTTCATATTATAGCTTATGTTAAGTTTCCGCACACTTGTTGTTTGACATATTACTTGAATTGGTTAAGTTGTATTTTGGGGGTCTAAACGTTCAAGGGTGTTTATACACGTTTTTGAACTTTCACAGATGAAGCAAGCTGCACAAATACTTGAAAATGATTGTATAATTTGGAGACTACAATTTGTAGTAACTTACAAATGTGAGATAATATGGTGTTGTGAGTTGTGAGTGAGACTGAGATTTTCATGTTCTTTGAAAACAGGTTTGTTGATATTTTTCTTCAGTTGAAAAATGTTTATATCAATGAATCTTTTTTTTCCCTAATTTTAGAAGATGCCCAATATCAATTGCAGCAATAGTCATTTACATTATTACTCAGCTTTCAAATGATAAGAAACCTCGTAGAGGTTCATCATATCCTTATTTTTTAGCATGCCGTTGTTTATTTGAACTTATTTTAAACTTGTTTCTATATGATTTGGAACTTGCTGATATTTTCAGGTTGAGCTAGATGAGCCAAAGTTGTTGAATCATTTCAGTTATATAGATAAATAGTTAAGGCTCTATGCAAAGAGATGTGCTCTTATGAACATCTCCTTTTCTAAGTGTTGATAGTTATACCATGTAAATGCAAATATTTCATCTACCACTTGAGTTATAGAAGGGACAATAAGAAATTCCTACAAGTTAGAAGTTGCCCTATTGAAAACTTAGGGATGAATGATCCAGACGTGAAGATCCATTGCAAGCTGCTTTTGATTGTCTCATTTTCAATTATTGCCATGATGGTATTCAAATATAGATTTGAAGGAAATATATTGTAGTGGATTTCCGTTGTAAATGAATTTTTTTCCTTCTTCTGATGAGCAAGTAGCAAAGTTTAGTCGTCAAGATACTTATAATGGATTTCTTTGTAGTATAGCTTCTTCCTTTAGATACTTTACAACAAGAGACCTATTTGTAATATATGAAAGTGGGTTATAAATTTTGGGGTCAAATGTCCATAATATCTAGATTAATTATGATTGTCCTCTCCATTGATAGTGATTATGATGGAATAATAAAAATTGTTTTTAGTTATATGATAAATTCATATTTTGCAAGTCCAAGTTGTAAGTAATAGCAAATTATTAGTTGTCTATGATGACAGATTTTTAGTCATCATCTTGTCAATTGGGTTATCAATGGCTTTTTCATTACCTCGTGTATTTATTAAAAATGTTACTAAAATTAAAATGTACAAGGTTTAAGAAAAATAATAATTGGAAAAAATATTTTATGATCTTAAATCCAATTCTAAATCCAAATCCAAATTTAGGTATCCAAACAATGAAATTTCAAATAATGAATTTCAAATCTTGAGTTTTATAAAAAGACCCAAATAAGGAATTATAAAATCAATGAATTTCAAACCAAGGCATTTTAAATCCATTGATTTAAAATCCAAATCCAAATCCAAATGTTGCCATCCAAACACAACCTTAAGTTTTTTTGCGAGAATTTCAAAATAAAACTTAAAAAAATAAGTGTGTGTGTGTACTAGATAGTTTTTTTTTTATAGATAACCTATCATCTTTTAAATTACAATAAGTATACAACAAAATACAACAACTTAATGACAAAAGAAAATTTTATAAGTTCCACTGAGACTTTTAGGGGGGGAGGGGGAAGCAAGTAGAGTGGTTATATAAAATTTTCATTGTCATTTTGGTCTTGCAAATAAAGGTTTCAGGGTCATTTTGGTTATTTTTTGGTTCCAATGGCATTACGGTCATTTTTTAGGTTATAAGGGTATTTCAATTATTGTTTAGGTTTCAGGGGTATTTCAGTCATTTTTTAGATTTTAGGGTCAGTCATTTTTAGGTTCTAATGATATTTTGATCATTTTTAGGTTCTAAGGTTATTTCGGTAATTTAATAGGGTTTTGAGATTATTTTGGTCATTTTCTAGGTTTCAAGGGTATTTTGGTCATTTTTTAGGTTTTAAGTGCATTACAGTCATTTTTTTAGGTCTTAAGGGTATTTTAGTCACTTTTTAGGTTACAAGTTCATTTTCATCATTTTTTTAGATTTCAAGGTCATTTTGTTCATTTTTAGATTCTGAAGGTATTTCGGTCATTTTTTAGGTTTTTAAGGTCATTTTGGTCATTTTAAAGGTTCTATAGGTATTTCAGTCATTTTTTAGATTTCAGGTGTATTACAGTCATTTTTTAGGTTTTAAGAGTATTTCAGTCACTTTTTAGGTTACAAAGTCATTTTAGCCATTTTTTTAGGTTTCAAGGTCATTTAGGTAATTTTTTAGGTTCTAAGGGTATTTTGGTCATTTTTTAGGTTTAGGGAGTATTTCAGTCAATTTTTTTGGTTTTAGGGCCATTTCGATCATTGTTTAGGTTCTAAATGTATTTTGGTCACTTTTAGGTTTTAAGGGTATCCTAGTATTTTTTGAGAGTTTTGGGGATATTTTGGTCACATATGATGTTGGTATTGTCCAATGTGCAATAGAACCGTCAAATGTAAGAAAAAAAAATAAGGGAACCATTGAATGTGATAAAAGTACAGTCACATGTGATAAACGTACAATCATTTAGGTAATTTTTTAGGTTCTAAGGGTATTTTGGTCATTTTAAGGTTTAGAGAGTATTTCGGTCATTTTTTTGGTTTTAGGGTCATTTTGATCATTGTTTAGGTTCTAAGTGTATTTCAGTCATTTTTAGGTTTTAAGGGTATCCCAGTATTTTTTGAGAGTTTTAGGGATATTTTGGTCACATGTGATGTTGGTGTTGTCCAATGTGACAATAGAGCCGTCAAATGTGAGGAAAAAAAAAATAAGGGAACCATTGAATGTGATAAAAGTACGGTCACTTGTGATGTTGGTACTATCTAGTGTAACAATGTAACTGTCAAACATAAGAAAAAAAGAAAAGGGAACCATCAAATGTGATAAAAGTACAGTCATGTAAGGACATATGTGATTCACTTGTTAAGAACATATGTCACTACTTTATGTAATTAGCTAATCCTTTGACAAAACGCACTTTACTTGTATTTGGGTAGATCTAGGATGTGTTTAATACTTTAAGAAACTTTGTTTCAAGATCAAGTGTTGAAGCCATGCAAGTCTGTCCAAGATTCAAGCTGAAAAGTGTCTGTCATTAAAACTCGACAATTAGCCATCTATTGAGCTTAAAGAGCTGTTCAACCCCGTGGCTCAACAGCAGCTCGACAAATAGGGTATCTGTTGAGGTTTATGAAAAACAGATTTTCAGTTCTGTTTTGACTCCAATCCGTATTTATGTGTTTGGGCCTTCTTTTCTCACAACTTTAGACATATAAAATGATTATTTTAAAGGCCGTCAAAGAGGACACAAGTTGCACAAGTGTTGAGTAAAGTTTGTTTAAGCAAATTGTGATTAGAGACAGAATTTGCCCTAGTTCATCTTTCTTGTGAAAAAGTTGCTGTGTTTGTGCACCTTAGGGTTTTGTGACCAAGCATCTTCTTGATCTTCATCGTTAGGATGAACTGAAAAACTTTGCAGCTAACAACCTTCTCTAGTTGGTGATTGAAGTCGCGTACTGAGATCCACGCAATTGGTTAGTCACGTATTGGGAGCCGTGTATCAAAAGTAGAAATTGTCACTACAGAACAAGTCCAATTGGGTATTGCAGTAAGGGTTCAACTGTAGGTTGATATAAGGTACTGGGATTCCTTTACTTGTAACCGCTTGTTGTGATAATAGTCGAATTTCGAGAGCAGTGACCTTAAAATCACCAGTGGGATTTTTGCCGTGTTGATTTTCCCCATTCGTAAACAAATCACCATGTCAATTTATTTTCCATTACATTTAGTTTAATTAGTGATTTGTTTGTGCTACCACACGTTTGCATGTTAATTTGACTAATTAATAAACTTGGCTAATTAATCTATCACAAGGAGTCCATTTGTTTTTTGGCCTATCAAGTGGTATCAGAGCAGGCACACTCTGATTAGGATTAATCTATGTTGTGTTAATCCATTGACCCCTGTTTGTCATGGATAAAGGACAGTCATTAATTATACCTCCTTTATTTGATGGCAATAACTATGTATACTGGAAAGTACGCATGAGAGTTTCCTTGCAGTCTCTAGATGAGAAGGTGTGGCAAGCCATAGAGATTAGCTGAACCAAGCCAAAGGAAGCGCCAGCTGATTAGGATGATGCCAAGATCAAGGCGGCAAACTTCAATAGCAGGGCATTGAATGCTTTATTCAGTGCAGTCACTAATAAGGAGTTCAAGAAGATATCCTCTACTAAAACTGCTAAGGAGGCATGGACCATCCTCCAGACAACCTATGAAGGAACTAAGGCTGTTAAGGATTCGAAATTTCAAAGGCTCACTACAAGCTTCGAAGAGATTAAGATGGAGGAGGATGAGTCGTTTGATGAGTTCTATGCCAAGCTCATAGTGAACTCAGCCTTCAATCTTAGGGAAACCATTCCTGAACCCAAGATTGTGAGGAAAGTGCTCAGATCTCTACTCGAGAGATTCCATGCAAGATCACGGCGATTGAGGAATCAAAGGATATTGACAAGATTCCTTTGACAAAGCTGGTTGGCAATCTGTACCTACGAGCTAGGGTTAACTAGAATTGGCAAATCGGGTAAAGGTAAGAGCATGGCACTGAAGGCCAAGAGCAGTGACACGGATGAGTCTTCAGATGATGAAGATTCTAAGATGAAGTCCTACATCACCAGGCAATTCAAGAAGTTCATAAAGAATGCCAATGGGAAGGGCTTCGAGAAAGACCGTAGGCAATCCAGTTTTTCTCAGATCAAGAGCCAGGACAAAAGGAAGAAGGATGCTAGGGATGGCGGTCAGTACATTGTTCCCGCAGGATCTAAGTGCTTTGGGTGTCAAGGCTTCAGTCACATGAAACAGGAGTGTCCTACATATCTCAAGAGTATTGGAAAGAGTAAGGCACTTGCTGCTACTTTGAGTGACACCGAGCCTGAGGATGATTCCGACAATGAGGATGACGGAATCCTAAATGCCTTCACTACCATTATCAATCCAACTGAAGTTGATGTGGATGAAGAAGAGGAATTGGTGGAGTCTAAGTTTGAGAAGATGGATGATCAAGATGGTATCCATACAGCCTATGAGAAATTATACAAGCTTTCTAAGAAACATGAGAAACTTTATAGGCTGACCACCAAGAAGCTCAGTGACGTGGAACTTGATCATGAAGAGCTTTCCACAAAATTTGATGCAGCTAATCAGACTATTGGAGCACTGAGGTTTGAGAACAATTTCTTGGTTGAAAAGATCAAGAAGCTTGAAACGGAGCTATTTCAAGTCAGAGCTCAAATGGAGAGGCTTCAAGTGCAAAGCTTGATGAGATGCTCAGTCTTTAGAAATCTGCTTCTGATCGAACAAGCTTAAGGTATGGTTTCTCTTTTTCTAATACTGATTCTACTAGTACAACTGTTTTTGTTCCTCCTAGTAATAATGTTGAAATTGAGAACAATGATGTTAAAACTGATTTAGTTAGTGAGAACATAGACAAAGGTAAATCTATCTTAGGAGCACCTCCTGAGCAAAATAAGAAGGAAGCTAAAAACCCTAAGGTTAAGAAGGCTAACTCTCAAAAGCCTAAACAAAAGAAGCAACATCTCTGTCATCATTGTGGAGTTGCCAGTCATACTTGACCAAATTACTATAAGTGGCTAGTCACTCAACAGAGCAACGGCATGATCACATCTAGAAGCCAGAATCAGCTTCAATCCTCTCTTGCTCCCCTTGGAGATCTTCTCAAAGCCTTCATGTTCCTTTCGAACTTGAACGGTTTCAATTCTTCCCTCTCACCGCCGGTTCAAGGGTACACTCAAAGGAAAGGTTCTTCCAAGGCATGGAAGGAAAAGGGCTCCAAGTGATTCTATCACTTTTTCCCTCTCTCCCTTCTTGTTTTTATTGTGCATTACTTGTGTGTTCTGCTTTCAAGTTTTGAGTCATCTAGTTTTATGCTTTGCTTTGTTTAACATATTTTTAGTTGTTTTCAGTTTTGTTTATTTTTTTTTCATATAAAAAAAATTGAAAAATAAAAAAATACAAAAACAATGTGTATTTTGTGTACATTGGTACTTGTGTACCTTGGATGGCCATTGAAACAAAATTTTTTAAACTTTGTATCTCTCATAGCTTAGATGAGTATCTCTATGCACAACTAAGCAAGTGAGTTTTGTGACTCTTGTTTGTGATGAGTAAGGTTAAGTGATTTCTTGTATTTAACACTCATATCACTCTTTTTGATGGGAATATCTAGAAAATCCTAAGAGAAATGCATAAATAACCATCTCACCACTGTTGCTCGCCAATCATGAAATGACATTTGTGTGTTTCAGCATAGCAAAATTGGAATGTCAAATGCTTAACATAATTGGGTATTTCTTTTCTCTCTCATATATGCCCATGCATGATTTGTTTAAAAAGAAAAATATGCAAAGAAAAATAAAAAGCAAAAAGATCAAAATGTTTTAAATATGATTGCAAGCATGTATTCTAGGAGATGTGGGAGTTATAGGATGTACCTCAAAGGTGATAGTCTCCATCAAACAGTTATGATTGTATGTGAGTTAAAGTGATTTTCTCATATCTCAAATCGTCATAACATGTATACACTTATGCAATCTTGCGATGTTTTTCACACACAATATGCAATATTCTTTGCTACTCTTGATACATGTGCAGGTACAATGTGATTTGGCCATCACAAGGTTTACATGTGTTAATGTATGCTTACTAAACTGTCGTAACTTGTTTTTGAAATATAAAATTGGTTAGACTTGTTGTGTGTGTGTGTGTGTTTTGGGATCTTTATGCTTAAAATTATTTTCATGCTGCAGTTAAATACATGAAAATAATTATCTTACTAATGTTTGTGTCCTGTGTTGTTCTTAAGAACAATAGTTGATAAATAAATAATATTCAAATTATCATTTAAATAATCACATATCACATAAATTAGAATTTACCAAGAAATTAGAGAATAGTGGAGAGATGTTACCTTGATAATACTTTAAAGTGATCTCATAACAAGAAGTAATTTTCCGTCAATTCATATACATTTTTAGATGGCGAGGTTGAGGTGTAGACTATGTCACTGTCTTGAGGTGATACATGCATCTACTGGGTATCCGGTGTATTAGACTAAATATTGTGCATGCCACCCCTAGGATACAATAACCTAGCCACTTTTACTGATTATCCTTCAAGCCTACACCGCTTGTAGGATAGAAAGCTCTTAATGGTACTTTTCTTTTACCCAAAAGTATATAGTATATACAATGATATATTATTTTCATAAAGGATGAGAAAATGAACAAAGTAAATATATAGATAGTTTTCTATTACATGAAAATATAAATGGATAAAAGTTTCTCGTCTCACTTCCTTCTATAGCTCCATCTATATAGCCGGCGTGGGTTCCGGTTAGCTCAACTAGTAAAATCTCTACTGATTGAATAAGAAATCTGGGGTTTAATCTTCACCTACACCAAGAACCGATTGGTGTCTTGGTCTGATGATAAAGAACTATTATTAAGAGCGGACACTATAGGTTAAAGTTATCTAAAAAAAAAAATCTATATAGCAGGCCATATAAGGCTGAATATATATATATATATATATATAGGCTTAATAATTCATGCCAAATGAAATTGTCTTTAATGAAATTTGTACGGTGGTTTTACTTCCTCATAAAAATCAAATAGTAAATAATTATTTAAATCAATAACCAAATAACTTCCCATAATAAAACGTCAGAGCATTTGAGGAGAAAACGTTTTGTAAGGGAAGATATAGTGGATATAGTTGGCAAGGGAATATAGCTAAAAGCATTTAAACGACTAACGTTCATATAATCAATACTATTTATTTCGGTCAACTCGTAGAATAAGATAAAATTTTTCATTATCAATTAAAACTGAAACGTATTTCAACTTTATTAGCATTAGATTTGAATTCAATTGTATAACAAAGAAACTGATATAGCCCATCAATGGATAGAAATTTATTTTTATCAATTCTCTTAAAAGTGCATTTAAAACTTTTAATATTTTTATCAAAATAATCCAACAATCCCCCCACTTATATATATATATATATATATATATATATATTTTGGGGCCCGAAATCTGAGGTCCCAGCCCACTTTGTATTAGAAGCCCAAGCCCAGGTCGAGGAGCCTTACTGCTAAGGACGCGCAATGAAAGCTCCTCGAAGGTCCAAGGATGTGGCCGAGGACGACTTTACGCCCAACATCTTACAGAAAGGCCTGAAGAAAAGGACAAATTCAGTACAAGATAAGCACAAGGGAGAAAGCTGCCAACGCCTTAATGTGGAGCCCATCGCCTGACAAACTCATACTGATATTGTGCTGTCCAGCTTTTCCCAACCACTCTGAAGTGAGGGTTGACAAGACGAGTAACCACCCCAAACAAGGAGAAACGGACACGTAGGTGAAGAATGGGAAGGAAATACTAGTATAAAAGGGAAGCTCGTTGCATTAACAAAGGGGGGGGGGGGGGCTTCCTAGGAACCAGAGAGAAGGGAGAGAACGAACTCATAAAAAGGAGGATGGTGAGGACGAGACGCTCCTCGGACCAATTCCGAGGAGATAGATCTTCACACCCCATCCGTGTAAGGCTTAGCCACACAGGTCAAACCCATCTTCGGATGGGCTTCCATGAAAATCCCGACAAAACCGTTGCCCAACAACCAAGGTCTAGCCTTTCCAAGCCCACTCTCTACAAATCGTATTGTTCGGGCCCCTTTGCATACGAGCCCATCCACGGGTCGTTAAAAAATTGTGTCCCTACATATAAATATATATATATATATATATTTATATTTATATTTATATAATAAAAGTTGGGTTTAGACGTCGTGATTGCGTCACGTGACTTCACGAGATTGCAGAAATTTTAATAAATTTTTAGATTTTAATAATAGATTTATACATATTTTTTGGATAAATATGACAAATCAAGTAATGAAAGAAAGTAGTATTTTATTTACAACTATAACAGTTGTGTCTATCTAAAATGTTATCAACAAAGTCTAAAATCAATAAAATAGAATTACCTAAGGATAGAATTTAAATAAAAAAGAGAGATAAAAAAACGTAAAAGAAAAAAAAGATCGAATTTGCATTTTTTTTTCCCACGTTTCTTTAAAAAACGTAAAAGGAAAAAAAAAAGATAGAACTTGCATTATTTTTCCTACGTTTTTTCTTCTTCTTTTTTTCTTTTTCTTTTTCTTTTTTTTTTTTTGCTGGATAAATTTGCATCTTATGTCATCTTTTTCCTAATAATAAAGTTTAAAAAAAAAAAATTTGAGTTTCACCTAAACTACTTTTTATTTGTTCATATCATCTTCTTCACAACCTAGGTTAAAATTCTCACTCTATATACACACAGTTTTTTTGTGTTTCATTATTTCTACTACATACTTTACAATTATTTGCTATATTCTTCCTCTCTTCTCTCTGCCATACCTACAACCTTGCAGGTAATTTTTTTTCTTTCATCAAATTGAATAGATTTTGTGTATTTGTTGCCTTTTTATTATATATAATATGATTTTAGTGTTTTTAGTGTTTTTATTATATATATTCTTCACAACTTTTAGTGTTTTTTTTAGAAGTCAATATAGCAAGCAATATATTTGTATTTTTTAATTTCTTATTACATGATTTAAATATCAAAATAAGAAATAAAAATTAAATTTCTTTAAGTGTACAAGTACAATTTATTTTTTAATCTTAAATTTTGAATTAATTCTTTTTTCATTTTATTTGTTATTAAATTTAATTATATTATCAAAATATTTTTTATTAAGCCGTGCATCGCACGGACATAATACTAGTCTATATATATATATATATATATATATATATATAACCGAAACATTTGAAGCTCCCACAATTTTCCACATCAGCACAATATTAAAATAATAATAATAATAATAATAATAATAATAATAATAATAATAATAATAATAATAATAATAATAAAACCTTTTTAAAACCGGAACCCAATTCTACCACTATTTTCTTTTCCTTTTTCATTTTAGTTTTTATACCCTTTCTCTCTTTTGCCGTTCTCTCTAGCCTCTGCCTTTCTCAATTCTCAAAACCCCTAAACCATATCCCATGGGCATTCTCTCACTCCTTCAGTGGCCAAAAGTGCTAGCCTCCTACCACCGTCATATACCACCAAAGCCGCTATCAGTGCAGGTATTTTAATTTTTGTTATCTTAGATTTAGGTATTTGGATTTGGTTTGATTTTCTTTAATTTAGGTATTTGGATAATTGGTTTTGATTAATGTTGAACCCGTGCAAAATCGAAGATATCTACTTCTTCAACTCTCTCTCAACCTCTCCATCTTTTCCCTAAAAAACACAACACAAACTGACCTCTAACCTCTGGCCTCCAAGTTATTGGTGTTATATACCATAATTTTATTGGTCTTTATTTGTTTAGGTTGATTGAAATAAATAAAAGTTACTGGTAATATGTTATTATGCTATAAATTGTTGTTAATTTTAGTAAATTTTAGTTTTTGCAGTAGGGTTAAAGGTATGGTATTTGTGGGGCCCAATAATTTATGGGCCAGGCCCATTCGCCCTTAGAGAGTCCGAAGGCCCGAGCCGAGGCAAACTACGGCCCAAGCTCTACAGTACAGAGCACCTAACGGTTTTGTGATGTAGCCGAGGACAACTCAGTCCTCGGCAGATCCAAAACCCCACCAGAAGAAGAAGGGTAAAACTGGTATAGGGCCAGACTTAAAAGAGAATCTAAGAATATCTGGGACAGCTGCTCTCATTGCCATTCAATGCGCTGCCCCTGACAGAGCCGTACTCTCCAGCTTTATCAACCATCCCCAACAATTCCGGGATTGGACTGATGGGACAAATGTCAGTTTTGTAAAGATTGAACCTACACGTGGACGAAGGACAGCGAATGCAGGCTAGTATAAAAGAAGAAGCAAGTGAATCTGGGAGGAGGAGGATCTCCAAAAAGAAAGACTCCCTAAGGGGAAACACCCTAATAACATGTGTAGACCATAAAAGGACCCGCCGTTAGGTAATCGGGGAAGACCTTAATGCTCCTCGAACCAAGTCCGAGGAGCCCAATCACAGTGGACGCCACGCTTCACGGCTTAAATGGCCAAACCCAACCCTTTTCTTTTACTGGAATCCCTCTAAAATCGAGCCCGGAGCATCGCCCCGCGACCAACGGCTAGCTTTTCAAGCCCACTCTCTACAAATCATATTGTGAGGGATCTTTCATGCGCGAGCCCAACATCCTTATTGGGCCGCCAGAGAATTGTGTCCTTACAATTGGCGCCGCCTGTGGGAAAGCTTGCGCGCTGGCGCAGGTGGCGGTGGAATCAACTCATTGGCAAGCAGAAATTTCTGGGATCTCCTCCGTCTCCGGCGACATATAGTTGTTGCTCCGACGTAAACTTCTGCTAGGGGCTACGCCTCGCAGTGTTAAGGGCGCGGGCGTCTCTAGGGGCTTCCAGCCTCAGGCCAACTTTCCCCGCCCAGGTGTAGGGGCTTGTGGTCGAAAAATAAAACAAGTAAAAAAAAAAAAAAAAAAAAATCTTATAAGTTTTGGACAGAACCAAGGCCTTGTATGGTCCTCGGACTCAAGCCTATGGGGAAACCAAGTACATAAAAAATCTTACAAGTTTTGGACAGAACCAAGGCCTTGCATGGTCCTCGGACTCAAGCCTATGGGGAAACCAAGTACATAAAAAAATCATAAGTTTTGGACAGAACCAAGGCCTTGCATGGTCCTCGGACTCAAGCCTATGGGGAAACCAAGTACATAAAAAGATCATAAGTTTTGGACAGAACCAAGGCCTTGCATGGTCCTCGGACTCAAGCCTATGGGGAAACCAAGTACATAAAAAGATCATAAGTTTTGGACAGAACCAAGGCCTTGCATGGTCCTCGGACTCAAGCCTATGGGGAAACCAAGTACATAAAAGATCATAAGTTTTGGACAGAACCAAGGCCTTGCATGGTCCTCGGACTCAAGCCTATGGGGAAACCAAGTACATAAAAAGATCATAAGTTTTGGACAGAACCAAGGCCTTGCATGGTCCTCGGACTCAAGCCTATGGGGAAACCAAGTACATAAAAAGATCATAAGTTTTGGACAGAACCAAGGCCTTGCATGGTCCTCGGACTCAAGCCTATGGGGAAACCAAGTACATAAAAGATCATAAGTTTTGGACAGAACCAAGGCCTTGCATGGTCCTCGGACTCAAGCCTATGGGGAAACCAAGTACATAAAAAATCATAAGTTTTGGACAGAACCAAGGCTTGCATGGTCCTCGGACTCAAGCCTATGGGGAAACCAAGTACATAAAAACATCTTACAAGTTTGGACAGAACAAGGCCTTGCATGGTCCTCGGACTCAAGCCTATGGGGAAACAAGTACATAAAAAGATCATAGTTTGGACAGAACCAAGGCCTTGCATGGTCCCGGACTCAAGCCTATGGGGAAACAAGTACATAAATCTTACAAGTTGGACAGAACCAAGGCCTTGCATGGTCCTCGGACTCAAGCCTATGGGGAAACCAAGTACATAAACATCAGAACCAAAAGTTTTGGACAGAACCACTCAGGGGAAACCAAGTACATCATAAGCAGATTGCATGGTCCTCGGACTCAAGCCTATGGGGAAACCAAGTAAAAATTTACAAGTTTTGGACAGAACCAAGGCCTTGCATGGTCCTCGGACTCAAGCCTATGGGGAAACCAAGTACATAAAAAGATCATAAGTTTTGGACAGAACCAAGGCCTTGCATGGTCCTCGGACTCAAGCCTATGGGGAAACCAAGTACATAAAAACATCTTACAAGTTTTGGATAGAACCAAGGCCTTGCATGGTCCTCGGACTCAAGCCTATGGGGAAACCAAGTACATAAAAAGATCATAAGTTTTGGACAGAAACAAGGCCTTGCATGGTCCACGTACTCAAGCCTATGGGGAAACCAAGTACATAAAAAGATCATAAGTTTTGGACAGAACCAAGGCCTTGCATGGTCCTTAGACTCAAGCCTATGGGGAAACCAAGTACTATGGCACATAAACCTCAAGATTCATCCGAAGAGAACTCCTCGTTAACAGTTGGGTCAATCCCTTAATTGCATGGGTTCCCCGGTCTACCCTCGGATCCCCCGTGCCAAAGGGAATGATGCGCTACGGTACAACATATTACCCGAAAGCACAAAGTCCTTCGCTACTCGACTATCATCTCGGACGAATTGTTTAGAGTTTATCGTTCTCGGGAATTGGTCTAGCATGCATCGCGCAGTACTCAACAGCTATCTCGGTTAGTTCCATGAATTTAATCTATTGAGGATTACCATTGTTATACTTGATAATATTTGCGAGTTTAAACTAATAAGGATTTGTGTTAAAGTATTCTTCTGCCCAGAATATTGTTAAAGGCAGGCTTAGACTTAATATTCAGGCCCAAAGTGGTTGTTGCAAAAAAAAAAAGTATGTATAAAGAAATAAACATATCTTTTATTAAGACAAAAGAACAGTACAGTGTACAATAAAAGCTGAAACAAGCTTACATTAGAGTTAACTGCGTAAGCAAAAGAAAAGTACAAAAGAGTGAAGATGATGCCGAGGAGATAGCTCAGAGGAGAGATTGGCTACTGTTCCAAGATGTCGTCTAAGGAAACTATTCCTCGACGCTTCTACATGCCCATAACTCAGGCAGCCAAAGAACCTGACCTCAGGCTAACACCATCTACAGAAAAGGTGCAGGGAGCCGGAAGTTGGGAAGCCCCCGCAAAAATTTTCTTGCTATAAGGCAGACGGCGCTGATGGCGGAAATTCCTTCTTCGGACATACCAAAAATCTGGCATGAAATCTGGCATGACCAGAACCTGCTTCGGATTTTGACTAAAAGAGGGAGAAACATCCTTTCCCCTCTCTCGAACTGGAATATTCTCTTGAGTCTATGCCTCCTTTGCCCGTACCTCACTATCTGGAGTCTCAGGAAGACACGGCGCCTTTGTGGCGGAGAGAGCTCCTTTGCCCCAACCCTCGCCTCAAACATGATGTACTAGGAGAGGAGACTGAAGGATTTATGCGAAGGTAAAGCAACTTTCTCTCCTATTTATTTAAAAGATGAGGTGATGGCATTTAATTCACGCAGCGTCCCAAGGAACGCTACAGACAAAATGTCTCCAACTCGATTTTCAATGCCGTCTGCAACCCTGAGATTAAAGGAGCCTCGTGAAGGCACACCTCGAACACTGGGATGCCCAAAAAGTACCGCGTGACCTAAGACTACGGAAATACCCCCCAATTTATGGGCCCAGTAAATTCGCGGCCCAGGCCCGTTCAGCGCAGGGGCCCATGGACAGAACCAAGGCCTTGCATGGTCCTCGGACTCAAGCCTATGGGGAAACCAAGTACAAAAGAGAAATATTACAAGTTTTGGACAGAACCAAGGCCTTGCATGGTCCTCGGACTCAAGCCTATGGGGAAACCAAGTACAAAAGAGAAATATTACAAGTTTTGGACAGAACCAAGGCCTTGCATGGTCCTCGGACTCAAGCCTATGGGGAAACCAAGTACAAAAGAGAAATATTACAAGTTTTGGACAGAGAAATATTACAAGTTTTGGACAGAACCAAGGCCTTGCATGGTCCTCGGACTCAAGCCTATGGGGAAACCAAGTACAAAAAAGAAAGCTTACAAGTTTTGGACAGAACCAAGGCCTTGCATAGTCCTCGGACTCAAGCCTATGGGGAAACCAAGTACAAAAAAGAAAGCTCACAAGTTTTGGACAGAGCCAAGGCCTTGCATGGTCCTCGGACTCAAGTCTATGGGTAAACCAAGTAAAAAAAAAAAAAAAGGGAGAAAAATTACAAGTGTTGGACAGTACCAAGGCCTTGCGTGGTCCTCGGACTCAAGCCTATGGGGAAACCAACTGCTCGGATAGGGAAAGTCCTCGGCTCAACTACTGTAAAGTGTTAAGGCCAATAAGAGTGTTCGGATGATGGCGAGACGCTCCGCTATTTCGGCAGCCTAAGGGGGCTGTTCACTTTTACGGGTGATATGCCTTCAAATAATTACTTCCTACACCACATAGAACATCCAGTTCTAATCTCAGTTTTGTTTCGAGCAAGTATCGCTATTTACAGGTACGAATTGCTATGTCAAACAATTCTATTAAAGTTATGGCGACATCTTTTTATTATCAAGTATTTCGGTCTTAGTCATCATTGATTTAGATGCAATATTATTGAGCCGAGCAGCACTTGCAAATTTATAAAAACAAAGAGACAGAATATGTGAAATGAAATAACAACAAATTTTTATTAATACGAAAAATTATTACAACGTACAAAGAGGGGCTCAAACAAGCCTATACAAAATGTGAACTGCCTAAGCAACAATAACATCCGTAGTACAGATATGTAAACAGTCAGGTGTCTTTTAAACTCGTCTTCAGAGTCTCTCCAATCTCTGTCTCAATACTGCTCATATTACGATAAGAACCTTCTTTGGGAAAAAATGAAGAAGGAAATAGTAAGGAAGAAATCAATGAAGAAGACGGAGGAGATGAATGAAGAAGATGGAGGACATGAGTAAGGAAGGAGGAGAAGAAGAGAGAAGAGATGAAAAGAAAGAAAAGGAGCAAAAGAGGGAGAAGAGAAAGCACCAGAATGGATCTGGTGCTGGGAAGACTAGGAAAGGAAGGCGGAGAGGGCCACCAGTGAACGAAGAAAGGAAGAAGCAGAGACACTTAATCCCTGCCTCGGTCCTGACTCCTGACATGCTGGGGCCATATTAGGTGAGCTCATAAGAGAGCGGTTGGTTATGATGATGGGAGTTCTCGACTCAATCACGCCGAAAGTTGGACGTGATGAGTCCCTACTTCGGATTTTGGCTGAAGGGAAGGTGAGACGAATCTTAAGTCTCCGCCACCCTTGTCCTGACCGAGCCATTTCAAGCTTTATAGGAACACGGTGCTTCGAGGAGGGGTATGGTTCCTTCATCACTCGTTCTGGTAAACGTATTCTGATTGGGTGTATAACAATGGGGTTAAGTGAACGCTAAGGGAGGCTAGGGGTTTCAGATCTCAGAAGGATGGAAGGGAGTCTGCACTAAAGTGATGGTCTCCTGCTTGCCTTCTTATAGGAAGAGCAAAATGAAGGGAATTAAATTCATTCAGGTTTCCAAAAAGAATCTGAAGAATAAAGGTATGTCCGTTCCACTTCCCCACCCCATCAGATGAGCCGCCGAACGTGAATTAACCTCGTAAAGGGAAGCCATTAAAGGCGCACCTTGGATAGCCAAACGGCAGGAGTAGGTTACGAGCGAATTAAAAGGAGTACCTGGTAAACCGGCGAATTTCCTGGACAGATGAAAACCGCCCACATTAATGCGGGGCTGAACTAAATAAGCCCTACTAAAGGCCCGGGTTTACCAAAACCCTCCTTTCCAACCCAGAAGTCGGATAGCAGGGTTTTGAGGGGCTATTGTGGGGCCCAATAATTTATGGGCCAGGCCCATTCGCCCTTAAAGAGTCCGAAGGCCCAAGCCGAGGCAAACTACGGCCCAAACTTTACAGTATAGAGCACCTAACGGTTTTGTGATGTAGCCGAGGACAACTCAGTCCTCGGCAGATCCAAAACCCCACCAGAAGAAGAAGGGTAAAACTGGTATAGGGCCAGACTTAAAAGAGAATCTAAGAATATCCGGGACAGCTGCTCTCATTGCCATTCAATGCGCTGCCCCTGACAGAGCCGTACTCTCCAGCTTTATCAACCATCCCCAACAATTCCGGGATTGGACTGATGGGACAAATGTCAGTTTTGTAAAGATTGACCCTACACGTGGACGAAGGACAGCGAATGCAGGCTAGTATAAAAGAAGAAGCAAGTGAATCTGGGAGGAGGAGGATCTCCAAAAAGAAAGACTCCCTAAGGGGAAACACCCTAATAACATGTGTAGACCATAAAAGGACCCGCCGTTAGGTAATCGGGGAAGACCTTAATGCTCCTCGGATCAAGTCCGAGGAGCCCAATCACAGTGGACGCCACGCTTCACGGCTTAAATGGTCAAACCCAACCCTTTTCTTTTACTGGAATCCCTCTAAAATCGAGCCCGGAGCATCGCCCCGCGACCAACGGCTAGCTTTTCAAGCCCACTCTCTACAAATCATATTGTGAGGGATCTTTCATGCGCGAGCCCAACATCCTTGTTGGGCCTCCAGAGAATTGTGTCCTTACAGTATTCGTTTAGTTTGGATTTCTTAGCTTTTAGTTTAGCTTTTTTTCTTAGCCTTTCTGAGATTTTTTACCCCAGCTTCATTGATTTCTGATTTGTATTCTAAAGTTGATTAAATTGTAGTTTTAGCTGCGTTTCTCTTTGTATCTGTAATTGATTGAGTTTGGGTTTGGAACTCTATAACTGAGTTTAGTACTGTGTTTTGATGATAATCAATTTTTTTTTTTTTTTTTTTTTTGTGTGGAAACTGAGCTATGGGTTTGAATTTGTTTAGTGGTAGTCTATGGTTGGTCTGCATTTATGCTTGCTTTCAATCAATTTGATGTCAGAATTATGACTTAGGATTTGATCTGCTACTGTTTACTTAAATTAATTTTTTGAGAACGTTGATTAATTTGTAGTTTTGAATTGTCTCACCCCTTATGCAGTCTCTTTTTTTTTTTTTTTTTTTTTTTTTTTTTTTTTTTTTTTTGCCATTGATTTCAGGATCAGGTACTAAGTTTTTGCCCTTCTGATTGATTTTTCATAGTTCCAGAAATCCCCCTACAAAATTCTCTAACCAGAAACCAATGGGTATGTATTTCTTATTTGAATTGTGATTGTGGGAATTATTGTTGATTGAAGAGATTGGCAGTAAAGATTGGGTTTCTAGGGTCGTTTTTGAGAAAATTCAAATAAATTTTTTGTTGTGTTTTGTTTGATTTGTTTCATGTGTTTTGACGATAATCAATTTGAATTTTTTTTTTTTTTTATATGCTTGAAATAGTTGGTCTTCTTTCACTCTCAATAGAATATATATATATTTATTTATTTATAGATGACCCCAACAATCCAGCTTTATGGATTTCCCTTTACTTCTTCTGATGTTTCCAATTCAAGTCTAAAATTCATTGTTCCATGGGTGGTTTGAAGGGCCATGAGAATTAGTAATTGGAGAATATCCTATTCCATGAAGCAGAGTGCTTCTAAGTGGACTCACTTTCTTAGCCATCTATGTGTCAATACTTGGTATTTTCTAAAGCACTTTGTGTTTTGCCACTTTCATTATAAATATGATTACGCTAATGGAATTCTTTGTCATAATAGTTGCTCCACTTCTTTTCAATCCTTAAAAAAAACACCATTATACATATACTTGGGAATTTTCTTTTGTGAATGCATTATTGATTTGAGTAGGTGGTTTTGGGTCAATTTACTATTTTTTGCAAAATGTTTTTGAGTATATGTTGATAAAATTTTCTGTATTGAGCTTTGTTTTCTTTTCTGTATCATAAATTGAAAGATGTATCTTGGAATTAAGTGGTGTGATACGTTATAACCAGTAGTAGAATGTGGGGCTTCATTTTCTTGGGCTACCCCAAAGATGGAACTCTGTGAATTGTATTTGCAACAGATGGTGAAGTCAGTTGTTTTGTAATTCTAGAGGGATTTATTCAGTTTTTTATGTGACAGTTGTTGGTTTCTGTAACTTCAACAGTTTACTGTTGGCTTATTATTTTAATATGTGTTGTTTTAGCTGTGTTTCTTATGTCTTAGGTTTGGAACTTTGTAATTGAGTTTAGTAGTGTGTTTTGACGATAATATTTTTTGAAGTGAGTTACATCTTCAATATTTTAAATAGATATTAAAATGGTGATAATCAATTTGAATTTTTTTGTGTGGAAACTGAGCTATGGGTTTGAATTTGTTTAGTGGAAACTGAGAGAGATGGAGTTATCAACTTGCTTTCATTACACAACATTCCTGATAATCTTAGCGATATTGGTGTGGAGTACGTTGAGTTTAGTTTTTCAGTTTTGTTTAGTTTTTCATAATTGAATATTATATTGCTTAACAACATTATTTTTGTCTTCAAACACATGAACATATGGACATGCAAGGTATGATGCAGCTGACACATTGATTAGATAAGATACATTATTAGATAAGATACATTCAAATACTTGCAAGGCTACGTGACTATAACTGAAAGTAACTGCATAAAACAAAATGGAATTCTTAAATCAATTAGAGGATTTAGTTTAGGCTTTTGCTTTTAATATCTGGGTTCCTTTGCCCCTATAAATTACTGGTCACTATGGAAAAAATGAGTTAAATTTAGCTAACAGCAGCAACTATGGTGATGCAGGTGATTGTTTTTTCATTGGATAGAATCATAAAATAATTTATGCTAATCTATTTAATTCTTGAAGAAAATAACATATATAGGAAGAGTTCTCATTTTTTTTTTTTTTTTTATGAGGGTAAACTGCCTGCTCTCACAATCAAATTGTTTGATGATATGAAGGACATTAAAAAAGAAAAATTTGCACTATACTGCACTGTTTCATTAAAATCTGCACTACACTACACTGTTTCAAACTTTCTGTACTGCACTATTTCTCTTCTATTAATGTTTCTTGGCTGAAAATTGGATTCTTACTGTTTTGCAGGTAGGGATTTAGCATTTTGATATCTGGCTTATTTGGTAATACAACTACAAGACGAGGAAAGTCAGATATTTACCAGTCTTTCCTTTATTCTGTACTATTTATTGCATATTTATTGGTAATATGTTTGTAGAAAGAATTTGAAATTGGAATATGATTGCATACTTAAGTTTCTTGGTTATCTCAAACTTGGTTTTATGTTTGGGTTAATTGTTTCATCTCAAGATTTCCATTGTTTTAATTACTTCTATGTACAATTTGTATTTTATCAAATAATCATGTTTTTATTTTTATCTTATTTTTTTTTAATTCTGAAGTTAGTATGTGAATGCTATATTTTTCTTCAATTAAGAAGAAAAATACAACTAAATGACTATAATCTCAAGTAAGGATGGGAATTCTACTCCATCAAGAAACTTTTTGACTCTTTTGAAGAAATTGACAAAGCAATTTAGCTTGATAAAATGACAGAAGTAGTATTCTTTAATTTAGCAAAATTACAAATATGATATTTAATATGTATATGTTGTAATACATTCCTCAACCTGTTCTATTGCTAGGCTTACATCAGTGAAACTTGATGTTCAAAGCAATATGCAACTCACACCAACATCTGTACCCAAGGAAAATAAAAGGGCATATTCAGGGACTTCTACAAAGCAACAAAGGAAGAAGATGCAAAAAACACTTTAAAGTTGTCTTTCAATCTCTAAGATTTTCTATGCACAATTTGGTTTTAATGGATTTGTGATTTTGGTACTAAAGACATAGTGGAACAAAGGAAATTTTTTTGCTTTTATGCACAATTTGGTTTTAAATTGAAACAGAGAGTAATTAAACTCCTTTATTTAGTTATTTGAGGATACAACTCTACTTCAATGTTTTTTAAATATTATGAATACAATGAATATTTAGTGGAAGTCATGAAATAAATGAAATTGAAAAAAAAAAAAAAGCCATAGTAAAAATACATGGTATTGGGATTTATGTGCAAATTAAAAACTGTTGGGAGGAGCTTCAACTTAAAACTGTGATCTATGTGTCATCTTTTGGGACAGTAATGATATTTTATGTCCTTCTATTATGGATATAATTTTTATTTATTTTTAATTAAAAAAATTAGTAGCATTCCCGTGCGATGTTCTTTTGTAATACTTATTAAACCAAATGTAAAAGCATATTATGATTATTGTAATATATTACTTCATAATATCTGTATTTATCTCATTTTTATTATTACTTCATAATATTACATGTTTCATCTTATATCAGAGTCAATTTAGCTTTCAATAATTGAAATTAGAGAGATGTTTAAATTTGAATGTGTTAACATTTGATTTAAAACTATCCCGTGCATCGCACGGGTTTGCGACTAGTATATATATAAAACAGAAGCCTCCGAAACTCTCATAATTTTCCATATCAGCACAATATTTAAATACAATTATCATTTTATTTAAATAAAATTATTTTTTTTAGTTCAAACTTAACCAAGAGTGAAATTTTATTTCTCTAACAAGTCCGACTTAAACTCAAACTCATCATTATCATTTTTTTTATATAAAATTATTTTTGTTTAATCAAAACTTAGCAAAGAGTGAAACTCTATCTTTCTAACAAGTCCAACTTAAACTCAAACTCAAAAGTTGATAATCTATATAAAAAAAAAAATTATGATAGGACTCAAAAAAAAAAAAAAATAACATTGAAAAAAAAGAGACTTACGTTGATAATCGTGAGTTTGGTTTTTGGGTCTATTTTTTTGGAAAAAAATTAAAGATGCAACCTATGTCTTATAAGGAACAATAAATTTTTATTTGGTATGTTATATATAAATTTGTTGAATTTAGTTTGGTTCCAAAGGATTCTACTTCAACTCTCACAATTTTTCACATCAGCATAATATTTAAATAAAATTGTCATTTTATTTAAATAAAATTATTATTTTTTAGTTCAAACTTAACCAAGAGTGAAACTCTATCTCCCTAACAAGTCCAACTTAAATTCAAACTCATCATTATCATTTTTTTTAAATAAAATTATTTTTGTTTAATAAAAACTTAACAAGGAGTGAAATTCTATCTCTCTAACAAGTCCAACCTAAACTCAAACTCAAACGTTGTTAATCTATATAAAAACAAAAATTATGATAGGACTTAAAAAAAGAGACTCACGTTGATAATCATGGGTTTGGTTTTTGGGTTGAAATTTCTACTAATTTTTTTTTTTTTTTTATTGTACATGGTAGATAAAGCATCTCTATTTTTTTGGAAAAAAAATCAAAGATGCAACCTATGTCTTCCAACCTAGAGAATGGTAAATTTTTATTTTGTATGTTATTATAAATTTGTTGAATTTGGGTTGGTTCTGAAGTAGAATTTGGGGTTTTTATAAATTTTGAAGTTTTAAGTCTTGGAGTTTTTGGTATTTGCGTTTCAGTAGGTTGATCTTAATTCTTCACCTTAAATGCTTTTTATTTAGGTTTATGTGATTTTTCGTATTCCTATTAAAAGCTATATTTTTGGTTGATTAATTATTTGTTTGGATTAATTTCAATTAATTATTTGTTTGGATTCAACATAAAAGATAATGGAACTAGGTATTATAATTTTGATATTGTTCCATGTTTTGAATTGTCTATATTGTTATTACTACGAGAAAGTCATATTACTATTCAAATTTGAAACTTGGTGTCTTCCTCATATCATGGTCTTTGTTTATATATTTGCAATTTATATTAGTTTTGAGTGTGTGTGTGTATATAACTATTGGGAGTTTTACTCTATTAATTTAAGAACTGTAAATTATTTTGTAGGTTTCGGTAACTATACACTTGCAACTCAATAACGTTCAATGTTAGACAACACTTCTAAACTATGGAAAAGTATAGAAGTTAAATATTTCTTCATTTTTAAAAAAAAAAAAATACTATCTAGCAAAATGTCTATTTACTCATTGTTGTATTTTTTTTTTTTTTCAGAGTCAATAACTTTTCCATGTATCGCATGGGTTAGCGACTAGTTTTTATAAAAATCATAGATATAATACATGTAAATACTTTTTGTAGACCAATTATGTTTTTAGAGAAATTTTAAAAGTTAAGCAATTTTTACTTAATAAGTGATGATGTGATGTTCTATGTATTGTGTGTTGCTTTTGGGATAAGGATAACGCATGTGGATGGATCAGGACTATTTGTAATAAGCATATTACGCATTTGTTGTGTCATTTGTGGTGGTTTTGGTTAAGGTTGTCTATCACTTTTGGGGCTGAATTGTTATGATATGAAATGTGAATATGGTGATCTATAGCCTTCCTTGACTCCAAAATTTCTGCAATTCTATTCAATGAAGATTGAACATATATATATATATATATATATATAGTCTTGTATCGCACAAGTTTGTCTCCATTGAACACTATGGCTCGGGTTCTTGATTTTGAGGTATGGAACACCTAAAGCATTCAAGATGAATGAAAAATTTGAAGAAGCGTGGAAGAAATTCACATTAACAACAGAGGAGATTGAAGCAATTGAGACAACTTGTGTACCAATCTTTGCACGGACTCTCGGAATCTAGGATTCATATAATGCTAGAGGGGCTTAGCAGGGATAGAGAAAACTCCAAATGCAAATAAACTGAATTTGTTAAGTGTGAGCCACACTATTGATATTTATAAAAATTAAAATAAAATAAAAGATGATTTGAGGAAGTTTAGAAAATTAATGGAGTATAAACGATGTAATTCACCTCCAATAAAAATATATCAAGTAAGGTTGTAGCTTAAGGTTATAATCAATTTTGTAATTAAACTTTCTCTTAATAAAAATAAATAAATAATATTTTAATAAAATGTAGTTTAAAAAAATTATTTAAAAAAATTTTGTTCAAAATAAAATAGTTAAAAAATTTGCACAATGGTTAGACTTGTTAATTTTTTTGCATAGTGCTTAGAGTTTCTAGTTTAACCAAAACAAAAAACCAGCATAGCCATATTCACCACTGTTGGGGGGACCACAATTTGACTCCCTACAACCACTCTAAAAATAGGGCCACGTGGTGTGATGTCGAAAGTCATAAAAGATTTGAGTGTGTCTTCCTTATTATCAATTAATTTTGAGGTGGAATGGCATAGCTCACGGTCCGACAAATGGTATCAGAGCCAAGGTCATGGATTCGAGTCATGGTAGTGTTATTGTGAGGGAGGGATTGTTGGGGGGACCACAATTTGACTCCCTACAACCACTCTAAAAATAGGCCCGTGAGGTGTGATGTTGAAAGTTATAAAAGATTTGAGTGTTTTTCTCATCACCAATTGGTTTTGAGGTGGAATGACACAGCTCACGGTTCGACAATCTCTAGCAAAACACACTCTTGCACGTAGCTTCTCTCGTTTTACCAAAAAAGAATACACTTTCTATAAGCTACAACACCTCTCTCTCTCTCTCTCTCTCTCTCTCTCTCTCTCTCTCTCTCTCTCTCTCTCTCTCTCTCTCTCTCTCTCTCTCTCTCGTTATTACGAATCAAACACAATTGCACTCCACAAAATGCTTATTCAAGTTTCAGATTCTAAATCACACAGTAATACAACTAGGACTATTGTTAAATCTCTGTTTGGTTGTTGAGAAAATTTATGAATTTTGATTTCTTTGGTTGTTCAATACTATAGATCCGTTGCAATGAAGTAAATTTTGAAATTCCTATTACTCTATTTTAATAAATGCCTCTTATTTTTGTGTTATTAGGTTTGGATCTAATGTTTCTTACAGTTTTTTTATTTTTTTATTTTATTTTTGGTTCAGATCTATTCAAATTATAGGAAAAGATAGTGTATTTGATCTTATCGAGAATAAGGTGTTTGTTGTTTAAACTCAACCAAGAGTTCACTTTGGAGAGCAATGTGATGTTAGCCATTTTAGGGGATTTGGTAAATGTAGGATCTTGTGGTGGTTGTTTGGAGAGCTTAGATTGGTTTTGGAATTGGTGGGTGGTTTGATTTGGGTTCAAATTTTGTGTCTATGTGTCACATTGGCTGTGTTAGGCTTATTTGACTATGAAACCTTATTCAGTTTAAGGTTTTGATCAATGTAGGATCAAAACCTTGGCTGTAATAAATGATGAGAATCAAATTGGCTGTGTTAGCCAATATATAAATATATAAATATATATATATATATATATATATTTACTTGTGTTAGTCAATATTCAAGACAAGGTTTCTCAAAAAAAAAAGAAAAAGAAAAAAAAAGACAATGTTTGTGACGTAAACTTAACCAAGAGTCAAGTTTGTGGGCCTATAAAATGTTAGCCATTTTGCAGGGCTTTGATTAATGTAGGATTTTCAGGAACTTTCTAGATTTTAGGTTTGATTTGCAAATGATGGGCTGTAGATTTAAGACCCAATGTGTGATCTATGTTCCTTAGTAGTAGTTATTAAATGGTGGGGATCATGTTGGCCGTGTTAGGGTTTTTTTTAATGAAAATTGATAGGGTTGGAATCTAAGCATCTACTCCTTTTTATTGACATCTTTTGTTTTTTTGTTGCGTGACTTGCTGACCATTAATTCATTTATGCAATATTTTCCACTGTACAGCATAATTTTCATGTAATTAAGGCCAGAGGTTCATGTTGAGGACATTTGTCAAGAACTTAAGGCTCATGATTGAGTAGAATATCATGTGAATGTTCTCTTAATGACATGATCAAATTAGTGATAATATTGGCTTTAAACCAAACCCCTAGAGATCAATGCTCACTACACACTAGTGATGAGATGTAGTGTTAGGCTCATTTGACGACCGTCTCTCATGTAATTGCGTAGAGAATTTTAATTAATATCAAAATCATCAAGAATTTGACTTATTGACATCTTTTGTTTTTAAAATGGGTGACTTGTTGATCATTAGTCCATTATGCAATATTTTCCACCATGTGACATAATTTTCATGTAAAGGCTAGAAATTCATGAAATTCATCAACTTAAGGCTCATGATTAAGTACAATATCATGTGAATGTGCTCTTAATTACATGATTAAATTAGTTATAGTATTGGCTTTAAGCCAAACCCCCAAAGATCAATGCTCACCACATACTAGTGATGAGAAGTAGTGTTAGGTTCATTTGACGACCATCTCTCACATAACTACATAGAGATTTTTCATCAATATCAAAATCTTCAAGAATTTGACTTACTGACATCTTTTGTTTTTTGGTTAGGTGACTTGTTAAACATTAATTTTTATCTAAGACCACAAATTCATGTTGAGTACATTTGTTTGGAACCTAAGGCTCATGATGGAGTAAAATATCATGTGTATGTACTCTAAATGACATGATTAAATTTGTGATAATATAGGCTTTAAGCAAAACCCCCAGTAATCAATACTCACCTCACACAAGTGATGAGATGTAGCGTTAGGTTCATTTGACAACCATCTTTTAGGTAACTGTGTAGAGATTATTCAAGAATGTCAGAATCATCTAGAATTTCACTGTTTTTTTTTTTTTTTTTTTTTTTTTTTTTTTTTTTTTTGGGGTGACTTGTTTCTTTTTTTTATTGCCAGAGACGAGTTTGACTCTGCTTTGAAAAAGAAGCTTAAACTAAAGGTAGCGGCAAAGAACCATATTAAGAAAAGCACATGAGTTGCAAAAGAGGCACCCATTACAAAGCCAGAAAGAGAAGCTGAGTGTGAGTTGGGGGTGATGCAATTGGAGACTACTATCTCGTGATGATACATAGGTAATTTGTGGTTCCTTGAGTTTTGTATATAGTGATTCTTCAATCACTTTCTCACTATTATTATACTATTTTAATGAAGAATTTGCCAAAGACCAATACTCGTGTTTCTCGAAACGGCGTAGTGATTGCTCTTCAAGACTTTGAGTTGATTTGTTCACTACCTTTTTTTTTTTCTTGTAACCAGCCAATTACTGCTATTGTTGCCACACCTGTATCAATATTTCAACGACACTAATCTATCACCTACAAGTTAACAGAATTGATAATGCTACTGATTTGATTTTGAATGTGCTTGTTGCAGGCAACGTGCTCCTTCTTAAGGCAGCCTGCAAATATTTGGTTCAAACTTTCCATGCTAAAGGATGGTTTTTTTGGGGAACTATTTTCCATTACAATGCTGTTGATACTTGATACAATATTTAAGCAATGTGCTTGTTAGGAGGTAAGGAAATGAGGGTATACAAGAAATACAAATCCAGAAATTCATTTGTCCGGAGCACAAGTTTCATGATGGTGTAAAATCTCATGTGTATGTGTGCTATTAATGGCATAATTCCCTTAGTGATAGTATAGGCTTTAAGCCAAACCCCCCCTATATCAATACTTGCCACAGATAAGTGATGAGATATGCTAGGTTCATTGGATGAAATAAAAATTTCATGTTCCACTTTGTTCTTCACTAATTACAATTTGCTACACATCATTTTTTCCTAATAAAGTAATCAAAGTGGAAAGACATAAGACGCATAGTATATTACAATTGGTGGAGCAAAAAATTGAATATTCATAGTGGAACAAAGGACTATTATTCCACTTGATGATCATTTTTCACTTAACAGCATAGATATTCTTCATAAGTACCAATGCTATCCACTTTGATTAATTTTTTCCTAATAAAGTAATCAAAGTGGAAAGAAATAAGAAGTATAGTATATCACAATTAGTGGATTATAAAATTAAATATTCATAGTGGAAAAAATGAATATTATTCCACTTGATGATCATTTTTCACCTAATGAGAACATTATGAAAGCTATTACTTTTTCATACTGAGAGGGTATTTCAAGAAGTTGTGCCTATTAGACATTTAGACCTTACGGTTAAGAACGAGTCACTACTAAAAAACTTTGCGGACTAAGATTCTTTAGAGTTTTTAGGGTACTCTATTAAATAAAGTTCTCTTAATCTTGACGTTTGATTACATTATAAATTGTTGAAATTATGCCATGTCATTAATTTACTGATAAAATTCTTAAAATAATGGTGCCACAGTTATTAAGAAAAAAAAATCATATTTTGTGTTTATTAATTCATTTTATTTCTTTTCCTTTTTAAAAAAATAAAAGAAAACTCAAATTAATCTAAAACGTAGAAAAGATTGCAAACTGCCCATACCTCCTCTATTCTATCACAGCCGGCAGAAAGCTCTAGACAATTTCAAAATTGGCTTGAATGAGTAAAGTCCTAAAGAAAACTAATATTTGTAATTTTGCTTAGACAAAATGTTGCACGTATGAGAAGAAAATAGATTATTAAGGTTTATGATCGAATTTATAAGTTGCTACTGAGTTTTGTTGGGTATAACAGATGGTTAGGCAGTCCATGTAAGGCTTGCGATGGGCTGGATTTTTAGGGGTAACCTTTGATCTTGTGTCGGCACAGCTGTGAGAACAAAGGAGGAGGGTGGAATTTGCAGAATCTGGCCTTCCTTTGTTTTAGATCTGAGTTTTATTTTCTATTAATAAAAATTCAAAATATGATTTTTTTTTTTTTTTTTTTGATAATTGACATGCATGGCACCATTATTTTAATAATTTTGTTAGTAAATGAATGACATGTCATAATCTCAACCATTTATTATTATATAATGAAAGGTCAAGATTAAGAAAACTCTATGTGGTAGAATACCTGGGAACTCTAGAGGATCTTGATCCAGACTTTTGCTTAGTGTACTCTTGAAAACTAACTTTACTTGTTCTTCCTCATGCTGCAGTTAAATACATGAAAATGATTGTGACACTAATGTTTGTGTCCTGCAGTTAAGACCGTGAAAAGATTTGGAACTTTTTGTAGACCAATTACGTTCAAAGAAAAATTTTGGAAGTTATGCAATTTTTACTCAGTGATGATGTGATCTCCTATGTATTGTGTGTGGATGGACTAGGACCATTTGCAATAAGCATATTACGCATATGTTGTGTCATATGTGGCGATTTTGGTTAAGGTTCCCTTCTCTGCCACTTTTTGGGATGAACTGTTATGATTCTTAAGAAATGTGAATATGGTATCTATAGCCTTCCTTGACTCCAAAAGGTATGACATTTTATGGTCTAATATATTAATTACTTTGGTTCTCAGCGAAAAAAGAAAAGAAAAAAGGTTTTCTGGGTATTTTGGTAGTTTTCAAGGTCTTAAGGGGGTATTTTGAACATTCTAAATGTTTTGTGGACATTTTGGGTCATTTTCAATATTTGGTAGTATTTTGATCATTTTTGGAGATCTAGAGAATATTTTGGTCATTTCAAAGATTTTAGAGGTTTAATGTTATTTCGGCCATTTTAGAGGTTTTATGGACATTTTGATCATTCTTGAGATTTTAAAAGTATTCTTATTATTCTAGAGATTATTTTAGGTTGTTTGGATAATTATTTCAGCCAATGTATATAGTTCTACCTCTAAGTTTCTAAATTAAAAAAAAAAAAAAAAAAAGTGTTCTACCTCCAAGGAATTTGGCCTTATTTATTGATACTTGCTTTTGAAAACTTGTGAATTTCATGCGGTTTTAGGTTTTTCTTTGTCTTCCTATAATTTGGTTTCTAATGTTCTACCACTGTTAAATGGCATCCTTCACCTCAATGGTGGATTAAGCTAAACAAAAATTGGCCCTCACTCAGTTTTCTAGAGTTAGTTAGGGGTGAGGGGTTACTTAGGGTTTCAAATGGTACCCGGATTAGTCTTGAAACAAACAAGAGTGCTGATAACTTGGCCAGTCTTGAACTATCTCAATTGTGGGATCTTATTTTATTTTCATCTCCTCTTGTATCTTGTTCGGAGGTTTGTTGTATTGGATAATTTGGAGGAGTCTTGTTTCAAACTTTTCTTAATATTATGCATCCTTATTTACTAAAAATAGAACTTTATTTTGAAACCTAGCTGCCTTCTTTGCCCTAGAGTTAAGTAGGGGTACTAGTCTTGTATCGCACAAGTTTGTCTCCACTATGGCTCGAGTTGTAGATTTTGAGGTATGGAACACCTAAAGCATGCAAGATGAATGAAAAATTTCAAGAGGCGTGGAAGAAATTCACATTAACATTAGAGGAGATTGAAGCAATTGAGACAACTTGTATATCAGTCTTTGCACGGACTCTTGGACTCGAGGATTCATATAATGCTAGAAGGGGCTCCGCTGGTATAGAGAAAGCTCTAACTGCAAATAACTGAATTTGTTAAGTATGAGCCACATTATCGATATTTTAAAAATTAAAAATAAAATGAAATAAAAAGATGATTTCAAGAAGTTTAGAAAATAAGGAGTGTAAACCACGTAGGGAAGAAAGGGATAAGGCAACAAATTGTGTTTGGTAATTAGAAGATGAGCTAGATTTTTAATTAAACCAACTTATTTCAAATGTATTAGTTTTAGCATTAACCGCGTTGAAAACTTGAAAATAGTAGTGAAAGAAGAATATGAAAGATTTGGTTGAAATTGTTGATTCGTTTAGAAAAATAAAAAAACTAAATTACAAATTACACCCTCTTAATTTTTTTTATTTTTTTTGGTTGAAATTCAATTCAATCTTGTAACTTTTGATTTATTCATTCAATTCAACCTATATTTCTATATTTCTATAGGGGTGCCTACTTGGCCAGTTGTGCATAGCCTTACAAGAAATTGACATAAATCAATAGAAGGATGGCATTGGAAAAAGAGCCTGTGATACGGTGGCCTTAGCACACATTCATTCATAAAAGTGAACTACTAATGAGTTCTAGCTCAAAGAGAACTCCCTCCTCCCACAAGAATGGGTGGAGGGTGAGGCTGTGAGTTCAAAAGGCATTGGGTGTGTAACTTATCAATGGAAAAAAAGTTAAAAGGTTCATGAGAGTGATCTTAAAGTATTGTGCCACAGATTTCTAATTTACTCGAAACAAAAACCAGCATCGCCAAATTCACCACCACCAATACACACTCTCGCACATAGCTTTGCTCATTTTATCAAAAAAGAATACGCTTCCATAAGCTGCAACACCTCTCTCTCTCTCTCTCTCAACATTTCATCAATGGCTTGTGTAAGTCCCTGTCTCTCTCGAATGTTATTACAAATCAAACACAATTGCACTCCACAAAATGCTTATTCTTTCAAATTCTGAATCACAGAGTAATACAGCCAGGACTATTGTTAATCTTTGTTTGGTTGCTGAGAAATATTTATGAAATTTGATTTCTTTGGTTGTTCAGTATGGTAGATCCGTTGAAATGAAGCGAATTCTAAATTTTCTACTACTCTATTTTAATAAATGCGTCCCCTTTTTTTGTTATTAGGTTTGAATTTAATGTTTCTTACAGTTTTTTAATTTTGAATTTTATTTTTGGTTTAGATCTATTCAAATTATAGGAAAAGTGAGTGTATTTGATGTTATTGAATATAAGGTGTTTGTTGTTAAAGCTCAACCAAGAGTTCACTTTGGAGGGCAATGCAATGATAAGCCATTTTAGGAGATCTGGTAAATGTAGGATCTCATGGTGGTTGTTTGGAAAGCTTGGGATTGGTTTGGAATTGATGGTTGGTTTAATTTGGGTTCAAATTTTGCGATCTATGTGTCACATTGGCTATGCTAGGCTTATTTGACTGTGAAATGTTATCCATTTTGGGGTTTTGATTAGTGTTGGATCTTGTGGCAGTTGTTGGGAGACTCTAGGATTGGTTTTGGGAATGATTGGGGGGTTGATTTGTCTCCAAATTCTGTGATTTAGGTGTATTAGTAGTAGTGATTAGATGGTGGGGATCACATTTCTGGGTTAGGATTATTCGACTATGAAATTTTAGCCATTTTGGGGTTTTGATCAATTTAAGATGTCGTGGCAACTATTAGAAGAGTTTGGGATTGGTTTTGGAAATGGTGGGTGGTTGATTTGGGTTCAAAATGTGTGATCTGTATGGATTAGTGGTAGTAATAAATTGGTGGGGATCAGATTGGCTGTGTTAGGCTTATTTGACAATGAAACGTTATCCAGTTTAAGGTTTTGATCAATTTAGGATCTTCGGGCAATTGGTAGGAGACTTTGGAAGGACATGATGGGGATTGTCTTAGCACCAAATTGTGTGATTTATGTTGAATAGTAGTAGTATGTAAATGATGGGAATCACATTTGCTATGTTAGTCTTTGTGACTTAACCAAGAGTTAAGTTTATGGGCCTATGAAATGTTAGCCATTTTGGGCTTTGATTAACGTAAGATTTTCTGGGACTTATTAGATTTTAGGTTTGGTTTTGCAAATGATGGGCTGTTGATTTAAGTCCCAATGTGTGATCTTTATTCATTAGTATAGTAGTAATTAAATGGTGGTCCCAATGTGTGATCTATGTTTAGTAGTAGTAGTTATTAAATGGTGGGGATCATGTTGGCTGTGTTAGGGTTTTTGTTATTTATTTATATTTATATTTATACTATATTATATTATATATATATATATATTATATTTGAGTCCCAAGGTTTTTGTTTTTTTATGAAAATTGATAGGGTTGGAAAGTAGGCATCGGCTCCTTTTTATTAATATTGGTAAGTTACACAGCCAGCAAATTTTGAATTCAAGACCTTACTCTTGATTCCATTATGGAGGAGGAAGTGTAATTTGAGCTAGAACTCATTGTTATGGTAAAATTGCTCTGATTAATTTGTCCATAGCATCTACTTCATAATAGTTACAACTTTGAACATAATCGTGTATATCAACAAAATTGGTGAAAAGAATTCATCCAAGAAGATTATCAAAATCAATAAAATGTTCTATGCTACTAATATGGTACCTATCTTTGCACATTAATACAAACAACAGCATTACTGAGACTACCTGATAGACACATATAGCTCATGTTTAGTGGTAAAAAATGGTAGATAATTCAGATAACAAAGTCACAATCACAACTGACTTGGTATATAAACCATTTACAAAATGGGACTTTTTGAAAGAGTTTTCACAGCCTAAGAATACCCATTTACAAAAGAGCAAACAAGTCATACAAAAACACTAGGTGTGCGTTTGGCATTGGCTTAAAAAGTCAGATTTTTTTACTATTTAGCTTATTTTTGTTACTATTTATAGGCCCTATTGCACTTTTTGGTATTATTCATAGGTTTCACTGTACTATTTCAGTTACTTTTTAGCTTTATCTACTATACTTTCAAAAAAAAAATTTCAATTTCAGCTAAATAAACTGTTACTAAACAGACACTAGAAAAGAAGAAAACAAAGGAAATTTGAAAGAAAGTATTGATCTTTATGACTAATATTGATCTAGGTTTGCAAAGAAAACAAAAATTGAACTCAGATTAGATCAATAATATTGTGTTCCACATTTTCAATAAAAAAATGTAAAACTAAAACCAAAGAGAGAGAGAGAGTGAGAGAATGTGCATGAAATGCTTACTTATTGGGTTTTAATTGGAACAAAGCTAAGCTTGAAATTGATCCAACCAAACTTATCCAACATAATCCAACATAGGCATTTTTGCAGTGGATGCAATTGCTAGGTCCTAAGAATGGCCTTAAGTTCAAGTTTTGTACAAGTTGCCTCGAGGTCCACTTAAGTTTGTGGACTAAGATATATGGTTATTTATATTTGTATAATTGTGGCATGTGAGGATTGACCTGAAAGTATGTACGTAATCAGCTATATGTGCTGATTCAATAATTACAGAGTTTGGCCTGCATGATTGAATTTATGGCCTATGGGACCAGGGTTAGTGTTAGATTTGGGCCTTATTCCCAATGCTAACCATGCAATTCATTTTGTTATGAGTTTTCCTTGATAAGTTGTTGATAGCATGGTCCTTAGAAATCAACTATTTTTAAATTTGTGATTGCCCCTTCCTACTGCTTGCAGTTCAGTTGTACGGTCATGTTGTAGTTTTTGAAAGTTTTTGAGCACCATGCTTAGTAGCCAAAAAAAATCAATGTTATGCAGAAGGTAGAAGTGTTTAAGGGTATGAAACTGCCTTGAGTACTGTTTCTTTTTTGGGAATTTTGGTTGAGAAGGCCAATGATGGGAGGGTTTAAACCTTGGTTTTCCTCCTTATGTGTTTATTTTCTTGCTCAAACAAGTATTAGAAGTCTAAAGAAATTTGTAATTGGTTAGTATGGATTTTTACACCAGTTTTGTAATCATGTTGACTCGCCCAATATTTTGTTGGTAATGGCTTATGAAAGTGATCTAGTCTGCTAATCATAGCACTATCTAGCTCAGTTTTTTTGAACTGGTGCGTCCATGTCTTCTTAGGTCCCTAAAATGAGGTCGACTTCTCACAAAAAACTTTCCTCTTTGCTTATCAGACTGTAGTTCACCATTAGGCCTGCTTCCTCTCATTGTATAGCGTCCTGCTACCATCTTTTCGAAGTCGCTGCCTTACAATTCAACGTCAAGAACATGTTTACCGTGATCAGACCGGTCTTTCTCCAAAAGCTTTACCAGTAATGTTTCCAATTTTTTTTTTTTAATTACTTGCCAATTAAATATGATTTAGGCTTTTGGCATTTC
This sequence comes from Quercus lobata, assembly GCF_001633185.2. Classification (NCBI taxonomy): domain Eukaryota; kingdom Viridiplantae; phylum Streptophyta; class Magnoliopsida; order Fagales; family Fagaceae; genus Quercus; species Quercus lobata. The sequence goes on along the minus strand of NC_044908.1, from coordinate 9,850,523 downwards.
AATTGGCTTGATTTTGATTTAGGGTCACGTTTGGGGGTGCTTTTATTTTGAATAATTAGCAGAGATTAATGAGGTAGAGTGGTTTTTGATAATTCAATTATTCGGTGCATTGCCTTCTGTTTGGAAAAAAATTGATGGCAATTGCAAGGCCAAAACAACACGACAGGTTCAACACATTAGATATTTCTAAATCATTTTAACTTTTATTCAGTTTAGTTTTAGTTTCAATTTTAATTTGCTAACTGTTGTCAATTGACTTTTAGTTTGGGTATTATTGATTTCTAAAGTCAATTTGGATTTAAAGAATGTAATATGCACCCAAAAAATTTGTAAATTAGATTGCATTTGTTTGTTAATATAATTCATAGTCGATAAAACACTTCCTCCCCGCTCTTTCTTTTGTCTAATTTAGATTTGTCTCTCTTCACTGCTAAAGCAATTCTCACGGTCCCTAAAAGTCAAACTTTTGGGTATTGGATTTGGGTTGTGAGTTTTGTATTATAGTTTTTTTTACAGGTTGGTTGAATTGTGGGTTAGTTTGCAAAGCCAGAATTTGATCCATTACAATTTACAAAGTGGGCAATTTGCCATTCAAGAAGCTTTGCTACTGGAGCCTATATTGGCATGCTAGAGATCGGTATGTGACATGTGATTTCCTTTATCTACTTTTTTATTGTTAGCCCACCAAAAATGTAAATATACTTTCAAACCATTAATATTGAACCATCACTTGCTTTTATATTTTGTTGAGAAAGATTAAATGCAGAATAGTTATAAATATACTACAAGTTGAACATTTATATGTCTGCAAATCACATTTACAAATATGCAGAGATGGTAGTGTGTGTGGATGTGTACAATTGAACCGTCTATCTTAATCGATTCCCTTGCTTCTGCAGAAATATCTTCTGAGGGTGGGCAACATTTTTACTTGCAATGTTGAAGTTGAATTGCATGAAATAGAGATTGAGTCTATTGATGTAACTAGAAAAGCAGAAGGATGCAGAAGAATGCACTATTATAATGGTAAGTTTTTTCTAATGGTCAGATTTGCATAAATTGCATGAAATAGCGATCTTCCTATGCCTTAAATATACCTTGCAACCATAGTCAAATATGTTCAAACCTGAATCTTCACTGCTTCTCCCTTTTTAAGTTTTTATTGTTTCTGAATATGCCGTAGTAAAAGGAAAACATCACAAAATACGATGAGATTATGGTTTTTGTAAGAAGAAACAATAGTCATATGGATTTTGTTAGGTTTTACGAACTACATACATTATAGTAATAGTCATAAAAAAAATAAAAATAAAAAAAGAGTTCTACTAATAGTTAGAGTTAACATTATGAGACAATGGTTTATGTTTTTAGGTTTTTTCTTATTTTTTGTTCTAAATTTTGGGATTTTTTTTTTTTGGCTTCTAGTGCCTTTTTTGTTTTGTTAATTAAAGCTATGATTTTTCGTTGATTAAAATTGTTATTATTTGGGCTAATTCTTAAAATCTTGATTTTTTTACACTATTACAAATCAACCATTTAGTAGGTTTGCTTTGTCATTCTTATTTCTAAAGTCTACCCAATATATTCTAATCAATACCTACAAAAAAAATTAATTAAGAATGCACTGGATGCTATGAAAGCAAACTTAATTGTTGATATGACTCTTAGTTGAGAAAGAAAAGAAAAATTATGATGGGTTGATTAAAATTTGGTGTGTTTGATGCTCTCTAATTGTTTAGTATGTTTAAGATAATTCTTCAGTTAACTCTTACCCAAACAACAACTCATATTGAGGGAACAATTTTGCTAGTAGTCTGCAGAATTTTCAGGGAATCAATTAAGAAAAATATAGTGGAAAAGAGACAAACATGATTGCCATTGTTCTCGATCGCTGACTTGGCCTCGACATCTCTCTAGGTTATTCTCAATTAATTTGGGTCACTACATTAATAATGTAATTAATTTTAGGTTTAGGTTTTGTAATTTTCTTCCTCCCGATAAACCCTTCTTCTTTACCTCTCGCAAGTCTGTTCTCTTTCTTCTTTTCCTCAAACCTATTGTAGTCTGCCTCCTCTGTAACTTCTCTTCCTGCAAACAAAATCCCAACAAAATTAGCGGTATTTTGCACCTAAGTTGTCCGCCTAATTTACACCTATGCACCACTCCTTTCAGTTCTGACTACAAAGTCTCTCTCCTTCTCTATGTATATGTGTATGTATGTGCGAAGTTTGTCTTTTACAAGTTTTCAATTGGTAATATTTTCGTTTTGATTGGGATTGCTTAGGTGTTCTAAGTTAGAGTGCATTTTGAGAAGGATGTGCAAAGCAAGAGGCAGCCAAGAAGATATATGCTAGGTACATGAAACTTTCCCTTCTAATTTTAATTGAGTCTTTGTTTTTGTGAATTATGGTGGGGTAATGGTTTAGTTAAAATTTTACCTAATTTTCCTTGGAAGCGGGAATTTGGAGGAATATTTTAGGGTGATTCAAGTGTGGTTATTAATCTGCAGATTGGTTCAGAAAGTTCATCAACAACAACACCAGTTGTTGAAGAAGCTAAGGCCATATTTGCCCACTTGTGAGAATGGGAATTTCTGCATACCAGGAAGGATGCAAATGAAGCTGACTATCTTGAATGCCTAATGTATTAAGCAAGCAATACAAAATGTTTTAATGCTTTTGTGGTTTTGCTCTGTTAGTATTCTGTTTCATCATTGATAGCTATAAAGATTCTTCTTTTTCTTTTTTCTTTTTTCTTTTTTCTTTTTTGTGTGTGTGTGTGTGTGTGTGTGTGTGTGTGTCATATTGAGTTCCTGTTGGGTTTTCATTGTTGGTGGGAAAGTAACCTTTTCCTCTTTATTTTGTGAAAAGAGTTTTTGAGAAATTCACAGTTTATTGATCATTGAGTTTTTGATATCTATGTCTCTCATTGTTCCCATTTATTTGATATTTGTGGCTTAGTTGATCCTTTTTAATGTTTGGCTTATAAAAAACTTCTTTAAAGATAACGTTCTTAATCTCTCTCAAAGATTCAAAAAAATATGTAGCCAAATATTTTCAAAACTCCAATGTGAATGTTCAGTTATTTAATTGTAGTTTTGGTTGTATTTTGATTAGAGCAATGGTTATTAGTTCATCTCACACGCACAATCGTGCATAAGTATTTTCCATTTTTATTATATAGTGTTTTTTTTACATTTTAATTTTAAAACCAACCTTTCACGATTTGCATTTATTCATATGCTGCGCATAGCCTGTCCCCTCTCTCATCCATCGTTCTTTCCATTGTCAATCTCTCATATGTAGACCCAACGCAGTAATAACCTGCAAGGGCATGACCATGTCTGCCATCTCCAACCCGACCTTAGTATCATACCATTCTCTATTGGTAATTTTTAATTAATCTATGACTTCTTTTCCTATTGTCCATAATTAGGTTTGCTGTCAATTTTGGGATTTTGATTCCTAACCCTTTTTCCTCTCTATTCTTTTTTTGGTTGAAGTCAAGGAAGCACCCTAGAAGTTCAAATACTACCACCTGAGTTGTTATTAGGGTATGGGTTTTGCAAAGCGTGGAGAGATAGAACAGAGGGCTGTATCCACCAGCCTATAGCCAACATTAGACAGTGGAATTCAATCAAACCCATATATATCTCCTTACTATATTCTTCTATATTGTAAAATTGACTTTTTTTTGTTTGTTCTTTTGGTTTTACTGATTCTTTTCTGCGATAAGAGTTCATAACCAAGTAAGTATGCTATTCATAAATTACCATTGTTTCTTTCCTTTCCTTTAAATATATATAAATATATATATATATATATATATATATATTTATTAAAGTTTAGGCAATTTCTCTTTACCTATGTGTTTGAGATTTTCTTTCTTAATCTTCTTCTTCTATTCTGTCTAGAATTGGTTTTTGTGGAATTTCATAATTTGGTGTATTCAATATTCTTTTCCATTGCCAACATTAATGTTGAAGCAATTTAAGAAACCAAAAGGCAAGAAAAATCTATGGAGGTATTCCCTAGAATTTATTTTTCTTCTGGGTTTTAATTTTGTATTCTTTGAGGATTTTCAGTTTAGTTGGATATAAAGTTTTGTATTTTTATATTTTTCTTATGGGTTTTAATTTTGTGTATTCTTTGAGAGATGAATGTCCCTTGTCGTAAATTATACTAAATTTGCTTAAAGTAGAATTATAAGTTCAATTGTTTGATGCATGCAAGGTGTTTTACTTTTTCATCTGTCATCTATTGCTGTGTGAAATTATTATAGTGAGCAAAAGATAATCTCTCATCCTAGATTTTCCTACACACATACCTCATTTTAAATGAATTAGAAGAAAAAAAAAAACTTTTTTTGCCCCCTTCTCAATACTTTTTCCCTTAGAACTTGGTTGACAATGATAAACCATGCCTTTTATCCTTTATATTTATGCAAGTTCATTCATTGTTTTTTATGTTTGCAGCATTAGGTGAAGCATATCAAGTTTTAAATGATCCGCTGCATCTTCTCAAAAAAAAAAAAAAAATGATCAATTGATCAAGATGGAAAAATTTTGCATATCTAGGTATGATTTTATGCTTGCACTTAGGGAAAAATTTGTGAGTTTCATATTACTATTAAAGTAGAGTGAGGATTCTACAAGTAGAACAATATTTGAATTTCAAATCCATTTCCTCTACTTTAGGACTTTAGGTTTATGGGAAATTGGGATGACTTTTTTACGCAAATTATGGCTCCAGTTCTACGAAGTTTGTTTCATTATGAATTGTTAGACCAAAAAATCCCACTCATCTTGCTAGACCTAATAGTTAAACACAACATGGAATTGTCATAAACTTAATTATGATTGCATATTATTAAAGAAATGTGAACTGGAAACACTTTTTCTTTTATAAGACGACTGGAAACACTTGTAATATAACAAGATGTTAGTTTTATGAATGTCTTTAGCTACTTGAATTCTGTCAAATGCAAACTTACATTTAATACATACTTGGTATGCTATTGAAATAATTAAGGTTGAAGTTTGATTTTGGGTTTGAGACACAGTCCTATCTATGCAGATAATCTTTGACTCTAATTTTCCCCCCTAATAACAAAGTAACATTTTTGCTTGTGTAAATTTTAGGTTATTTATAATGGGTAAGATTCAACACTGTAGTGGTCATTGATCTGAGCATCCGTTTGATATGAGTGGGAGGTTTAAAATTTTAGAACTTTTACCTTGGTCATTTCATAATTTTTCCTAGAGTCAAAGTGGTATGTGGTTACTTTTGAGGATAAATTATGATGGATAAGGATTTAGATTAGTGTTTGTAGCTACTACTTCTGTTGCATATCACAATGAATTTTAGTTACATAAATGTATTGATTGACCTGTGAAAGCTGCTTTTCCCAAGTTCCTCAATTGGTTGGGTTATGACAATTATGATTTGAAGACAAACAATAATAAAAACATCCCCGTTTTAGGAACCATCGTTTTGGATGGGTGGTAAAGGGAGGGAAGTGGATGGTGCATACGAATTGCAAGTCTCCATTAACAGGAGAAAATAGATATTGATTCCTTTTATTTCCTTCTAAATGAATTATTTTTTAGTTATGAATTCTCTTATTTTGCAGATAATATTTTCAAGTGGAGATTAGTAGTTGTGCACAAAAGATTCCGTTTTGCCATTGTGTATAAATACAAACCACACCATTGTTTATGACAACTGTTAAGTGAAATAGCACAATATCTTTTCAAAGGGTCAACAAAGAATGCAATGGCATTATCATGAGTATTGTTTTCTTAGGAATTTTTAGATATTGATGTGAAAACCATTTTAGTAGTTGTCTCTATTTAATGCTACTTTTGAATAGCAATTTTTTTAAGTTTGCGAGAGAAAGGGTATTTATAACTTATTTGGATGAATTCAGTAATAAAATTATCTCTAAAAATAGTTAATCATTAAATTCTTATCCCTAATGTTTGTTATGAGTTTTTTCCTTTATATTTTTTAGAAAAATTGTATTCTCTAGATATTTTTCCTCCTTTAACTCCTATATTTTAACTACTTTGTGCTCATGTAGATTCTGAGTGTCATCTAACATTCTAGATTATAGAGTATAAGGAATATACTTATTAAATAATAAAAAATGATATATTTGCCTATCAGGATTTGTACAGAGGAAGCATTCATTTATTATATATTTTTTGTTCATCTACATATTTTGCAATAATTGTATACAATTGTTTAATTTTCCTTTAATGTTGGATAATTATACTTTGTAGCATGCTTAAAGTAAATATATATAATTTGTTGGGACCTATCTTGTAGGAGATCATGGAAACGTATTCAAGTTGAAAAGGAGGAACCCAATTGGTTTCACGTTAAAGAACAAAGGTGTATAAGTGATTTCCAGTTCTTTTAATTTCCCTAATTTGTAGAAATGTGCTTCATCTAGATTGCCTCTGAAGAAATTATGTGAAATAGATACCGCAAATAGATTTAAGAGAAGTACAAGACTCTTGGGAACGGTGCCATTTAATTTATTTACACCAAGGAGTAATGCTTGCATTTGAGATAAATTCCCAAGGGATGAAGGAATAGGACCACTTAAAGAATTATCGCTAAGATCAAGATCCGTTAGATGCTTAAGCTGCCCTAGTGAATCTGGAATTTTTCCACTCAGAATTATCCCTAAGATTGAGATATTCTAAGAGACTTGTACTAAGATTAGAGAACCAATTAGGTATATATCTCTTGATTGAAAATATTTTAAGAAAGATTAAGGGCCCGAAGAGACATGGAATTGACAAATCCAACCGATGGAGTCAAACTATCAAGTTGACAATTGTTTAAGATTAGCTCCGAAAGAGATGAGAGTGAACTTAGATCAAGGTGTTGCATGGAAGAGAGATGAAACATCCAATGAAGGTTATCAACATAAAGGCCATTATTGTCTTTAAGATTTTGATAGAGAACGCTTGAAAGGTTCCCAAGCTGATGAGGAATGTGTCCACAAAATTGGGCATGATGGAGGTCAAGATGTGTCAAATTGACCTGATCCAAGGAAACTTGGAATAGAAGTACAATTAAAGAAATTATCGCTCAAGTCCATGTAATTCAACCAATGAAGGACTAATCTTACCGCCTACATGTTTTACTGATAGTTCTGTAACTTGAGCAGTTTTGTTGTCACAGTGAACTCTGTCCCACCTGCAGCAATCTTCTTGGTCAGACCAGGAGAGTGAGCTCCAGTTGTAAGGATCAGTTAAACCTCGTTTGAGGCTAAGAAGTGCGTTTTCTCTTTTTCACAAGAAGAAACATTTGACTTTGCTTTGAAGAAACATAAACTGAAGGTTATGACAAAGAACCATGGTAAGAAAAGCACATGAATTGCAAAAGAGGCACCCATGATAGAGCAAGAACAGAGGAAGAGAAGAGAATGGTTTTATTTTTTTGGCTGAATGAAGATAAGAGAAGATAAGGGTTGAAAGGAAGTTTCAAGGAAAAGAAGCTGACTGTGAGTAGTGGTGGTGATGCAATTGGAGATTAGTAGAGCTTGTGACAAGTGATTCTTAAAAAGTCACTTTTTTATTTTTATGAAGACTTTGACTTGTTGAGTTAAAGCCAAACGCCAAAGGCCAATGCCTGTCTCTCACGTAACCACGGAGTGATAGTTGTATCCAAACTTCGAATTGTTGAATACTTTTGTTCGTTCGGAGACTCGTTTGCCAATTATACCTATGTTTGCCTGTAAATTGTTTGATAATTGTACCAAGAGAGGCTTTTTTTCCTTGATCTGATATGGCTTTGTTCTAACTTCTAACCATCCGCACTTTGGTCTCTTCTTTCGTTTTCACATACTAATTTGCACAAAAGTAATGCCCATGATCAAGTTAAATCTCGTGCATGTGTTCGTATATTCCTCTGTTATGCAAATGCATATATGTTTAGGGGCGTTAATGACATGATTGCAGGCTGATTATTGTTTCAAGATAGATACCTCTCCTCAGTTTACTACTAGTAAATATAAATAATAAGATGTATTTAAATTTAGCCATTGGATATTCATTGGAGAGAGTACTGATCATCAACCAAATTTGGGCACTTCAAACTGCGGCAGTGCCTATGGGTGCTATAACGAGTGAAACCCCAACTATTCAATAAAACATTCCTGACCAGCCAAATACTACTATTGTTGCCACACCTGTATCAGCATTTCAAGTTTCAATGACACCAACACCATTTCTTAGGGGAGTCCATTCCCCCCTGGAGAATCCCCCTTTGTCTTCCAATGCCTCCATTGTTCTTCATGTCCTTACAGTTGTGTAATATGGATCCTCAAGATCTTGCAAACTAGAGGCAAGTAGAGATTGTGTGCATTTTGAGAATGGTGTTCCTTAATTTTAAACACTATACATTTGGCTCCAACAGCTCCGGACAGCTTGGACAAGGGACCACAGAAGAGAAATGGCTACCTCGGTTAGGTTGTGAACATTTTAACATTCTTTCCTGATAGGATGAATGCAAGAGAAAATGCTAGGACCACAACTATTTACACAACTTTTACCACAACTTGTCTATATCTACCTAAAGTAGATATACCCAAAAAAAAATACAAAAATACAAAAATTCATCAATCTAAAGTAAAGTTGCAAGAAATAACAAGAGAGAGATAGAATAATCACCTTTTTTTGAAAAGAATGTGATAGAAATAGTGCATGTGTGTGTATAAATACAAAATTATCCAAGTCATGTTACATTTGCAAAGTACACTCTTGAAGTTTGGGATTGCTTAGATTTTATATATTGAAGTTTGAGAATTTTGATTTTACACATTGAAGTTTGGTTCCATTAGCAAAAACACATCATCTATTATTTTTGGTTGTAAAGTGAAATATTGGCACACTGACAAATCAACCATACCAAAATGGCACCGTTTTGCCCAAAAAGAAACAAAAAACACAATCAAACTTAGACACCGTTTCACATCACAATTCTCGAACTCCACAGCAAACAAACCAATGTTTTAAATTTCATTATGTTCTAGTGTTTAATCTGGTGCATTTACCCCATTGTTCCATTTTAGTCTAAATTCCGGTTTGTTCCGGAATATAATGGTGTTCCAGAAGAATTTTGGTAGTTCCGGTCTCTAAATTCCGGCCTATTCCAAGATATTACGAATTATGTTGGATTTTTTTAAACATTGAAGCCCAAATTCATCATTGGACTCATTTTATTCCCATATCATATTTTAAACTTTATGTTGGTTAATTGGATAAAATGAAATATAAAATTATAAATTATATATGTGTATATATATCCGATGCACTACAAGATGCAGAAGGCAATACATGATGATGATGATGTATATCAAACTATTCCAGAACCTTTTTGTTTTATATACTAAGTGTGGCATACTAGACACAGAAATGTTGCCACCAAGGAAACCCATGCTATTTCACAATAGTAGGACAAGCAATCAGCAGACAAGATTATCAACAAAAACAAAAATCAGCAAACAACAACATCATAGATATGAAGAGAATATACACGAAATTCATTGTTCCCTGATATGTGAGATGTAAAAGATAGAAAGAAAATACAAGCTAGAGAATTATAAGAATTCATGTCAAGCCCACCTCTTTGATATTCTATGGAATTAAAGCTTATAACATGAGGTGAGAAATCATGCTACGCATTGTATTTGAAAAAATATATAAAAATGCACTCTAAACCACCTATTTGATGCATTATGTATATGAGAAACAATTTCTACTATCATAGTACAACTTTGGTTCTACTGAGGGTATTCCCATGAGTTTCCTCTGTTGTCCACTTCAAATATCTCTAAACAAAGTCCAATAGTAGTATAGTGGTAATGGTATCCTTTATGGTGATCCATCTGTGGTTGAAACCCATCTTCCCCTCCTCCACTATCTACCTATCAAAAAAGGTCTCAAAACATTAAAACAAAGTCTGAATTTACAAATGAACTTTATTTCAAACACAATGGGCTAACTACAAATATAGACTAAAGTTAAAGACAATCTATATTTGTGAAATAAAATCCAAATGACTATCACATTAGCTACAAATTAAATCATATATTCAAAGTAACTAACTGCTACTTTAACATGAACCAACCAATATTTAAGTACATCATACTCAAAAGTAATACCTTTTAGGTAGATAATGATGCCTTTCACTTGCAAAAGCAAACTCTTGCCTATTTAGATAATCAATTCATCTTTATCACTGTAGTGACATACATCCAATCTTTAATGTCATCAGCAAATCTGAAAAAAGCATGCCTGCTCCACAAATTGCCCAAAAGCCAGTTGTGAGTCCAACTCCCATACCTATATAGAAGCTGGAATTTTTAGAGTCATCTTCAGCACTGCCTAGCATAAAATTAATTTAAGTATTCCCAAGAAATAGTTTTCCTTGAATATGCCTTCCATAAAATCAATTTAACTATCCCCAAGAAATCTTCCCCTCCCTTCCCCCACCTCCGAAGGCCACCATCCCATTTCCCACACTTTGCTACCCAATTGTAGATTTTCTTTTGCCAATAATTCAGTTCAAAAGTGATTGGATGTTAACATTAACTCTACTTGAGTAACTTTAAACTTTTTAAATAACTAAATTTGTTCAAGGAAACTAGTAAAGAAGTTAAGGTAATCAGTAGAACAAATCAAAAGATCTTCCCCTAGAATCAATGTAAGGTTGAATTTATTCAACTATCTAATTGGCTTTATTCCGTGCCAAATTTGCTTGTAATTCAGCATTTAGTAACCCTGTATTTAGGTGGGTTTGATGTAAAGGTAGTGAGTAAGATAGAGTGAAGATTGCTCAAGAGTGTGCAAGAAAACAGAGACTCGCGGCTGGGACTCGCGGGTGACTCGCGGCTGCAAGTCGCCAGAAGCAGCACACGTGCCAAGCATGCTGGAAGGTGAACAGTCATGCTAGCTGGAGCACTACAGGACAAAACAGGACAACTGGCCATACGGTTATCTCGGGACTGGATCTCGCGACTTGGTCAAGCCGTGAGGTCAAGCCGCGAGCCACCCCTGTTTTGTAAAAACCTGACGTTTCACATTCCTCTCCACTCCAGTATAAATACCCTTTTTACCCACGATTGAAAGAGAGCTTCCAGAGAGAATTTTGAGAGAGAAACCCTAAAGAAAAACCAGATTGTTTCACCCACAATCTCTACCTTAGAATCTCTTCAAATTCCTCAACTCTCTTCCTCTCCATTGTTAAATCCTTGAGAGGCATTATACCAAACCTGGTTCTCACCATTATCATCACTGTGAGACAGTCATTTGGATTTCTGGGAAGCAGTTAGGAAGGAACCAATCTTCATTGGTTGATGCTATGGTCTAGTAGCGGAATTCGGGAAGCTAGAAAAGAAAAAGGTTCGGCGCAACCTCATTGGAGCAAGAAGCTTGGAGGGCTTAGGTGCACTGGGTAGATTAGGCTTGGAGGGTCTATTGCTGTCCTTGTATCCCAACTGTATTTTCTAGTGGATTGCTTACCGCTTGGAGGGCGGCGGAGAGGTTTTACGCCGAGGGCTTCGGTTTCCTCTTCGATAACACATCGCGTGTTGTCTTTGTGTTTGCATCTTCCTTCCTCTCTATCTTTGCCTTTTCATTTATCTGCTGTGGATTTTAATCTGTTATGGCTTAGATAGTATTTAATCAATTTCATATTATAACATATGTTAAGTTTCCGCACACTAGTTGTTTGACATATTACTTGAATTGATTAAGTTGTAATTTAGGGGTCTAAACGTTCAAAGGTGTTTTTACACGTTTTTGAACTTTCAATCAAGATAATCCCACTACTTCAAACATATAAAGGATGGGTCATAAGAAAATTCTAAAATCCTGAACATCTCATTCCTCACTTACACAACTTCAAGCTCAAAATGCAACATTGGATAAAGTTTCCGGATTGCAAATAGAACCATACCAGGATGGTCAGTAGGTTGGCCATTCCTATCAATAGCAAAACCAAGGCCACTTCAAGGAGGAGCAGCTGTTGGTTGTGGAGGCAATTCATGTGCATCAACTATCCTTTTAGTATCAGGAATAAGAATTTCATCCATGGACATGCAGAAAATTTTAATCTGAGCATGGACATTTTCTTGGACTTGTTGATCAGCAAGAGAGGCTTTACTGGCCATTCTATGATCTCCTCTGCGTCTGCCTCATCAGCATTCCTTCCCAAACGGTTGTAGCTGGAGTTCAGCACAATGCAATGATGTACAGAAAAATCATTAGTAATTGGTACTTTAATGGGAAAAGTAGAACACACATGACACACCCACAAGCTCATAAGTAATCAGAACCAAATGTGGAAATTTTGTAATAATTAATTGAAACTTCTTTTGTACCTAAACAGAAGATAGGTACTAAACCCAAATAATGAAGTTATGGTCAATAAAAAATGTGTTGTACATATAAACCTAATAATGCAATTATGGTCAATAAAAATGTGTTGTACAAATAAACCTTTCTCTTTTATTCTCTTCACAAATTCATAAGTTTTATTATAAAAATTAAAATGCCATAAATTGCATTCTAACTTCATGTGTTTTCTACATGTAGGCCAAAAAGGGCATTGCTTAGCTATGTTAATAGTGGCATAAGTAAAAACAGTTCATTGTTGACAATTTGATAAAAAAATAAAAATAAAATAAAATAAAAAACTAACCATGAAAAAAAAAAAAAAAAAACTTATTAAATACAAGGAGGAGCAGTACAATAATTATTGAAGACAGCAAGGTCAACAAGAAAAATCAAATGAAAGTGTCAGATGATAGAATTGTTGAGAGCCTTTGCACCACAAGATGCAGAAGAGAGCAGCAATACATGATCATGTATATCAAACTAAGTGCGGCAGACAATGCAAAGCAATGTTGCCACCAAAGGAAACCTAAGGAATTTCACAATTGTTGGACAATCAACTCAACAAAAGACAACAATATTGATTTCTGGATTTTGATGTTTTCCTGTAATACAAAATTTATCCAAGCTCAACAAGTACATATACTCCAATACATTAAGCAAAAACTGATAATGTTGCAATCAAATCTAGGTGAAGAAACATTCAAATTTGATTCCAGTACAGAGATTATTATATGGGGTACTTCTTATATGCACAATTGTAATGAATTTTGTAACAATCAAACATATTTGACAGCTATGTATTACGGAACAGGCACTCAGTTGAAGCCCTCTCATCCAACCTCTGATGCGGCAAGTGTTGATTTGATGTTATTGGGAAATATATTCAGGAAGAAGTTTGAAACATTAACCATATAATTAAAAGAACACCAATTAGTTCTTACCACATAAGGAGATTAAACTAGAGGGCGTAAGTCCAGCTTGGAGGACATCCTTGTACTTCTAGAGACGTTGATCCCCTTTTTTTTCCCCACATATCCATCAAGCCATGTATTTTTTTAGTCAGCAACATGCCATCCAAATACTAAAATGAGAATTGATCATAATCAGCACTTTCTTGCAGTAAAATAATCTGGACCTCTATACGTGTTACCTCCAATAAAACAACTTCCAATCAAGGCCCTGTTGAATATCAATCAAAACTGAGAACTTCACGTAACCTTTATAATCAATTTGGTTTCCAAGGTTTCAACCCAAATAATGTCATGTTTTAGGTTACATACTGGTTGAATTCCTTGTTTAGCTGCAATAATGGCATTCAAAAAAGGACAAATACTATTTTAGAGCTTTAACTTTAATGAAAAGAAGCCAAGAGATATTCTAGAGCATCAAAGCTTGCAAGTATTTTTTTTTTTTTTTTGTTGGTAAGTTACACATATGGGTGGGCCATGAACACTTAATGTCACCTGCCACCTTGTTCTTAAAGGAGGGGGAAATGCTTATTCACAACATTGAAGTTTGCAAGAGATCTATCAACTAGAGCATATTATCATTCCAAAAAAAATATATAAAATCAACAGTTCATGTAAGAATATTAATTTAGAAGTAAAAAGTTAAAAATTATAGAACAAATCACATCACAAACACAAAAACACGATTTCAAGAAAGACCTTATAGAAGCTAGAGATAACAAACTCCTAATAGGTATTCTGGAAACAGTAATTAAATTCTCATTGAAGATGCCTTTCCATAAAATCAATGTAAGTATCCCCAAGACATCTTCCCCTCTACCTTGCTGCCCAAATGTAGATTTATTTTGTTTACACTTCAGTTCAAAAGTGACTAGATGTTGACTTCAACTCCACTTAAATAACTTAAAATATTTTAAATAACTAAATTTGTTTTAAGGAAACAATTAAAGAAGTTATGGTAATCAATGGACAAATTAAAAGATCATTCCTTAGAATCAAGATAATCCCCCTACTTCAAGGGTGAGTCACAAGAAAATTCAAAGATCCTGAACATCTCAAGCTGCACTCTTCAAGCTCATAATGCAACATTGGAAAAAGGTTTTATATTACAAACAGAATCTTACCAGAACGGTCAGTAGGTTGGCCATTCCTGCTAACAACAAAGTCCAAGCCACTTTGACAAGAAGCAGCTATTGGTTGCGGAGGCAGTTCTTGTGCCTCACCTATCCTTTTATTATAAGGCAGAAGAATTTCATCTATACACATGGAGAAACTTTTAATTTGTGCATGAATGTTTTCTCAGACCTGCTTTTGTTGATCAGCAAGAGAGGCTTTACAATCATTGAACTCCTCTGCTTTTGCCTAATCAGCATCCCTTCCCAAACGGTTAATGAGAAAAAAAAATTTAGATTAAAGGACACTGAATGACAAAGGTAGCATAAATTCACATGAAGCCAAGTGGTAGAGAGAACAAACAAAATAATATCTACTCAAAATGCAATTCCATGATTTAAAAGTTCAATTTTGGCTTAATCAACAAGTTAAAAGAAATTTCACTTTGTTACAGTACTTTAAATAGATGCGCAACATCAAACAAGCTGAAACTTGGATAGAAGTAAGGCAAACATTAAGATCAAGTTATGTCACATCTACTATTATTTGACTTTTATCACCATGCAAGTAATACAACTTTTTCAATAACTAAGACTTAAGGAGTTTTTTGATAGTGGTGATTCAACATAAAATTCTTAATTATTATAATACTACATTCACTTCTATCTTTAGATACCACAAAGACAGAAACTAGAAAATAGTAGATGCCTAACCATAAACTTTATATGTTAAGGTTCTTTTACTTTTAGATTACAATGTCAATTTAATTTCACCAACAACTTATGTAAATCTTTTGAAAGCCTCACTTTTTTTTTTTATAACTATAGTCATATTTTTAAACAAAGTAACACAGTCAAAACAAGGTCATCCAAACACCTTCCACAAAGAAAAAAGGTCATCCAAACACAATCTCAATGATAAATTACCACTTCTTTTAAAGTAAATTTAAAATAAAAATAAAAATCCTTAACTAATGCATTCACTTATTACAAATTGATCTAACACAATATATGGAAATTGATAGGGTTGAACCTCAACATCTAGTCTTTTTTTATCATTATTATTATTGTTGGAATATTATGCATTCAGTAAGTTCTGAATCAAAACCTTACCCTCTATCTCATTATTATGGACGAGGAAGTCATTTAAGGTAGATCTCATTGTTATGGTAAATTTGCTTTAATTAATATGACCATAACATCAAACTCCATACAGTTACTACTTCAAACATAAGCATGTATATCAACATGATTGGGTAAAAAATTCATTAAAGAGGTTAATAAAAACCAATCAAATGGTCTACACTACTGATTTGGTCCCTATCTTTGCACATTAATACAAACAATTTATTTATGTCTGCTTCAAATTGTAATTGTCTTGGATTGTAGGAGTTTTCATAGCCTGTGAATATCATTTGCAAAAGAGCAAAAGGGTCATACAAAAGCACGAGGAAAAAAAAAAAAAAAGAAGAAGAAGAAGAAGAAGAAGATAAGAAAACATAGCATAAATGAAAGAAAGTATTAATCTTTATGACTAATATTTTTATCAAAAACCCAACTCAATTCAATAACAGCCATAGATTTGGCTCAATTGAGTAGAGTTTGTTGGTTCCAAAATGGGAAACCCATTTTTTAAAAAGGGAACAGTATTTTCAGTAAAACTGTAAAACAAAAATGAGAGAGAGAGAGAGGGGGCCTCTTGGAATTTGTGGAATAGAAAAGTCATTGTGAAATAAATCAATGTGTCCAAGAAGCACTATTTTTTGGAGAAATAATTCTTCTTTAAATGACTAGCATTATATAGATAAATAGTTCTCACACACAAATCCAAGAATCATAATCCATAGCACGTTTTATGATAAAACCAGGATGAAATAATATCAAAAAAAAAAAGATTTCTTTCATTAATGACTTTTTGGCCTTTAGAAGAGCATGAACCAATGCCACCTCCTAAAGTATAAACAATGAATTGCAATTTTCAATAATAGTGATGTGAGTATGAGAAGTATGACTACCTAGGCATCAAGCTTAACCTCAATTCAAAATACACCATGTTGAAATTCTAAGAATTCATGGTAAGCCCTCTTTGATATTCTACTTGTAAATCCTCCAATGGAATTGAAGTTTACAGCATATGAGGTGATAAATCATGCTATGCATCTTATTTATAGTAATCATTATAAATATATAATTAAAATTCTACATTACAACTTTGATGTATTACGTATATGAGAAACAATTTCTTCTATCATAATTGAGTACAACAGTAACATGAAAGAAACAATATTAAGGACATATAACATGAAACAATACCTTTTGTCTAGATAACGATGCCTCACTTATTAAGGCAGACTTTTAGCTTTTCCAGTAAATTCATCTTTATCATTGTAGTCACATAAATCCAATCTTTTATTTCATCAGCAAATCTAAAATAAGCGTTCCTCCAAGTCCTATTAAAGAAGAGAGCTCCACAAATTGCCCAAAAGCCAATTGTGAATCCAACTCCCATACCAATGTAGAAGCTAGTGTTTTTAGAATCATCTTCAACATTACCAATTGGTGATCTATTCAAAGATTGTTCCTCAATTGTGCAGCTTTTTGGAAGAGGATCACCACATAACTGAGGATTTCCAATGTACCTAAGGGCATCAAATGATTGAAGCTGGGTGCTTGAAGGAATTCTACCTGAGAGGTTGTTGTATGACAAGTCCAAGAGACTAAGAAATGTCAAATTAGACATGCTTGGAGGAATTTCACCCGATAAATGGTTTCGTGAGAGATCAACTGACTCTAACTCTTTCATACTCCCAATTTTTTCTGGTATCTTTCCCATCAAATGATTTCAAGACAAATTCAAAAAACACAATTCGGAAAGATCTGAAATTTCAATAGGGATTGATCCGGACAAGTTGTTACTTGAAAGGTCTATGAGCCTAACTAATTTAAGGTTCTCTTTGTATTCCATTTCTTTCCCTTTGGGAACCAGTTGAACATTCTCAACATAGTATTCATATATGTTCGAATACAGAAAAGACATAGAAAAAAATGAAATATCATAGGAATTTGGTAATGCCATGGCGCTAATATTTTTCAAGCAGTTTGGTATGGATCCTGATAGGCTATTATTGGCAAGATCCACTACTCTAAGAGAAGAAAGTTTGCATATTTGTTGAGGTATATAACCCTTGAATTCACTTGATCTTAGACGGAGAACTAAAAGATTTGTCATTTCTCCAATCCATTGTGGTACGATGGACAAATGATTATCACCCATATCAATAAGCCTCAAATTTGAACACATTTTCAACGATGAAGGAATATCTCCATAGATGCTATTGTTTTGTAAACGCAATGATTGGAGGTTAACTAAAGCCCCCATGGAGTAGGGAATTCTACCTACTAGATTGTTGCTCCCTAAGTTTAAATGGATCAAAGACTGCCAATACTTCCAGCAGTGAGAAAGTTCTCCTGATAAGATATTGTTTGATGCATCTAAAACCTCTAATTTATTCTTTCTAATTTTCTTTTGGCATAAGAAAGTAGAAATGGGTCCATAAAATGAGTTGTTAGCTATATTGAGCAATTTGACAGGAGAACTCAAAAAAATGTCTGATACATCACATTCTATGCGGTTGTTAGAGAGATGGATAAATGTCATGTTTGAAGTCCAATTCCAGAACCAACCCGGAGCTTTGCCTGAAATTCCTGACATGGACATATCTAAAAAACTGAGGGATTTTTGTGATTGTAGCCATAAAGGAAAATTAGGACCTATCTTGATTGAGCTCATGGAGGCATAGTCAAGTTGGAAGGGGGGAACCCAATTGGAATTGACATTAAAGAGCAAACCCGCTTCAGACATAAAGAGATTCTTTAATTTTGAGAGTTTTTTGAAATGTCTTTCATCTACGGTACCCGTTAAAGAATTTTTTCCGACATACAACGTCTCTAACTTAGAGAGAAGCCAAAGACCCTTTGGAATGGTGCCATTCAACTGATTTTGGTTAAGGTATAATGATCTCATACGAGATAAGTTCCCAATGGACAAAGGTATAGGACCATTTAAATAATTAAGTGCGAGATCAAGAAATTCTAATTTCTCTAAATTGAAAATGCTAGGCGGTATATTGCCTTTCAAAGAACTGTTGTACAGGCAAAGCCGTAAGAGGCTTGTACTGAGATTAGAGAACCAATTAGGTATCTCATGATTGAAATGATTATCAGAAAGAAAAAGGACTCGAAGAGACGTGAAATTGACCAATCCAAGAGATGGATTCAGGCTATCAAGATGACAATTGTGCAAGTATAGCTCCGAAAGAGATAGGAACTTACTCATTATTTGAAGCCAATCAACTTCTCTGCGAAGGTCAGCTGAGCTCAGGTCAAGGTATTGAATGGCAGAGAGACCAGACATCCAACGAAGGTTATCTACATAGAGGTCAGAATTAGATCCAAGAGACAGATAGCGAAGGCTTGAAAGGTTCCCAAGCTGATGAGGAATGAGTCCACTGAAGTTAGCGCCTGAGAGGTTAAGATGTGTGAGACTGAACATTGAACCCAGGAAAGTTGGGATGGGAGTACAATTAAAGTCATTGTTACTCAAATCCAAGTAATTCAAATGTTCTAATTGGAGCAACGAACCACTAATCTCACCGCCTAACCTCGAATAACTGAGGTTGAGCTCAGAGACTCGGACAATTTTCTTATCGCAGAAAACTCTGTCCCAAATACAGCAATCTTTATGGTCAGACCAGGATGAGAGGACGTGTCCATGATCAGTGAGACCACGTTTGAGGGTTAGAAGGGCTTGCTTGTCTTTTTCATTGCAAGAGACATTAGAGATTGACTCTGCTTTGAAGAAGAAGAAGAAGCTTAAACTGAAGGTAGCGGGAAGGAACCATACTAAGAAAAGCACATGAAGGCTTTGTTTGGTTGGAGGAGTGGAAAAATGGGAAGATGGAAAATTGTGGGAGGATGGAAAAGTGGGAGGATGGAAAATATTTAGTTTTCCCTCTTGTGTGTTTGGTTGGAGGAGTGGAAATTGAGAGGATGAAAAACTTTTTTGTTTGGTTGGAGAGAAAAAGAGGAGGATGGAAAATATAATTTATATAAATTGACTATTATGCCCTTGTTACATAATATATAAGAAATAGATTTATTTATACTTATTAAATAATATAAAATTTATCACATCATATATATAAATTTATATTATTATTTTTATTGTTATAATGTAAAAATTACAATAGTGTACATATAAATTTAATTTGGGTAAAAAATTTTGTAACCAGCAAAAAGATGGTTAGCAAATTTACACTACATTCAACCCACAAAAACATGGTCAGCAAAGATGAAGGCTAGCAAACTTTAATAAAGTCAATACAAAATCCAAAAATGAAAACAAAATAGAGAATGAAAATCAGGTGGGTAGGTGCGAATGTAATGAGGGTAGGTAGGGAGGCTAATATGGTAAAAATTTTGGGAGAGAACTTTTCTCTCCCAACTTTTCCTCCCGAATTGGGGAGACACAAATTTGTGGGCCCGGAGAGAAAGTTTTCTCCTGGTTTTCCACTCCCTCTCATTTTCCTCCCTTCCCAAACAGCAAAAAATCCACATTTTCTCTCCTATATTTTCCATCCCTCCTAAATTCCATCCAACCAAACACAGTGGAAGAGTTGCCAAAGAGGTGGCCATAGTAACGAAGGAAGAGAAGTTTGAAGGAAGAAAAGCTCAGGTGTGAGTATATAGTTATCAGCTCATCGTAATATATATTTTTATATATATATATATATATATTGACTCTTCAAACCCTTTAACCTTTTCCTTATTATTATATTATTTTAATCAAGACCTTGACTTTTTTTTTTTTTTTTTTTAATGAAGACCTTGACTTGTGCTTTAAAATTCTTCTGATGTGCCTGTGAATTACTATTTAGTGGCCAATGATATGATGGTGGAATTAACATTTGATTCAAAAATTTTACGCTAAAGGTTGGTATTTGGTGAAGAATTTTCCATTACAGTGTAGTTGATATAATAATTAAACAATGTTAAATTATTAATTGTCCTAAAAATTTAATTTATTGAAATATGAAAATTTTAATTATTTAACAACTCAATTCTAACAAACAATGAACCTTGTCAGAATGTTAGAAAATGAGAGTATATCAAAAATGCATATTCAAAATTTTGAAAATAAGATAATCTTAAAAACCTCTCCTAAATTAAATAGCATGGTAGTACACAATATTTTTAATATTAATTTAATAAAATTCAGTCAATTGATTATCAATAAAGAAAAATATATTTTTCCTTCAAATTTAAAGTGGAGTGTTATTTCTCTCTAATGTGCAGTTACCCTTTTAATTTTAATGAAGACTTTTGACTGGATGACTTAAACCAAATGCCAATGACCAATACTTGTGTTTCACGTGACACCGCGTAGGTATTGCAGTTCAAGACTTTGATTTGTTGACTACTTTTTGTTTTTTTTTATTTGTTCAGTGACTCATTTGCCAATGGATTAATTTTAATGAAGACTTTTGACTGGATGACTTAAACCAAATGCCCAAGACCAATACTCGTGTTTCATGAAACTACGTAGGAATGACTTTTTTTTTTTCTTTTGTTTGTTCAGTGACTTATTTGCCAATGGACATCTCACAGTTTGCCTGTAAGGTGTTTTTTTAAATAAAAAAAATACTCCAATAATGATTAAGCCTGTAATGATTATTTGTCAATGTACATCTCACAGTTCAACACTTTTTGTTTGAAGAAAGGCTTTTTTCCATGAGCATAGTGTATATGGCTTTGTTCTAACCTTCCGCACGTTTAGCAAAAAAGTAATGCCCAAGGTTGATTAAAATTTCATGTATGTGCTGTTCAATTCTTCTTTTATGAACACTACTAGTACTTTGGGCTCGATTTCCATGAACAAAAACCGAGTCCATTAGACTCGATTTCCATGTACAGAAAACCAAGTCCAATGAACTCGATTTCCAAGCCTACGTGGACATCTCAACTCCCAAAATCGAGTCCTCTAGACTCGAATTGTTAGAAACCAAATTAGTTTTAAACGTTACCTAACTAATAATATAGTTTGGGTTTTAAAGTTATTTTTAAAAAAACCCCTTACTAAAATGATTGCACCCTTCAAAAAAAAAAAAAAACACAATTGCAATATAATTACCATTTCAGGGTAGATAGAGCAGAACCCCATATGTTCAATAACCAACCATAACATTCCAGGAATCTAGCATTTTACGCAAATGAAACGCCACCTATTTGGTAAGTGGTGATGGGTTGAGCATAACCAAGTCACCCAAAGAACAAATGGTTTCAAACGATCTATTGTAGGTGGCTTTTTTTCTATATAACTTTTTATGACGTGTAAGACGTATACAAAGACTTACTATTTAATGGAATCTACACTTTATAAATGTAATTTATATATATATATATATATATATATAACCAAAACTTTTGAAACTCCCACAATTTTCCACGTCAGCATTACTTAAAAAAAAAAATTCTGATTTTTTTTTCTTCTAAAACCCAATAATACAAAAAACTATACTCTGATTTTCTATTTCTCCCGTTCCCCTAATCCTTCCCGTTCCACTTCTCTATCGTCCAAAACACACACCATGGTCAAACCTTCTCCTTCGTGCAAAATACCCCCCATGGCCAAACCACTTCTCCATCATCCAAAACCCAGACCCATATTAGCTCCAACAAAACCTGATCCCGCTCCCCTTCACTGTCGTCCAAAACGCCTCTAAAGTGATTCACTCCAATCGCAGATACAGGTCGGCCAAACACCTTCTTCGTATCAAACCATTCTCTCTCGGTATTTCTCAATTAATCTATGAATAATATCTTTTCCTATTGTCTTTAATTAGATTTTTCTGTCAATTTAGGGATTTTGTCTTTAATTAGGTTTTTCTATCATTTTAGGGATTTCACTTCCTAACCCTCAGGTGTGCTGGGTTTTGGCCGTCAATTGCAACTGAAGCTAGCCTCCTCTGTAGAGGAAGTCCAAACCCAAAGTAAGAATTCTGATTTGCTCTTCAATTGAAAACCTACCCGCCCAGTTATTACTTCCAATATACTGTTCTTTGGCTGAATGGTTGGCCTTTGGTTTGCTAGCATTAAAAAAGGGGTTTTTTTTTTTTTTTTGTGCTTTAGGTTCTAGAGATTTAAGGTGGAAATTTGTGTTATTTATTTTTCCATCTCGGTTTTGAAGCAAAATTGGGTTTTTTTTTTGGCTTTAGGTTTTGGCGATTTAAGGTGGAAATTTGTGTTGAAGAAGATTGTGATGACCGTCAAGGAGGACGGATTTGCTGGGCAGGGTAACAGACTAACAATGGTGTTCATGGGTTGCAATAAGGTTATCCTCATGCCCAATTCTTTTGTTGTATATATTAAATATAAATTGGATTTTCTGGTTGAAGCCTGAAATTGGTGGTATATCAATTTTCTGTCAATAAGTTTTTAATTTCTAGATTACATTATTCTAATTTTTTTTTTTTTTTAAATTCCTCTGTTTCAGCACCTATACATCAACTAAGTTCTATTTCTTGGCCATATCTGTTAGGTGTTCAACAAAAGGCCTACGAGTAACTATGTACACGGGTTGTCAATTGAAATAAGAAAATAGTTGAGCGTATTTATGTGTGTTGTTATCTTTATTTGTTAGTGGAAGTGAAACCGTGGAGCACTTTGGTTTACTAATCTCTTCAAATTGTGTTATTTTAATTCAAAACTTTTGAATAAGGTTTTAAATGTATTGTAAATTTTTGGGTGTCAATGTTAGTTAGTTACTATTTTGTTATATTAGATGTTACCCATAAGACAATTTTAGACAAGCTATGGGTTTTCCATGTTTGAAAAACTAAATCTTTATCCAAATATACAGAGGCTTAAAAAGTAAAATTTCATTTTAAATTTGGAGGTTTAATAGGATTTAGTTTTTTTGGTATTCTGATCAGTTGGTTTTGAATTAGGTGATTGAGTTAGATTTTGTTTTAATTAAGGTTTTGATTTAGACTTATTCTTCTTCATCTACTGTAATTTCAAAGGTTGTTTATTCATTTAAATGAAATTGATACCTCTTTTTGGTTGTTTAATTGTTCTAATAATGATTGATTTTGTTTATTTGTTTGGTGTTCTCAGATTCCCAAAGCGGTTTATTTAGACTATTATTAGATTGGCCTCAACCTCAAACTCATGGTTTGAGTTTTTCACAAAGATAGTGCTCGGTAAAGGTGTTACATGCTGAGCCAAAACGTAATGATTTGATGGCCATTGGTGAGTGCAAAAGTTTGAGTTTGAATTTGTTTTTACAAAGTTGTTATCTTTTTCAATCATTTGTTATTATTTTACTTTCTCAAAAAAAAAAAATTATTATTTTAATTATTTAATTCAAAATAGATTTCATTAAACAACTTCATTTTAAGAAGTACCATCCTTATTAGTTTATGTAATTTGATGACATGGTTACTTATACTCTTCATACTCTGAAGAGTGAAGGAGGCTGTGTATGGGCTTGCAAAAGAAATGATGGGGATGTGCAGAGTGATGTGTTAGAGTAAGATTTGTGTCTATATGAGAATAATTTGTGCTTGACATATTGTTCATTGTAACTTTTGCTACTTTTGTTGTAAATGCATGGACCTAGGGTTGTATTTTAAAATTTTGTTATTTAAGATCCAAAAAAGGTCTCCATATGTTTCTTTTTTTAAGGTTTTGATATCTTGGATTTATATAAAAAAAATTTCCATCTCTGTAGGGTTTGGTGTTGTTGGCACACAAAAAGCTCATTAGGGAGAAGCTTGCAGAAGAGGCTAAACAAAACGTCAAGTAGGGGAGGCCAAGAGGGAATATTACTTGGTAACAAGTATGTCATACTAGACTGCATTGTTCAAGAGCTACTGCTACATTAAGGTTGTATCAATTAAGTGCTACTGCATATTGAGACAAACAAATTTAATTATATGCAACACTCTATCAAATTAAATCATTTTGAGTTCAAGCCTAAGGTAGACTTGGCAATGTATGAAAGTTGAGGAATAGATGTCTTGATTTGGTGGGATGAAAGTTTTTGAATTAGCAGTGTGAGTGTATTTTTGTGTTGCTGATTGGTAATTTGGTAGATTGGAGTCTCATGCATTCCATTTTTTTTTATCAAAAAAAAAAAAGTGAGATCTCAAATTTCACATGCCTTTCTTTCAACTCTTTTAGATAATAATATTATTACTCTACTCTTTTTTCTTTGTTTGGTTGATGGGATGTTATTCAAAATTGAAGTCAATTATTTTTTAAAACTGCACCAAAGTTGAAGTCAATTCTTTTTTTTCCTCTTTGCTTGGTTAGTGTGGAAGTTCAAGAAGGTTAAGGAATTAAGAAATGAGATCTTGCCAATTTTCTTTTGCTCAGCTATTGGGATTTGCCAAATAGAAGCTTATGTTGAATTTGGCAAAATTAATTTTATTTTGGATTAGCACAAGACACCATTATTTGATTGGAATATATTTAGACTTAAAGTAACATCTTAATCTACAAATGAAAAATGCATTCAATAGAAGAAGAAAAATAAATCAAGATGATTTTGCATATGTTATATATGTTTCATATTTATGTAAAAACTTTCCGCGCATAGCGTGGGTTAGCGACTAGTAATATATAAAACACATTAAATTAATACAATGCAATAATATCCTCTCAAATCTATATTTATATATCTTAAGTTAAAACATGACATTTATTATTGTTATACTCTTATTGCAATTTGCCACATGCCACTTTTCCTAATAAATTAAACAAAGTGGAAAGAAATAAGATCCATACTATTACAATTAGTGGAACATAAAATTGAATATTCATAGTGGAACAAAGGACTATCAATTTTCATATAAACCACAAATTTTCTTCATCAGTATCAATGTTATCAACTTTTTGACTTGTTTCAACAAAAAAAAAAAAAAAATTGACTTCTTTTGCCTTAACCCCCACTCCAATCCTGGGGTGGGAGGTGAGTTGTTAACCACTACACATTTTCTACCATGTGGCATAATTTCCATGTAAAACCATATGTCAAATGTCCAACTTCTAGATGCTGTGTTCTTTTTATTATATTTTTTCAAAAACAATCATTGATGAGCCAAATAAAGTTGAATCCCAATAGTAATATTGAAAACTTTGTCTGCCTAATAGTTGATTCTTTTTTTCACCTTCTTTTGCCTTGAACTTTTATATATTTTTACACTAATTTGAACTAAAGGAAGTGGAGGAAGATTTAAAGAAAAATTATTATTGTTATATAATGATAATTTTTCTAATGGTGATATCATTGCAACGAAGGAATGATGACTCCACACAAACTGGCAAACGGAATAATAATTAAATGGGAACCATTTTAAAAGATAGTCACCACCACACACCTTTAGCGTGAAGGTTTTGTACTCGAAATTTCCACCCCAAAAGAGTTTTTATGCTCTAGATATTTGTAACCCAAAGTTTCTGCCCTAAACCATTTTTTCTTTAAAATATAGTTGACTCTTATTGGCCAAATCCAGCTGCTAGCCCTCACTTAGGTGAGTATTCCAATAATCTGAAATGGCTGACAAAAGGCAGCCAATTAGAGCAAACCCCCTTTATTTCCCAAATCATGTTAAATGCATGCCAAACTCTTCCCTAAACAAAAGCAACCCAAGCCAAGACATCTGTGATGCCCCAATTTGATTGATTGTGTGATGTGTGTGGGTGTGTGATGAGTCCCACATTGGGTATTTACTGGGTTGAACTGGACTTTATTAACAACTGCAAGGAGCCTCAATTGTGACTAGTCCTTTTGAGGTATAGCGCAGATGTGGCTAACGCTTTTCCTTGGGTCGTTATTTATGGTATCAAAGCTCTAGGTTGGATCCTTAGGCATTGATTTATGAAACTAAATGGTGAGAAGGGTAGAAATTAGATATTTGGGGATACGTTGTATGATATATATATATATATATATATATACTAGATGAGTTTTTGATCTTTTTTTTTTAAATTAAATTAGAAGTTTGATAACATGTTAGTTTGTTATGTGCTTAATGAACAGAGGTTAGGATGCCACCTCGCAATAAAAACACTGGGACCATTCCCAAAAACTCTGGCAATGGTAGGAATCAGCAAGATGGGAACCGAGAAATTAGGCACGACCAAGGCCAACCACCAAAGATGATCCAGATGATGCAAACCTTGGTTGGAGTGGTCCAACAATAGGTCACTACTGGAGATAACTTGGCTAGGATGATTGAATTTAAGAGGTTGTCTCCTTCAATTTTTGAGGGGACTACTGAGCCTATGGAAGCAGAAAAATGGATCATTGAGATGGAGAAAGTATTCAGAGTTCTTGAATGCTTTGAGAGTGAGAAAGTGGCTTATGCAGTTTATATGTTGCGTGGAGATGCTTATGACTGGTGGCGGCTAGAAGAAGAAAAACATGGCCAAGAAACTGAGCCTTGGACTTGGGAGCTATTTAAGTCTGTATTCTATGAGAAATATTTTCCTAAGAGCATCCGTTTTCAGAAGGAAAAAGAGTTTATCAAGTTGACACAAGGTAACATGACAGTTGCTCAGTATGAAGCAGAATTTTCTAGGTTAGCTAAATTTTCTCCGACAATGGTGGGGGATGAAGAAACTAAGGCTCGAAGGTTTGAAGATGGATTAAGGTTCCGAATTAAGCAAGGAGTTATGCCCTTTGAGTTAACTACCTTTAGGGCGGTGGTGAGTAAGGCTTTACTAGTGGAGATGGGGCTTAATGAGGCTCAAGCAGATAGAGATAATAACCAGAAGAAGAGGCCTAGGCAAGGAGAGCAAAGCTCTAGCTTTCAAGCCAAGAAACAAGGAACACAACATGCTGATACCAAGGCATTGCCAAAGTGCTCTCGATGTGGCAGGCCTCATGCAGATAAGGATTGTCGTTGGAATACTGGAGCATGTTTCTCATATGGACAAAGGGGTCATAGGATTGCTGAGTGTCCCCAACGAAAGGAGGTTCAGACCACCCCAAGACCAACAACAGGACAGAATCAGGGAGCAAGCCAAAGGCCCAAGATCCAAGGAAGGGTCTATGCACTCACTCAACAGGATGCTAATACTTCTAATGCTGTGGTAACAAGTATTATCCCAGTTTCCACAACTAATGCTTATGCATTGTTTGATCCTGGTGCCACTCACTCCTTCAGGCAAAAATGGCCCATTACCATCAATTTTGGAAATAATTTGCTCAGAAACACTGTTTCCGAACTATATAGCAATCTACCACTTTTTCGGGCCTATAGCGGCGTTTTCCTGAAAAAAAAATTTTATAAGTCCCATAACAGGTTCAAGGGGCTCTATAGTGGCGTTTTTAAGCCCTATAGTGACATTTTTGGGCCCTATAGCGGCGTTTTCCTGCAAAATTTTTTTGTAAGTCCCATAACAGTTTCAAGGGGCCCTATAGTGGCGTTTTTAAGCCCTATAGTGACGTTTTTGGGCCCTATAGCGGCGTTTTCCTGCAAAATTTTTTTTATAAGTCCCCATAACAGGTTCAAGGGCCCTATAGTGGCGTTTTTTAAGCCCTATAGTGACGTTTTCGGGCCCTATAGCGCCGTTTTCGGAAAAAGTGGTATTTCCCTAATTATTTCCGAAACAGTGCTCTGTTACTAAATATTTCAAAAATTAATGCTAATGGGCCATTTTTGCCCACTCCTTCATATCTTCTAATTTTGCAAAGAAACATAATTTTAAATTTGAGCCTTTGGAGTCTGAATTATGTGTGGATACCCCAATTGGGGGTGTAGTAGTTATTGATAGTGTTCGCAAGTCTTGTGTTGTCAAAATAGCAGATAGAGAATTACTAGCAGATCTAACATTGTTGGAGATGCGGGATTTTGACATAATCTTTGGGATGGATTGGTTGGCTGCACATTATGCCATGGTTGATTGTCATAGGAAGAATGTAATTTTCCAAGTACCTGGCGAGATTGAGTTCTGTTTTGTGGGAAGTGGGGCATATACTTCTCCACGGGTGATTTCAGCTTTACAAGCTAGACGTACGATGAAGAAAGGGTGTAAAGGATATCTGGCCATTGTGAGAGACACACAACAAGGTGAATTGAAGCTGGAGGACATTCCTATAGTGAGAGAGTTTCCAGATGTGTTTCCAGAAGACTTGTCAGGGTTAATACCAGATAGGGAGATAGAGTTTTCTATTGACCTATTACCAGGTTCTAGCCCAATTTCTAAAGCCCCATACCGTATGGCACCTGCTGAGTTAAGGGAATTAAAAGCATAGTTGCAAGAGTTGCTTGACAAAGGCTTCATCAGGCCTAGTGTTTCCCCTTGGGGTGCACCTGTGTTGTTTGTAAAGAAAAAGGATGGGAGCATGCGACTTTGCATTGATTATAGGGAGTTGAATAGGGTGACAGTGCGAAATAAATACCCTCTACCGAGGATAGAGGATTTATTTGATCAACTCCAAGGAGCACAGGTTTTCTCTAAGATTGATCTTCGTTCCGGCTACCATCAATTGAAGATTAAGACTGCTGATGTGCCCAAGACAGCCTTTCGTACAAGATATGGTCATTATGAATTTTTGGTGATGCCTTTTGGCTTAACCAATGCACCGGCAGCCTTTATGGACTTGATGAATAGGGTGTTTAAACCCTTCTTAGATAAATTTGTTGTGGTTTTTATTGATGATATCTTGATATATTCCAAGAGTGTGGAGGAGCATGAGAATCACTTGAGGCTTGTACTACAACTATTGCAGGAGAAGTTGTATGCAAAGCTTAAAAAATGTGAATTTTGGCTAGATAGTGTTGCATTCCTTGGGCATGTTGTATCTAAAGATGGGATTGCTGTTGACCCTAAGAAAGTGGAAGCAGTAGTAGAATGGAATAGACCGAACAGTGTGACAGAGGTTCGTAGCTTTTTGGGACTGGCTGGTTATTACAGGAGGTTTGTTGAGGGATTTTCTCACTTAGCCATGCCCTTGACTCGTTTGACCCAAAAGGGAGCTAAGTTTGAGTGGACTAGAAAGTGTGAAGAAAGCTTCCAGGAATTGAAGAGAAGGTTGGTGTCAGCACCTATTCTCACCATACCTTCAGGTAGTGGAGGTTTCACCATTTATAGTGATGCCTCTAGGAAAGGCTTAGGGTGTGTTCTTATGCAGCATGGGAAGGTAGTGGCTTATGCCTCTAGACAGTTGAAGCCTTATGAGCAAAATTATCCCACACATGACTTGGAGTTAGCTGCGGTGGTTTTTGCTCTAAAATTTTGGAGGCACTATTTGTATGGAGAACAATGTGAGATATTCACTGACCATAAGAGCCTCAAGTACCTTTTTACCCAAAGGGAGTTGAATATGAGACAAAGAAGATGGTTGGAGCTACTAAAGGACTATGACCTAACTATTAGTTACCATCCTGGAAAAGCCAATGTGGTAGCTGATGCCTTAAGCAGGAAGTCTGCAGGAAATTTGGCAGCATTGTTGACTACACAAAAACACATCCTGGAAGATTTGAGAAAGATGAGGATAGAAGTACGGTTTCATGAAGTAGAGGCACATTTGGCAAACCTTAGAGTTTTAGCCTACCTTGATTGAAAGGATAAAGATTGCACAAAGTAGTGATCCACAGTTGCAGAAGATAAGAGATTTAATAAATTTAGGCTCTCAATCTAAGTTTTGCATTCATGAGGATGGATCCTTGAGGTTTGGTAATTGGCTTTGTGTACCAAATGATCCAGACCTTAAGGCAGTAATTCTAAAGGAGGCTCATAACACGAGTTACACGATACACCCAGGAGGCACTAAGATGTATCGGGATTTAAGGGAGACTTTTTGGTGGAACAACATGAAGAGGGAGATTGCTTAATATGTTGCTCAATGCCTAGTGTGTCAACAAGTCAAGATGGAGCATCAAAGACCAGCTGGATTTTTGCAACCTCTTCCCATTCCAGAACGAAAGTGGGAGGACATTACTATGGACTTTGTGTCGGGGTTGCCTAGAACCCCTACTGCTAAAGATGCAATTTGGGTGATTGTGGATCGGTTGACAAGATCTGCACACTTTTTGGCCATTAGGGTGGATTTCTCACTCGAAAGGTTAGCTAGATTGTATATCATTGAAATAGTGAGATTGCATGGTGCACCTATATCCATTGTATCTAATAGAGACCGAAGATTTGTGTCTTAATTTTGGGAGAGCGTGCATAAGGCAATGGGTACTAACTTGAAGTTTAGCACAGCCTTTCACCCACAAACAGATGGACTTTCAGAAAGAACTATACAAACATTGGAAGATATGCTGAGAGCTTGTGTAATTGATTTCAAAGGTTCATGGGATGAACATTTACCTTTGGTGGAGTTTGCATATAATAATAGCTACCAAGCAAGTATTAAAGCAGCACCATATGAGGCTTTGTATGACAGGAAGTGTAGGTCTCCTATATGTTGGGATGATGTTGGAGAAAGAAGATTGTTGGGTCCTGAGATCGTACAGCAAACAGTAGATAAAATTCAAGTGATTAAAGAGCGGCTCCAAACAGCTCAAAGTTGGCAGAAGAGTTATGCAGACATTAGAAGAAGGAAATTAGAGTTCCAAGTGGGTGATCATGTGTTCTTGAAGATTTCACCTACTAAAGGAGTTATGAGATTTGGTTTTCGAGGTAAGTTGAGCCCTCGTTTTGTAGGACCTTTCGAAGTCTTGGAGAGGATGGGTAAAGTTGCTTATAGGCTCACCTTACCACCTTCTTTATCAGGGGTACATAATGTTTTCCATGTCTCAAAGTTGAGGAAATATGTTCCAGACCCTAATCATGTAGTGGATTACGAGCCTCTAAAATTAAGAGATGATTTATCTTATGAAGAGCAACCAATTAAAATTGTGGACAAGAAGGAGCAAGAGTTGAAGCGTCGTACCATACATTATGTCAAGGTTCAATGGAGGAACCAGTCTGTGAGAGAGGCTACATGGGAGTTAGAAGATGAAATGAAGGAGAAGTACCCATATCTTTTTGAGGATTCAAGTATGTCAAGTTTAGAGGACTAAACTTCTTTTAAGGGGGGGAGAATGTAATACCCTGAAAAAAAAAAAAAATATATATATATATAAATAAATAAAAGGAGGGGTATTTAAGTAAATTTCGTTTACGGGGTCAACTTTTATAACTAATATTATTAAGGGGTTTTTAGAAAATAAGGTTGAAACCCTAGTTTATATAGTCTAAATTTTTATGTCAGCTTATATTGGCAGAGATATTTGAGAGAGGAGACTACTCAAAGGACTGAAATAGAGAAGGATTTACTACACAATTGAGGTAAGAGCCTGTAAATCTCTTTATTGTCAAATCTAAGCTTTGCTAGGATTTAGAGTATATTTTATGTTGGTAGTTCTGGCCAGTAGCAGAATTATCTAAAATTTCTATGAGTTTTACGACGTAAGTGTAAACAGGGAAGGATTGGATTTGGGCGATAAAATCCTTTTTTTTTTGTAGCACGGCTTTCTCTATAACATTGTTATTTCTGGTGTTTTGTTGGGCATGAAGTTGCTTTGGGTGTATAATACTCTTTTGTGAATATTTAATTATAAGAAACAGTGGACTATTGGTTTGACCACCATTAGTCCAATAGCCTTAGACTATAGAGTCTATGGAGATAAGAGACAAAGGCCATTTTGTTAGAGATTGTACTCAGCTTTACTGAGTATTCAATGCATGCTTTTAACTTTTTAGCCTAAATACCAACGGTGTCTTGGTCTAGTGGTGCCAGGGGCTAGACTTGGTAGGGCGAACTAAGGTTCGATCCCCCGCAAGCCCGTTGGGAGGAGTTTAAAACCTTAACCCTGGGACCCGCTCCGAAACCGGATTAGTCGGCCCAGTGGGTTCGGATACCGGTTGGGAAACCAAAAAAAAAAAAAAAAAACTTTTTAGCCTAAATAATCGTGTGAGGTGAGTCTCATATTATACAGTGCTTGGGATTTGGCATGAAACAAATTTTAATTGGAGTTAATACAAATGATAGAATATGGAATATAGCCATAGAGAAACTGTAGGAGAATTTATAATAAGAAATTAGTGGGTACTTTAGAAGTTTCTCATTTGGTCAAGTAACTTGAGGTTATTCTTATTATTTGATTTTTGGGTAAATGGTGCTTTAAATTGTTAGGTAATATCTAAGGATTTTAGAGACAGTGTTAGGGAGAAGTTCTTTGCGTTGAGCTAGCTAAGGTAAGTAACCTTATCCTAATTGGTTATATTTTACGTATTTTAACTCCTGAAATTTGTTTATAATTATTACAATTTTATTTCTATTGTATTACTGATTTCAAGTAAAGAATTATCACAAATTTATCTGATTACTGAATATATGATGTATTTTATTTAATTGATATTTGTTAGCTATATTGATTTAAAATAAGAATATAGAAATATCACAAATATATTTGATTATTGAATATATGATTATATATACGTATTTGAATAAGATATATTTTGTTAGAAACTATGATTTTATACATATGATTATGGAAAATTTGACTATGAATTGATTTTGATACCCAAACCAATGGAGGTTATTCATTGGTACTCTGATACCCAGACAATGGGTGTTATTCATTGGTACTCTGATACCCAAATCAATGGGGGTTATTCATTGGTATTCTGATACCCAACCAATGGGGGTTATTCATTAGTATTCTGATACCCAAACCAATGGGGGTTATTCATTGGTACTCCGATACCCAAACCAATGGGGATTATTCATTAGTACTCTGATACCCAGCCAGTGGGGGTTATTCATTGGTACTCTGATGCCCACTCACGGGGATATAGCGTGACCATAGTCATAAGATTTCTAAGAATATAAATTGCGTTTGAGTATTTGAACCACTTGATTACTTAAAACTACATATGTGATTTTGGTTACTTATTGAGTTGTCAACTCACCTCCTCCTCTTTCTCCTTTCAGATTTTGATCAAGAAGAGTAGCATATGTTTGGGCTTCCGCTGGGATGTGCGCATGAGTGAAGTTTAAGAAATTAATGGAATAAGATTTGAACTTCTATGTTTAAGATTACTATTTGTGTAGTCCTTTTGATTTAAGGGATTTAGTTTATTTTTAATAGATGTTGAAAGATTATTATTTTGAGATCTTTTGAGAATTTCTTAATTGAGGATATTTTTAATTTATTGATGAAATTTTCTTGAAGATAATTCTTTAATTGTTAAGGGGGCCTTACACACTTATAGGGTGTAAACTTAATAAGTGTGTGGCTATTGTCACATGCCAAGCTCTACTTGGGTTCGGGGCGTGACAATATTTATGGTATCAAAGCCGGCCCAGTAATCCCGTATGGGCTCAGAGACACTACCCCACAAAGTGAGACCCTAACGAGGACGTTAGGGATTTAAGTGGAGGAGATTGTGATGCCCCAATTTGATTGATTGTGTGATGTGTGTGGGTGTGTGATGAGTCCCACATTGGGTATTTACTGGGTTGAACTAGGCTTTATTAATAACTATAAGGAGCCTCAATTGTGACTAGTTCTTTTGAGGTATAGCGCAGATGTGGCTAGCGCTTTTCCTTGGGTCGTTACAACATCAAATTAGTATCATGTTGGATAAAAGCCTCTGCCACTACCAAAAAACTAGTCATTAGCAACACCCCAAACTCAATACAAAACTCCCTCTTCTGCTCAAATGAACGAGCCACGTTTTACCCAAATTCTAAGCTCTGAAGTTGAGAATCTGATGTTTACTACTGTATAAAGCAGCTTTTGCAAGCAGCCTGGATAAGGTAGACCTTCATTTCAAGAAGGTAAGCTTATATGCTTTTTTTTAGTTCTTTTACATGGACTACTTTCTAATGTGTTTTAACTATTAGAGTGGGCAGGATATTGGCATGCGAAAGGTATTTGGACAAGCGGTTCAGTTTCAGTTGACTTTCATAAAATCCAGGTCTATAAATATTTGCCTTGGAAGCTCCATCAGAGAACTTTTCTTGTACTACACCTACTTGAATATATGCAGTTTAAGCAAACTGTTACAATTGATGACTCTTGCGCATGGAAGTCACAACCTTTGTGATCTAGCTAATGTAAATGTGAAATTTCGTAGCTAAATGGTGCAGACTTATATAATTAATTTGATGCTCTGCGAAAAAAAAAAAAAAAAGGGAAACGAAGAACAATAAGAGGGAGAGACATTCGTTGGTTGACTGTTAGACATATGGAAGAAATATCTGATCAGGCAATCAGCACATGGTTGATAACATTATGTGATTATTTGGTTTTCATTTTCTTGAACCTCCGGATTAAGTTTCCAGCTTATGGTTTAAAAGCAAATGTCATTCGTGATCTAGTTTCCGGATTAAGTTTCTCGGGCTTATATGCCATGCAAATAAACTTTATCCGGTGTCCTTAGTTATGTCATATCTTGTATTCTTAATGTTATAGAGCATCTTCTTCATCCTTGAGTGTTCACTTGGTAATTAGATAAATTAGCCATCATATCTATCAGTCTGTTTCTCTATACAAAATAATTCACAATTTCCACTGCCATCTGAAACAAAAGCTGCAAACTAGGGAATAAAGTCATTTTTAATTTGGAAATCCACATCATTCTGACTTCACTGAAGATAATCATCAAGTAAGATGCCACAAAATGAGGAAAAAAGGCAGGTGCACACATTGATAATCCTTTGTCCCCATAACCTTCTTAATCCTTTATAGGTAAATCTAGTTATAAAAGTTTATGAAGACTTTGCAAAGCAACTAAAAACAAAGCTATCAGTAGAAATAGAAAGCAAACATAAGCAACAGGCTTGATCAGTACATATCTAGGGCAAATGCGACACAAGTCGTCGAGGATAATTCTTTTTGTTCTCGTAAAATATATGTCAACAGCACAGCAGTACCACCACCAAGTGAATGCCCAACAATCTGAAAATGACAAAATGAAAAACTAAGGCAAAATAAAATTATATATATGAAAACATATATTGCATGAACTAATTCAGTACAGTAATTTAAATTTCAAAATTGATTGGATGATGACATAGCATGGTAGAGAGTAACAAAGAATTAGAGGTTTATATCTGAATGCTCGAAAATGTGTTAAAACACAAGAGCTGTTTAGACCCCAAATTAAAAATTACGGCTCAATAGATTTTACTATAACTTATACTAAGTGTGTAATAGAGTAAATGCGAGCGTAATAAACAGATAAAACTATTTTAGTGCATAAGCATCAACAACAAGCATTAAAAGTAAAGCACAGGAGTAAGGGAAGAGAGAATGCAAACACAAGATAACACATCGATGTGTTATTGAAGAGGAAACCGAAGAACTCGACGAAAAACCTCTCCACCGCCCTCCAAGCGGTAATCGATCCACTAGATAATCAGTTAGGATACATGGGTTAGCAAGAAACCCTCCAAGCCTAATCTACCTGCTGTACCTAAGCCCTCCAAGCTTCTACTCTAACAAGACTTCCCGGAACCGTGTTTTGTCTAGTTCTCCGGATCCCACAATACACCCAATTGCATCCGCCAAGCCTCACCGACTTTTTTTGGCAATTCCCCTAAACTTCCCAAACTTCAAAACACTCCCTACACTCTAAATAGGTGTGGACTGTGTTTGGATACAAATCTCCTCTTAAAGCATGACAATGGGAGAGGGAAGGAGAAGAGACTACAATGATTTCTCACTAATGATAAGTAGCTCTCTCTCTACAAGATGGGTGTGTATGTGTTGTAGAAAACCTATCTAGGGTTTTTCTCTTTAGATGACCTCTTTTACATTTGTGAGTAATGATGGTATATATAGTATGGGTGAAGGGTAAGAAAGTCACTCTTAAAAATCCTCCAGGCAGAATGTTTCACGACTGCCTCACGGGAAGGCCTTACTCGCGAGACACTCGTGAAAACAACAACTTGGCATGACTCTTCAACTTCCAGTCATATGCTCCTCACGTGACTCTTTCGCGGGTTAGCTTCTCGCGAACTTCTCACGAAATCCACTGATTCTTCATTAATTTAATACTAAACCCAATACAATAAAATCCCACAAAATACAAAGAACAAATTAAAAAAATTATAACACTTTTTGTCATGGAATAAAGCCAATATAAAATAGTTGTAAATCACAACTTTACAATATCTTAGGGAAAGGATCCTCTCCAATCTAGCTAAAAATTGGAAGGAATTGGAGGATATAAATGGAGTGGATCTTATCCCTATAGTTACAGAGAAAATCCTAGCAAAGCAAAGTACCTGCAAATATCATATCCTAGCAATGCAATGAAGTTTGTATCAGAGTGTTAATTTATCTCATGAATTGAAACTCAATGCCCCTGTTCGTAATTTGTAATTATGGTCCTACTGTTGATTACGATTAATTGTTGTTACTTGTTCCAATTGTTAAACTCCATATCCCCCATTTGCTATCAACTTGAACAAGAGCATTTCTATCAACTTGAACAAGAGCATTTCTAGTTGAATCTGTAGCTTACGAACTAAACTTGAGCCTTTTCTTGAGATTTCCATGTGACTTGAGATTTGCAATTCTACAGTCTATCATCTCATATTAAGGAGATTAATTTTATATAAAAAACAGAATTTCTGAGGATCTAGTCTTTTGCCTCAGGCTCAAGGTGAAGTTGTCACTGGCACCAATGTCTAGTAGTACTAGTTCTTGAATCAGCACCTGAAGTTGTTGATTTTAATTTCAATTTATCCAGCTTATTAAGATATAAAATTTACATCTAATCAATAATTTCTTATGTATTTGGTTTGGGAGATGAGTGTGGTTATCATACCTTCCTTTGATTGAGCTCATTATATTGATGCATTTGGATGGATTGCTTTTGTGCGACTTCTATGAGTTCACTATTGTTGTGACATTATTTAAAGCATACTAGCCGCGAACCCGCGCGTTGCGCATGATAATTATTTTTATGGTGGTTTTATTAAAAAAAAATTTACAATTTAAACTAATCTAATAATAAGTAATGAATTTCATAATTATATTTTTATTTATCATAGGAACAATCATAAATGTAATATAGGAAAAATCTAAAACACCAAAAAAACATAAACTAAAAAAATTAATAAAACTTAACAATGATTAATTGAACCAATATTAGGATAAAACTTTGTTTTTAATAATCTATTAAGGATATTTTCTTTGTAGAAATTATAATTTTGGCCGCCCAAAACATATTATCAAATAAACAATTATTAGCAAAATCTAAGAATTAAATTTCTATACATGCATTGTTATAAAATAATAATAATAAAAATAAAATTGCAAAAGTTAAAATTTGTCACCTATCCGATTATTTTCGTTTGGCTAACCTTTGCTTTTTTTAAAATAAATGGCATTATAGAGTACTTCTAATGCAACTATTAAGAGTATTTTGTCCACCACAAAGGATTAGAAAATAAACAAAAATTAGTAAAGTCTCATAGTTTAACATCTAAATTGAACACTATAAAAAATCATGCTATGTAACAGAACAAATACCAAATTATCCAAATCATGCTATGTAATAGAATAATATTATTGTAAGGACACGATTTTTACGACCCAAGGGTAGCGTTGGGCTCGTGTGTAAATGGCCCAAACAATATGATTTGTAGAGAGTGGGATTGGAAAGGCATGACATTGGACGCTGGGTGGTGGTTTGATCCGGATTTTTATGGAGACCCATACGTAGGTGAATTTGGCCTGAAGGATCCTATCTTACATGGATGGAGTTTGAAAGGTTCGTCTCCTCGGACTTAGTCCGAGTAGCTTCTCATCCTTCCCCGTGGATAGCAGTGTCTGCCAGCCCCCCTACTTTTGGGCATCCCCCTCCTTTTATATTGGTATTTTCTCTCGTTCCTCAGATACGTGTCAGTTTCTCCTTACTTGGGGTAGTTACTCGTTTTATCAACCCTCACGTCGGAGTGGTTGGGAAAGAGCTGGATAGCAGGGTGTGAGTATGGGTTTGTCAGGCGATGGGCTCCACATTAAGGTGTTGGCAGCCTTTTCCCCTGTGCTGCTCCTATGCTGAATCTGTCCTTTCCTTCGGGCGCTTTGCGAGATGTCAGGCATAGAGTCGTCCTCGGCCACATCCTTGGGCCTTTCAAAGAGCTTTTATTGTGTGTCCCTGAGGATAGGGCTCCTCAGCCTGGGCTTTGGACCCTTAATGTGAAGTGGGCCGGGATTCCAATTTTCAGGCCCCACAATTATATTTTTAGATGTTATATTTAATTTTTTGGAACGCAATAGGATAACATTTAACAATCAAAGAGAATAATAAAATAAATAAATAAATAAACAACAACAACAATTTAAAAAACAAAACTAAATCACAATTTAAAAAACAAAACTAAATCGCATTA
Organism: Quercus lobata; assembly: GCF_001633185.2. NCBI lineage: Eukaryota > Viridiplantae > Streptophyta > Magnoliopsida > Fagales > Fagaceae > Quercus > Quercus lobata. The sequence goes on along the minus strand of NC_044908.1, from coordinate 9,811,613 downwards.
ATACAAAATAGAGTTTTAAAGAATATAAAAAATTATCAACCTAAAGTAGAGATGCAAGAAGAATAAAAAAATCCACCAAAAAATTTAGAGAGAGAGAGAGAGAGAGAGAACCTTCTTTTTGCGAGAGAAAACTATGCATAGAATAGAAAAAACAGTGACAAATTTATAGTAAGAGGGTGTGAATAAGAAGAGACAAAAATAAAGGAAGATGAAGAAAAAGTGGAAGAATGATATTAATGTAGAGGGTAGTGGAGAAATGAAAAGGTAAGGGAGGGAGAAAGATTGAAGAAGTAGTAGGGAGATGAAATGGTAAGGGAGAGAGAAAGGTTGGAAAAGTGTAAATATTAAAAAAGTAAATGTTAAAAACAATTATAAGAAAATTGGAAAGAATTTTTTTTTTTTTTTTTTCCCTTTAAGGTGAAAAGGCTCACACAAAATCTTAAAACTGAACTAAAAAAGTTTTGAGTTGGGCTTGATAGTGGAACTAAATAAATAAGAGGTGGGCTGGATTAATTATATAGATTTATTATAAGGTGATAATGGAAGTAAATAAATAAGTAATAGGCTGGATTTATTATAAGGTGATAGTGGAAGTAAATACATAAGTAGTGGGCTGTATTTATAAGGCTGAAAATTGTAAAAATCATTTTAAAATTGTAGGACAAATTATATTTAAAAAAAAAAAAAAAAAAAATGATGTGGCAGCTGATGTGGCGTAACGTGAGAGCAACAGCATTAAACGCTATGCTTCAGCTTTTAGTAATATATAGATTGGGAAACATGTCTTCTATACTAGACTGTTCTTTTCTCCCCCCACCCCCCTCCCAATCCTCCTTTCTTAATCTTTGGATCTTCTCTAATTTCTGCTATTGTCCCCTTAGAAATATTTCTTTAACTAAGTCAGATCACTTACCTTGTGTTTGGATGAAGTAATTGATATTTACAAGGAAAATCTAAAATGAATGGATTTATAATCTCATCATTTAAAATCCCATCAATTATTAATTCCACTGTTTTGTCTTATTAAAAAACATAATAATTTCCATTGTTTGGATTTAAGTTGGAAATTCCATTTATCTAAATCCGCACAAAAATTGAGAAACAACATCCATAGTTGATTAGAAACTCATCCCATCTACCATCAAGCTAATTAGACTTTAAAAATCATTATTAAAATTTTCAAATCAAGCTTAATCTTTTGAATGATTAAATCTTAAAGCATTCCACATAAATATATACTAAAGCAGTATATTCACACTGATAAGACCATTGTCTATAAATGGAGGATACAGTACCATTAAGTATATAAAAGAAGTAATGTGACAATACAATTCAAGGTCTCCAAATTGCCTGGTTAAACTTGACGGAGTAGGAGCTATGGTGGGTTTGTCCTGCCTTAAGTTCTTGAATCTAGAAACTACTTTGCTGGTGGGGTATTAAAAGTCTTATTTAGAATGACTCCCTCTCTCCAGAACTCTTATCTTTCAATCGCCTTTTCACCCATGTAATCAATTTCTAAATTGAAGAGATGGGTCAACAAGCTCACTGCATTTCTTCTATCTGTGGTGGAAATAGATGCAATTGGACAAACGAGTGAACAACAACTTGAGAAAGAACTAGAGATGTACTCAAGCTGACCCATGATAGGGTCAAAGTTGATCTTGTTGTTTAGATGTATTGGGGTGAAATCTGATCTATGAGGAATTTTTTGCTGATGCGTTGGACATTTTAGCAATATTGGTAGAGAGGGGAGAGGTTAGGGGGATAGGGCCAGAGACTATTGGTGGTAACAGAGATTGTAGAGGAGGTGAATGTGGGCAAGGGCAGATGAGAACATGCAGATAGGTTGAGGTCATATTTTTCAACGGTAGTCTTCTTTGATATTTGATAAGCCTTATTTACAGAACTTTGTAAATAATAGTGATATTTTGAACCTCATGGTAGGTGCTTTAAATAATAGTGAAGAATGATTTTATTCGTCATTCTAACTATGTTGTGGCAGGCTATTAGAGAGGGATTAACTGCACAAGATAAGCTTCAGGGAAGAGGTAGTGGGGTACTGTCAATAACATAAGATGCTTGGTAACACGAGATTCCTGGATAGGTTGAACTAGAAAAGATAATATTGAATGTAGTATTCACGGAAATACAAGCAGAAACATAAATAATAATAAATAAATAAATGAAATTTTTAATAGGAAAACATCAAGAAATTAATTTATGCTTTTTATCCTTTTATTATCCATCCAAAAAGAAAAGATTAAGATCTACCACAAGATGCCATTTTATTTTATTTTATTTTTTGATAAGTAAGAAAAAACAGTATAAATAAAGCTTCTTTATGCAAAGGAGCACAAAGAAGTCAAAAAGTATGCCATTTTAATTTGTTTGACAGAAAGAAAAGTTAACAGCAGAATTAGCACAATTAAATAGTGATTTATAATATCAAATTATAACTAACAGCCCGTACCTTAACTTTGTAGTCAGGATATTTATCAAGAGCTTTGAGCAGAAAAGGAATGCTAAGCTTTGCAATCCAACGAGCAGCAGCAACCATTCCACAATGAGCATATCCTAAAACTAAATTGCTTATTCCACCATCATGTAAAACTGAGTGGTGAAAAGGGACCACCGCTCCAGTTGCTGCTGTTAGTGTATCTTTAATGCTATGAGTACCACGAATCAATGGAAGGAAACATTTTGAGTCTTTATCTCGTATAATTGTGAAAGCAGGCTTCAAAAGCTGCAATCATTGTTCTGGTAATTAAAACAATACTCAATTATGATTTTAATTTAAATACGAAACACATAAGCAAACTAGCAATACATGCTTCATCGCATATATCATGATTAGTATGAAGACAAAAGGTTCAACAACCACCGTAGGAGAAAGGCAAAAACCTAAAAGTTGAAATTTGTCAAGTTTAGCCCACATCAGAAGTCTCATAAGTTTACAGGAAAAATATGCAAAAATTTGAAAGGCTATTTTTCTCAAGTTTTAAACTCCTTTCTGTTATTTAGCTCAAGGGTTTCTTATTATAGTCTACTATTTTTTTATCTCCACAGATACGCCTCATAAATTGTGGAGCCTGGCATCAACTTATGGCATCCACTCAGTCCTGTGGGTAATTGTTTCCCATGTGAAGAGCCCTCTGACACAGTAGCATTCATATAGGAAATAAATAGTATCAGATGCACTTATAATGTTTAAGGTCCACTTCCAGACAACCTCTTGTAGGGAATTTAACCAAAAAATTCCCAACCTGTGAGAAACAAAACAAATAGAGAAAACACACGTCAAAGAAAATAATCACACGCACAAGACAATATTTACGTGGTTCGGCAATTTGCCTACATCCACGGAGTTGCAAGGATTTCACTATTATCAGGGAAAATACAATAGTGCACAAGAACACTCTCAAGAAACCCAAATCCCAATTACACCCTAGCACTCTCTCACAGAAAAAATAAAAATAGAAACTGACTGCCTCTCTTTTCTCTATTTTCTCTCATGTGGCTGCTAACTAGGTTAATTGGAATTACTCCTATTTCTTTTCTCTGCCATGTAGCCGCATATATAATAAAGCAATATATATATGTTACTTTATAAAAGTCGGTCAAGTGGGATTCCTTTTTCAACTTGTATTAGGTCACTTTTATGGCCGGATTGGGCTTGGTTGGGCCTTATGGGCTTGTGGCAAAATTCAAGCCACACTAACAAATCTCCACCTTGGCTTGAATTGATCAAGCTTCATGAGCAAACTCCTCCATTAGCTTCACCTTAGCCCTTAAGGGCTCACAAGCTGCAAACATCAGCCACAATCCTCCATAACACAATCCCTCATCCCTGCAACTCATCCTCCTGTCCTCAAGCTAGAAGACCAATTGAAGCTGCGCACAGCTTCAACTTCTCAATAGTGACACCCTTAGTCAACATGTCTGCCGGGTTCTTAGATCCACAAATCTTCTCAAGCATTACCAGCTTATCTTCAACAAGATAACGGATAAAGTGGTATTTTGTCTGTATGTGCTTCGACTTTGAATGAAAAGCCGAATTCTTGGCAAGAAAGATTGCACTCTGACTGTCACTGTGTAGAATACCCATCTCCTGCTTCTTACCCAATTCATCTAAGAAACTATGTAGCCAAATCATCTCCTTTCCAGCTTCAGTTGCTGCAACATACTCAGCTTCTCTAGTAGACAAAGTAATAATCTTCTGTAAATTTGAAGCTCATGATATAGCTGTACCGCCCAGAGTGAAAACAAACCCAGTAGTACTCTTTCTACTATCAATATCACCAGCAAAATCAGCATCTACATAACCCTGCAGTTTCAAACTTGCACCTGTGAAGCAAAGACATGTATCTGATGAACCCTTCAGATATCTCAGAATCCACTTGACTGCCTCCCAATGCTGCTTTCCAGGCCTACTCATGAATCTACTCACAACTCCCACTGTATGTGCAATGTCTGGCCTTGTACACACCATAGCATACATCAAGCTACCAATAGCTGAGGCATAGGGCACCTTACTCATGTGGTCCCTTTCTTCTTCTGTCTTCGGTGATTGTTCTTTGCTTAGTTTGAAATGACTACCCAATGGTGTGCTCACTGGTTTAGCTTCATTCATATTGAACCTACTAAGAACTTTCTTCACATACTCTGACTGTGAAAGTTTCAATGTACCATTAGCCTTGTCTCTAATGATTCTCATACCAAGGATTTGTTTTGCAGCTCCCAAATCCTTCATTGCAAACTGTTTGGATAATTGCTTCTTCAGATTATTAATCTCCTCAATGCTAGACCCTGCAATAAGCATATCATCCACATACAACAGTAACATGATGTAAGAATTGTCAAAAAACTTAACATAGCAACAGTGATCAGCTTCACATCTCTTGAAACCAATTCTGTGCATAAAACTGTCAAATTTCTTGTACCACTGTCTAGGAGCTTGTTTTAGGCCATACAAGCTCTTTCTCAGTTTGCAGACTAAATTCTCTTGTCCTTGAGCAATGAACCCTTCTGGCTGAATCATGTAAAGGTTTTCCTCCAAGTCACCATGAAGGAATGCTGTCTTCACATCTAACTGCTCAAGATGTAAGTTTTCTGCAGCCACCATTCCCAGTACTAGTCTGATTGTTGACATCTTCACAACTGGAGAAAATATCTCTGTGTAGTCAATGCCTTCCTTCTGCTGGAACCCTTTAACAACTAATCTGGCCTTGTAACGTTTGCTACCATCATGCTCATTCTTTATTCTGTATACCCATTTGTTGTGCAAAGCCTTCTTTCCTACTGGCAATTCAGTCAGTTCCCATGTCTGATTCCCCAACAAAGAATCCATCTCATCCTTCATGGCTAACTCCCACTTGCTTGAATTCTGATCTTGCAAGGCTTCTTCATAACACTCTGGCTCACCACCATCAGTCAACAGGAGATAATTTAAAGTGGGTGAATAACGCTGTGGAGGTCTAATGTTCCTGGAAGATCTGCGAACTTCAGCTACAGGTGTACTCAGATCTACCTGTGAATTTACATTCTCCTTATCTTCTTCACCCCTTTTCTGGACAGTACCTTCAGTCAATTCATCTAAGTTGACAAACTCAGATTTCTTTTGATCTATCCCTGTAACATCTGGCACTACAGTTGACCTGTCCTTGTACATAACCTGTTCATTAAATATCACATTTCTACTTCTGATGATTTTCCTGTTTTGTTCATCCCAAAACCTATAGCCAAATTTCTCATCACCATAGCCAATGAAAAAACATATTTTAGACTTTGCATCAAGTTTACTACGAGCATCAGAATCAATATGAACATAGGAAACACAACCAAAAACTTTTAAGTGTGAAAACTTTACCTCTTTACCACTCCAAACCTCCTCAAGAAGTCTGAACTCCATGGGAACTGAAGGTCCTCGGTTTATCAGGTAAGCTGCAGTGCTAATAGAATCAGCTCAAAAAGTTTTTGGTAGTCCAGCATGCAACCTCATACTCCTAGCACGCTCATTGAGAGTTCTGTTCATGCGCTCAGCCACACCATTCTGTTGTGGTGTCTCAGGAATGGTCTTCTCCATCCTAATTCCCTGTGCAGCACAATACTCACTGAACCCTCCATCTATGTACTCTCCTCCATTATCTGACCTCAAACATTTTACTTTCAAACCTGTTTCTGTCTCAACCATGGCCTTCCACTTCTTAAAGGTTTCAAATACATCTGATTTATTTTTTAGAAAATAAACTCATACCTTTCTACTTGAGTCATCAATGAAAGTGATGTAGTACCTTGAACCTCCAAGGGATGCAACCGGAGAAGGCCCCCACAAATCAGTGTGTACTAACTCCAATTTTTCAGCCTTCGGTGTCCTGCCAGTTTTCAAGAAGCTCACCTTTTTCTGCTTTCCTAAGATGCAACTTTCACACATGTCAAAATCAATGGACTTCAATTCTGGTAGTTTTCCTTTTGACAGCAGCATCTTCATCCCTTTCTCACTCATATGACCAAGTCTGCGGTGCCATAGGCTTGTATCAATACTTGCATCAGCAACTGCAATTGTGTCTCTTGGACTTGAGGTCATGTACAGAGTACTAGTCTTCTTTCCACGAGCCAATACCCTAGCTCCCTTTGTAACCTTCCAAGTACCACCAATAAATAGTATTGCATGTCCTTCATCATCAAGTTGTCCAACAGAAATCAGATTCCTCCTCAGGTCAGGAATATGTCGAATCTTCTCTAGTAACCAAACAGACCCATTGGGCAACAATATTCGAACATCTCCCATACCCACAACATCCAAGGCTGAACCATCAGCCAAATACACCTTACCAAAATCACCTGCAACATAATTCTGTATGATTTCTCGGTGTGGAGTGGTATGAAACGAAGCTCCTGAATCCAAGACCCAATCATCAAGTGGACTGTCTACTGCAAGAAGTAATGCATCATGTACCTCTTCTGTTACAGCATTAGCAGAATCATCTTCATTCTTCTTCTTAGGACTTTTGCATTGATTCCTAAAGTGACCTGTTTTCCCACAATTCCAGCATTGTACTTGTTGGCCTGATCTAGATTTACTTTTGTTCCGATTAGAATTTCTGGATTTTGATCTGCCCCGATTTGAATTTCTGTTATTACCTCTGCCTCTTGTCTCAAGGTTTAGGGCAGAACCAGATCCTGAGGATTCACCTGCATCTCTTCTGCGAATCTCCTCAGCCAGAACTAAATCTCGTATATCATTGTACTTGAGTTTTTCTTTTCCTGTAGAATTGCTTACTGCCATCCTCATTGCCTCCCAACTGTTTGGCAAAGAAGCCAAGACGATCAGAGCACGAATCTCATCATCAAAATCAATTTCTACAGACGACAATTGATTTGTGATAGTATTAAATTCATTCAGATGTTGTGCTACTGATGCATTCTCTGCCATCTTCAGATTGAACAGTTTCTTCATCAAGTGCACCTTATTGTTTGCTGACGGCTTTTCATACATACCAGACAAAGCCTTCATCAGATCTGCTGTGGTCTTCTCTTTTACAACATTGTGTGCAACAGACCTAGACAGAGTTAACCTGATAACTCCTAGTACCTGTCTGTCAAGAAGAGCCCATTCCTCAGCCTTCATAGCCTCAGGTTTTGTCCCTAAAAGAGGCAGATGCAATTTCCTTCCATAGAGATAATCTTCAATCTGCATCCTCCAATATGTGAAGTCTGTGCCATCAAACTTTTCTATTCCAGACGCCTTTCCTGCTTCCTCTACCATTGCTCCCACTCAAACCTAACCCTAGGCTCTGATACCAGTTGTAGGGAATTTAACCAAAAAATTCCCAACCTGTGAGAAACAAAACAAATAGAGAAAACACACGTCAAAGAAAATAATCACACGCACAAGACAATATTTACGTGGTTCGGCAATTTGCCTACGTCCACGGAGTTGCAAGGATTTCACTATTATCAGGAAAAATACAATAGTGCACAAGAACACTCTCAAGAAACCCAAATCCCAATTACACCCTAGCACTCTCTCACAAAAAAAATAAAAATAGAAACTGACTGCCTCTCTTTTCTCTATTTTCTCTCATGTGACTAACTAAGTTAATTGGAATTACTCCTATTTCTTTTCTCTGCCATGTAGCCGCATATATAATAAAGCAATATATATATGTTACTTTATAAAAGTCGGTCAAGTGGGATTCCTTTTTCAACTTGTATTAGGTCACTTTTATGGCCGGATTGGGCTTGGTTGGGCCTTATGGGCTTGTGGCAAAATTCAAGCCACACTAACACCTCTCACTGCATCATAGCTGGAATTTTCTATCATCACCAACAGAATCATGCAGTTTACCTCGTTTTATCTCCTATTACACATTTCTTCATCCAAGCAGAATTAAAATATTTGTATCATCTCTTTTTTTTTTTTTTTTTGGGATAAGTAAATAAATTCATTAAAAATCAAAAAGGAAAAAGCACTGCCCAAGTACACAGGCTGTATACAATAGGGAACCAAAAAAAAAAAAAAACCCATTTTCATTTTCTATCAAATTTTTTCTAAGAAACAACAGCAACTCAAGAACAAACCCAACAAAAACTCTAAAACCCATTTTCATTTTCGATCAAATTTTCTCAAAAACCGCAGCTAAGCATGAACTAACAAGAAAACGAGGAAAACATTCATGGATTGACACTGCTGTCTTCCTTACTCGGCGTCGCACTACAAGACACGACACGGCGAGTCTCTCTGTTTCTGTATCGAGAAAATATCAGACTATTGTATCAGAGCTCGACGTGCTTTGATTTTAAATGACATTTTCTTACACAGGCTGTATACAATAGGTCGGCGGCCTCGACGTGCTTCTTGCAGTACTCGACGGCATGGATCAGAGATCGGAGATGGTCGAAGCGTGAAGAGGAGGAAGTGTAATTTGATATAGAAATCATTATTAGTGTAAAATTGCTCTAATTAATTTGTCCATAGCATCTACTCCATAACGGTTACTATTTCAAACATAATCGTGTATATCAACAAAATTAAAACATATAACAAAAGTGTTTCAAACGTAGCATTTCAATCACAAAACAAGAAACAATTGAGTTGTTGGAAAATAAGAGAGTGAGAGACTGAGTGAGACACTTATTGGAAATATCGCGCGAAGGAGAGAGAAGAGTGCGTGTGTAAAAGTAAAACGGTAAATTGTAATTGGAAATATTGTGCTTATGTAAAAGTGAAGTTCCATGTATCTTATTTTATTTGTAAAGTTGAATTTAATTTGGAAAATAATTTCATTTCTATTATTATGTGTACTGAAGCTTTTTTTTTTTTTTTTTAATTTTATAGAATTTCAGTCTATTGTGTTTGCTTATGTGATTTTTGCACTTTATCATTTTAAGAATAACTTGTATTGATTAAAAAATCTTCTGAAGTTGTATTGAAATGAAAATGTGTGCATTTATGTTAACGATGTTTCATGAAGATCCTCAATTCCTTTTGTTATATTTTCAAGTTGTTAGTCGTGCGTTTACATATCTGCTTGAGTAGGATGTTTGAAAAAGTGCATTTGTTTAGAAAATAGCGGTTTTAAAAAAGTGTGCTTTTAAAAACTAAAGGACTATTTGGTAAAAGACTTCTATAAATGTTGTTTAAGTTTTGTGGAAATATGTGTGGATGAAAAAATATTATGAAAATATGTGTTGTAGTGTTTAAACAACGAAAATTATTATTTAAACATTAGTACCAAACGAGGCCTCAATTTTTAAAATCATGGTCAAATATATTAAAAAGTGATTCTATTAATTAAACATTTAGATAATGAGAAATATTATGTCCATAATACTTTTACAATACTTTCACAATAAATTCTAAATGACAAGTTGTTATTTGCTATTACTAGTAGGCAAAAACGTAATTTAAATAGTGAATTCAAATTAAAAAGTTAAAAACTCATAACAACCTACCACTTTGGAATTATTGTGAAAATGTTGTGAAAATATTATGAATGTAAAACTTCTCTTTAGATAATAGGTGCAGTATAATATAATAAACTTAGAGAAATGCTATATCTACAATATTCTCACAACAAATTTTAAGTGGTAGTTTGTTATTGGCTATTACAGTGAACAAAAATGGTAATTTAAGTTATGGATTCAAATTAAAACTAATAACAACTTACCATTTATAATTTGTTATGAAAATATTGTTGACATAAATTGCAACCTATTAACCTATATATATATATATATATATATATATATTCAAGATGACTTTGGTTATCAAACTATTACTAGCGCTTTCATTATATATATATATATATATATATATATATATTTATACATGTTTGTCCTGCAAAACCACTCAACCAAATAGACCCTTACAAATTATTATTATTATTATTATTATTAAAAAACGTGTTTGTCCTATAAAACCACCCCACCAAACATACCTTTACAAATAAACTAAGACTCTATATTTAAGCAAGTCTTGTGTCAATTTTTAGAATTAAAAGTAATGAAAGCAAATATTTAAGTCATACTAGATGTTACTATTATTTTATGTATTTCTAGTTATTTCCATTTTTTTTTTAGATAAGCAACTGGCTAATATATATATAGAGAGAGAGAGAGAGAGAGAGAGCAATTGAAGATGGCAAGGTCAAAAAGAAAAAAAAAATCAAATAAAAGTGTTAGATGAGACTAGACATAGAAATGTTGCCACCAAGGAAACCTATGGCATTTCACAATTGTAGAGCAAGCAATTAGTAGACATCAACATTATAGATATGAAGGGAATATACACAAAATTTTCAGATTTGTAAGATGCAAAAAATAGAAAGAAAATATATGTTAGTCACCAAAAAAAAAAAAAAACAATTACACAAAATAATATTTACGTGGTTTGAAAATTTAATGGCAAGGTCAAAAAGAAAAAAAAAATCAAATAAAAGTGTTAGATGAGACTAGACATAGAAATGTTGCCACCAAGGAAACCTATGGCATTTCACAATTGTAGAGCAAGCAATTAGTAGACATCAACATTATAGATATGAAGGGAATATACACGAAATTTTCAGATTTGTAAGATGCAAAAAATAGAAAGAAAATATATGTTAGTCACCAAAAAAAAAAAAAAACAATTACACAAGATAATATTTACGTGGTTTGAAAATTTATCTACGTCCACAAAGTTGCAGTGATTTTACTATTTTCAAGAAAAAATACAAAATGTGACATTACAAATTTTTTTTTTTTCTCTCAAATCAACAAACCAAACTTTAATCTAAAAAACAATAGTACTTTCATCCTACATAGTGGATTCACAATGGGCTAAAAATGGGCCAAAAATTTTTCATCAACTAAGTCTCAAAAAATCCCTTATTAAAATCGTAGCACTATTATGTCAAGTAGGATCATAATCCGAATCAAATACAACTAGACTTCACATAACACAACAAGATATTCTAGATGATTTTAAAAAAATCAAATCTTGCAAGAATTTTTTTTTTTTATTCTTAAGTTACAAATGTGGGTGGGTCACCATGTTCTTAAAAGAGGGAGGAAATGCTCCTTTGCAACATTGAACTTTTCAAGAAATCTAACAACCAGTATAGAACTACCTGTGAACAAACACAAAAAATGCCCAATTGTAGATTTCTTTTGCTGACACTTCAGTTCAAAAGTGAATGGATGTTGACTTGAACTCTACTTGAATAACTTGAAACTTTTCAAATAACTAAATTTGTTTTGAGGAAACTAGTAAAAAATATCAGGTAATCAACGGAACAAATCAAAAGATCATTCCTTCATTGCAAGATAATCCCACTACTTCAAACATAGAAAGGATAAGTCACAAGAATATTCAAAGATACTGAACATCTCAAGCCACACTTATGCAACTTCAAGTTCATAATGCAACATGGAAAAGGTTTCTAGATGGCCAAACATAATCTTACTAGGACGGTCAGTAGATTAGTTATTCCTGCCAACAAACCTATGCCACTACAATAAGGAGCAGCTATTTGGTGTGGTGGCATTCCATGTTCCTCACCTATCCTTTCAGTATCAGGAAGAAAAATCACATCCATGGACACAAATTTTCTTGGACTTGCTTCTGTTGATCAACAAGAAAGCCTTTACTAGCCATATCAATGATCTCCTCTATATCTGCCTCATGAGCATTCCTTTCCAAATGTTGGTAGTTGGATGTTTAAATCTTTCGTGAGAAGAATTTTGAGATTAAAGGACAATCGATGAAATTGTACACCGATTGACAAAGGTAGCATGCATTCATATGAAGCCAAGTGGTAAAGTAGCGAACAAACAAAATAATATCTACACAAATTGTTGTTGAAATAGCACCCCAAGATTCAAATTAATAACAATAAATAATAGGCATATACACACACAAAGAACCCCAGCAGTTATGTAGTTCAACAAACTGCCTACATCCACAGGCAATGATAGAGAAAGTTTCACTATAAAAGTAAGGAGATACAAATGTTTGTGGTTTGCAAAACTAGTTCCTTTGTTGCCTTTGTTACTGCCATATATTCTGCCTTTGCAGTGGATAGAGCAATTGTATCATGTAGAGTAGATTTCCAGCTGATTGGGCCACCAATAAACATAAACACATAGCCTATCATGAACCTTCTACAATCAAGATCCCCTATATAATCGGAATCTACATAACATCTTCACAAATATCCATAAAACATCCCAATAGGTGATGTTTGCACCTTCCAAATCCTAAAATTTCATTAGAGTTAGTGGAAACACATAGAGCGATTGTGAAAGGTAAATTCCCAAATAAAGCACAAGAGAGCTCCATGTTTTACGAATATACCACAAGATGAACAAAAAAAAAAAAAAAAGTTGTTTCTTTGGATAGTAAATGAATGACCATTTAAATTTTAAGAGATTGGCAAATAAAAAGGTGTAGTTAGTATATATTTTTGGCCTAATAGGTTATTTGAACTCAAATATGCAAAACTACCCATGTCACAATTTGAATGATCAATTGACCAGATTATTTTGACTTTTAAGGGATTGGAAAATAAAAAGGTGGAGTAATTTAACATTCTTATGTTTGCGATTATAGTGTATTGTTTTATTTATTGTTTTTATTTCAAATACCAAAACAAGCCTTTTTATATATATATATATATAAGAAAATACCAAAACAATCTTACATTACAAGCAAAACAATTATGATCAACAAGAACATAAGAAACACTTGTTTTGAAACTTAGTTAAATAAGGAAAAAGGTAAAATATTAAGCCAATATTTTCTTCTTTCAATGACTGTCACTATATAGATAAACAGTTTTTACGCATCATACACATGAATCGTAATTCATTTCATTTTTTATATGTTTAATTTATGACAAAACAATAATGAAATAAGATCAAGATGATTTCTTTTGCAAATGATTCTTTTTGGCCTCTTGAAGAGGATGAACCACTGCCACCTCCCAAAGTATAAACAATAAATTGCAATATTCAATAATAGTAATGCAGGTATGTGGAGCATGACTACCTAGGGATCAAGATTAACTGCAATTCAAATTATACCATGTTGAAATTCTAAGAATTCATGTTAAGCCCATCTCTTTAATATTTTATTAGTAAATCTTCCTATGGAATTGAAGCTTATAGCATATGAGGTGAGAAAATATGCTATGCATTGTATTAAAATATAATTATAATAAAATTAACATTTTTAATTTTAATTTTTTTTTTTTATAAAACAAAACAAAAACTCCACCACATATTTGATGTATTTTAATATGAGAAACAATTCCTCCTCCATAGTAGCCCTTTGTTTCTATTGAGAATTTCACATGATCTCTCTCTTTGTCCTTTCAAATATCTCTAAACGAAGTTCAGTGGTGGTTCAAAGGTAATGATATCCTCTAAGATATTAACATGAACTATATTTCTAACAATATGGACTAGTTGCAAATAAAGAATTTCTAACAATATGGACTAGTTGCAAATAAAGACTAAGGCTAAAGGTATGCAAGGAAGGACTGGCTATCTGCAGCTTCTTCAAAATTAGCCTCCTTTTTACTTGATAAGCTAAAGCTCAATGAAAGGATCTTTGCGTCATGATCACCCTGCAAAAATTTCCAAAATTTTAATATTCTAAGATGCATAGGACCTAAACGCTTGTCAAAAAGCATAACCTGAAAGGAATATTTCAAAACTGCATGTAGGTGAATAAATTACCTGAAAGCATGAATAATCAAAAGTTTGTAGGTAATAGATATGAATTTTTCCCTTACAATCACCAGCACTGAGGTACTTGCAAAGATTGAGAAAATTTAAAAGCATTCTTATTAGTTATGTTGTCACGAAACATTCTTTGATTAGCTAAAATCAAGAAATTCAAAAACCTAAAATCAAAATTCTAAGTAGGAGTGGAAAAATTAAGAACCAATTGGAATCTAAATATCTACGAAAACATTCAAAAACCTAAAAAATCAAAATTCTAAGTAGGAGTGAAAAAATTAAGAACCAATTGGAATCCAAATATCTACCAAAACTAAAAACCCAAAGAGTGAGAGAGAAAAACCTGAATGCCCAGTGCTCCAAAGAGAGAAAAAAGAGAAAAGAAGTTACCTATCAAAGAGGAGATTGGTGGTGAATCAACAGCAAAACTGGTTTTCCAAATCAAAACCCCAGGAAAAAAAAAAAAAAAAAACACTATGAACGCAGATATTAGAAAACAAACGATGGAGATGTAGAGAGAAATCGATGCGGTGGCGGTGACCCGTGGTGGCGGCGGCAACGGCGGTGGGAGGAACTGAGTTTTGGGTTTTGATTTTGGCAGAAGGAAAGGGTGACTTTTAAGTTTAGGGGAATGAGACTTTAGCGTGACAAATGAGAGAGAGATTTTTTTTTTTTTTTTAAGAAGTATCTGGTGTATTTGGTGGGGGAAGAAAGATATTTAAATAATGCTGAATGATTACTATATTTTGTAATTATAATATTAATTTATTATAATATTTAATTAATTAATGCTGACGTGGAAAATTTTAGGAGATTCAGAGGCTTCGGTTTTATATATATAGATGATATAGGGTACTACTTATATGCGCAATTGTAATGAGTTTTGTAACAATCAAACATATTTGACAGCTATGTATTGTGGAACAGGCACCCAGTTGAAGCCCTCTCATCCAACTTATTTGACAGCTATGTATTGGTAAACATATTCAAAAAAAAGTTGGAAACATTAACCATATAATTGAAAGAAAACCAATTAGTTCTTACCACGTAAGGAGATTAAACTGGAGGACATAAGTCTAGTTTTGTGGACATCCTTGTACTTCTAGAGATAGTGATCCCCTTCTTTATTCAACATATCCATCTATTTGATAGCCAGCAACATGCCATCCAAATACTAAAATGAGAATTGATCAAAATCTAGCACTTTCTTGTGGTAAAATAATCTGGACCTCTATTTGTGTTACCTCCAATACAAAAATTCCAATCAAGGCCCTGTCAAATATCAATCAAAACTGAGAACTTCACATAACCTTAAAAATCAATTTGGTTTCCAAGGCTTCAACCAAAATAATGTCATGTTTTAGGTTACAAACTAGTTGAATTCCTTATTTAGTTGTAATAAGAATGGCATTCAAAAAAGAACAAATACTATTTTAGAGCTTTAACTTCAATGAAAAGAAGCCAAGAGATACTCTAGAAGGTATTAACCACATCAAAGCTTGCAAGTAATCTTTTTGTTTTTATTGGTAAGTTACACATATGGGTGGGTCATGAACTCTCAATCTCACTTGCCACCTTGTTTTTAAAAGAGGGGGAAATGCTCATTCGCAACATTGAAGTTTGCAAGAAATCTAACACCTAGAGCATATTGTCATTCCAAAAAAAAAAAATATATATATATATATATATATATAAAATCAACAGTTCATCTAAGAATATTAATTTAGAAGTAAAAAGGTTAAAAATTATAGAACAAATCGCATCACAAACACAAAAACATGATTTCAAGAAAGACCTTGTAGAAGCTAGAGATAACAAACTCCCAATAGGTATCCAGGAAACAGTAATTAAATACTCTTTGAAGATGCCTTTCCATCAAATCAATTTAAGTATCCCCAAGGCATCTTTCCCTCCACTTTGCTGCCCAAATGTAGATTTATTTTGTTGACACTTCAGTTCAAAAGTGATTGGATGTTGACTTCAACTTTACTTGAATAACTTTAAATAACTAAATTTGCTTAAGGAAATAATTAAAGAAGTTAGGGTAATCAATGACAAATCAAAAGATCATTCCTTTGAATCAAGATAATCCCCCCACTTCAAGTGTGAGTAAATAATAGAATCAATACAAGCAGATCTTATTCCTTTGAATCAAAGAAAATTCAAAGATCCTGAACATCTCAAGCTGCACTCACACAACTTCAAGCTCAATAATGCAACATTGGAAAAGGGTTTTTTATTACAAAAAGAATCTTACCAGGACGGTTAGTAGGTTGGCCATCCATGCCAACAGCAAAATCAAGGCCACACTGACAAGGAGTAGCTCTTGGTTGTGGAGGCAGTTCTTGTGCCTCACGTATCCTTTTAGTATAAGGCAAAAGAATTTCATCTATACACGTGGAGAAACTTTTAATCTAAGCATGAATGTTTTCTCAGACTTACTTCTATTGATCAGCAAGAGAGGCTTTACAACCCATTTCATTGAACTCCTCTGATTTTGCCACATCAACATCCCTTCCCAAACGGTAAAAGAGAAAAAAAAAATTGAGATTAAAGGACAACCAATGAAGTAGTACATTGAATGACAAAGGTAGCATAAATTCACATAAAGCCAAGTGGTAAGGTAGAAAGAGAGAGAACAAACAAAATAACGTCTACAAAAAATGCAATACCATGATTAAAAGTTCAATTTTGGCTTAATCAACAAGTTAAAAGAAATTTTACTTTGTTACAGTACTTTAAATAGATGCGCAAAATCAAACAAGCCGAAACTTGGATAGAAGTGAGACAAGCATTAAGATCAAGTTGTGTCACATCTGCTATTATTTGGCTTTGAACACCTTGCAAGTAATACAACTTTTTCAGTAATTAAGATTTAAGAAGTTTTGAAACCAAAATAGGCACAAAATATATATTTAATAGTGGTGAATCAACCTAAAATTCTTAATTATTATAATACTACATTCACTTCTATCTTTAAATACCATAGAGATAGGAACTAGAAAATAGTAAATGCCTAACCATGAATTTTATATGCTAAGGTTCTATTTGTTTTAGATTAAAATGTAAATTTAATTTCACCAACAACTTATGTAAAGTTTTTTAAAGCCTCACTTTTTTTTAACTATAGTTGTATTTTTAAACAAAGTAAGACAGTCAAAATAAGGTCATCCAAACACAATCTCAATGATAATTTACCACTTCTTTTAAGTAAATTTAAAATAAAAATAAAAATAAAAAAAATCCTTAACTAATGCATTCACTTATAACAAATAGATCTGACACAATATATGACAATTGATAGGGTTGAACCTTAGGGAATAGTCTTTATTTATCATTATTATTAATATTGGTATATATGCATTCATAAAGTTTTGAATCAAAACCTTACCCTCTATCTCATTATTATGGAAGAGGAAGTCATTAGAGGTACATTGTTATGGTAAATTTGCTTTAATTAATTTGACCATAACATCAAAATCCATACAGTTACTACATCAAAGATAAGCATGTATGTCAACATAATTCAGTAAAACATTCATTCAAGAGGTTAACAAAAACCAATCAAATGGTCTACACTACTGATATGGTCACTTTCTTTTCACATTACAAACATCCTTAATGAAACTAGCCAGTACCAATAGCTGCATATAGTTCATATGCAGAGCAAACAAACAATATAATTCAAACAACAAAGTCATAGTTACACTGACCTAGTATATAGAAACAATTTATTTATGTCTACTTCTAATTGTAATTGCCATGGATTGCAAGAGTTTTCACAACCTATGAATATTTTTTTGCAAAAGAGCAAAAGGGTCATACAAAAGCACAAAAAAAAAAAAAAAAAAAGAGAGAGAGAGAGAGAGAGAGAAGAAGAAGAAGAAGAAGAAGAAGAAGAAGGAGAAGAAGATAAGAAAGCATAGCATAAATGAAACAAAGTTTTCATCTTTATGACTAATATTGTTGTCAAAAACCCAACTCAATTCAATAACAGTCATAGATTTGGCTCAATTGAGTAGAGTTTGTTGGTTCCGAAATGAGAAACCCGTTTTTTGAAATAGGGAACAGTATTTTCAGTAAAACTATTGTCACAAACCAAGGCTAAAGTTATGTCATATTTGTGAAATAAAATCCAAATGACTATCACCTTTAGCTATGAATTAAATTGTATATTCAAAGTAGTTGACTACAACATTAACATGAAAGAAACAATATTAAGGACATATAACTTGAAGCAATACCTTTTGGCTAGATAACGATGCTTCACTTACTAAGGCAGACTCTTAGCTTTTCCAATAAATTCATCTTTATCATTGTAGTCTCATAAATCCAATCTTTTACTTCATCGGCAAATCTAAAATAAGCACGCCTCCAAGTCCTATTAAAGAAGAGAGCTCCACAAATTGCCCAAAAGCTAGTTGTGAATCCAACTCCCATACCAATGTAGAAGGTGGAGTTTTTAGAATCATCTTCAACACTACCAACTGGTGATCTATTCAAAGATAGTTCCTCAATTGTGCAGCTTTTTGGAAGAGGATCACCACATAACTGAGGATTTCCAATATACCTAAGGGCATCAAATGATTGAAGCTGGGTGCTTGAAGGAATTCTACCTGAGAAGTTATTGTATGACAAGTCCAAGAAACTAAGAAATGTCAAATTAGACATGCTTGGAGGAATTTCACCCGATAAATGATTTCGTGAGAGATCAACTGACTCTAACTCTTTCATACTCCCAATTCTTTCTGGTATCTTTCCCATCAAATGATTTCGAGACAAATTCAAAAAACGTAATTCGGAAAGATCTGAAATTTCAGAAGGGATTGATCCGGACAAGTTGTTACTTGAAAGGTCTATGAGCTTAACTAATATAAGGTTCTCTTTGTATTCCATTTCGTTCCCTTTAGGAACCAACTGAACATTCTCAACATAGGATGTAAATGGATATATAAAATCCATAAAATAAGATAATGAAATATCATAGGAATCTGGTAATGCCATGGCGCTGATATTTTTCAAGCAGTTTGGTATGGATCCTGATAAATTATTATTGGCAAGATCCAATACTCTAAGAGAAGAAAGTTGGCATATTTGTTGAGGTATATAACCCTTGAATTCACTTGATCTTAGACGAAGAACTATAATATTTGTCATTTCTCCAATCCATAGTGGTATGATGGACAAATGATTATCACCCATATCAATAAGCTTTAGATTTGAGCACTTTTTCAATGAGGAAGGAATATCTCCATAGATGCTATTGTTTTGTAAACGCAATGAATGG
This sequence comes from Quercus lobata, assembly GCF_001633185.2. Taxonomy (NCBI): domain Eukaryota; kingdom Viridiplantae; phylum Streptophyta; class Magnoliopsida; order Fagales; family Fagaceae; genus Quercus; species Quercus lobata. The sequence continues at coordinate 9,792,103 of NC_044908.1, read as the reverse complement.
AGGTTAACTAAAGCCCCCATGGAGTTGGGAATTCTACCTACTAGATTATTGCTCCCTAAGTTTAAATGGATCAAAGACTGCCAATACTTCCAGCAGTGAGAAAGTTCTCCAGATAAGAGATTGTTTGATGCATCTAAAACCACTAATTTATTCTTTCTAATTTTCTTTTGGCATAAGAAAGTAGAAATGGATCCATAAAATGAGTTGTTTGCTATATTGAGCAATTTGACAGTAGAACTCAAAAAAATGTCTGATACATCACATTCTAAGTGGTTGTTAGAAAGATTGATATATGTAATGTTTGAAGCCCAATTCCAGAACCAACCTGGAGCTTTGCCCGAAATTCCTGACATGGACATATCTAAAATACTGAGGGATTTTTGTGATTGTAGCCATGAAGGAAAATTAGGACCTATATTGATTGAGCTCATGGAGGCATAGTAAAGTTGGAAGGGGGGGACCCAATTGGAATTGACATTAAAGAACAAATGTGTTTCAGACATATAGAGATTCTTTAATTTTGAGAGTTTTTGGAAATTCCTTTCATCTACGGTACCTGTCAAAGAATTTGTTCCGACATACAACGACTCTAACTTAGAGAGAAGCCAAAGACTCTTTGGAATGGTGCCATTCAACTGATTTTGGTCGAGGTATAATGCTCTTATATGAGATAAATTCCCAACGCAAGAAGGTATAGGACCATTTAAAGAATTAAGTCCGAGATCAAGATATTCTAATTTCTCTAAATTGAAAATGCTAGGCGGTATATTGCCTTTCAAAGAATTGTTGTAAAGGTCAAGCCTTAAGAAGCTTGTACTGAGATTAGAGAACCAATTAGGTATCTCATGATTGAAATGATTTCCAGAAAGATCAAGGGATCGAAGAGATGTGAAATTGACAAATCCAAGAGATGGATTCAGGCTATCAAGTTGACAATTTTGCAAGTATAGCTTTGAAAGTGATGGGAACTTACTCATTATTTGAAGCCAATCAACTTCTTTGTGAAGGTCAGCTGAGCTCAGGTCAAGGTATTGAATGGCAAAGAGACCAGACATCCAACGAAGGTTATCTACATAGAGGTCAGAATTAGATCCAAGAGACAGATAGCGAAGGCTTGAAAGGTTCCCAAGCTGATGAGGAATGAGTCCACTGAAGTTCGCGCCTGAGAGGTTAAGATGTGTGAGACTGAACATTGAACCAAGGAAAGTTGGGATCGGAGTACAATTAAAATCATTGTTACTCAAATCCAAGTAATTCAAATGTTCTAATTGGAGCAACGAACCACTAATCTCACCGCCTAGCCTCGAATAATTGAGGTGGAGCTCAGAGACTCGGCCAATTTTATTGTTGCAGAAAACTCCGTCCCATATACAACAATCTTTATGGTCAGACCAGGATGAGAGGATGTGCCCATGATCAGTGAGACCACGTTTGAGAGCTAGAAGGGCTTGCTTGTCTTTTTCATTGCAAGAGACATTAGAGATTGACTCTGCTTTGAAGAAGAAGAAGAAGCCTAAACTGAAGGTAGCGGGAAGGAACCATACTAAGAAAAGCACATGAAGAGTTGCAAAAGAGGTGGCCATAGTAACGAAGGAAGAGAAGTTTGAAGGAAGAAAAGCTCAAGTGTCAGTATATTGTAATTATAACTCGTCATAATATATATAATATATATAGTGATTCTATAAACCCTTTCTCATTTTTTTTGACTAATCTATTTTTTTTTTCTCACTGGCTTTCAGTTTTGCATATGGAGATAGTCTTCCTATTATTCTTGTTGTTATGATCATCTATATTAAAATCATAGTTGAAATTTCCTGTACAGATTGTTATGAAAACCAAAAAACTGTAATGTTCTGATAATAAGCTTTGCCCCATTTCAACTCTTTCATAGCTTCCTCTGTTCCTCTAAAACTAAATGGTCCTCACCAATTAAATCTAAATCTAATGTTCTGATAGTTTTCTCATTGACTTTCAGTTTTGTTTCTTTTTCTTCCAGGTGTGGGTTTCTCTTTTTTCTTTCTTTTGTCAGGGTAACGTGAGATGGAAGGTCACAATTGTTGACTTATCTAATTTTTTTTTTCTCATTGTTTAAACACAGGTAGATAGTTTTCTCATTGACTTTTAGTTTTGTTTCTTATTCTTCCAGGTGTGGGTTTCTCTTTTTTCTTTCTTTTGTCAGGGTAACGTGGGATGGAAGGTCACAATTGTTGACTTATCTAATTTTTTTTTTTTCTCATTGTTAAAACATAGGCAAATAGTTTTCTCATTGACTTTTAGTTTTGTTTCTTATTCTTCCAGGTGTGGGTTTCTCTTTTTTCTTTCTTTTGTTAGGGTCACGTGGAATGGGAGGCCACAATTGTTGACTTATCGAATATCTTTTTTCTCATTGTTTGAACACAGGCAAATAGTTTTCTCATTGGCTTTCAGTTTTGTTTCTTATTCTTCTAGGTGTGGGTTTCTCTTTTTTCTTTCTTTTGTCAGGGTAACGTGGGATGGAAGGTCACAATTGTTGACTTATCTGATTTTTTTTTTCTCATTGTTTAAACATAGGCAAATAGTTTTCTCATTGACTTTTAGTTTTTTTTTCTTATTCTTCTAGGTGTGGGTTTCTCTTTTTTCTTTCTTTTGTCAAGGTCACGTGGGATGGAAGGCCACAATTGTTGACTTATCTAATTTTTTTTTTCTCATTGTTTAAACACAAGTAGATAGTTTTCTCATTGACTTTTAGTTTTGTTTCTTATTCTTCGAGGTGTGGGTTTCTCTTTTTCTTTCTTTTGTCAGGGTAACGTGGGATGGAAGGTCACAATTGTTGACTTATCTAATTTTTTTTTCTCATTGTTTAAACACAGGCAAATAGTTTTCTCATTGACTTTTAGTTTTGTTTCTTATTCTTCCAGGTGTGGATTTCTCTTTTTTCTTTCTTTTGTCAAGGTCACGTGGAATGGGAGTCCACAATTGTTGACTTATCTAATTTCTTTTTTCTCATTGTTTAAACATAGGCAAATAGTTTTCTCATTGACTTTCAGTTTTGTTTCTTATTCTTCTAGGTGTAGGTTTCTCTTTTTTCTTTCTTTTGTCAGGGAAACATGAGATGAAAGGCCACAATTGTTGACTTATCTAATTTTTTTTCTCATTTTTTAAACATAGGCAAATAGTTTTCTCATTGACTTCTAGTTTTGTTTCTTATTCTTCCAGGTGTGGGTTTCTCTTTTTTCTTTCTTTTGTCAGGGTAACGTGGAATGAGAGGCCACAATTGTTGACTTATCTAATTTTTTTTCCTCATTGTTTAAACACAAGATAATAGTTTTCTCATTGACTTTTAGTTTTGTTTCTTATTCTTCCAAGTGTGGGTTTCTCTTTTTTCTTTCTTTTGTCAGGGTAATGTGGAATGAGAGGCCACAATTGTTGACTTATCTAATTTTTTTTTCTCATTGTTTAAACACAGGCAAATAGTTTTCTCATTGACTTTTAGTTTTGTTTCTTATTCTTCCAGGTGTGGGTTTCTCTTTTTTCTTTCTTTTGTCAAGGTAACTTGGAATGAGAGGCCACAATTGTTGACTTATCTAATTTTTTTTTTTTTTTTCTCATTGTTTAAACACAGGCAAATAGTTTTCTCAATGACTTTTAGTTTTGTTTCTTATTCTTCCAGGTCTGGGTTTCTCTTTTTTCTTTCTTTTGTCAGGGTAACGTGGAATGAGAGGCCACAATTGTTGACTTATCTAATTTTTTTTTTCTCATTGTTTAAACATAGGCAAATAGTTTTCTCATTGGCTTTTAGTTTTGTTTCTTATTCTTCCAGGTGTGGGTTTCTCTTTTTTCTTTCTTTTGTCAGGGTCACGTGGGATGGGAGGCCATAACTATTGACTTATCTAACTTTTTTTTTTCTCATTGTTTAAACATAGGCAAATAGTTTTATCACAAGGAACTCAAGTTTCATAAACTCAAGTTCTAGGTGAACTTTTTAGCCAACTCGATTTTCGTAAACTCGAGTTCTATGTCAAACTCGAGTTTCAAAAAAATGGTACATTGTAAGATATTTCTCAAACAGTGGTAAAACACTAATAATTTCAAAATATAGTGGTATTTGGCTATTTTTTGTCGTGCTTTTATATTATTTTAAGCCAAACCCACAAGGATCAACGCTAACCACTCAGGTGAGAAAAAAATAAGTACGGTCACATGTGATGTTAGTGCTACCCAATGTGACAATGAAATCGTCAAATATGAGAAAAAAATAAGGAAACCATCAAATGTTTCAAAAGTAAGGTCACATGTGATGTTGGTCTTGCCTAATGTAAAAATGGAATTATCAAATGTGAGAAAAAAAATAAGGAAACCATAAAATGTGATAAAAGTACGGTCACATGTGATGTTGGTGCTACCCAATGTGACAATGAAACCGTCAAATGTGAGAAAAAAAATAAGGGAACCATCGAATGTGTCAAAAGTAAGGTCACATGTGATGTTGGTACTGCCCAATATGACAATGGAACTATCAAATGTAAAAAAAAATAAAATAAAATAGCGGTGCCACAGATTGTGACAAAAGAACAATCAAATATCATGTTAGTACTGCCCAATGTGACGATGAAACTTTCAAATGTGAGAAAAAAAAATGAAAGTACCACCGAATATGACAAAAGTATGGTCAGATGTGGTATTGATACAATCCAATGTGACGATGGAACTATCAAATGTGAGATAAAAATAATGGTACCACCAAATGTGACAAAAGTACGGTCATAAGTGATGGTAGTACTACCAAATGTGATAATAAAACTGTCAAATGTGAAAAAAAAAAAAAAATAGAGTACTACCAAATATGACAAAAGTACAGTCAGATATGATGTTAGTAATACCTAATGCGACAATGGAACTATCTAATGTGAAAAAAAGAAAAAAAAAGAAAAGAAATCACCAAATGTGACAAAACAGCAGTCACATGTGATGTTAGAACTGCACAATATGAGAATAAAACCAAAAAATGTGAGAAAAAAATAAGGTACAACCAAATGTGACAAAAGTCCAGTCAGATGTGATGTTGATACTGCCTAATGTGACAATGGAACCATCAAATGTGAGGAAAAAAAATAAGAGAACCACTAAATGTGATAAAAGAACAGTTATATGTGAAGTTAGAACTGTACAATATGGGGATGAAACTGTCAAATGTGAGAAAAAATATAAAGAAACCACCGAATGTGACAAAAGTACAATCACTTGTGATGTTGGTAGTGTACAATATGAGGATGGAACCGTCAAATGTGAGAAAAAAAAATGAACCACCAAATGTGACAAGAGTACTGTCACATGTGATGTCGAAACTGCACAATATTAGAATGGAATCGTCAAATGTGAGAAAAAAATAAGGGAACCATTGAATGTGACAAAAGAATTATCACATGTGATATTGGAATTAATTGCACAATGTGAGGATGGAACTATCAAATGTGATGTTTTGGTAACCTGGTATAACAGGTTGCCAACTATTGAGTACCATACCCAAAAAAAAAGGGTACCCATAAAATTACTCAAACCGCATAGGGAAGAAAGGAAATAAAGGAAACAATCAAGGTAGTGACTAGTGAGACATACATAAATGTAATTAGAAGATGAGCTAGATTTGTAATTAAACCAACTTATTTCAAATGTGACACAAAGTTATTCATATATCCATAGAATTGGAACTTATGGCATCCTTTCTATAAGAGTACTATTCTCTAGCAATTATTCAAGACATCAATAACTTTCTTTTATCCTTTTTTATACAAGAGAAATTCTTTACAATTATTATTCTTTAGCAACTAACCTTTTTTTTTTTTTTTAAATCATTGAGATTTGATATTAAAAGAAATTTACATTCAAGAAAATGAGTTTTTTGAAAAGTTGAAAAAGTAACATTAAAGATACTACAAATTTTACTATATAATTTTTACAAACTAATGTATCACTAATTATAAAAAATAAATCAATCATTTATTAATTATGTTTTTTAAATCCACCAATCATATGGATTTTTTTTTATCAATTTGTAAATATTTTATAATACAATTTATATTAGTTTTAGTATTTTTTAAGTTGAAAACTTGAAGATCTAAAACAGGAATATGAAAGATTATGTTGAAATTATTGATTTTTTTTTTATTGAAAAAAAAAACTAAATTATAAATTTCACCATTTAAATTTATTCATAGTTCAATTCAATCTTGTGACTTTTGATTTATTTATTTCAAATTTATAACTTTCCTTCCATCAAATTCCATGGCATTGTGCCATTAAGTATTCTAAAATGGTTGTTTTAGAAATTCAAAATACCAAAATCACATTATTTTGGAATACTTAATGACAACCTCTTTAACAGAGTTTTTTTTTTTTTTTTTTTGAGAAATAATTACAATATGCTGCTAACCCCGCAGTTTGAACCTTTTTCCCCTAGACCTCCAAGCACTTTGTGCATAGGCCAATTCAGCTACAATATTTACAATATTTTCATAATAATTTCACCACAAATCATAGATGGTATGTTGTTATTTGTTCTAATTTGAATTTAAAACTGAAATTACTTTTTTGTCCACCCATAACAACTAATAACAACCTACCATTTAAGATTTTTGTTGTGAAAATGTTATGAACATACCATTTCTCTAAACGAAATGGCTACATAAAAAAATAAAACTAAAGGTATAGGACTTAATTAATCTAAGGCTATAAAACAGAATTAATTTTTGGGTAAAATATAGAAAGTCCAGTTTATAATTTAGCCTTAAAATTGAAGAAAAAAAATTTAAAAAAAAAATCAGAACACATTGTCTAAGACTTGTGTGCGGTTATATATATATATATATATATATATAGAAGACTTGTGTGTGTTTAGGAATTGTTAAAAAAAAAATTTAAATATAACCACCCCATAATTTTTCTTAGTATAACCACCCCAGTTTAATTTTTAGCTTATTTTGCAATATATTTAACATAAAAGTTTTTATGAAAAAAAAAAAAAAAAACTATGGGGTAGTTATACTCCCCTTCCTTGAGACTTGAGGAAATGACACTCAACTCCAAACCTGAATGGAAAAAACACCCCCCTCCCTTAAAATTTGAAAAAAATTAACAACTCCCCCCTTTTACTAAAGTTTAACTATGGTTAATAAAAAAATTGATAAATTTAGAATAAAAAAAAAATTATCAAGTACCAAAATAATTACAATAGCAAATATCTCCATAAGCCGTTGAAAAAAGAAAAATATAATAAACAAAATTCTTTTAGACATTCTCCCTTCTCTCCATGTATATGTTAAAATACTTTGTATTCTAAAAAAAAATTAAAAAAAAAAACAGTGAGTTAATCCCACATTGGAAAATAAATGTGAGTTAAAGAGGTTTAAGGACTGTTCAGTAGTATATTTTGAACAACAATTTTCTGCGTTTAAACAACATTACATGTATTTTCACACACTTTTTCCAAGAGTCAATAAACGTCACTATCACTTTCTTTAATACATTATCTTCTCTCACACTGTGTGTTTTAAAATACATTTCAATTAAAAATTTAATAGAATTACATCTTTTTGATAAACTTCAAATATTTTAATACAATTCAGCAAAAAAAAAAATAATAATAATAATAATAATAGAAAATTAATACACTTCAAAATTCATATTTAAAAATTTAATACAGATGAATTACTTTACCCCCAAAAAAATAACAAAATAAAAACACCATCACCACCGCGAAAAAAATAAAATAAAATAAAATAAAACACTCTCATATAGCTCGTTACCAAAAACTACTCAAAAAGCTTACGCTTCTGTAATCTGCAACATATATCTCTCTCTCTGTTCTGAATATTTCATCAATGGCTCGCGTAAGTCTCTCTCTCTATTTCTCTTACAATTGCACACAACGAAATGTTTATTCAACTTTCAAATTCCGAATCCACAAAGTAATACAACTAGGACTATTGTTAATCTCTGTTTGTCTGGTCGCTGAGAAAATTTTATGATTTCTATGGTTGTTCAGTATGATAGATCCGAAGAAATTAAGTAAATTCTAAATGCCCCTTTTTTGTGTTATTAGTTTTGGATCTAAAGTTTCGTACAATTTGAAGTTTTTGGTTTAGATCTGTGCAATGTGTGAATTTATTTACATTTTAGTGATCATAATGGAAAAAGAGTGTGTATTTGATGTTGCTGTTGAATGTTTGTTTATAAGGTGTTTGTTGTTAATACTGAACCAAGACTTCACTTTGGAGCTCAATGTAATGTCAGTGTAGGATCTAGTGGTGGTGGTCTAGAGAGCTTGGGATTGGTTTTGGGATTGATGGGTGCTTTATATGGATGCAAAAGGGTGTGATCTGTGCAGCTTAGTGGTAGTAATTAGTTAATTACATGGTGATGGTGGGGGGTGGGGGATCAGAATCAGATTGGCTGTGTTATGCTTATTTGACTATGAAATTTTAGCCAGTTTTGGGGTTTTGCTCAATGTAGAATGTTGTGGCAACTATTAGGAGAGTTTAGGATTGGTTTTGGAAATGCCGGGCGGTTGGTTGAGCTCTAAAATCTGTGGTCTGTGTGATTAGTGGTAGTAATTACATGGGGGGGATCAGATTGGTTGTGTTAGGCTTATTTAACTATGAAACATTATCCAGTTTGGGTTTTTGAACTTTTGATCAATGTAGGACTTTGTGGCAGTTGGTAGGAGACTTTGGAATTGGTTTTGGACATGATGGGGGGTTTTTAACTCCAAATTGTGTGATCTATGTTGAATAGTTGTAGTATTTAAATGATGGTAATCACATTGGCTGTGTTAAGCATATTTGACAATGTTTGTGACGTAAACTCAACTAAAGAGTTAAGCTTACGGGGCTATGAAATGTTAGCCATTTTGGGCTTTGATTAATGTAGGATTTTCTGGACTTCTTATTAGATTTTAGGTTTGGTTTTGCAAATGATGGGCTGTAGATTTAATGCCCAATGTGTGATCTATGTTCATTAGTAGTACTAATTAAATGGTGGTCCCAATGTGTGATCTATGTTCAATAGCAGTAGTTACTAAATGGAGGAGGATCACATTGGCCATGTTACGTGTATTTGACTGTGTTACCTAAAACTCAACCAAAAGAACAATTTATGTGGCCGTGAAATGCTAACCATTTTAGGATTTGATTAATGTAGGATCTTGTGAGACTTGTTAGGAGGATTTGGGATTGGTTTTGGAAATGATGGGTGGTTGATTTAGGTCCAAACTGTGCGATCTATGCTGATTAGTAGTGGAGTATTGGAATGGCTAGAATCACATTGGCTGCCTTAGGTGCAGTAACGCACAAAGAATTGCATGCAGCAATATGCGAATCCCCAGCTTGGTACAGTTATAGAACCTCTAGAATTTGAGGAAATTATGGAGGGTGACTTGGTTGTGTGAGATTATATGGCATAAGCAATAGCATTGGGGTGCCTACATGGCCAGTTGTGCGTAGCCTTACAAGAAATTGACATAAATCAATAGAATGATAATGTTGGAAACAGAGCCAATGGTATAGTAGTCTTAGTCACGTATTTGTTCATGAAAGTGAACTGCTAATGAGTTCTAGCTCAAAGAGAGCTCCCTCCTCCCACAAGAATGGATGGAGGGTGAGGCTGTGGGTTCAAAAGCCATTAGATGTGTAACTTATCAATGGAAAAAAGTTGTAAAGGTTCATCAGAGTGATCTTAAAGTATTGGTCATGCAGACTTGAGTCTTGGTCATGCTAGTAACATGCAATAGATTTTTTTTTTTTTGCTGAAAAATTTAGATATGTCTATGGTTCGAACCTGTCTCCCCCCACCACCCATATTGACCTAGCAAAAAAAAAACATATGTTCTACATTTTTTAATTGTTACATTTTAAACGTGTCTTTTTTAGTGTAAAGGGATTTGTTGCGCTATTAATCCAGTTATTTTTGTTTTAAATAGGAATCATGCCCTATGGTGAAGAACATTCTTCTTCTAGACTCTGAAGGGAAGCGTGTAGCAGTCAAGTATTACTCAAATGATTGGCCAACAAATAATGCAAAGTTAGCTTTTGAAAAATCTGTTTTTACCAAGACTCAGTCCAATGCTTGGGTAGAAGGTATGCTGTGATAACTCAACTTAAAATAGTATAGTTGTTCTTGTCAAAATATTATCAGCCAATTAATGCTAAGATCGAGAACTGTTAAATGCTTAAGCTGCCCTAGCGAATCTGGAATTTTTCCACTCAAAGAATTATCAACAAGATCGAGATATTCTAAGAGACTTGTACTAAGATTAGAGAGCCAATTAGATATCTCTTGATTGGAAAGATTTTCAAAAAGATCAATGACCCGAAGAGACATGGAATTGACAAATCCAACCGATGGAGTCAAACTATCAAGTTGACAATCCTTTAAGAATAGCTCCAAAAGAGATGAGAGTGAACTTATAATTTGAAGCCAATCAACATCTCAATGAAGGTTGGTGTGGCTTAGATCAAGGTGTTGCATGGAAGAGAGATGAAACATCCAATGAAGGTTATCAACATAAAGGTTAGATTCATATCCTCCAAGATTTAGATAGCAAGGGCTTGAAAGGTTCCCAAGCTGATGTGGAATGTGTCCACAAAATTGGGCATCATGGAGGTCAAGATGTGTCAAATTGACCATTGATCCAAGGAAACTTGGAATAGAAGTACAATTAAAGAAATTCTCGCTCAAGTTCAAGTAATTCAAAAATTCTAATTCAACTAATGAAGGATTAATCTTACCGCCTACATGTTTTACTGATAGTTCTGTGACTTGAGCAGTTTTGTTGTCACAGTGAACTCCATCCCATCTGCAGTAATCTTCTTGGTCAGACCAGGAGGAGAGTGAACTCCAGTTGTAAGGATCAGTTAAACCTCGTTTGAGGCTAAGAAGTGTATTTTTCTCTTTTTCACAACAAGAAACATTTGACTCTGCTTTGAAGAAACATAAACTTAAATGGTTAAAGGAAAAAATGGTGAAATCTTAAATGGCCATCAGTTCAAAAGATGGTCCAAGCAAAGTGACAATAAACATGAATGTACACCTCATAAGGATAAGAATCTAGTTGAATGTCTTGTGGAGATGAATAATATGGGTCATAACTCATAAATGAAAACTTTCAATGGTCAAATTTAAGAATGGTTTCCTTTTTGGAGTTAGAGAAGATGTTGTTAAAGAAGATACCTGGTTGTAATCTTGGGGCTCTACCTCATATTTACTCCAAGAACAGGTTTATTGAAAAGGCAGTGCCATTTCTGAGATGATAGGACAAGGAAGTGGGTTTGGTTGGGATGATTTATACAAATGTTTGACATGTGATCATGTCATTCTTGAAGATTGCGTTAATTAAGGTGAGTTATTCAAGAATATAGTGCGAATGAGTTGCATTAATTGATACTTCTGAACTTAAAATGTTAATATGGTAGATTCATCTGCTGTTGGTTTAAGGAATAAGTTATTCCCCCACTACAATATACTTACCCTTGTTTTTGGGAAAGATAGAGCAATTGAGTAGGCTAAAGAAAACCCTACTGACATGGCTCAAACTGTTAAGAGGGAGCAGGTTGAAACCAATGAAGAAGCTTGCTGAAACTTTTAAACATGAAGCTGATATCGCACTTAAAAGAATGAAAGTATATAATGAGATTTTTTTCAAGTTGCTTTACTAATGAAAACATTATGAAAGCTATTACTTCTTCATACGGAGAGGGCATTTCAAGAAGTTTTATGTGCACAACTGGCTTAAATAATATTATTAGATGTATTGGTTAAGGCCTGGTCACTATGTCAAGCTTTGTTTAGTGTACTCTTGTATACTAACTTTATTTGTTCTTCTCACTCTTCCTCATGCTGCAGTTAAATACATGAAAATAATTATCTTACTAATGTTTGTGTCCTGTGTTGTTCTTAAGAACAATAGTTGATAAATAAATAATATTCAAATTATCATTTAAATAATCACATATCACATAAATTAGAATTTACCAAGAAATTAGAGAATAGTGGAGAGATGTTACCTTGATAATACTTTAAAGTGATCTCATAACAAGAAGTAATTTACCGCCAGTTCATATACATTTTTAGATGGTGAGGTTGAGGCGTAGACTATGTCACTGTCTTGAGGTGATACATGCGTCTACGGGGTATCCGGTGTATTAGACTAAATATTGTGCGTGCCACCCCTAGGATACAATAATCCAGCCACTTTCACTAATTATCCTTCAAGCCTACACCGCTTGTAGTATAGGAAGCTCTTAACAGTACTTTTCTTTTACCCAAAAATATAGTATATATAATGATATATTATTTTCATAAAGGATGAGAAAATGAACAAAGTAAATATATAGATAGTTTTCTATTACATGAAAATATAAATGGATAAAAGTTTCTCATCTCACTTCCTTCTATATCTCCATCTATATAGTTGGCGTGGGTTCCAGTTAGCTCAACTAGTAAAATCTCTACTGGTTAAATAAGAAATTTGGGGTTCAATCTTCGCTTACGCCAAGAATCGATTGGTGTCGTGGTCTAATTATAAAGAACTATTATCAAGAGCGGACACTATATGTTAAAGTTATCTAAAAAAAAAAAAAAAAAATTCTATATAACGGGCCATATAAGGCTGAATATATATAGGCTTAATAATTCATGCCAAATGAAATTGTCTTTAATGAAATTTGTACGGTGGTTTTACTTCCTCATAAAAATCATATAGTAAATAATTATTTAAATCAATAACCAAATAACTTCCCATAATAAAACGTCAGAGCATTTGAGGAGAAAACGTTTTGTAAGGGAAGATATAGTGGATATAGTTGGCAAGGGAATATAGCTAAAAGCATTTAAACGACTAACGTTCATATAATCAATACTATTTTATTTCGGCCAACTCGTAGAATAAGATAAAATTTTTCATTATCAATTAAAACTGAAACGTATTTCAACTTTATTAGCATTAGATTTGAATTCAATTGTACAACAAAGAAACTGATATAGCCCATCAATGGATAGAAATTTATTTTTATCAATTCTCTTAAAAGTGCATTTAAAACTTTTAATATTTTTATCAAAATAATCCAACGATCCCCCACTTATCTATATATATATATATATATATATATATAAAATAAATGTTGGGTTTAGACGCTGTGGTTGCGCCACGTGGCTTCACGAGATTGCAGAAATTTTAATAAGTTTTTAGATTTTAATAATAGATTTATACATATTTTTTGGATAAATATGACAAATCAAGTGATGAAATAAAGTAGTATTTTATTTACAATTATAACAGTTGTGTCTATCTAAAATGTTATCAACAAAGTCTAAAATCAATAAAATAGAATTACCTAAGGATAGAATTTAAATAAAAAAGAGAGAAAAAAAAAATTGAATTTGCATTTTTTTTTCCTACGTTTTTTTTTTTTTTTTTTTTTTGCTGGATAAATTTGCATCTTATGTCATCTTTTTCCTTAAAAAAAAAAAAAAAAAAAAAAAAAAAAAAAAAGAGTTTCACCTAAACTACTTCTTTTTGTTCATATCATCTTCTTCACAACCTAAAATTCTCACTATATATACACACAATTTTTTGGTGTTTCATTATTTCTACTACATATTTTACAATTATTTGTTAAATTCTTCCTCTCTCCTCTCTGCCATACCTACAACCTTGCAGATAATTTTTTTTCTTTCATCAAATTGAATAAATTTTGTGTATTTGTTGCCTTTTTATTATATCATATTATATATAATAAAAGTTGGGTTTAGACGCCGTGATTGCGCCACGTGGCTTCATCAAATTGCAGAAATTTTATTAAATTTTTAGATTTTTAAAGAACTAAAAAAAGAATAGTATATTACCAGGACTCTAATTTATTCTTATCATTAAATAAAATTAGATTTACGATTACTAAGACTCTAATTTATTCTTATTATTAAATAAAATTAGATTAACATTATTTTTTATTTGTTAGATCAATATACGAAATGGATATTAGAATGAACAAAAATATTAAATAATGTAAATAAAAATTGGTATCAACCTTTTGTTTTCTTCACTTTTTTATTCTATCTTATAGCTTTCTCTTCTCTCTCTCTCTTCTTCTTCTTCTCTTTTTTTTTTCTTTTTTTTTATTTTTTTTTAATGTTTTGTCACCATAGATCCCCGGATGATCCTAATTTTCCAAGCGTATAAATTCTAGATGATGTTAATCTTCTTCTTTTTTTTCACACAATCTTAATCTTCCGAGGAGAAAGAAAATAGATTAAGTTTGGAGTCCAAAAAAGAGAAACTACTTGATTCCCTATGAAAATGAATTATACTTCTTCTCCACTAATTGGATAACAAATATCCAATATTCCAATCCTATACTCTACTTTAATTTGGAAGATTATAAATTGTAGTTTAGATTTTCTAAACACATATTGAGCAATTCAACTACAAAGCATTTAAAAAAAAAAAAAAAAAAAAAAAAAAAAAGATCCCAACCCTAAAGACATTTTTATAGTTTAATTGTTTCTCCATACCTTGAGAATTCTATATATGTTGTCTGTTGAAAGTCCTACTCCATATTATCATTAGTATTTCATCGGTTATCTTCATCCTTCTCTTTTTTCTTCCTCTCTAAACCTCATGTGTAGACTACATGATTTTTTTAATATTATTTTTAAGTAATTGTTTTGTTTTATCTACTAATTTATTTACTTTTTTTTTTTTTGAGAAACTGCTAATTTTTTTTACTTAGAATTCAATCTACTAATTTTTTTTGTTTTTGCTTTTACATTATGGTTACAGAAGATTGTGGAGAAAAATCATTGAATGCGATTGAGGAAGAAGACAGGCTTCCCTTACAAGCATAACATCAGCAATTTTGTAGCAATACTCACACTCGAAAAAAGCCTCAAACTTATCCGGTAAACAAAAACCATTAAATGGATTTGTTTTCAAATATTAATCTCTCTTTGTCTCTATATTTAATCTCGAAATAAGTATTGAACACACCCAAGAAAATATTATTTGCACACCACAAGGTTATCAAAGTTTATACTTTATAATGCTTAAACTATCACAATTTTTTTCTCTTTCACAAGGTACAAATTTAATTTTTTTAACCTTATTAAGATAATATGATATACTTTTTTGATGTATAGCCTAATTCTAGATTTAATCACATCATTGTGATTTTTGAATATATATATATAAATATATATATATATATTATTCATTTACTCAATATTTCTCAAATTAATTATATGGTATATAAGTTGATGAGTAAAACCATGCAACGCACGGGACTTTAACTAATCATATACTATATAATAAAAGTTGGGCTTGGAAGTCGTGGTTATGTCAAGTGACTGCACAAAATTGAAGAAAAATCAAAGAATTTTTTTAAATAAAAATAAAAATGAAATATTATGTATATCACTATATCCTATTATAATTAGGATTTCTAATTAACGAGTTTGTTGTTATCCCATGAAAAAAATGGAATAAAAAAGGTCATATTTTTATGGATAGAATGAAAAAAAATGTTGATATCAACATAATGTAAAAAAATAATAATAATAAAAATAATAAATAAATAAATAAATAAATAAAAATAAAAATAAATAAGGATATAAGATAGAGATTTTTTTTTTTTTTAAGAATATATATTGTTATGGTCCCATTTGACGTAAAATTTAAATCCTATTGAAAATAGAATTTTTAATCAATGTGTTATATTACCATATGAATAGAATGAAAGGCAAAAACTGAAAAAAAAAAAAAAAAAAAAAAAAAAAAAAAAAAAAAAAAAAAGAGGTGATTGATCTGTAAGCAAATAGAATATGATTTTTTATTTTATTTTATATATTAAAACCTAATTATCAAATGTAGAAATTTAAAAACAAAATAAAATAAATACACAGAGAACAAAACTAATTTATCCTAAGAAGTGATAAAACAATAGAAGAAAGGTTGATAAGAACAAATAATATGTTATATTTATCTAAAAAATCATTGTAATTAAAATAAAATAAAAACCTACAAAGAAGAAGAAGTTGTTATCAACATAACTTTATCCAAAGAAGTTATAAAGCAACTAAAGAAAAGTACAACTAATTTGTAATAATCTTTTGCAAAAAAATTGTACGGTTTCTCCCTCTTAAAATTCTATATCAATCATCATGAAAGGTAGGTACAATCTAGATGTAATTTGTAACATTAAGAAGGAAAGGTAAGGAAATTTGTGTTATTAATATGTTTGATCTATCATCCTATCATAATCTCAGTCCAACAACAAACAACAAAAGTTAGTAATTCTTATACTTATTTTTTTTAATAGGAATTGAAAGCTAATTCTTAGTACTTTTGAAATAGTGTTGTTTTTTATAATCTATATTTGACATCAAAATATATATTTTTAATTTATATATGATTTTTATTAAACATTTAATTTACATAAGATTTTTTTATTAAACCGTGCATCGCACGGGCATAATACTACTATAATATGATTTTAGTGTTTTTAGTGTTTTTATTATATATATTCTTCACAACTTTTAGAGTTTTTTTTAGAAGTCAATATAGCAAGCAATATATTTGTATTTTTTAATTTCTTATTACATGATTTAAATATCAAAATAAGAAATAAAAATTAAATTTCTTTTAAGTGTACAAGTACAATTTATTTTTTAATCTTAAATTTTGAATTAATTCTTTTTTCATTTTATTTGTTATTAAATTTAATTATATTATCAAAATATTTTTTATTAAGTCGTGCATCGCATGGACATAATACTAGTATATATATAAAATAAAAGCCTTTGAAACTCTCATAATTTTCCATGTCAGCACAATATTTAAATAAAATTATCATTTTATTTAAATAAAATTATTTTTTTTAGTTCAAACTTAACCAAGAGTGAAACTCTATTTCTCTTATAAGTCCAACTTAAACTCAAACTCATCATTATCATTTTTTAAAATAAAATTATTTTTGTTTAATCAAAACTTAATAAGAAGTGAAACTCTATCTCTCTAACAAGTCCAACTTAAACTCAAACTCAAATGTTGATAATCTATATAAAAACAAAAATTATGATAGGACTCAAAAAAAAAAAAAAAAAAAAACATTGAAAAAAAAGAGACTTATGTTGATAATCGTGAGTTTGGTTTTTGGGTCTATTTTTTTGGAGAAAAATCAAAGATGCAACCTATATCTTATAGGGAACGATAAATTTTTATTTGGTATGTTATACATAAATTTGTTGAATTTGGTTTGGCTCCAAAGGATCCTACTTCAGCTCTCACAATTTTCCACGTCAGCACAATATTTAAATAAAATTGTCATTTTATTTAAATAAAATTATTATTTTTTAGTTCAAACTTAACCAAGAGTGAAACTCTATCTCTCTAACAAGTCCAACTTAAATTTAAATTCATCATTATCATTTTTTTTAAATAAAATTATTTTTGTTTAATAAAAACTTAACAAGGAGTGAAATTCTATCTTTCTAACAAGTCCAACCTAAACTCAAACTCAAACGTTGTTAATCTATATAAAAACAAAAATTATGATAGGACTTAAAAAAAAAAAAAAAAAAAAAAGACTAACGTTGAAAAAAAAAGAGACTCCCGTTGATAATCGTGGGTTTGGTTTTTGGGTTGAAATTTCTACTAATTATTTTTTTTTTTATTGTATATGGCAGATAAAGCATCTCTATTTCTTTGGAAAAAAATCAAAGATGCAACCTATGTCTTCTAGCCTAGAGAACGATAAATTTTTATTTTGTATGTTATATATAAATTTGTTGAATTTGGGTTGGTTCTGAAGTAGAATTTGAGGTTTTTATAAATTTTGAAGTTTTAAGTCTTGGAGTTTTTGGTATTTGCGTTTCAGTAGGTTGATATTAATTCTTCACCTTAAATGCTTTTTATTTAGGTTCATGTGATTTTTCGTATTCTTATTAAAAGCTATATTTTTGGTTGATTAATTATTTGTTTGGATTCAACATAAAAGATAATGGAACTAGGTATTATAATTTTGATATTGTTCCATGTTTTGAATTGTCTATATTGTTATTACTACGAGAAAGTCATATTACTATTCAAATTTGAAACTTGGTGTCTTCCTCATATCATGGTCTTTGTTTATATATTTGCAATTTATATTAGTTTTGAGTGTGTGTGTATATATAACTATTGGGAGTTTTACTCTATTAATTTAAGAACTGTAAATTATTTTGTAGGTTTCAGTAACTATGCACTTGCAACTCAATAACGTTCAATGTTAGACAACACTTCTAAACTATGGAAAAGTATAGAAGTTAAATATTTCTTCATTTTTTTTAAAAAAATACTAACTAGCAAAATATCTATTTACTCATTGTTGTATTTTTTTTTTCCAAGTCAATAACTTTTCTTTGCATCGCATGGGTTAGCGACTAGTTTTTATAAAAATCATAGATATAATACATGTAAATACTTTTTGTAGACCAATTATGTTTGAAGAGAAATTTTAAAAGTTAAGCAATTTTTACTTAATAAGTGATGATGTGATGTTCTATGTATTGTGTGTTGCTTTTGGGATAAGGATAACGCATGTGGATGGATTAGGACTATTTGTAATAAGCATGTTACGCATTTGTTGTGTCATTTGTGGTGGTTTTGGTTAAGGTTGTCTATCACTTTTGGGGCTGAATTGTTATGATATGAAATGTGAATATGGTGATCTATAGCCTTCCTTGACTCCAAAATTTCTGCAGTTCTATTCAATGAAGATTGTACATATATATATAGTCTTGTATCGCACAAGTTTGTCTCCATTGAACACTATGGCTCGGGTTCTTGATTTTGAGGTATGGAACACCTAAAGCATTCAAGATGAATGAAAAATTTGAAGAGGCGTGGAAGAAATTCACATTAACAACAGAGGAGATTGAAGCAATTGAGACAACTTGTGTACCAATCTTTGCACGGACTCTCGGAATCTAGGATTCATATAATGCTAGAAGGGGCTTAGCAGGGATAGAGAAAACTCCAAATGCAAATAAACTGAATTTGTTAAGTGTGAGTCACATTATTGATATTTATAAAAATTAAAATAAAATAAAAGATGATTTGAGGAAGTTTAGAAAATTAATGGAGTATAAACGACGTAATTCATCTCCAATAAAAATATATTAAGTAAGGTTGTAGCTTAAGGTTATAATCAATTTTGCAATTAAACTTTCTCTTAATAAAAATAAATAAATAATATTTTAATAAAATGTAGTTTAAAAAAATTATTTAAAAAATGTTTGTTCAAAATAAAATAGTTAAAAAATTTGCACAATGGTTGGACTTGTTAATTTTTTTGCATAGTGCTTAGAGTTTCTAGTTTAACCGAAACAAAAACCAACATAGCCAGATTCACCACTGTTGGGGTACCACAATTTGACTCCCTACAACCACTCTAAAAATAGGCCCACGTGGTGTGATGTCGAAAGTCATAAAAGATTTGAGCGTGTCTTCCTTATCACCAATTAGTTTTGAGGTGGAATGACATAGCTCACGGTCCGACAAATGGTATCAGAGCCAAGGTCATGGGTTCGAGTCATGGGAGTGTCATTGTGAGGGAGGGATTATTGGGGGGACCACAATTTGACTCCCTACAACCACTCTAAAAATAGGCCTGTGTGGTGTGATGTTGAAAGCTATAAAAGATTTGAGTGTTTTTCTCATCACCAATTGGTTTTGAGGTGGAATGGCACAACTCATGGTCCGACAATCACTACCAAAACACACTCTCGCACGTAGCTTCTCTCGTTTTACCAAAAAAGAATAAACTTTCTATTAACTGCAACACCTCTCTCTCTCTCTCTCTCTCTCTCTCTCTCTCTCTCTCTCTCTCTCTCTCTCTCTCTCTCTCTCTCTCTCTCTCTCTCTCTCTCATGTTATTACGAATCAAAAACAATTGCACTCCACAAAATGCTTATTCAAGTTTCAAATTCTAAATCACACAGTAATACAACTAGGACTATTGTTAAATCTCTGTTTGGTTGTTGAGAAAATTTATGAATTTTGATTTCTTTGGTTGTTCAATACTATAGATCCGTTGAAATGAAGTAAATTTTGAAATTCCTATTACTCTATTTTAATAAATGCCTCTTATTTTTGTGTTATTAGGTTTGGATCTAATATTTCTTACAGTTTTTTTATTTTTTAATTTTATTTTTGGTTTAGATCTATTCAAATTATAGGAAAAGATAGTGTATTTGATCTTATCGAGAATAAGGTGTTTGTTGTTTAAACTCAACCAAGAGTTCACTTTGGAGAGCAATGTCATGTTAGCCATTTTAGGGGATTTGGTAAATGTAGGATCTTGTGGTGGTTGTTTGGAGAGCTTGGATTGGTTTTGGAATTGATGGGTGGTTTGATTTGGGTTCAAATTTTGTGTCTATGTGTCACATAGGCTGTGTTAGGCTTATTTGACTATGAAACGTTATACAGTTTTGATCAATGTAGGATCAAAACCTTGGCTGTAATAAATGATGGGAATCAAATTGGCTGTGTTAGCCAATATATATATATATATATATATATATATATATTTACTTGTGTTAGTCAATATTCAAGACAAGGTTTCTCAAAAAAAAAAAAGGACAATGTTTGTGACGTAAACTCAACCAAGAGTCAAGTTTGTGGGCCTATAAAATGTTAGCCATTTTGGGCTTTGATTAATGTAGGATTTTCGGGAACTTTTTAGATTTTAGGTTTGATTTGCAAATGATGGGCTGTATATTTGAGACCCAATGTGTGATCTATGTTCATTAGTAGTAGTTATTAAATGGTGGGGATCATGCTGGCCGTGTTAGGGTTTTTTTTAATGAAAATTGATAGGGTTGGAATCTAAGCATCTACTCCTTTTTATTGACATCTTTTGTTTTTTTGTTGCGTGACTTGCTGACCATTAATTCATATATGCAATATTTTCCACTGTGCAGCATAATTTTCATGTAATTAAGGCCAGAGGTTCATGTTGAGGACATTTGTCAAGAACTTAAGGCTCATGATTGAGTAGAATATCATGTGAATGTTCTCTTAATGACATGATCAAATTAGTGATAATATTGGCTTTAAGCCAAACCCCTAGAGATCAATGCTCACTACACACTAGTGATGAGATGTAGTGTTAGGCTCATTTGACGACCGTCTCTCATGTAACTGCGTAGAGAATTTTAATCAATATCAAAATCATCAAGAATTTGACTTATTGACATCTTTTGTTTTTAAAATGGGTGACTTGTTGATCATTAATCCATTATGCAATATTTTCCACCATGTGACATAATTTTCATGTAAAGGCTAGAAATTCATGAAATTCATCAACTTAAGGCTCATGATTAAGTACAATATCATGTGAATGTGCTCTTAATGACATGATTAAATTAGTTATAGTATCGGCTTTAAGGCAAACCCCCCAAAGATCAATGCTCACCACACACTAGTGATGAGAAGTAGCGTTAGGTTCATTTGACGACCATCTCTCACATAACTGCATAGAGATTTTTCATCAATATCAAAATCTTCAAGAATTTGACTTACTGACATCTTTTGTTTTTTGGTTAGGTGACTTGTTAACCGTTAATTTTTATCTAAGACCACAAATTCATGTTGAGTACATTTGTTTGGAACCTAAGGCTCATGATGGAGTAAAATATCATGTGTATGTTCATCAAAAAAAAATATATATCATGTGTATGTACTCTAAATGACATGATTGAATTTGTGATAATATAGGCTTTAAGCAAAACCCCCAGTAATCAATACTCACCTCACACAAGTGATGAGATGTAAAGTTAGGTTCATTTGACAACCATCTTTTAGGTAACTGCATAGAGATTATTCATGAATGTCAGAATCATCTAGAATTTCACTATTTTTTTTTTTTGGGTGACTTGTTTCTTTTTTTTATTGCCAGAGACGAGTTTGACTCTGCTTTGAAAAAGAAGCTTAAACTGAAGGTAGCGGCAAAGAACCATATTAAGAAAAGCACATGAGTTGCAAAAGAGGCACCCATTACAAATCCAGAAAGAGAAGCTGAGTGTGAGTTGGGGGTGATGCAATTGGAGACAACTATCTCGTGATGATACATAGGTAATTTGTGGTTCCTAGAATTTTTGTATATAGTGATTCTTCAATCACTTTCTCACTATTATTATACTATTTTAATGAAGAATTTGCCAAAGACCAATACTCATGTTTCTCGAAACGGCGTAGTGATTGCTCTTCAAGACTTTGAGTTGATTTGTTCACTACCTTTTTTTTTCTTGTAACCAGCCGATTACTGCTATTGTTGCCACACCTGTATCAACATTTCAACGACACTAATCTATCACCTACAAGTTAACAGAGTTGATAATGCTACTGATTTGATTTTGAATGTGCTTGTTGTAGGCAACGTGCTCCTTCTTAAGGCAGCCTGCAAATATTTGGTTCAAACTTTCCATGCTAAAGGATGGTTTTTTGGGGAACTATTTTCCATTACAATGCTGTTGATACTTGATACAATATTTAAGCAATGTGCTTGTTAGAAGGTAAGGAAATGAGGGTATACAAAAAATACAAATCCAGAAATTCATTTGTCCGGAGCACAAGTTTCATGATGGTGTAAAATCTGATGTGTATGTGTGCTATTAATGGCATAATTCCCTTAGTGATAGTATAGGCTTTAAGCCAAACCCACCCCCCCCCCCCCTCCCCGCGGATCAATACTTGCCACAGATAAGTGATGAGATATGCTAGGTTCATTGGACGAAATAAAAATTTCATGTTCCACTTTGTTCTTCGCTGATTACAATTTGCTACACACCATTTTTTCCTATTAAAGTAATCAAAATGGAAAGACATAAGACGCATGGTATATTACAATTGGTGGAGCAAAAAATTGAATATTCATAGTGGAACAAAGGACTATTATTCCACTTGATGATCATTTTTCACTTAACAGCATAGATATTCTTCATAAGTACCAATGCTATCCACTTTAATTAATTTTTTCCTAATAAAGTAATCAAAGTGGAAAGAAATAAGAAGTATAGTATATCACAATTAGTGGATTATAAAATTAAATATTCATAGTGGAACAAATGACTATTATTCCATTTGATGATCATTTTTCACTTAATCGCACAGATATTCTTCAAAAGTATGAATGTTTTCCACTTTTTGACTTCTTTTGCTTTGTGACTTGTTAACCATTATGCATTTTCTACCGTGTGGCATAATTTTCACGTAAAATCATATGTCAAATGTCCAACTTTTAGATGACATGTTCTTTTTATTATTTTTTTTTTCCAATAATCATTGATGAGCCAAATAAAGTTGAATCCCACTAGTAGTATTGAAATTTTTTCCTACCTAATTGTTGATATTTTTCACCTTATTTTGCCTTGAACTTTTATTTATTTACACTAACCTGAACTAAAGGAAGTGGAGGTAAACTTATTTGATATTGTTGTAAATTGTGAAATGAAAAATTATTATTGTTATTGTAAGGACTCAATTTGTAACGACCCAAAATGATATTGGGTTCGCACGTAAAAAGGCCCAAACAATATAATTTGTAGAGCGTGGGTGTTTAAGAACTAGATTAACCTCCGTAGAATAAAAAGATTCAACCTCCCGTTTATTGATGGATCAAAGCTGATATAACAATTAGTTTTTCTTTGAAATAGATACAGTTCTTTTGTTTTTCACGTTTTCTTCTTGAGTCTTCTCTTTGTTCTTCTCTATGTTCCGATCCCTTTCCTGCATGCCCTCTTTTCATGTTATATACTGCCCTCTTTATCCAATCTTCACCACACGTGTAGGATGGGTTCAGGGGATCTCTTTCTGTCCCATTTAACACCTTCTGGAACCTCCTTCTAGTAGCTGTAAGGCTGCTTCATCACTGTTCAGGCATCACTTCTACATTAATGCGGCAGAAAGTTGGTTGAGAGGCAATTAATGCGGAGGCAACTGTTACCGTAGATATTTGGTTGCCCTCTCTCTCTCCCATCTCCGGCCCCTTATCCCACCTTGAGTGGTGACGTAGCTCCGAGATATGTTTGCTACCTGATGGCGTCCTGATCGTCCTCGGACTCGTATTGCCGAGAAGGGTTTCGTTCTCGGACGAATACTGAACTCCCCTTTCATGATATTCCCTCTTCCCTTCGTTTGGTTACCCCTTTAATCTGATATGGGCCTCCTTGGATAGGTTTGCCTCCTCGAATGGGCCATAGGCCCAATTAACTTGGCTTTAATAGTTTTAGTGACTGATCGGCCCCCACAGTTATATAATGATAATTTTTCTAGATGCTGGTGATATCATTGCAACGAAGGAATGTTGACTCCACACAAACTGGCAAAGGGAAAAATGGTTAAATGGCCACTATTTCAAAAAATGGTCACCACCGTTCACCCTTAGCGTGATGGTTACTCCATAAGTATAAATGATTATGGGGTATGAGAGGGGTAAGGACCAGAGTTCAAGTTTTTAAGAATGAGCTTCAAACTGTTATACACTTAGATTAGCTTAGAGTAGAATTCTATTTGAAGGAAAGAAAAAAAAAAAAAAAAAAAAAAAAAAAAGATGGTCCAAGCAAAGTGACAATAAACATCAATGTACACCTATTAAGGATAAGAATCTAGTTGAATGTCTTGTGGAGATGAATAATATGGGTCATAAATGGAAACTTTCGATGGAAGAATGGTTTCCATTTGGAGTTAGAGAAGATGCTGTTACAGAAGATAACTGGTTGTAACCTTGGGGCTCTACCTCATATTTAGTCCAAGACCAGGTTTATTGAAAAGGCAGTGCCAGATGCTAAGACAAGGAAGTGGGTTTGGTTAGGATGATTGATACAAATGTTTGATATGTGATCATGTCATTCTTTTTTTATAAGAATATCATTCTTTAATTAAGGTGAGTTATTCAAATTAAATTTTAATAATGAAATTAATTAATACCTAATGAAATTAAAAAGTTAATATTGTAGGTCCATCCCATCTGCTGCTGGTTTAAGGAATAAGTCATTCCCCCACTACAATGAACTTACCCTTG
This sequence comes from Quercus lobata, assembly GCF_001633185.2. NCBI lineage: Eukaryota > Viridiplantae > Streptophyta > Magnoliopsida > Fagales > Fagaceae > Quercus > Quercus lobata. The sequence continues at coordinate 9,767,018 of NC_044908.1, read as the reverse complement.
CTTTTGGGAAAGATACAGCAATTGGGTCGGCTACAGAAGACCATACAGACATGGCTCAAACTATTAAAAGGGAGGAGGTTGAAACTAATGAAAATGACTCCCTTGCAAATAGAAATGTACCCAATAGACCTATCCAAAAAAAAAAAAAAAATTGCCAACCCAATAGCTGCAATTTCAAATAATCCATCTAGAACTTCAATTGCAGCATCCACCAGGAAGAAGAGAGTAAAGAATTAATAATGATCACATATTTATGCAGTGAGTGGATATCCTAAGTAATATGGGTACAATATTTATGAAGGGGAAGTATGAAAAAGGTTGATGAAACTTTTAAACATGAGGCCAATATGGCACATAAAAGAATGAAAGTACATATATAATGAGATTTGTTTTTTTCAAGTTGAGGCCTTTACTAATGAGAACATTATGAAAGCTATTACTTTTTCATACTGAGAGGGTATTTCAAGAAGTTGTGCCTATTAGACATTTAGACCTTACGGTTAAGAATGAGTCACTACTTAAAACTTTGCGGACTAAGATTCTTTAGAGTTTTTAGGGTACTCTATTAAATAGAGTTCTCTTAATCTTGATGTTTGATTACATTATAAATTGTTGAAATTATGCCATGTCATTAATTTACTGATAAAATTCTTAAAATAATGGAGCCACATTAGTTATTAAGAAAAAAAAATCATATTTTGCTTTTATTAATTCATTTTATTTCTTTTCCTTTTTAAAAAAATAAAAGAAAACTCAAATTAATCTAAAATGTAGAAAAGATTGCAAACTGCCCATACCTCCTCTATTCTATCACAGCCGGCAGAAAGCTCTAGACAATTTCAAAATTGGCTTGAATGAGTAAAGTCCTAAAGAAAACTAATATTTGTAATTTTGTATAGACAATGTTGCACGTATGAGAAGAAAATAGATTATTAAGGTTTATGATCGAATTTATAAGTTGCTACTGAGTTTTGTTGGGTATAACAGATGGTTAGGCAGTCCATGTAAGGCTTGCGATGGGCTGGATTTTTAGGGGTAACCTTTGCTCTTGTGTCGGCACAGCTGTGAGAACAAAGGAGGAGGGTGGAATTTGCAGAATCTGGCCTTCCTTTGTTTTAGATCTGAGTTTTATTTTCTATTAATAAAAACTCAAAATATGGTTTTTTTTTTTTTTTTTTTGATAATTGACATGCATGGCACCATTATTTTAATAATTTTGTTAGTAAATGAATGACATGTCATAATCTCAACCATTTATTATTATATAATGAAAGGTCAAGATTAAGAAAACTCTATTTGGTAGAATACTTGGGAACTCTAGAGGATCTTGATCCAGACTTTTACTTAGTGTACTCCTGAAAACTAAGTTTACTTGTTCTTCTCTCTCTTCCTCATGCTGCAGTTAAATACATGAAAATGATTGTGTTACTAATGTTTGTGTCCTGCAGTTAAGACCGTGAAAAGATTTGGAACTTTTTGTAGACCAATCACGTTCAAAGAAAAATTTTGGAAGTTATGCAATTTTTACTCAGTGATGATGTGATCTCCTATGTATTGTGTGTGGATGGACTAGGACCATTTGCAATAAGCATATTACGCATATGTTGTGTCATATGTGGCGATTTTGGTTAAGGTTATCTTCTCTGCCACTTTTTGGGATGAACTGTTATGATTCTTAAGAAATGTGAATATGGTATCTATAGCCTTCCTTGACTCCAAAAGGTATGACATTTTATGGTCTAATATATTAATTACTTTGGTTCTCAGCGAAAAAAGAAAAGAAAAAAGGTTTTCTGGGTATTTTGGTAGTTTTCAAGGTCTTAAGGGGGTATTTTGAACATTCTAAATGTTTTGTGGACATTTTGGGTCATTTTCAATATTTGGTAGTATTTTGATCATTTTTGGAGATCTAGAGAATATTTTGGTCATTTCAAAGATTTTAGAGGTTTAATGTTATTTCGGCCATTTTAGAGGTTTTATGGACATTTTGATCATTCTTGAGATTTTAAAAGTATTCTTATTATTCTAGAGATTATTTTAGGTTGTTTGGATAATTATTTCAGCCAATGTATATAGTTCTACCTCTAAGTTTCTAAATTAAAAAAAAAAAAAAAAAAAAAAAAAAAAAAAAATTCTACCTCCAAGGAATTTGGCCTTATTTATTGATACTTGCTTTTGAAAACTTGTGAATTTCATGCGGTTTTAGGTTTTTCTTTGTCTTCCTACAATTTGGTTTCTAATGTTCTACCATTGTTAAATGGCATCCTTCACCTCAATGGTGGATTAAGCTAAACAAAAATTGGCCCTCACTCAGTTTTCTAGAGTTAGTTAGGGGCGAGGGGTTACTTAGGGTTTCAAATGGTACCCGGATTAGTCTTGAAACAAACAAGAGTGCCGATAACTTGGCCAGTCTTGAACTATCTCAATTGTGGGATCTTATTTTATTTTCATCTCCTCTTGTATCTTGTTCGGAGGTTTGTTATATGGGATAATTTGGAGGAGTCTTGTTTCGAACTTTTCTTAATATTTTGCATCCTTATTTACTAAAAATAGAACTTTATTTTGAAACCTAGCTGCCTCCTTTGCCCTAGAGTTAAGTAGGGGTACTAGTCTTGTATCGCACAAGTTTGTCTCCACTATGGCTCGAGTTGTAGATTTTGAGGTATGGAACACCTAAAGCATTCAAGATGAATGAAAAATTTCAAGAGGCGTGGAAGAAATTCACATTAACATTAGAGGAGATTGAAGCAATTGAGACAACTTGTATATCAGTCTTTGCACAGACTCTTGGACTCGAGGATTCATATAATGCTAGAAGGGGCTCCGCTGGGATAGAGAAAGCTCTAACTGCAAATGACTGAATTTGTTAAGTGTGAGCCACATTATTGATATTTTAAAAATTAAAAATAAAATGAAATAAAAAGATGATTTCAGGAAGTTTAGAAAATATGGAGTGTAAACCACGTAGGGAAGAAAGGGATAAGGCACAAATTGTGTTTGGTAATTAGAAGATGAGCTAGATTTTTAATTAAACCAACTTATTTCAAATGTATTAGTTTTAGCATTAACCACGTTGAAAACTTGAAAATAGTAGTGAAAGAAGTATATGAAAGATTTGGTTGAAATTGTTGATTTGTTTATTAAAAAGAAAAATACTAAATTACAAATTACACCCTCTTATTATTACTATTATTATTTGAAATTCAATTCAATCTTGTAACTTTTGATTTATTCATTCAATTCAATCTATATTTCTATATTTCTATAGGGGTGCCTACTTAGCCAGTTGTGCATAGCCTTACAAGAAATTGACATAAATCAATAGAAGGATGGCATTGGAAAAAGAGCCTGTGATACAATAGCCTTAGCACACATTCACTCATAAAAGTGAACCGCTAATGAGTTCTAGTTCAAAGAGAACTCCCTCCTCCCATAAGAATGGGTGAAGGGTGAGGCTGTGGGTTCAAAAGGCATTAGGTGTGTAACTTATCAACAGAAAAAAGTTAAAAGGTTCATGAGAGTGATCTTAAAGTATTATGCCACAAATTTTCTAATTTACCTGAAACAAAAACTAGCATCACCATATTCACCACCACCAATACATACTCTCGCATATAGCTCCGCTCATTTTATCAAAAAAGAATACGCTTCCATAAGCTGCAACACCTCTCTCTCTCTCTCTCTCTCTCTCTCTCTCTCTCTCAACATTTCATCAATGGCTTGCATAAGTCCCTGTCTCTCTCGAATGTTATTACAAATCAAACACAATTGCACTCCACAAAATGCTTATTCAAGTTTCAAATTCTGAATCACAGAGTAATACAGCTAGGACTATTGTTAATCTCTATTTGGTTGCTAAGAAATATTTATGATATTTGATTTCTTTGGTTGTTCAGTATGGTAGATCCGTTGAAATGAAGCGAATTCTGAATTTTCTACAACTCTATTTTAATAAATGCGTCCCCTTTTTTCTGTGTATTAGGTTTGAATCTAATGTTTCTTACAGTTTAGATGGTGGGGATCACATTTCTGGGTTAGGATTATTCGACAATGAAATTTTAGCCATTTTTGGGGTTTTAATCAATTTAAGATGTCGTGGCAGCTGTTAGGAGAGTTTGAGATTGGTTTTGGAAATGGTGGGTGGTTGATTTGGGTTCAAAATGTGTGATCTATATGGATTAGTGGTAGTAATAAATTGGTGGGGGTTAGATTGGCTGTGTTAGGCTTATTTGACAATGAAATGTTATCCAGTTTAAGGTTTTGATCAATTTAGGATCTTGTGGCAGTTGGTAGGAGACTTTGGCAGGAAATGATGGGGATCGTTTTAGCACCAAATTGTGTGATCTATGTTGAATAGTAGTAGCATGTAAATGATGGGAATCACATTCGTTGTGTTAGTCTTTGTGGCTTAACCAAGAGTTAAGTTTATGGGCCTATAAAATTTTAGCCATTTTGGGCTTTGATTAATGTAAGATTTTCTGGGACTTATTAGATTTTAGGTTTGGTTTTGCAAATGATGGGCTGTTGATTTAAGTCCCAATGTGTGATCTATATTCATTAGTAGTAGTAATTAAATGGTGGTCCCAATGTGTGATCTATGTTCAGTAGTAGTAGTTATTAAATGGTGGGTATCATGTTGGCCGTGTTAGGGTATTTTTATTTACATTATATATATATATATATATATATATTTGAGTTGACAAATACATCTGACACAAGTTACAAGGTTTTTGTGTTTTTTTATGAAAATTGATAGGGTTGGAAAGTAAGCATCAACTCCTTTTTATTAATATTGGTAAGTTACACAGCCAGCAAATTTTGAATTCAAAACCGTACTCTTGATCCCATTATAGAGGAGGAAGTGTAATTTGAGCTAGAACTCATTGTTATGATAAAATTGCTTTGATTAATTTGTCCATAGCATCTACTCCATAATAGTTACAACTTCGAACATAATCGTGAATATCAACAAAATTGGTGAAAAGAATTCATCCAAGAAGATTATCAAAATCAATAAAATGTTCTACGCTACTAATATGGTACCTATCTTTGCACATTAACACAAACAACGACATTACTAAGACTAGCTAGTAGACACATGCAGTTCATGTTTAGTGGTAACAAATGGGTTCAGATAACAAAGTCATAGTCACAATTGACCTGGCATATAAACCATTTACAAAAGTGGGACTTTCTGAAAGAGTTTTCACAGCCTAAGAATACCCATTTACAAAAGAACAAACAGGTCATACAAAAACACTAGGTGTGTGTTTGGCATTTACTTATTTTTGCTACTATTTATAGTCCCATTGCAATTTTTGGTACTATTTATAAGTTTTACTATACTATTTTAGCTACTTTTTAGTTTTATCTACTATACTTTCTGCAAAAAAATTTCAATTTCATCTAAATAAACTGTTCCCAAACAGACACTAGAAAAGAAGAAAACAAAGGAAAATTGAAAGAAAGTATTGATCTTAATGACTAATATTGATCTGGGTTTGCAAAAAAAGCAAAAACTGAACTTAGATTAGTTCAATAACAGTCACTGATTGTTTTCCCCATTTATACTATTGAGAAATGGGGAACATTATTTTCAGTAAAAAAATGTAAAACTAAAACCAGAGAGAGTGTGTGAGAGAGAACTCCTGGAATTTGTGGAACAGAAAGGCCATTAGCAGTTCTGCAGTTGCAACAAGAAAGAAGACGAGTTTCATTCAACACCTTATCACCAAGCCATGGAAATTAAAGCATATAACAAAAGTGTTTCAACCATAGCATTTCAATCACAAACACAAGAAACAATTGAGTTGTTGGAAAATGAAGGAGTGAGAGACTGAAAGAGACACTTACTGAAAATATCGTGCGAATGAGAGAGGAGTGTGAGTGTAAAAGTAAAACTGTAAATTGCAATTGGAAATATTGTGCTTATGTGATTTCACTTTTGTTGTACGGAACTTGATAAAATGAAGTTCCATGTATTTTATTTAATTTTATTTGTAAATTTGAAATTAGTTTGAAAAACAATTCCATTTGGACCATTTCTACTATTACTATTAGAGAAGAACGTACCAATTTTATGTGTACTCAGGTTTTTTTTTTTTTTTTAATTATTTTTATTGAATTTTAACCTGTTGTGTTCGCTTATGTAATTTTTACTCTTTATCATTTTTTAGAATAACTTGTATTGATTAAAAAAATGACTTCTAGAGCTGTATTGAAAATTTGTGCATTTATGTTAATGATTTTTCATGAAGATTCTCAATTCCTTTTGTTATACTATCAAGTTGTTAGTCATGTTTACAGGTTTGCTTGAGTAGAATGTTTGAAAAAGTGCATTTGTTTTTTTCTTTTTTTTTAAATAGCGGTTTTAAAAATTATTCTTTTAAAAAATCAGTTTTTAAAATTATGGTAAAATATATAAAAAAGTGTTTCTATTAATTAAACATTTAAATAATGAGAAATGTTATGCTCACAATATTTTCACAATATTTTTAAAGTGGACAAAATAGACCGAATAAGACCGAATAGAACCAAAGTGGATAAAATGGACCAAAGTAGATAGAATAGAACCAATATGGACCAAATAAGCCTAATGTGGAATGAATGGACCGAATTAGACTGAATAGAACTAAATGGGCCGAATTGGACCGAATAAAACTTTAGTGGACAAAATAGACTAATTAGATAAGACCGAAGAGAACAAATTGACCGAATAAAACCAATGTAGACCAAATAAGACTTTATATATATAACTGAAGTCTTTGACTTAACCATTACTTCTTCTTTTTTTAACTCAGCATTATTTTAAAAAAAAATTATTCTTTCTGACCCAAAAATTTTAGCTTTAAAAAAAAAAAAAAAAAAAAAAAAAACTAAAATCCACGACACTCTCGAAAATACCTGACTACAACACTAACGCGCATAAAACCCCCAAACTGAAAAACCCTATTGGCTATTGCTCAATTGCTGTCTTCTCTCTCCATCCAGTCGCTATCTCCAAAACTTCTACCTTTGCCGGTCTTTTTGTTTACCAAAGGATGGTTTTATTACTGTTCTTTGAGGCAGGCTTGCTTTCGCTCTTTCCATCGGCGTCGCAGCATTCATTTATATATATATATATATATTTGATAAAAAGCCACTCTTATTTGACTCTCTTTCAATAACAAATTTTTCTCCTTTTCTCAACCTTCGACCCCCCAATATTTATCCAGTCTCCATCGTTTCCACCAACTCTCCCCTGTTACTGCCTTCAGTCATCAATTTGCTACACTCACCGAATCTGCTTCTCCCCTCTCTTTCTTTTCTCTAATTTACAAACAAAACCCGATAACCTCTCTGTCCCTGATAACCCAAACCAAACCATTCGAGTGATTTTTTATATGTTACTATCAAACGCAGACCCACAAACGTCTCTCACCAATTCTCACTTCCTTCCTCTCCTAATATTGCGACTTTGTCCTCTACGGCAACGACTATGCTCCTCCATTCCCGACTATGCTCTGGTAACAAGGTCAGGTCAGGCGCTCCAAGATTGAGTTATGATTTTGATAATTTACCTTATAGTTTTTACTTGACTGATTCACTTTTGATTAGAATATGGGAAGAGCTAAGCTAATGCTGTTTCTAGGAAAATTTTGGAGTTGGGTATTGTTAAAGAGTTTGGAGAACTTAGTCTATCAAAGGATCTAGTTGCTGGGTTTTGATTTGAATGTATTTGTGGGTAGTTCTTCCATAAGATTATATGCAGCAGTGGTTGCAACAATAATGCATGATGTGTGTTTGATAAAATGCCTCGAAAAGATTATATTATCTGGAATATTTTGCTAAATGGTTTACTTATTGTAGTAATTCTCTAGAACTTTTAAGAGATTCCGTTTTGCCATTGTGTATAAAGACAAACCACATCATTGTTTATGACAACTGTTAAGTGAAATAGCACAATATCTTTTCAAAGGGTCAACAAAGAATGCAATGGCATTATCATGAGAATATTATTTTCTTAGGAATTTCTAGATATTGATGTGAAAACCATTTTAGTAGTTGTCTCTATTTAATGCTGGTTTTGAATAGCAATTTTTTTAAGTTTGCGAGAGAAAGGGTATTTATAACTTATTTGGAAGAATTTAGTAATAAAATTATCTCTAAAAATAGCTAATCATTAAATTATTATCCCTAATGTTTGTTATGAGTTTTTTCCTTTATATTTTTTAGAAAAATTGTATTCTCTTGATATTTTTCCTCCTTTAACTCTTATATTTTAACTACTTTGTGCTCATGTAGAATATGAGTATCATCTAATACTCTAGATTATAGAGTATAAGGAATATATTTATTAAATAAAAAAAAAATGATATATTTGTCTATCAGGATTTGTACAGAGGAGGCATTCATTTATTATATATATTTTTTGTTCATGTACATATTTTGCAATAATTGTATACAATTGTTTAATTTTCCTTTAATGTTTGATTATATTTCAAATATAATTATACTTTTTAGCATGCTTAAAGTAAATATATATAATTTGTTGGGACCTATCTTGCAGGAGATCATGGAAACATATTTAAGTTGAAAAGGAGGAACCCAATTGGAATTCACATTAAAGAACAAAGGTGTATAAGAGATTTCCAGTTCTTTTAATTTCCCCAATTTGGAGAAATGTGCTTCATCTAGACTGCCTGTGAAGTAATTATGTGAAATAGATACTGCAAATAGATTTGAGAGAAGTCCAAGACTCTTTGGAATGGTGCCGTTTAATTTATTTACACCGAGGAGTAAGGCTTGCATTTGATATCGAGATCCATTAGATGCTTAAGCTGCCCTAGTGAATTTGGAATTTTTCCACCCAAAGAATTATCCCTAAGATTGAGATATTCTAAGAGACTTGTACTATGATTAGAGAACCAATTAGGTGCCTCTTGATTGAAAAGATTTTTAGCAAGATCAAGGACCCGAAGAGACGTGGAATTGACAAATCCAACCGATGGAGTCAAAGTATTAAGTTGACAATTGTTTAAGATTAGCTCCAAAAGAGACGAAAGTGAACTTATAATTTGAAGCCAATCAACTTCTCTATGAAGGTCGGTGTGGCTTAGATCAAAGTGTTGCATGGAAGAGAGATGAAACATCCAATGAAGGTTATCAACATAGAGGCCATTATTTTCTTTAAGATTTAGGTAGAGGAGGCTTGAAAGGTTCCCAAGCTGATGAGGAATGTGTCCACAAAATTGAGCATGATGGAGGTCAAGATGTGTCAAATTGACCATTGATCCAAGGAAACTTGGAATAGAAGTACAATTAAAGAAATTATCGCTCAAGCCCAAGTAATTCAAAAATTCTAATTCAACCAATAAAGGACTAATCTTAACGCCTACATGTTTTACTGATAGTTCTGTGACTTGAGCAGTTTTGTTGTCACAATGAACTCCGTCCCACCTGCAGCAATCTTCTTGGTCAGACCATGAGGAGAGTGAGCTCTAGTTGTAAGGATTAGTTAAACCTCATTTGAGGCTAAGGCTGTGTTTGGTTCGTGTAAAAGCATTTCCAGAAAATATTCCATTTTCTGGAAATGCTATTTTTCGGAAAGGAAAATGTTTTTATGTGTTTGGTTGCATTTCAAAAAATTTTCCGAAAAATATTTTCTGGTGTTTGGAAAAGAAGAAGGAAAAGACAAACCCAGAAAAAAAAAATCATCAACGATCGACACTCGACTGGGTTCGACGGCGCGGTGCTTCGCGAGCTCTAGTCCGACCACCGCGCCGTCAGATCGCGATCTCGCCGGTTGCGAGATTGCGATCAACGACGCGATCTCGATCTGCGCGAGATCACGCCGTCGATCGCGAGATCGCAATCGACGGCGTGATCTCGTGACAGCACGATCTCGATCTTCGCGAGATCGCGATCGACGGCGCGATCTCGCAAAGCGTCGATCGCGATCTCGATCTTCGCGAGATCGCGATCGACGGCGCGATCTCGCGAAGCATCGATCGCGATCTCGCGACGTCGTTCGCGATCTTCGTCGATCGCGATCTCAGATCGCGGTCGTCGGACTGGAGCTCACGAGATCGGCGCAGACTGGAGCTCGGAGTTCGCTGGCGATCGTCGGACTGACTGGAGCTCGGTCTTTACCTCTCGCGCGCGCGCTCTCTCTCTCTCTCTCTCTCTCTCTTTTTCCGGAAATACTTTGAAGTGAAAATGGAAGTGTAAAATGATTTCCGTGGTCAAAGCTATATTTTTTCGGTCAACGGATTTCAATTTCCGGAAAATAGAATTTTCCGGACCAACCAAACAGCCCCATTTCCGGAAGTGATTTTCACCCAAAACAAACATACCCTAAGAAGTGCGTTTTTCTCTTTTTCACAACAAGAAACATTTGACTCTGCTTTGAAGAAACATAAACTGAAGGTTATGACAAAGAACCATGGTTAGAAAAGCACATGAATTGCAAAAGAGGTACCCATGATAGAGCAAGAACAGAGGAAGAGGAGAATGGTTTTTTCTTTTTTGGCTGAATGAAGATAAGAGAAGATAAGGGTTGAAAGAGAAGTTTTAAGGAAAAGACGCTGAGTGTGAGTGTTGGTGACGCAATTGGAGATTACTAGAGCTTGTGACAAGTGATTCTTAAAAAGTCTTTTTTTTTCTTTTTTTTTTTTTCTTTTTTTTATGAAGACTTTGACTTGTTGACTTAAAGCCAAATGCCAAAGACCAATGCCCGTCTCTCACGTAACCACAGAGTGATAGTTGTATCCAAACTTTGAATTGTTGAATACTTTTGTTCGTTCGGAGACTTGTTTGCCAATTATACCTATGTTTGCCTGTAAATTGTTTGATAATTGTACCAAGATAGGCTTTTTTTCCTTGATCTGATATGGCTTTGTTCTAACTTCTAACCATCCGCACTATGGTCTCTTCTTTCATTTTCACATACTATTTTGCACAAAAGTAATGCCCATGATCTAGTTAAATCTCGTGCATGTGTTCGTATATTCCTCTGTTATGCATATTTATATATGTTTACGGGCGTAAATGACATGATTGCAGGCTGATTACTGTTTCAAGATAGATACCTCTCCTCAGTGTACTACTAGTAAATATAAATGATAAGATGTATTTAAATTTATTCATTGGAGAGAGTACTGATCATCAACCAAATTTGGGAACTTCAAACTGCGGTGCCTATGGGTGCTATAATGAGCGAAACCCCAACTATTCAATAAAACATTCTTGACCAGCCAAATACTACTATTGTTGCCACACCTGTATCAGCATTTCAAGTTTCAATGACACCAACACCATTTCTTTGGGGAGTCCATCCCCCGCTGGAGAATCCCCCTTTGTCTTACAATGCCTCCATTGTTCTTCATGTCCTTATACGTGTGTAATTTGGATCCTCAAGATCTTGCAAACTAGAGGCAAGTAGAGATTGTGTGCATTTTGAGAATGGTGTTCCTTAATTTTAAACACTATACATTTGGCTCCAACAGCTCCAGACAGCTTGGACAAGGCAGCACAAAAGAGAAATGGCTACCTCGGTCAGGTTGTGAACATTTTAACATTCTTAGTCCTGATAGGATGAATGCAAGGGAAAATGCTAAGACTACAACTATTTACACAACTTTTACCACAACTTGTCTGTATCTACCTAAAGTAGATATACCAAAAAAAAAAATACAAAAAAAAAACAAAAAACAAAAATTCATCCATCTAAAGTAAAGTTGCAAGAAATAACAAGAGAGAGAGATGGAATAATCACCTTTTTTTTGGAGAGAATGTAATAGAAATAGTGTGTGTGTGTGTGTGTGTATAAATACAAAATTATCTAAGTCATGTTACATTTGCAAAGTACACTCTTGAAATTTGGAATTGCTTAGATTTTATACATTGAAGTTTGAGAATTTTGATTTTACACCCTGAAGTTTGGTTCCAATAGCAAAAACACATCCTCAATTATTTTTGGTTGTAAAGTGAAATGTTCGCACACTGACAAATCAACCATATCAAAATGGCACCGTTTCGCTCAAGAAGAAACAAAAAACACAATCAAACTTATGACACCGTTTCACATCACAATTCCCAAACTCCACAGCAAACAAACCAATGTTTTAAATTTCATTATATTCTGGTGTTTAATCCGGTGCATTTACGCCCTTGTTCCATTTCAGTCTAGATTTCAGTTTGTTCCGGACTATAATGGCGTTCCAGAAGAATTCTTGTAGTTCCGGTCTCTAAATTCCGGCCTATTCCAAGATATTATGGACATGTTGGATTTTTTTAAAACATTGAAGCCCAAATTCATCATTTGACCCATTTTATTCCCATATCATATTTTAAACTTTATGTTGGTTAATTGGATAAAATGAAATATAAAATTATAAAATTATAAATTATATATGTGTGTGTGTATATCCGATGCACTACAAGATGCAGAAGGCAATACATGATGATGATGTATATCAAACTATTCCAAACTTTTTTGTTTTATATACTAAGTGTGGCAGACTAGACACAGAAATGTTGCCACCAAGGAAACCTATGCTATTTCACAATAGTAGGACAAGCAATCAACAGACAAGATTATCAACAAAAACAAAAATCAACAGACAACAACATTATAGATGTGAAGAGAATATACGCGAAATTCATTGTTCCCTGATATGTGAGATGTAAAAGATAGAAAGAAAATATAAGCTAAGGAATTATAAGAATTCATGCCAAGCCCACCTCTTGATATTCTATGGAATTAAAGCTTATAACATGAGGTGAGAAATCATGCTATGCATTGTATTTGAAAAAATATATAAAAAAGCACTCTACACCACCTATTTGATGCATTATGTATATGAGAAACAATTTCTACTGTCATAGTACAACTTTGGTTCTATTGAGGGTATTCCCATGAGTTTCCTCTTTGTCCACTTCAAATATCTCTAAACAAAGTCCAATAGTAGCATAGTGGAATGGTATCCTTACGGTGATCCATCTGTAATTGAAACCCATCTTCCCCTCCTCCACTATCTACCTAACAAAAAAGGTCTCAAAACATTAAAACAAAGTCTGAATTTACAAATGAACTTTATTTCAAACACAATGGGCTAACTAAAAATATGGACTAAACTAAAAGACAATCTATATTTGTGAAATAAAATCCAAATGACTATCACATTAACTACAAATTAAATCATATATTCAAAGTAAGTAACTACTACATTAACATGAACCAACCAATATTTAAGGACATAATACTCAAAGTAATACCTTTTAGGTAGATAATGATGCCTTTCACTTGCTAAAGTAGACTCTTGCCTATTTAGATAAGCAATTCATCTTTATCACTGTAGTCACATACATCCAATCTTTAATGTCATCAGCAAATTTGAAAAAAGCATGCCTCCAAGTCCTATTGAAGAAGAGAGCTCCACAAATTGCCCAAAAGCCAGTTGTGAGTCCAACTCCCATACCTATATAGAAGCTGGAATTTTTAGAGTCATCTTCAGCACTGCCTAGCATAAAATTAATTTAAGTATTCCCAAGAAATAGTTTTCCTTGAATATGCCTTCCATAAAATCAATTTAACTATCCCCAAGAAATCTTCCCCTCCCTTCCCCCACCTCTGGAGGCCACCATCCCCTTTCCCACACTTTGCTGCCCAATTGTAGATTTTCTTTTGCCAACACTTCAGTTCAAAAGTTATTGGATGTTAACATTAACTCTACTTGAATAACTTTAAACTTTTTAAATAACTAAATTTGTTCAAGGAAACTAGTAAAGAAGTTAAGGTAATCAAAAGAACAAATCAAAAGATCTTTCCCACGAATCAAGATAATCCCACTACTTCAAACATAGAAAGGATGGGTCACAAGAAAATTCTAAAATCCTGAACATCTCATGCCCCACTCACACAACTTCAAGCTCAAAATGCAACATTGGATAAAGTTTCCGGATTGCAAATAGAACCATACTAGGATAGTCAGTAGGTTGGCCATTCCTGTCAATAGCAAAACCAAGGCCACTTCAAGAAGGAGCAGTTGTTGGTTGTGGAGGCAATTCATGTGCATCACCTATCCTTTTAGTATCAAGAATAAGAATTTCATCCATAGACATGGAGAAAGTTTTAATCTGAACATGGACGTTTTCTTGGACTTGTTGATCAGCAAGAGAGGCTTTACTAGCCATTCTATGATCTCCTCTGCATCTGCCTCATCAGCATTCCTTCCCAAACAGTTGTAGCTGGAGTTCAGCACAATGCAATGATGTGCAGAAAAATCATTAGTAATTGGTACTTTAATGGGAGAAGTAGAACACACATGCCACACCCACAAGCTCATAAGTAATCAGAACCAAATGTGGAAATTTTGTAATAATTGATTGAGACTTCTTCTGTACCAAAACAGAAGATTGGTACTAAAAACCCAAATAATGCAGTTACGGTCAATAAAAAATGTGTTGTACATATAAACCTAATAATGCAGTTATTGTCAATAAAAAATGTGTTGTACATATAAACGTTTCTCTTTTATTCTCTTCACGAATTCATAAGTTTTATTATAAAAAAAAAAAAAATGCCAAAAATTGCATTCTAACTTCATGTGTTTTCTACATGTAGGCCAAAAAGGGCATTGCTTAGCTATGTTAATAGTGGCATAAGTAAAAACAGTTCATTGTTGACAATTTGATAAATAAATAAAATTAAATTAAATAAAAAATTAACCATGAAAAAAAAAAAAAAACTTATTAAATACAAGGAGAGGTACAATAATTATTAAAGACAGCAAGGTCAACAAGAAAAATCAAATGAAAGTGTCAGATGATGGAATTGTTGAGAGCCTCTGCACCACAAGATGCAGAAGAGAGCGGCAATACATGATCATGTATATCAAACTAAGTGTGGCAGACAACGCAAAGCAATGTTGCCACCAAAAGAAACCTAAGGAATTTCACAATTGTTGGACAAGCAACTCAGCAGAAGACAACAATACTGATTTCTGGATTTTTATTTTTTCCTTTAATACAAAATTTATCCAAGCTCAAGAAGTACATATACTCCAGTACATTAAGCAAAAACTGATAGTCTTGCAATCAAATCTAGGTGAAGAAACATTCAAATTTGATTCCAGTACAGAGAATATAATATGGGGTACTGCATATATGAACAATTGTAATGAATTTTGTGACAATCAAACATATTTGACAGCTATGTATTACAGAACAGGCACTCAGTTGAAGCCCTCTCATCCAACCTCTGATGCAGCAAGGGTTGATTTGATGTTATTGGGAAATATATTCAGGAAGAAGTTTGAAACATTAAGCATATAATTAAAAGAACACCAATTAGTTCTTACCACATAAGGAGATTAAATTGGAGGGCGTAAGTCCAGCTTGGAGGACATCCTTGTACTTCTAGAGACATTGATCCCCTTTTTTCTCCCACATATCCATCAATCCATGTATTTGTTAGCCAACAACATGCCATCCAAATACTAAAATCAGAATTGATCACAATCAGCACTTTCTTGCAGTAAAATAATCTGGACCTCTATACATGTTACCTCCAATAAAACAACTTCCAATCAAGTCCCTGTCAAATATCAATCAAAACTAAGAACTTCACGCAACCTTTATAATCAATTTGGTTTCCAAGGTTTCAATCCAAATAATGTCATGTTTTAGGTTACATACTGGTTGAATTCCTTGTTTAGCTGCAATAAGAATGGCATTCAAAAAAGAACAAATACTATTTTAGAGCTTTAACTTCAATGAAAAGAAGCCAAGAGATATTCTAGAGCATCAAAGCTTGCAAGTAATATTTTTGTTTTTGTTGGTAAGTTACACATATGGGCGGGCCATGAACCCTCAATCTCACCTGCCACCTTGTTCTTAAAGGAGGGGGAAATGCTCATTCGCAACATTGAAGTTTGCAAGAGATCTATCAACTAGAGCATATTATCATTCCAAAAAATATATATAAAATCAACAGTTCATCTAAGAATATTAATTTAGAAGTAGAAAGTTAAAAATTATAGAACGAATCACATCACAAACACAAAAACATGATTTCAAGAAAGACCTTATAGAAGCTAGTGTTATCTCCCAATAGGTATTCTGGAAATAGTAATTAAATTCTCATTGAAGATGTCTTTCCATAAAATCAATGTAAGTATCCCCAAGGCATCTTCCCCTCCACCTTGCTGCCCAAATGTAGATTTATTTTGTTGACACTTTAGTTCAAAAGTGACTGGATGTTGACTTCAACTCCACTTAAATAACTTTAAATATTTTAAATAACTAAATTTGTTTAAGGAAACAATTAAAGAAGTTATGGTAATCAATGGTCAAATCAAAAGATCAATCCTTCGAATCAAGATAATCCCCCTACTTCAAGGGTGAGTCACAAGAAAATTCAAAGATCCTGAACATCCCAAGCTGCACTCTTCAAGCTCATAATGCAACATTGGAAAAGGGTTTTATATTACAAACAGAATCTTACCAGGACGGTCAGTAGGTTGGCCATTCCTGCCAACAGCAAAATCCAGGCCACTCTGACAAGGAGCAGCTATTGGTTGTGGAGACAGTTCTTGTGCCTCACCTATCCTTTTAGTATAAGGTAGAAGAATTTCATCTATACACATGGAGAAACTTTTAATTTGAGCATGAATGTTTTCTCAAACCTGCTTCTGTTGATCAGCAAGAGAGGTTTTACAAGCCATTTCATTGAACTCCTCTGCTTTTTCCTAATCAACATCCCTTCCCAAACAGTTAATGAGAAAAAAAAAAATTGAGATTAAAGGACACTGAATGACCAAGGTAGCATAAATTTAGATAAAGCCAAGCGGTAGATTAAAGAGAACAAACAAAATAACATCTACTCAAAATGCAATACCATGATTTAAAAGTTCAATTTTGGCTTAATCAACAAGTTAAAAGAAATTTTACTTTGTTAAAATACTTTAAATAGATGCGCAACATCAAACAAGCTGAAACTTGGATAGAAGTAAGGCAAACATTAAAATCAAGTTCTGTCACATCTACTATTATTTGACTTTTATCACCAAGCAAGTAATACAACTTTTTTAGTAACTAAGACTTAAGGAGTTTTTTGAAACCAAAATAGGCACAAAATATACATTTAATAGTGGTGATTCAAAGTAAAATTCTTAATTATTATAATACTATATTCACTTCTATCTTTAGATACCACAAAGATAGGAACTAGAAAATAGTAGATGCCTAACCATAAACTTTATATGCTAAGGTTCTGTTTGTTTTAGATTAAAATGTCAATTTAATTTCACCAACAACTTATGTAAATCTTTTGAAAGCCTCACTTTTTTTTTAACTATAGTCATATTTTTAAACAAAGTAAGACAGTCAAAACAAGGTCATCCAAACACCTTCCTCAAAGAAAAAAGGTCATCCAAATACAATCTCAATGATAAATTACCACTTCTTTTAAAGTAAATTTAAAATAAAAATTAAAATCCTTAACTAATGCATTCACTTATTACAAATTGATAGGGTTGAACCTTAACATCTAGTCTTTTTTTTATCATTATTATTATTGTTGTTATATTATGCATACAGTAAGTTTTGAATCAAAACCTTACCCTCTATCTCATTATTATGGACGAGGAAGTCATTTAAGGTAGATCTCATTGTTATGGTAAATTTGCTTTAATTAATATGACCATAACATCAAACTCTATACAGTTACTACTTCAAACAAAAGCATGTATATCAACATAATTGGGTAAAAAATTCATTAAAGAGGTTAATAAAAACCAATCAAATGGTCTACACTACTGATTTGGTCCCTATCTTTGCACATTAATACAAACAACGTCCTTAGCGAACTGGCCAGTACCAATAGGCAATAGCCACATACAGTTCATATGCAGAGGTAAAAAACAAGATAATTCAGAAGACAAAGTCATAGTTACACTGACCTGGTATATAGAAACAATTTATTTATGTCTACTTCAAATTGTAATTGTCTTGGATTGCAGGAGTTTTCTCAGCCTGTGAATATCGTTTGCAAAAGAGCAAAAGGGTCATACAAAAGCACGAGAAAAAAAAAAAAAAAGAGAGAGAGAGAAGAAGAAGAAGAAGAAGAAGATAAGAAAACATAGCATAAATGAAAGAAAGTCTTAATCTTTATGACTAATATTGCTGTCAAAAACCCAACTCAATTCAATAACAGCCATAGATTTGGCTCAATTGAGTAGAGTTTGTTGGTTCCAAATGGGAAACCCATTTTTTAAAAAAGGAATAATATTTTCAGTAAAACTATAAAACAAAAACGGGAGAGAGAGAGAGGGCCTCTTGGAAATTGTGGAACAGAAAAATCACTGTGAAATAAATCAAAAAGTCTGGGAAGCACTATTTCTTGAAGAAATAATTCTTCTTTAAATGACTAGCACTATATAGATAAATAGTTCTCACACACATATCCAAGAATCATAATACATAGCATGTTTTATGATAAAACCAGAATGAAATAATATCAAAAAAAAGATTTCTTTCGTTAATAACTTTTTGGCCTTTAAAAGAGCATGAACCAGTGCCACCTCCTGAAGTATAAACAATGAATTGCAATTTTCAATAATAGTGATGTGAGTATGAGAAGTATGACTACCTAGGCATCAAGCTTAACCTCAATTCAAAATACACCATGTTGAAATTCTAAGAATTCATGGTAAGCCCTCTTTGATATTCTACTTGTAAATCCTCCAATGGAATTGAAGTTTACAGCATATGAGGTGATAAATCATGCTATGCATCCTATTTATAATAATCATTATAAATAAATAATTAAAATTCTACACGACATATTTGATGTATTACGTATATGAGAAACAATTTCTTCTGTCATAGTTGACTACAACAGTAACATGAAAGAAACAATATTAAGGACATATAACATGAAGCAATACCTTTTGGCTAGATAACGATGCCTCACTTATTAAGGCAGACTCTTAGCTTTTCCAATAAATTCATCTTTATCATTGTAGTCACATAAATCCAATCTTTTATTTCATCAGCAAATCTAAAATAGGCATGCCTCCAAGTCCTATTAAAGAAGAGAGCTCCACAAATTGCCCAAAAGCCAGTTGCGAATCCAACTCCCATACCAATGTAGAAGTTAGAGTTTTTAGAATCATCTTCAACACTGCCAATTGGTGATCTATTCAAAGATTGTTCCTCAATTGTGCAGTTTTTTGGAAGAGGATCACCGCATAACTGAGGATTTCCAATGTACCTA
Organism: Quercus lobata; assembly: GCF_001633185.2. Lineage (NCBI taxonomy): Eukaryota > Viridiplantae > Streptophyta > Magnoliopsida > Fagales > Fagaceae > Quercus > Quercus lobata. The sequence goes on along the minus strand of NC_044908.1, from coordinate 9,747,760 downwards.
ACGGCATCAAAAGATTGAAGCTGGTTGCTTGAAGGAATTCTACCTGAGAGGTCATTGTATGACAAGTCCAAGAGACCAAGAAATGTCAAATTAGACATGCTTGGAGGAATTTTACCCGATAAATGATTTTGTGAGAGATCAACTGACTCTAACTCTTTCAAACTCCCAATTTTTTCTGGTATCTTTCCCATCAAATGATTTCGAGACAAATTCAAAAAGCGTAGTTCGGAAAGATCTGAAATTTCAGCAGGGATTGATCCGGACAAGTTGTTACTTGAAAGGTCTATGAGCCTAACTAATATAAGGTTCTCTTCATATTCCATTTCTTTCTCTTTGGGAACCAACTGAACATTCTCAACATAGGATCCATACATATACGAATATATAAAAGACATAGAAGAAAATGAAATAATATTGAAATCTGGTAATGCCATGGCACTAATATTTTTCAAGCAGTTTGGTATGGATCCTGATAGACTATTATTGGCAAGATCCAATACTATAAGAGAAGAAAGTTGGCATATTTGTTGAGGTATATAACCCTTGAATTCACTTGATCTTAGACGGAGAACTGTAAGATTCGTCAATTCTCCAATCCATAGTGGTATGATGGACAAATGATTATCACCCATATCAATGAGCCATATATTTGAGCACTTTTTCAATGATGAAGGAATATATCCATAGATGCCATTGTTCTGTATACGCAATGATTGGAGGTTAACTAAAGCCCCCATGGAGTAGGGAATTCTACCTACTAGATTATTGCTCCCTAAGCTTAAATGGATCAAAGACTGCCAATACTTCCAGCAGTGAGAAAGTTCTCCTGATAAGAGATTGTTTGATGCATCTAAAACCTCTAATTTATTCTTTCTAATTTTCTTTTGGCATAAGAAAGTAGAAATGGGTCCATAAAATGAGTTGTTAGCTATATTGAGCAATCTTTATGGTCAGACCAGGATGAGAGGACGTGTCCATGATCAGTGAGACCACGTTTGAGGGTTAGAAGGGCTTGCTTGTCTTTTTCATTGCAAGAGACATTTGAGATTGACTCTGCTTTGAAGAAGAAGAAGCTTAAACTGAAGGTAGCGGGAAGGAACCATACTAAGAAAAGCAGATGAAGAGTTGCAAAAGAGGCGGCCATAGTAACGAAGGAAGAGAAGTTTGAAGGAAGAGAAGTTTGAAGGAAGAAAAGCTCTAGTGTGAGTATACAGTTATTAGCCCATCGTAATATATATTGTGATTCTTCAAACCCTTTCTCCTTTTCCTTATTATTATATTACTTTAATCAAGACCTTGACTTGTTGACAAGTGCTTTTATATTATTTTAAGCCAAACCCACAAGGATCAACGCCAACCACTCAGGTGATGAGATGGGCAGTCCGTTTGGAAAGAAATTTAATTAATTTTGTAGCTTTTTTTTTTTTTTTTTTTTTAACTATTTATGGGTCTCATTGTACAGTTAGTACTTTTCATAGATCTCATTATACTATTCAACTAACTTTTAACTTTTTTTTTTCTACATTTTCAGCAAAAACTTTTCAATTTTAACTAAATAAACTGTTCTCAAACGGACCTGTAGTATTAGATTCATTTCAAAACCATCTTTCACATAATAATGTAGAGATTTTCCATCAATATCATAATCATCTAGAATTTGAATTATTGAATTTTTGTTTTTATTGGGTGACTTGTTGACCATTAATCTATTATGCAATATTTTCTACCATGTGACATGATTTTCATGTAGGGCCAAAAATTCATGTGGAAGAAATTTTTTTTGGAACTTAAGGCTCATTATTGAGTACAATCTCAAGGCATGTGTATGTGCTCTTAATGACATGATTAAATTTGTGATAGTGTATGCTTTTAGCCAAACCCCTAGAGATCAATGCTCAGCACACACAAGTGAAGAGATGTAGTGTTAGGTTCATTTGACAATCATCTTTCATGTAACCGCATAGAGATTTCTCAACAATATCAAAATCGTTAAACATTTGTCTTTCTGACATCTTTTGTTTTTTAATTGGGTGACTTGTTGATCATTAATCCATTATGCAATATTTTCCACCATGTGACATAATTTCATGTAAGGCCCAAAATTCATGAACTTAAGCCTCGTGATTGAGTAGAATATCATGTGAATGTGCTCTTAATGACATGATTAAATTAGTGATAATATTGGCTTTAAGCCAAACACCCAAAGATCAATGCTCACCACACCCAAGAGATGAGATGTGGTGTTAGGTTCATTTGACAACCGTCTCTCACATAACCGCGTAGAGATTTTTTTATCAATATCAAAATCATCAAGAATTTGACTTATTGACATCTTTTGTTTTTTGGTTGTGTGACTTATTGACCATTAATTTTCATCTAAGACCATAAATTCATGTTGAGTACATTTGTTTGGAACCTAAGGCTCATGATGGAGTAAAATATCTTGTGTATGTGCTCTTAATGACATGATTAAATTAGTGATAATATAGGCTCTAAGCAAAACCCCCAGAGATCAATGCTCACCACACACAAGTGATGAAATGTTGTGTTAGGTTCATTTCACATCCATCTTTCAAGCAACCACGTAGAGATTATCTATCAATGTTAGAATCATCTAGAATCTGGCTCTCTTTTTTTGACTTGTTGACCATTGATCCATTATGCAATATTTTCCACTGTTAGGGGTGGCTCTACTTGTTAATCAGGATGGTGACCACCTTGACTTGAATTTTATTTTTATATATATACCTTAAAAAAATTAAATACTAAATTAATATGTGTTGTTGACCACTCTAGAAAAAATTCTTTACCACTCTAAAAAAAATCTTGAACACCCTAAATAAAAATTTGCGCCATTAAAAATAAAATTTTGGTCCAATGAAGATTGAACCAAAAAATTGTGAAAAGTGCTATGTTCACAATATTTTCACAAATAAATTCTAAGTGGCATATTATTATTGGGTAATACTAGTGAACAAAAAGATAATTCCATTGCTAATTTCAAATATGAACCAATAACAATTTACCAGTTAGGGTTTGTTATGAAAGTATTATGAAAATGTTGTAGACATAGCACTTCTCAAAAATTGCCCAAACACATACAAATTAGCCCAAAAGCCCAAATCAAATGTTTAATTGTGATTTTTTAAATTTTGATTTCAAAAGGCATATTTTAAAATTATTATATTTTTTTCCTAAAAAACACACATTTTCAAATAGTTAGTCACTTAGTCTGTTAGTGCTTGCTTTAGTCTTTAGCTGAATTTGTTGAATTTATTTGATACATTTTCTACACATGCATATGCACTAAAGTAATACCTAAATACTTTGTAGAACATGATTAATGTAACAGTTGAATGCTTAAGTTAAATATATTGAATGAACTTATAGTTTACTCTTTACTCTTTTGCTGGCACTATGAACAAATTTCTTATAAGGAAATCACTTGTATTGCAAGATTCCTTTTCTAAGAAAATTCATATTGGCTTGAATAATTTTCATTGAGATCCTAGGATATGGGAAAATGTTTTATCTTAATGATCAAGATGAAATAAGAAGAGCATATTTATAAAGAGGTTCTTGTCAACCTCTTGGCCATAATTTCCTTTAAAAAAGAAATTAGTGGAGTATTGTGTCGATTTAATCCTAATTAGTTTAAAGAATACAAAAATTAGTTGGAACACATCATAAAAAAGGATAATGCATTTTGTTTTATTTTTACTTATTTTGGTAAGGTATTAGTAATTGAATGGGAGATCAACAGTTTAATGATTGCTTGGTAGTGTACATTGGCAAAGATAATGTACCTAATAGTATTGATAATGAAGATATCATACAACGATTTCAAAATATGAAAACTCGTAAAAGAAAATTTTAAAACTCTACATATTTCTGTTTTTTTTTTTTTTTTTTTTTTTTGCGATTTCAATATATTTAAGTTTCATTTTTATTAAATTTTGTTTAATTTAAGTTTTTTAACGACTATCCTAAAAAAATTTCTGAAGCTGCCACTGTCCATTGTGCTGCATAATTTTCATATAAGGTCAGAAATTTATGTTGTGGACATTTGTCTGGCACTCATGGCTCATGATTTAGTGAAATTTCGTATGTGCTCTTAATGACATATGAAATAGACTGTTCCCAAACAAACCAGTAGTGTTAGGTTCATTTCAGAACCGTCTTTCACGTAATAATGTAGAGATTTTCCATCAATATCATAATCATCAAGAATTTGAATTATTGAATTTTTGTTTTTATTGGGTGACTTGTTGACCATTAATCTATTATGCAATATTTTCCACCGTGTGACATAATTTTCAAGTAGGGTCAGAAATTCAGGTCGAGGAAATTGTTTTTGGAACTTAAGGCTCATTACTGAGTACAAACGGACCCGTTGTGTTAGGTTCATTTCAAAACCGTCTTTCACGTAACAATGTAGAGATTTTCCATCAATGGCATAATCATCAAGAATTTGAATCATTGAATTTTTTTTTTTTTTTTTTTTGGGTGACTTGTTGACCAATAATCTATTATGCAATATTTTCCACCGTGTGACATAATTTTCATGAAGGGCCAGAAATTCATGTTGAGGAAATTGTTTTTGGAACTTAAGGCTCATTATTGAGTACAATCTCAAGTCATGTGTATGTGCTCTTAATGACATGATTAAATTAATGATAATATATGCTTTTAGTCAATCCCCTAGAGATCAATGCTCAGCACACACAAGTGAAGAGATGTAGTGTTAGGTTCATTTGATGATCATCTTTCATTTAACTGTGTAGAGATTTTTCAACAATATCAAAATCATTAAGAATTTGTCTTATTAACAACTTTTGTTTTTTAATTGGGTGACTTGTTGACCATTAATCCATTATGCAATATTTTCCACCATGTGACATAATTTCATGTAAGGCCCAAAATTCATGAACTTAAGTCTTGTGATTGAGTACAATATCATGTGAATGTGCTCTTAATGACATGATTAAATTAGTGATAATATTGGCTTTAAGCCAAACCCCCAAAGATCAATGCTCACCACACCCAAGTGATGAGATGTGGTGTTAGGTTCATTTGACAATCGTCTCTCACATAACCGCATAGAGATTTTTTATCAATATCAAAATCATCAAGAATTTGACTTATTGACATCTTTTGTTTTTTGGTTGTGTGACTTATTGACCATTAATTTTCATCTAAGACCATAAATTCATGTTGAGTACATTTGTTTGGAACCTAAGGCTCATGATGGAGTAAAATATCTTGTGTATGTGCTCTTAATGACATGATTAAATTAGTGATAATATAGGCTTTAAGCAAAACCCCGAGAGATCAATGCTTACCACACACAAGTGATGAGATGTTGCGTTAGGTTCATTTGACATCCATCTTTCAAGTAACCGCGTAGAGATTATCCATCAATGTCAGAATCATCTAGAATCTAACTCTCTTTTTTTGACTTGTTGACCATTGATCCATTATGCAATATTTTCCACTGTTAGGGGCGGCTCTACTTGTTAATCGGGGTGGTGACCACCTTGACTTGAATTTTATTTTTTTATATATACCTTAAAAAAATTAAATTTTAAATTAATATGTATTGTTGATCACCCTAAAAAATATTTGTGACCACTCTAAAAAAATCTTGAACACCCTAAATAAAAATTTGAGCCATTAAAAATAAAATTTTGGTCCAATGAAGATTGAACCAAAAAATTTTGAGAAGCGCTATGTTCACAACATTTTCACAAATAAATCCAAAGTGGCATATTGTTATTGGGTAATACTAGTGAACAAAAAGATAATTTCATTACTAATTTTAAATTAGAACCAATAACAATTTACCAGCTAGGGTTTGTTATGAGAGTATTATGAAAATGTTGTAGATATAGCATGTCTCAAATATTGCCCAAACACATACAAATTAGCCCAAAAGCCCAAATCAAATGTTTAATTGTAATTTTTTAAATTTTGATTTCAAAAGGCATATTTTAAAATTATTATATTTTTTTCCTAAAAAGCACACGTTTTCAAATAGTTAGTCACTTAGTCTGTTAGTGCTTGCTTTAGTCTTTAGCTGAATTTGTTGAATTTATTTGATACATTTTCTACACATGTATATGCACTAAAGTAATACCTGAATACTTTGTAGAACATGATTAATGTAACAGTTGAATGCCTAAGTTGAATATATTGAATGAACTTATAGTTTACTCTTTACTCTTTTGCTAGCACTATGAACAAATTTCTTATAAGGAAATCACTTGTATTGCATGATTCATTTTCTAAGAAAATTCGTATTGACTTGAATAATTTTCTTTTAGATCCTAGGATATGGGAAAATGTTTCATCTTAATGATCAAGATGAAATAAGAAGAGCATATTTATATAGAGGTTCTTGTCAACCTCTTGGCCATAATTTCCTTTAAAAAAGAAATTAGTGGAGTATTGCGTTGATTTAATCCTAATTAGTTTAAAGAATACAAAAATTAGTTGGAACATATCATAAAAAAGGATAATGCATTTTGTTTTATTTTTAATTATTTTGGTAAGGTATTAGTAATTGAATGGGAGATCAATAGTTTAATGATTGCTTGGTAGTGTACATTGACAAAGATAATGTAGCTAATATTATTGATAATGAAGATATCATACAAAGATTTCAAAATATGAAAACTCGTAGAAGAAAATTTTAAAACTTTATATATTTTTGTTTTTTTGTTTTTTTTTGCGATGTCGATATATTTAAGTTTCATTTTTATTAAATTTTGTTTAAATTAAGTTTTTTAACGGCTATCCTAAAAAAATTTATGAAGCCGCCGCTATCCATTATGCAGCATAATTTTCATGTAAGATTAGAAATTCATGTTGTGGACATTTGTCTGGCACTCATGGCTCATGATTTAGTGAAATTTCATATGTGCTCTTAATGACATATGAAATAAACTATTCCCAAACAAACCCATAGTGTTAGGTTCATTTCAGAACTGTCTTCCACGTAACAATGTAGAGATTTTCCATCAATATCATAATCATCAAGAATTTGAATTATTGAAATTTTTTTTTTATTGGGTGACTTGTTGACCATTAATCTATTATGCAATATTTTCTACCGTGTGACATAATTTTCATGTAGGGCCAGAAATTCATGTTGAGGAAATTGTTTTTGGAACTTAAGACTCATTATTGAGTACAAACGGACTTGTTATGTTAGGTTCATTTCAGAACCATCTTTCACATAACAATGTAAAGATTTTCCATCAATATCATAATCATCAAGAATTTGAATCATTGAACTTTTTTTTTTTGGGGTGACTTGTTGACCATTAATCTATTATGCAATATTTTCCACCGTGTGACATAATTTTCATGTAGGTCCAGAAATTCATGTTGAGGAAATTGTTTTTGGAACTTAAGGCTCATTATTGAGTACAATCTCAAGTCTTGTGTATGTGTTTTTAATGACATGATTAAATTAGTGATAATATATGCTTTTAGCCAAACCCCTAGAGATCAATGCTCAGCACACCAGTGAAGAGATGTAGTGTTACGTTCATTTGACGATCATCTTTCATTTAACTACGTAGAGATTTTTCATCAATATCAAAATCATTAAGAATTTGTCTTATTGACATCTTTTGTTTTTTAATTGGGTGACTTGTTGACCATTAATCCATTATGCAATATTTTCCACCATGTTACATTATTACATGTAAGGCCCAAAATTCATGAACTTAAGCCTCATGATTGAGTAGCATATCATGTGAATGTGCTCTTAATGACATGATTAAATTAGTGATAATATTGGCTTTAAGCCAAACCTCCAAAGATCAATGCTCACCACACACAAGTGATGAGATGTGGTGTTAGGTTCATTTGACAACCGTCTCTCACATAACCGCATAGAGATTTTTTATAAATATCAAAATCATCAAGAATTAGACTTATTGACATCTTTTGTTTTTTGGTTGTGTGACTTATTGACCATTAATTTTCATCTAAGAGCATAAATTCATGTTGAGTACATTTGTTTGGAGCCTAAGGCTCACGATGGAATAAAATATCTTGTGTATGTGCTCTTAATGACATGATAAAATTAGTGAAAAAATAGGCTTTACGCAAAACCGCCAAAGATCAATGCTCACCACACACAGGTGATGAGATGTTGCATTAGGTTCATTTGACATCCATCTTTCAAGTAACCGCGTAGAGATTATTCATCAATGTTAGAATCATCTAGAATTTGGCTCTCTTTTATTGACTTGTTGACCATTGATCCATAATGCAATATTTTCCGCTATTAAGGGCGACTTTACTTGTTAATCAGGGTGGTGACCACCTTGACTTGAATTCTATTATATATATATACACCTTAAAAAAAATTAAATTTTAGATTATTATGTGTTTTTGACCTCCTTCGAAAGAATTCTTGACCACTCTAAAAAAATCTTGAACACCCTAAATAAAAATTTGAGCCATTAATAATAAAATTTTGGTCCAATGAAGATTGAACCAAAAAATTGTGAGAAGTGCTATGTTCACAACATTTTCACAAATAAATCCTAAGTGGCATATTGTTACTAGCTAATACTAGTGAACTAAAAGATAATTTCATTGGTAAGTCTAAATTAAACCAATAACAACTTACCAGTTAGGATTTGTTATGAAAGTATTACGGAAATGTTGTGATAATAGCACTTCTCAAAAAATTTCCCAAGCACATACAAATTAGCCCAAAAGCCCAAATCAAACGTTTAATTGTGATTTTTTAAATTTTGATTTCAAGAGGCATATTTTGAAATCATTATATTTTTTTTCCTAAAAAACACACATTTTCTCATAGTTAGTCACTTAGTCTTTTTGTGCTTGCTTTAGTCTTTAGCTGAATTTTTGTTGAATTTATTTGATATATTTTCTACACATGCATATGCACTAAAGTAATACCTGAATACTTTGTAGAACATGATTAATGTAACGGTTGAATGCCTAAGTTGAATATATTAAATGAACTTATAGTTTACTCCTTACTCTTTTGCTAGCACTCTGAACAAATTTTTGAGAAGGAAATCACTTGTATTGCAAGATTCATTTTCTAAGAAAATTCATATTGACTTGAATAATTTTCTTTTAGATCCTAGGATATGGGAAAATGTTTCATCTTAATGATAAAGATGAAATAAGAAGGGCATATTTATAAAGAGGTTCTTGTCAACCTCTTGGCCATAATTTCCCTTAAAAAAGAAATTAGTGGAGCATTGTATCGATTTAATCCTAATTAGTTTAAAGAATAAAAAATTAGTTGGAACATATCATAAAAAAGGATGATGCATTTTGTTTATATTTTAATTTACTTATTTTGGTAAAGTATTAGTAATTGAATGAGAGATCAATAGTTTAATGATTGCTTGGTTGTGTACATTGACAAAGATAATGTAGCTAATAACATTGATAATGAAGCTATCATACAACAATTTCAAAATATGAAAAACTCGTAGAAAAAAATTTTAAAACTTTATATATTTCTGTGTTTTTTTTTTTTTTTTGTGATGTTGATATATTTAAGTTTCATTTTTATTAAATTTTGTTTAATTAAGTTTTTTATCGACTCCTAAAAAAATTTCTTAAGCCGCCGTTGTCCACTATGCGGCATAATTTTCATGTAAGGTCAAAAATTCATGTTGAGGACATTTTTCTGGCACTCAAGGCTCATGATTGAGTGAAATTTCATGTGTATCTGCTCTTAATGACATGATTCTATTAGTGATAATATGGGCTTTGAGCCAAACTCCCAGAGCTTAATACATCACCACTTCATTTGATGAAATAAAAATCCCAAGTTCCACTTCATTCTTTACTAATTTCAACTTCCCATGTGTCGTTTCTTCCTAATAAAGTAATCAAAATTTATACCAGAAAGATGATAAGAGTTCAGTTGATTCACTTAAATCAATGTAGCTGCTGTTGTGTTGTTGTTCAAGTCATTGTTGTGCTGTCAATTAATGACTTGCACGTTCATTTCTTCCTCAAATTGGACTAATTTATCTTTTCAATGAGGCATAATTCTCTCGAAGAGCTACTCAAAATTCATCTCTAATTTTTAAGAATTCACTAGTTCTTATCAAAAGAAATCATGGACATAATATAGTATAATTGGTGAAATATGAAATACTCGTAGTGGAACAAAAGATATTTATTCATCTTCACGATTGTGTAGATTTTTATTCCACTTGTTTAAATTACACATCTTTTCTTGTATATCGAGTTCACTTGTAAACTATAAATTGAAACGTCAAGCTATAAAATTAGTTATTACATCATTAGAAGACAGTAAAAAAAACATTATTGCTCGGAGTAGTTGTTAATACAAGTAGCAAGAACTCTGTTATAATCATTTATGTGCATTCATATAGGTAATGATAGGGTGAAATTCTTCTTTGAAACCCCAGCTGCCTCCTTTGGCCTAGAGTTAAGTAGGGGTACTTGTATTGTCTCACTCGAGTTCGTCTCCACTAATTTGCCTTGATTTTGATGTAAGGAACAACTAAAGCATTTGAGATTTTTGAAAAATTTGAAGAGGCATGGAAGAGATTCACATCAACAATAGAATATCATGATTGAGTAGAATATCATGTGAACTTAAACCTCATGATTGAGTAGAATATCATGTGAATGTGCTCTTAATGACATGATTAAATTAGTGATAATATTGGCTTTAAGCCCAACTCCCAAAGATCAATGCTCACCACACACAAGTGATGAGATGTAGAGTTTGGTTCATTTGACAACCGTCACTCATGTAACCATGTAGAGATTTTTCATCAATATCAAAATCATCAAGAATTTGACTTATTGACATCTTTTGTTTTTTGGTTGGATGACTTGTTGACCATTAATATTTATCTAAGACCATAAATTCATGTTGAGTACATTTGTTTGGAATCTAAGGCTTATAATGGAGTAAAATATCATGTGTATGTGCTCTTAATGACATGATTAAATTAGTAATAATATAGGCTTTAAGCAAAATCTCTAGGGATCAATACTCATCACACACAAGTAATGAGATGTTTCATTAGGTTCATTTGACAACTGTCTTTCAAGTAACTGCGTAGAAATTATTCATCAATGTCAGAATCATCTAGAATTTGACTCTTCTTTTTTTGGGGACTTGTTGACCATTCATCCATTATGCAATATTTTCCTCTGTCAAGGGCAAGTATACTTGTTAATCAGGGTGGTCACATGGCCACCCTAACTTGATTTTTTTTTTTTTTTTTTTATATATTCCTTAAAAAAAATAAATTTTAAATTAATATGTGTTGTTGTTGACCATCCTAGAAAAAATTCTTCATCACTCTAAAAAAAACTTGAACGCCCTAAATGAAAATTTGAGCCCATTAAAAATAAATTTTGATCTCTCCAATTAGAATCAATAACAATTTACCATTTAGGACTTGTTATAAAAGTATTATGAAAATGTTGTGGATATAGCACTTCTCAAAAATTGCCCAAACAAATGCAAATTAGTCCAAAAGCCCAAATCAAATGTATAGTTGTGATTTTCTAAATTGTGTTTTTCAAAAGGCATATTTTGAAATCATTATATGTTTTTTTTCTAAAATTCACACATTTTCAAATAGTTAGTCTATTAGTGTTTGCTTTAGTCTTTAGTTGAATTTGTTGAATTTATTTGATACATTTTCTACACGCGCATATGCACCAGAGTAATACATGAATACTTTGTAAAACATAATTAATGTAACGGTTGAATACCTAAGTTGAATATATTGAATGAACTTATAGTTTACACTTTATTCTTTTGCTAGCACCACGAACAAATTTATTATAATGAAATCACTTGTATTGCAAGATTCATTTTCTAAGAAAATTCGTATTGACTTAAATAATCTTCTTTCTTATCCTAAGCTATGGGAACATGTTTCATTTTTTCATCTTAATGATTGAGAAGAAATAAGAAGAGCATATTTACAAAGAGGTTCTTGTCAACCTCTTGGCCATAATTTCTCTTAAAAAAGAAATTAGTGGAGCACAGTGTCTGTTTAATCCTAATTTATTTAAAGAATACAAAAATTAGTTGAACATATCATAAAAAAGGATGATGCATTTTGTTTATATTGTTACTTATTTTGGTCAGGTGTTAGTAATTGAATGGGAGATCAATAATTTAATGATTGCTTGGTTGTGTATATTGACAATGATGATATAGCTAATAGCATTGATAATGAAACTATCATATAATGATTTCAAAATATGAAAACTCGTAGAAGAAAATTTTAAAACTTATATATTTGCTTCTTTTTTTTTTTTTTTGTGATATAGATATATGCAAGTTTTATTTTTATTATATTTTGTTAAATTTAATTTTTTTAATGACAATTCTGAAAAATAAATAAAAAATAAAAAATAAATAAATCGCCACTCTCTACGGTGAGGCAAAATTTTCATGTAAGGCTAGAAATTCATGTTGAGGACATTTGTTTAGCACTTAAAGACTCATGATTGAGTAAAATCTCATGTGTATGTGCTCTTAATGACATGATTCCATTAGTAGTCCAGCAAGTAGGCTGCCCTTAAGTAACTTTTTCTATTTGCGTAAACCTGGTTCACTGAGACAACCCATCTCATTTAAGGATTCACCAGAATGGGAGGATACAGATGTTGATGTGAGGGTGGAGGAAGGAGGTGACTGTGACACTATTAATATTGTGATCACCCCAGCCTCCTCATCTCTCTCAAAGCTCAATGGTGGGTCCTTGCCATCTCCACCACTACCAAAGGGTGTAGTTGTAGCAAGGAAAATTGCAAGGGCTTCAGTTGTTTGGAAAGACTTGACTGTCACAATAAAGGGTGAAAGGAAGTACTTTGACGAAGTGGAGATTCTGGCATTTTACCCTTAATTTTTAAAAAAATTGGCAATATACCCCTGTTTGCAAACTATATAGGAGCGTGCCCCTGTTTCGATACTCGATTATCCTAAAATCGAGTTCAATTAAATACTCGATTTGTAGAAAATCGAGTTATGCCTGATCAAACTTTAAAAAAAAAAAAAAAAAAAAAAAAAAAAAAAAAAAAAAAAAAAAAAAAAAATTTCATGGAACTCGAGTTTCCGGAAATCGAGTTCCATGCAAAAAAAAATTTATAAGTGTCATAGCCCCATATTCAGGGAGCCCTATAGTGGCGTTTTTAAGCCCTATAGTGACGTTTTAAAGCCCTATAGCGGCGCTTTCCTAAAAAAAATTTATAACTGTAATTGGCCCATATTCAGGGTGCCCTATAGTGGCGTTTTTAAGCCCTATAGCGGCGTTTTCCTGCAAAAAAATTTTTATAAGTGTGATTGCCCTGTTCTGGGAGCCCTATAGTAGCGTTTTTTTAAGCCCTATAGTGACGTTTTAGAGTCCTATAGCGGCGTTTTCCTGCAAATTTTTTTTATAACTCCCCATACCAGGTTCAAGGGGACCTATAGTGGCGTTTTTAAGCCCTATAGTGACGTTTTAAAGCCCTATAGCGGTGTTTTGGAACTCGACTTCCCTAAAATTGAGTTCCATGCTTTTTTTTTTTTTTTTTTAGTTTTATTTGGCATAACTCGATTTTCTACGAATCGAGTATTTCATTGAAACTCGATTTTAAGGTAATCGAGTATCGAAACAGGGGCATATCCCTATATAGTTTCGAAATAGGGGCATATTGCTAAATTTTTTAAAAATTAAGGGCAAAAGGCTAGAATTTCCTAACAAAGTTGTGAAGAGTTCGAATGGTTTTGCATTGCCTGGAACTATGACAGTAATCATGGGTCCTGCTAGATCAGGGAAAAGTCCACTTTACTCAGGGCTATTGCAGGTATTTAAGCATGGTATCTATTGTCGTTTCAATTGAAGCATTTGAATTATGTATTTTTCTTGGTCCTGTGGATGTTTGAAGCTTAAATGTTGTTCTCTCTTTGATCTAGGAAGATCCGAAGATTGCACCACTCAACCAAAATGTACAGTGAAGTGTTTGTTAATGGGGCAAAATCACACATGCCTTACGGGTCTTATGTAAGTTCCAAGTAATTTCACTTCCTTTTAATTCTTCATTCTTCAGTTGTGGTTTAAGTATTTCCTTAATTATGATCTTGCTATTGGTTCTCCATTTACCCTACTCATCTGCATTTTACTTAAGGGGTCCTTTTTTGTTATTTTCCCTCCAGAATTCTAATGCAAGGCATATTGATCTAACATTTAATTATATAAGATGAAAATAAGCCCTGTTTTTGGAGTATTATGTCAATGTTGGATTTTAGAGTAACTGACTCCAACTCAGATGAAGCAAGCTGCACAAATACTTGAAAATGATTGTATAATTTGGAGACTACAATTTATAGTAACTTACAAATGTGAGATAATATGGTGTTGTGACTTGTGAGTGAGACTGAGATTTTCATGTGCTTTGAAAACAGGTTTGTTGATATTTTTCTTTGGTTGGCAATTGTTTATATTAATGAATCTTTTTTTCCCTAATTTTAGTAGATGCCCAATATCAATTGCAGCAATAGTCATTTACATCATTACTCAATTTTCAAATGATAAGAAACCTCGTAGAAGTTCATCATATCCTTATTTTTTAGCATGCCGTTGTTTATTTGAATTTATTTTAAACTTATTTATATGATTTGGAACTTGCTGATATTTTCAGGTTGAGCTAGATGAGCCAAAGTTGTTGAATCATTTCAGTTATATAGATAAATAGTTGAGGCTCAATGCAACGAGATGTGCTCTTATGAACATCTCCTTTTTCTAAGTGTTGATAGTTATACCATGTAAATGCAGATATTTCATTAACCACTTGAGTTGTAGAAGGGACAATAAGAAATTCCTACAAGTTAGAAGTTGCCCTGTTGAAAACTTAAGGATGAATGATCCAGACGTGAAGACCCATTGCAAGGTGCTTTTGATTGTCTCATTTTCAATTATTGCCATGATAGTATTTGTGGGGCCCAAGAATTTGTGGTCCTGGCCCATTTTTACATTGGGGCCCAAGGCCCGAGCCGAGAAGGGGTATAGCCGAGGACGTGTAATAAAAGTCCAAGTAGTCTTGAGACATAGTCGAGGATAATTCTGTCCTCGGTATATCCGAGGTCCCCCTGAAAGAAAGGGCAAGAACGGTATAGGAACAGTTTTGGAAAAAAATCTAAAATATCTATGTCAATAGAGAAGGGGACGCTGGATAGTATAACGACCAAGGACAAAGGTAAAGCTGCCATTGAATACTTTGCACCTGATAGAGCCATGTTCTTCAGCTTTTACAACCACCCCCAACCACTTTGGGTATGGGCTGATGGGGCAAGTATCAGTCCTAGAAAGTCGATCCTACACGTGGACGTAGGATAAGGGATACAGGCTAATATAAAAGGAGAAACAAGCAATCCGGAGAAGAGGCTAGGAAAAAAAGGCCAAGAACCAGAGCCTCCCAGACTGCCTCAAGGAGAAAGACTCCTCGAGCAAACATGGTTTAATTCTGTATAAACACCACAACTAATCACCGTCCGGTGACCAAGGCCTAGCCTTTCAAACCCACGCTCTACAAATGATATTGTTTGGGCCCTCTTTACGTATGAACCCGATATTATTTTGGGGTCGTCACGAATTGAGTCCCTACAAGGGTCATTTCAGTCATTTTTAGGTTCTAATGGTATTTTGATCATTTTTAGGTTCTAAGGTTATTTCAATAATTTTATAGGATTTCGAGGGTATTTTGGTTATTTTTTAAGTTTTAAGTGCATTACAGTCATTTTTTTAGGTCCTAAGGGTATTTCAGTCACTTTTTAGGTTACAAGTTCGTTTTCGTCATTTTTTTAGGTTTCACGGTCATTTTGGTCATTTTTAGGGTCTAAGGGTATTTTGGTCATTTTTTAGGGTTTTAAGGTCATTTTTAAGGTTCTAGAGGTATTTCGGTCAATTTTTAGATTTCAAGTGTATTACAGTCATTTTTTAGGTTTTAAGAGTATTTTAGTCACTTTTTAGATTATAAAGTCATTTTAGCCATTTTTTTAGGTTTCAAGGTCATTTAAGTCATTTTTTAGGTTCTAAGGGTATTTTGGTCATTTTTTAGGTTTAAAGAGTATTTTGGTCATTTTTTTGGTTTTAGGGTCATTTCGATCATTATTTAGGTTCTAAGTGTATTTCGGTCATTTTTAGGTTTTAAGGGTATCCTAGTATTTTTTGAGAGTTTTGGGGATATTTTGGTCACATGTGATGTTGGTATTGTTCAATGTGACAATGGAACTATCAAAAGTGCAAAAAATAAAATAAAATAATGGTGCCACAGATTGTGACAAAATGTATGGTTAGATGTCATGTTGGTACTGCCGAATGTGACGATGAAATTTTCAAATGTGAGAAAAAAATGAGAATACCACCAAATGTGACAAAAGTATGGTTAGATATGGTATTGATACTGCCTAATGTGATGATGGAACTGTCAAATGTGAGAAAAAAGTAATGGTACCACCAAATGTGACAAAAGTACTGTCATAAGCGATGTTAATACTGCTCAATGTGACAATAGAATTGTCAAATGTGCAAAAAAAAATAGGGTACTACTAAATTCGACAAAAATACGGTTAAATGTAATGTTGGTGTTGTTTAATGTGACAATGGAACTATCAAATGTGAGAAAAAAAAAAAAAAAAAAAAAAAAAAAAAAAAAAAAAAAAACCACCAAATGTGACAAAACAACAATCACATGTAATGTTAGAACTACATAATGTGAAGATGAAACTGACAAATATGAAAAAAAAATAGGGTATAACCGAATGTAACAAAAGTACTGTCAAATGTGACAAAAGAACAGTTATATGTGATGTTTGAACTACACAATATGAGGATGAAACTGTCAAATATGAAAAAAAAAAAAAAAATTAAAGGAACCACCAAATGTGACAAAAGTACAGTCACTTGTGATGTTGGTATTGCATAATGTGAGGATGGAACTATCAAATCTGAAAAAAAAAAATAATAATAATAATAAAGGAATCACCAAATGTTGCAAGAGTATTGTCACATTTGATGTTGAAACTACATAATATGAGGATGGAACTGTCAAATGTGAGAAAAAAAATAAGGGAACCATCAAATGTAACAAAAGAATTGTCACATGTGATATTGGAACTGCATAATGTGAGGATGAAACTGTCAAATGTGATGTTTTGGTAACCTAGTATAATAAAGGAATCCTTCAAATGTGAAAAAAATAATAATAAAGGAATCACCAAATGTGGCAAGAGTATTGTCACATGTGATGTTGACACTGCACAATATGAAGATGGAATCGTCAAATGTGAGAAAAAAAAATAAGGGAACCATTAAATGTGACAAAAGAATTGTTACATGTGATATTGGAACTGCACAATGTAAGGATGGAACCGTCAAATGTGATGTTTTGGTAACCTAGTATAATAAAGGAAACCTTCAAATGTGAAAAAAAAAAAAAAAAAAAGGAATCACCAAATGTGGCAAGAGTATTGTCACATGTGATGTTGAAACTGCACAATATGAGAATGAAACCGTCAAATGTGAGAAAAAAAAATAAGGGAACCATCAAATGTGACAAAAAAATTGTCACATGTGATATTGGAACTACACAATATGAGGATGGAACCGTCAAATATGATGTTTTGGTAACCTAGTATAATAGGTTGTCAACTAATGAGTATCGTACCCAAAAAAATGGGTACCGTAGAATTACTTTTTTTTTTTTTTGGTAAACTGGAAATTCAATTAAACAAAACTAAGAAACAGAGGTACCAATAGGGCCTACTTTGTTCATGTACATACCATTCTTATCCGCCTCAATGAGGGGAATCAAGTCCACAGGCGGACTAGACAAGGAAACAAAATCAATAGATTGCATGAGGCCTATCCTGGCTAGCTTGTCAACGCACATGTTGGCTTCCTGAAAGATATGTTTGATACGGCATTATGGAATGCGAGTGACTAGCTGTTGACAATCATTAAACAAAGGGGAGAGAATGGTGTTGGCATAAACAGGGTTGCTAATTGCAGTAACTAATGCACTAGCATCGAGCTCAACAATGACAGAGTGATAGTTCATAAGATGGCAGAAATGGAGACTGTCCCGAAGCGCCCAAATCTCAGCTATGAAGTTGTTGGTATGTCCAATATGTCTCGAAAACCTCCCAAGCCATCTCCCTTGGTCATCCCTTATCAGACCTCTACACCCCGCTGCATTCAAATGATTAGAAGCCGACCCATCTGTGTTTAACTTAACCCAACCTGAATCTGGCTTTTCCCAACTGATCTGTCTAACCATTCTAGTTTGGTTCCTACTAGGCTGATTGATGCACAAAGCATACTCCGTGGCTTGCATGGTGATACTCTTTGCCAATTGTGGGTTTGCTCCTTTACCCTTGAAAACCATTTGGTTACGTTGCTGCCATATAAGCCAGATAGCAAAGGGAAACAATACATTCCATAGAGGGTGGTTCGAAGAAGACAGCCACTTTGACTTGGCATTGATGCTTAGCCAATCTTTGATTCCTTGAGAAAAAAAAAGTGGAATTGTTGCTGTGAACACCAAGTTGGCGCCATGTTGGTTTCACCACATCGCAATCTCAGAGAGCATGGATAATGGATTCATTTGCTGCATTGCACATTGGGCAGAAAACATTTAACTGCATACCTCTAGAGGTACTGTAGAATTACTCAAACCATAAAGGGGCGAAAGGAAATAAAGGAAACAATCAAGGTAGTGGCTAGTGAAACATACATAAACATAGTTAGAAGATGAGCTACATTTGTAATTAAACCAACTTATTTCAAATGTGACACAAAGTTATTTATATATCCATAGAATTGGAACTTATGGCATCCTTTCTATAAGAGTACTATTCTCTAGCAATTATTCAAGACATCAATAATTGTTAAAAACAAAATTTAATTTTTCTCAGTGTTATCTTTTTTTTATCAATAATATAAATTTTAGATTTTTATAAAATAAATTAATTTTAGCTTATTTTGTAATATATTTAACATAAAATTTTTTTAAAAAAGAAAACTGTGGGATGGTTACACTCCCCTCCCTTGAGGTTTGAGGAAATGACACTCAACTCCAAACCTGAATGGAAAAAACACCCCCTTCCCTTAAAATTTGAAATTTTTTTAACTTTCCAGTATAAGAATCTCATTACAAAAGTTTAACTATGGTTGATAAATAAATTGATAAATTTAGAATAAAAATAAAAAATTTATCAAGTACCAAAATAATTGCGATAGCAAATATCTCCATAAGCCGTTGAAAAAAGAAAAATATAATAAACAAAATTTTTAAAAATATTCTCTCTTCTCCTTATATGTGTGTTAAAATACTTAATATTCTAAAAAAAAGAAAAAACAGTGGATTAATATCACATTGAAAAATGAGTGTGAATTAAAGAGATTTAAAATCTGTATTGTGTATCCAAGAGTTAAGCCCTTTTAGATTTACACCACTATCAATTTCTTTAATAGCTTCTCTCTGTGGGTGTTTAAAAATACAATTCAATTAAAAATTTAATACAATTAAATCTTTTGATTGAAACTCTCTCAAAAAATCTTTTGATAAACTTTAAATATTTTAATACAAAATTAATACACCAAAAAATTCATATTTAAAAATTTAATACTTTACCAGAAAAATAAAATAAAATAAAAACACAATCACCACCGCGAAAAAAATAAAATAAAACACTCTCATATAGGTCGTTGCCAAACTACTCAAAAAGCTTACGTTTCTGTAATCTGCAACATATCTCTCTCTCTCTCTGTTCTGAATCTTTCATCAATGGCTCGCGTAAGTCTCTCTCTCTTTCTCTTACAATTGCACACAACGAAATGTTTATTCAACTATCAAATTCCGAATCCACAAAGTAATACAACTAGGACTATTATCTGTTTGTTTGGTTGCTGAGAAAATTTTATGAAAGTTGATTTTTATGGTTGTTCAGTATGATAGATCCGAAGAAATTAAGCAAATTCTAAATGCCCCTTTTTTGTGTTATTAGTTTTGGATCTAAAGTTTCGTACAATTTGTAATTTTTTGGTTTAGATCTGTGCAATGTGTGAATTTATTTACTTTTTAGTAATCAGAGGATTCACATAATGGAAAAAGAGTGTGTAGTTGATGTTGTTGTTGAATATTTGTTTATAAGGTGTTTGTTGTTAATACTGAACCAAGACTTCACTTTAGAGCTCAATGTAATGTTAATGTAGGATCTAGTGGTGCTGGTCTGGAGCGCTTGGGATTGGTTTTGGGTTTGATGGGTGCATTATTTGGATGCAAAAGGGTGTGATCTGTGTGGCTTAGTGGTAGTAATTACATGGTGATGGTGGGGGGTGGGGGATCATAATCAGATTGGCTGTGTTATGCTTATTTGACTATGAAATTTTAGCCAGTTTTGGGGTTTTGCTCAATGTAGGATGTCGTGGCAGCTATTAGGAGAGTTTAGGATTGGTTTTGGAAATGCTGGGTGGTTGGTTGAGCTCTAAAATCTGTGATCTGTGTGATTAGTGGTAGTAATTACATGGTGGGGATCAGATTGACTGTGTTAAGCTTATTTAACTATGAAACGTTATTCAGTCTGGGGTTTTGAACTTTTGATCAATGTAGGACTTGGTGGCAGTTGGTAGGAGACTTTGGAATTGGTTTTGGATATGATGGGGGTTGTTTTAACTCCAAATTGTGTTATCTATGTTGAATAGTTGTAGTATTTAAATGATGGGAATCACATTGGCTGTGTTAGGCATATTCGACAATGTTTGTGACGTAAACTCAATTAAAGAGTTAAGCTTACAGGGCTATGAAATTTTAGCCATTTTGGGCTTTGATTAATGTATGATTTTCTGGACTTCTTATTAGATTTTAGGTTTGGTTTTGCAAATGATGGGCTGTTAATTTAAGTCTCATTGTGTGATCTATGTTAATTAGTAGTACTAATTATATGGTGGTCCCAATGTGTGATCCATGTTCAATAGCAGTAGATCGCATTGGCTGTGCTAGGTGTATTTGACTATGTTACCTAAAACTCAACCAAGAGATCAATTTATGTGGCCATGAAATGCTAGCCATTTTAGGATTTGATTAATGTAGGATCTTGTGAGACTTGTTAGGAGGATTTGGGATTCGTTTTGGAAGTGATGGGTGGTTGATTTAGGTCCAAACTGTGCGATCTATGCTGATTAGTAGTAGAGCATTGGAATGGCTAGAATCACATTGGCTGCCTTAGGTGCAGTAATGCACAAAAGAATTGCATGCAGCAATATGCGAATACCCAGCTGGGTACAGTTATAGAACCTCTAGAATTTGAGGGAATTATGGAGGGTGACTTGGTTGTGTGAGATTATATGGCGTAAGGAATAGCATTGGGGTGCCTACATGGCCAGTTGTGCTTAGCCTTACAAGAAATTGACATAAATCAATAGAATGATAATGTTGGAAACAGAGCCAATGATACAGTAGTGTTAGTCACAATTTTGTTCATGAAAGTGAACTGTTAATGAGTTCTAGCTCAAAGAGAACTCCCTCCTCCCAGAAGAATGGATGGAGGGTGAGGCTGTGGGTTCAAAAGCCATTAGATCTGTAACTTACTAATGGAAAAAAGTTGTAAATGTTCATCAGAGTGATCTTAAAGTATTGGTCATGCAGACTTGAGTCTTGGTCTTGCTAGTAACATGCAATAGATTTTTTTTTTTTTTTAGTTGAAAAATTTAGATATGTCTATGATTTGAACCTGTCCCCCCCCCCCCCCCCCCCCCCCCCCCCCCCCCCCCATATTGACCTAGCAAAAAATATATATTGACCTAGCAAAAAAAAAAAAAAGATATGTTCTGCATTTTTTAATTGTTACGTTTTGAAAGTGTCTTTTTTAGTGTAAAGGGATTTGTTATTGTATTAATCCAGTTATTTTTGTTTTAAATAGGAATCATGCCCTACGGTGAAGAACATTCTTCTTCTAGACTCTGAAGGCAAGCGTGTAGCAGTCAAGTATTACTCAGATGACTGGCCAACAAATAGTGCAAAGTTAGCTTTTGAAAAATCTGTTTTTACCAAGACTCTGAAGTCCAATGCTCGGGTAGAAGGTATGCTGTGATATCTCAACTTTAAATAGTACAGTTGTTCTTGTCCAAATATTATCAGCCAATTAATTATATATATTGGTATGCAAACTTTCTCATCTATTTTTTGCCTTCTCAGCTAGTTGTTTGCTATTCTATTGCATTAAAAACTATTTTCTTCTGCTAAATTAGAACGCAGTTTTAATATTTAAACCAAATCAGAAAGCTTCCCCACGATGCCTGCCATTCTGAGCTTTTCTTTCTTTGACTAAAACATTTTACTTATCAAAAAAAAAAAAAAAATCAGAAAGCTTCCTCTTATGTATTTCAGAAATAATGGTGTGTTACATCAGTGGATAACTAGAACCTGTGTGCGTGGCTTGCAATTCTATGCATGTAAATTCATGTGCTGCATGCTATATTGATCAAGAAAAATGCCCATACACCCCCTGAACTTTGAAGTAGTGGCCAAGACACCCCCTAAACTTTTTTATTCGCCAATTTACTCCATAAACTTTACATACATGCCAAATCAGTATCTCCAGTTAGTATACTGTCAAAACTAACGGAATAGTCACGTGAGACGCACATAAGCTTTAAAAATACAAACTCAAACCCCTTAATTTAAAACTCAATGGATTAATGGAAAGAATGAAGAAAAGAAGCAAGGTCTGACTGGATAGAGGATGGCTTCTCTAATATCTCTTCAAGGCTCAAGAAACTCCATTATCGCTTCCCACTTGAGACCTCAAATAGCACCACAACTTTCAGCTCAGCTCTCTCAACCCCTCATCATCCAAACCTCTATGCACCTACACACTACCCAATACCCACGACTCAAAGGCCTATTGCCGCCATGGTACTGGCATCTCTCACTGCCAAAGCACCCAATACCCACAACTCAAAGGCCTATTGCCGCCATGGTACTGGCATCTCTCACTGCCAAAGCACCAACACTCAGTACAAATCCCACCCTAAACCTTCTTCACAGTCACAAGAGTAACTGGAAGCAGAACCACTCCAATGCGCAAAAGATGAACAGTAATTAGCTTAACAATGAAAATGAGAGTGACCCATTATGCAGTGACCCACCAAATGTTGATTTGATGGGTTTGTGTGCGGAGGGCAAGGTTGAACAAGTTGTGGAGTGGTTTTGCCTGTGTGTTGAGTGGTTGCGTTCAGTGTGGCTGGAGGAGTTGATTTTCCGCTTGGGCTGACAACTGGCCTGGGCGAAATTGTGGCCTATTTTCCCAGTTTTTTTTTTTTTTTTTGGTAATGTTTAGTTGCTGGTAGTTTGGTGTGGTTAAGGACTTCTCTGTTTTTTTTTTTTTTTGGTAACAGTCTGATGTGTCCTGGTTGGTTTAATAGAATGGTAGTCTATTCGAGACGACTAATCTCCAAGAACGGGGAAAGGGAAAGGATATTTTGGTTTAATTCACTCCCCCTCTTATTCATCATGATTCCTCTTAAATACATACCAAATAACCATAGCTGATAACAATGACAGCTATTCTACTTTAGCCACAACTTCGGCTAAACTATAACACTTATCCTAGATAAAGATAACAATCTAATAACAAATGATAATAACAAAAGATAACAGCAACCTAATCTCCCAGTTACAAGCAACTGAAGGAGTCCTTTATTAAGCTAAACTCTTGGAGGCAGAGGCAATCTTCTTAGCAAATCCACGGGTACTACTCAGCAGGTGAATGTAATCCAGCCACAAGGCTTTGGGACACAACATTCCCCTCCCCTTGAAGAAAAATCTTGTCCTCAAGATTTAAATTTGAAAATTGTTGCTGGAGTGCATCATAGGGCTCCCACGTGGCATCTTCCTCACTGGCTCCAACCCACTGCACCAAGGCTTTGTGCAACACCTTCTTGCCATTCTTAACCCAACGAAAATCAATTATACGTTTGGGCTCCAAGACCATTGTGCCATTGTCCCCCACTTTAGGTAACTCTGGTGCTACACGATCAGAATGTCCTAGCTTCTTTTTTAACTGCGAGACATGAAAGACCGGATGTAATCGAGAGTGGGTCGGCAACTCCAATCGATAAGCCACCTTCCCCAACCGCTCAACAATTTGATAAGGTCCATAAAAACGCGGTGAGAGCTTCATATTCCCTCGTACTCTTAGGGACATTTGCCGAAAGGGCTGTAACTTCAGATAAACCATTTCACCCGGTTGAAACTCCAGCTCACGACGGTGGCGGTCTTCATACAATTTCATCCGATGTTGGGCTTCCACTAAATTCTCCCTTAGCTGCTTTAATATCTCATCTCTCTGTCCCAAAGTGTTCTCAACTTGCGCCACTGCTGTAGTTCCATGCTCATATCTGTGAATCGTTGGTGGAGCTCGCCCATAGACCACCTCAAATGGTGTCATGCGTGTGGCGGTTTGATAGGAAGTATTGTACCAAAACTCAGCCCAAGGAAGCCACTGAACCCACTGTTTCTGTTTAGAACTCACAAAGCACCTCAAATATGTTTCCAAACATCTATTAAGAACCTCTGTTTGTCCGTCACTCTGCGGATGGTAAGCCGAACTCATATGCAGCTCAGACCCTTGAAGACGAAAGTATTCTGCCCAGAATTGACTTGTGAACACCGGGTCTCTGTCTGAAACAATGGAACGCGGCATTCCATGCAACCGCGCCACCTCTTTGACAAAGGTTTCAGCCACTGTTTTAGCCGAATATGGGTGCTTGAGGGCAATAAAATGCCCATATTTAGAGAGTCGGTCAACCACTACAAGTATAACAGAAAACCCATTAGAGGATGGAAGTCCCTCAATAAAATCCATAGAGACATCTTCCCACACACGATCCGGGATCGGTAACGGTTGAAGCAACCCACCTGGAGTTTGAGAATCATACTTACTACGTTGACAAACATCGCAATGCCGAACATACTCCAAAATATCTCTCTTCATTCCCACCCAGTAAAAATTTGCTGCAACTCGTTTATAAGTTCGTAATGATCCAGAGTGCCCACCAATGGGTGTATCATGAAATTCATGGATAACCTTCATCTTGTGGCGAGATCCAGCAGGTAGAACCAGCCTCCCTTGGTACCACAACAACCCATCCTTGTCTGAAAATTTCTGAACAGCAGCCTCTCCCTTTTTAATTGCATTTCGAAGGTCAGCCAAACTTGGGTCATGACGGGCTTCATAATGAATTTCTTCCAACCAAGCTGGCCGTGGACAAGAAATGGCAGCCAAGTCTCCATGTAACCGTGACAATGCATCAGCGGCCTTATTTTCTCGTCCGGGACGATACTCAATCTCATAATCATAACCCATAAGCTTCACGATCCACCTTTGCTGGTCTAGTGTTGTAATTCGTTGCTCCAAAAGATATTTTAAACTTCTGTGATCTGTACGAATTCGAAACCTTCGACCCAATAGGTAATTCCGCCAGTGATGGACAGAGTGAACAATTGCCATAAGTTCTTTCTCATAGGTTGATCGAGCTAAGGATCGACCCGATATGGCCTTGCTGTAAAAAGCCAACGGTTGTCCTTCCTGCATAAGCACGGCACCTAAACCTTTACCCGATGCGTCGGTTTCTACCACAAATTGCTTAGAAAAATTTGGCAAGGAAAGGACTGGTGCTTGAGTCATGACCTTCTTGAGATTTTGAAATGCCTCCTCTGCTTCGACATTCCAATGGAACGCATCCTTCTTCAATAACTTTGTCAAGGGTGCTGCAATGCTGCCATAATTACGAATGAATTTTCGGTAGTATCCAGTCAATCCAAGGAAACCACGGAGTGCGGTGATGTTTGTTGGAGTAGGCCATGCTTCCATGCTACGAATCTTTGTAGGATCTGCTGAGACTCCATCTGCACTGATTATATGACCCAAATATTCTACCTTTCGCTGCCCAATTAAGCATTTAGATTGGTTGACATATAGTTGGTTTTCTAGTAAGGTGTCGAAAACCATTTGGAGATGGTGCAAGTGATCATTCCAATTTCTGCTATAAACCAATATATCATCGAAAAAGACTAGTACATACCTTCGCAATCGGGCACAAAATATGTCATTCATGAGTGATTGAAATGTGGAAGGTGCATTGGTGAGGCCGAAAGGCATTACAAGGAACTCATAGTGACCGTCATGGGTGCGGAACGCTGTCTTATGGACATCGTCAGGTTGCACTCGAATTTGATGGTACCCCGACTTGAGATCCAATTTAGTGAAATGTGCAGCACCATGTAACTCATCTAACAACTCATCTATGGCAGGAATGGGGTAGCGATCCTTCACTGTAGCGCGATTTAGTGCTCGATAATCAACACAAAAACGCCAAGAGCCGTCTTTCTTTTTCACTAGCAAGACCGGCGATGAGAATGGACTAGAACTGGGTCGTATAATACCGGTAGTGAGCATCTCCTTCACCGCCCTCTCTATCTCATTTTTTTGAATGTGAGGGTAGCGGTATGGTCTAACATTAATCGGTCCGCTTCCTGGTTCCAAAGTGATCCGATGGTCATGAGATCGTGGTGGAGGCAAGGTAGTGGGGATTTGAAATATGGCCTGGTATTGCTTCAAAAGTTGCTTTAATGCTGCTGCTTGATTTTGGCTCAACGATTCCTCTATAGTAGGTTCTGTAGTTCCAAGTAGTTGCATGACAATAGCACCAGTGTTGGTGGATGCCAACTTTTGAACGTGATGTGCAGAGCCTTGCGTAACCCGACCTCTATCTTCACCACATATCACATATTTCTTCCCTTTGTCCCAAAACTCCATTGTGAGTTTACTCCAATCATGTAAAACTCTACCTAAGCCTTGCAACCATTGCATTCCCAAGACCACATCTGACCCTTGTAAGTCTAAGGGGTATACATTGGCTTGAAATCGGTACTCTTGGATCTCCATAGGTACAGCCAGATATATTTCTTCACATGTTAGCCGTTCACCATTGGCCACCATCACCGCAAAGGCTGGAGACGCTGTTTTGCAACACCCCATCCGCTTGGCAAATTTCAAACTAACAAAATTGTGGGTACTCCCACTATCAATGAGAATATGTAGCGGTCTTCCATTGATAACCCCAGTCACGCGCATAGTTTGTGGGGAAGATACTCCCACTAAGGCGTGTAGCGAGATTTCAGGAGTGGTGGTTGAGTCTTCCTCTTCCTCAATTGTCACGGTTGGACCATCAATCTCTCCTTCTTCGCCTATGACTTCAAGCAAAAATACTTGCTGCGTCTTGCATCGATGGCTTGGACCAAATTTCTCATCACAATTGTAGCACAGTCCTTTGTCACGACGTGCTTGCATCTCTGTCCAAGAAAGTTTTTTAAAGGTTGGGTTGTGAGGTGAACGTGGGGCAGAGGATTGGGGAGGTTGCATATTTCCCTTGGCAGGTTGTGGGCTGGGTAGGAGTGCTGGTCTTGTTTGGGTGGAAGGGCGTCTCAGCCTCTGTAGTTTGTCTTCATGTAAGCGGGCTAGACTAGTAGCATGGACCAAGGTAGTGGGTCTGAATAATTTTACCTCGGCGCGAATTTCTTCACGTAGTCCACCAATATAACTTCCCACGAGAGCCTTCTCTGGCCAATCTTGTACTCAGGCTGCCAAACGCTCAAAATTTGCTTGATATTCTCGCACTGTGCTGGTTTGGCGTAATTTGGCTAAAGCTTCATCAAAGTCTTCATAATCTGATGGCCCAAAACGGACACACAAAGCATGTGTAAACTCCTCCCATGAAACATTTGTCCTTGTTTTCTCAAACCACTGGTACCATTGAAGAGCATCATCCAACAAATGGAAGGAAGCCAGAGTGATCTTCTCACTATTTTCTGTCCGTTGATAACGAAAGAATTTTTCTGCCTTGTAGATCCAGCCCGTTGGGTCTTCTCCATTGAATTGAGGAAAATCCACCCGAGAAAATCGAGTTTGTATTCCTCCAACAGTTCCTCCATTAGTTCCTTCTGATCCGTGATTACGACTAGCAGAGTTTTCTCCGTTACCGCGATTCCGGCTAGCTGAGCCTTCTTCACGGTGGCTGTTCATTCCTTCAATTCTTCGTCCCATCTGAGCTATCGCGTTGGCGAGAGCCTCTACGCTCTCCTTGATATCAGTAAACTCCTTAGCGAACTCTTCTCCTTGGACTTCGATCTGTCTCCGGATAGAATGGTCACTAACCTCCAAGGCTGCTATCCGATCGTCATTAGTTGTGGAACAAGTAGGTGGTGGGTTGTTCGTCATTTTGGCTCTGATACCAAATGATGTGTCCTGGTTGGTTTAATAGAATGGTAGTCTATTCGAGACGACTAATCTCCAAGAACGGGGAAAGGGAAAGGATATTTTGGTTTAATTCACTCCCCCTCTTATTCATCATGATTCCTCTTAAATACATACCAAATAACCATAGCTGATAACAATGACAGCTATTCTACTTTAGCCACAACTTCGGCTAAACTATAACACTTATCCTAGATAAAGATAACAATCTAATAACAAATGATAATAACAAAAGATAACAGCAACCTAATCTCCCAGTTACAAGCAACTGAAGGAGTCCTTTATTAAGCTAAACTCTTGGAGGCAGAGGCAATCTTCTTAGCAAATCCACGGGTACTACTCAGCAGGTGAATGTAATCCAGCCACAAGGCTTTGGGACACAACACAGTCAATGTGTATTCCAGTGTGTTGTAGTTAGTGTCTGGTTACTCTGATTTAAGTGTGCTGTTGTAAGCATGAACTCTGATTTATCTTGTATGTTTTGTATCATCAATAAAATTTCCACTGTTATGCAAAAAATAAATAAAAAATTGTGGAGTATATGGGTCAAGGTGTTTGTGCTGATTATGGTGTTTTCTGTGTGTTGTTGGATTCGTGTGGGGATTCGAAGCCCCTTCAAGTTGGTAAGAGTGTCAATGGGTTCTTGAAATGTTCTCTATCTTTGCATCAATTCACCAGGTTTCAAATTAAGGGGTTTGAGTTTGTTTTTTAAAGCTCATGTGTGTCTCACATGACTATTCCGTTAGTCTTTTTAACAGTAGACTAACGGAGGTACTAATTTGGCAGGTATGTAAAGTTTATAGAGTAAATTGGCTAACAAAAAAGTTCAGGGGGTGTCTTGGCCACTACTTCAAAGTTCAGGGGGTGTATGAGCATTTTTCTCATATTGATCCCTCTAACAAGTTTGGTTCTTGACTGATATGATCTATACTTTTTCAAACAAAACCTGTGTCACTTTTTAAGCTCAAGATTTTGTATTGGTGCCTTGAATTTCAATATAGACTGTAGAATTTGAAACCATAGCATCATACAATTAGTCAGGTTTGTGTGCTCTACAGACTACAGAGGACATAGCCATATGGTCAATCATGTATTATTTCTCTGAAACTGGGAAAATGGGTAATATGATTAATCTTTATACATAGATTTTCTCTTGAAACATTTGCAAGATGTCAATCAATCACTTTCTTGTTAAATGACCTTGGCTAAATTACTGATCAGCAGTTTTCTATCCTTGAACATATCCAATTTCCAAGGCCATTGGAGTGTATTGCTTGCACTACATTCTGTATAGTTGTGTAATAACAAAAGTTAGCCTTAGTGTATTTTTTTTTAATGGTAAAAGTTAGCGTTAGTGTATTTCTTGCATTATTTTCTCTATGCTATTTGTGTGCTAAGAACAGTTAGCCAAAACCATCAACCACCACTTTAAAAGTACAATAATACAGGTTTTGGTATTTTAGTTCATCTTCTTACTGGTGTCAAAAGGATTGGTAAAGCAATGATTACATATCTGCATATTTTAGCCCCATGGCATGAAGCCACAAATGCATATTCTTGTGAACGTTAAGCTAAAAGTGACAAGCATGTGCTTTAGTTTAAATTGCCATATTCTATCGCATCTTTCATTTATTCTACTTGACCAGGAAATTTTTTAGCTGGGACTCAACAAAAACACAAAATATTAGTATTGCCATAGGTGATAGGACCCTCTATAAAGATTGATGAAGCCTGGTAAATATGGTACACAGCCTGAGACTTGAATTATTGATATATTGCTGTATTACTGTCTGCAGCTGAGATAGCTATGTTTGAGAACAACATTGTTATCTACAAGTTCGTCCAGGACCTGCACTTCTTTGTGACTGGAGGTGATGATGAAAACGAACTCATCTTAGCTACAGTTCTTCAGGGATTCTTTGATGCAGTTGCCCTTCTCTTGAGGTAATTGACCTTTGTTTCTTGATTTTGATAAAGAGATTTATTAGTTTGTGCTTCTGTTTTATGCGTTCTTCTATTTCACTTGCTGTAGGAACACTGTTGATAAAAGGGAGGCACTCGAAAACTTGGATCTCATTCTTTTATGCCTTGATGAGATTGTTGACGGAGGGTATGTAACATGCTTCTTAAATTCACTTACCCTGTATATTTGCACTTTATCAAATATTTCCATGTTCCTTTTTCCACACTTCCAATAATGTATGTGGGATCAGTTTGATAGATCATAATGGATAAGAACATAAAGGAAAAGAATTTTGTTCTACCATAGAGAACTATAATCTTCCAATAATGAATCTCCATACTGTCAGTGGAATCCACCCACCACCATGCTTCCTTCTCTATTGGAGGATTTTTTTTTTTTCCTTTTCCCATGAAGCATCAATAAGTGTCGTCTAGTTTACTGCAGTACTTCTATGGTCAAGGAATGTATTATTTATTAAGAACATATATCTATTTTGCAGGATGATACTTGAAACGGACTCAAGTGTCATTGCAGGGAAAGTGGCGACCCACAGCATGGACGC
Organism: Quercus lobata; assembly: GCF_001633185.2. Taxonomy (NCBI): domain Eukaryota; kingdom Viridiplantae; phylum Streptophyta; class Magnoliopsida; order Fagales; family Fagaceae; genus Quercus; species Quercus lobata. Next base: position 9,716,869 of record NC_044908.1, on the reverse strand, counting down.
TGACGCACCGTTGTCTGAGCAAGTAATGCTATTTTCTCTCTTTTTGTTGGTTCCTTCCTTACTATTATTTGCATATCTTAATCTCAACTTATCCACTTATATAAAATATAAGATAGTGTAATGGATGTTATCATCCGCAAATTTCACATTTTATATGAGATATGCATGCATCACTAACCCACTAACACTAACTCCCAACACTTTTGGACTCTATTTGTCGTTTGTTTGAACTACTGTTAACTAACCCGCCTTTAATGACTCCCTCCTTTTGCTCTCCCATTTGAGCTTCCTTTTCATCAATAAAGTTTTATTACTCATTAAAAAAGGTAATTAATTACAACTCTCTTCTTTGGTTTTGTATTTAATCCTTTATCTTTCTTGACTAAAATTGCAGACTATAACTCAGGCATGGGCTACAGCACGTGAACATTTGACAAGAACCCTTCTCAAATGAGTTATGTGTGCACGCAGAGAATATGAGATGGCATTCTTTTGGTTGATTAAAATCCTTTTTCATGTGTGAGTAGCGTAGTTATTCATTTCTCTCTCCATTTAGCACATGGGATGACGAAACATAATGCCATTTGGCTTCTTCTTTATGGTTTTTTTTTATTCAATCTCTCTCTCTCTCTCTCTCTCTCTCAATAATCAGTAACGTATGGAAAATGTTGTTATTTGCCAGTGGGCTCTTGCACTTGCATTTCTTGGCCTAATGATAATGGTTTAGTTGTTGAATTGCCCTCCGGGGACCCTCATCTGTTTTTTCCCCTGTTATTTTCTGAGAACCTGTTGATACTTGAAATAACGTACACTCTGCAATCCGTAGCTATCTAATCATGATATTTGATCTTATCCTATTCCTAAACACTAATCATGATTTTGACTTGCTATTTAATTTATTTATTAATAAAAAACTTAGTCCGCTAGGACCTGTTTTGAATGAATCATCAATACAGATTGGAAAAATATCCCAGTCTTATAAATAATGATTTAGTTGACGAATAACCCAACCTGCCCGGTTGCCCCCATGGGTCTCCGCCAGCAGAGCCGGATTTTGTCTAGCTTGTCGCCTGCACCCATCTTGTATGTGTGTATATATATAATTTATATCATATTACCATCTTTCATATCCGTATCTCAATACTCTCCATGTTAGGCTTTTCCCTTCTCTCTCATCTTTTTTACCCTCGTTGGTGTCGGTGCCACCTCAATGAATGGCAAAATGTCTCCATTATGTCTTGATCTGACTTACTCTAATGTTCATCTTGCACAATTGTCTCAACCTTGAAGAGAAGATGAGGTGGTGACAAGATGTTTACAATCCAATTCGATCCCACCTGGTGCCATCCCTAAGATAGTTAAGAAAATCAAATCTCAAAGATAATAAATATGCAAATTAACACATGTTCAAACCTTGTGGATTTGAAGAATGAAACTAAGGGTATTGACCGCACTTGTTACAAGACATTTTTTTAAACCATGTTAGGTTCGAAATTCTAAAATCGAAGGGTGTTGCCCCCACTTCTATTTGAAATTCCTATTACAAGAAAGAGTTCATTTCTTGACAAGAGAAATACTAATATTAAATAAATAAAAAGGAAAAGAGCAAGAAAAAGAGGATACAAGAAGGTTAATAGTATGAAAAGACACTCATTTTACCTTTACTGTTTTACATGATATTCATAATTGATACGTTAATATACACATTTAAAAATTTGAAAATGAAATGTCCACTAAAAACAAATGTAAAATAATAGATAAAAAAGTAGCTTTGAGAGAATCCCTAATAATATTCTTCCTCCCACATCATCCCATGGTAGCATACTAGCATTATCCGTAGTTCATAGCCCCACTTCCTTTAAAACGTTTTTTAAACCATGTTGGTGTGAAATCTAAATCAAGGGATTTGCCCCACTTCTTTTTAACTTTAAAATTACAATATTAAGAATGCCCCACTTCCTTAATGACATTTTTTTAAACCATGTTGGTGGGAATTCTTTTTCTTTTTTTTAATTCCAATATTGAAGAAGAGTCCATTTATGCCCAAAAGAAGAAAGAATGACGAGCACCCAATGAAAACAAAAACATGATCAGAATTCAGAAGTAAATATTATTCAAAATTGAAATATAAAGGAAGTGAGCAAGAAAAGAGGGGTGTTTAAAATAATCTCTCCAACATCATTCCCAATAATGGTAATATCGGAATAGCCACCACTTCCTATAAGAAATATATAAATATATATATATATATATATTATGTCTTTGAATTCTAAAAATCAAAGGGTTTTACCACCAATTCAAATTCTGAGAAGGAGTCTATTTATGACCCACGAAAAAAAAAAAAACAAGGAGTGAAGAAAACCCAAACCAGAACAATAATACAACTCATAAAAACTAGAAAAGTAAAAAGGAAGGGAACAAGAAAAAGAGGAAGACCAAGACTTTGATATATATATATATATATATTTTTTTTTTTTGAGAAAGACCAAGACTTTGATATTCTTTCCCCACTATCAGTCACATCAATTTTGCCATGACTTGCATATCTAGTAACGAATGGTCCCAAATTTCACATACTCATCCTCTTCTTGTTCTAGATGGGGTCAGAAACGATGTCGTACTTGTGGAAAAAACCATCCCACCTAGGTAGCTACCAAAGTACAAGCCAATTTTATTAATTAATAAAAATCTTTCCAAGATTTTCTTGCAAAAAATCTAGGCCGACAAAATTTTATATAGTTTTTTGTCATAATTATAATGTGGTAAAATGTAATTAGTAGAAAAAAAGAATAGTATATTTTGTCATAATTATAATGTGGCAAAATATAATCAGTAGAAAATGATTAACCGCTCACAATTTAACATGTCAAAATTGCCGGAAAAAAATTGTGAAATAATATGTGGTCTTAGAATGGCTCAATTTTCTTCATGAAGCTCTGGCAAACTTAACACGCAAACGTGTGAGCTTCTGAGACTTGACCATCATGCATGGAAGAGGCAAGAAGGACTCACTAATCAGGTGCCGCGCGTTTTCGTGTTTGACTTGAAACTGTACGTAGGACCCTTCTTTGTTGCATGTTACCTTTGCGTGTTACTTGAACTTCCAGGGAAAAAAAATTATATATATATATTTATTTTTTTTCAAGTTTTGGACCAAATACAATACCATGTGAAAGGAAATAGTTTTCAAATGAATCACACAGTTCATACTTCATACTTCATTATTCGTGTACTTTACTACTTCCTCCTATTTTATTTATTTGTTATTCAATGCTGTGATTAGGTCCATTACCATGTTCCAACCTATTTTCCACTTTGAAATTGTCAATATATATAGGCACAATTTTATAAAAGAATTATCGTATCTACTATATTTATAATAAAAAAAGAATATTAAAACTTTTTTTTTTCTGATAAAAAAAAGAGGAGAGGATTATATTTTATAAACAAACTAATTACATCAAAAGAGGTGTAATATCTACTATATTTATAAAAAAAAGAATATAAAAACTTTGTTTTTTCAGATTAAAAAAAAAGAGAGGATTATATTTTATAAACAAACTAATTACATCAAAAGAGGTGTAATGGCTCCAAGATTATCTACAGCAAATGGAGCACAAAGTCTATCTACACCCCAACCCATCCTGTCAAAATTGAATGTGCCCTTCATTTTATTCAATTTTTTTTTTTTCATTTTTTATATTTGTGTTCAATTTTTTTTTTAAAGAGAGTTTCATCTTATGGTGTCCACTCCTAATAATAACTCTTTATCATCAAACTAAGACACCAATCGATTTTTGGGTATAGGTGGAGATTGAACCTATATCTCTTATTCAATCATTATAGACTTTACTAGTTAAGTTAACTGAAATCCACAATTTATGTTCAAATTAATAAGAGTAAAATAATATTTTAATCCTTAAATTAATTTTACTAAAACGAGATAGATGTGAGAGGGGGAGTGAGGACAAAGTGATGACACAGAGAGAGACAAAGTGGGAGAAGAAAAGAAAGTGAAAGAAGGAGAGAGAATAAAGTAATAAAAAAATTATACAAGCCTGCTACAGTGTCGTCATACATATAAGACTGTACTGTAGTAGTATTGCAAATTTTTTTACAATTGGAAGACCGAGTAATAGGGGGTTTTGATGTTCTGATGCTAACATATGACATTTGCAAGACTCAATATGAATTTTCTAATTATTAGTTTTTTAGTGGTAAACGTGACAAATTTTAAAGTGGGTTTTTTTTCCTTATGTGGCAACACAACCTTAATTGCAGGAAAATGTTTCTGCTTTTATATATAGTACGAGATTTGTTTTTTATCACTAAACTTTAAAAAATAAAAAATAAATTTCATCCTTAAATTATTGAAAAGTTTATTTTTAGTCCTTAAACTATTGAAAATGTTTTACTTTATGTTTATAAACTTTACCAAAATTTTTTTTTCCCATCCCTAAACTATTAAAAAAAGTTATTTTTTATTCCTATTTTTGTCTCTAAACTATTAAAAAAAAAGTTTATAAAGTTTAAGGATAATGAATAAATAATTTTTTTTAATTTAAAGGTAAAAAACAAACTTTGGATAAATAATAACTTTATGTTCTAAAAATTTGTTTTTCATCTATAAACTTTAAAATTTTATTTTTCATCCTTAAATCATTGAAAAGTCTATTTTTAATCCTTAAACTATTGAAAATATTTTACTTTATGTTCATAAACTTTACCAAAAGTTTTTTTTTTTTTTCGTCCCTAAACTATTGAAAAAAAATATTTTTTTTTTTCAATCCTATTTTTGTGTCTAAACTACTAAAAAAAATTTGTAAAGTTTAAGGATAATGAATAAATAATTATTTAAAATTTAAAGATAAAAACAAACTTTGGATAAAGTTTAGGGACCTAAATGGTATTTTACTCTTTTTTTTTTTTTTTTGAGAATGTATTTTACTCAATTAATGAGAATAAATTGATTCTCAAAAAAAGAAAATTAATGAGAATAAATTGTACAATAGTAAATTTTGATTTTAAAGACAATAAATGTAATAATGTTCCCTTCCAAATTTTTTTTTTTTTTTTTGAATGGTTGAAGTGGACCCAAAAAAAAATGGAAGATAGATAGTATTTATGTTAAGGTACATATGTCATACTCCTCAAAAGGACAATTATTATATTTGGAAGTATTAGGCAAATTAATATAACAAAATTGCGAAAACAAATAGGTATGGCTTTGAGAATTGCCAGGCCAAGGCCTGCCTTCCCCACCAATATGTACATGTCTTTTCCTCTAGTGAGCCAATACTTTAAACTTTCTCATTTTAGGTTACTTTTTTTTTTTTAGAAACATTATTTTTGGTTACTTAATTAGTAAGTTACAGAAACTTATTTTTTACTCTTTTAATTCAATCAAATCAGATTAAAAGAAAAAAAAAATCCCATAAGTTTGAAAGAATGAAAATTGAAAACCCTCACCTTATACCAACAAAAAGGGAAAAATAGATGGATAAAATTAACAAAAGGTTAAAACTGTACTTCTACATTCTCTTTCATAGTCTTTTCCTTTTCAACAGGAACCTCTGGTCCCGTTCAAGACATGAAATCATTGCAGTCTATTTTGCATGAATTTCCACAATCCATACGTGTAAAACTGGTCGGTGATCCAATAACAGGGTTGGGAAAAGTGAAAAGAAAGAAAAACAAAATTCCTCAGAGCTATCATATATTATACGTTTATACTAACAGCAAAATCAATAGGAATTTTGTAGGGTTATGTGAGTTTATATTATAGGATCTTAGACATATAAAATTTGTACAATATTATATATATTTTTATACCAAAAAAATATAAAATATTTACATTTTTTTACAAATGTATACAAAATTGTATACATTTTGTGTTTATAATGTAAATTTATAGTAGATAATTTATAAACTAAGAATTATCATAATGGATATGTTACTTTTTACTTTAAAATAAAAAAGAAAAAGAAAAATGGTGGTTGTGACTTGTGAACCACATGTCACTCATAGTCGACATACGTGTGGGCTATTTCAAAAACTAATAGTTTTCAACTAAAAGCATACCTGATGGAGTGGATCCACCTGAAAAAAATAACAGAACCTACCGCAAATTATAATAAGGATTCTAAATTTGACAATTGGCTAACACCTGCTCAAACATTAATGTTTATTACTTTGATGTTTATGGATGATATATAATACTATGATTGTAACGTGGAGTCGATGGACACTTGCAACTAACAACACTATATTATATATATTTACTTTTGGATATTCCATTTTGTGAAGTTAATATGTTATATAAATATGGTCAGGGATTACATCAAAATTTCCTCTTTTTTTTTTTTTTTTTTAAGTATTTCAAAAAATCAATTAGAAAAGAAAAATAATATATATTTTTACCTTACTAGAAGCCCTAGACCAAAGGTACTTGACACAAAAAAAGAAGAAGAAGAATGGGTTCGATATTGACAATGTTCATATGACCAAAAAAAATAATAAATTAATCAAAAACTGTCCAATATATATGTATAAATTCCAAATTGAAGGCTTGAGAAAGTCCTTGAACCCATGGAGTTTATTCAAGTGCATGGTAAACAATGAGAAACAGTCAACGATGATATAATCTAATATTAATTCAAATATAGAATCTTGTCTGCAATGCCATATTCAAATTGAAATTAGTAATCAATGCTTGAACATGTTTTCACATACATAGCTGAAAAATTAAATAAAAAATAGAGCAATGGAGAAAAGAAAGAAAGGAAAGAAAGTCTAATAACATTTTAATTTCAAAGGAAACTTCCAAATGACCAACACTTGGTTGTACACAATATAGGGTCAATTAAATGCATTTATGTATAGTGGTCATGCTTTAATTAATGAAAATTGGTTGATATTTTCACATTCGTAATATAATTTCCAATTTAATTTATTTTTTGATAAATGATAGTCATCTTAAACTATATGAATATGTGTATATATCTAATGTGTATCATAAACTTCAAAATTTTGTAATCAGCAACATAATATGAGAATAATTTGTGATGTCTAATCATTCATAGTAGTTGTGTATATTAAAAATGCTCTTATAGTTTAGGACATATATTGCAAATACTCTCATAGTTTAAAGTGCCTAGCTATTTCTAATGCTCTCATAGTTTAGGGTTGATAATTGTCTACTAAATTATTAATTTTTACACTAATTTAAATGTTTCGAATAGGCATTGCAAATTAGCATCGAACTATGATGTTGATTACAAATTTTTAAAGTTTAGATTATATATTGTAGTCAAGAGTCTTGTATTTCAACTATTTGGTATCTCCTAATAATTCCAAATGAAACATTTAGGGTTCAAATCTTCTTTATTGATGTATTAAAAAAAAAAAGTTGCATATTGCTAATATCTCAATAGTTTAGGGTGGTTAATTATAATTATCAATTTATTTGGTTTTCATATTTTTTATTAAAAAAAAAAAAAGAATTTTAGAGGACATAAAGAAATAGATTGGTTTTCAATGGTTTTTAGTTTATTTGTAAACCAAAAACGATAAACGGTTTTAGACAATATCGATATTATCTGAAAATAGGTTTTTGTTTCCATTTCGTGGTTTTTAAAACAAGAACCGAATGATTGAGAAAATGACATGAAAACAATGTATGTATCAATAGTTTTGGCTTAGGGTCAATGGAATGATCATTAAATTTATAAACTATAGACCAAGACCTAATTCTTTATTTTTAAAAAAATCTTTTTTGGGGGGTATTAGTAAGAAATAAAATATTTCACTAACTATAGCTAATTAAATTCCCCCACCCACCCAAAAAAAAAAAAAAACATGTAACGTGCCATTGTGTTGTTAATTGTTATAACAATTAAAATATGTCAAATTTGATAGTTGGCCAAACAGAATTAAAAACACAAAAAAAATATTGTTCACTAGATAATTTAACAAAGGAAAAACTAAGTCAAATGCTGTATTTTAAAGTTGCTTTTCTTGTTTTTGTTTTTTCTCCCCTCTCTCTAAATTAGACATGCAGCTGGCTGAACCACATGGAAATGGAGTGGGAGGCCTCACCTTTAGGTCCCATTGAAGATATATACATAAATATATATAATTTACCAGCTAATTGACAACCATTTGATCCGATGAATCCTAGTAAGATTACCAAGATTTTCTCCTATATGAATTCCTTGTTCAAATTGACCACCAAAATCATGCCTTGCATACATTCTCAAAACAGAGTTGGAGAACACAAGTCTATAGTTTGTTATGCTATCATATAATTCATGCCCTATAGTTGTTTGTTTGGTTCAAGTAATCAAAAGTTTCATTAAAAAAATTTAAAAATTATAGATATATACATATATACAATGTGAAAGTTTTTTTTAAAAAAAAACATTTTCAAAATAGACAATAACATTAACATAAAAAACTGAAAACTGAAATCAAACAACTAATTCCTAACAATTTTCTCAACCTTAGTCCCACATCAATTGTGGTGATGTGTGTTTGTGGGCTCATATATACTGCTTCACAGTACTAACTACTGCATGTAATTTTAGTATTGGCGTGTGGTGTTGAGTTCTATTTCCCCCCTCTCTTCTGTTGTTGTGAGTATCAAAAAAATTCCTAACAATTTCTCAAAAAAAAAAAAAAAAAAAAACAAACAAACAAAACGAAGAAGAGGTGAATATATATATGATGTCCAACTTAATTGAATCCTCAAAATAATCTACATTTTATGCAAACGTTAAGCCACAAACTTGGAATTTAATTATAGAAGAAAATCAATATATACTCAATAGCCTAAACTCTCATTAAAATTGAATCACATTTGATAAAAATGAAATGTCCCTAAACTTTCTCTCATAGCAACTAAACTATGTAAACAAGATTAGGGACTGGACAGGAATATCTTATAGCTCAAGTACCACCTAAAACTAGAACCACAAGTAGGTGCACCCAGTACTTTATAACAAAATTAACAAAATCAACAAAATTTTGTTCGAAGTGTTTTTATTTTTTAATACTAAAATCAGTAACCCCATTTTTCTAGAATTATTTTATTATTGGTTGGAAAAAAAGAGGTACAACACGTCTCAGTTAAGGACCTGCCACGTGGGATTATGTAGGACCCACAATTGGCAATCCAGGGAAGTGTTAGACTGGTCCTCTCCAATCAGCTCCAAATTTATTTCTCTTTGCCAGTACATCTTAGGCAACACTACTCAATTAAGAAAAAAAATTAAAAAGAACCATAACTTAATATTTCCACGTTAAATTTCATAACTGATAAGCTGGATTTACATGAAAATTTAAATCAATAAGTGTATCACTGATTTGACACTACTTTATTATTCACTATTAACAACTTTACTACCTTATATAGTTAGGGAATTTTGTTGTACCTTAAAATTTTTATAAGACATTAAAAATTACAAAAAAACATAATAAGTAAATTACAATTTTGTAATTTGACACTTTGAAAGTATAATTTTTTTTTTCCTAATAAAGAAAAGAAAATTAATAAAACCAGAGAGAGAGAGGTAAAATATAAATATAGGAGAGGAGGGCCCGGAAATTTCTGACATTGGTTTCGGACTTTGTTTCTTGGACGATGAGAGGACCTTGCTCTGTGGCCTAAAACCCTGTCAAATCTCTCTCTAAAGCTTTTCTGTTCTTTGCTTCTAACCTTTGTCTTCCTCTTTGATCTGCAACTCACAAGCCATTTCTCTCTCTTTTGGTAAATGGGTTTTTGCCAGTTTTTCCTGGAGATTAATGGGGCTCATGTTTCCAGGTACTTTTTCTTATAAAAATTTGAGCTTTTTAAATAATTATTCCATCTGGGTTTCTTTTTTTTCCCTACAAAATTTGGCCTTTTTTTGGTTTATTTTGTGAGATTGTAGCTTTTGATATGAGGAATCTGCACTGGTATTTATGACTGTTTCCTACATTTTTAGCTGGGCAGTTTCAGATTTTTTTTTTTTTTTTTTTCGTTTTTGAAAATCTTTACTTTTTCTTTTATTTAATTTGTTCTTTGGTAATAAATTTTGTAATTTTTAGCTGAAATATTGTTGTAATGTATTTAAAATTTTCATATATAATGAAAAGAACAAGTATCGTTGAATTTAAGTTTTGTTTGTAATTTTGAGGATCTTTGTAGCTACAGTGGTGAATTTGTGTAAAGACCTTATTTGTTCCTTAAAGATGACACCATTTCACATAATTTGCAAATCTGGGTTTGCAAGCATTCATATGCAGGTTATTAATACGTAAAGTTTGTTCCTTAAGAATCCATTAATGAATGTGGTGATTTTAATACGTAAAGTTTGAATTTTTATTTGTGTTATTTTATTGATATTGCAGCCTGCATATTTTCAAACATTATGTGCTAAATTAATTTCCATCTGGGTTTGTATAATTAGGTATTAGAAGAAGGAATTGGACATAAGGGACAAATCCTTAGATTCATTTGTGAAGGAGATTCGGGTTTTATTTGTTTGGCATGTGTCACTTATTATTGTCTTGAGCTGAAATTTGGAAAGATGACAAGGGGAAGGATAAGGTCAAAGATCCGGCGGAGCAATCTTTACACATTCTCATGCCTCCAGCCTCAGACCACAGACACTGAAGGACCAAATGCAGTTCAAGGCTCACGAGTTGTACAATGCAACCAACCTCATCTCCATGAGAAGAAACCTCTGAAGTACTGCTCAAATTATATATCAACCACGAAGTATAATGTTGTTACGTTCTTACCTAAGGCAATCTTTGAGCAATTCCGGAGGGTTGCTAATTTGTACTTTCTTTTGGCTGCTGTTCTTTCACTCACACCAATTTCGCCATTTACTCCTGTTAGCATGATTGCTCCTTTGGCGTTTGTTGTTGGGCTCAGTATGGCGAAGGAAGCCCTGGAAGACTCACGTAGGTTTGTTCAGGATATGAAGGTTAATCTCCGGAAAGTTAGTGTTCATAAAGGAGATGGTGTTTTTGGTTATAGGCCATGGCATAAGATTCGGGTGGGAGATGTATTGAAAGTGGAAAAGGATCATTTCTTTCCTGCTGATTTGCTTCTCTTGTCGTCAAGTTATGAGGATGGGATTTGCTATGTGGAGACTATGAATTTAGATGGTGAGACAAACTTGAAAGTAAAGAGATGTTTGGAAACAACTTTGTCTTTGGACAATGATGAATCTTTCAAGGATTTCTTGGGGAAAATCCGATGTGAAGACCCAAACCCCAGTCTTTACACCTTTGTGGGTAATTTGGAGTATGATCGTCAGGTTTTTCCTCTTGATCCTACTCAGATTCTCCTCAGAGATTCAAAGCTCAGGAATACAGCTTTTGTGTATGGTGTGGTGGTTTTCACTGGTCATGATAGCAAAGTCATGCAGAATGCGACAAAATCCCCTTCGAAAAGGAGCACAATAGAAAAAAAGATGGATAATATTATATACATCCTTTTCACTCTCCTTGTATTGATCTCATTGATCAGCTCACTGGGATTTGCTGTGAAGACTAAGTACCAAGTCCCGGACTGGTGGTACTTACAACCCAAGAAACCTGATGGCGTATTTGATCCTACAAATCCTAGCTTGTCTGGATTTTATCATCTGATCACTGCTCTCATCCTTTATGGATATTTAATACCCATCTCGCTTTATGTTTCAATTGAGGTTGTGAAGGTTTTGCAAGCAACCTTCATTAACCAAGACATACATATGTATGATGAAGAGAGTGGGAATACTGCACAAGCGCGGACGTCAAATTTGAATGAGGAATTGGGTCAGGTAGACACAATCCTTTCTGATAAAACTGGCACTTTGACATGCAATCAGATGGATTTTCTAAAGTGCTCCATCGCTGGTACAGCATATGGTGTGCGTTCTAGTGAAGTTGAAGTTGCTGCTGTACAACAAATGGCTATTCAGGAGGAGGAGGAAGTAGACCTTTCCAATTTTCCCAAGTGGAGAGGTGGTCGACATGTTTCACGGGATAATGTCGAAAGAGCTTCTGAAATTGAACTAGAGACTGTCATCACTTCTAGTAATGAAAATGATCTCAAACCTACCATAAAGGGATTTAGCTTTGAGGACAGTCGCCTGATGAATGGAAATTGGTCTAAAGAGCCCAAAGCTGATGTCCATTTATTATTTTTCCGGATATTAGCAATTTGTCACACTGCAATTCCTGAGTATAATGAAGCCACTGGGAGTTTTACATATGAAGCAGAGTCACCTGATGAAGGGGCTTTTCTTGTTGCAGCGAGAGAATTTGGTTTTGAATTTTTTAGAAGAACTCAATCAAGTGTGTTTGTCCGTGAAAGATATACCAATTCTGGAGAGCCAGTTGAGAAGTAAGAATTCCACTGACCTACATAATGTAGCCCTTTTGGTAATTGTTTTCATCTACAGATATTTGTTGACTTAGCATCTTTTTACCTTTACAGGGAGTATAAAATTTTGAATGTACTGGATTTCACCAGCAAAAGAAAGCGAATGTCTGTAATTGTGCAAGATCAGGAGGGACAAATTCTGCTTCTGTGCAAAGGTGCTGACAGGTTAGGCTCATGAATATCCTTCTAATTCTTGATATTGCTTCAGAGATTGACAGCTGAATATATGATATAAATGGCCTCTACAAAAAATCTTTAATCAGCTTCCATATGGCACCAAGGGTTTGTTGATTTTAAATTTTGTTGAGGCTAAACTATATTTCATTTATCTACCTTTTAAATGCTTTATGCAATAAGAAAATCTAAAGCCTGAAAATTCAGCATCAAGCTTTATGTATACTTTTTGGATCTTCTACTCTTCTCTTTAATTTAGCGGGAGAGAAGAACAGTTGGTTTCAGGCTCTTTAACACCCATGCATTCTCCCCTGTACTACGCAGCATCATTTTTGATCGACTTTCAAAGAATGGAAAAATGTATGAGGAAACCACTACCAGGCATTTGAATGAATATGGAGAAGCTGGATTGCGTACATTGGCACTTGCTTATAGAAAGATTGAGGAGTCCCAGTATGCCACCTGGAATAACGAATTTCAGAAAGCCAAAACATCTATTGGGGGTGATAGAGAAGCAATGCTTGAGAGGGTATCAGATATGATGGAAAGAGAGTTGATACTTGTTGGTGCTACTGCTGTCGAGGACAAACTGCAAAAAGGGGTAGACATAATAATCCTTTTTAGCTATAATAATATGAATATTTTGCTCTTTTGGTTTGCTTTTACTTAATTGCAATATTCTCCCTTTTAGGTGCCCCAGTGCATTGATAAACTTGCACAAGCTGGTCTCAAGATTTGGGTTTTGACAGGAGATAAGATGGAAACGGCAATCAACATAGGGTCTGTATCTTTCTAATTGATTAGAAGGCTCTTCTTTATGCATAGTACTTCTTTTGAGGAACTTACAGAAAGCAGACTTTTTATTGAGAGATGCTCCAGACAATAAATATAATGACTGTTTTGTTCGCATGATGCAGATTTGCCTGTAGTTTACTTCGACAAGGAATGAAGCAGATCTGTATAACAACGACAAATTCAGACGCATTAGTCAAAGATGGCAAAGAGGTAATTTCCTTCGAAAATGAAATAGAGGAATTAATTTCGGAAAATTGCCTTCATTAAAAGTTGTTTTTGGTCACTGAACAGGGTGCGAAAGAGAACATTTTGAATCAAATCACCAATGCCACTCAGATGATAAAGCTGGAGAAGGACCCACATGCTGCATTTGCACTGATTATTGACGGGAAAACTTTAGGCTATGTTTTAGATGATAATATGAAGCATCAATTTTTGGGATTAGCGGTTGATTGTTCATCTGTCATATGCTGTCGTGTCTCTCCCAAGCAAAAAGCAGAGGTAGGATCTTTGTTTCCTGCGTGTCAACATTGCACTGTCTTCAGATATTTTGCTTTCTGATTTTCAATCATCAAATCAGTGTCACTCATAAATGTAGACTTATATATGTGCTGTTATGTTGGGATCTGTCTTCATATCTTCAATTTCTTGACACCAGGTAACCAGGTTAGTTAAAGAAGGAACTGGAAAAACCACCCTAGCTATAGGTGATGGTGCAAATGATGTTGGAATGATTCAAGAAGCTGACATTGGTGTTGGCATCAGTGGGGTTGAGGGTATGCAGGTTGGTAACATGTCTGACTGGCCCTTTCTGCTTAATGGCTCTCTAAATGCATTTGGTACATTCTTTTTTCGGTTCAAGAATTCATACATATTTCATCTGTCTCAAAAATTTGCGAAAATATAAATGTCATATAGCTTTATTGTTTCTGATTGCAGAATTTTATGTCTGGCAAAAATTTAATTTAGATTAGCAAAGGTAGGACATCATTCTTGTTTACAATCTTCTGTCTCAAGTTGGATTCTAGACAGGAACATGGTGTCAAATTTGCTTCTGTTTACCAGAACTAGTACTATCCATATATAAAATAAAAAATAAATTAAATTTAAAAAAAAAAAAACCTAGATCCATTTGTATTTTTATTATTCTCTGTCTCGGGAGGTTTGGCACACCCCTTAGGCAGGCTCTGTCTGAATGTATTTTCACAAATTTGGGTGACCAAATCCACACTTAAATGTCCAATTCTAAGTTTCTTCTTGCTTATATTTGACTGTTTTCTGGGACATTGGACTATATGCTAGTTAGCTGGTAATGATTAATGCTCATCCTTGTATGGACTATAGAGGCATGAGATGTGCATGAGGTTTTCTCTTTAGAAGGATATATTTGCACTCGTTCTTTGCATTGAAGCTCATAACTAGTAACTTTTTGCAGGCTGTGATGGCTAGTGACTTCTCCATTGCCCAGTTTCGGTTTTTGGAGAGACTTCTGGTAGTACATGGACACTGGTGCTACAAGAGGATTGCTCAGATGGTAAACCATCTTGATGTTTGATTATCATTTATTTTCAACTATGCATGCACACTTGCACGCTCACAAACATATGCATCAACAGAAATGAAGATGCTGTGTGCATGTGCTTGTTTTTTATGTAATTTATCCTCATTTAACCTGGGATCTTTTCCATTCAGGTTTGCTATTTCTTCTACAAAAATATAGCATTTGGTCTTACCCTCTTCTACTTTGAGGCATTTGCGGCCTTTTCTGGACAGTCAATTTATGATGACTGGTACATGCTATTGTTTAATGTTATACTTACCTCATTGCCTGTCATTTCACTTGGAGTTTTTGAACAAGACGTCTCTTCTGAGGTCTGCCTACAGGTTAGTATGATGATAACACCCAAAGTGGTGCTTCCTCCATATTCCAGTTATCCCTGCTGTAATACTAACACATCCGCCATGCTTTTGCAGTTCCCTGCACTATATCAGCAAGGACCCAAAAACCTGTTCTTTGACTGGTACAGGATACTGGGTTGGATGGGCAACGGTCTCTATTCCTCCCTCGTTATTTTCTTCCTCAACATTGTCATATTCTATGATCAGGCATTCCGTGTTGGAGGCGAGACAGCTGATATGGAAGCTGTAGGTACGACAATGTTCACTTGCATCATCTGGGCTGTTAACTGCCAGATTGCACTCACTATGAGCCACTTCACATGGATCCAACACCTCTTGGTTTGGGGCAGCATTGTCACGTGGTACCTGTTTCTCTTTCTCTATGGCATGATGTCACCGCTTATTTCTGGAAATGCCTACCAAATTCTAGTTGAAGTTCTTGGTCCTGCTCCTATTTATTGGGCAGCCACCCTTTTAGTAACAATCACTTGTAATCTTCCTTACCTTGCCCACATATCTTTCCAAAGATGTTTTAATCCAATGGATCATCATATCATCCAAGAAATCAAGTACTACAAGAAAGACATTGAAGATCGACACATGTGGACTAGGGAGCGATCCAAGGCTAGACAGGAAACCAAGATTGGGTTCACAGCAAGGGTGGAGGCAAAGATTAGGCAGTTGAGAGGGAGGCTACAAAAGAAGCATTCTTCAAACTTGGGTGCATCATGATCATGCCGATGATTTTATCAGTTTTGAAAATTTTCTTAGGGTTTGTAGCCATTCATAGTTTTATACAGTGGCCTTTTTTATAATTTTTTTTGTAATTTTAATCCAGTTTCATTCGTTATAGAAATGTATTAGAGCTTTGTATGTACAACATTTATAGAGATTTATAGAGTTAGCAGCTTGTGAAGATAGAAACTGGAGTCTGGTCTGGGTATCATGCACATCACTATTGGCTGTAATTGGCTTCTTTACAAATTCTAGATATATATCATCCTATATTTGTTCAAAATACTTTTTCCGAAGTGGGTATTGACTTGCTCTTGTACATCCCTTCACTCGTCTCCTTTATTCACTTTTACAACGGCTAAAGCACCTATATTTGGCCGTACAGCTGGAGAATTTTCATTGACTCAAGCATACTTGTGCTCAAGTCATGGCAAAAGAATATTATGTTTTAGGTGTATACATCTAGCTCTCTCACAACACGTGGGACCCACTATACATGGGACCCATACACTAGTAGTGGGTCTCACGTGTTGTATGAGGATGGGTGTATACACCCGAAACATGATATACTCCCACCATGTTATGGGGCCATTTAAGTGACAAAATACCTACTTTTGAGAAATGAGGATGTTCAAAACTCTTTAAGCACCTAATTATTCTCTTGAGTTTGTGTAGTTTTCTATTTGACAAACACCAAGTTATTGAAATCTGTTAATTCTATCTCACCTTGTGTGCATTGAGCTTTGTTTTGTCATATGACTAGAAGGAATCCAATCTCCTGTAATTTGGGTTTTACTTATTCCCTTTTATGGAGATATGGCCTAAGTCTCTCTCTCTCTTCCCTCAAGTTTAGACCCCTCAATTTTTAAAAGGGAAGTCTTTAAAATTTTTTTTGAGGGGCTTAAGCTTCATGAATGTGAATAAAAAGATGATGATGAGTTACAAAATCCTAACCAGAAAAGAAAACTTTGTTACAGAAAATGATTGCAAATGATGCAGCTCACCTTTAAAATGCTAAGAAGTTCCTCTTGCAAGTCTATGATTTTAATCAAATAAGTTCAAATAAATCCAGTCAACAAAAATAAGTTAATTATAATTTCTTGGAGAGAAGAATGGGACCAATTCAATCTCTCATCCACAGTTGTCTGTTGGTCATCAACCTTTGAATTTGTTACCAACAATTGACATGTTCAACGTCAATCAAGTCATTATTATGACATCAACCAATTCTTATTAGAAAGTTACATGATTCAACTTCGATTTTTTTATTTTATTTTTTATTTTAATATTCTAGAAATGATAATCTACCCTGTTTGACCAAGATTGCAGTTGATTCAGCTTGGTTTAGAGACTTGGAATTTAATGCATTTGTGAAATATTTGAACATTATCTAGAAATTTTGAGGAGAATATTGAAAAGACAGTAATGGCCTAGGATGCTATCTAATTAAGAAAATTATCACAATGAGGAGGTGCCGTGCAAATAGATCATAGTGTGAATGTAGAGTAGATATAAAGTTGACGCAAACCTTAACTATTAATAGCATGAAACATGTGCAAGATTCAATCTAGAAAAGTAAATGATTTTTAAGTTTTTCTATGGTTTCCTTAGGGACTTTTTAGATTTTTTTTATAATTTATTTTATGTGATCAAATTCATGCCTGTAATGCACTAAGAAATTTAGGGCACATATAGTTAATGAGGCCGAGAACTTCGTCGAAAGCTATACATCAAACTACATCCTTTCATAGTCAACTACATTATTTAAGATTAAATGTGTGCACGTAATGCACTAAGAATTTTAAGGTGCATATATCAAGGTGCAATGTTAAATAAATAAATAAACTACAATGACAAATGAAAACAACATCGTTTTGATACATAGTATAGTATATATTTGGATTAGCTATTTGAAAACATGTGTTCGAAAAAGAAGAATAAAGTGATTTTTAAAAGAGTAGTTACTAGTTAAACATTCAGTAAACATAAAGGAAAGTTTTACTATCATTAAAAACTATGGTGCAAAGATAGTTTAGCTTTAAAAATGACAATTTTGAATAAGTACCCGATAAGTTACAACTTGAGAATACTGCTTTAAGAAAGATTTTGTCTACAAATAATCAACAAAAGAGAGGCATTATTATTATAAATTGGTGTTATTTGTATAAAATGAATGAAGAGAATGTGAATCATCTTCTTCTTCATTGCCTTATAGATTATGAGATGTGATATATGGTATTTTGTTTGTTTGAAATTCTAAAGGTCATGCCACAACAAATTTTGGATTTGTTAGCTTCTTGGCAAGACAGAATTGGCCAACATTGGAACGTAAGCATTTAGAAGATTGTTCCATATTACCTAATGTGATGTCTATTATAGGAGATGAACTCTAGAAGTTTTGAAGGATATGAATGATCGATCTATCATTGAACTTAAATTGTCTTAGGCAAATTATAACTTACCTACTTGTCGTTAGCTGAAATTTAAGTTGTTTACCTCTGATTTAAAATTTGACATTTTACCCACTTAATGTTTGACCAAATTTTAAGTTGCCTACTTATGATTTGAAATTCCATAATGCAAGCATTCTGATGGATAGTTTTTTTATTTTACTTGATTTTGTATTTTTATGTTTTTTGTGTTTTTGGAAGAGAAACATAAAAGTGAAGTAAAATCACAGGTAAGCAACTTAAATTTTGTCCAAACCATAGGTGGGTAAATTGCAATCTTTTCTCATATATTCTTCACTAGATTTGTTTAAACATTGTAATTTAAGATACATATTTTAATCCCTCCCTATTGTATACCCCCCTTAGAAATTGTCATCTTTCCCCACAAAATCACCCCTTTGTTTTGGTTTTCAAAATTCTTTCTTTTGTCTTCTTTTTATTTTATATTTTAAAATCTTTTTGGGTTAGAATAACTCAACAGGGATAGAGTCATAGGTTTATCAGTCACCCCCCCCCCCCCCCCACCAAAAAAAAAAAGCACTGTATCCGAATATTCCAAACTACCAACTCACCAAATCACTATATATAAAATTCATAAAAAAAGAAAAAGAAAAAGAAAAAGTAGTTCATATATTTTTTCAAAGCTAACCACACTAAGCAACCAATAAAACATCGTCGTTTTAAAAAACACCTTCACACAAAAACAACCATATTTTACTGTCTTTTTGATGATTACTAATATTATAAAAAAAGAAAAAAAGAAAAAAAAAAAGAAAGAGACCAAACCCTTTTGTCTTAACGATTCAATCAAACTCTCTCTGTTGTCCGAATGTCTAAAAAACACACAATGCCTCCTCTCTCTCCTTCTTCTTCTTCTTCTTCTTCACTTTGATAATTCCTGTTTCCAATTCTGCCCTCACTCTTCCATCTTATCTTCATCTCTGTCCTCCCCACATCTCCGCCGTCGATTGCTTCTCCCATTTTCCACTCTCTGGACGGTCCGGATTGCTTGATCGTGGATTCTCGGAGCTATGGAGCCCCGAGTTGGAAACAAGTTTCGACTTGGCAGAAAGATCGGTAGTGGATCGTTCGGAGAGATCTATCTCGGTCTGTACTTTTAATTTTTTTTGGCGAAAATTTTGACTTTTTTGGATTTTTTAGCTTGTGGGTGCTCTTAATTTGGTTTAAAAATTTAATCTTTTTTTAATCAGGTACTAACATTCAGACCAATGAGGAGGTTGCAATTAAGCTTGTGAGTAATTCACTTTTGACTTTTTTTTTTAAAGCTTTGGAATTGGTTGAATTTTGGGTTTTTCGAATTATGGGTTTTAGTTAGAATTTGACCCCAATTTTAGCCTTTTGTGTTTATGTGCTTAATTGGGTGTAAATTTTTTTTTTTGGGGGGGAAAAGTAGATTGCTTGTTGGGCTTAGATTGTGGTTTTAGTTTTTCTGAAATGACTGAAATTGATTAATTTGGATGTTATTTTGTTGGGTTTTGTGAAGAGTTAGAAATGGGGTTTGTGTGAAAATTAAGTATTGGAAATTTGATGATTGTTTTCGGAGTGTTGGAGTTGCTTCGGTGTGGGTTTAGTGTTGGGAATTTAACTAAGTCTGGTTTTGTTGCTTTTTATGCTGATTGAAGTTTTGGTTATTGCTTAGCAGTTAATGTTGGGTTAGTTATACATTGTAGAGTGAAATTGTAATGCTCTTTTGGAATGCGAATGTTCTAGCATGTGTAAATTGTAATGCTTGTAGTGTTCTACGAAGGTTTAGTTTTGACAACTTAAGTATTTGTCTGATTTGCTGGGTTTTAAGCTGATTGTAGTTTCAATTATTGCTTAGCTGTTTATGTTGGGTTAGTTATACATTGTCAAATGAAAATGTAATGAAATTCTGGAATGAGAATGTTCTAGCGTGTGTAAAATGTAATGCTTGTAGTGTTCTGCAGAGGTTTAGTTTTTGATAATTTAAGTATTTGCTGAGTCTGAATTTTTTTGGGTTTGATGCTGCTTAAAGTCTTGGTTATTGCTTAGTTTGTAAGATGCAAATGTAATTTGAATGCGCATGTAATAGCATGTGTAATTTGTAGTGCTTATACTGTTCTGCAAAGATTTAGTATTGAGAATTTAAGAATTTGCTAAGTCTGATTTTTTTCGTTTTTATGCTGATTAAAGTTTTGGTTATTGCTTAGCTGTTTCTGTTGGGTTAGTTGCAGATTCTAGAATGCAAATGTATGTTCTAATATACATAATTTATGATACTGTTTCTTTGCTTCGTGTGCAGTGTTCAGCAAAGGTTTAGTACTGAGAATTTATGTTTTTGCTAAGTCTAATTTTGTTGGTCTTATGCCAGTTAAACTTCTGGTCATTGCTTAGAAACAGGTCCATTACATTTGACACCTAAACATTGTAGAATGCAAATACAATGAAATTTCGGAATCTGTACTTGCTAAGTCTGATTGTTGGGCTTTATGCGGATTAAACTGTTGGTTGTTGCTCAGCTGTTTCTAGCTACATTTGGCACCTACACATCCTAGAAGCAAATAAAATGAAATTTTGTAATGCACGTATTCCAGCACACTTAATTTGTAATACTATTTCTTTTCTTCATGTGCTTCTTTTGTTCTGCAAACGTTTAGTATTGAGAACTTAATTATTTTCTGAGTCTGAATTTGTTGGGTTTTAAGCTGATTACACATTGGTTAGTCATGTTTTTGTTGAGTCAGTTACATCCAACCCCTGCACATTTTAGAATGCAATTATTATGAAATTTGGGAATGCATATTTTATGATATGTGTAAGTTCTAATAATGCATATTTGATTCAGGAAAATGTCAAGACAAAGCATCCCCAATTGCTGTATGAATCGAAGCTGTATAAAATACTACAGGGAGGAAGTAATGACCTTTACTGCTATACTTGGTGCCTTTTGATTTTTTTTTTTTTTGCAAATTCTGGTGCTCATTTATTAGATATTTATTGGTTGCAATTTTTTCCTATCATGGCAGCTGGAATTCCGAATGTGAGATGGTTTGGCGTTGAAGGAGACTACAATGTTCTTGTGATGGATTTATTGGGACCCAGTCTTGAAGATTTATTCAACTTTTGCAGTAGGAAGTTGTCCCTTAAGACCGTACTTATGCTTGCAGATCAGATGGTAGGGTTCCTTATTGCATTTTTATCCTTTTAGAATTCACTTTTATTCAAGTTTTAGTTATCTCTTGGAAATCTAATATTGATATTCCTGTCAGATCAATCGAGTTGAGTTTGTTCATTCCAAGTCATTTCTACACCGAGATATAAAGCCAGACAACTTTCTTATGGGTTTAGGAAGGCGTGCAAATCAGGTTTTACTGTTGAACACCCTTCTTTTATCAATCAAGTGATATATACTTCTTTCATGTTTTGTATTGATGCATTACTTGATATCTTCTTTCATGTAGGTGTACGTCATTGACTTTGGTCTGGCTAAGAAGTATAGAGATGCTTCAACCCATCAACATATTCCTTATAGGTTAGTTTGTTTGGATTAGCTTTTAATTGACATCGATTTACATATTCATAGGAAAAGAGGAAACAAAAGGATAAAGCTTAATGGGGTTTTACCCGTATGGGTTACTTATTTTATTGTGCTTGGTTGTCCTTCCCTTGTTTGTTATCATGACTAAGATTTCTAGGCCATTACTGATTTTTTAAATATTTTTATCCAAAAATTTTCAGGTAGTTTTTCACTCTCTTTCATCAATTCTGACATTCTCATATACTTTGCAGAGAAAATAAGAATTTAACAGGAACTGCAAGATATGCAAGCATGAATACTCACCTTGGCATTGGTATACCTATTAATTTTATTTTTCTGGCTTCTTTTTGTTATCAATTTTTAGTTTACCTTTTTGTGTTCATAAATGTAGATGTCAACCTTTGTAGCTAGCTCTGACACCCTCCCCACCCCCACCCCCCTCTCCCGCCCTCTCTTTTTATCTTTTTTGGTCCTGTGTATTTTCATTTTTCTCGGAATTATGGTTTTGACTCTTAGCTATGTTGCTCTTTTGCTTTGTAGAACAAAGCCGCAGGGATGATTTAGAATCACTTGGATATGTTCTTATGTATTTCTTAAGAGGAAGGTGAAGATTCATTTGCACCAATGTTATCTTATACTGTTCTTTCATTCCCTAGTTTGTTTGGTTATGACCGTCTATCTTTATAGTCTTCCTTGGCAGGGACTAAAAGCAGGAACTAAGAAGCAAAAGTATGAGAAGATCAGTGAGAAGAAAGTTTCAACCTCCATTGAGGTAGAATCATGTCTTAGGATGGCGTTCTGATGTCATTTATGTATTCAGTAACATTAGTCTGACTGCAAAAGTTACTGTTTCTTCCTTAGGCTTTATGTCGTGGTTATCCTACAGAGTTTGCTTCATACTTCCATTACTGTCGTTCTCTACGATTTGATGATAAACCAGATTATGCGTATCTCAAAAGACTCTTCCGTGACCTTTTCATTCATGAAGGTTTGTACTTTAACGTCATCTGTGCTGTTCTTAGACATTTGATGTGCTCAAAAAATAAGACAGCAATGCTCTCAATTTTTCTGTTATCATTGTCAAATATTCTCACCTGAACGTTGGACTTCAATGTCTTCTATGCAGTTAGATGCTTTACCGGATCAACTGATATGACAATAGTGCTCCCAATTCACTAAATAATTAATAAATAGTCTCAAAATTGGAGATTCATTATTGTTTCTTTGACTGCAGGCTTCCAGTTTGATTATGTGTTTGATTGGACCATTTTGAAATATCAGCAGTCCCAGATTGCCACTCCACCTGCTCGTGTTCTTGTAAGTGATCAACCTCTATGGCTTTGGTTTTTAGCTACTGGTCTAAAAATTTTTAATGTGTTATTTATTTCATTTATCTTATTACAGGGTCCTGGTGCTGGACCCAGCTCTGGCATGCCACCAATAGCTGCAAATGCTGATAGACAATCAGGTAATTCTAGTTGTGTTTCCATAATTGTGTTTCCTTTAATGTATTACTTCATGCACATATTGTGATCCACTCCATTGTTAAAAATTTCTTTCTATGTAATGTTCTCTCTATATACATCCACCTTATTGCTTTAGCATAAGCTTTCTATAGTTGCAATCTGCTGGTTATTTTGTAGGACGTCGGACCCTCAAATAATCAACTATTTTTGAATCCCCCTACCCCTCCCTTCATACTTGGGTTGAGATTACTGAAAGGTCTTTTGAATGAGTTCAAATTCAAATAAACATCCTACGTATACTTTTGCAATCTGTTATTTTAGTCCAGTATTTGGGATGTCGTTTCACTATACATATTTCAAGGATGAAATGTTTAATATGGTTAATTATTTAACTTCATTGCAGGTGGGGAAGAAGGTAGACTTAC
Source organism: Quercus lobata (assembly GCF_001633185.2). Classification (NCBI taxonomy): domain Eukaryota; kingdom Viridiplantae; phylum Streptophyta; class Magnoliopsida; order Fagales; family Fagaceae; genus Quercus; species Quercus lobata. Next base: position 9,692,987 of record NC_044908.1, on the reverse strand, counting down.
TGGTTGGTCATTGTCAGATCCCTCTCGCAGGAGAAACTCTGGGCCAGTTGTGAGTGCTGGAAACCTTTCTAAACAGAAAAGTCCAGCTGTGAATGATCCAATTTCATCTAAAGATGCTGTGGTACTTGATTTCTGACTAAATCCAGATTTAAAAGTTTTCAGTCCCCTTGCTCGTGCTTCTAAGTTAACCAAGTTTATTATTTTGGAAAGTCAAATATCATACCTTTACTCATCATAGCCCAGTAAACCTGTTCCAGATGCCTATGATATACTTGAATGTATTGTTATTTCTAGGGTGTTGGGTGACAATTTTGTCCCTGATTATTTAGGCAAATTGATAGTAAGTGGAGATGATAAGCTTTAGTCTGAGAGATTGATTCTTTTAACCAGTGGACTAGACTTTTTATAGAAACAACTTCACAACATAATTTTTCTCTTGTAGGGTCTACTTTTCCCTTTTGATGAGTGAAAATATTTATAGAAAATGTGAAGCAGATGCAAGGAAGTACACCAGAATTGTATTAGAAAATAAAAGCAACATTAAAAGAAAATGAAAGATTACATAGTCTAAAAAAGGCAAAAATGACTGGAAGGAGTAGTTGTCTCCAGTCTTCACTCTGCCTCTACTACCATTTGCATAAAGTTTGCTGAAAAAGTTCCTTTGAGATCCAACACATTACACCCCCTCTTCCTTCAATTTGGGCTTTTGCATTCCAGCTAAATATACCTCTACAAACACAAAGGAGCCACCTTATTGGCTGTAGGTTGCCTGTTTGACCAAAGCTTCCATGCCTTTGAAGCAGCATCTTAAGGATTTATTAACAACCCTCTAAACCTCAAATACTGAGATTTTGAGCTTTTTCCACTAGGAAGGTACTGGATAATGATGTATGGGCCAATTACTTCTAATTATCATAAAATTTTTAGTGAAGGATAAAACAAAGATGAGAATTTCAGTATAACTTTTTAAAACAACAGGCGAAAAATAAAATGAAGGCATCACGATGTGTGTTTTTTCACCAAGGATACTAGGAATTTTGCAAGCTTGAATATTTTTTATATGTTTTCATTTTACCACCGGTAACTACAGGCCTATTTGGAAAATCCTAATGAATTCAGTGTTTCCTTTTGCGTCAATGATATTGTATTTTCGTTCTAGTTTTTTTTCTCAGGACTTCTTGTGTCCTTGGGTTCATGCAGTTATCAAGTGCTAGTTTCTTGCGGTCAAGTGGATCATCAAGGCGACCTGCTGTCTCTAGCAGTCGTGATGCGGTAATTAGCGGTGAAGGTGACCTTTCTCGCCTGAACACTATGGATGCCAGCCCAGGAACTCTTCGTAAGATTTCTAGTGGGCAAAGAAGTTCACCTGTTGTATCATCAGAGCACCGTACATCTTCTGGTAGAAATGCCTCACATGCAAAGTACTTTGACTCCACTCTTAGGGCTATTGAGGGCATGCACATTAATAATGATTAGAGGGTACAGTATTATCAGCACACCCATTTTCATTGCCTTGAAGGATCTAGAGGGCAGGGGAAGGGTACAATCCGCACACAACACCTCCTCCCCTCCCCTAATCCAATTCTCCCCCTTAAACACAACAAAAGAAACTGCATTGTTGTTGTATTTTTTTATAATGGTTTCCCACTTTGCCTTTGTTTTTTGTTTTATTTGGTTGTAGTTCCCTTCAAACCAAAGGCAAAGCTCAAAATACACAAAAACCAGTGCCTTATTGTGTGTAAATAAGCGTAGACAGTAATGTTTTAAGGTTTTGATACAGACAGTGATCTGGTGTGGTTCCACATTTGGTTCCTTATGTAATATCTTTCAATATAAGTATCCCACTCTATGCAAGTATTTTAATCCTTAGATGAGAAGAAAAAAAAAAGGATTCTTATCTCCATTCCTTGAATTGGGATTATCTAAAGCTTAAATTTTGATGTACTTAGCTTATCAATGTTCATATCAGTTATTATGCTTTTCCTAGTTTTTGTGCTAGGTCCATGTTTGAAGCTCCATACCAAGAAAAATTTAGGTCCAAGTTAAAACGCTTCCGAAACAAGGATCAGAAATGCAATGCTGATCCTGCAATGGCAAACATTCCGTTCATAAAGATCATATAAGCCTCATTGTCACAAGTAACCAGGTTATTATGAGTTTTGATGGCATAAAATTTTCTTAAGTTTATTTAAAAACTAATAGTAATAGATAAGAATCTATATGCATTATATATAGAATTTTTTTTCTTTTCCTAGTAATTATTTTTCAGCTGGACTTGGGCAGAATGTCATTACAATAACAAACTTCTGTTCTACATCATTTATATGTTTGCTCGCAGTAATTATGGCCTTTTGGTTTTGGGAGAAAGGATGACTGCATTACTTTCTAGTGCAGTAGTGCTAGTACTTAGTAATAGTACATATGAGACTAATTATTTGATTAGTAATAAGTATTCCACATTTATTAGTCTACAAAATATGAATTAGTGGTGCTAGTTCTAATACATATGCCCTTTTTATTTTATTAAGGGTAACAAATTGCAAACATAAGATAGAACTTAAATTTACAAATATAAATTGTCAAAATTAATCAATAGTGTTGAAATTTTCCTTCACTTGGTTGAAGCTGCAACTAGTGTTGTTTATAATAACTGAGCATGTGTTAGGGAATTAGGATTGAGGAAGAAGCTCATATTAAGAGAAACATATGACACAAATTGGGATTTGGGGTTGAATTTATGATAATTTTTTTAATCGTTTAGGTAGCTTATTAAAAAACTTAGGCTTTGGACCTTGTCAAACAAAGTTTGGATTTTTTTTATAGGATCTAACTAAGATCTGGGGTCACTAGACGTATGTGATTTAGTTCACACAAAGTACTAAATAATCTCTTTTTTCAAAAATAATATGCTAACTCTAGTGCAAATGTCTTGTAACTTAACTAGCATTTTTTTTTTTTAGTGTGTGGAGGCAAAACAATAATAGCCTATTATGTTTACAAAATTTTCTTTTAATCATGCTTTTGTATTATTTCCCGCTTGTATATAACAATATTAATCTCTTAGTATTTTTTAAAAAAAAAAAAAAATACAAAAACCCAAATTTCCTTTTTACACACAAAAGTATAGTTGCATGCGTACATACATTTATTATGAAGATCTCTTTCATGTGATCAAAGCCTATAAACGACCAATCTATTAACAGAATATCAATTTTATTACCAAGAAGTTTTGTTAAATTTTATGTTCTTCATATTTCACTTCTTTCACATTTTACATTCCATGGTGGATGAAAGTAGTAGTTATTAGAGAATAAGTTTTCTTCCATTAAGGTACTAAGCTGCCTATAACAAAAAAGCATGCCACATCCAAAGAACAGAGAATAAAACACTCAATAGGACCGGCAAATAATAAAAGAAAGAATAGTAACACCATTTTTTAAAGATGATATAGTAGTTTAACTATGGATAAAATTTTGGTACAGCATCTTAGGTGCTATTCTTTAGATTCTCCTCTTAGGATTTAGCCATGTGGCTACTTAACTAAAAAATATATTTCTATCTCATGAGAAAAAATCCACATGGAAAAATCTTAAGAGGGATACTTAAGGAACAATACTTAAGTACTGTACCTAAGTCTTGCCCTACCCTTTAACTATTACTGTCTCTATGGCTTACAAAGGAAATTCAAGAAGAACAACTGAAAGAGAAATGAAATTTGAATTGATTAGAAACAAATGAAATATACAACTTTCTTTTTTTTTTTTTTTTGATGAAATGAAATATACAACTTAATTTATCAAGAAACTACTTTTGTATCTCTTAGAATGTAAGTTATTACAACTCTTAACAAATTTATTCTATCTGAACTAGCTGGCTGACTGTTGAAATCAGCTACTGATTGAACCATCTGACTTACCTTATTTATTATTGCATTAATGGCAAAGCCAGAAAGTTGGAGTGAAAGCCGTGTTGATGGTTAAGGATTTAGGTTGTTCGAATGTCATTTGTCTCACTAAGAAAATAAAATATCAAGCATGTTAGGATAACTGTAAACCTTAAAAGGAACTATCCCTATGATCATATCAAATGTAAAATATATAACTTGTCTAGCCTCAGAATATATACCCAACCATTTTATAGTGATTATCCTAGCACTACACTTTCTTGTTCTGTAATTTCCTTATCTTTAGCATTAAAAAAACTGAAGTATAAATTTAATCAATATTATAATGGTTAGAAGCCAAGGCAATCCTTCAGTATATTAAAACAACCAGAGATCAAAGTTGCACCGCTCTCTAGGCATTTGTTGCAAACTGGGCTACATGTCCAGATACTCGTAGGTTTATCACTGGATTTTGTTTTTACTTGGGTGATTATTTAATTTCTTGAAAATCTAAAAAAACAAACTATCGTATTCAGATCCACTATTAAAGTTGAGTATCATGCCGTGGCATCTTCTGTTGGTGAATTGTCATGGCTAGCTAATGTATCTTTCGAGACTTTCAGGTTGAACACCTACGAGCTACATTTTCTTTTCTTTTTTTTCTTTTTTCTGATAATCAAGGTGAGTTACTGCAAAAAGTCCTATTTTTCACGAACTAACAAAATATATTGAGATAGATTGTCACACTGTGCATGACTAAGAGTAAGAGGGTTACTGCATGCTCTCCATGTTTCAACAGTACACCAACTTGTAGACATTCTCCCTATAACCTCTACTGCCATATTGAGAGGGGATATTGCAAACCTCATTGTAGTGATGATAAACAGTTGGGAACAAATACTCAAAAAATTTCATGTATCAAGAACTAAAAGATATTGTCCAGATGTCGTCTAGCACTAGTCATACTCGTATAAGTTAAAGGGTAAAAGAATAAGAGTTTGGTTAACGAGTGTTTTTAAGGCATTTGTTAACAAATCATTTTTAAAAAGTTTTAATACTGAAAATATAAAAAATTGTCAAAAAAATTAGATGTTTTTTTTTTCTCCTATAAAAAATTTATAAAAGTAGTTCCTCAATTAATACCCTTAAAACATCCGTTAAATTTTCCCAAAAATTAAAATTAACGGTTCAGTTAGTAACTCATACTAATACATGTGATGTAATACACTAAATATCTGATTAGTTGTTCAGTTAGTATAGGCAATTAAAATTGGTTAGTCTGTTATTGATTGTAATGGGTAATTGCCAATTAGTTAGGTTGTTAAGTTATTAATTGTCTCTATTATGAAGCCTTAAAAATAGAGGGTATTATTGCAAAGACGTCTACGATTCAAATTTCCCTCTCTCTTGTTGAAACTTGTACATGTATGTTTATATTATAGGCACATATGTATAGGTATCGAACTGATTCAATTAAGGTTTTATTTTTTATTCTATTAGATCCATATTATCACAATTGTTTCACTTTGTTCAAAGTAAGTAGTATTAATACAAAATCCTTTGATTCTCAGTATGTTCACTGTAATCATCCCTATTCGCTGTACCAATCTTCCCATCCCACCTAGGTCTGTGAATTTCTCTATCAATTCCTTCAATATATTTTGATCCTTAATTGACCTAGGACTCCCGAGAATCCTCAAAACAATAAATAAATTTTTTTATTAAACATCCTCACATATAGACACATGCATAGAGATTAGAGATATTTAACAAGAATATTTTCATCTTTTAACCTCAAAATTCCCTACCTAGGATTTAAAATAACATATATGGTCCCAACCTTATGCCTAAGGCCACATGAAATGCCCTCTCGGTAATAAATACGAGAGCCTCAAGGCATATCTAATGTTAGAACAAGAACTATATGGCTTTGTTTTGAAAATTTTATGGCTTCCCTTAAGACCCGGTACAAATAATAATTACTTAATATAATAAGACTTACACATGATGAGTCTAAACAAAACTTTTAAAATTAAATAGTCCAATAACATTCTTTTGGTCCTTTGGAAATTATTATACTGGTCATTTCACACTGAAGTTTGACGAAATCCTATATGACTTTTGTTTTGTTTGTTTTCTTTTTCTTTTTCTAGAAGGAATTTTTTAATAGTTTCATCTAAAATGTGAAATCAAAAGTTGCGTTGTTTTGGAAAATTAGAAATATACACGAATTTTCAAATCTGTGATATACCCAAATTTGTGATATACGAAAAACACAAAAAAACTAACAATAAAAGATAGTCACAAAACACAAGAAATTATGTGGTTTGGTAATTTGCCTATATCTATAGAGTTGCAATGATTTCACTACTTTTAGAAAAAATATAAGATGCGACATTACAATTTTTCTCTTTAAAACAACACACCAAACTTAATCTAAAACATTGGTATTTATATCCCACATAGCAAATTCACAAGGGCATATCGGTCCAAGCGTCTTGTCCATGGACTAAACCTCAAAAAACTTCCATTAAAAATTGTAACACTTATATATCGGGTGGGGTCATAATTCTGATTAAACGCAATCTAAGATCCACATTGCCCAACACATTTCAATCTTAGAGAAAAGTTCATTTGATTTCCATCTCTTTCAATGTTTGAACCTTAGCCCATCAAAGATTTCTAAATCAGTTCTCTTTTTTGCCTCAATAATATATAGTACAATTTAGTGGCTCAAGGAAGTTCGAACTTTGAACCATCATTCGTGGCTCAAGGCCTCTTGGCCTAAAGATAATGAGTATTGTGTACTGTGTAGTGATGTCTACAACTTCCTTAAAAGGCTGAGCACTGGTTCGACCCACTGACTGCCCATATGTGGTACACTTTACATCTACTTATTAGTCCTAAAAAAAATGGTGGATGTGAAAATTAAGGGATTAAGGATTCGTTAATCAGATTTTGGAAGAGGGGGGGGGGGGGGGGGGGGGTGTGGGCGGGGAACAAAAACAAAGTCTATCTTGAAGTTACGCTTTAGGATTGAAGTTTCAAAGCTAATGAGGATATTTCATATGAGCTCGTCATTTGTTATTGCTATAAGTCATAATGATCAGTAGATGTGGGGGGATATCCATAATAAAAGTACTTCTTGTTTTGTGCTTCTTGCAGTAAAATTAATTGAAAGAGAATAAAAAAATTTCTAATGGCAAATCTTCTAAGACCACAATGGCAAATCTTCATAATTTTCTTGACCATTGATGAAGAAAAATAATAGGATGATTTTCTTGACCATTGATGAAGAAAAATAAAAGGATGGATTATTTGACATTTGAGTAAAAAAAAAAAATCAGACTACCCATTTTACAAAAATGTCACCTATTACTGGATTCAAGAAGGAATTCAAAGGTTCCCCAAGTGAAACATGCAAGAAGCAAACCTTAGGCTAACCAAACAGAATTCTAATGGCACTTTTTTCCCCCTTTTTCAGCATTCTTTATCTTCTGTCAGAGTTCAATGCTTAAAGGGGAAAAAAAATCAATCATTACCCATGCCAAGATTACAGTGAGATCATAGGATAAAATATGTGAGGCCTAAAATAAGCAAATTTTGTTGCATAGGAAATTCAAGAGAAAGATAAGGTTTTATAGAGTAAGCTTCTCAAACAAAACTAAGACAGTAAGTACTTCCACATCTGTAGTATATAGAATTGGCATAAAAATAGGACTCTTTAAGTCCAATTATATTCGAACTCATAATAGAACTATAGTATATATAGAGAATTGGCATAAAAATAGGACTTTTTAAGTCCTATGATATTCAAACTCATAATAGAACTTCACAATCCATTACAAACCAAAAGAGAAACCTTAAAAAAAATGAAAAGGAAGATATACCCATCACATGAATCACCACCATCCATAGGCCACTTGGGTGTATGTGTTCTTGATCCACCTAAAGCTTTTCCTCAGTGATCCTTTCATCTTGCCCTCCACAGTGTAAACCTTGTACCCAGCAACTCTCTTCTTCCTTTGCAATTCTGGGTCATTGAAGCTCCAGTTTTTAGAGACTGCCCCAACACTGCTTTTCCCTTTCTTCATCTTCAGCTCCTTTGGTACTATCTGGTTATTTGTCTGTACAGATGAACCTGCATAATTCACACTGTAAGACCTCAGATCTTGCATGCTTGTTGGGGCACCTCTTCCTCCATAGTAGCTCTCAATCTGCATCATCCTCCCATCCCTGCATGACTTGGATCTGAAATCCTCCATGAGGGAACAGGAACAAGCTCACAAGAGTTTGAAAGGTTCAAGAATGAATGAGAGAACTAATGGAGTAGGAGAAAAGAAAGGAAAAGGCAAAAAAAGAAGAAAAGAGCTTGTTTGGTTTGCTTTTCTTTGTGGTGTTTTAATTAGAATTATTCATTGCTATAAACTTTTCTTAGATATTTTTCAATCATTTTTTAATGTGGGAACAGCTCAAGATTGTCTCTTTCAGTTGTTAATATAATAATATCAATATTGCTTTTCTTTAATGGGACTTTGAGGGATTGTGATTTTTCCAACTTTGCTTCACTGTGGAGTTGCATGAGGATGAGGCTGCTTAGTTTGACTGGCTTTTTACACGTGGAATGGTTAAATTTTGACTGGTTTATATAAGAAAAGAAAAAAAGAAAAAAGAAAAATAGAGTGCGTGGAGTATCAAAATTGAGATGTCTATTCAATGTTTGAAGTCATTGCCATGAAATGAATGCAGTACTACTAATCCATTTTAATTTTGACCAAGGAAAATGCTACTCTCCCCTGATGTGGAAACAGTAAAACATCTTTGATAAATACCATATTCTATTCAGACTTGCTCACTTTGTCGGTTCCAATGAGTTTAACTTATAAATTTTCTTTGTCATGAATAAAAGGCCTAAATATAAAGCAAAAAAGAAGGTTTACTAAATTTTCTTGGGGGTAATTATTACACTTCTTCTTGAAGGGAGAAAACATTCACATTTTTTTATGTTGGAAGAAAATAACACTCCCCCATATGTTTATATTAATAATGAAATATTCTAAATTTATAAGATTTTTTTTAACAAAGTTTAATCATGATGAGTAAAAACATAACTAATAAATTTATAATTAAAATTCAAAGTTTATCAAGCACCAAAAAACTTGCAACAACAAGTCTCTTCTTAGGTAGTTGAAAAAAGAAAAAAGAAAAAAAACAAGTCATTTTAAATATTTTAAAATACACTTATTTTTAAGCAAAAGGCAGGCTATTGTATAATATTTTTAACATCAATTTAACAAAGTTTGGTCAAATGGATATTAAAGGAAAAAATATTTTTTCCTTTCATGTTTGGGGTAGAGTATCATTCCCTTAAACCTCAAGGGAGTAGAGTGTAATTACTCCAATTTTCTTTGAAAAAAATTTTGTTAGATTTTGTTTTAAGAAAAATTATTATATAAATGATGATAATGTGGAAGATGAATCTCCTAATCTCACTGGTCTTATTTGTCGTATGAAATTTACAACATAAACCATAAAGTGGCTGATTAAACCAAAAAAAAAAAAAAAAATGATTACTTTCCCATCATTTGGTCAGAACTTGCCATGAGTAAAGGGGAAATAGGTAGGCAAGGTAGATTGCACAGTAAGATCAGCAATGATCAATTATGTTGAATTGGTTGACCATATCTAATGGATAATTATCTCAAGGAAAGTAATTCTGTAAAGTTGCTTTTATATGCTATAACTATGATTCTATGAATTGATCAACACCATTTTTTTCATTAATGAAATCTTTGGTGGGGCCTGTGAAACGATCATGTTTATTGAAGGACTCAGTCTCTTCCCAATAAGACAGATAGATCCAGTAGGATCAGGTGGATAGCTTGTATCCAAACAAAAAATTAGAAGTGGACCTTTGTTGCTCATGGCATGTTTCACTAGTGCCATCCACAACAGCATGGGAGAATTGTCATTTATTTACAGACAACTACTAACACAACTAATTCATGAAATAGAATAAACAAGCAAGACCCCACAACATGGAACCAGAGAGAGAGAGAGAGAGAGCGTGTGTTATTTTGGTATTTCCCAATTAAATTTTATACCTAAGTTCTATCCTTGTTATAAAATTGAGAGAAACCCCATGTGTTTCCTACCCATTTGATCCACATGTAATGTGCTAGATACCCTCGTGGATGTATCTGCTTTCAGCAATTTCTACAAGCATTACATTTACATCCATCCAAGTTTTTCTTGGTAACAGGCATATGCCAAGTTGACAACTTACCAAGACCAAGTCAGTCATCCACATCATACCCTAATAATTTTCAATCAAACTCAAAAGTCAATGCACAATGTCACAATCTTTGCCACCAACAAAATTGTATGAAAAAGATTTTACATTCTGGCTGGTATGCACATTCGTCTCCTTTCTCTAAGCCCAAACTTCAATAATCTAAAGCGATTTGTCCAAACTAAGAATGGCGATTTTACGTGTTGACATGGATTTTACTTTGCTAGTTAAATAATTTGGTTGTATGCTGCGAAAATGACAGAAAAAATAGAGCTGATTATGTCATCGGTTGTTGTTTTTTTTTTTTTTTTGGAGGGAAGGTTGTTTCTTGTTTGTCAGACATTATTGGGTTAAATTGGCAATGAATTTAAACATAAATGTTTCGAAGTGAAAAACCAGGTTATTACCAAGAGGTAAAGCCAAGACCAAAATCTTGCACAACCCACCATTGCATCCCCAGATGATAGCAGATGCAGCAACAAACATACTACAATCCTTGCATACAAAAGATGGATGAATAAAATGTAGGTTAACACTACAGAAGAGGGCAGATATAAATATCATCTGGGATAAAGAGCCTCAAAGTAAAAACCAGCTCTTGAAACAATAGTCACAGAGTTTTAAACATTATAAAGGCAATCAGTACTAATCTAACACCTTTGATAACTCAAAAAAGAAAACAATAATAATGATAGTATAATAATAAATAAGGGGGCTTAGAATACAAACCCTACCCAAAACAAAATTTTAAATAATCCCTCCAAGCTGAAATAGGAACTGAACTGTCTTTATGTTGCAATAATATGCAAGCCCTAAACCCAATTCATTAGAAGGTCAGATATGTTTGCCGACATTAACTTGGGACACTAGATGGGAAAAAAAACAAAAAAAAACAAAAAAAACAAAATTAAGAAGTTATAAAAAATAAATAGTACTATGAAAGGAAGAGAACCCCATGCCTCAAACAAAACCAAAAAAGACTTCATCACAGGAGATCTGCAATATTTGATGGCAGCTCCTCAACTTGCACATTGTAGAACTTCTGAATGTCAAACAGCATTCTCTCATCGTCCTTTGTAACAAAATTAATGGCAACACCCTTTCTCCCAAACCGTCCACTTCGTCCAATACGGTGAAGGTAATTTTCTGGTTGAGTTGGCAGATCAAAGTTTATGACCAAGGAGACTTGCTGCACATCAATACCACGAGCCAGGAGGTCAGTGGTGATGAGAACACGGGAAGATCCAGAGCGGAATTCACGCATAATTATATCACGAGTATTCTGGTCCATGTCACCATGGGTGGCTGAGACCGTATGGTCACGGCCACGCATCTTGTCAGTGAGCCAGTCAACCTTGCGCCGTGTGTTCACAAAGATGACACTTTGGGTGATGGCCAGGGTTTCGTAGAGATCACATAGTGTCTCAAGCTTCCACTCTTCCTTCTCAACATTCACATAAAACTGCTTGATACCCTCAAGGGTGAGTTCATCTCGCTTCACCAAGATTCTCACAGGCTTGTTCATAAACTTCCTAGTGATCTCAAGGGCTTCAGGAGGCATTGTAGCAGAGAACACCCCAACCTGAACCTTGGCGGGAAGTAGCTGGAAAATATCATAGATCTGACAACCATAATAACAACATTAGAACATAATATCCAAGCCCTTCAAGAACTGCAAATCTTTGAACAATATATGAGAGAGCACATGGAGAAAAAACACTAATAGAAGTTCAATCCTTTCATCAGTAAAATTAATATATGAAGTTAGACATGGATTATTCATGAACAAAACAAAAAAAAATTCTTATTATAAAGGGAACAGTAAATAGTCATCATCAGGCTTTTGGACCTGAACAGCAGAATATAAAACCACTACACACCTAATCCAATTTAACCAGAAAACACACAGACCTAATCCCATTATTCCTTAAAAAAAAAGATAGGTTCATTTTCAATTATTAAACCATTAAAATAACCAAGTAACCTTATACATGACCCAAAAACCCAATAGAACTTCAAAAATTATAGATAACCACAGAATTAGATCTGACTTGTAAATGAAATGGCACTAAAAAGAACACGAGGAAAGTACTGTTAATCCAACAAGTCAAGTGCCTCAAATTCAAAGTGGCCCCTAAACTGATACGTTCTTCCTGAAAGACTCCAATTGTCTTTAATTAGGGTAACACTGCTCTAGGGGTGTCAAATGGGTGGGTTTTGGGTGGGCATAATTGGGTTGGGTATATAAAACCCATTCACCCATTAAAACCCATTTAATTAATTGCTTCTAACCCAAACCCAACCCAACCCAATTATAACGGGTAAACCCCAACCCACCCAATTACCCAATTATCAAAATTACCAAAATGCCCATAAACACAGTAACAGCTCAGACAGGAAAATAGAGGAATAAGATAAGAAAAAATAAGTGATCATCTCTGGTTGCTTCCATCTCAGCTCAGCTGAGCTGAGAAAAAATCAACCATAGATGTCCACCGTTTGGTTGCTGAGAAAAAAAAAAAAGAAAACAAAAATAAAATAAGACAAAACCTCTATTCCGCATTTGGTTGCCGATAAAATGAGAAGAGAAATTTAAAAAATGAGAAATCCAGATCTCTCATTATTCAAATGCCAGCAAAACACCAACATTAAAATTAAGCAAACATCATTTTCCTTCCATTACCTCCACTTTCTCAGCAACCAAACAAAAGACAACGATGGCCAGTAATTACAAACAAACACAGAGAGCATAGTACCGATAATGGAACACCATATCTTCAAAACAAGTCGGACATGATAGAATGCACAGTTTTTTTGGCAAAAAAAAAAAAAAAAGTACTCCAAATTTTAATTCTATATTTCCTCAAAATCAGAAAAAAGGTAATCCAAGAAAATTCAAAGAAATTTGAATGGTGCAAAAAGATAAGCTTTCTTTTCCGACTACGCTTTCTTTTTCTCAGCCACCAACGGAAATGAAAAGAGAAAAATCATCGAAGAGACATTTCAACAGACACATGAGCTTCAGTGCAGTAAAACTTAGGGAAAACGAAAACAAGAACAGAAATGAAACGAAACTACAACATAAAGCCAGAAAGATAAGCTTGCTTTCTCGAACTACACTTTCCTCTTTGTCTTTTTTTCTCGGGAACCAAACGGAAAACTAAGGGAAGAGAAAAGATTACTGGAGTGTTCAAAAGAGAGGCAGCATTCTTGCTTGTAGATGCGATTGGTGGGATCTGACTAACAATGCAAAGTGGTGAATAGAAAGAAAGAAAAAAGATCACTGGGTCTCCAACTAAAACGTGATTGGAAGGCGAGAAAATTAGGGAAAATGAGTGAAACACTGAAATGTTTGAGGGCTGGGTTTTTTTTTTTTTTTTTTTTTTTTTTTTTTTTTATGATGGGAAGGGCTGGGTTGAATTTGGGTATATTGTTTTTGGGTTAAATGGGGTTCAATAGGTTTTTAGTTAAAACCCAATAATCATTGGGTCTAATTGCCCATTTAACCCAACTAATAATTGGGTGGGTTTGGGTTCAATTAGAGTGGGTGGGTTTGGGTGGGCAAATGGGTTTGGGCTTCTTTTGCCACCCCTACACTGCTCCAATATTTAATTTCTTACTGTGATACGTCTTACTTCCCTCCCATATGTTGTTCATCAAAAACAAGATATTGCAAAATATACATCTAACACGTGCAAGCACCCATCCAACAAAAAAAATTTAGATGTCAAAGAGAAATTATGCATGCAATATGCATTGCAAACATATAAAAGGATCAAGATCAAAGTAAATTTACTAACCTGGTCCTTGAAACCACGAGAAAGCATTTCATCAGCCTCATCCAGTACAAACATCTTAATGTAATCAGGACGAAGTGACTGCCTTCGCAACATATCAAATACACGACCAGGGGTGCCTACAACAACATGAACACCTGCCTGAAGGATGCGTTGATCCTCACGAACACTTGTGCCACCAACACAAGCATGAACCTTGACATTAAGATAATCACCAAGTGCCCGCATAACCTTCTCAATCTGTTGTGCAAGTTCCCTAGTGGGTGCCAAAACCAAAGCCTGGCACTGGACAAGCTCATAATCAAGTTGTTGCAAAATCCCAGAGCAGAAAGTTGCTGTTTTCCCAGTTCCAGACTGAGCCTGTTGAATTACATCAAGGCCTTTGCAGAAAGGAACAATCCCCCTTTGCTGAATTGCAGAAGGCTTCTCAAAACCTTAAGTAGAGAATTTCATTAAAACATATCCAAGCAAAAGATGAACAAGAAGCAGAAGAATAGAACCAGGGTACATGACAATAGATTCAATGATAAACCATGCAATTTCCATGATGGCATGTTCATTGCAAAAACCATGAAATTGAAAACCACCCTAAACTTTGGGGCTACAGCACTTTGTACTGAAATTATGAAAATTTGCAATTACAATTCCGATATAACAAACTTCACAAACTGCACCCCATAGCCTGATTAACTGTAATAATTTGGGACAATAACTCAAAACAGGGCACAACCGAGAAATCAACTTTTGACGATCACGTGACTTGTATATGTGATCACTAATTTTAACAGTCAATCAATTTATGAGGTGCAATTTGCAGAGTCTCTTACAATTGGGGTGGTGATTGCAAGTTTTCATATTCGGGGTGTACCCATATTTTAGATTAAAATCAAATAAATAAACATACATATAATAAATTGTTTTTTTTTTTAAATGGACCCCTAGCCCACTTGGTTTTTACAATAATTTATAACAAGTTAATAACTGGTAGCCTACAATTCATGAGTTTTTAGAATGATTTGTTCATAAATTTTAAAAGAAGTTTTCCAGAGGGTGATGCAGGCTAACAACTTGGGTGCCATCAAAATTTCAATTTCACTTCTTTTTTACAATCAGAAGAAAAGATATTAAACAAAAGATCTTCTATTCCTACCGTAAGCATAGATTCCTCTCAGAAGGTTTTCATGCAATCTCATTGAATCAAAACTTTCATAAACCTCATCATATGAGGTGAAGAACTCTTGCCCATCAGTTGAGAGTCTGCAACAATCAATTTGTCCAAAAAAATTATTAAAATTTGCACAAATCACAAAGCATGCATGATATGATCAGTAAAAAAAGCTTTATTGTATATGTAAATAGAAAGAACAGAAACCATGGTAAAGAATATAGAAAATAAACTTACAACTCATTCATTTTAGCATCAAACTGACGAGCATCAAATTGTGAACCTTCTGGAGCTGCACTTGCCATAGCTGTTCACAGAAACAAATATTTAGTTAATAAGAAACTTCACTGAGATAGATCAAGCACAAAGGACTAAAACAGAATAGCATATTTAAGCTCCAGAATCAATTCATTGATCCCATGACTTGTCAAATATAAATACATACACACAAGATAAAATAGATAAATATTTATGTGTATTCAGTGGAAATAAATAAAATCAGGCTAAATCAAGGAACAAAGTGGTTTACAGGTAAAGATGGACAACCACACCACGTGTCAAAAAGTGATAAAAAGTTGCTAAAAAATGTAACAGAAGAGCCAAACTTGCAGACCAAACAAAGTGGCATACAAGTATTAGATTTCTGACTTAATGTCTGGGGAAGATATTCTGAGTAGACGGAAATCTGTCATGATGGAAATAAATCCTTGAGCAACAGAAACCGCTTCACCCACTCCCCCAAAGTTTTGCTAAACACAATATGCTTTGCCATTGTTTCTCTTAGAATTAGCAGAATCCAGGACAAAATAGAATAGCATTCTTACTACTCAGTACTTAATCATAAATATATGACTACAGTAACCTTGGACTATAGGAGAAAAAATATAACAAAAATTAAAGATGGAAAACCAAACCACACCAAAAAAAAAAAAATGCTAAACAACGTAACAGAAGAACCAAACTTGCAAACCAAACAAAGTGGTATACAAGTATTAGATTTCTGTCTTAATGTCTGGGGAAGATATTCTGAGGAGTAGATGGAAATCTGTCATGATAGAAACAAATCATTGAGCAAAAGAAACCACTTCACCCGCTCCCCCAAAGTTTGACTAAACATAATATGCATTGCCATTGTTTCTCTTAGAATTAGCAGAAACTAGGAAAAAATGAATAGTATTCTTACCACTCGGTACTTAATAATAAATATGCCACTAGAGTAACCTTGGAACATATTAAAAAATATAACACAAACTACTGCATTGGATAAACAACAATTTCCCTTGAGAATCATAACACTCTTGATAAGTTCACCCTATAGTACATGACTTGAATACATAAAAAAATACTTATTTTCCAATACAGTAATTAAATCTCTAAGCTCTCTGAAAGAGATGATACCTAAAACTGCTCCCTTTTCTTACATAGACCACTTAAGCCAACAGTTCCCCAGAAAAAATTCATAGATGATTACTGAGGAAAAAAGAAAAAACAAGAACACAAAACTAGGCCTTTCACTTCTATCTCATCATACGTGTAGCTTCAAAAAAACTATCAAACTAAATAGTCCCCCAAGCCTCAATCACTAAATTCCATCAATTTCCCACGCATCAATCACATTCTCCATTGCCCTACTCTTCTCAATTATCACAAAAATCAAATATCTAACACAGAACTACAACCATTGTCACAAACCAAACACAGCACCCAGTAAACTCAATCACAAAAATCAAACAGCTAAAAAAGAACTACAATAATAATCACAAGCCAAACAGACGAGTCCCAGATCCCAAAAGAAACACATAGCACATACAAAAAGCAATCACTACACACTTACATCAAATATCAAATCTTTCAACAAAAAAACACCAAAAATTTCTACCAAATTCACCGCTTTTCCAACCGACCCATCAAACCACTCATCCACATATACAGTCCTGTACATAAAGCTTCACATACACACAAATATATACATACTTTCAACCAGTACAAACAAACAAACAAAAAATAACAACTTCATACAAATTCACCATTTTTACAACAGACCCATCACCCCAAATTACCAAATACACAGTCCTATACATATATCATTAAACACCTTCAATCCCACACAGAGATATTTATACTATCAACCCGAACAAACAGGAAGAAAAAATCACAACTTTTTACAATTTCAGCATTTCCCATCAAGCCCAACATCCATATACAGAGTCCTATACATATAGCTATATATAGCTTCACACACAAACATATACATACTCTCAAGTTTCAACCAGAACAAACAAGAAACATGCGTATTTAAAATAGACCCATCAACCCAAATATCCAAATACACATCCCTATACATACATAACATCACACAGAAACATATACACACACACACAGAAACAGTGAGAGAAAGAGAGAGAGAGACCTGAAAGTGTTGAAGAAAAGTAGAGTAAAAGATTATTGAAAGAGGTTTGAAGAGAGAGCTAGGGTTTTTCCAAACTCCTCGGATCTGCGCCGTGGAGTTTGAATGGAAAGTTAAAGAGGAGGCGAAAGGTGAAAACAGCGAGCCTTTTATATATATATTCCTATGTCTCTCTCTGTGTTTGTGTGTGTTTGTGTTTGTGTTTGTGTTTGTGTTAGATTAGGTTAGGTTTTTTTTTTGGTTTCCGGATTTACCCCTGGAGGTTTTGATTTATTACTTGAAGTCTGTTTGTTTGCTGAGAAAATTATGTGGAAAAGGTTGGTTTTTGTTTGTTTGTTAGTTTAATAATAGAAACTGAAAGGGCTTATGAGTACTTGGTTTGTTACAAGTTTTGGTAATAGAATTTGTGGTTGAAAAAAAAAAAAGATTGTATAAACCTTTTTTTGGGGGTTAAATCTTGTTTGGATTAGGGTTTTTTATAAAGGTATTTTTCTTTTAAAATAATATTGTCTTTTAATTTAACACCTTAAATGGATCACAAGTTGCTTCTCCAAAAAAAAAAAAGATCACAAGTCTGTTACATATTAGCCTATATATTAAAGGGGTTACTTCTCATTACTAGGATCAATTATAAATATTTGTAATAAAAAATTTATATTTCTTAAGGCTATGTAACATCTTAAATTTTAGGGTAAAATACATTTCACACCCTCTAAATCTAGGGTCACTTTTAGATCGGTTCATTAACTTTTAAAACTTATAATTTACACCATTTACAATTACAACAACATCAATGTGTCAATTTTCATTATAGTCCGTCGCATTTTTGTGGTTAATCCACCTAAAAAAATATTGTTTTATATTTTCCCATTCAAAGTGATATCTTATTGTTTTTGAGTGGATTACTGACAAGATTCCAATGAATGTTGATGAAAAGGGCATGTTGATACCACGGTAATACTTTTTCTTTTCTTTTTTTGAGAAGGTAACATTGTGTAAATTATGAATTTATTTAATGATTACTTAAAAAAAAATTATTTAACGTACTTGGTGTATTACACCTTCTTTTCATATAAAGGTTGAATCCATATAAAAGAGTTAGGAAATAATTTCTCAAGCGAATTTCATATACTTTATAATTAATCAATCAATTTAAAGGCAATCTTAAATTAGGTTGTATGAATGATATTTTAGCATATCTTTTAAGGTCAACATTTGCCCTTACCACATGAATTGACTTATCTATGACATATATGCCAATCACGAATAAAATCCTTTGAATGTTTGTAAATATAATGGGTGCATACTAGTCATCTTAAATTTTAGCCATTCGAATTTGATGGGGTTTAATAATAATAAAAAAATTATCAAGCAAGTCATCTACATAATTACCACGAATTGAAATCATGCTTTTTTTCAATTTAAGAACCAAACCCTTGGTTTTTAGAATTTGTGATTATATATAAGCATGCATAGTCCGAATTGGTTTTCAAAAGACCCTTAAAACTTTAGATATTAAACTCATATATTCTCTCCTCCCTAACATATATATGCTAAATACGTGGATGATATTTCACTTTATAGTGCACAATGGTTTACTTCAAAAGTTCCAAAAAAAAAAAGACATCTTCACATGATTTAGGTAAAGAAATTCTTGAATAAAAAAAAAGTCATGATAAGATAAGCAATGCTTACGTATGGTGCAACTCTAATAGCCATCCTTATCCAATGAAGCTAATGAACCAATTAGCAACATAGATCTTGGCTTTCTATATAGTCTACAAAGCAAAAGAAAAGAGGAGGAAAAAAAGAGTACTTTGCTCAGTGATTAGATGATATGATGTTGTAATTTCAACAACTGGTCCTATGGCTGCATGAAATAGGTCACACCATATGAGTCATCCACCATTATTGTGCGCACTTTTCTTGACTTTTGTATCATATTTTACTGTTCAACTATGCTTTTAAATGGCTAGTGGCACTTGGAAATGCTTAAGAGATAAGTAAGAAGAGGATAATTGAAGGTCTGTCCCTATCCACCTAGAAGAAATATTGAGTAACACGTGTGAAATTATTTACTAGCCAAATTTATTTTATTTACTTGATAGCCACATTTTTCGTTTTAGGTTTAGCATGTTGGTATACGTTTCGATTGGGCTGATGCGTCTTGCTTGTCTGCGTTTTTGGCTTTTTTTTTTTTTTTTTTAACCAACGCCTCTTGCACTGTTCATGGGACACGAACAGTGCATCAAGGCAAATGAACAGTAACCCACACGTGAACAATAACTTTTTTATTATCTTTTTTATTGTTTTCAATTTTCAGCAAAATAAACAATATCTAAACGCATCCTAAGGCTTGGCATTTCCATGGACCATGGGATCTTTGAGAAAAGATTCAGCCTCTTGTAGTTCTCAATCATCCACAAAATCATTAACTAGGCCCTAAATTGCATTATCTTTAAAATAATAAAAATAAAATAAATAAATAAAAGACCCATAAATTTGCATTACTTTCAGCTTGCCTAGGCCCAAATCACTATCCCAGACACAATTAAGGCCCAATTGCATAAGAAGTTTGGCCCAACAACCTTGTAAGTGAACATTTTAAAAATCAAAAGAAACATGTAAGGCCCTTCTAACATTTAATTGAAGTTGGGCTCATGGACCAACAACATACCTATTTCTCTTCTTTTTGGTAAACCGAAACTTAAATTAAACGAAAGCTAGGAAATACAATGTCTGGGGTAGCAAACACCCCATGCATCAGCCAAAAGTTGGTACATAATACAATAAGGAGGAGAAGAGTGATAAACAAAAGAACTAGAACTAAAAATTCCCTCCTTAGCCAAAATATCAGCACAATAGTTTCCTTCACGATGGGTGTGACTGATTCGGGCATCTTCAAAACACCAAAGCAAGGACCTACATTCAAGAATGAGGTTAGCCTAAGGATGTGTAACAAAAGAGGTATCATTCTGAGAGCTAATGATATCAGTCATAGCTTTGGCATCAATTTCTATTAGCAAATTCCTAATGTTAAGGTTTTTTGCTAGGACAAGGCCTTTCTTGAGACCCCAAAGCTCTGTTGCCATGGGGTGAGTAAAGCCAATGGATTTAGTGAAGCTAGCGATCCAAGATTCGTTGTGATCTCTTATAAGCCCACCAACCGCTACTAAGCTTGGGTTTCCTTTGGCTGAATTGTCGATGTTGAGTTTTAAAAAGCCAACAGGAGGGGGGTCCAATCGATGTGGATAGTGCTATTCTTGATGGGAGCATTTTTTTTATAGGGATCAGATGCCATACATCTTGGGCTAGGGATTTGGCTTTTATTGAGATAGCCTAGGCCGAGAAGGGGATGTTCTCCATGACGAACTTGTTGCGAGTTGTCCAGATGCACCAAGCAGTTAGGGGGGAGATAATGTGCCAAGGTATGGTATTGTGGTTTGAGGTGTGAGGTGTGGGGGATGAGATGAGCTTGAGCCAGTTGGGAAGGTTGAGGGTGAAGAAGTTGTGAGGAATAGTGGGTTTTGAGGAATTTTGCCAAATGGTTGAAGTGTATAGATAATCCCAAAGGATGTGGATGGTGGTTTCAGTAGATGAAAGGCAGAGAGGGCAAGAGTCTTTAGATAGAATGTAGCACTTAAAGAGTTGGTTCTTTGTGGAAAGGCGATCATGGCATGCGAGCCAAAGAAACATTTTGACTCAAGGGAAAGTAGGGGATTTCCAAAGCCAGTTCTAGCTGGGTGTGGTACGAGTATGGGCAGACTCGAAGATATGAGATAGGCTGAGTAAGAAGTAAATTGACCATTAGGAGAATAATTCCAACAGGGGTTGTCATTGAGGACGAAGTGAATAGGGCGTAGGGTGGCTTGAATGATCTTACAGATGTATAGGTGAATGTCGAAAGATGAAACAGAGAAGTCCCAATTGCCATTGCTGTCCCAAAAGTTTTTCACCTTAAGAACCATGTCATTCTCATGGAGAGGCCCTTCGATAAGATTGTGGAGTTTACCGTGGCCTGTCCAATTATCAAGCCAAAACCTGGGAGTTTCTCCCTTGCGAATAAGCCAGTGAGTGCCTTCCTGGCAAATATTTTGGGCTTTTTGAAAACTGGCCTAAACAAGAAATTTTCTTTTGATGGCATTCGAGGAAGGGGGTATTTTTTCCTAAAGGTTTCAGCCCATATGCTATTTGGTTCAAGGCGGAGCTCCCAAGCCCTTTTTGCAAGCAAAGCTCTATTGTGACTGAGGCTGCGCATAATACCTAGTCCACCGAAATGTTTTGGTTTGGTGATTGTGTTCCAGTTGATAGTGTGGATCTTTTTCCTAGATCTCATCCTAGAGAAAACCTTAGTTGATCTTGTCAAGCTCATGGTAGATTTTTGCAGGGAGGAGAGTGCACTGCATCAAGTGGATGGGCTTTGCCGAGGTGACGGAGTTGATGAGCACGAGTTGGCCCCCCATGGAGAGGGAATGGGACCTCCAACATAAGAGCTTTGCTTTGATTTTTTCGACAATAAGGCTGAAAGCTCTCTTATTTCAACCGTCGGAGATGATGGGGACACCAAGATATTTCCCAAAATCGTTGGTATGCTCCATGCCAAGCTCCCTTTTTGCCATGGTAGCATTAGCTTCATCGGTATGAGTGCAGAAGAAAAGCTTTGACTTGCCATAATTCACTTTTTGAACCCAGATGGTGCAGAAAGTCTCTAAAACCTTATTGATAGCAAGGCAATTTTTCTTTGTGACTTTGGCGAAGAGGATGAAGTCGTCGGCGAAAAAAGATGAGAGAAGGATGGCCCGTCTCTTGAAGTCTTTATACCTAACCAGTTGCCAAAAGAAATTTTAGTATTGATGAGCTTCACCAAATATTCCATACAAATGATAAAAATGTAGGGGGGACAGAGGATCGCCTTGGCGGATGTTGTGAGAGGGAAGGAAAGGATCAAGTTTCTCACCATTAATCATAACTGAGAGGATAAAGGTGGTAAGACAGGACATGATAAGTTCAATCCAATCATTTGGAAAGTTAAACTATTTGAGGACATTGTGAATGAAGTTCCACTCGAGTTTGTCAAAAGCTTTTTCAAGATCAATTTTAAGGGCCATAAGGCCTTGCTTACTTTTGGAGATGGTCATGGAATGAATAATTTCTTGAGTTAGAATCACATTGTCACTGGCTTTCCTTCCCACAATAAAACTAGATTGAAAAGGATGAATAAGGTCGGGGAGGAAGGGTTTCAATCTTTGGATGAGAAGTTTTGTCATAGTTTTGTAGAGGGTTTTGCATAAGCCAATGGGACGAAATTGATGAACTATTTCAGGTTGGTTGAAGACAGTATTAATAACTTTTTGGTAAATTACAAAGTTGGTCCCTATCTTTTATATCATATTTTAATTTGGTTCCTGCCCTTTTAAATGTGTTAATTTGGTCCCTAACCTTTCAGCGTTGTATCAATTTAGTCATTGTCGTTATCTATTAAATGAAAAGTTTTTGATGTGGCAAACGGCCAAAATAAAAAATTATTTATTTGCCACGTCAACAAACACCTATACCACTGCATCAATTTTTTTTTAATTAAAAAAAAAAACAAATTAAATTTGAAACACGACAATTAAAATTCCTAAACTCTAATAAAATTCCTAACTCATCTTTATCTCCTTTCCCCCTCTCTCTCGTTAGTCTCCACCAATCAAAGAAGGGAACAACTGAAGGGCAATCTACTTTACAAGCTAACTACATAGCAGTCGGTAGATTACTGTTATTAAAACAAAATGATAGATGAAACTAAAGCAAATTTGGCTGTGGCAGTATCCACAGTTATAGACTTAGGAACTCTTCCTTTGTTTTTTTCTAAACCCTCCAGGTTATGTGTTTTGGGTTTTATTTCATTTGTTATACATATGGCTGATATTAGGATCTGGTGGGAATATTAGGATATGGTGAAAGTCTTATGTGGTCCCAGACTTATAAAGTTCCTTATTTTCTCACTTTGGATGGACTGACACGACTTTTGTATCTTTGCTAGGTAACATAAGATAAATATTTCAATCAATTATTCTTAAGTTGAACTTGCTGGTGTCTGCCACTTCTTAGAGGATGAGGGAGAAGATATGAAGATGGGTTTGGTTGGTGGTGACTAACGAGAGAGGGGGAGAACAGATGGAGTTGAGTTTGGGATTTTGGTTGTTAGATGATGTGGCAGTACAAGTGTCCATTGATGTGGCAATTTTTTTTTTATTTGGACCATTTACTATGTCAGCAATTTTCATCCAAAAGATAACGGCAATGACTAAATTGACACAAGTGAAAGGTTAGGAATCAAATTGAGACATGGTGTAAATGATAGGACTAACTTTGTAATTTACCCTAACTTTTTTTTTTAATCACTAAACCATTACAATGCAATTATCCTAAATTGATAGGTACTTTGTTGTTGTTGTTGTTGTTTTTTTTTTTTTTTTTTTTTTTTTTTTTGGGAGAGAGTTTCAGCCTATAGCGTCTGCTCCTGATGATAGTTCTTTTATTGTTAGACCAAGATAGCAATCAGCTTTTGTAGCCATTTGTTGCACCTTTTGAGTTCCAAAAAAGCATGAGTTTGAGGTGAAGAATATATATATATATATAACAAATGGAAAAGGGAAGACTAGGACTAACTTTGTAATTTACCCTAACTTTTTTTTTAATCACTAAACCATTACAATGCAATTATCCTAAATTGATAGGTACTTTGTTGTTTTTTTTTTTTTTTTTTTTTTTGGGAGAGAGTTTCAGCCTATAGCGTCTGCTCCTGATGATAGTTCTTTTATTGTTAGACCAAGATAGCAATCAACTTTTGTAGGCATTTGTTGCACCTTTTGAGTTCCAAAAAAGCATGAGTTTGAGGTGAAGAATATATATATATATATATATATATAACAAATGGAAAAGGGAAGACTTGAATTTTTTTTCTCATCATAAAGGAAAATCGATTACATCATTGAGATAAAAATAAGAGGAGGTGCCGGTTGAGTTACAAAACTCTCAACAATTATTCACTTAATTTAACATCTATTAAAATGACACTTTTTTTATAATTTAGATGACCTTAACATCACATATCTTGGTAAATACTAGTAAATGAAATATAAATCTAATGATACCAAAATTTTTATAACTTTTTCCTAATTATTTAGGTGACCTTTTATGGTTGATATATAATAAAAGTGATATTAGTATTAGGTTAAAGTGAGAGTAATATTCCTCTTTTAAAAAAAGTGAAAGTGATATTACTTTTTTTAGTATCTCATCAAGTTATGAAAAAAGTTGCAAAAACTTTTATAAACAAGAGAAATTTATTGTTAACTTGACACAACACACAAGTCCAAATGGAATTCACTGTTAATGAAAAAATGGAATTTAGTAAAAAGACGAGTCCAAACACCCCGAAAATTATGACAACGATGATGATTCCCTCGTTGAGGTTGACCTCCAACTCCGCTACAACTTTTAGGTCTCAATTTTACGGATTTTATTTTTGTTTCTTGGTTATTTTTACTTACCAAGTTGAGCGAATTCTTGATTACTTGCTTCGAATTTTGCGTCTTTGAGTACCCAATTCTTAGTTTCTTGTTTACTTGCTTTAAATTGTGTTTCTCTAGTTAGCCAATTCTTATTTAGGTTTTTTGTTTACTTGCTATTGGTGGTTTAAAGATCATGTCTTTCTCAGTAGTACTAGCCATTTTGCAGTGTTGGGGGATTCTTGGTTGTTCTTAATTGTTAGTTTTTTTGTTTAAGGATAATTGGGGAATGTGAGCTTCCACCAGTTGGCAAATGTGTTTAAGGAACTTAGTAAAACAAGAAGAAGAAATCTTAGTCCTAAATTTTGGGGTTGGCTATGAATCCTTATCACAACAAACCAAAATTAGATACACAATCAGGAATACCCCATTGTAGTAGTGGATGAGAACTTTTTCCTAGGATAGAAAACTAAAAAACACAAGGAAAGAAGAAGAAATTTATTCTAGTAGTGGATGAGAATTTATAACCAATATACAGTTTCAAGTTGAAAGACCATGACATGTCTTTTTGTTTCAAACCATTAGAATAATAAATAAATGATTAAGTTTACAATTTTCTAATATTTTAAGCTTTTGGGATAACCAACAATTCATCATAGTATTAGAGTAAGTGATCTTGAGTTCAAATCTTATCTCTTCTTTACCTCCCATTTAAGAAATTTACAAATCACTTGTGTTGGGTCCAACATATAAGGGAAGTATAATCTCACACATTAGAGGAAGTGTTATAATAATGGTTAAATACTTAAGTTTATCATTTCCTAACTGTTTAAGTTTTTGGTATAAGTGGTAAGGTAGTTAATGTATCGTTGAAGCCTCTTATTATTGAGGCTTAATATTTTTGATTCCTAATATGCTTGAAGCCTCAGTTTTATGAAGTGAGGTTACATATTTGTTCCTTCCGTGATTGTAGATCATTGAAATTGATTGAAAATTTTTATTTGTGAAAGCCATCAACATCCACATTGTTGTTTATGGACAAAGGCATGTCTGTAGGATGTATACTAATTGATTGATATACTCCAAATATATTATGTTCACCACCGTTGAGATTGGACTAGTGGCTTGGGTTCAGGTCCTTTCCCTACTAGCAAAGTAGTAGTGCTCTTTATACTTCATAAAAATGAGGTTTTGCCCGAGGGAGGTAGGGGGTGTCACTATTCCCACCTAACCCTTTTTTTCACCAAAATAATGACAATAATAAATATTATGTTCTTTTTCTTTCTATCAATTGACACTTTTGACACTAACTCACTTCTTGGAAATATACAGCTTACATCTATGTTTATTTGGCTCTCAACAGTATCTTTACTCTTATTTTCTTCTTTCATTTGCTTCCTTTGTATAATTTTGCATTTAATCCGTTCATAATTAAGTTTGAGATATGATACTCAACTAGTATTCAGCATTGACACCATTGTGAAACCTCTTCCGCATGCAGTGACCTACAATGATTCCTACAACTTGAACTTCTTCACATGCATTTTCACTCAGTTCTTTGGTGAGTTTTGATTTCTTTGTGCCTTTTATGGCTATCAGATAAAATATGGTACAAATTCTATAGAACATGTCAACAATGTCGCTCTTAATTAGTTTTGATGATTCCTTTTTCTAGTCTTTCTTTGCAGCTTCCGTTTTTGCTCTCTCCCCTTCTTTTTTTTTTTTTTTTTTTTTTTTTTTTTTTTTTTTTTTTTTAATTTTCTTTCTTTCACCGAACCTAGAGTTGCGAAATTTTGCATCATAATGAGTATGCTTGTGGAGTGTCTGAACCTTTTTCAATGTGTCTGTGGCTATCAAGTCTACAACTTCACTGGAAGTTACAATTGGCTTGACTTTTACATCTTTTCGAAGGATCGAGAAATATAAATTCAAGGGCATGGTCCTGTCTCATTTTCTCTCAAAAAAAGTATACGATTAGCAAATTACTAAAGATATTAAAAATCAATTGGTTTAGAGAGATCCTCAATGTCCAATCAAGTATTTTACTATGAATTTTTTTTTTCAAACTTGGAATTGGTTGACATTTCACCTGAATCTATATCTTGGTTTCGATCATTTTAAACAATAGCTATCTTGGTCTCATGATTGTACCCAAGTTCTTTGAAAGCTAAAGGATTATGTCATATGATCAATCTTTTGTTGCATTTCCCTTCCATTAATGAATTGATGAGTGTTACAGACTAGTTGGTTTTGATGTGTAACAAGTTTATGTGATTTGTTGCATTGTAAATCTAGAAGGTATAGCAAATGACCAAAAATTGTTTGGGATAAAATGAAAAGAGAAAGCTCATCGTGTTCATTGAAAGAGAGAGGAAAAGAAAGAGGGGTGGGAGGATTTTGAAAGGGAGACCTTATTTTAAGATGAAAAAAAAGGCAGTTGAAGACAATATTACTGATCTAGATGTAACCATTTTTAAAAATAAATAATAATAACATAAGATTGAAAATGTAATCTAAAATTCAGTGGGAACCCCCATCTTCAAAATTCTTGACTTTGCAAATGGATTCGCGTCATGAACTATATGAAGGTTTCAATCAGTTCACTAATGACTTTTCCCCCTCTAAGCACTAATGAGACTTCTCAATACATTATCAAGTGTTGTGAATTCTCTACATCTACTTATGTTCCTTGGTTGAAACCAAAAGCTCTTGTTAACATAGCAAATAACATTCTTGAAAGGACAAGACGCTTTTGCCCTATTTCCTTTTGAATTGGAAGTTTGGAACTCATTAGGCAATTTTCATCTTTCCATTAACAAACAAGAGAAGCTATTCTAAACTTCATTTCCCTTCTTATCATTAACCTTCTAAGCCTTTTAAGCACAATTTTTCTACTGGAAATTTATATAATGTGACTCAAAAGTTTTTCTAATGTAAAATACATAACTCATTAGACAATCTGCGTCATGAGCTATGTATGTTACTCAGCTAGAGTCATTAGATGGTTAAGTCAATTGCTCTTATTTGCTTTAACAGGAGAATGAAAAGGAATTTTCACACGAAGAAACAAATCTCTTATGTAATGTCCTAAAATGTTAATGATTGCACACAAACATATGCCCAAGGCATAAATTAGTCCAAAAAAGGTATAAAGATAACAATTTTTTTCCCGGTTTGATTTTTGGATACAATAATGCCAGAATGGTTGACTAGTAGTAGAGTCCAAAAATCTATATATATCTAAATGTCCTAAAATGTTAATGATTGCACACAAACATATGCCCAAGGCATAAATTAGTCCAAAAAAGGTATAAAGATAACAATTTTTTTCCCGGTTTGATTTTTGGATACAATAATGCCAGAATGGTTGACTAGTAGTAGAGTCCAAAAATCTATATATATCTAAAAGCTTAAGCCACCTCACCCTCTACGTCACTGCCACATCATTATTGTTTTTCATATTTATTTTTTACCTTTAATTTTTTTGACAATATTATATATATAAATATATATATATATATATATATATATATAATGGCTTTACAAATTCATCTTAGGTTGTTTTAACTTTACATATTCACCTCCTTTAATTTTGATATTATAACTTAGTATTGCCTATACATATTTCTCTTGGACGGTTTTAACTTTACATATAATTTTGTCTATTTATCTTCCTTTATTTTGACTTTTCTTATTCTCATCTTCTTACTATAAATTTGTTACTCTCTCCCATTTTATGTATACTTTCCCACACAAAAATGTTATTTCTCACCCTCCCTCCCTCTCTCTCTCTCTCTCTCTCTCTCTCTCTCTCTCTCATTTTTTGTTGGATTTTTTTTTATGAGGTTTTTACTCCCATTGTTTTATTATTGACTAATTTATATGTGTTATTTGATGCAAGTATTTGTTTTATCATTTTATTTACAACACAAAATAGTTTTAATGTTGTTGACTAGATTTAGGGAAAAATCATATTATAATATGTCCATATTTTGTGTTGTTGACAAGTTTTAGTTTATTTGAAAAATAGCAGGATAGTTTAGACAATACAATGAAGAATAGTTAATGCAGTTGAAAAAGATGGTATTTGTGCAATTTCCTTTCATTATTTGTAAATATTTTGTTTAACAAATTAGCAGCAAATTGTTATGTCTCTATTATATGATATTTTTAGATGCTTGAGTAATTGTTTTAAGCATTTACAAATATTTTGTATTGTTCATATTCCTTATCTCATTTGTGTATTCTTTGAGATTTTTAAGAAAAAAAAATTCAATTTTGTGTTTAAAATTATTTATTTATCTACTCATTTTTCATATGTTGGATTACGTGTTAGATTAGATTATGATAGTATTAACACAATACTTCTTATTTTTACAAAAAAAATTCTCTAAATTTCCCTTTTGTACTTTTGGTTACATCATTATATATAAAGTTATAACCAACACTTTTTTTTCTTGGGAATAATGACATATTTCGATTGTGTCACTTCAAAATCTTATTAAAAATTTTGAATTTGATTATGCATTAGAGCATTCCCATTAGCTCTCTCAAAAAAAATGTCATTTTAACACACCAAAAACCCACTTTATCATTTTAGCACATCATTTTACAACATCTCATTTATCAGATGTTCTATACTTCAATTCTATACATTAAAATAATTTTTACTACACATTAAAATAATATATTTTCTCAAAACCCAATAATATACAAAAACACAGTCCCGGCAGTCACCACCATCCAAGAACCAAGAACCACCGCTACAACCACCGCCACAACAACCACTGCTACAACCACAATCATCGGTCCTCCAACAAATTCCAAATCCAAAAACCTCAACAAAACCCCACCATACACTGATACACAGCACAACCCACCACCACCATACCCAAGCACAGCCCACCACCACCACCCACAGGTAAAACCCACCACCACCACCCACAGGTAAAACCCACCAGCCGCCACCACCACCCAATACTACTTTTAAAAAAAATCTCCAAAATCAACACAAAACTATCCCAAAAAAAAGAGCTTGAAAAAGAACCAACTCACCCATAATCACAATCACATGGAATCCACAAACGAAGGGAAAAAAATAAAGAGGGAGATCAGAATCAGAGATCTCCACGGCGATGGCCTCATCAGCAAGGCTAAACTCCACGGCGAGGCCGAACTCCACATTGACGGCCGATCTCAATGGCAACGGCCTAGGCAGAGAAAAAAAAAGACAGAGAAGGAGAGTGACAGGGGAAAAAAAAAAAAAAAAAAAAAGATAGAGAAGGCGTGGAGAAAGTGACAGAAAAGAAAAAAGGGGAAAAAAAAAAAAGCAAGAAAAAGGGAGAGGTGGAAGTTCTGGAGAAAGAAAGAAGAAGAAAAAAAGAAGGAAAAAGGTGAACTGAGAAGCTGAATTAGGCGGAGAAAGAAAGAAGAAAAAGAAAGAGAGAGAAGAAAGAGTCATAAATGAAGAGAGAGGAATAGAATAAAAAAATATTTTTTTTCATAGAACATCTGTCTGTACCGTTCTAAAAATAGAACGGTACTGTTTACGTATGCTAAAATTTATAGGATATAGAACACCTCATGAGAAGGATTTTTTGGTGTTTGGTGTGCCAAATGCCAAATATTTGGCATTTGGCACACCTGATGAGGATGCTCTTAGATATTTGGCTTGATCACATCACGATTGAAATGTTTTACATATTCAGAAGAAGAAGTTTGACTTTGATGTGATTTTTATTTTTCCCTTTCTCTTTTTGAATTGTAATTTTTGTTGATTTTTTTTTATAAGTTTTTTGGTGTTTTTGATTGTACTGTAGATACAATTGGATTTGAAAAAGTTTTTTTTTTTAAACTTGAAAAAGTTTTTTTTTTTAAACTTGAAATTTTTTTTTTTAAACTAAAAAAAAAAAATCATATTTTATATACTTTTTAATGATACACAAAATGTTATAAATAATTTTTATTAATAAATTAATATTTTTACTACTTTTGAATTCTCATGAAAAATTGTATTGCTTTCATTTTGGTACGAAAAAATTATATATATTACATCTGTAATTATTCCTATAATAAATAAAAATATGATTATGAAATACATTATTATTTATTAAATTAGTCTAAACTGCAAAAAATAAATTTAATGAGATCATCCTAAAAATATTATCACGCGGAGCACACGGGTCCGCGACTAGTGTCTATAAGACTTGAAAGAAAGAGTAGCTAGGGCCCCAAGATCTACAGTGACTCTCTTATGCACAACATACATAACCACTAGCGTTGTCCAACTTCCATGCACTTATGGTCTTCAATCAGCACAACAATTTGCCAAGGAACTTTCTTCCTCAAAAAGAGCTCCTCCACTCTAGATCTTGTTGAAATAAGTATGCAAAAATCAAGCTGTATAGCCTCAGTTAATGCTTTTTGCACAACCAGGCATCTAGTTGCATGCCATGTGGTCGCATAAGGAAGAACTGCAACAACTTGCCATCACATGAAATGGCATCCATATGGAAGAACTGCAATAGCCTACCATCGCATGATTTGGCTTCATAGCGAAAACCACCCTATCCACACCATCTCTGCTAGTGTCCCTCAATTGTCAGCAACATCCACAACTGGATACACTTGCCTTGGTACTTTCCTGCAGTTACTCTGATCTACCTGTTGTGCAATAGAGACTTGTACATACCTGCAAAACAAAGCATTATCTCTTCTTAAGCACACTCTTTTGCACCCTTAAACATCAATCTATAAAAATTTGGATCCTCCATCCATTGTGCCAACCACTACTTCAAAGAGCAAGGAGAAATTAACTCAATTCCAAGGCCTAAATCTAATCCCAACAAAATAGCCTAAGCACTTCAAGGAGAAATTTGCTTTGATTTTTTACCTTCCGCTACCACAGCTGAATTGTTGAAATTATGATGGGGAACATCCAAGTCCTCACAAGGAATGATGCTGGTGTTGCTACTCTGAACCATAGTTCGGTTGAGTTCTTCTATGTCTTTCTTGTATATCATTCGGAACCTGCATTTCTTCACCTCCTTTCTTGAATCACCCCGGGTATCAATTTTAATGCCAATCTGACTCAATTCATTTGCTTCACATTGTTGGAAACATTTTAGTGAATAAACAAGTTTTGATACAGAAATAATATCTCAAATAATTAGCAAGAACATAAAATAAAAATGAGTTTAGAACAATCTCACAATGCTATAGAATCACATCACGAAAGAGTTGTCCTTAAAGGTTGATTTGTGCCACTCAAAGTAAAACTTGGTGCGATTGGTTCTCTTGGCCAAACAACCCCCCAGGATTAGACTATTGCGTCGACCTTTGTGATGTACGCACTTCCACTCACAAAAGGTTTAAGAACAACCCTCTATTGCCTTTCCTTAAAACAAATATTCTTGTAGAAAAAATATGTGGGAGAGAAAGATAGTAGATTTGTGTATTTCTAAAATATAGAGTAGTAAAAAAGACCCCTTTAGAAAGTGTGTTATGATGAGTATTATATAGGCTACTTATGAAGATAATAGTCTATAGTTATTGGTTACTAATAACCCTTAAAAGCCCAACGGCTATATTATCAATTATTGCCTAACGGCTATTTTTCTCATAATTGCCCAACGACTATTTTACTCATAAATTTCCAACAGCTAGAAAATAAATAAGAATAAAAGTGTTTGGAACACACTCCCACACCAACACACATTCGTTCAGTAATTTTATGTCCTCCTCCTCCTCGAAGTATTGAGGAAGCAAATAAAATAGCCAAATATGATATGTTAATAAACCATCTGAAAATAAACCACCTATTAATAATTGATCAAGCATTAGATCACTGCCTACTTTAGTAGACATTACTTTTCCATTTGCTATGAATTGACAATCTGGTGGATATTTGAGAAGAGAAGAAAATACAACGCAAACAGCAATCCCCATCCAGTCATCACACAAATGTGAAGAAGGTTCTTTTATATTCACTTCAGCCCCAACACTTTGATAGATAAACCACTTCGGTATTACACTTCCAGGAATAAACATATCATATCTCCAATTGAATATGTCATATCTACTATGATGAGACAATCCCTAAAACAAACAAAGTAGGTTGTTTATAAAATACAGAGAGAGAGAGAGAGAGAGAGAGAGAGAGAGAGAGAGAGAGAGAGAGAGAGAGAGAGAGAGAGAGAGAGAGAGAGCTGATGGTGCTTTCTTATTACTGCCAAAAAAATGTCAATGAAATCTTGATTGTTAGCCAGTTTATAGCAATTTGGAAGATAAAGTCGTCCCTTACAAGAAGAATTAGGTTTTTGGAGATCTCGTACGTTTCCAGTGAGGTACAACCATCTCCTGAAATTACTACAATATCTATTGGAAGATTTGGCAATGATCGAAGACTCGTGCAATCCATAAAATATATATATTCCAACTTACATAGTTGACTGATGTTATCAGGAAGACAAATAAAACTATTCTCACTTAGATCTAATGTTTCTAAAGAGAATAAGCAACCAATATCATCAGGGATTGCGTTGAGATTGTAACCACGTAGATTCAATGTAGTCAAAGAACACAAACCTAATAGGAAGGACAATCCCATGGGATCTGTAATTTTTGGCCTTGAATAGTTAAATGATGATAACCCCATACATCCATTGAAAGAGAGCACTTTAAGATTTTTTAAGAGACCAATGGAAGAAGGCACCTCTCTTATTGCAGTTTCGCTCACATCCAGCTCCTCTATACTTTCAACGTTCCCCACATTCTTTGGCAGTCTCTCAAGTTTTGAGCATCCAGAAATATTCACGTCTTTAAGCAACTTCAAATTAAAAATGTTGCTTGGCAGACATGTAAGACTTTTGCAATATCTTACATTCAATAAAACAAGGCTAGTCAAATGCCCAATTGATGTGGGTAATTTAGTAATAGCAGTTCCACCCAAATGAAGCTCTAATACACATTGCATGTTTTCTCCAAATTCTGGAATCTTTTCTAGTTTTGAGCAACCAAAAAGAATAAGAACCTCAAGAGACTTCATTTCAAACTTGCTTGGAAGAGTTTTGACATTTACACAGCCTTGTAGATTGAGAAGAGTAAGCCTATTATGAACCAAAGTTGAAGGGTGAATCTCACGTAAATTTAAACAATCTTCAAGAACCATTTCCTTAAGATTTGGGACTCTGAGCAAATCAGGGGTTTCTTTAAGGTTTGTAGAACCATTCATTTGGATGATTTGCAACTTCTCAAAAGACTATTAAAAGCAACCAAAAAAAAAAAAAAAATGAACAATTAGCTTCATCAAATCCCTACAATTTAATGGAACTTAAATACAAATAAGAACAAGGATGCTTAAATTACCTTTGCTCCTTTCCAAAGTTGTTCAATGTAGCTTCCATACATGTAAAGTTCAACAAGCTCATTTGATTGGAAATTTAATGGCAAAGATTTTGAAGGGTACCCTTTCCACTCAAGAAATCTTAAGCCAATAGGAAGATGTTTGGGTTCATGGAGAAGCTGAACATTTCTAATTATGAACAGTTTAAGATTATGCATCTTTGAAAAAGATTCAGGATTCGAACATGCCTCTTTTGATTCAGGCAACTTTAGGACTATGCCTTGAATTGCTTCTGTTCCCTAATAATCATGAACAAAAAGGATTAGAGAATTGCAAAATGTATGATTACCAAAGCTACTCTGAATTGAACTTTTTGAATAATATGATAGGGTATATGTTCAAGTTTTCTATATAACCTCTTACCGTATTATTTGTTAGTACATTGTTAATGTCTCCAAATGACCACAAAATGCTACACTTTCCAGGTTCTTTGGGGCACTCTTCATGAACTATTTTCCTACCTATTTCTTGTAGTAAATCATGCATCCACACTCTAAGGTGATTCATTTTTATTAGAGATTTATCAACCAGAAACTATAATCCAACATCAGGGTAAAGGCCAAGATAATCTAGTTTCTTTACTACACTATTTTTGTACCCATGATTAAAGAAACATGCAATATATAGGAATATTTTTTTCTCAGTTTCGTGTAATTCATGATAACTTATTTTAAGTACATGGAGAATTGAGGGTTTAGGGAATTCTTTAAGCCTAAGTAATATACTTTTACAATGATCGATGCTTCTATTAAAGAAGAGGGAACCCAAAATCTCAATAGCTAAAGGAAGGCCTTTAGTATATTGTACGACATCTTTGGATAGCTGTAAATAATCTTCGGGAGGGCGGTCTTTTTTAAAAGCTTTCAAACTCAAAAGATGAAGAGCTTCACCATCACTCAATCCTTCAGCTTTGAATATTTCATCTACTTCAAGTATACATAGTAAATGCTTATCGATCCCTTGTTGTTATGATAACTCTACTGCCAGAACCAAACCAATTATGCTTCCCAACCAACTTTTTCAACTGGTCTAATTGATTTACATCATCAACAATGAGAAGAATTCTTTTATGATGTAATCTATTCTTGATCACGAAAACTCCCTCGTCATCCTTTCATTTAATATTTTTCCAATAAGTTGTTGTTGCAATGGAATTAAACCATCTTTTTCACAAACCTCCCTGACATTACAAAGAAAGCAACAACCTTCAAACTTGTTCGAAACCCTACGAAAAACAACTCTAGCAAGAGTTGTTTTACCTATTCCCCCCATCCCCCAAACCCCTATAATGCGAACATCATCAGACCCTATAGCCAAACATGACTCCAATTCCTTCACTCAAGATTCTATTCCTACTAGGTCTTCAGTATCTTCTAAGAATTCATAACTCAATATTTGCCATAACTCCCCCACATTATTTTGGATAAGTTGTGCCTCAGACTTGCAATGAAGAGAGAATGATATCTAGTGACTACCACGCACAAATAGGACCAAAAAAGAAAGTAGACATCCAATGTTCTATTCTGTTGGTTAAATCAAGAATAAGTAAATAACTTGGTGCAAGAGAGATTTGAAAGAAATACAAAATGTAAATTAGTTAGATCAAGTAAAAATAAAAATGAAGTGTGAACATCTATGTTGCTTTACTTAAAGTTCAAAACAAGGCTTAAGATAAGAAGAGTATTTATTTGAAGTTTGAACATCTAAAAGCAAGTAATATATCAAATTGGATTACCTATCTTGTAGGTGCCACCCTTTGAGATTTGCCACTTCTAATGCAGCTCTTCATGTTTGCACTTTCTCTATATTGTCCTTGAAGCGTTCTTCATGTTTAAAAAAGGCTTGGGCAAAGGTGCCTGTTTGTTTTCGTACATCAGATGGGTTCACATCATAAAATATTGGCAAAACAGTCGTGGTCGTCTCTTTCAAGCATCCAATTATCTTTGTAAGTTCATCCAAGCACCATGTTGATGACGCAAAGTTTCTTAAGAGAATGACAATTGCAAATCTCGATTCTTTTATTGCTTTCAAGAGCTTTGGGGAAATAGATTTTCCTATCTCAAGATTTTCCTCGTCTCTAAAGGTAATTATGCCCCTTATTTTCAAAGCAACATATAAGTGGTCTGTAAAACTAGTGCGGGTGTCCTCACCTCTAAAACTAAGAAAGACATCATATTTCCACCGAGGTGTTGAAGATGAAAATGATGACGAAGAGGAGGCCTTCTGAGAGCTAATGGAAGACATTGGAGATATGTTGGCGGCAAGTATTGAACTACAATAAAGAAAAATAAATAAATAAATAAAAGAGGTAGTTTTCAATTAAAATTGACAGAACAAGTAAAAGAAAAAAAAATTAGAGAAAAAAGGAATGATTTGATATGGATCTTTTTTTTTTAGGAGGGAGTGAAAGGATAGAATAAAAGAGATGGACGTGTATAAAGTGAAAGCTTATGGATTTGAGAAATGAATTTGCAGCAGTGATTGTAAAGCTCAAAAATATCTTAGAAACAACACATGATTCAATTCCTATTATATAATTGCTTTTTTAATAAAGGAATGACTATTATTTTTTCTTTTGTTTGCGAGTATGTGAAAGAGAGACTAAAGACATTAATAAAATAAACTAAGGTCACAACAATCTTTCAACTACACCCAATTTGCTAATTACCTCGCACCATTTAATTTTGTTAAAAAAATAATAGTAAGAAAAAAAAAAAAAGCCAGCGTCAGTGATCCTAGCCTTGCTGGGCATTCACATCCTCTATTTTCAGTGAATTCAACATTTTTTTGTTTGTTTATTTTTTAAACAAAGTGGATAACTCAGGGTATTATGATTATTATTTTTGCAGAAATTTATTTAACTAACGTTAAATCATTACAAAAGCATCCTCTGTGTTTGTAATTTAACAATCACAGTTCGTATAAGACTAGACAAATTCAGATGCTATAGAACAAAAAGGTCAAAGCCCAGGAAAAAAAAAATCTGTATGTTCCTCCTCCCCTTTCCCTCTGCTTTCTCATCATCCAAAAGAGAAATCGAAACATATAAATAAATATAAAAAGAATGAAAGAAAGAAATAAAACAGAAAATTCACACAAAACATTGTATAAGAGAATAGATAGGACCTTGAGGATGCGAGTAGGCTTGAACGATCTGGTGGTTGAAAAAACTTTGTGTGTGCTCAGTTTGAGAGAGAAAAAAAAAATAGAGTGACAATAATTGAAGAGAAACACTATTATAGTTAAAGTTGGAGAGTTAAGGAAAGTTGTATGAACTATGAAGCTTCGTCATTGGAATTGCTTTTACTCGTGGGACCGAATAATTCATCTTTGTTTGATTTTAGTTTATTGGCTTTTTTTTTTAGTTGGAAGATTCCTCTCCAGTATGTTCAATAGTCTACAGAGCAAACGAAGAGCGGAGGAAAAAAAGAGTGAGTACTTTGCCCAGTGTAATGATGAAATAGGACACACCATGTGAGTCATCCACCATTATTAAGCTCACTTTTCTTGACTTCTGTATATCTTATTTTTACTGTTCAATTATGCTTTTAAAAAGCTGGTGGCGCTTGGAAATGCTTTAGAGCATTTGCTGGAGGTATATTGCTATATTGCTATAATTTAGCTCCTCAAATACTAAAATGATTCTCTAACAGTGGAGCTAAATCTATTTTTTTTAGCTCCATTGCTACCGTGCATATCTATAGATAGATGTGCACTGTTCATGAGAGCTAAAAAAAATTATTTTATTCTACCGGCCCAATTATCTATATATTACTAAAAGTTGAAGCGTAACGTTTAATGTTACTATTCTCACGTTGCGCTACATCAGCTGCTATGTCATTATTTTTTTTCTTTTCTTTTTTAAAATATAATTTGTCCTACAATTTTAAAATGGTTTTTACAATTTTCAACCCTATAAAACAACTCACTACTTATTTATTTACTTCCACTATCACCCTATAATAAATCCAACCCACTACTTATTTATTTACTTCCACTATCACCTTATAATGAATCTGTATAATTAATCTAACCCACCTCTTATTTATTTAGTTCCACTATCAAGCTCAACCCAAAGCCTTTTCAGTTCAGTTTTAAGATTTTGTGTGAGCCTTTTCAGCCTAAAGGAAGGAAAAAAAAAAAAAAAAACACTACTTATTTATTTACTTCCACTATCACCTTATAATAAATCTATATAATTAATCAAGTTCACCTCTTATTTATTTAGTTCCACTATCAAGCCCAACCCAAATCCTTTTCAATTCAGTTTTAAGGTTTTGTGTGAGCATTTTCAGCTTAAAGGAAGAAAAAAAACAAAAAAACAAAAAAACAAAACGTTGAAGCCTTTCAAGCTTTAAGGTTTTGTGTGAGCCTTTTCAGCTTAAAGGCAAAAAAAAAAAAAAAAAAAACAACAACAACAACGTTGAAGCTTTCAAGCTTTAGGGTTTTTTTTTTTTTTTTTTTTTTCAATTTTCTTATAATTGTTTTTAACATTTATTAATTTTTTTAATATTTATACTTCTCCAACCTTTCTCTCTCCCTTACCATTTCATCTTCCCACTACTTCTTCAATTTTTCTCTCTCCTTTACCTTTTCAACTCCCCCTACCCTCTACATTAATATCATTCTTCTTTTTTCCCTTCATCTTCCTTTATTTTTGTCTCTTTTTATTCACATCCTCTTACTATAAATTTGTCACTGTCTCTTCTATTCTATGCATAGTTTTCCCTCACAAACCTCTCTCTCTAAATTTTTTGGTGGATTTTTTTTTCTTGCATCTCTACTTTAGGTTGATAATTTTTTATATTCTTTAAAACTTTATTTTGGGTTAATGCGATTTAGTTTTGTTTTTTAAATTGTGATTTAGTTTTGTTTTTTAAATTGTTGTTGTTGTTTTTTTTTTTATTTTTTTATTCTCTTTGATTGTTAAATGTCATCCTATTGCGTTCTAAAGAATTAAATATAGCATATAAAAATATATTATTATTCTATTACATAGCATGATTTGGATAATTTAGTATTTATTCTATTACATAACATGATTTTTTATAGTGCTCAATTTAGATGTTAAACTATGAGATTTTACTAATTTTTATTTATTTTCTAATCCTTTGTGGTGGACAAAGTACTCTTAATAGTTGTATTAGAAGTACTCTATAATGCCATTTATTTAAAGAAAAGCAAAGGTTAGCCAAACAAAAATAATCGGATAGGTGACAAATTTTAACTTTTGCAATTTTATTTTTATTATTATTATTTTATAACAATGCATGTATAGAAATTTAATTCTTAGATTTTGCTAATAATTGTTTATTTGATAATATGTTTTGGGCAGCCGAAATTATAATTTCTACAAAGAAAATAACCTTAATAGATTATCAAAAATAAAATTTTATCCTAATATTGGTTCAATTAATCATTGTTAAGTTTTATTAATTTTTTTGGTTTACGTTTTTTTGGTGTTTTGGACTGTTCCTATATTACATTTATGATTGTTCCTATAATAAATAAAAATATAATTACGAAATACATTACTCATTATTAGATTAGTTTAAATTGTAAAAAAAAAATAATAATAATAATAAAACCACTATAAAAATAATTAT
Organism: Quercus lobata; assembly: GCF_001633185.2. NCBI lineage: Eukaryota > Viridiplantae > Streptophyta > Magnoliopsida > Fagales > Fagaceae > Quercus > Quercus lobata. The sequence goes on along the minus strand of NC_044908.1, from coordinate 9,652,935 downwards.
CACGCGCAATGCGTGGGTTCGCAGCTAGTTTTATTAAAAACCCACACCTTGCCTCTCTCTCTCTCAGACTTAGTCACTCCATCTTTCAGCTCTCATCTCATCTCTCAAACTCTCTCAACGTTGTGCTCCGGTCGTTGGGTCATGGTTGTGCTCTAGCCTCGTGGATCGAAGTGGCTTTCCGTGGATCATGGTTGTGCTCCGGCCTCGTGGATCGAAGTGGCTTCCCTCACCTCCACTCCGCCGCTGGGTCGTGGTTGTGCTCCGGTGTGCGTTGGTATCGAGGTTGAGATTGGTATGTGGTTTCGATGTTTAGGTAGCTAGATTTGGGTTTTTGTGGGTTTTGGCGTTTGGGTTGCTAGATTTCAAGGGTCACGGTGGAGATGGTGGTGGTGGTGGGTCGTATTGACATGGGTTCGATTTGTGATTTATGGGTCCGTTTTGTGATTTATGATTTGTGGCTGTGGGTTTGTTTTGTGGTGGCTATGGGTTTATTGGTGATGCTGTGTTGGTGCCTTGGTGGTGGTTGTGCTGCATTTTTTTTTTTTGGTTTGTGATTGATGATTTTGCTTGGTCTGGGTTGAGGAAAAAGATTGGAGATTTGGGTTGGGTTTTTTTTTTTTTTCTACTATGGACTGGTGGCCGGTGGTGGTGGTGGTGGTGGTGGGTGTGGCTGATGGTTGAGGTGGTTGTGGTTGGTGTTGTGGTTGTTTTTTTGGGTAGTGGAATATATTATTTTATTATAGTGGTTATATTATTTTATTGTGATGTTTATATTATTTTATTATGTTGAAAGCTAAAATAGATCCACTGCTGCAGCATGTATGTAAGTAAAATAAATAAAATAACTTTTGGTGGAGATAAAAAGCTAAATTTTTAGCTCCACTACTGTGAATGCTCTAAGTACCCAAATTTATTTTATTTACTTAATAGCCACATTTTTCCTTTTAGGTTCGGCATGTTATAGGCTTGGCATTTCCATGGGATCTTTGAGAAAATATCCAGTTAAGAGTATCCACAACAGATGTTCTATAAAAAATGTCATTTTGACACACCAAAAACCTACTTTATTATTTTAGCACATCATTTTACAACATTCCATTTATCAGATGTTTTATCATTTAATTCTATACATTAAAATAAGTTTTTTTTTTTTTCTTTCTATTGTGAACTGGTGGCCGGTGGTGGTGGTGGTGGTGGTGGGTGTGGTTGTGGCTGTGGCTGATGGTAAAGGTGGTTGTGGTTGTTTTTTTGGGTAGTGGGATATATTATTTTATTGTAGTGATTGTATTATTTTATTGTGATGTTTATATTATTTTATTATGTTGAAAGCTAAAATAGATCCACTGCTGCAGCATGTATGTAGGTAAAATAGATAAAGTAACTTTTGGTGAAGTTAAAAAACTAAATTTTTAGCTCCACTGCTGTGAATGCTCTTAGTACCCAAATTTATTTTATTTACTTAATAGCCACATTTTTCCTTTTAGGTTCGGCATGTTATAGGCTTGGCATTTCCATGGGATCTTTGAGAAAATATCCAGTTAAGAGCATCCACAGCAGATGTTCTATAAAAAATGTCATTTTAACACACCAAAAACCTACTTTATTATTTTACCACATCATTTTACAACATCCCATTTATCAGATGTTTTATCATTCAATTCTATACATTAAAATAATATAATATCTTCTCCCACCAAACATCAAGAAAGAGAGAGAAGAGAGAAAGTCAAAAAGGATGAGAGAGAAATGAATAAAAAACTTTTTTTTTTTTTTTAGCATTCTTGTCCGTACCATTCCAAAATGGAACGGTACTGTTCACATGTGGCAAAAATTATGAGATTTGGAACATCTCATAAATGAGGTTTTTTGGTGTTTGGTGTGCCAAATGTGCCAAATATTTAGCATTTGACACATCTGGTACATTTGCTGTGGATGCTCTGTAATTCCTAATCATCCACAAAATCATTCATCAGACCCATAAATTGCCTTACTCACTATGCTTGTCTAGGCCCAAATGTGACTATCCCAAACATAGTTGAGACCCAATTGTGCAAGAAGTTTGCCCCAATGACCTTGTAAGTGAACATCTTAAATAGAAAAAGGACACGTAAGGCCCTTCTAACATTTAATTAAAGTTAGGCCCTTGGGACAACAATATCCATCGATTTCCCTCTAATAAAAAGATATTCCATGCATCTATAGATGTATTGCCCATTTCACATTGGGGTGGGGCAATACAAGCACCCGATACATGGTTTAATACCACCTCCTCTTCAACCCTTAACTACATGGTAGAAAACAGAAATATGAACTTTATTTAACCACTAAACCATATAATTACAATATAATTATCCTAAATCTAAAGGTATTTCATGGGAAAAAATGGCGAAAACCATAACAAATTACACTAGTTTTGCTACGACTCACCACATATCATTACAATATAATTATCCTAATAAATCCATAGGTATTCCATTTGAAAAAAAATACTAGAACCACAACTTTTTGCCATGTGGCAAGTTGTGCTGGAAGTTGTGTAATCTGTTGCAATAGGTGGACTTAAATAAATAGAAAGCTTAACCATAAAATTGATAAAATGAAGAGGATTCTATAATGAGACGCGTTAGAATTCAATGGGCTTAAATAAATTTTTTCCTCTAGAAAAAAATTAATAAAAAATTAGCTCAGAATCCACTAAGTTAAAACTATGATTTACTTTTCTTCTTTTTTTTTTTCATCTAATCTTTTGACTTTCTTCATAAGGGTTTTAGGTTCAAATTCCGAAACATCTCATGAATAGAATCCTCTACATTTCATTAAGTGGCTCATTAACTAATTATTAATACAATTTGATAATATTTATTAAAAATTTTATCAATTTTGCTTAAAATTTTCAATTAATTCGAGGATATACTACTATTAGTGTTTAGTTTACTCAACTCAACTGCCAAGAGCCAGTATTTTCAACAGAAACCTTCAAATCTTTCTTCCCTCATTATAACTATTGAAATTATATATATTTAAAAAAAATGTTTACTCAAATGGACAGTTATAAAAACACCACTAATCTACTTCTCCTAAAAAAAAAAAAAAAACCACTAATCTACTATTAATTGTCACATAAACCACCAAATCCACCGTCAAATATTCAAAATGACACGTATACCCATTCTGTTAGTCTAAATTACCACCAAAAAAAGAAAAATAGTATGGAGTAGCTCTATTTCCACTCTTTCATTTTCCGCTATTTCTAGAGCACAAAGAGATCAGCTTGATCCTTTAATTTTCAATCGTACACTCATAGAAATTACAGGTATTAATTATTTTATTCATTCTTTTCATTTTTTTTATATTTTTTAAAATAAAAATTTTGGTAGAATTTAGTTTTTTTTTTTTTTTTTTCACGTTACATTTGGTTACTTAGAAAACCAAGGAAAATTAAATAATTGAAAAGGAAAAATAGAGTGTTTGATTTTAAATCTTGTGCCTTTATTTTATTTTTTTGTTGTTTTTTGAAAGAATGAGAAACTAAGAGTTAATCATGATCGTGTGTAATAGGTGTTGTATTGGCAATTAAACGGTGCTTTTTAGTTGAATTTGTTGTGTAGATCTTGGAAGTAGTGTGTTTGTACATGCAAATTGGAGTTGCATTAGGATGTGTTTGGTAGCTGAGAAAAGCAATTAATGAAAAGTGAATCATATAAAGGAAAATAATTGATTTGAGGAGTTTGATTGTTTTCTTTATTTGCTGATTTGGTTTTGTGATTTCAATGGTGCTTGGCTTTTGTTTTTGTGATTTGATTCCATTCTTGAGCTTATTTTCTGTGATATGGATATTCGTTTCATTGTTCAAGTTTTATTGGTTTCCTTCCTCTCTGTTTGGTAGCCAAGAAAATTGAGGAAAAGAGAAGGAAAGTAAAAGAATTGAATTGAGGAAAGAACCTTACTATTTGACTTGTTTGGTTTTGTGATGTAAGTAGAATGAAAATGATAGAAATGTGAATATAATCTTCTTGGCTTCATTATTATCGGCTTGGTTGCTGAGAAAGTTGAGGAAAATAGAAGGAAGTCAAAGAATTGAATTGAATCTTAGTTTGAGTTGTTTGGCTTTGTATGTATGTTAAATGAAAAGGAGAATAAGTTTATATATTGGTTAGCTAAATGATTAGAATAGGCTCACTAATCGCTATTGTGAATTTTCATTTGGATTGCAATGGGGTTACTCATATTTATAAGTATTTTAGTTTATTTAAAATTCGTGCTCATGGGTCTTAAAAATTGGTTGATCCCCAAGTAGAAAACTTGTATTGAAAGTCCTTTAGCATAAGTTTTGTAGCTAAAAACATGGAGGAATATATATAATATAGAAATTTGAATTTTTTAGAATCTTATTTTAGTTGTTTTTGTTTCCCGAGGACTGAAAAATAACTAAATACATAAATTAAGTGCTTAATGTGGAAGCACCATAATCTAACATGAAAATGGATGGTTCACTTGTTCAGCAATTGATTGAAACTTTTCTTAAATTTTGTTCTGACTTTTCAGTTGAAGATTTTTTTTTTTTTTTTGGATGAACAAAAGGCAGTTGAAGACATTATTACTGATTTTAGATGTAACCATTTGTGAAAAATGAGATGTAACCATTCTAAAAAAAATGAATAATAATAACTGAAGATTGAAATGTAATTTAAAATTCAAAATTCTTGACTTTGCAAATGGATCATGAGCTATATAAGGGTTTCAATAAGTTCACTAATTATATTTCTCAATACATTACCTAGTATCGTGAATTCTCCACTGCTGTTTACGTTCCTCGGCTGAAACCAAAAGCTCATGTTATGTAACATAGCAAAAATTCACTACTGCATGCTTGAAAAGACTAGATAGTTTTTCCTTAGATCCTTTTTAAATTAGAACTCATTATGTAATTTTCATCATTACATTAACAAACAAAAGAAGCTATTCTAAACTTCATTTCTCTTCTTATCATTACCCTTCTAACCCATTTGAGCAAAGTGTTTCTATTTGAAATTTATATAACGTGACTCAAAAGACACATCTTGTCTATGCAGAACAAAAAAATGTATACAGGAGTTACTGCTAGAGCCATTAGATGGTAAAGTCAATTACTCTTTTTTGCTTTAATAGGAGAAACGAAAAGGAATTACGCAAAGAAATAAATCTCTTATATAATGTCCTAAAATGTAAATGACTGCACACAGACATATGCCCAAGGCATAAATTAGTCTGAAAAAGGTATAAAGATTAACATTTTTTTCCTGGTTTTGTTTTTGGATACAATAATGTCAGAATGGTTAACTATTAGTAGATTCCAAAAATATCTATAAGACTTGAAAGCAAGAGTAGCCGAGACCCCAAGATCTACAGTGACTCTTATGCATAACAAACATAACCACTAGCGTTCTCCAACTTCCATGCACTTGTGGTCTTCGATCAGCACAACAATTTGCCATTGAACATTAAAAGAGGTCCTCCGCTCTAGATCTTGTTGAAATAAGTCTGCAAAAATCAAGCTGTATAGCCTCACTTAATGCCTTTTGCACAGTCAGGCATCTAGCTGCATGCCATTTGGTTGCATATGGAAGAACTGCAACAGCCTACCATCGCATGATTTGGCTTCATAGCCAAAGCCACCCTATCCACACCATCTCTACTAGTGTTCCTGAATTGTCAACAACATCCACAACCAGACACACTTGCCTTGGCACTTTCCTGCAGTCACCTTGATCTGTTTGTTGTGCAATAGAGACTTGTGCATACCTGCAAAACAAAGCATTATCACTCCTTAAGCACACTCTTTTGCACCCTTAAACATCAATCTATAAAAATTTGGATCCTCCATCCATTGAGCCAACCACTGCTTCAAAGAGAAAGGAGAAATTAACTTAGTTCCAAGGTTCAAATCTAATCCAAACAAGATAGCCTGAGACTTCAGGGATAAAAGATCAAATTTTTCCTCTACCTCATCGCATAAGACACACTATCACTCGCTATGTTTCCTTTCACTATTTTGATTTGATGAGTAAGTCCTAATGCATTCCACATGAAAATTATTAACTTCAAAGGAAGCATCAATCCCCACAAATGTCTCCATCTAAGAGTTATGACCCTCAGATGAGAATCCATTACCTAAGTTCCACCTACTTTCAATGGTAGCTTATTTTGACCTTATGTCATGAGGCTATATCAGCTTATCAATAGCTCCTCACCTTGAGATAGGGGTGACTAAAATTTAAGAAGCCACCTCAAGAGAGTATCACTCCCTAACCTGGTGTTGTTTCCAAGTCAAAGTGTCAAGATAACTTTAAATACCTATTAATAGATGTAGATTGTTTTGACTTTTCTAAGTTTATCCCAAGATATAATGCAAAAAATATAAGATTTTCCAAAAATGAATGACAATGATTATGAAAGTGTAGCATCTTTCCACTATGATTATGATACATTCTGCTAAATAATAAACCCAATGGGAAGAATATGAGAAAACTTTAATTCTAGATGTAATACAACAATGATGGCAAGTAAAACAGGAGGGCTTACCAATCTAAGCAGGCTACCTTCTACAGCTTTCAACCCTGTAAACGCAGTTGCTTGCCTTCTTGAGTCTGATTATTGTAAAGACGAATATGTCTCAGATGATATGGTTAGTAATATATAATCAAGTTTGTTGTACGGTCAGGTTTTTCTACTGTCTATTGCTGTCCTTTAATTTAAATTCTAGTCAAGTCTCTTTACATCCATTGAAAGATAGCACTTTAAGATTTTTTAAGAGACCAATGGAAGAAGGCACCTCTCTTATTGCAGTTCCACTCACATCCAGCTCCTCTACACTTTCAGCATTCCCCACATTCTCAGGCAGTCTCTCAAGTTTTGAGCATCCTGAAATATTCAAGTCTTTAAGCAACTTCAAATTAAAAATGCTGCTTGGTAGACATGTAAGACTTTTGCAATCTCTTACATTTAATAAAACAAGGCTTGTCAAATGCCCAATTGATGTGGGTAATTTAGTAACAGTAGTTCCACCCAAATAAAGCTTTAATACACGTTGCATGTTTTCTCCAAATTCTGGAATCCTTTTTAGTTTTAAGCAACCAGAAAGAATAAGAACCTCAAGAGACTCCATTTCAAACTTGCTTGGAAGAGTTTTGACATTTACACAGCCTTGTAGATTGAGAAGAGTAAGCCTATTATGAACCAAAGTTGAAGGGTGAATCTCACGTAAATTTAAACAATCTTCAAGAACCATTTCCTTAAGATTTGGGACTATGAGCAAATCAGGGGTTTCTTTAAGGTTTGTAGACCCATTCATTTGGATGATTTGCAACTTCTCAAAAGACTATTAAAAGCAACCAAAAAAGAAGAAAAAAAGAACAATTAGCTTCATCAAATCCCTACAATTTAATGGAACTTGAATATAAATAAGTACAAGGATGCTTAAATTACCTTTGCTCCTTTCCAAAGTTGTTCAATGTAGTTTCCACACATGTAAAGTTCAACAAGCTCATTTGATTGGAAATTTAATGGAAAAGATTTTGAAGGGTACCCTATCCACTCAAGAAATCTTAAGCCAATAGGAAGATGTTTGGGTTCATGGAGAAGCTGGACGTTTTTAATTATGAGCAGTTTAAGATTATGCATCTTTGAAAAAGATTCAGGATTCCAATATGCCTCTTTTGATTTAGGCAACTTTAGGACTATGCCTTGAATTGCTTCTGTTCCCTAATAATCATGAACAAAAGGGATTAGAGAATTGCAAAATGTATGATTACCAAAGCTACTCTAAATTGAACTTTTTGAATAATATGATAGGGTATATGTTCAAGTTTTCTATATAACCTCTTACCGTATTTTTTGTTAGTACACTGTTAATGTCTTCAAATGACCACAAAATGCTACGCTTTCCAGGCTCTTCAGGGCACTCTTCATAAATTATTTTCTTGGCCATGTCTTGTAATAAATCATGCATCCACACTTCAAGGCAATTTATTTTTATGAGAGATTTATCAGCTAGGACCTCCAATCCAACATCAGGGTAAAGGCCAAAATAATCTAGTTTCTCTACTACACTAATTTTTTCCTTATGATTAAAGAAAAATGCAATATATAGGAATATTTTTTTCTCTGTTTCATGTAGTCCATCATAACTTATTCTTAGTGCTTGGAGAATTGCACGTTCGGGAAACTCTTTAATCCGAATTAATGTACTTTTCCATTGATTGATGCTTCTACTAAACAAAAAAGAACCCAAAATCTCAATAGCTAAAGGAAGGCCTTTAGTATATTGTACAACATCTTTGGATAGCTCTAGATAATCTTTGGGAGGATGGCCTTTTTTAAAAGCTTTTAAACTCAAAAGATGAAGAGCTTCTTCATCACTCAATCCTTCAGCTTCAAATATTTCATCTACTTCAAGTATACGTAGTAAATGCTTGTCCCTTGTTGTTATGATAACTCTACTACCAAAACCAAACCAATTATGCTTCCCAACCAACTTTTTCAACTGGTCTAATTGATTTATATCATCAAGAACGGTAAGAATTCTTTTATGACGTAATCTATTCTTGATCATGAAAACTCCCTCATCAACATCTTGTATACTCATACTTTCATTTAATATTTTTCTAATAAGTTGTTGTTGCAATGGAATTAAACCATCTTTTTCACAAACCTCCCTGACATTATGGAGAAAGCAACAACCTTCAAACTTGTTCGAAACCCTACGAAAAACAACTCTAGCAAGAGTTGTTTTACCTATTCCCCCCATCCCCCAAACCCCTATAATGCGAACATCATCAGACCCTATAGCCAAACATGACTCCAATTCCTTCACTTGAGATTCTATTCCTACTAGGTCTTCAGTATCTTCTAAGAATTCATTACTCAATTTTTGCCATAACTCCCCCACAATATTTTGGATAAGTTGTGCCTCAGTCCTGCAATGAAGAGAGAATGATATCTAGTGAGTACCTCGCACAAATAGGACCAAAAATGAAAGTAGACATCCAATGCAGTTGGTTAAACCAAGAAAAAGTAAATAACTTGGTGCAAGAAAAATTTGAAAGAAATACAAAATGTAAATTAGTTAGATCAAGTAAAAATAAAAATGAAGTGTGAACATCTATGTTGCTTTACTAAAAGTTCAAAACAAGGCTTAAGATAAGAAGAGTATTTATTTGAAGTTTGAACATCTAAAAGCAAGTAATATGTCAAATTGGATTACCTATCTTGTAGGTGCCACCCTTTGAGATTTGCCACTTCTTCTAAAGCAGCTTTCCATGTTTGGACTTTCTCTATATCGTCCTTGAAACGTTCTTCATGTTTAAAAAAGGCTTGGGCAAAGGTGCCTGTTTGTTTTCGTACATCAGATGGGTCCACATCATAAAATATTGGCAAAACAGTCATGGTTGTCTCTTTCAAGCATCCAATTATCTTTGTAAGTTCATCCAAGCACCATGTTGATGACGCAAAGTTTCTTGAGAGAATGACAATTGCAAATCTCGATTCTTTTATTGCTTTCAAGAGCTCCGGTGAAATAGATTTTCCTATCTCAATATTTTCCTCGTCTCTAAAGGTAACTATGCCCCTTTGTTTCAAAGCAACATATAGATGGCCTGTAAAACTAGTGCGGGTGTCCTCACCTCTAAAACTAAGAAAGACATCATATTTCCACTGAGGTGTTGAAGATGAAAATGATGACGAAGAGGAGGCCATCTGAGAGATAATGGAAGACATTGGAGATATGTTGGCGGCAAGTATTGAACTACAATAAAGAAAAATAAATAAATAAAAGAGGTAGTTTTCAATTAAAATTGACAGAAAAAGTAAAAAGAAAAAAAATTAGAGAAAAAAGGAATGATTTGATATGGATCTTTTATTTTAAGGAAGGAGTGACAGGATAGGATAAAAGAGATGGACGTGTATAAAGTGAAAGCTTATGGATTTGAGAAATGAATTTGCAATAGTGATTGTAATGCTCAAAAATATCTTAGAAACAACACATGATTCAATTCCTATTATATAATTGCTTTTTTAATAAAGGAATGTGTTGGGTTACACGTGTGAGTGAAGTCCCACATTGAATAAATATGAGAAGAATGAGTGGTTAATATAACATAATTGAGCACATACCCATTGGGCTTAGGCCTTTTGGGTTAAAGTGTGTTCTATATGTTATATTAATTATTCAATGAATCTTCCCAAGGTGTTTATCTCCACAACAAGTGGTATCAGAGCCTATGGTGGTGTGCGGCGAAGGTGGTGAGGTGTTCATGGTCCCTACCCAGCGGGGACAGAGAAAGCCTAAATGGCCCACACATAAAGATCCTGGAGAAGAAAAAAATAAAGAAAAAAAAGCCCAACAAAGGAATATTGCTAATGGTGTTAACTAATGGTGTGGTGCAAGGTTCACATGGACATGGACGTACGGGGTTCCCATGGATGTGCTTGCAGGGTTGACACATGTGAGGTGTTCGTGGTCCCTACCCAGCGGGGACAGAGAAAGCCTAAATGGCCCACACATAAAGATCCTGGAGAAGAAAAAAAAAAGAAAAAAAAAAAAGCCCAACAAAGGAATATTGCTAATGGTGTTAACTAATGGTGTGGTGCGAGGTTCCCATGGACATGGACATATGGGGTTCCCATGGATGTGCATGCGGGGTTGACACGTGGTTCCCATGGATGGCGTACAAGAGACCCATGGATGATGCGCTGATGAAGTGAAAAGCCATTAGGTAAGGGGGAGTGAGTAGGACTTGTTCATGACCCACAAAGAGGTCTTGAAGCCCATAAAGAGGCAGACTCACACGTGAGAGGGAGATTTGTTGGGTTACACGTGTGAGTGAAGTCCCACATTGAATAAATATGAGAAGAATGAGTGGTTAATATAACATAATTGAGCACATACCCATTGGGCTTAGGCTTTTTGGGTTAAAGTGTGTTTTATATGTTATATTAATTATTCAATGAAACTTCCCAAGATGTTTATCTCCACAACAGAATGACTATTATTTTTTCTTTTGTTTGCGAGTATGTGAAAGAGAGACGAAAGACATTAATAAAATAAACAAAGGTCACAACAATCTTTCAACTACACCCAATTTGCTAATTACCTCACACCATTTAATTTTGTTAAAAAAATAATAGTAAGGAAAAAAAAAAAAAAAAAAAAAAACCAAGCCAGCGTCAGTGATCCTAGCCTTGCTGGGTATTCACATCCTCTATTTTCAGTGAATTCAACATTTTTTTGTTTGTTTATTTTTTAAACAAAGTGGATAACTCACGGTATTATGATTACGTTAAATCATTACAAAAGCATCCTCTGTGTTTGTAATTTAACAATCACAGTTCGTATAAGACTAGACAAAATCAGATACTAGAAAACAAAAAGGTCAAAGCCCAGGAAAAAAAATCTGTATGTTCCTCCTCCCCTTTCCCTCTGCTTTCTCATCATCCAAAAGAGAAATCGAAACATATAAATAAATATAAAAAGATGAAAGAAAGAAATAAAACAGAGATTCACACAAAACATTGCATAAGAGAATAGATAGGACCTTGAGGATGCGAGTAGGCTTGAACGATTTGGTGGTAGAAAAAACTTTGTGTGTGCTCAGTTTGAGAGAGAAAAAAAATAGAGTGACAATAATTGAAGAGTAACACTATTATAGTTAAAGTTGAAGAGTTAAGGAAAGTTGTATGAACTATGAAGCTTCGTCCTTGGAATTGCTTTTACTCGTAGGACCGAATAATTCATCTTTGCTTGATTTTAGTTTATTGGCTTTTTTTTTTTTTACTTGGAAGATTCCTCTCCATTATGTTCAATAGTCTACACTCTACAGAGCAAACGAAAAGAGGAGGAAAAAAAGAGAGAGTACTTTGCCTAGTGTAATGATGAAATAGGACACACCATGTGAGTCATCCACCATTATTAAGCTCACTTTTCTTGACTTCTGTACATCTTATTTTTACCGTTCAACTATGCTTTTAAAAAGCTGGTGGCCAAATTTATTTTATTTTATTTACTTGATATCCAGTGACTGTAGTTCCTAACCATCCACAAAATCATTCATCAGACATTCAGACCCATAAATTGCCTTACTCGCTCGGCTTGTCTAGGCCGAAATGCGACCATCCCAAACACAGTTGAGACCCAATTATGCAAGAAGTTTGCCCCCAATGACCTTGTAAGTGAACATTTTAAATTGAAAAAGGACACGTAAGGCCCTTCTAACGTGTAATTAAAGTTGGGTCCATGGACGACAACATACATCTATATTTTTCTTTCATAAGAAGATATACTATGCATCCAATGCATGTATTGCCTCTTTCACATTGAGGTGGGACGATACATACACCCGATACATGGTCTAATACCACCTCCTCTTCAACCCCTAACTACATGGTAGAAAACAGAAATAAGAACTTTGTTTAACCACTAAACTATATAATTACAATATAATTATCCTAAATCCATAGGTATTTCATAGGAAAAAAATAATAATAAAATCATAACAAATTACACTAGTTTTGCTACAACTCACCACATATCATTACAATATAATTATCCTAAATCCATAGGTATTCCATAGGAAAAAATGCTATGAACACAACTTTTTGCCACTTGGTGAGTTGTGCCGGAAGTTGTATAATCTATTGTGCTAAGTGGTGTGTTGTGTTAAAAGTTATATAATCTATTGTGTGAAGTTCTAAAAGTTTAGAACAATTGGCAAATCGTGAACACAAACTTGTCTAGATATAGATCTTAGAGTCTATAGATATTATTAGACAATGCTCAAGGTGATTCAAGTCAAGAACATACAAGCTGCAGGAAGAAGATTTCATAATCTGTCTAGTTCGATCGATCGAAAGTCGTATCTGCAGAATTTTAATTAAACCCAAACAACAGTTCAAGCCCATTTAGGATTAGGGTTTCTAATTTACTTCTCCCAGTATATAAAGGAAACCCTAAGCACGTTTTTGTGTGGCTTTTTAGAGAGAAAAGAGTGTGCCTCTTTTGTATTTAGGGTTTTGCTCCTAAAAAACTCTCTTATGTCTTCTATCGGTGCTATTCTTTGAAGAATTTCAAGATTCGGTATTGTAGAAGTTGCTGCCTTCTCTTGTCATCAAAGGTGTTGATGATCTAAACCTTTAAGGGTGGTCTTGGAGTCACAAACAGGAGAGTTTGTGTTGCTAAACCTTTGAGTGGGATCTCAAAGTCACAAACGGGGGTGTTTGTGTTTTGCAAAAGCCAAAGAAAGAAGGAGTCTGTGGATTCGGAGCTTGCACGTGGTCGTGTCAGTAAGTTCTACTAGTTGGTAGCAATAAGAAGTTGAGCGTGGGGGCTTGTAAGTCTTATTGTATGAACTTCGATTCTTTCTAGTGGATTTGCTTTTTACCTTGAGGATAACTAGGTTAAATCCTCCCCAGGTTTTTTACCGGTTTGGTTTTCCTGGGTTATCATATCATTGTGTTATTTATCTTTCCGCTGCTATGCATAATATGATTGTTTGATTGTGATAACCTAGACTTGTAATTTGGACTAAGTAATTACTTGGCTAATTACCTAGGTTAATCTGATTGTGGTTTTAAGGGGTCTAAAAACCAATATATTGTGGTCTTAGCATTGTTGTTCCATAGGCGTTTGTGTGTGCCTTTTGAGTTCCAAAAAGTGAATCTAAGGTAGAGGTTATATATATATATATATATATATATATATAACAAATGGTAGAGGGGAGACTTGAATCTTGTTTCTCCACATAAAGGAAATCAATCATATTATTGAACTACAAGACTCTTAGTTATCTGCTTTTTTTTTTTTTTTTAATATACTGATAATTGGAATGGGGGATTTGAATTTTAAATATCTATATTAGAAATATCAAGAGGTAGCATTTGAGCTACAAGACTCTTAATAGTTATCCGCTTAAATTGTTTTTTAATATATTGATAATTGGGGTGGGAGATTTGAATTCTAAATATCTATATTAGTAATAGCAAGAGGTAGCATTTGAGATATAAGACTCTCAGCAATTGTCCACTTAATTTAATTAACACCCATTAAAATGTCATTTTTTCATAATTTAAGATCACTTTTGGCCTCACCATCAAATTTTGTGGTAAATACTAGTAAATTAAAAAAAAAAAAATCTAATGACATTTAACTTTTTTTGTAATTACTTTTTTTGATACATTTTTCATAATTACTTACATGACTTGTTATAATTGATGTATAATAAAAGTGGTATTAATGTTAAGTTAAAGTAAAAGCAATCTTACTCTGATCACAACTTACCCATTTTATCATTCTATAAAAAAAAAAAAAAAAAATTAATAAAAAAACTTACCATTTTATCAAGTTATGACAAAAGTCAAATATTTCTGTCTCTAACATTACTTATAAATTAATTATTAATTTATAAGTAATGTTAATAGCAAAAGTAAAAAACATACTAATAAATTAATTATTTCTTGGTAGATGGAATTTGGCCACAATAAATATAAAACTATCATAACATAATCATAGAAATTGTTGTGAGTATTATATTCAAGAACCTTAATGAGGTTTGAAAAAGATGATTCATTTAAACAACTAATGAAATTTCGATTGATTACCAAAAAAAAAAAAAATGAAATTTCGATTAGGAATCAGAACTTTAATAAAAGAGGCCTCCATAATAGTATTTTTTAAAAAAGGAAAAGAAGAAGAAGTGAGGAAGTACAACTACAATTAAATAAACAATACTAACAAACTAGTTAACAAATAACTGATTCTAATTAGTTACAAAAGACACATATGAAAGTATTATTTCCTAATCTAATTTATAATACAATTCCTAGTTTAAAATTACACTTTATGATAGTATTGTTTTTTTGTAATGAAGAATTCGACTTATGAGTCTTCGTCGTCGACTCTATTTATTTTTTTATTCTAAAGAAAAACTTCAAGATTTGCATCAATTTCAAACAAATTGTCAATAATGGCATCTCGATCTCTAACATCTCCTCCAATCAAATTCACAATCAGAACCTCAAATGACAAATATACCCCTTATGCCATCAATATTAATTAATTGTGGGCATCTTAAAGCTTGCTTTCCCATCAAGTATTCCCTTCATGCACCTTCAAGGAAGCTCACTTTTCATCAAATTGCATATACATTAATAACATTATCGTTTGAAAAAGATAGCATGAATCATGTATTGTATAAAGTGCAGGGCAGGGACAGAAATTTTTGTTTGGGGTCGATTTGTGTTGCTAATTTATTAGTCTATACAAATTTTTATACACATACACAAACACATGTATCTATATACACAAAAAATTAGTATATTTTATAATGAATCTTTAAAATTAAATGTTTCATAGAATTAAATTAATCTTTTACCATCTTCCATAGTAAAATCCTTACAATTTTCATTTTCAATATAATTTACAAAATTGTCTACCGTTGTGAGTAAAAAATTTTCAATCAAATTAATGAAGTGTTCAAAGATATAAATGATCCAAAATTTTAAAAAATACGAGAACACATTTTACCATAAAAAATGAATTTGAGAAATAATACGTTCTCTGTAACTACTAGACAAATTGGACAATTTTTTTTAAGAACATTATTGGACCAACTCAAATAATTGGGGAGGCTAAGTCCCATTTTTTAGTGCTAATTATTAAATTTAAGATTATTATTAAAATTTTAAATAAGCGATACTTTTGTACACTACTAAATTCAAAAAAAAAAAAATTGTTAACCGTAAAATTAATCAAATGGAGAGGATTTTATTACGAGACGTGTTAGAATTCAATGGACTTCAATAAATTGTTTCCTCTAGAAAAATGAATAAAAAATTAGCTCAACTTCCACTAACGTTCCGTTTGTTTCGATGGAAAACCTTGTGTAAAGATAGTTTTTCGTGTTTTCCAGTATTTGGTAGCATAAAAAAAGATGAGTCAAAGAAAAACTATCTTTGATCAACATAAAAAGTATGACTTATTTTTAGACATTGTTTTCTATTAAATTTTTTTGGAAAATAATTTTATCTCATAGTAAGCTAAATAAGGGAAGTTAGAAAATTGTTTTTCAACTCATTTAAAATTACTACCAAACATTGAAAAATAAGATAATTTTATAGAAAATTATTTTTAAAAAATGACTCATTTTCTAAAAAACATCATTGTCGAAACAAACAAAGCATAAGTAAAAACTATGATCTACTTTTTTCTTCTTTTTTTTCATCTAACCTTTTGACTTTCGTCGTAATAATAGTATAAAAGTACAGCGATGACGGATATTGGGGGACATAATAATAGTATAAAAACCCACACCCACGCTCATGATTGCGCGTGGAATGAAATAATATGAGGTAATGATATTCACATAGTAAGCACACATTATTATGGGCGCGTGAGACAATAATTGAAAAGGAAAACTATTATAGTTAAAGTTGGAGAGTTAAGGAAAGTTGTATGAACTATGAAGTTTCGTCATTGGAATTGCTTTTACTCGTGGGACCGGATAATTCATCTTTGTTTGATTTTAGTTTATTGCCTTTTTTTTTTTTTTAGTTGGAAGATTCCTCTCCATTATGTTCAATGGTCTAAAAAGCAAACGGAAAGAGGAGGAAAAAACAAAGAGGAGTACTTTGCCCAGTGTAATGATGAATGGGGCACACCGTGTGAGTCATCCACCATTATTGAGCTCACTTTTCTTGACTTCTGTACATCTCATTTTTACTGTTCAACTATGCTTTTAAAAAGCTGGTGGCACTTGGAAATGCTTTTAGTAGCCAAATTTATTTTATTTACTGTAGTTCCTTATCATCCACAAGATCATTCATCGGACCCATAAATTACCTTACTCACTCGGCTTGTCTAGGCCTAAATGTAACGATCCTGAACACAATTGAGACCCAATTGCATAAAAAGTTTGGCCCAATGACCTTGTAAGTGAACATTTTATATATAAAAAGGACACATAAGGCCCTTCTAACATTTAATTAAAGTTAGGCCCATGGACAACAACATATCTCTATCTGTCTCTTGAACAAGAAAATATACTATGTATCTGATGCATGTATCGCTCTTTTCATATTGAGTGGGGTAATACATGCACCGAATACATAGTCTAATACAACCTCCTCTTCAACCCTTAACTACATGGTAGAAAATAGAAATAAGAACTTTTTTTAACCACTAAATAATTGTCCTAAATCCATAGGTATTTCATAGGAAAAAAAATGCTAAAACCATAACAAATTATGCTAGTTTTGCTACAGCACACTACATATCATTACAATATAATTATCCTAAATCCATAGGTATTCCATAGGAAAAAAAATGCTAGAAACACAACTTTTTGCCGCGTGGTGAGTTGTACTGGAAGTTGTGTTAGAGCATTCCCATCAGCTCATGTAAACTCTTCTAAAATAGAAAAAGGTGCAAGTTTTACACATTTTGAGCAAAATAACACCCACATCAATGGGTGTAAAATTGTGTATAATTTACACCTGGCTATGTAAATGAACAGTAACTGTGTATATATACACGGTTACTATTCATCGTGTAAACGATTTTTTTATTTTATTTTCTCTCTCCTCTATCAAACTACTACTCTTCCCCAACCATTACAACAACCAGCGCGCCAGAATCAACTGAAAATGAACCAAACACATCTATTGAAAATTAACCAAAATCAACCCAGTATCAACTGAAAATTAACCCAAAATCAATAGAAAATTAACCCAAACACATCTACACAGACAAATCTACACAGAGATACACTTGCTAAAAAAAAAAAAAAAACACAGAGAGATCGGAGCTTATCGGAACAATCAGTGCTTGACTGGAATGATCGGAGCTCGTGGGTATGGGTCTCGCTTGATCGGTGCTTGTGAATCGGAGCTGTCGAGATCAGTGCTTGCCTGATCGGAGCTGTGGATCGGTGCTTGACTAGAACGATCGGAGCTCATGGGTCTTGCTTGATCGGAGCTCGTGGGTATGGGTCTTGCCTGATCGGTGCTTGTGGATCGGAGCTGTGGAGATCGGTGCTTGCCTGATCGGAGCTGTGGATCGGTGCTTGTGACCGAGATGGTGTGGATTAGATCGAGAGGGAGAGTTGATTCAGAAACTAGTTGAATATAACAGGACAAGTTGTTCTTGTTGATGGGTATAGAGATGGAGATCGGTGGATTGGAGAGGTGTTGTGGTGCTTGTGATGGCTGTGGTGTTGATGGAGTTCTCTGGTGCTTCTGGGTTTTGACCGTGAGAGAAAGAAGAAGAAAGAAGAGGAAGAAAAGAAAGAGAAAACGGCAGAGACAATGAAAAAGAAAGAAAGAAGGAAGAAAATAAGGGATTGGAAAAAGAACGCGTAGGTTAAATAATATTAAAAAAAGAATATAAAAATATTATTTATATAAAATATCTTGTATAATAGATGATCTGATGTGGATATTTTGTAAAGATAGATGTGTAAAATAGAAAAAGTAACTTTTTTAGTGTAAAATAGATGATGAATTTTCAGTTCTTTAGATTTCTTTTTATTAAATCTTTCTAAAGTTTCTTCAAAGCTTATAGTAGATTTTGGTTTTTTACCCGTTTCATCTCTTATCAAATTTTTCTTAAACCTATCCAAATATTCTTTCTGGAGTTCAGGGTTTTGAATTTGATTTATTAGTTGAATTATTAATTTTTCATCTTCTTCACTCTTGGTGAGAGCATTAATAACATTGCAACAAGAATCTCTACAACCAATTTTAATATTAGGAGAATTAGAAGAATCATCAGCAGAATGATAGCAAGAATCCGATGAAGAAGAGAAATCATCTTCCAAAGAATCAGACGAGTTGTTTGATTCAAGGATTCTGAATAATTCTTCTTGCACATTACCATCAATGTTTAACATGTTGAACTTGTTTTTCAATTTACCAGGTTTTTCTTTACAGTCTTTACCAAAGTGTCCAGGTTTACCACAGTTAAAACATTTACCTTTACTTGATCTCTGTTTAACATGTTTTTTAGAAATATTTTTCTTCTTAGCATAGAAATCATTGGGTTTAACAAAGTTATTTCTGTATTTTTTATGGCTTTTATCATGTTTTTTACTTTTTGCTTAGAAGGAGCAATAGGAGGCAAACCATATTGTTCGCAGAAATTTCCCATTTCATATTTAGCTTTTCTTTTATTTTTTAATTGGTGTTTTAGCAATTTTTCATCATTACACATATTGATACCAAGTTTTTTAATAGTACTGAAAATATCACCATAGGTCAAATTATCATAGTCAATAGAATCATTTTTACCCATTAATTCTTGTTTTACCTTATGAGCAAAGATAGGAGGCAGACCGTCAATAAACTTTTCTTTCCAATAGGGCTTATGACAATCTTTCCGGAGCATCACTCTGGAAGTAAAAACATCTTGATACCATCTGTAATCAGACATAGTGGGACAACTCAAATTATTCAAATAATCAGAAACACGAGATGAAATATTGGATGGAGTACCAACAAAATGTTTGAGAATAGTATAGATCAAGGTATTAACACCATCAGGAATACCACGACCAATACTTTCATAAAAAATAGGCAAACCTTCATCATTCTTTTTAACAGCATGTTTAATAGACTCTTTGGACTCTTCAGTGATGTATGAATCCCACCATCCACAAAGAGTTCCAGAAAAACCAGTAACAAGTAGATTAACAATTTCAGGTTGATCAAGATCATGATTATTTTGATAAGCAATACCAACCATAGACATGTGACTCATTTTATTAATAATTTATTATTTAGACAAACCATCAATATTCCATTCATAAAGCTTATCAGCAGAAACAGAAAACTGTGTTTGAAAAGTTCTCTCTTCAAACTGCATATTAGGAGGAGTAGGTTTTGAATACCAGTTTTTAGTAAAAGACATGGGTTTGGAGTTTCCAACAAATCTTTTAATTTCTGGGAAATCATCATCAAAGATCCTTTTTGCAGGAACAGAAGAAACAGAAGAAATAGTATCAGAATCTGTATTTTCGTCAGAAACAAATTCCTTTTTGGAAATAGTTCGAGCAGTTGAAGTAGAAGTACCCTCAGTTTTAACCTTTAAATCAGAAAGCATTTTTTCAACAATTTCAAGAGTCTTGGACTGAGAAGTTTTAAACACAACTTTTTCTCTTTGACTGGGTAAATCAATCAAAGGTTTCTCAGTTTTGACAGAAATAGATTTTTCAGAAACAGGTTTTTCAAAAACAGGTCTTTCAGGTTTTTCAACAATTTTTTCTTCAATACGGTCAAGCTGTTGACCAATAATATGCAAAGATTGATTAGTAAAATTGTTTTGTTCAATAAGACTAATAATAGGAGTTTGATCATCAGCAATTTTGAAAAGGGAGGCTTTCACTTCTTCTTTTGTCACTTCATCTTTCTTAGTAGTCATCAAAATTGAGTCAAGAGGAGGATGACTAGACCTAATAATGGTTTTATCAATTTTAACAAAATTTGATTTCTTTATCACATTTAAATGTTGTTTTGAAACCTCATTATTTGAAACATAATGGTTTTCAAGAAAATCAAAAAACAAAATATGTTTTTTCAATTGATTCATCTTTTCCAACCATTTTCTTTTAACACGGTCTTTTTCAGACTGAGCAAAATTATTTTGGAAATATTTTCTTTTGGTTCTATTTTTTGTAAGCATAAATTCATCATACAAAGAGACCAAATCAACTTCAAAGTGTTCATCCAAAATAGTCAAAACTCGTAATTGATTTTGGTAAACAGGAGGATTTTCAATAGAAGGAGAATCAAAGTTAGATGGAGTAATAGAAACAGAGTCTTCTTCATCATTAACAGTAACATTGTCATAAGGAGAGGAAGATTCAGGTTTAGTAGAATAGTAAACAGAGCTAACTTGAGATTTATCACTTGAAATACCTTTTAGCTTTAAATCAGAGGATTTTTCTAAATTCTTTTTCAAAAATTCATTGATCTCTCGATCTCTTTTTGAAATACTTTCAGATCCAGCAAAGGAATGTCTTCCTTCGTTGATTCTCAAAGGTGGATTATTTTGAAAACTTATTTTAACAGTACCATCAAGATATTGTTGAATATGGGTGAGATCAAGTTCATCAAAAATGGGTTTAGCAGGAGGGGTTTCTTGTTCTAACAACCAATCATTAGGGAGTTTAATATCTTGCCATTGAATCATTTTTGGAACTTGGATTTTAGCATCAGGAGTTGAACATTGAATTAACATGGTTTTACCCGAAGGTTCTCTAGGAATCATAGCACAAGGATTCATTTGAGTACCCATAAGTTTATAATAAATGCGATGGATCAAAGCAAAAGGCTTACTGCCCTCTTCCATGTGATAACCAGATGA
Organism: Quercus lobata; assembly: GCF_001633185.2. Classification (NCBI taxonomy): domain Eukaryota; kingdom Viridiplantae; phylum Streptophyta; class Magnoliopsida; order Fagales; family Fagaceae; genus Quercus; species Quercus lobata. Next base: position 9,631,550 of record NC_044908.1, on the reverse strand, counting down.
AGCAATATTCAATGTCAAAGCTTTAACAATATTAGGATCATCCAAAGCAAGAGTAAGATCAGGATAACAGTTAAAATAAACAGGACCATCATACATAGAAGCAGTGATTATAGCAAGAATGCTATCTTTAAAAATCTTAAATCTAGCATCTCTTAAACACATGAGAACAGAAGCATTAATACCCTTTCGGGTAAGTGGTTTAATAGCAACTTGAACAATACCAATATGTAAATAACTGAATTTTTTAGCAACAAGGAAGTCATTAATATTCTTTTTAGTGAACAAACAGCATTTTTCATGAACTTTTGAAATAGAGAAAATTTGTTCAACAGTTCTAGCTTTGTAAGCAGAATGAAAAGTACTTTCAACAAAACTAGTTTTATAAACAGTTTTAGTATCAACTTTAGGAATAGTCCATTTACGAAAATCAGGGATTAACTCATTATCATCAATAGTGTGATCTTCTTCATTTACAATATCAGGAGGACAACTAGTCCTGGAGTTGATAGAGGAGTTGGATCTCCACAACTTATCCATACTATCCTAGGTTCAACACTCAGTTATCATGTTTTTCTCACAACCGTTGCATTTCGTAACACATACCCTAACCAACCTCATACCTCTCATGCCCTACACGCCTTCTCTTGGCTCAAACGGGCCTTACAGCTAGGTCCTAGGAATTCACTTTACGACTAGGGTGGCGCCAACGACGGTAAGAAGGGAACACAACAACGGAATATCAAGCGTTCGGGTAGACATGGACAAGAGACAAAGAACACAACCACACTATATATATATATATATATCCACTTAAATTTTTTTTATATATTGATAATTGGGGTGGGGAATTTGAATTCTAAATATCTCTATTAGAAATACTAAGTGGTAGCATTTGAGCTACAAGACTTTCAGCAGTTGTCCACTTAATTTAATTAACAACTATTAAAATGTCACTTTTTCAGACTTTAAGATCACTTTGGGCCTTACCATCACATTTCGTGGTAATGCTAGTAAATTAAAAATAAATCTAACGACATTTAGTGTGTGTTTGGCAAAAATAATTTTTGCCAACTTATTTTATTATTTAGCTTATTTTTGCTACTATTTATGAGCCCTACCGCACTTTTTGGTACTATACATGGATCTCATTGTACTATTTCAGCTAACTTTTATCTTTATCTGCAGTATTTTCAGTAAAGAAATTTTAATTTCAACAAAATAAGCAGATCCTAAACAGACCCTTAACTTTTTTCATCATTACTTTTTTTTTTATACATTTTTCATAATTACTTACGTGACTTGTGATTGATGTATAATAAAAGTAGTATTAGTGTCTATTTGGCTAGCTTAATTTTTGCTAACTTATTTTACTATTCAACTTATTTTTGTTACTATTTATGGGTTTCACTGTACTTTTTGGTACTATTCATAGATTTCACTGTACTATTAAAACTAATATTTACCTTTATCTACAGTACTTTCAGCAAATAAGCGGATCCCAAAGAGACCTTTGTTGTTAGGTTAAAGTGAAAGCAATGTTACCATTAATTATTAATTTATAAGTAATGTTAATGACAAAAGTCAAAAACTTACCCATAATTTAATTATTTAGTGGTAGATGGAATTTGGCCACAATAAATATAAAACTATCATAACATTAATAAAGAGGCCTCCATAATAGTAAAAAAGAAGAAGAAGAAGAAGAAGAAGAAGTAGTAGTAGTAGTGAGGTAGTACAACAATTAAATAAGCAATACTAACAAACTAGTTAACAAGTAACTAATTCTAATACGTTACGAAAGACACATGAAAAAACATACAAAAACGTGGGAAATTGTTGTGTAGTCCAAACCAATAAGAAGAAGATAGATCATTAAAAAATGATGATGTAAGCTAAACTGCCATGTCACCCATTATGTCTAATGTCCCTTTAACCCCGTCAATTCTTCTGAGAGTGCTTTCAAATTTTGTTTTTAGACCAAATTCAAATTTGAGATGTAAATGGCGGGATCTAAAAACTTTTCTTCAAAATTTGTTTTATGGAATATCACATATTTCCCAACACCAAACAAAATGTATTTCTGGCGAAATCGCCTCCAACGTTCCACTCACCAGCAACAGCAACCTCAACATTGCCTTGCTTATTACCGCACGCCTCCTCTATGTTTTCTCTATCGTAATCCCTTGCCTCCTCATCCTGGATATACAAAATGCTTTGATGGGTAATCCAAATTTTTAGATTTGAGAGGTATGTTGTTCCTTTAACAAAGGATGATAATGCTTCAAGATTCAAGCAATGAATGGGGTGAGTTCTATTTTCCCTTTCTTTTTGTGGGATGAAATTGCCGGATTTCTTAGCCCATGACATTTTATTCCATAGGTGTTCTTGGTGATCTTTTTTTTTTTTTTTTGTTTTTCTTTAGTTACCATTGATATCCATGTTGATCTCTTTGATGATTTTTCTTTTGGGTATTTAGGTATTTATGGCCAATTAATTTCACAATTTATGTTCATTCCTCCTGTCACTGACTCATTGTAATCAACGTGTTTGATAAAATGCCCCAATGAAAAGACCATGTCATTTTTAAAGAATTTGGGTATAGGCTTTTCATTCAACTTGTTTATTTCCATGAGAAAAGCTTAGTTCAATCATCAAGACTCATTCTTGGACTTGTTTTCACGTGAGCTCTTGAGTGTTGTTTAACTTTAATTTGCAAGTAATTTCAGTTGCTAGATCTGAGGTGCAATGCTCTATATACTATATCAAGATTAATGCTATGACCATGCTATAAGTTTTATTCTTTGTTTATGAGTGTTGTGATAATTATAGGCATACATGCATGAGCAGTGGTGTCTGGTCATATTTTCGATTGGCGACCATTTGCACGGAATGAATGTCAATGACAAAGCAAGAGAGAATTGAATCCTTGAAATAAAGTTTAATGTGCATTATGGTTTCCTAACTTCAGTAGATATGGTGAAAATTTGGATAGGCAAAAACTTTAGAACTTTGAATATATCGCTAGTTAGACATTGGCTTTTATGCCTTATATGAAGTTCGAGTTATCCTTACCATGAAAAAAATTCTTATTTTCACAACCAAAGGTAATGATTGATAGTATAAAGGCTTGTCAATCTAATTGACAGTAATAATAATTGACATTTGTGCTAGCAAACTTGTGTGCATTTTAATGTACTTTTGAATATAGTTAATGATTCAGTGGTGGATATTGGATAGTTGAAACCATGAAAGTAGTTAGACAATAGATTTTTATTGATGAACAATAATTTAATGATTTTGTGTTATGATTCAAAAAAACCTAGAAGGCATTTGCATTTTGAAAGATGCTTGGAGTAGAGGGAATCTCGGCTTGCCAAAGATGAGGATGAGTAGTAGGCCAAAGATGAGAATCAACAAGTTGAACATGAAGGAGCTGTCATTCTTGGCTTTGGATGAGATGGATTCATTAGTTAGAGATAAAAATTATTAATAGCTTATTTCCTAGACTTTCTGAAGTGTAGAGGAGGATTGGGTTGTTTGCTAGTTTTTTATCAAGCTTCTGTTATGAGTTGGGTGTTTGTTATAAGTTGTATTGTACATATGTCATGTATTGTATGCTATTTAAAGAGAAACAAATTTATAAAGATGAAAGCAGAAAATTAGAACTCAAATTCTTTTTCCCTCACAATTTCAAGAGGCTAGTTCATAACATTCTATAGTGTATATTAATATAATGGTTGTTATAATGACAGGGAGCATTTGAAGTTATTTTAGGTTGAAATCTCTGGCTATGAACATTGGATAGCTATTACCAGGCAACTATTGCTTCTCACGAAGAATGATGATCCATGTTTATATGCTTGCATTTCAATTTTGAGCATTGCAATAACAATCTTTGGAATTGCAGCTTCTTACTCCTAAGTTGCTTTCTAAAAGTATTTTCAGTACTAGTCATTCCTAGAGCAGCTATAACAACCCATCCAAAGCTTACTGCATGTCTTGAGCAACAAGATTTAAAATAAGTTCAATATTTTTTTGCATCTCTTTTCTATTATCACATAAACAAGAAAGAGATCAAAAAAGATTCTTACAACTAAAGAAAAGAAATTTCCCTCTACTATGCGGATATAAACAAAGAGTGGAAAAAAAAAAAAAAAAAAAAAAAAAAAAAAAAAAAAAACACCTCTTCTAATTAAAGACTACAAGAGAGTTCAACTTAGGGGGAGGGGAAAAATCTCCCTATCCTTCCTATCTACATTGACCTAATTATCTTAGATGAATAAATCTAAATGTTCCAATTTGGACTTCAATCCTAGCAACTTTACTTTTTCTCCCACTGTTGCTTCAGCTTAGCCTCTAGCCCTCAACCTTCATTCATGGGGCAACTTCAACTGCTCTAATTTGGGCATCAATGCTAATTGCCTCTGCAAGTAAAAATTCATGAATATTAATTTAAAAAAGAAGTTGCACATGGTTGCTAAAAGTAATATGCATGTGACATCAACTCTAATGGAACTAAATAAGAGATGCTTATGCATTGTTGCATTTGCTTCTTATTCAAATCAATTCTACATCAGTAAAACCCAACAAACCATTTTAATTTACACCATACAAACATCCATAGTTATCATTAAGTTGCATTTTTCTTAAACACCTCATATGCAAAATTATAAAACACATGAACACATGAAAATAGGAAAAAGAAAATATGCTCTTACAAGTGCCTCATTCAGGCCAAAGCATATATTTCCCCCTTCTAAATCCACTTCCCACCCTAACACAACTAAAACATGCCCACCACAAATGACACCTTCATATACCCACCCACCAGAAATGAGAGCATAAGCCAACAAAGAATTGCCAAGAAAAAAAAAAGCATTTCCACAAACACCTTAAAGGCAATCTCTCAAGAGGTCAATCATATGAAATTTCAATTTGAAAGTCCCTTTACAAATTTACGAATATTCAGTGAACTATCAACTTCAAATACATGAAATACTTAACTACAATATGCTTGGACATATCAGTAATAAAGGTAAATATTCAAGAAAGTGAATCATTCAATCAAGCCAAAGAAATGAATTTTTAGAACAAAAACAAGAACCAAAAGGAAATACTAAATTGAAATCTAAAAGGTTTGGATTGCCCATCAAAGCATCGGTACCTAAGAAACAAAGGTGAAAAATCCTTGTTTATCAAATCCAACGAAAAATCCTAAATCCAAACTAAATCAATCTCTTCAATTCAGAAACCACAAAATGAACTCCAGATGAAACTAGTCCTAAAAAAAAGTAATAATAATAATTAAAAAAAAAAACCCTGAGAGAGAGAAAGGAATTTTAAGTTGCTCACCAGTCACCACATAACCCAAAAAAAAAAAAAAACAGAGAAGAGAGAAAGGAAATAGTACAATCAATAGTAAGAACCAAAACTCTAAATGAAAGGAAATCAGAGAGAGAGAGAGATAGAGAAAGCTAACCTGAGAGGAGGGAGATCTGAGTTTGGGCCTGTAGAGAGCGATCTGAGAGCTGAATGAGGAGAGGTGGATACTGCTATGGCGGGGAGATTGTGAGAGAGCTGGTTCTTGGAATTTTGATGCAGATGGCATATCTAAAAAATGAAATTTGAAAGTTTGACTGAAACTGCAATTCTAGTGAAGCCTGCCCAATTCACTTCTAAATTTTGAATTCTACTCAAATGGGGTTAATAGACGTTAAGGTGGGTAAGGGTTACTGGGTTGATGTGGCTTAAAAGCCTATGTAAGCATTTTTTTTAACGAGGTGTCTTGTATTTATTGGTTGGGACTACATAATAATTTCTCTATTTATACTACTATTTAAGGGGGTTTTCATGTTTGAATCGGACATTTTGTTGGTTCAAAAATATTGCCAACACTCCTAAGTTTAAGTAGAGACAAAATTGTTTCTCAAAAAAAAAAAAAAAAAGTAGAGAAAAAACTAAAGAATAGGAATACTCTCTATTCAGGTATTTGAAATGCTCCAACTACCTAAACTCATGTTTTCAAAAAAAAAAAAATCATTTTTTTTTACCTTAAAAAAAAAACAACTAGCCTCATGCACGTGCTTAGAAGCTAGTTGTTATTATTATTATTATTATTATTATTTTGTGAATATGTGAAAGAGGGGCGAGAGGTCACAATAAAATTATCAACAATCTCACTTCTCACAACTACATTCAAGTTGTCAACAACATCGCACATGGGCCATTTTAAAAAATAAATATATGAGAAAAAAAGAAGCTGGTAGATAGTGTTAGGCTTAAGTTTGTAAAAAATATTTTGTATCAAATGTTACCACGTCATTCATATCAAATCCAATAAATGAAAGATATGTGTGCAAAAATATCGACCCATTAACATGTCTTTTATTCCACACCAAAAAAAAAAAAAAAAAAGTTAGTGGGGTAGTTAATTTTTGCGACATATCTCTCATTTATTGGTATTGTAAACTCTTGTGAATTCTGTGGTGATCCTAGTATGGCTGGGCGTTCAGATTCTTTGTTTGAAAAAGAAAGAAAGAAAACAGAGAATTCACACAAAACATTGCATAAGAGAAGAGAGAGGATTCGAGTAGGCTTGAACGATTGGTGGTAAAAAAATAAAACTTTCCATGTGCTCAGTTTGTAAAAGAGAAAAATAAAGAGACAATAATTCAAGAGCAAAACTATTATAGCATGTTGGAGAGTTAAGAAAAACGGTAGGAACTAGGAAGTTTCATTTCATCATTGGAATTGCCTTACTCGTGGGACCGGATGATTGATCTTTGTTCCATTTTCTCTGTATCTCCGCTCCTAAAAATAGAATCAAAGTTATTGGCTTTTTTTTTTGTTGGAAAAGGTTTGTTTTCAACTTTTGCATTGCGTGTTCAGAAAAATAAAAATAAAAATAATAGTTATGTTATCAATTAAATATTAAATATTTAAAATTTAAATTTATACATAAAAAAATAAGCTTATTAATCAAATAATAAATAACATTATATTTGAACAAAATTTGATATGATATAAAAAGTTAGGTATCTTTAATTTTAGCTAGTAAAATTTGAGGTGTTTAATAAAAAACATTATGGAACAAGTCATTGACATGATTGCCATGAATTGAATTTAGATTATACTTTTTAATTTTTAATTTTTTTTATAAGTATGCTTTTTAATTTAAGAACCAAAACCTTGGCTTTATTTGGTCATATGATAGATGAGAGTCGAAGTTTAGGCGCTACTCTTCAATATTTCAATTTCCAGCATATTCGAAGGGAAGGAATTAGATTAGCTTAAACTTTAGCTAGAAAAACAGTTTTATCTGTAGACACAGATATATGGATAGAATGTCTACCTAGTTATTTGGATATTGTTTTCCAATCTGATTTAGTTCAATAAAATTTATTTACTTTTTTCTCAAAAAAAAGAAAAAAAAAATGTGTGTGACTATATATAATTATAGTCCGATTTGGTTTTAAAAGACCCATAAAACTATAGATATTAAATCCATACAATCTCTCCTCCCTAGAGTACATATGCTGAAGAAGTGGTTGATGAGTTGATCTTTCACTTAGAATTTCCAATAGTCTACTTGGAGAGAGAGAGAGATCTTAATATGATTTAAGTTAAGAAAATTTTAAGACAAAAAAGTCATGATAAGATTAGCATGTTTACATGTGATGCAGCTCTAACAGCCATCCTTAGCCAATTACCAACATAGGTTTTTGGCTTTCTATAGTCTACAAAGCAAAATAAAAGGAGGAGTTAAAAGAAAAAAAAAAAAAAAAAAAAGAAAGTATTTTGCTCAGTGTAATGATGATATCATGTTATAATTCTAACACCTGGTCCCTATGGCTGAATGAAATAGGACACACAGTGTGACTCATTCACCATTATTATGCTCACTTTTCTTCACTTACATCTTATTTTACTGTTTAACTTTGCTTTCAAATAGTTAGTGGCGAGGTCGGACCAGTGGGGGGCCCAAAGGGCCCGGGCCCTCTGACCCTAAGAGAATTTTTTTATTAGGCATATTTTTTTTCATTATTACAGTGGGCCCTTCCCCTCCAATCATGAATCAACCCAGCCCAACTGATGACAACAAACACAAAAACTTAACAAAACAAAAACTTAAAAAAAAATTTAAAAAAAAAAAAATCTATTAGCCCAATAGTTACAAAGCAAACCCACTGCCTTAATACACTGGATTATCGCAGAGGGGAAAAAAGAAAAAGAAAAAAAGAACGAGATGAGGCAGAGCCGGGTTGAGAGAGAAAATACAAAGAAGAAGAAGAAGAAGAAGAGAAAAGAGACTCAGAGCACATATCATAAAGCGACAGACGTTGGAAATGAGAATAGGAAGTAAAAATGGTCAAGATTTTTATTGAATTGAGAAATAAACTGAGTATGTCACGTGAGTTGGTTTGGGGAAATGGAAAAAGTGGGTGGATGGTCACATTTTGGAACGTTCTTCTATATAATAACTCAACTTGTTTGTTTTATTTACAAAAAGACCGTTGAAAATATTTTTGTAAGTGCCCGTTTGGTTCCACTTTTTGAGCTCAAAAAGTGCGTTTTCAAAAAAGCTCAACCAAGACTTTCGTTTGGTAAGCTCAAAAACGCAGCTTTTTTATAAAAGTTGCGTTTTGAACTTTTATAAAAACTGAGGGCAAAACGCGGAAGGAATATGGACCCTCAGGGTCCATAAATCAAAACGCGCTGTGCGCGTTTTGTATATTACCATTGCAATAACCAAAAAGACCGAAATACCCATCAGTTCTCTCACGCCCTCATCTCTCATCTGTGTCTTTTTTCTTCGTCTTCTTCCTCTTCGTCTTCCTCTGCTTCTTCACCGGTCTACCCCCACAATCAACAAAACCCATTTCAACCTTTGATATTCCGAACACAGAATGACCAAAACCAAACCAAAAATAACTCAAAATCAACACAAAAACAACTTAAAATCAACTTAAATCTGGAAAACCCATCCCAAACCCAACTCAAAATCAACCCAAAATCCATAGAAAAAAAAAAACCCAAAATCCCAAAATCCTTATGTTTCAATCATCTTCATCTTCATCATCATCATCATCATCTTCTTCTTCTCTGGAGTGTGAAAAAAAAAGAATAAAGGATGAGTTCTGGCGTTGGTTCCGATGGTTCCGATGTGTTCCGATTTGAAGTGCTAAGAGGAAAAAAAAAAAAAAAAGAAGAAGCACAGCTATGTTCTGGACCGAACTGCTAAGAGGAAAAAAAAAAAAGAAAAAAAAAGAAGAAGAAGCAGGGCTGTGTTCTGGACCGAAGTGCTAAGAGGCAAAAAAGAAAAAAGAAAAGAAAGAGAGCTGGGAATGTTCTGGACTGAAGATGGTAGAGGAAAGAAGGAAAAAGGAAAAGAAAATAGTGTGGTTATGTGGGTGGATGAGAAAAAAAGAGGAGAAAAAAAAAAGGAAGTAGAACCACGTGTGTGGAGAGAAAAAAAAGGGAGAAAAAAGAAATTATATCATAATATTTTCACAATATTTTTACAATAAATTTTAAGGTAGGCTATTATTAACTAATATTGGTGAGAAAAAAATAATTTTTTTAGAAAGAGAAAAAAATAATTTTAATAATATGTTAAAATTAAAATTACTATCAATTTTTATCACAATATTTTTACAATACTTTCACAATAAATTTTAAGTGGTAGGTTATTATTAGCTAATATTGGTAAGAAAAAAATAATTTTTTTAAAAAGAGAAAAATTGATTTAAGTATGATGAAGTAATTGATTTAAGTATGAAACAAACTCACATAAAAAAAAAAAGTATGAAATAAATTCCCTTATATATACATTGTCCTTTTTGGTCATTTACCCCTCAAAAAGCCACTTTTATAAGTGCTAGCCAAACACTCAGTTTTTTCATTATGCACTTTTTAACAGCTTTTACCAAACACTCAGCTTTTTGAAACTCCACTTTTTCATTATGCACTTTTACAAAACTCCACTTTTTCATTATGCACTTTTTCAAAAAGCTGAACCAAACTCACCCTAATAACAATTAGAATCTATTCACTTTTTTTTTTTTTTTTCAAAAATATATTGCCAATTGAGCTGCAAAGCTCTCTAAACTGTTATCCACTTAATTCAACACCTATTAAAATGTCATTTTTTTGAGACTTCAGCATGGCGGAGCCAGGAATTTTTGTTTGGAACCAAGTTGCAACTCTAATATATTTATCAAGACAACTCTGATTACACATATACATACGCTTTTTTATTATATACACACTTTTTTATTTGATAAGTTATATATATACACACATCAAACAACAACAAAAAGAGCTTAATAATTTCAATCAAAATTTTGTTTGGTGGCAACCTTACATGAAATAAAATTTATTTTTACTATTTTTATAGTGAAACTCTTAAAAAATTTCATTTTCGATATAAATTATCAAATTTTATACTAAAGTAAGTAAAAAATCTTTCAATTGAACTAATAAAATTTTCAAAAACATGAATGATCCAAAATTTTGAGGAATAAGTTAGACTTCAAACATATTTTAAGTTATCTTACTCTAACCTATTATGTAGAAACTAAAGAGACATTTCATGTATAATTTTAGTGACATTATTTTTTTAATGAGTCAATAACTTGTTAATTGCCACATAACTGGTTGAAAAAGATATAGATTTAAATATGTTTGGTGCCAAACTTTATCAAATATTTAACAGATATAAGAGCATATTTTATAATAAAAAATAAAATTGTGAAAAATAATGTTCTGTCTCTATAATTATCAGACCAATTTTTTTTTTAAAAGCATCATTGGACTAAATCAAATATTTGGGGGGACCAACTCTTATTTTTGTAAACTAAATTTTGAAAACATTAAAATAATTATATATATATTTTTTAAAATTTTTCAAAATTTTGGGGGCCATGGCCCCCCACCCTTACACATAGCTACGCCCCCGGACTTTAGGATCATGGTTGACCTTACCATAACATGTCGTGGTAAGTAGTAAGTACTAGTAAATTAAAAATAAATCTAATAACACCAAAAATTTTATACCCTTTGTACCATCAATATTAGCTAATTGTAGGCATCTTAAAGCATGCTTCTCCATCAAGTCGAGTTGACAATCAAATCAAAATCACAAATGAAAATATTCCTTTTATGCACCTTCAAGGAAGCTCTCCTTCATCAAATTCCATATGATTTTTTGGCACCTTCAAGGAAGCTCTTCTTCATCAAATTCCATATGATGTGGAAATATATTATCGTTTGAAAAAGGTAGCATGAATCATATATGGTATAAAGTGCTAAATTATTGTAAGATAAGACTATGAATAAGAAGTTTATTATAAAATTACTTAGGCCAAACGATAAAAGGAGTTAGGCTCAAAAAACCCAATACAATGAATTTGTAGAGAGTGGATTGGAAAACTAGGTTCTAACGAGTTGGGTAACAGTTAGAATGAATCTAGAAGACAATAAAGTAAAAGTAAGCTGAATTTATCTAAGAAAATTCGTCCTCGGCATAGTCCAAGAAAATCAGTTTGTGTACATATTACTTGAAGTTGGTTACAGATACAGTTTTGATGGCTACAGTGATTCTTCTTAAATTCTCCAATCCCTTTCTCTTAGGGTCTCTCTTTTATTTTATACTATCTCCCCCTTTCATCCCTACCATCCACATGTAGATTAGATTGTTGGTGTTGGTCCCTATCCCATCAGCACATTCTTGAAGTCTTTGGGTAGTAGTTGGAAGGCTGAAAACTACTTTTCAGGTATCACTTTCTCATTAATATGACCAGAAAATTAGCTGCAAAACATTCAATGCAGTGGTAGTAGTTTTTCCTTACATATTTCATAGCTTTCCTCTGTACTATTCCTTCCTGATACTTATCCCTATCCATGGAATGGTCCGAAATGTTGCTCTTGATGGCAGGCCACATCTTTTGACCTTGGCTTTACTCAGCCAAGGTGACATTCCTCCTCGGACCCCATCCTAGACGATCATGATCGGACCTTACCTTTTACCTATTAACACGGATCCTTATGACAGTGTTTTTTGGTCCTTAGACTACTTAATGTCCTCGAATTAGGCCCCTGGCCCAATACATATGTAAATACGAACTCCTGGGTCTTTCATCCCCCACAAAGATATTTTATCATTATTAAATTCAAAAAATAGAAATCTTAACCATAAAATTGATAAAATGAAGAGAATTCTATTACAAGACACATTAGTATTCAATGGACTTAAATAAATTTTTTTCTCTAGACAAACACAAATAAAAAATTAGCTCAGCATCCACTAAGTTAAAACTGTGATTAACTCTTTTTTTTTTTTCATATGATCTTTTGACTTTCTTCGTAAGGGTTTTAGGTTCAAATTCCAAAACAACCTCATGAATAGAATCCTCTACATTTCAGTAAGTGGCTCATTAACTAATTATTAATACAATTTGATAATATTTATAAAATATTTTATCTATTTTGCTTAAAATTTTCAATTAATTTGAGGATATACTACTAGTAGTGTTTTAAAATAGTTTACTCAACTAAACTGCCAAAAGCCAATATTGTCAATGAAAACCTTCAAATCTTTCTTCCCTCTTTATAACTATTGAAATTATATATATTTTAAAAAAACAATGTTTACTCAAATGGACACTTATAAAAACACCACTAATCTACTTCTTCTCAAACCCAATAAATAAATAAATAAAAAACACCACTAATCTACTATTAATTGTCATATAAACCACAAAATCCACCGTCAAATATTCGTATTTGACACATATACCCATTCTGTTAGTCTAAAATTACCACCAAAAAAAGAAAAATAGTACGGAGTAGCTCTATTTCCACTCTTGCATTTTCCGCCATTTCCAGCGCTCAAAGAGATTAGTTTGATCCTTTAATTTTCAATTGTACACTCATACAGAAATTACCAGTATTAATTATTTTATTCAATCTTTTCGTTTTTGTATATTTTTTTAAATAAAAATTTGGTAGAATTTATTTATTTATTATTATTATTATTATTACGTTACATTTGGTTACTTAGAAAACCAAAGAAAATTAAATAATTGAAAAGGAAAAATAAAGAGTTTGATTTTAAATCTTGTGCCTTTAGTTTATTTTTTCAGTGTTTTTTTTGAAAGAATGAGAAAATAAGAGTTAATGATGATCGTGTTAATGGTGTTGTATTGGCGATTAAACGGTGCATTTTAGTTAAATTTGTTGTGTAGATCTTGGAAGTACTGTGTTTGTACTTGCAAATTGGAGTTGCATTAAACTGGGGATGTGTTTGGTAGCTGAGAAAAGCAATGAAAAGTGAAGAATAAAATGGAAAAGAATTAATTTGAGGAGTTTGATTGTTTTCTCTGTTTGCTGATTGGTTTTGTGATTTCAATGGTGCTTGGCTTTTGTTTTTGTGATTTGATTCAATTCTTGAGCTTATTTTCTGTGATTTGAATATTTATTTTGTTGTTTAGGTTTTGTTGGTTTCCTTACTCTCTGTTTGGTAGCCGAGAAAATTGAGGAAAAGAGAAGGAAAGTAAAAGAATTGGATTGAGGAAAGAACCTTACTATTTGACTTGTTTGGTTTTGTGATGTAAGTAGAATGAAAAGGATAGAAATGTGAATATAATCTTATTGGCTTCATTATTATTGGTTTGGTTGCTGAGAAAGTTGAGGAAAATAGAAGAAAAGTCAAAGAATTGAATTGAATTTTAGTTTGAGTTGTTTGGCTTTGTATGTATGTTAAATGAAAAGGAGAATAAATTTATATATTGGTTAGCTAAATGATTAGAATAGGCTCACTAATCACTATTGTGAATTTTCATTTGGATTGCAATGGGGTTGCTCATATTTATAAGTATATTAGTTTTTTTTTTTTTTTTTTTTTTAATTCATGCCCATTGGTCTTAAAAATTGGTTGATCCCCAAGTAGAAAATTTGTATTGAAAATCCTTTAGCATAAGTTTTGTAGCTAAAAATATGGAGGAATATATATAATGTAGAAATTTGAATCTTGGAATCTTATTTTAGCTGTTTTTGTTTTTTGAGGACTGAAAAATAACTAAATACATAAATTAAGTGCTTTAAAGTGGCAGCACCATAACCTCACATGAAAATGGACGGTTCACTTGTTCAGCAATTGATGAAACTTTTCTTAAATTTTTTTTTCTTACTTTTCTGTTGAAGATTCTTTTTTAGATGAACAAAAGGCAGTTGCCAAAAGTCTTGTAGCTGAATTGGCACATTCTCATGCACAAAATACTTGAGGGTCTAGGAGAGAAAGGGTTCGAACTGTGGGGTTAGCAGCATATTGTAATATCTCTAAAAAAAAAAAAAAAAAAGGCAGTTGAAGACATTATTACTAATTTTAGATGTAACCGTTTTTACAAAATTAGTAATAAACTAATAATAACTGAAGATTGAAATGTAATACAAAATTCAATGGGAACTATATGAGGGTTTCAATAAGTTCACTAATGACTTTTTCCCCCTCTAAGCACCAATGAGATTTCTCAATACATTTAGTAAAACACTTAAAATTGAAAATCTATCACAAAGCACGATGACATGTTCTAGAATTTATTAGGGTGATGCTTTTTTTTTCAAAAATATTCCTTGAAGTAACATATAGATGAAAGATGATTTAATTACACCTTAAATGGATCACAATTCTGTTACATATTAGCCTATATTCTTAAAGGGATAAATTCTCATTAATAGGATCAATTACAAATATTTGTAATAAAAAATTTATATTTCTAAGGCTACAGCATCTTAAATTTCAAGGTAAATTTTACACTTTAAATGTTTAGGGTCACTTTTAAATCAATTCATTAGCTTTAAAAACTTATAATTTACACCATTTACCATTACAATAATATTAATGTGTCAATTTCATCATAGTCCTTTTTTTTTTTTTGAGAAATTTTCAAGACACCAATCAGTTTTTGATGTGAGCGGGGATTGAACCCCAAATCTCTTATATAACCATCAAAACCTTTACCAGTTGAGCTAACTGGAACCCACAATAATTAATCAACCAATTTGAAAGTGATCTTAAATTAGGTTGTGTGAATGGCATTTTAGCATATCTTTTAAGATCAACTTTTGCCCTTACCACATGAATCGGCGTATTTATGACCTATATGCCAATCACAAATAAAATCATTTGAAATCTTGAATCTTGTTGATCAAACATTGCATTACATATCCATGTTTGTAAATATAATGGGTGCATACTAGGCATCTTTAATTTTAGCCATTTGAATTTGATTGGGTTTAATAAATAAAAAAAAAACAATCAAGCAAGTCATCGACATAATTACCATGAATTAAAATCATGCAATTTAAGAACCAAACCCTTGGTTTTTAGAATTTGTGATTATATATAAGTATAGTCCGAATTGGCTTTCAAAAGACCCTTAAAATTTCAGATATTAAACTCATACATTCTCTCCTCCCTAACATATATATGCTAAATACGTGGATGATATTTCACTTTATAATGCACAATGGTTTACTTCAAAACTTCAACCAAAAAAAAAAAAGACATCTTCACATGATTTAGGTAAAGAAATTCTTGAAACAAAAAAGAGTCATGATAAGATAAGCAATGCTTACATGTGGTGCAGCTCTAATAGCCATCCTCATCCAATGAACCAATTAGAAACATAGGCTTGGCTTTCTATATAGTCTACAAAGCAAAAGAAAAGAGGAAAAAAAGAGTACTTTGATCAAGGATTAGATGATATGATGTTATAATTTCAACACCTGGTCCTATGGCTGCATGAAATAGGTCACACCATGTAAGTCATCCACCATTATTGTGCTCACTTTTCTTGACTTTTGTAAATCATATTTTACTGTTCAACTATGCTTTTAAATGACTAGTGGCACTGGGAAATGCTTAAGAGATAAGTAAGAAGAAGATAATTGAAGGTCTGTCCCTATCTACTTAGAAGAAAATATTGAATAACACGTGTGAAATTATTTACTAGCCAAATTTATTTATTTTATTTACTTGATAGCCACATTTTTCGTTTTAGGTTTGGCATGTTAGGCTTGGCATTTCCATGGGATCTTTGAGAAAAGATCCAGACTCTCCTAGTTCCAAATTATCCACAAAATCATTAACCAGACCCTAAATTGCATTATCTTTAAAATAATATAAATAAACATAAATTTGCATTACTTATTACTCGGCTTGTCTAGGCCCAAATCACTATCCCAGACACAATTGAGGCCCAATTGCACAAGAAGTTTGGCCCAACAACCTTGTAAGTGAGCATTTTAAAAATTAAAAGGAACATGTAAGGCCCTTCTAACATTTAATTGAAGCTGGGCCCATGGGCCAACAACATACCACTCTCTCTTTCTCTTCAATCCCCGACTACATGGTGGAAAACAGAATTAATAATTGTTTTTTAACCATTAAACCATAACATTACAAATTTACAATGTAATTATCCTAAATTGATTGGTACTTTGTAGGAGTCTATTGCACTTTTTGAGTTCCAAAAAAGAGTGAGTTTGAGGTGGAGGAAATATATATATATATATATATATATATATAAATAAACAAATGTAAAAGGGGAGACTTTAATTTTTTTCTCATCATAAAGGAAATTAGTTACATCATTAAGCTACTACTTACAAAACTCTTGATAATATATTGATAATTGAGGGTAGGAGATTTGAATCCTAGATGTCTTTGTTAAAAATAAAAGAAGGTATCATTTTTGGCCTTTGTGAGAGTGCTTTTTTCCTTAGCACACAGGCCCAAGGATCTTGGGCCAAATAGTTGTAGTTTGGTGGATGAGCTTGGTTCATCGCAGCTAAATGAGGGCTGATTACGAACCAAGTTTTGCGCAAGTCACATAAATCTCCTCAAGGCAAAAAATACGATTCCTCCTAAGCAATAAAATACCATTATAAGTGTTTTAGTATCATAAAATGACCCTTTACTCTTACAAAATAAGTAAAATAGATATTCATAATATTCACAATGAGAAAGAGATTGAAATAGAATATTTAAGACTTATCTTTTATCGTATAAACATTTTAAAGAATTCCTTCACTTGGTAACCCAGGCGTACTGTCGTGGGATCCCGAGACGTATTAGGCCTGTAAGAACCCAGAATCTCTGGTTCTCTGCACTCTACAATCTTTCTCCATGCTTGTTATGCAATGGAGTTTTGTCCTTTCCTTTTATCTCTATAGGTCCTATACAAGAACAACTATACAATGCACATATTTTCAAATAATTGTTAGTTTCTTAGATTAGGATATATATATTAATACATATACATATATGTAAATGAATTTCATGAGAATGATTCAGCCACGAGGATCCTGGCCCCAATTCTCACAGACTTAGTGCTTTTGCACAAGACTTGTGGGATTTGGAACTCAAGTCTGAGTGGCTTTACTTGGGCAAAGGACTTAGCTTTACAAGCAAGAATATATGTATTGAGCAGCAAGAAGCAGTAAAGGAAGATAATATAATAAAGAAATATGCAAAGTAATTGTTAGAAATCCTCAAATCAATATGAGATATTTCATTATTTTTCTTAATTGTAGATTACAAATGTGCTCACTAAGACGTGATACAAGGTTCAAATAAGTTCAAAAATTACAGACTTCGATGGCTATCCAAGCCTCTAAGACTTGCAAAGTTTGAATCCTTTTGAATCCAAGTATGTGCTATAGTGGCTGTTTCTGGGATACCGGGAGACATTCCTCTGTTTTTCTTAAATTTTACAGAGTTCTAATAGCTCTGTTATGATATTCTTCCTACTGAAAATCCCCCCTCTCTCAACATGGGTTTTCTCTTCCTTTTATAGTGTGTTTTCTAGGGCTCCGAGGTACTAGTGATTTCTCTCTTTTGCCCCTCAGAGCTCATGCTGTGACAGTTGCTTAGGGGCTGGTCTTTTCCCTTTTTTCTCATGGTTTTCATCTTTCAGTGCTATTTCTCTAAAAGTCACTTGCTGACTTTCCATTCCGGGGCGTCCTTAGGCAACTAGCCTTCAATCTTTCTTCTTTCAAGGTTTCTCACTTTTCAGACTCAGCTATCGGTTGTATTTCCTTGTTGTCATTATTCCCAAATAGTTGGAATCTTTTACTGCTGGGTTGAAAGTTCCCTTCCGGTCGCTTCTACTTATGATTTTCTTATTCTTGGTTCCTTGTGGTACAACTCCTTTGTTCATGAATGTTTGCTTTATACTTTCTGATTCTTTGCTGCACCACTGGGTACTTGAGAAGGACATCTCTGTTCTTCATTTCTTTTATTTCGTAGTACCTCTTTGAGCTGTCTCAATCCCACATTAGCTGTGCTGCATTACCTGAGGATCCCGGGCCTCTGGCAGCCTCTGGGTATTCCGGCCCAGTTCTTTCACTGGATTTTGCTGGATTTTTTAATGGCCTTTTTGCTGGAAATCTGAACATAAATAGGGCCTTAATGTTGATTCTTCTTGCTGCTTGAATTGGGCCTTCTTTACTTTTCATGGAATGGGCTTTCTTGTGAAATTTTGGCCTTCAACATTAGCCCCCCGAGCTCGTGGGTTACCTGTAGCCCACGCGCGAGAAAATAAATTGTTTTTGGACACTTTCCTGGTTTGTAGAATCAATGTGTAGATCAAATAATTCTTGAGGGAAACTCCAAAGGAATTGCTACACTTCCATCATGGGATGAACTAACATGTTGCGAAAGATTAGAATTCACCTGCATATTAGTATTAGGTTGTAGATTGGTATTTAATAAATCAACTTTGTCAAACTAACAATAATATATGCAGATATATATATGTATAACCAAATTATATTGGTATCGCATTTAATGCTAAAAGTATATTTCTAGCACTAACGTTTTTTTTTTTGCTAGCAATTCTAGGATATGCTTTTTTGAAAGTTGCATACAAAAATCGTGTTGAATGCATATTAAATCTTAATATAAGATAGCATAGCTTTGTCAACAAGATTTTGTTTGTTTTACAAAATAGGTTGAATGAGGGGAGCCCCCATGAACTTTGCCAAAGATATTCTATGCATTGTAGTACATGCTTGCTATGGCTAAGGTGAATAACACCAAGATGTTTGCCCCATGAGATTTTTAGTCCATGAATAGTGACTTACCAATGGGACCATGATATCATAAATCATTGAATCATAAAAACATACTGATTTAGAGTCTAATCAAGGTTAGCTATTCTTCTCAAAATGTATTAGAAGATAGAAACTTCCCTAAGGACATGACTTAGAAGGCTTAGGAACATCTCCTCGCCTTGCTTTAGCTAAAGACCTTGCTCTTCTGGTGGATGTTCTTGATTTTTGCCTCATTCTTTTTCCAAATTGTGAGAGATTATATAATATTTCAGATTGCAGCAGATTATTCACATACCATGCCACCAATTATGTTGTTGTTTGAATTGCTATATTCCATATAGTTCATAAGCCAAAGAAAATAACAGTGGCTGAGCTTATGTACAGTAAAGTTTGCACTAGACTTCTTAATTTTCATCAAGTGAAAGATATATCTAAGGAAAATTTTTAATCTTGTCTTAGCCCCCAGTGTATGCACTGGAAAAGCCAATTGACAAATAAGATATAGCAATAAAAATTACTTCATGTATATGAAACCATGTGAGGATTTCAAGCACACAAGAATTCCAAATTTGATTTTTGATTATTGGTCAAGTAAGAAGACCAAAATTTTAGAATTTTCGTTTTAATCTATATGAATAAAATATTTGTGCATGGGTGATACCTCTTGCACAACATTTTGTAGTGTTTTGATATATTCAAACATGGTATTAATGAGTGGGCTTACCAAAAGGGTACCTTTCTTTTGTTGAGTCGAAGTACCTCCAAGCCTTTGGTGAGTTTGCACCTTGTAGGAGGAGGGAAATGTCACTAGCTGGTTTGCAATGTCATTGACTAATCTCTTTGTATAGAGACTTGCAAAAGTATCCATGCTTGTGCGGCTTCGAGTGATGTACTCTTAGAATTTTTTTTAAGTTACGCCTTCCTTGCTTCCTTAGGCTCCCTTGAACCAATTCCTTTCAAGGAGGTCAATCTTGTGCACTTTACACACCCACTTTTGGGTTTTCATACCCACTCAAGGCTCTTTCTCTTTGTACCCTTCGTTGGGCTTTGCTTACAATTTGCATCCTTTGCTAGGACGTGCTACGGCTTGTACCTATTGTTGGTACGTGCTATAGTTTGTACCCAGTGCTAGTACGTGCTACAAGTTGTAGCCATGACTGGGATATGCTTACAATCTGCACTTTTACCTATTGCTGGTATGTGCTACAGCTTGTACCCATAAACTTTTACTTTTGACCATTTTCTTGGTCGTACTTGGAAACTTTTGCTCTTGGCCAATTTCTGGGCCATGTATTTAGAAAAATTATTCTAGGCCAAGTCTTGGGCCAGGTACATGGAAAGTTTGCTCTTACCAAGTCCTAGGCCATGTCACTTGGAATAATCTGTTTTGGTCAAGTCTTGGGCTAGGTACATGGAAAATTTTCCCTTTCCCAAGTCCTAGGCCATGCCACTTGGAAACTTTTTTTTTGATGAAGTCCTGGGCTAGGTACATGGAAAATTTGCCCTTTCCCAAGTCCTAGGCCATGCCACTTGGAAAAATCTGTTTTGGTCAAGTCCTGGGCTAGGTACATGGAAAATTTTCCCTTTCCCAAGTCCTAGGCCATGCCACTTGGAAAAATCTGTTTTGGTCAAGTCCTGGGCTAGGTACATGGAAAATTTTCCCTTTCCCACGTCCTAGGCCATGTCACTTGGAAAATTTTTTTTTTTTTTTTTTTTGATCAAGTCCTGGGCTAGGTACATGGAAAATTTGCCCTTTCCCAAGTCCTAGGCCATGTTACTTGGAAAATTTCTGTTTTGATCAAGTCCTGGGCTAGGTACATGGAAAATTTGCCCTTTCCCAAGTCTTAGGCCATGCCACTTGGAAAATTTCTTTTTTGATCAAGTCCTGGGCTAGGTACATGGAAAATTTGCCCTTTCCCAAGTCCTCATGGAAAATTTTCCCTTTCCTAAGTCCTAGGCCATGTCACTTGGAATTTTTTTTTTTTTTTTTTTTTATCAAGTCTTGGGCTAGGTACATGGAAAATTTGCCCTTTCCCAAGTCCTAGGCCATGCTACTTGGAAAATTTCTGTTTTGATCAAGTCCTGGGCTAGGTACATAGAAAATTTGCCCTTTCCCAAGTCCTAGGCCATGCCACTTGGGAAATTTCTGTTTTGATCAAGTCCTGGGCTAGGTACATGGAAAATTTTCCTTTTCCCAAGTCCTAGGCCATGCCACTTGGAAAATTTGTTCATGACCATTGAATTTTTCGATCTTCAGAAAAAGTTCCTTCATAGCCCCTCGTTTTCAAGTGGGCTCACTGAATTGATTTCTTTTCTTTTCTTTTCTTTAAAGGGTTGAGGATTTGTTTTCTTCTCCGAGGATCTTCTAAAATATCCTCTCTTAGCTGTGAACAAATCCTTTATGGAAATAATCTTCTTTTATGAGTCATCTAAGGTTGCTCTCACTGGTGGGCTGATGGCCAAGAGCTCCACCAAAATGATATCTTTTTTTTTTTTTTTGGTACTAATAACTGACTGCTGATTAGGATAGGCCCTGGGTTCCTTGGGTCAGCCCCCCAGTTCACCTCTTCTAGTTTTTTCTTTGGTAGGATTTATGCTTTCCTTTCCATATCCGTAAGTTTCTCCAGGACCTTCATAAGTAGTAAATTAGCCTTCCTCCTTCTGTTTTTTCTATCCAAGGGATCTCTCAAACCATGGGTATTGCTTCCTTCTTCTGGGATGGGAGCCCCTCGGGATCCTAGAGATGGGAGCCCCCGAGATCCTAACAATGGGATATTCTCCAGTTGGAGCCGATTCACCATAAAATATAATTTTCACAGAGTTTACTTTGTGCTGGATGAAAGGACTAAGATTGACAGTGACTTTTGTGGGCTTCCCATTCAATCCCTCTTTCACGTACTAGTGGTACATTGAGAGGATTAGGCAATACTTGTGATGTCATGGTTGGCCTTTAAAGCTAGTTGTAGGTGTCCTCCAGTGGTCTCTGTATCTCCTCCAGATCTTGTTATTTCCATAGGTGAGCCCAATTATTGAGCTGTAAGAAATGATAGATGCACTGTATAGTTGTTGAGCTTTCAATAATGTTGATTTTGCTGCTGACTTGCAATATAGTGTTTCTATTGATTTTCTTCAAAATATATTTAAGGTCCACTGCATAATAGGCTTTAGCCCCTAAGACATGAGGCGATTGTTGAATCATGCTTGATCCACCTTCTCTTGATGCTATTATGGAACTTCTATCCATTTTCCGGATGCTTCCATTTTTTTTTTACAACCATTTTACTTTGCTGGATTCATGAAAAAACTTCGCCTTTGCTGGAACCAACGATCGTTTAGGCTTTGCTGAAATTGAGGGTGTACTTAGCCTTGCTGGAATTAAGGATCTCTTCAGCTTTGTTGGAATCAAGGATCTCCCAGGCTTTATTTTCCTGGAGTTAAGGATCTCTTAGACTTTGCTGGAATTAAAGATGTACTCAGCCTTGCTAGAATAAACGATCTCCTCAGCTTTGTTTGGATCAAGGATCTCCCAGGCTTTGCTTTCCTAGAGTCAAGGATCTCCTAGACTTTGCTGGAATTAAGGATGTACTCAGCCTTGCTGGAATAAAGGATCTCCTCAGCTTTGTTGGGATCAAGGATCTCCCAGGCTTTACTTTCCTGGAGTCAAGGATCTCTTAGACTTTGCTGGAATTAAAGATGTACTCAGCCTTGCTGGAATAAAGGATCTCCTTAGCTTTGTTGGGATCAAGGATCTCCTAGGCTTTGCTTTCCTGGAGTCAAGGATCTCCTAGATTTTGCTGGAATTAAGGATGTACTCAGCTTTGCTGGAATAAAGGATCTCCTCAGTTTTGTTGGGATTAAGGATCTCTTCAGCCTTGTTGGGATCAAGGATCTCCTCAGCTTTGTTGGGATCAAGGATCTCCCAGGCTTATCTTTTCCTAGAGTCAAGGATCTCCTAGACTTTGCTGGAATTAAGGATGTACTCAGCCTTACTAGAATAAAGGATCTCCTCAGCTTTGTTGGGATCAAGGATCTCCCAGGCTTTGCTTTCCTGGAGTCAAGGATCTCCTAGACTTTGCTGAAATTAAGGATGTACTCAGCCTTACTGGAATAAAGGATCTCCTCAAATTTTTTGGGACCAAGGATTTCTTAGGCTTTGCTGGGATCAAGGATCTCCAAGGCTTTGCTGGGATCAAGGATCTCCAAGGCTTTGCTGGGATCATGGAACTACTCCATTTTGCTAAACCCGTGGGTGGAGCCAAGGAACTTGTCCATTTTGTTAACCTGCGCCATATGATATTATTATCAAGTTGCTGCAAAATTATTTAGCCCCACAACGTGAAGAAATCGATTTGCTATGTAATTTACATTTCATCAAATCTCTTTGATTCACTTACTTCTCTTTCTTCTTTTTCTTTTTAAACAAGTGAAACAATATTATGAAATTTTTTTTTTTAAGTGAAACCATATATGAAAATTTTTTTTTTTTTAAAGAAACAATACATTAGCCCCCAAATGTGGGGCCTTTTCTCTATTATGTAGCTCATACAATCTTCATTTCATCAATCTCTATTTTTTTTTTTGGCACACTTCTCCATTTATTTTTTAATAATGAGACAATGTTTTGATTGTTAAAATATTATTACATGACCCCTCTTACCCCCTTTTTGTAAAGAGTAGAATCCTCATGAGAAAAAAGGTTTTGCTTCTTCTAGCTGAGTTCAATATTTATTTTTCAACCTTTTGGCTGTACTCTATAGGCTGGCTGTACTCTCAAAACACCTTTAGTATTAGTTAAGTTTTTATGAAACCAGTGAGTTGCCTTTGGAGACCAATGGTACAAAGTAGTTTCACACCACCAATACCTCATTTAACAAGCATCTTCAAGTTTTGGACTTCAAAGTTTAGGACTAAACTAATTGCATAAATGCTAATCAAACTGACCAGCTTTCTTCTCATCACTCCTTCCTACTCTTTCTATTGCTTAGGGTGTGGAGTCATCAACAGCCAATCCCATGCCATGTTCAAAACATTGTGATCTTTTGATCAATGTCAAAATCATTTAGCAACATGGTCTCAACCACCAATAAGTTGAAATAAAACAATATTGCAGTACCCCACCTCCAACACAAGGTTGAAGAAGAAGTTGAGCTGAGCTAAGGGCTTGGCTACTAGAGATTCCAAGTCCTTGTGGAGCAAAGGAATTATCCAAGCCAAAATAATTTTTAAAACATGAAAAATTATTTATTTATTATTTTTCAAAACTAATTAATTCAGCTGGGCAGTTATCTTCTATGAATATCTTTAAAATGAGGTCCATTTAGTTGGAGGATAAGTATGACAACCAAACTTATCTATGATTCTATATTGTGTAGAACAAGTGTCTACTTCTATTACTAAACAATACAATGCTTTTGCTTTCATGCAACAATGATAGCTATCCATTTGAAAACCATAGACTTTAGTCCATTATGTTCAAAATATGAAATGGAGAAAATAATGATGCATAAAACTTATCTTGTGTTGGGAAGTTCCCCAAAATTCCATATAGAGTCCCTCGGAAGAACATTTGTTGGAGGAACCCGCACTTTTGGGATCTTGATGTTGAATGCACTAAGAGGAACTTTCCTTCCTCTAGGTGTTTCCTAGATTTGGAGCCATGCTTGCGAAGGGACTGCTTTTTCCCTCTCCTTTTTCCCAGTCCCCAGTGGAGTCGCCAAAATGTGAGAGTACTTTTTTCCTTAGCACACAGGCCCAAGGATCTTGGGCCAAATAGTTGTAGTTTGGTGGACTGGGCTTGGTTCACCGCAGCTAAACGAGGGCTGATTACGAACCAAGTTGTGCGCAAGTCACATAAATCTCCTCAAGGCAAAAAATGCGATTTCTCCTAAGCAATAAAATACCATTATAAGTGTTTTAGTATCATAAAATGACCCTTTACTCTTACAAAATAAGTAAAATAGATATTCATAATATTCACAATGAGAAAGAGATTGAAATAGAATATTTAAGACTTATCTTTTATCGTATAAACATTTTAAAGAATTCCTTCACTTGGTACCCCAGACGTACTGTCGTGGGATCCCGGGGCGTATTAGGCCTGTAAGAACCCAGAATCTCTGGTTCTCTGCATTCTACAATCTTTCTCCATGCTTGTTATGCAATGGAGTTTTGTCCTTTCCTTTTATCTCTATAGGTCCTACACAAGAACAACTATACAATGCACATATCTTCAAATAATTGTTAGTTTCTTAGATTATGATATATATATATATATATATATTAATACATATACATATATGTAAATGAATTTCATGAGAATGATTCAGCTATGAGGATCCTGGCCCCAATCCTCACAGACTTAGTGCTTTTGCACAAGACTTGTGGGATTTGGAACTCAAGTCTGAGTGGCTTTACTTGGGCAAAGGACTCAAGTCCGAGGTACTAGTGATTTCTCTCTTTTGCCCCTCAGAGCTCGTGCTGTGACAGTTGCTTAGGGGCTGGTCTCTTCCCTTTTTTCTCATGGTTTTCATCTTTTAGTGCTGTTTCTCTAAAAGTCACTTGCTGACTTTCCATTCCGGGGCGTCCTTGGGCAACTAGCCTTCAATCTTTCTTCTTTCAAGGTTTCTCACTTTTCAGACTCAGCTGTCGGTTGTATTTCCTTGCTGTCATTATTCCCAAATAGTTGGAATCTTTTACTGCTGGGTTGAAAGTTCCCTTCCAGTCGCTTCTACTTATGATTTTCTCATTCTTGGTTCCTTGTGGTACAGCTCCTTTATTCATGAATGTTTGCTTTATACTTTCTGATTCTTTGCTGCACCACTTGGTACTTGAGAAGGACATCTCTGTTCTTCATTTCTTGTATTTCGTGGTATCTCTTTGAGCTGTCTCAATCCCACATTAGCTGTGCTGCATTAACTGAGGATCTCGGGCCTCTGGCAGCCTCTAGGTATCCCGGCCCAGTTCTTTCACTGGATTTTGCTGGATTTTTTAATGGTCTTTTTGCTGGAAATCTGAACATAAATAGGGCCTTAATGTTGATTCTTCTTGCTGCTTGAATTGGGCCTTCTTTACTTTTCATGGAATGGGCTTTCTTGTGAAATTTTGGCCTTCAACAACCTTACCATCACCTATTAAAATGTCACTTTTTTGAGACTTTAGGATCACTTTTGGCCTTACCATCACATTTTATGGTAAATACTAGTGAATGAAAAATAAATCTAATGATACCAAATTTTTTTAATAATTTTTTCATAATTTCTTAGGTGACTTGTGGTTTAATGTATAATAAAAGTAATAATAGTGCTAAGTTAAAGTGAAAGCAACATTCTTATAAAACAAAAAAAAAAAAAAAAAAAAAAGTAAAAGTAAAAGTGATCTTAATTCAAGTTATAAAAAAATCTTTCTAAAAAAAAGTTATAAAAAAATTTGTAAAAACTTTTATAAACACAAGAAATTTATTGTTAATTTGACACAACACACAACTCCAAACAGAATTTGGTAGAAAGACGAGTCCAAACGCCACGACCATGGTGACAATGATGATGATTCCATCGTCAAGATTGACCCCCAGCTTCGCTACAACCTTCAGCTCTCAATTTTTTGAATTTTCATTTCTGTTTCTTGGTTATTTTTGCTAACCTAGTTGAGAGAATTCATGATTACTTGTATTGAATTGTGTTTCTTTGGTTACCCAATTCTTAGGGCCCGTTTGGTAGCAGTATTTAAGTATTGTTGTTTAGTTTTCTGTGTTATGAAAATATGTGTTTGAATGTTACAGAAATACATGTTAAAAGTGTTATTGTTATTTAAACACTGAAAACTGTTGTTTAAACAACAGTATCAAACAGAGCCTTAGGGACTGTTTGGTAACGTTGTTTGAATAACAGTTTTCGTTGTTTAAACAATACAACACGTATTTCCACAACATTTTTTCACTCACATGTATTTCTACAACACTTAAACAACGTTACTTGAACAACGTTATTAGAACAACATTACCAAACGAGCCCTTAGTTTCTTGTTTACTTGCTATTGGTGGTTTAAAGATCACGTCTTTGTCCATAGTACTAGCCCTTTTGTAGTGTTAGGGGATTCTTGGTTGTTCTTAATTGTTAATTTTTTGTTTAGCGATAATTTGGGAATTCGAGCTCCCACCAGTTGGTAGATGTGTTTAAGGAACTTAGCATAACAACAAGAAGAAACCTGTGAGAGTGCTTTTTTTCTTTAGCACACAGGCCCAAGGATCCTGGGCCAAATAGTTGTAGTTTGGTAGACTGGGCTTGGTTCACCGCAGCTAAATGGGGGCTGATTACGAACCAAATTGTGCGCAAGTCACATAAATCTCCTCAAGGCAAAAAATGCGATTCCTCCTAAGCAATAAAATATCATTTTAAGTGTTTTAGTATCATAAAATGACCATTTACTCTTACAAAATAAGTAAAATAGATATTCATAATATTGACAATGAGAAAGAGATTGAAATAGAATATTTAAGGCTTATCTTTTATCGTATAAACATTTTAAAGAATTCCTTCACTTGGTACCCTGGGCGTACTGTCGTGGGATTTCGGGGCATATTAGGCCTGTAAAAACCCAGAATACTGATTCTCTGCACTATACAATTTTTCTCCATGCTTGTTATGCAATGAAGTTTTGTCCTTTCCTTTTACCTCTATAGGTCCTACACAAGAACAACTATACAATGCACATATTTTCAAATAATTGTTAGTTTCTTAGATTAGAATATATATATTAATACATATACATATATGTAAATGAATTTCATGAGAATGATTCAGCCACGAGGATCCTGGCCCCAATTCTCACAGACTTAGTGCTTTTGCACAAGACTTGTGGGATTTGGAATTCAAGTCTGAGTGGCTTTGCTTGGGCAAAGGACTCAGCTTTTGGCTGAGTAAAAGGAAAAATTAACAAGTAAAAATATATGTATTGAGCAGCAAGAAGTAGTAAAGGAAGATAATATAATAAAGAAATATGCAAAGTAATTGTTAGAAATCCTCAAATCAATATGAGATATTTCATTATTTTTCTTAATTGTGGATTACAAATGTGCTCACTAAGACGTGATACAAGGTTCAAATAAGCTCAAAAATTACAGACTTCGATGGCTATCCAAGCCTCTAAGACTTGCAAAGTTTGAATCCTTTTGAATCCAAGTATGTACTATAGTGGCTGTTTCTGAGATACCGGGAGACGTTCCTCTATTTTTCTTAAATTTTACAGAGTTCTAATGGCTCTATTATATTCTTCCTACTGAAAATCCCCCCCTTCAACATGGGTTTTCTCTTCCTTTTATAGTGTGTTTTCTAGGGCTCCGAGGTACTAGTGATTTCTCTCTTTTGCCCCTCAGAGCTCGTGCTGTGACAGTTGCCTAGGGGCTGGTCTCTTCCCTTTTTTCTCATAGTTTTCATCTTTTAGTATTGTTTCTCTAAAAGTCACTTGCTGACTTTCCATTTCGAGGCGTCCTTGGGCAACTAGCCTTCAATCTCACTTCTTTCAAGGTTTCTCACTTTTCAGACTCAGCTGTCAATTGTATTTCCTTGCTGTCATTATTCCCAAATAGTTGGAATCTTTTACTGCTGGGTTGAAAGTTCCCTTCCAGTCGCTTCTACTTATAATTTTCTCATTCTTGGTTCCTTGTGGTACAGCTCCTTTGTTCATGAATGTTTGCTTTATACTTTCTGATTCTTTGCTGCACTACTGGGTACTTGAGAAGGACATATCTGTTCTTCATTTTTTGTATTTCGTGGTACCTCTCATGAGCTGTCTCAATCCCACATTAGCTGTGCTGCATTACCCGAGGATCCCGAGCCTCTGGCAGCCTCTGGGTATCCCGACCCAGTTCTTTCACTGGATTTTGCTGGACTTTTTAATGGCCTTTTTTGCTGGAAATTTGAACATAAATAGGGCCTTAATGTTGATTCTTCTTGCTGCTTGAATTGGGCCTTCTTTACTTTTCATGGAATGGGTTTTCTTGTGAAATTTTGGCCTTCAACAAAACCTTAGTCTCAAATTTTGGGGTCGGCTATGGATCCTTACCACAATAAACCAAGTTAGATATACAATTGGAGATACCCCATTGAAGTGGTGGATGAGAACTTCTACTCAATAGAGAAAATTGAAAAACAGAAGGAAAGAAGAAGAAATTCATTCTAGTAGCGGTCTTAGGAAATGAGAAATTTTACCCAATATAGAGTTTCAAGTTGATAGACCATGACATGTCATTCTATTTCAAACCATTAGAATATTAGGTTCACCATTTTTTAATAGTTTAAACTTTTGGAACAACTAATAGTTCATCATAGTATTAAAGTAAGTGGTCTTGAGTTCAAATCTTATCTCTACTTTTTCTCCCATTTAAGAAAGTTAAAAATCACTTGTGTTGGATCCTACATGTCAAAAGGGAGTATAATCTCACACGTTGGGGGGAGTATTATAATAATGATTAAAAGATTAAATCTATCTTAACCATATAAGCTTTTGTTATAAGTGGTAAGGTTGTTTATGTATGGTTGCAGCCTCTTATTATTGAGGCTTAATATTTTTTACTCCTAAAATTGTTGAAGCCTCAGATTTATGAAGTGAGGTTACTTATTCGTGCCTTCCATGATTGTAGATCACTAAAATTGATTGAAAATTTTTATTTGTGAAAGCCATCTATATCCACATTGTTATTTATGGGCATAGGCATGTTCGTAGGATGTATATCAATTAATTGATATACTCTAAATATATTATGTTCACTACTATTGAGAGTGGACTAGTGGCCTTAGATCATGGGTTTGAGTCCTTTCCCCACCAGCGAAGCGGTGCTGCCCCTTATACTTCATAAAAATGAGGTCTTGCTTGGAGACGGTTAAGGGGTGCCACAATCCCCTCCAAACCATTTTTCTTTTCACCAAAAAAAAAAAAAATGTTATGTTTTTTTGTCAATTGACAAATGACATTTTTTTAGTTGTCTGTAACTCACTGCTTGGAATTCTACAGCTTACATCTATGTTTTTTTGGCTCTCAATAATTTCTTTACTCTTATTCTCTTCTTCCATTTGCTTCCTTTGTATAATTTTGCATCTAAATCTGTTCATAATTGAGTTTGAGATAGGATACTTCTTTTGTGTATACATTTTCTTCAAGTAGCATTCAGCATTGACACCATCGTGAAACCTCTTCCGCCAACAATGACCTAAACTGTTTCCTGCAACTTGAACTTCTTCATTTTCACTCAATTCTTTGGTGAGTTTTGATTTCTTTGTGCCTTTTGTGGTTACCCCCCCCCCCCCCCCCTTCTCCTAGCACGGCTTTTCTCTCTTTTATTTCTCTTTTTCTAATAATTTGTTTCTTTCACAAAACCTAGAGTTGTGAAATTTTTCCATCACAATGATTTATATCTTGGTTTCGAACATTTCAAACAAAATAGCTATCTTGGTCTCACAATTGCACCCAAGTTCTTTGAAAGTCAAAAGATTATGTCATGCAATTGTTCCTTTGCTCCATTTCACTTCCATTAATGAATTGATGATTGTTACAGACTAGGAAATTTTTTTATGTGTAATGTAGTTTATGTGATTTGTTGCATTGCAAATCCAAAAGGTATAGCAAATGCCTAGAAATCGTTGATAGGACAGGAAGAGAAAGCTTGTTGTGTTCGTTGAAAGAGAGAAAAAGGAGAAGAAAGAGGCAGGGATTCTGAAAGGCAGTTGAAGTTTTTTTTTTTTTTTTTGATAGATGAACAAAAGGCAGTTGAAGACATTATTAATGATTTTAGATGTAACCATTTTTAAAAATGAATAATAATAAATGAAGATTGAAAATGTAATCTAAAATTTAGTGGGAACCCCATCTTCAAAATTCATGACTTTGCAAATGGATTTGTGTCGTGAGGTATATGAGGGTTTTAATACGTTCACTAATGACTTCTAAATTCTCTAAGCACTAATGAGATTTCTCAATACATTACCAAGTGTTGTGAATTATCTACAGCTGTTTGTGTTCCTTGGCTGAAACCAAAATGATCATGTTATACAACATAACAAAAATTCACTACTACACGCTTGAAAAGACTAGATGGTTTTGCCCTAGATCCTTTTAAATTGGAACTAATTATGCAATTTTCATCATTCCATTAACAAACAAGAGAAGATATTCTAAACTTCGTTTATCTTCTTATTATTACCATTCTAACCCATTTGAGCAAAGTTTTTCTATTGGAAATTTATATAACGTGACTCAAAAGACACATCTTGTTGCACAACAAAAAATGTATACAATAGTTACTCGGCTAGAGCCATTAGATGGTCAAGTCAATTGCTCTTATTTGCTTTACCAGAATTTACACACAAAGAAACAAATCTCTTATGTAATGTCCTAAAATGTTAATGAATTCACACAGACATGTGCCCAAGGCTTAAATAAGTCCAAAAAAGGTATAAAGATCACATTTTTTTCTGGTTTGGTTTTTAGATACATTAATGTCAGAATGGTTGGCTATTAGTAGTGTCCAAAAATGTCTATAAGATTAGAAAGCAAGAGCAGCCAGGGCCCCAATATCTGCAATGACTCTCTTATGCACAACATACATAACCGCTAGTGTTCACCAACTTCCATGCACTTGTGGTCTTCAATCAGCACAAAAATTTGCCAAGGGACTTTCTTTCTCAAAAAGAGGTCCTCCACTCTAAATATTGTTGAAATAAGTCTGCAAAAATCAAGCTGTATAGCCTCAGTTAATGCTTTTTGCACAGCCAGGCATCTAGCTACATGCCATTTGGTTGCATATGGAAGAACTGCAACAGCTTGCCATCACATGATTTGGCTTCATAGCCAAACCACCCCATCCACACCATCTCTGCTAATGTCCCTCAGTTGTCAACAACATCCACAACCCTCCACAACTAGATACACTTGCCTTGTACTTTCCTACAGTTACTC
Organism: Quercus lobata; assembly: GCF_001633185.2. NCBI lineage: Eukaryota > Viridiplantae > Streptophyta > Magnoliopsida > Fagales > Fagaceae > Quercus > Quercus lobata. The sequence goes on along the minus strand of NC_044908.1, from coordinate 9,599,486 downwards.
TGATCTGCCTGATGTGCAATAGACTTATGCATACCTGCAAAACAAAGCATTATCACTTCTTAAGCACACTCTTTTGCACCCTCAAACATCAATCTATACAAATTTGGATCCTCCATCCATTGAGCCAACCACTGCTTCAAAGAGCAAGGAGAAATTAACTCAATTCCAAGGCTCAAATCTAATCCAAACAAGATAGCCTGAGCGCTTAAGGGATAAAAGATCCAAGTTGTACATTTTTAGACCTCTAAAAACACAACCAGATTAACCTAGTTAATTAGCCAAGTGATTACTTAGTTAAATTATCAGATTTAGTTCAACACAAATATATCATATCATTGTAAAGTGCGGAAAATAAAGAACACAATAATATGATAACCCAGGAAAACCAAATCGGTAAAAAACCTAAGGAAGATTTAACCTAATTATCCTTAAGATAAACTAAATCTACTATGAAAGAATTGAAGTTTACACAATAGCGACTTAGACCACTAACATTCTATTGTTATCTCGAGTAGGAAACTTACTACCACGACCACGTGACAACTTCGAGTCTACGGATTACTTTTTTCTAGGATTCCTAGCAAGTACAAGCACATCCGCTTGTGTATCTTTAAGCTCTTAATACAGCAACTGAATTGATCATCAGGTTCTTGACATAATCTTGATTCTTGATAACCCTAAGTATATGTGAAGGCAAACACCTCTAGATCTCACAAAAGATTCACACGCATAGCATAAGGAGCCACCAGAAAACGTGGCTAAGGTTTTCCCTTTTGGGCAAAATTTAGGTACGGTTCCTTAGGTACAGTACATTAGGTTCCCTTTTTAAAATCTTGACATCTGTCCAGTTTAACAAACCAAGCAAACGGCGTTAAAACTTTTTTTTTTCCCTTCTTCCTTCTTTTTCCTGCACTGCACTTGCAAGAGAACCCACGGCTTCATATTTCAGATCTCTCAGATGGTAGGATCTATGGCTTCCGCTGAAGAATAAAGAGATGAGCTGTGCTTTCTACTCCAAATAAATCCAAATAGAGTAAAAAGCCAAAATTCACTGTGGGAAATCCAAATAAATCCAATAGTCACGGGCTCACTGCAACTAAAACCATATAAAATAATAAAAATAACCATGAAGATAGTGGAGGTACTCCTTTTGAGAGAAGAAAAAGGAAAACAAGGAAGTCCATCAGCTATAAACTTGTTCTCATCTTAGCCGATCAAAAGCTATGCTTTCTGCTTTCCCACGGTGCTCACCAAAAAGCAAACAAAAAATCTCCAGCAAAAAAACAAAAAAGAAAGGAGAAAATAAAGAAGCCGCCGATTTTTTATCGCCGGAGAAACTATGGAAACCCTTACTTTAACTATTCTAACACTAGATCTAGCCGGAAACCAGCGGTCTGGCAGGAGAAGAAGAGGTATGTCACCACGGTGGAGCCATCGGTCTTGAAAAGGTTGAGCTCTGCGGACGATCTGAGAGTGGTGAAGATCGGTCCGGCGATGGAGAAGGTGATGATTTTGAGAAGAGGCGAATCGTTGGACTCAAAGCTTTCTGCTTTTTTCCCCTTTCTTCCTTATTTTTTTGCTGGGGTTTTTTGGTTTGCGTTTGATGATGATATCTATTTATTCTTCAGCAAAAGGCACTGATCCTACAATGCCAAGATCTGAAGCCATGGGTTCTCTTGCAGTTGCAGTATAGGAAAAAGAAGGAAGAAGGGAAAAAAAAATTTAAGTTTTAACGCCGTTTGTGTGGATTGTTAAACTGGACAGATGTCAAAATTTTAAATAGGGGATCTAATGTACTGTACCTAAGTTTTACCCTTCCCTTTTATACTTAAGATAAAACATAAAACCCTACACGTCAAACGGGCTTAGGTTGAGTTGGAAATTCTACAGAAAAAACAATTTTTAAGACTTTCGATCGATCAAGTCTAATTCTCAATTGATTGAATCAGTGTGTAAATCTTGCAGCAACTCGATTCCAACTTTACATAAAAAACATATACTTTGAACAAGTCTAAAACGTTTTGATCATAGTTTACCAACATTACAAAATGAAGTTTCAATACATTAGTTTCTAATTCCTTAGAACCTAACAAACTCCCCCTTTGACAATCCGTGACAAAATACAAACTAAACAAAGTGCTCAAAGTTACATAAAGACAGTCCATTACAAAAATATTGTCCAACACAACAAATTCTCGTCAAGTCTCTTTGACGGGGTATAATCTAATTAAGGTACAATTTGGAGATAGGTTTTTTGGTTTGTTTTAGCTTTGCCTGGCTAGTAATGATCTGAAATGGATATGGACAACCTTAAGCAAATAATTTGATTCAGAGTGAGTTTTAGAAAGGTGGAAAAACTTTCAAGTACATTAAGAGGCAAAAGCACAAAAATCTTATGGTAAAAACTTACATAATTAAGACTTTTAAACTGTGAATTTTACATAATTCATGTTGTAGCAACTGTGTTCTTTTAAACTTGATCAAGGTCTCATCAATGCTTCTACACAAGCAATACGTAGGTGATAGGACAATGATGTGAATGAGATTTCCTTACATTCCAGAACAAAAGCTGCACATAGCTAAGGCCATTTAGTACTACTTACTATTCCATATTCTATTATCATAAATCACTGATTCATCATGGCATATAACAATTGAGCAATATATAGTCATTCAAAACATGTTGTGGTGACAGATAAATCAAAATTAAATGCTTTTAGCATAAAAGATTGTCTCCGGTGAGAGCTTTTTATTTAGTTGTTTATCACACAACTGTTTACATATGAGTACAAGCTTAGCTTCCTAATTATGCTAGCTTAAGAATCTTACCAAAACCGCTACTGATGTAGATATGGATTCTTTTCAGTTGACCACAAATCAGTTATGAAGAATGTAGATGATATAGATCCTTTTCATTTGAACCACAAATCACATTAACATCCTACGTTAAAAAAATATGAATTTCAGAGCAGAACAGAAAAAATATATATATATATATATGTATATAAATCAGTTGAACTCATTTAACCAGAAAGAGCATTTTCTTTGATTGACAGTTAGTAAAAAGTTGCACCGACACAGACACAAGTACAAATACGACACGGGTATGGATACAGGAATACGACAATTTTTGAAAAATTGAGATACACAGTGTGAGTACAGTAATTAAATAATTAATTAAATTTTATATTTAGACATATTTTTTAATATTTTTAAAAATAAAATACGTTTATGTCTAGAATTTAATTTATTCTACCTTTATTTGTAATTTATAAATAAATTACAAAATATAAATAAAATTCTTAATTTAGTTTATTTTACCTTTATTTGTAATTTTGTATTATAATAATAAAATAATTATCTTTGTTAGGTTATATTTTAATTTTAAGTTGATTTAAATTGACCAAAAGCTACGCTTAAAGGTTAAGCTTAAGCCCAAATCCAAAACAAAACTTTTCCCTCTTTTCATTTCATCCTGTATTCCCTCTTCCGTACTGCCAATTGTCACATCAACTTCTCATCAAAACCAAACAATCTTTATTTTATTTAAATTTTCTTCTCTCTCTCTCTCCAAACTCTCACCGCAAATTCATTCACTCTTTATTTTTACTTTTTCCTTTTGTTTGTTTCCTTCTTCCTTCAGCAGCACCGAAACTCCCACCAGTTGTTATCACCTTCGATTTGTTCTTCTCAGTTCGATTTGTTATATTCCTACCGTAAGCATAGATTCCTCTCAGAAGGTTTTCATGCAATCCCATTGAATCAAAACTTTCATAAACCTCATCATATGAGGTGAAGAACTGTTGTCCATCAGTTGAGAGTCTGCAACAACCAATTTGTCAAAAAATAATTAATATTTGCACAAATCACAAAGCATGCATGATATGATCCAACAAATTTAAGAGTAAAAAAAGCTGTATATGTAAATAGGAAGAACAGCAACCATGATAAAGAATATAGAAAATAAACTTACAACTCATTCATTTTAGCATCAAACTGACGAGCATCAAATTGTGAACCTTCTGGAGCTGCACCTGCCATAGCTGTCCACAGAAACAAATATTTAGTTAATAAGAAACTTCAGTGAGAGAGAGCGAGCACATAGGACTAAAACAGAATAGCATATTTAAGCTCCAGAATCAATTCAGAGATCCCATGATTTGTCAAATATAAATACATACACACAAGAAAAAGTAGATAATCATTATCAAACCATTATGCGTTCAGTGGAAATAAATAAAATCGGGCTAATTCAAGGAGCAAAGTGGTGTACAAGTAAAGATGGACAACCACACGACATGTCAAAATGTGATAAAAAGTTGCTAAACAATGTAACAGAAGAGCCAAACTTGCAGACCAAACAAAGTGGCATACAAGTATTAGATTTCTGTCTTAATGTCTGGGGAAGATATTCTAAGGAGTAGACGAAAATCTGTCACGATGGAAATAAATCCTTGAGCAACAGAAACCGCTTCACCCACTCCCCCAAAGTTTTGCTAAATGCAATATGCATTGCCATTGTTTCTCTTAGAATTAGCAGAATCCAGCACAAAACGGAATAGTACTCTTACCACTCAGTACTTAATCATAAATATGCCACTGCAGTAACCTTGGAATATAGGAGAAAAAATATAACAAAAACTACGGCATGGATCAAAGTAGCGTACGAGTAAAGATGGAAAACCAAACCTCACGTCGAAAAGTTTTATCAAAAAGAAAAAAGGTTGCTAAACAATGTAACAGAAGAGCCAAAGTTGCAAACCAAACAAAGTGGTATACAAGTATTAGATTTCTGTCTTAATGTCTGTGGAAGATATTCTGAGGAGTAGATGGAAATCTGTCGTGATAGAAATAAATCATTGAGCAACAAAAATCACTTCACCCACTCCCCCAAAGTTTGACTAAACATAATATGCATTGCCATTGTTTCTCTTAGAATTAGCAGAAACTAGGAAAAACTGAATAGTATTCTTACCACTCAGTACTTAATAATAAATATGCCACCAGAGTAACCTTGGAACATATAAAAAAATATAACACAAACTACTGCATGGATAAAAAAACATTTTCCCTTGAGAATCATAACACTCACGATAAGTTCACCCTATTGTACATGACTTGAATACATAAAACAATACTTATTTTCCAATACAGTAAATGAATCTCTGAGCACTCAGAAAGAGATGACACTAAAACTGCTCCCTTTTCCCACATAGACCACTAAAGCCAACAGTTCCCCAGAAAAAATTCCCTCACCCTCTAGATGATTACTGAGAAAAAAACACACGAACACAAAACTAGGCATTTTCACTCCTACTTCATCAAATGTGTAGCTTCCCAAAAATCCCTCAAAAAACATATCAAACTAAATAGTCCCACAAGCCTCAATCACTAAATTCCATCAATTTCCCACGCATCAATCACATTCTCTATCCCACTACTCTTCTCAATCACCAAGTACAAGCACCCATTTAACATTATCACAAAAATCAAATATCTAATACAGAACTACAACCATTGTCACAAACAAAACACAAACCAAACACAGCACCCAGTAAACACAATCACAAAAATCAAACAGCTAACAAAGAACTACAACAATAATCACAAGCCAAACAGACGAATCCCAGATCCCAAAAGAAACACATAGCACATACAAAAAGCAATCACTACACACTTACATCCAATATCAAATCTTTCAACCAAAAAACACCAAAAATTTCTACCAAATTCACCGCTTTTCCAACCCACTCATCCACATACACAGTCCTGTACATAAAGCTTCACATACACACAAATACATACATACTTTCAACCAGTACAAACAAACAAAAAAATAACAACTTCATATAAATTCGCCATTTTTACAACAGACCCAACACCCCATATTACCAAATACACAGTCCTATACATATATCTTTATACACCTTCAATCCCACACAGAGATATATAAATATATATATATATATACACACACTATCAACCTGAACAAACAGGAAGAAAAAATCACAACTTTTTACAATTTCAGCATTTCCCATCAAGCCCAACATCCATATACACAGTCCTATACATATAGCTATATATAGCTTCACACACACACACACACACACACACACACACACACATACACACAGAGACACATACTCTCAAGTTTCAACCAGAACAAATAAGAAACATGCGTATTTAAAACAGACCCATCAACCCAAATATCCAAATACACATCCCTATACATACATAACATCACACAGAAACATATACACACACAGAAACAGTGAGAGAGAGAGAGAGACCTGAAAGTGTTGAAAAGTAGAGTAAAAGATTATTGAAAGAGGTTTGAAGAGAGAGCTAGGGTTTTTCCAAACTCCTCGGATCTGCGCCGTGGAGTTTGAATGGAAAGTTAAAGAGGAGGCGAAAGGAGAAAACAGCGAGCCTTTTATATATATTCCTATGTCTCTCTCTCTGTTTGTGTTTGTGTTTGTGTTTGTGTGTGTTTCTGTTTGTGTTGTTAGGTTAGGTTAGGTTAGGTTTTTTCTTTTCTTTTTTCTTTTTTGGTTTCCGGATTTACACCTGGGGGTTTTGATTTATTACTTGAAGTCTGTTTGTTTGCTGAGAAAATTATGTGGAAAAGGTTGGTTTTTTTTGTTTGTTAGTTTAATAATAGAAACTGTAAGGGTTATGAGTACTTGGTTTGTTACAAGTTTTGGTAATAGAATTTGTGGTTGGGAAAAAAGATTGTATAAACATTTTTTTGGGTTAAATCTTGTTTGGATTAGGGTTTGTTATAAAGGTATTTTTCTTTTAAAATATTGTCTTTTAATTTAAGTTATTCATTTAGTAAAACACTTAAAATTGAAAATCTAACACAACGCACAATGACATGTACTAGGGTTTATTAGGGTGATGCTTTTTTTTTTTTTTTCAAAAATATTCCTTGAAGTAACATATAGATGAAAGATGATTTAATTACACCTGAAATGGATCGCAAGTTGCTTTTCAAAAAAAAAAAAAAAAAAAAAAAAAGAAGAAGATCACAAGTCTGTTACATATTACTATACTAGTCGCTAATCCGTGCGATGCACGGGAAAACTATTTTATATAAAGATGAAACATTAAATTACTTAATGAAAAATAGAAATCAAAGTTAAGTTTAAAATAAAATGAAGAATTAAATCTTAAGAATTAATCAATATTTCCAATAAATTGAAAAAAAAAAAAAAAAAACTTTAAAAAGTGTTTTTTGGTAAGCCTGGCAATAGAACAGGTTGATAACGAAAACAACAATAAATGAAATTTTCCGATAGTTAGAAGCACCAACAACAAACAGGCAAAAAAATTTCAAAATTTCAATTTCATACTCTAATTGAAAAGAATTATAAGAATTGTCGTAGTAGCATAATTATTTTGACTCTAATCATCTCTCTACAATAAATTTTTCCACAATACAATTAAGGACCAAAATGGGTTATGTATGAACTCCATATCCTGTTCCAAACCCAAAGACTCATCTAAACTACAATTCAATCAAATATAGAATACAAAACAGACACAAGTACCCTCTAATATAATTATTTACATAAAAAGAATTGGGTCGAAAAAAAAATCAGCACAATCTATTAAACAATAAAATTTCAATATAATCTTTGGAAAATATCTCTCCCATTGTCATCTTCATTGTTGTACATGATATGACATGGCTTCAAACTGTTGGCAGGAGGAGTCAGATGTTCCAAAAGAAACTCATTTGTTGACTATGGTAAAACTCATTTGATTGTGAACTATAGTAATTCTCATTTTGCATGCAGCAAGTACTATCAACAAACCACAAATTTACTCTATCTTAGCAAATAGAAAAAGAGGCTAAAGCAAGGAAAAAAGAAGAATGATTCATGTAAAGCTTTACGTAGGCATTTGAATTGATGTAAGTGCTATATAATGTCTCAGTTGTAACCTTAATAGAGGACAACTCATTCAGCCCAGGAAAAACTTTTTCAAAATAAAAAGAGAGCAAAGAACGAAGCATTGAAAATATCAGTTTGAATACCAAGCTACTGTATTATTTGGAAAAAGAAAATAAGAAAAAAGACTATTCAATGCATTGAATTAAATACCTTAGAAACAAAGTTCTACCAAGCACCGATCTAAATTTGAATACTTGAAAGTTGAAAGTAACGTTGACAAATTGCGCTTTGACCATAAGGCTTTCATTATAAAAAAAAATTGAAAAGAACAACAATCCATCCTTCCATTATTTCTATATCAACTGAAAATCTGGCAATTGAAATCAAATCTACTGATTAAGTACATTGGCTATTTAGCAGAACCATAAAGTGGCTACAAACTAATGCAAGAGTAAGCAAGGCATTTTCTCAAACACATGGTGTGCACAAAATATTTCAATGCCTTAGTTATAAATGTTTGTTATTATAAAAATTAAAAATTAAAAACAAAAAACAATAGTATGATTGTGAAGAAAAGAATTACCAATATCAAATCACCAAAAAGATACAATTGTTTAGTATTTTAATAACTCATATCTGTGTCCATTACTCATAGCTTTCTTTTCCCTGCAACCCATACCAACAATTTGCATTAAATAATCACAACAGAAAATCTTCTATCATTAGTAAGATTTTCTCATAATTTCTATCTTAAATAGCTCTACCTTTTCACTTTGCTATTGCTGGAATTTGCAGACAGCTTCTAAACTATATAGCTTTGGTCTTTCGCTGTGCATAACAGAAAGCAGAAAATAATCCATGGGTTACTGAAGGAGGAAATTGGAAAAGAAGCTGGGGTCTGCAACCAAACAAAGAATCAAATAAAACCCCTCAAAAATCAAGATGCTACTATTAAAGAAGATTTGGTCAAACTAAAATACAAAATAAATAGAGACTAAACATGAAACCAAAGCTTGAGATAACCTAGAAACTTTAATTAAATCCCCAAAAAAATAAAATAATAATAATAATAATAAGGGTCTCATGTTAATACAAATAGAGCATAAACTGAGAATTCTTATGGTGGAGGACATCAAATACCGAAACTACACAATTAAAAATTTGCTAAAAACCCCTTTTTAAGGGCGTTGAACCAAAGGCCAACCATTCAACCATAACAACCCAAAAAACCAAAAGTAGATCAAACCGACAGAATTCCTCAATTTCACTCCCCCTTACGAATAACAGAACAGATAAGAGAGAAAACAAAACTTGAAAATTAAAGTGACATGATTAAGTTTAAAAGAACTAAAATTCACCTGCGATGAAAAAGGGATAAGTATAACAATGTAGAGTATGACAGAATTTTTAAAAGAAAAAATTCTTTAAATTTTAGTTCATACCCCTTTTAAATTTCAAAAGTGGTGTTTCCCTAACTGCCCAACACTATCATTACATCCCACGGGGAATTCCATTAAGTTAAAGACATATTTTTGCAATCCTTCCAAGAAAATCAAAGTGCTACCTATCAGCAGAACAATTAACAGCAATAAGAATCCAAGTTTCAACCAACATAAATTTTAGGAAACTTGCATCAAATACCAATAACTGTATTATTCTAACAAAAAGTCACATATCCAAGTCCAAGAATTTATTATAGCCGTCAGTAGCAACCCAAAGATAAGAAAAGAGACACCTATTAAATTGGGCTATAAAAAAAACATTTGATGATTGCTACAAAAATCATGAGCTAAAGCTGAAAGTTCAATCCAAAAGTCCTAAACTTTAGGAAACTTGCATCAAATACCAATAAGTGTATTATTCTAACAAAAAGTCACATATCCAAGTCCAAAAATTTATTATAGCCGTCAGTAGCAACCCAAAGATAAGAAAAGAGACACCTATTAAATTGGGCTATAAAAAAAACATTTGATGATTGCTACAAAAATCATGAGCTAAAGCTGAAAGTTCAATCCAAAAATCCTCCATAAAACAGGAATAGAGTATGGAAAAAACAAATAGATGAAGTTTGACTTATCTCTAATTCCAACAATACGGTAACAATGCCATACAAACATATTTTGCTGCAACTTTAAATGAGAATGAATTTCATTGTTACAACATGGTAAGAAAAAAAAAGATTTCAATTTCATTGAGACATTCTGTCAAACACTTAGGGTGATGGGGAGGATTTTAACAAAACAGACATAAAATTTTTACCAAACCTTTAATTTTCATTGATTCTAATTTCTCTGGGTCATTTTGTCAAACACTTAGGGTTGGCTTATTTTCACAAAGGATACCAATTCTTACATCATTCTCTCAACCATTATACCAGCAAAAACATGAGAAAGAGAGAATTACAGAGAGAAAAAGCAAGAAAGCTGGTGAATTTGTCAAACAAAATTGGATTTTGAATAACACATGGAAGACTTTGTATGTTTTGAATAAAAGGAAGATCGATTTGTTCCAGAAGACGATTTGCGATGTCGTTGGGTTCTTTGTATTATGCCCATTTAGAGAGGAAAAGGGGTATGAACTAAAATTCCTAAATTGACAACAAACCATAATTGAAGAGAATATTAGAAAAAGAAATTAGTACCTTTGCTGTGATGAAATTAGAGTATTCCACTTCATCTCTGCAAAGAAATTGAATGATTTAAATCCAAAGAGATGAATTAAAAAAAAATATATATATATATATATATATATAAAAGAAAACATTTAATCAGTCACATCAGAATCCTATTTTCTAAGCCCTAATTTCTGAATTTAAATCTAGAACCAAAGCCAACTGAAATTGTAAAATTTGAAAACGTATAACAAATCTAATTTACCTTTTAGATTTTTTTTTTTTTTTAAAAAAAAAAAAATCAGAGAAAGAATGGGAACCCATCGGTGGAGGAATTTTTTTATCAGAGAAAGAGTAGGAACCCATCAGCAGCGGTGTTTATGGGCGGAGGAGAATTACTTTTTGAGAGGAAGTAGGCCACAACCCGAAAATCAAAGAGAATGGTGAAGGACCCTCAAAATCAAATTGCTATCTCTGTCTCGGCGTTTCGCGGTTCTATGTTTTTCTTTCTGGATGCGGCGGTTCTGTTTTTTTTGTAGAATAGAATCTGTCTGGGGTAGCAGAGCCACAGGTAGAAGAGGAGTGGGGGGAACGACAGAGAGAGATACGTTTGCGTTTGAGGGAGAGACAGAGACTGAGAAATAGGTTTTATGGGGTTTGTTTTGGGAGAAATAGTTATTGGGTCAGAAAAGAGTTTTAACAAACAAAAATATGTTTTAAGAAAAGGGTCAGGAAAACAGATTTTTTTTTTAATAATTTTATTTTTTTTAAATAATGCTGATGTGGAAAAATGTGGAAGCTCCAAAAGCTTCGGTTTTATATATATATATATATATATATATATATATAGATTAGTCTATATTCTTAAAGGGGTTAATTCTCATTAATAGGATCAACTAGTCACTAACCTGTGCGATGCACGAGAAAATTAATAACCAAGTTCTAAAATAGTGTTATTTATTTAATGTTAAATAGTACATGAGTATTTATAGAAGTTCAAATCTCTTTAAACACTATACCAATATGAGAAATTTTATTGCTTTGTTCTACCCAAGTACATAGTTAAAAACAACATCAACTTTGTACAACTTATTTGTACCTTTAGTTAACAACCTCAAACTATTGGTAGGCATCCTATGTCTATTATCAATTGCATCCTTTCTTTCATGAACTTTAAGGTGTCTATCATTTTTTTTTAACATAATCCCTTCTATTATTCAGTCTGTTTGCAAAATCCTGGTAATCCTAGTTGTTTATTCCTTGTTCTTGTCTTCATCAATGTTGCTTAAAAAATCACCTCTAGGAGTATCATTTGAAAAGTCATATATGGTGCAATTAGTAAACAGTAGAAAGGGAGCACAACATGCAAACACAAGAATACTTAACATATCTTTATATAAACTACATCCATTTAAACAACTAAAAAAAGCATATTAAAAGAAAAACATTGAAGACCTTGAACTTGGTGAACTAAGGTTATAATGTTATTACATATAATGTTATTCATCAGCCCTGTATCAATCTTATGTGCACTGCAAGCATCTAATTGTTCATTAGTAGAAACTCCATCTCAAGTAGACCAGGCATTATAAAAGTATACATCCTCAGTCTCGTGCCCTTTGAAAGGCAAGAGAAATACAAAAGAAGCTCACCAATGCAACCCTTTTCACCTTAACTATCAAAAGAATAAAAGTTAGCCAACCTTAAGCTAAACTCTCTCGATCAAAAAAGGGGAAACATCAATGTGATATTCCTTCTTGTTAAAAAGAGAATAAACATAATAAATATTCCAAAGTAAAAACTAACCTCAAAGATTCCATGCCATTGGTGAATAGTATAATTAGTCCAGTTCATCACCAATCAAAATGAAAAGCCATCTTTCTCCTTAAATTCATAAGCTGCAATAAAGAAGTTGTTATACATTCTCTAAACCCTGCATATTATAATCTATTGTAAATTGGAAAGAGATATATTCTCCTATAGATTCAAGATATGATGAGAGGGAAAACTATTATCAAATTTGATGGAAATGAAAAAGAATATCATATCATTCTTAGGTAAAACTAAAACATACAGTTTTTTGGATAGAAATTTCATGGTGTGAGCCTAAGAAGGGACCATCATGTATAATTTTACATGATAAGCTACAACTTGAATATGAAGAAAATAGTTCTCTTGCTAATGCTAATTAGCCAAGGTCATATCATCATATTTTAAATAACCCCTCCTTAGTCCTAACAAATCCAATTCCTAGGGCCTTTGTGCACAATAAAGCATTTTGATCTCTAAATGTAGGTTGTAGCTTCACTTCAAGTGAGAACTTGAGTTTAATATTGATCTTCAATAGCTTCTTTTCTTTAATTATTGTCATAATTATGTAATTTATTTTTCTGTTTTTTTTTTATCTTAATTTCATAAAATAGAGTAGCCATTGGGAGAACCCATGGTCTTGAAGAGACAGTGCAGAAGAGAGTATATTATACCTTTTTTATACAATGCATATGCAAATTTGAGTAAGCATTGAGTATATATGTCCACTTATTAAACCTGAAAAAGGGACATTGTACAAAATCAAATTGTGGAAAAAGAACAAAAAACTAATGTAATTCATCAAACAATTTGCATTTTCTTTTGATTTACATATAGGGTTTGAATCAACAACAAATTCAAACCAAAAATCTTGTAGATGATGGGAATAAAGTTGAGAATAATAATGTGTTAAGAGAGTTATAAATTGGATTAATTGAGCAAACAAATTCCAAAAAGAAAATTTAAAAAGAAAAGAGAAGTACATATTAGAATCTGTGCAAGGAAGACTTCCTGTTGCAGGCTTTCATGAGAAGAGACCTATGTTTCTTGAAAACCAAAAAAGAAAGAAATTCTGAAATAAAGAAAACATGGAAAACATATAGGGTTTCAAAATGAAGCACAAGAATGCCTTCATTTTGTTCCATTAACATAGTAGTAAACTAATCAGAAAAGCCATTCTAAAGCTTCCATAGACATAAAACCATATTTATTAATTCAATTAGCATCTGTAAGGTACAAAGTATGTGTTCTTAGATGAATTAATTAGTATCAATATGCTATTAATAGTTCCCAAAACCATTCTTTGTTCCTAAAGGGAGCAAATATGACAAAGAAATTGGACTTGAATAAAACAGTAAACGTGATTTTTAAAAATCAATTAAATCTCTGAATCAATTTCAATGCTGCATTACACATCACTAAAACTATCAAAGTTCATAGTTTAATGCATAACTTAATAGGAGATTAGGAGAAAGAGAAACAATAAAATTTGATAAAACAATACCTGCAGTTGTGTTAAGACGTATATCATTGATTGAAAAATAGCCTTCCTCATCTGCTTTGCTCCATAATTGGTGATGAGGTGCAAACTCGTCAGTCTTAGGAGGCAGATGGAATTCCCGTTAGCGTCTGATTCTCTTCAAGAAGGATGGTCACCGGTGTGGTGCCTGCCACAATGTCTTCGATGCCAAAGTTAGAGCAATCAAGATGTTTATAGAACTAGCAGTCAGAAGTGTCTTTTCAGAATTGTAGTATCGTACCTTATGCTGCGAAATGTGAGAGTTTTATACCTGTGAGCTAGACTGCTAGCCGTTGGAGTGTAAATGCTCTTCTTTCATAACGCCTCAAGCCCAATTATGGGGCTTTTATTAGTCCCCAACGGTCTGCTTTACTGGTTTCGTAACTGCCCAGGTTATTTACTAGCACCATTGAATGACTTTCATTTCCTCGTCGTTGACGGTTTGTTCGTCATCAGGGGATATCCTCGTCATTACTGTGGCCTCATCACTACAACGTGTTCTCGTCGATCCCATCAATTGCCCCCCAGGTTCTGTGGTCGTCAGTGACGTGTCGTGAGGACCACAGAAGGTGAAAAAGTTTCGTTCATTGAGTTGTCTGTGACGCTTGGGGTTCCGCTTCGAATTTAATGAGGGATGGCGGCGTGGTATGGAACGTGGCCACGTGGCATCTGCTAATTGGGGGTATTAATGGCATGCCCCTTGGGTTTCCCGCTGCTTTTCAGTTTCCTTGGGTTTTTGGGTTTTAAAAAACTTTTCCTTTCCTTCATTCTGATTTTTCCCTTTTGTTTTGTTTCTGCTATCACTCCGATCTCCTTCCGGTGACTTTGACTTTGCTCCGGCGACAAATTTCTCCGGTGACACATTTTTTTCGCCCTCGACTGTTCCTTTTTCCAAGGTACGTTGTTTCTTCGATTCCTCGATTTATTTTCTTCACGAGCTCCTTATAAATTCCTGATTTTTCTTTTGTCTTTTACTTTTGCTGTTTTTGGGTTTGGGCGTTTTAGGATTGGGTTCCTTTTTCATGGTTAGTTCTTCTGAGGTTTGGGTAGCTTGCCCCTCAGTTTCTTTCTTTTTTGCTCGCTTAGGGGCGGCCTTGGGTGTCTCTGGGGACTTTTTTCCTTTGATAGGGGATTTTCTTTTCGAAGGTAGTGGGTTGAGTGTGGTTCTGGGGGAGCTGTCTCCAATTTTAGGCCGGTCATTGGCTTGGTTTGAAAGAGAGACGAGGAGAATGTCGGAAGTGAGATCTAGTGAGTTAGACACCGGGTTGTCGTCTAGCGGTGGTCCGATCGAGGGTGATACAGCCGTCTCTACCCCTCGTCAAGTTAGGGCTTTTTATGCTCTCAATGAAGAGTGTGGGCTGGACGTTGATACAGTGGCCAGGTTTAGAGATAGGTTCCAGTTCCCTGCACGGGTCCGGGTTCGTCGGCCTGGTCCTGAGGATCGGGCTTGCCATTTCTTCCCAGGTGAAGTGTGCTTCTACGAGGCTGCTTTTACCTCCGGGCTTAGGTTTCCCGTCCATCCCTTGGTGATGGAGCTATTGGATTACTTTGGCATTGCCCCCGGGCAGCTCATGCCGAACTCCTGGAGGATAGTCATTAATTGTATGGAGATTTGGCTGGCCGCCAACGAGGATTTGATCAAAGTGAGTGAGTTCGTCCATATCTATCGTTTGAAAGAATCAAAGGAGTTCGGGTATTACGAACTAGTCCCTTAGACGAGGAGGACTAGAATCGTTAAGGGTCTAGCCTCATCATTCAGGTACTGGAAGTCCCGTTTCGTTTTCATGTCAGGGGATGACTTTGAGACCCCTTCCAGCGAGGCTTGGGGTGATATCCCAAGGTTACTTCGTCGGTGGGGAACCCCAAATTTAGGTGCGTCTATGTTCCTTCTCGTCTGTTTATTTTTTGTCTTACATGTTTGGTCGTCATTAACCACTTATTCATTTCTTTGTGCAGTAAAAAGGCGTCCCAAGTTGAAGAGCAAATACCAGGAACGTCTTCAAAAGGCAATCAAATACTCCCAATCGATTGAGAGTTGGGACGACCTCCTGGACCCACGGACACTTGCTTTCTATTGTTTGGGCCCGGATCCGTCTCCCTACGTTTTGCGCAGCATCAGCATCGAGGAGAAGAAGAGTAAGTGTTTTGCTTCGTCCAGCCTTTAATCGCGTATTCTTGGATTTCTTAACTCTTCTATTTTTTTTTTTTTTTTTTTTTTTTTTTTTTTTTTTTTTTTTTTTTTAGAGATGACTACCAAATTCAACAAGGACATGTATGCCAAAATGAGAGCCAAGAAGGACGAACCCTTGGCTAGTATCGGCAAGAAAGTAGTTCGCGTGACGGGGAAGGGTCCATCCGCCGTGGATGCTACTCCGATTGTCCCGGGGGTAGAGGGTGCCCGAGTAGCTTAGCCTGCCACCTCTGTCGAGAAAATCCCAACTCCATCATCAAAGAGGCAGAGGCTGTCAGCCAAGGACAAAGAGAAGGAGAAAACAGGCTCATCCATATTTGATGACGAGGGTGTGGCTGTAGAGCGGGCACACAACATTGTGAAAGCTAAGGACCTGAAGGTCTTTTCTGGGATTCCTGTGAATGTCGTCGCGAGTCAGCACGTCCACAAGATAATGCAGGTAAGGCTGTTTATAACTTTTTCCTTGGTCTCCTTTTTTTTTTTTTTTTTTTTTTTTTTTTTTTTTTTTTTTTTTTTACTGACGTTCTTATCTTGCTTCGTCAGGTGTTGGGGGAGAGCCTCCATCTGGCTTCTAAGTGTCTTACTCAGGAGGCTAGGGTGGCCTCCTTGACCTCTAGGATGGAGGCTCTGGAGAAGGAGAACTCAGCTCTGAAGAAGGACCTTATACAGTCGATGGACGAGTCTGCTACCTTGAAGGAGAAGGTCAAGGCTCTTAACCCTGACTTAAGGGTTGAGCGTTAGCTGAATCTGGAGAAGGATGACCAGCTTCAGGCAACCAAGGAGAAATTGAAGACAGTTGCTGCCAGGTCCGTCGAGGCCTTTCAGCAGACGGAGGAGTATTCCACTGTACTTTTCAGTTGGTATTTCAAGGGATTCGAACTCCTCCGCCGGTACCTCGTCAAGTACCCTACAGGGGTTGATCTGCCAAGTCTAGATCTAGAAGTGGTGGATCAAGTGATGGCTGCTGACGAGGCTGCCCAATCTTCTGCTCCTGACAGTGATGCCCCTGCTGCTGACGATGCTCCTATCGCTGAGAACACTCCGGCTGCTGCCGACACTGTTACTGACGCCCCAAACGCCCGAGCCTGATCCTTAGGAAATTTATCACTTATATTTGCCTATTATGTTTTAGGCCCTTTTTTTTTTGGTGATGTAAAAAAATTTTTTGTTTTTATTTCCATTTTCAGAACAATACTTTTTGGTCCTGTTATGAGAACAAGGATAATTGCCCTATGTTTTTGGGCTTTTCTATGATTTAATGTTTATCTGCTTCTATTGTTACACTGTTTATCTATGTTTGTGCATATGTACGTGATTTAGCATAAACTTCTTAGCGTACCTTGTACTTAGCTGGTACTTAGTGCAAATTTCTTGTGATTTGCTCGTCATCCTTTATCTTTTGTTGTAGATGTCTATCCTTCTTCTTTTTCTTTTTGTTCTTTTCCTTGCTGGTTCGCCAGTGTCCTTGGTTCATTCAGTGGGACTTTGCTATTCGCGTGTCCCTCGTCTGTGATGTACATCCGTCTTGGCGGAATCTTATCACTTAGCCTTTTTTATGGTGACTTACATCCTATTAAGGAATCTCGTCACTTAGGGCTTCGTCTGTGATTTACATCCGTCTTGGCGGAATCTTATCACTTAGCCCTTTTTTTATGGTGACTTACATCCTATTAAGGAATCTCGTCACTTAGGGCTTCGTCAGTGATTTACATCCGTCTTGGCGGAATCTTATCACTTAACCCTTTTTTTATCTTATTCGTTGGTGTTGTCGTCAGTGACGTACACTCGTCAAGGTGGACTATTGTTAGTTTGACTCACAATTGACTGGACCTGTCTGCATAAAGACATCAAGGGATAAGAAATTTTTATTGAATTCAAGAGCGACTGCCTTTGTCTATTACATTTACTGGTGGTACTTTTTTAAATGCTCAATATTCCATGGTCGAGGGAGCCTTTGTCCGTCCATGGTTTCCAGGTGATAACTTCCTTGTCTTGAGTAGTGAACGACTCGGTAGGGACCTTCCCATATAGGACCTAGCTTTCCCTGGGTAAGGTCTTTAGTTGCCATGGTGGTCCTGCGTAGGACGAGGTCTCCTATGTCCAGGCGTCTCAGTTTGACCCGTTTGTCATAGTATTCGGCCATTTTCCTTTGATACCTCGTCATCTTGCTGGATGCGTTGACTCTTACTTCGTCTAGACAATCTAGGTTCAGTCGTAGTTCGTCGTCATTGATCTCTTTGTTGAAGGTTCCACGCCTGATACTTGTGACCCCTACTTCGACTGGGATTACTGCTTCTGTACCATAGGTAAGCCTGAAGGGGGTTTCTCCCGTTGGGGTTCTGGCGGTGGTTCTGTAAGCCCATAGGACATTTGGTAGTTCTTCTGGCCAGGCACCTTTCGCATCGTCCAGTCTGGTCTTGATAATCTTGAGCAGCGTCCGGTTCGTCACTTCCGTCTGTCCGTTTGCCTGAGGATGCCCTGGGGATGAGAACTGATTCTTGATCCCAAGGCTTGAGCAGAATTCCCTGAAGCCTTGACTGTCGAACTGCCTTCCATTGTCTGATATGATCGTCGAGGGAATCCCGAACCTGCATACTATGTTTTTCCACACAAAGTTCTGGATCCGAGCCTCAGTGATCGTTGCTAGGGCCTCTGCTTCAACCCATTTTGTAAAATAGTCAATAGCAACAAGAAGGAATTTTACCTGACCTTTACCTTGGGGCAGAGGACCGACGATGTCGATTCCCCATTGTGCAAATGGCCATGGGGAAGCTATGGTCGTCATTTTCTCTGCTGGAAGCCGCTGCACATTCCCGTATCGTTGGCATTTGTCACACCTTCTGACGATGTTAGCAGCGTCCACCTGCATGGTTGGCCAAAAGTATCCTGCTCTTACCACTTTGTTTACTAGGATTTGGAGCCGGCATGGTCGCCACAAATTCCTCCGTGTACCTCCTCCAAGATGTATTTGGCCTCTTCCTCGTCGACGCACTTCAAGTAGGGCATTGAGAAGCCTCTCTTGTACAAGACGTCATTCAAGATCGTGAATCTGGCTGCCCTCTTCTTGATCTTCCTGGCTTCTTCAGTGTCTTGAGGTAGGTGCCCGTCCTGGAGGAAGGATATTATGGGCGTCATCCAGGTGTCTGTGCTTTGGATGGAGAACACCGCCACCTCTTCAATACTCGGGTGTTTCTGGATCTCTATTGCCATGTCTGTGCTCGTTTCCCCTTCTTCTGATGACGCTAGTTTTGATACTTCGTCGGCTCCAATATTCTGGCTTCTTGGTATCTGGACGAACTCCACTGTGTCGAACTCTTGAGTTAGTTGCCTAGTCAGTTTAAGGTATTTCTGCATCCTTTCTTCCTTTGCCTCGTACTCCCCACTGATCTGTCCGATTACCAGCTTTGAATCACTTTGGATCAGCAAGTTTTTGGCACCAAGAGCTTTCCCAAGCCTCAAGCCCGTCAATATTCCTTCATACTCGGCTTCGTTATTGGTGGCTGGGAACTTCAGTTGAACCCCATATTTCATCACTTCTCCGTCGGGGGTGGTTATGACGACCCCTACTCCCCCTCTCTTTTGGGCTGACGAACCATCTGTCTGTATTGTCCATTTATCAACTTCGTCTGTAATTCCATCTTCGTCTGGCAGAGTGAATTCAGCGATGAAGTCAGCCAGAGCTTGTGCCTTGATAGCTGCTCTTGGATGGTACTCGATGTCAAATTGGCTGAGTTCGACTGCCCATTGGACCATTCTCCCTACTACTTCTGGTTTGTTCATTGATTTCTTAATTGGTTGATCCGTCATCACAAGGATAGGATTTGATTGGAAATACGGCCTGAGCTTGCGCGAGGCTACTATAAGTGCAAACACGATCTTTTCGATCCTTGGGTACCTGAACTCAGCTCCTTGAAAGGCTTGGCTGACGTAGTACACCGGGAGTTGCTTCTTGCCTTCTTCTCTAATCAAGGCTGCGCTTACTGCCGAGGCTGACACTGCCAGGTATAAGTATAAGTTCTCCCCTCCTTTGGACGGGCTCAGGAGAGGTGGACTGCTCAGGTATTGCTTCAGCTCTTGGAACGCTACTTCGCATTCGTCGGTCCAAGCAAAAGCCTGCTTGAGGGTTTTGAAGAAGGGTAGGCATATGTCTGTGGCCCTAGAGACGAACCTATTCAGGGCTGCTATCCTTCCTGTAAGTTTTTGTACGTCCTTGACGGTCTTGGGTGAAGCCATGTCGATGATAGCTCGTACTTTCTCTGGATTTGCTTCTATTCCTCTCTGGGAAACCATGAATCCCAAGAACTTTCCCGAGGCTACTCCAAAAACACATTTGCTTGGATTCAGCTTCATCTGGTGTTTTCTCAGGGTTGCAAAAGTCTCCTCCAGGTCGTCCAGGTGAGCGAGCTCCTCCTTGCTCTTAACGAGCATATCGTCCACGTATACTTCCATGTTCCTGCCAATCTGTTGGCTGAACATTTTGTTTACCAATCTTTGGTACGTAGCTCCAGCATTTTTCAACCCAAAAGGCATCACCTTGTAACAGAAGAGTCCTTGGCTTGTGATGAAGGCAGTCTTCTCCTGGTCTTCTTCAGCCATCTTTATCTGGTTGTACCCTGAGAAGGCGTCCATGAATGTCAGTAGCTTGTGTCCGGCGGTGGAGTCCATGAGCTGGTCTATCCTTGGTAGAGGGAAGCTGTCCTTTGGGCATGCTTTGTTCAGGTCGGTGAAGTCTACACACATTCTCCACTTTCCGTTTGCTTTCTTTACCAGGACGACGTTGGCGAGCCATTCTGGATAATATACCTCCCGGATGAATCCAGCCGTCAAGAGTTTGGTTACTTCCTCTGCTACTGCCTGATCTCGTTCTGGAGCGAAGGTTCTTCGTCATTGCTGAACGGGCTTCCTGTTGGGGTCCACATTCAGCCTATGCTGGATGACTTCTGGAGATATGCCTGGCATGTCCTCGTGACTCCATGCAAAGACATCTAGATTCCCCTTAAGGAATTTTATGAGTCTCGTTCTCATCTCGGGGCTTAGCGTCGTCCCTATCCTGGTCGTCTTGTCCGCATTTCCTTCTATCAACTCTACTGCTTCTAGGGTCTCCATCCCGTCCTCCTCTTTTTCTTCAATCGTCCACGTGTGGTTCTCCTTTTTTGCCAGTACGGCCTGATAGCATTCCCTTGCCAGGACTTGGTCACCCTTCACTTCACCCACGCCGCTGTCTGTTGGGAATTTCACCTTCAAACAGTAGGCTGACGTCGCCGCCTTCCACTTGTTTAGGGTGGGCCTCCCAATGATGACATTGTAGGACGAGGGGCAATCTACCACCAGGAAGTCTACTTGTTTGGTCAACTGCAATGGGTAGGTCCCTGCCGTCACCGTCAGAGTCACTATTCCCCTGGGGTAGACCCTGTCTCCACTGAAGCTGACGAGCGGAGAGTCAAAAGGACGGAGCCTTTTTGGATCTAATCTCAACTGTTGGAAGGCTGGAAGGTAGATGATATCCGCTGAGCTCCCGTTATCAATAAGGATCCTTCTGGTATTGAACCCTTCAATATTCAGCACTATGACCAGGGGATCGTTGTGAGGCTGCTTTACTCCCCTGGCGTCTCCTTCATTAAAGGACATGTCTTGGTATGTTCGTCGGTGCTTGGACGGAGGCATGGTGTGGACACTGTTCACCTGTCTGTGGCATGCTTTTTTGAGTGATCTAAACGATCCTCCTGAGGATGGTCCGCCCGCGATCGTGTTTATCTCCCCGATCACTTTGCGTGGAGACTGGGACGGATGGTCGTCATCCCGAGTAAAGGATTCTTGTTGGGTCCTGTTGTCGTCTCTGAACTTGCTATATTCTCCTTTCTTCACATATTTCTGTAACTTTCCTTTCCGTATTAATTCCTTTATTTGTTCCTTCAGGTCTCTGCAATCTTCTGTGTTGTGGCCGTGGTCTCTATGGAACCGGCAATATTTGTTCTTGTCACGTACGTTGGGGGACGAGTGTAATGGCCTGGGCCATTTGAGATAATGCTCGTCCTTGATCTTCGTGAAAATCTTGTCAACAGGCATAACCAAAGGGGTAAATTTTACCTGACGAGGATTTTTGTCGTCTCTCCTTCTATTCCCGTCGTTGTTCCGACGTTCTGGTCTGTCTCTCTTTTGCCCTCTGCGGTCGTCTTCTCCTTTGGATTTGTCCCCTAGTCTGTCAGTATCTTTTATGGCAGCTAGAGCATCTTCCGCGTTCATGTACTTTTGTGCCTTCAGGAGCATCTTAGCCATTGTCTTCGGGGGGTTTTTTGCAAGAGAGGCCACAAGGTCTCTGGATCTCAAACCTGCTTTGAAGGTCGTCAGCTGCACCTTGTCATCAGCTTCGTCCACTTCCAGAGTTTCCCGGGTGAATCGCTTGACATATGACCTCAGAGTCTCCTTCTCTCCCTGTCTTATGGTGAGTAAGTAATCTACTGGTCTCCTTGGGCGTTGTCCCCCTATGAAGTGGCGCAAAAAAGCACTACTCAGCTGATCGAAGTTGTCTATGGACGAGTTTGGCAACTTAGTAAACCACTCTCTTGCAGCTCCTTTGAGAGTCGTAGGGAATGACCGACACAATATCTCATCAGGTGGCTGCTGGAGACCCAGAGTCGTCTTAAAGGTATTAAGATGATCCTGAGGGTCCTTGAGTCCGTCGAATGGCTCTAATTGAGGCAGGCGAAACTTTGACGGCACGGGGCAATCAAGTACTGCTGCAGTGAAGGGTGAATCTGTAGCCCTTATCATTTTGTCTACGCTCCGGTCCGTCTTTTCTTTGATAGCGCTCCTTAGTTCGTCCATCTCTTTCCTCATTTCCCGAAGAAGATCTGAGTTCTGTTCGTCTGGGGTAGTTGGTCTCCGGGGGGTTTCCCTCTGCTGGCTATCCCCCTCTCCCTCCGTGTTACCCTTGGACCGGTTTTCTTCCTGTTGAGCTTGTTGAACCTGCTGGAGCCGCAGCTTCATTTTCTGGTTCTGTTTGGTGAGTTCTTCAATGGTGGCTGCAAGGGCCTGGACTTGCTGGGCCAAGGCTGCTGAGTCTGGGTTGGATTCCATCTGAATGTAGAGGGTTGATGGGAACTACGCTCTCAGATATGAACCTGAAAATATCGTCCCCACAGACGGCGCCAAACTGATGAGGTGCAAACTCGTCAGTCTCAGGAGGCAGATGGAATTCCCGTTAGCGTCTGATTCTCTTCAAGAAGGATGGTCACCGGTGTGGTGCCTGCCACAACGTCTCCGATGCCAAAGTTAGAGCAATCAAGATGTTTATAGAACTAGCAGTCAGAAGTGTCTTTTCAGAATTGTAGTATCGTACCTTATGCTGCGAAATGTGAGAGTTTTATACCTGTGAGCTAGACTGCTAGCCGTTGGAGTGTAAATGCTCTTCTTTCATAACGCCTCAAGCCCAATTATGGGGCTTTTATTAGTCCCCAACGGTCTGCTTTACTGGTTTCGTAACTGCCCAGGTTATTTACTAGCACCATTGAATGACTTTCATTTCCTCGTCGTTGACGGTTTGTTCGTCATCAGGGGATATCCTCGTCATTACTGTGGCCTCGTCACTACAACGTGTTCTCGTCGATCCCATCAATTGGTATTCCTAATAATTGGGAATTGACATGCAAAAGTAAAATCTTTAAATTTGATTTTTTTTAATATTCGAATGGTGGATGAAGGAAGTTTAAAATTATGTCCTTGAAAATTGTAGGCCATACAGGGGGCGAGAGTGCAAGGGGCAACAAACATAATTGGCATTGATACAAATGAGAGGAAAAAAAACAAAGGGAACAACTTTTGGAATGACTGATTTTATAAACCCTAATGATAATAATAAATCTATTTCCCAGCTAATCAAAGAGTTTGATGGTTTTTAAACCCCTTAAAAATACAATTGGATTAACCTAGGTAATTAGCCAAGTTGTTACTTAGTTTAAATTCCAAATCTAGGTTATCACAATCAAACAATCATATCATGCAAAGCAGCGGAAAGATAAATAACACAAAGATATGATCACCTAGGAAACCAAACCGGTAAAAACCTGGGGAGAATTTAACCTAGCTATCCTCAAAGTAAAAAGCAAATCCACTAGAAAGAATCGAAGTTCATACAATAAGACTTACAAGCCCCCACGCTCGACTTCTTATTGCTACCCACCAGTAGAACTTACTGACACGACCACGTGCAAGCTCCGAATGCACGGACTCCTTCTTTCTTGGATTTACCACCAGATACAAGCAAACCTGCTTGTGTTTCTTTAAACTTCAATGGCAGCAACTGAATTGATCATCAAGGTGTAGATAATATCTTCTCCTTGAAAACCCTAAGTTTGTGTAAAGGAAAGCTCATCTAGATCTAACAAGAGATTTACACAAACAGCAATATGAGCAACACTAAAACGTGGCTAGGGTTTGCCTTTTATACTTAGGACAGATTAGAAAACCCTAAACGTTTTAAACAAACTAGGGCTGAGTTGGAATTCTACAGAAAAACGCTTCTTAGATTGATCGAGCCTAAGCCTCGATCGATTGAACCAGGCCAAGAAGCATAAAAGCCTTCTGCATCAAATGATTCCAACTTTACATAAATGATACAACTTTGAGCAAGTCTAAACACTACTAAACATATTGTTTTGATCATGGTTTGCCAACAATACACATTAGAGTTCTAAATACATAAAAACCTAAGTCTTTAGAACCTAACAAACTCCCCCTTTGGCAATCCGTGACAAAACACAACTAGAAACTCAAAGTTTACAAAGAAAAGCCCTTTACAAAACAAATGCTCATAAAACAAACTCAATCCTACTACTATCTATCAGTTGCAAGTGTAGACAGCAGCTCAATTGAATCAACCTGTATATTTCCTGAAACATTAAACAAAATGCATAACCGCATGTGTGGAAAATACAAATAAACAAAATAAATTCTTGATTTCAAACAACACATAATAAAGACATATATCAATGAATAACTCATAAATATAAATCAATAAGCAGTTGAAAACAAGAAACATATAAAGCAATAAAAGTAACTCCCCCTAACATGAATATCCCAACAAAAATATGGCAAGAGCTAAAAAGAGAAAATACAATGTGAAGCACCTAGATATAATCTAAACTCCACAAGCTCCAACCAACAAAAATACTCTCCCCCTAAAAACAAAACTCTACAAGAGCTCAACTTAAATAAGTACTCCCCCTTTTTGTGACGGAATGCCAAAGGGCAATCAAAATCCATCATCAAAAGGGAGGTGGCAGTGAAGATCGTCTAAACTGCGCCAACTTTGCGCGCAAAGCACGGATCTCATCGAGCACGTCCACCAAAATCTGTCAATGAGCCGCCTGAACAGTCAAGACATGATCCAACGTACGTCGAATGTCCGAATCATCCGAAGTAGTTGGTGGAGGAACATCAACATCAGCAGCAGTAGCACCAGACGCCTCAGCAGCATCAGCACCTGTAGAAGAGGGAGGAGGGATAGCACCAGATGACGCACCTCTAGGACGCAACGGATCAACTCTCAAGTGAGCAGCCCTCTGCCTAAGAAAGGTGGCACCTATGGGAGCAACAACATGAACAGGCTCATCAGAAGGAAAACCATCTAGACCAAGAAACAACAAAACAAAAAAAAGAAAAGAAAAAACAGAGAATTCACACAAAACATTGCATAAGAGAAAAGAGAGTACCTTGAGGATGCGAATTGGCTTGAACGATTGGTGGTAGAAAAAACACTTTCTGTGTGCTCAGTTTGAGAAAGAGGAAAAAAAAAAAAATAGAGACAATGGTTGAAGAAGAAAACTATTATAGTTTTATTGTTGGAGAGTTAGGAAAGTTGTAGGAAGTTTCATTATTGGAATTGACTTTACCCGTGGGACCGGATAATTAATCTTTGTTTTATTTTCTCTTATCTACTCCACTCCTAAAGAAATCGAAGTTATTGACTTTTTTTTAAAAAAAAAATTTTTTTTTTATAATGTTTAAAGTTCCTGTGTCAATACTAGTATGCACCTTTTGCAATGTTGGGTAGTTCCTGGTTGTTTCTAAATAGATTATATTTTCTTTTTCTTTTTTTTTTCTTTTGATAGTTTGTGATTTTTTTTAAAGGATGATTTGGAAATGTGAGCTGTGCGCAAGAATCCACACTTAAAAAGTCGTATTTTCATTCAGTTCTTTGGTCAGGTTTGAATAGACATGGCAAAATGAGTTAGAATTTTCTAACCCGACTCGAAAAATACCTGACCCGAACCTGATTTTTTTTACCCGAAGCAAAAACGGGTTGACCTGTGACCCGACCCGTGTTTTTTTGCGGGTCAACCCGACCCCGACCCAACCCGACCCGAACCATTTTTTTTAAACTTTTTTTTTTTTTGGTAAAAAAAATAGTGAAATTAAGACAATATTGGTTTAATTGTTTATTGTGAGTTTTAAGGAAACAATTGATACATTTACATAACTACATGCAAATTAATTGAAAGATAAATAGTTAAGCATTCTGTAATTAATAAAGATTTTAGATATCAAATAGCAAAGTACATGCCAAGATAATTTGGTTATAGTAGAGTTAAAAACAGATTTAAAATTGTAGATATGTGTGAGACACATTCACAAGTGTGAAAATAGTAAAACCAAATTATCAAATTAGCATAAATTATGAATGCTTAGACCTATTTTTTAACAATTTATGTTCAAAATAAACAGCTTTTCAAAATAAATTATGATATTTCCTAGAGTGTGTGCTGCTTAACAATGATATGATCTTCATAAAATAAACCATATATAAATAAGTAAACAATCAAACTTTAATTTATATCTCAAATTGAAATAGAGTGTTAACCACAATTGATAATAGATTATAAAATTAATTTTCACAACTGTAACTTTCTTATATGTTTGTATTCTTTATCAAATGAGTTATCCAATAAATCATTTGCAATTTTTTATTTATTTATTTTGGAATGTTGATATTGTGTAAAAATAAAACTTATGTATTTGTTTTACTTATCTTTGTGTTATTTTGTTTTAGATAGCAATGTTAGGATTTGTATAATTTTAAAATTATTGAATAAGTATTAATAAGTTTAACTGAGTTCATTCATGATATAAGTATTGAATTCAAAATAATGCATTTTACATCAAGTAATATGTTGAATAACTTTCCAAATGGCAAATACATATTATTTTCTTTATAAAAAGTAAAAAAAAAAAAAAAATTCATGTGAAAAATACGGGTCAACTCGACCCAACCCGACCTGACCCACAACCCGATTGACCCGAACCCGTTTTTAACCCGATTAAAATGACCCATTTTGACCCGTGACCCGTTTGACCTGCAACCCGATTGACCCGATCCGACCCGCCCGTTTTGCCATGTCTAGGTTTGAATGAGAAAATAGAGAATAGTACAACAGCAAGGAAGTAGGTGGATTAAACTCATGGGGCTCGCACTGGCTAAGTCGGTCCATCAAACGCACTTAATCCCTAAAATATACTATTGTTTTGAGAAAGAATGCCAAGGATAATGAATTGTTTTTTGGCACATTGAAACAAAAGGAACAAAAACAACACAAGAAGAAAAGAGTACAAAATTAGTGGCAGAGAATGTCTCTCTCTTCATGGTTAATTGCCTTGTTCCTAGAAATCCATAGACCATAAAATAGAGACAAGAGACAGGGAGAAGTACTTTATGTTCTCTAAATTGCCCTTGATACCCCTTCAGCTAGCTCTTGATCCATGCTTGAATCGATTAAGGTTGAATGAAATTAATATTAAGGGACAGATCAAACCAGATTGCTGTAGATGTTGAGGGGAAACAAAATGGCATATGGTGTATCTTTACCCAAAGTTCAAAACAAGGGTTAAGATAAGAAGTGTACTTATTTGAAGTTTGAACATTTTTTTAGAAGCAAGTAATATGTCAAATTGGGTTACCTATCCAGTAGGTGCCACCCTTTGAAATTTGTCACTTCTTCTAAAGCAGCTTTCCATATTTGCACTTTCTCCATGTCGTCCTTGAAACGTTCTTCATGTTTAGAAAAGGCTTGCGCAAAGGTGTCTGTTTGTTTTCGTACATCAAATGGGTCCACATCATAAAAAATTAGCAAAACAGTCATGGAGTGCGTTTAAGAATTTTTTTTTTTTTTTCAGCGAATGAACAATAAAAGTACTGTTTATACACTGTGCGGGAGACAAATTTTACTGTGCAGAGACTGTTTGAGCACTGTTCATGGGACCCACAATCATTTTATTCAGAAAAAAATATTAAAAATGGGTCTCACGGTATTATTTACACATTTAAAAATTATTTTGCTACAGTGTTTTTCAGTTTTCAGTTTCAGTTTTCAGTTTTCAGCTGTATCCAAACGGACCCACGGTCTTCTCTTCTAGGCATCCAATTATCTTTATAAGTTCATCCAAGCACTATATTGATGATGCAAAGTTTCTTGAGAGAGTGACAATTGCAAATCTTGATGCTTTTATTGCTTTCAAGAGCTCCAGTGAAATAGATTTTCTTATCTCAAGATTTTCCTCGTCTCTAAAGATAACAATGTCCCTTTGTTTTAAAGCAATATATAGATAGTCCGTAAAACTAGTGCAGGTGTCCTCAAAGAAAGACATCAAATTTCCACTGGGATGTTAAAGATGAAAATGATGACGAAGAGGAGGAATTCTTAGAGCTAATGGAAGACATTGGAAATATGTTGGCGGCAAGTATTGAACTACAATAAAGATAAAAAATAAAAAATAAAAAAGGTAGTTTTCAATTAAAATTGAAAGAAAAATTAAAAAAAAAAGGAATGATTTGATATGGATCTTTTATTTTAAGGAGGGAGTGAAAGGATTGAATAAAAGAGATGGACGTGTATGAAAAATGAAAACTTACGGATTTGAGAAATGAATTTGCAGTAGTGATTGTAAAGCTCAAAAATACCTTAGATACAACACATGATTCAATTCCTATTATATAATTGCTTTTTTAATAAAAGAATGACCATTATTTTTTCTTTTATTTGTGAGTATGTGAAAGAGAGACAAAAGGCATTAATAAAAGTATAAAACTAAGGTCACAACAATCTTTCAACTACACCCAATTTGCTAATTACCTCGCACTATTTATTTATTTATTTTTAAATAATAATAAGAAGAAAAAAAAAAAAAAAAAACTAGTGTCGGTGATCCTAGCCTTGTTGGGTATTCACATCCTCTATCCTCTGTTTTCAGTGAAGTCAAAAAAAATTTGTTTGTTTATTTTTTTAAACAGATTTAATAACTTACGTTATTATGATTATTATTTATGCAGAAATTTATTTAACTAACATTAAATCAAAACCAGGAAAAAAAGTCAAAATCCAGGAAAAAAAAATCTATTTAACTAACATTAAATCATTGCAGAAATTTATTTGTAATTTAACAATCACTATTGGTATGAGAGGAGAAATTCAGATACTTTAAAACAAAAAGTCAAAATCAGGAAAAAAAATCTGTATGTTCCTCCTCTTTCCCTCTGCTTTCTCATCATCCAAAGAGAAATCGAAACATATAAATAAATATAAAAAGAAAGAAAGAAAGAAAGAAATAAAACAGATAATTCACACAAAACATTGCATAAGATAAGAGAGAGGACCTTGAGGATGCGAGTAGGCTTGAACGATTTGGTGGTAGAAAAAACTTTCTGTGTGCTCAGTCTGAGAAAGAAAGAAAAAATAGAGAGACAATAATTGAAGAGAAACACTATTATAGATTTATGTTGGAGAGTTAAGGAAAGTCGTAGGAAGTTTTGTTATTGGAATTGACGTCACTCGTGGGACCGGATAGCTCCTTAAAAAAATCGAAGTTATTATGCTCACTTTTCTTGACTTTTTGTACATCTTATTTCACCGTTCTACTATGCTTTTAAATCGCCAGTGGCACTTGGAAGGGCTTAAAGATAATTGAAGATCTTGTCCCCTCTTATTTTGCTGTTCAACTATACTTTTAAATAGCTAGTGGCACTTAATTTAATTAACACCTATTCAAATGTCACATTTAATTAACACCTATTCAAATGTCACTTTTTTGAGACTTCAAGATCACTTTTGGCCTTACCATCACATTTCATGGTAAATACTAGTAAATTAAAAATAAATCTAATGACACTTAAGTTTTTTCATAGTTACTTACATGACTTGTCGTGGTTGATGTATAATAAAAGTGGTATTAATGTTAGGTTAAAGTGAACTCTAATCGCAACTTACCATTTTATCAAGTTATGACCAAAGTCAACAACTTTTATCTCCACTCTCTATTCTCTAACATTACTCATAAATTAATTATTTCTTAGTAATGACAAAATTTAAAAACTTTTGTCTCTAACATTACTCATAAATTAATTATTTATTGGTAGATGGAATTTGGCCACAATAATAAAAAACTATTATAACATAATCATGGAAATTGCAGTGAGTATTTTATTCAAGAAGCTTAACGAGGTTAGGAACAGATGATTCATTTAAATAACTAATGAAATTTTGATTGGGAATTTAGAACTTTAGCAAATAGGCCTCCATAATAGTATTTAAGCCATGAAAAAGAAAGGGAAAAAAGAAGAAGAAGTGAGACTATAACTAAATAAACAATACTAACAAACAATACTAACAAACTAGTTAACAAATAACAAATTTTAGCTTTTTACAAAAGACACAAATGAAAAAAAAATACAAAAGCACATGTAAAAAAATGTAAAAATGTGTAGAGAAAAATCAAATCTAAAATACAATTTCTAATTTTAAAATACACTATATGATATTATTGTTTTTCTGTAATGAAGAATTCGGCTTATAAGTCTTTGACATTATTTATTCACTAGGTTGTAATCCGTACTTACGCATAAAAACATTCAACAATTTTGATGATGAGGTGGTCTTACCTAAGTGAGTAACGTGACCATCTTGATCTTCATGTCGAGTATTATGATTGGTCTCCTAACTCCAAAATTAAGAAAATAAAATTTAACGCATGGTGTGAAATTATATAACAATTAGAAATGAAATATAATATATATGATTGAATATTTGTGGGTTGCACCAATAATTCATATGTGATTATGTGTGTCTTTCTTGATATTTGTACATTAATACACAAATGGAATACTATTCAATAGATATTAATCTTAAAAGAGGTTAATGTTAACAAATTTGTTTTTTCTAAAGTTTATGTGAATATATATATATATTTTTTAAGTTTAATTTTTAGACATTTTTTGAATTTGATATGCAGAACAAATCCTTTGACGGCTGTGGGACATTCTACATTCTTGGATAGAAGGATGTAGAACAAATCTAAAAATATGAAGCACGTAATTATTTGCCAGGCTAAATATTTGAAATGATGTCAATTAATACTTCAAAAATGCTCACATTTCTTCTCTTTGCAATATGAATTACGTTAACAAAATACAGTTTTGAGGTGGGCAGTGTTTGGCCAATACTCTTTAGGTTTCACCCTATGACATGGGACAAAAGAATGCATGATTTTGTGCTGTGACAGTAACAGATGAGGGTGACAGTTGATAATCTTAGCAAAACGTTTGTTGATAACTGCCCTGCCCACAAAACAAAATTAACCACAAATTATAAAATTTGCACTGTGAATACCGAAATAGAAATAGGAAATACCATAGAAGATGAGGAAAAAAAAAAAAAAAAAAAACTTTTAAGCCAGTGGTTTGCTTTGTAACTATTGGGCTAATGGGCTAATGGGTTTTGAGATTTTTTTTTTTTAATAACAATCAGAATCTACTCACTTTTATTATTATTATTATTTTTTTTTTTTTTTTTGAAAAAATATATTGTCAATTGAGTTATAAAGCTCTCAACAATTATCCACTTAATTTAACATCTATTAAAAAATGTCATTTTTTTAGACTTTAGTAGGATCACTGTTGGCCTTACCATAACATGTCATGGTAAGTAGTAAGAACTAGTATATTAAAAATAAATCTAGTGACACCAAAATTTTTATAACTTTTTTCATAATTACTTACGTGATATGGCGTGGTTGATGTATGATAGAAGTAGTATTAGTGCTAGTTTAAAGTGAAAGTGATATTATTGCAGTCATAACTTACCATTTTATTAAGTTATTGTAGGGGTAAAATTCCCAAAGTCAACAATGGGCCTTGGGCCCCGTACGGAGCCCAACCATGACCAAAAGGGGAAAGGGGGACCAAAAGACTTCTAGCCCAATCCTGTTGAGCCCAGCTTATTTAAAAAGACGTCCGAAGAGGAATGTCTCCTCGGACACACAAATACGGGCCCAATGTGCGCCCCCTCCATAGTGAAGAACCATCCCAAACAAACGTGGGTAGTAGGATGAGCCTCACACAGCAGGAAAAAAGAGGAAAATGTAAGACGTCCAGGGAGAAACCACAACTGCCGCATTAAATGCAAGGAAGCTACTTTTTCAGCCGCATTAATGTGGAGAAGACAGGCGAACAGTGTTACATTGGCCAATGCAACTCACAGAAAGATAAGGTGGATGTCCGATGGGACAGGCACTCAAGTGAAGATCCAGATGGTTAACAAATGTAAGACTCTTATCAATTTAAGGAGGCTATATAAGAGAATGAAATCCCCATGAAGAAGGGATCGGAAAATTTAGAGGGAAAAGAGAGAGAGAGAGATTAAAGAATTCTGTAATCTTTAATCAGAGCAAGAGGTGCACTTATACGTCTCCTCGGACCGGTATCCTGTGAACATAAATGAAATATTCTCACGTTCAGACTATTGCATGGCATACAACTAATTAACGTTCACTTCGTTCAGCCCTAGTTCTGTAACCCGCTCTCTACAAATTCATTGTCTAGGGTCTTTTAGGTCAGAACCACTTACTTGCTAGGCCTGGGCCCCAAAAACCGCCCCTACAATTATAAACAAAAGTTAAAAAAAAATTTTGTCTCTGAAACTCATAAATTAATTATTTATTGGTAGATGGAATTTGGCCACAATTAATATAAAACTATAATAACACAATCATGGAAATTGTAGTGAGTATTTTTTTCAGGAAGATTAATGAGATTAGGAAAAGATGATTCATTTAATTAAGGAAATTTGAAAAAATTAGGAATTCAGAACTTTAACAAAGAGGCCTGCATAATAATTAACTTAAGCCTTGAAAAAAAAAAGGAAGAAGAAGAGAGGATTAAAAATTAAATAAATTATAGTTATCAAATAACTAATTCTAACTCATTACAAAAGACAAATAAGAGCATTTATATTGGGTCTTGCAAATGCCAAATGTTGGTAATATTTAGCATTAAAGCTCCAAAATCCCTCGTTATCCGGTCTCTTAATTGTATAAATTTTTACAATAGTGCTGCAGTATCGTCTTACTTTTATGATGGTACTGTAGCATCTTGTATATAATCTCTATATATTTAGAGGATTTAAGAAGTTAGCTACAGCTTCAAAAAATGTTAAAAATTCCCCTAATCTAATTAGATAATTCTTATTCCTGAAAAATAAAAAATAGAGTTAAAATTGTAATTCAGCAAAATTCAAAAACAAAAAAACTACCAGAGAAACTTTTTTCCCTAAAAATCAGCACACATTCTCTATTTGAATATATCTTATGTATGTTTAAAACTTCCCACTACCTCATGTACACAACCAAAACTACCCCAAGTTCCTATTAAAAAAATATATATACAAAAAGAGCCTCATTTCATGTGCAAAGCGTGAGCCTCATTTCACACGTAAAGCGTGTGTGATAAGGCTAGTATTATATTACTTTTTTCTATCTCTCACCCACTCAGGTGTACTTCTTCCTTTTTCTTTTTTTTTCTTTTTTTTTTTTAATTCTCACTCAGTTCTTCTTCCTTAGCCCTACTTCTTCCTTTCTTTCTCTTTTTCTTTGATTCTCACTCAGTTCTACTTCGTCCTCAGTTCACTTCTTTTTTTCTTTTTCTTTTTTTCATCTAATTCTCACTCAGTTCTACTTCTTTCTTTCTTTTCTTTTCTTTTTTTCTCTGATTCTCTCTCTTTTTTTAGGTCTTAGTTCTCACTCCCTCTCTCTTTCTTCAGTTCTTAGTTCTCTCTCTCTCTCTCTCTCTCTCTCTCTCTCTCTCTAAAAACTTGACATCAAAGTTGAGTTGGATTTGAAGTGTTCACAACATGGGCACAGCATGGTGAGATCTTATATGGATTTCCGACATTGGTCTGATGTGGGTTTCCAGCATGGGTTCTAATGTGGATTTTCGATGTGGGTTTCCGGCGTGGGTTTTGATGGGTTTGATTTCCGATGGATTCTAATGGGTTCTGATGTGGATTTTTCTTTGATTTTTTTTTTTTTTTATGTGTTGTTGCCGTGGTGGTGATGGATATTTCCTTGATTTTTTTGTGTTGTTGCTGTGGTAGTGGTGGATTTTTATTTGATTTTTTGTGTTGTTGCCATGCTGGTGGAGGATTTTTCTTTTATTTTTTGCGTTGTTGCCATGCTAGTTTTGTGGGTTTTGTGGGTGGATGTAACACCCCATAAGTTTGATACTAATTTAATTCTTATACGTAAATTAAAAAAGGAGGCTCACAATTAAATGGATTTAATTGATTTGGGCCTAAGATATTAAAAATAAGATAAATACCATGAAATATGAAGCCCAAGTGAGGTGGCATAAGTAAATATATGGGCCTTGATAAACTTAAAAAAAAAAAAAAAAAAAAAAAAAAACCCTAGCCTTTTACCTCTTAAGATACACACATATATATAAAAGATTTTCTTTTGTTTTAGCAGCAACACCCGGTTGAACAATCTAAATTTCTTTTCTGCTTTGCAACTGAACGTGAGACTATCGCAAATACATTAGAGGAATTATTGGAGTAGAGATTCTTGGAAGATAACAGTTATGAATTATTTTGTGAAACTGAGGATTTTATTATGATTTTTATGGCATTAAACATTGTACTGGAGAATTATTTTGAGGATGTTTTGTCTTTGGTGGATTAGAGTTCTAACATTTGTGATGAGATTTTAGGTTGTTAGTTTCTTTTATTTAATATTTTTATGAATTATTTAGATTAAATAGACCTCTATTGCTTATGATTTTGGGGCGTTATAGTGGAGGTGGTAGTGATGGATTTTATGGGTTTTGTTCCTGGTGGTAGGGGTGGGTTTCTTTATCGGTGGTGGTGGGTTTCTTGTGGCAAAGGTGGTGGTAATGGGTGGTTGAAAGAGAGAGACAATGAGGAAAAGATTAACAAATTGAGGGAGAGAAGGGACTGAGAGAGATTGGATTATATTATTTTATTGGGTAGTATATATTATTTTAATGAGTTGAATATGAAAATAAAAGTTGGGATGTTAGGGGTGTTGTAAAATGGTATAGTATAGGGTTGTCTAGTCAACCGATCGACCCGACCCACCTGCCTTTGCCGACCGAACCCGACTCGCCGCCGACCAAACTGACTTCTCCGACGGTCAACGACGGATTGCTTCCTCCAGAACCCGACTTTGACGGGTCAGACATCGGCTCTCCTTCTTCAAATTCAAAGAAACCCGATCCAATCGACCCACAAATATTCCGGCATTATTTGATAAATCCGGTGAGTTTTGAGATGTTTTTTGGCTAGATCTTGACCAAATCTGGCAAGATTTCGCTAGATCTAGTTGAGTTCTTGGCTAGATCCGACGAGATTTTGCCAGATCTAGTCAAGATCTTGGCTATTTACGATGAAATCTCAAAGGATTTTGGCCGATTTTCATCTTCTAGCGAGTTTTGAGATGTTTTTTGGCTAGATCCGGCGAGATTTCGTTGGATTTAGTTGAGTTCTTGGCTAGATCCGATGAGATTTCGCCAAATCTAGTTGAGATCTTAGCTATTTCCGGTGAAATCTCAGAGGTTTTTGGCCAATTTTCATCGTTTTCTCATCAGATTTCCTCTATTTTCCAGATCTCGACTCCAACCGAATCCGACCGCCACTCGTTGATGTTCCAACTCGTCCGAACCGATCATCCTCTCGGTTAGCAGTGGGTTCAAAGTTCATCCACCTAATCTGGTCGGGTTGGATGCGGGTTGAGCATAAACTCAATCCGACCCAACCCGTAGACAGACCTAGTATAGTATAAGTGATAAAGTAGGTTTTAAGATGGTAAGATAGAATATTTTGTAGAAACTAGATGTGAATGCTCTAAAAAAACATACAAAGCACACGTAAAAATATAAAAATGTGTAGAGAAAAATCTAATCTAAAATACAATTTCAAATTTAATAGTACACTTTATGATAGTATTGTTTTCCTATAATAATGAGTTTGAATTATGAGTCTCTGACATATATATATATATATATATATATATAAACTTCATGATTAACATCAATTTCAAACAAATCGTCAAAAATGACGTCTCAATCTCAATCAACCCCTCCCATCAAATTCACAATCAAACCTTCGGATGACAATCATACCCTATTATCAATATTAGTTAATTTTCGGCATCTTAAAGCATGCTTTTTTCTTTTTCTTTGAAAGGTCTTAAAGCATGGTTTTACATCAAGTTGAGTTGACAATCAAATCAAAATCACAAATGAAAAATATTCCTTTTATGCACCTTCAAGGAAGCTCTCTCCTTCGTCAAATTCCATATGACGTGGAAATATATTATCGTTTGAAAAAGGTTGCATGCATGAATCATATATTGTATAAAGTGCTAAATTATTGTAAGATATGGCTATGAATAAGAAGTTTATTATAAAATTAAAGTATCCACAGCAGTAGAGTTAAAAATTTAGTTATCTGACACTACAAAAAGTTACTTTATCTATTTTACCTACACATATACTACAACAGTAGATCTATTTTAGTTTTCAACACAATAAAATAATATAAACATCAAAATAAAATAATATATCTACTACAATAAAATAATATATCCACTACAATAAACAACAATCACAACCACCCGCAACCGCAACTGCTACCACTTCCATTAATGATACTTTCTATTTAAAATCAATCTGTTTCAAATTTAAATTAAATTTTACAAATTTAAAGTATATGAATTAAATTTTACAAATTTAAAGTATATGAATTTCAAGTTATTTAAAATTTTAAATGAAGATAGTTTACATATTATTAAATTCAAAAAATAGAAATCTTAGCGATAAAATTGAAAAAATGAAGAGGATTCTATTACGGGATGCATGAGAATTCAATGGACTTAAATAAATTTTTTCCTCTAGACAGACATGAATAAAAAATTAACTCAGCATCCACACAGTTAAAACTATGGTTTACTCTTTTTTTTAATCTAATTTTTTGACTTTCTTTTATAAGGGTTTTAGGTTCAACTCCTAAACAACTTCATGAATAGAATCCTCTACATTTCGTTAAGTGGCTCATTAACTAATTAATTATTAATACAATTTGATAAATTTATAAAATATTTTATCTATTTTGCTTAAAATTTTAATTAATTCAAGGATATACTACTAGTAGTGTTTTAAAATAGTTTA
The DNA here is from genome assembly GCF_001633185.2 of Quercus lobata. NCBI lineage: Eukaryota > Viridiplantae > Streptophyta > Magnoliopsida > Fagales > Fagaceae > Quercus > Quercus lobata. The sequence goes on along the minus strand of NC_044908.1, from coordinate 9,561,953 downwards.
CTCAATTCAACTGCCAAGAGCCACTGTTTTCAACAGAAACCTTCAAATCTTTCTTCTCTCGTTATAACCATTGAAATTATATATATTAAAAAAAAAAAAAAAAAAAAAAAAAAAAAAAAAAAAAAAAAAAAACAGTGTTTACTCAAATGGATGCTTATAAAAACACCACTAATCTACTTCTTCTTAAAAAAAAAAAAAAAAACCACTAATCTACTTGTTAGAGATATATTAGCCCATTAGTATAGGCCCAAGTCTAATTCTACTTTGTGTGCAAGCCAAGTTTCCTACTTGTACTAGAAGTCTATTAGTCTAGGGTTTAGTCTACTATATATACACATGTTATGATTCATTGTAACACAGGATTTGTACTACACTCTAATATATTATTGATGTAACCCTTTAGGGTTTCCTCCGTGGATGTAAGCCGTTAGGCTGAACCACGTAACCCTCGTGTGTTATTTTATTTTATACTTTATGCTTTCGCTTCCGCATCTATACTAGCATATTCAACACGGTGTATCAATGCTAATATTTAACACTACTATTGATTGTCACATAAACCACCAAATCCACCATTAAATATTCAAAATGACGCGTATCCCATTCTGTTAGTCTAAAATTACCACCAAAAAAAAAAAAAAATGGTAGCTCTATTTCCACTCTTTCATTTTCCGCTATTTCCAGAGCTCAAAAAGATTAGCTTGATCCGTTAATTTTCAATCGTACACTCATACATAAATTACAGGTATTAATTTATTCAATCTTTTTTATTTTTGTGTATTTTTTTAAATAAAAATTTTGGTAGAATTTATTTATTTATTTTATTTTATTTTTTTACATGACGTTTGGTTACTCAGAAAACCAAGGAAAATTAAATAATTGAAAAGGAAAAATAAAGTGTATGATATTAAATCTTGTGCATTTTTTTACCCTAAATCCTTCTCTTTTCCTCAATTTTCTCGGCTACCAAACAGAAAGTAAGGAAATCAATAAAACCTGAACAATGAAACAAATATCCATATCACAAAAAATAAGCTCAAGTATTAAATTAAATCACAAAAACAAAAGCCAAGCACCATTGAAATCACAAAACCAAATCAGCTAACAGAGAAAACAATCAAACTCCTCAAATCAATTCTTTTCCATTATATTATTCACTTTCCATTATTAGTGTGTTTGTACATGCAAATTGGAGTTGCATTGAATTTAGGAGAAAATATTGCTCATTGGTCTTAAAAATTGGTTGATCCCCGAGGAGAAAACTTATATTGAAAATCCTTTAGTGTAAGTTTTGTAGCTAAAAATATGGAGGAATATATATAATGTAGAAATTTGAATCTTCGAATCTTATTTTGGCTGTTTTTGTTTCTTGAGAACTGAAAAATAACTAAATACTTTAATTAAGTGCTTAATGTGGTTTTCTCACCAAAAAAAAAAAAAATAGTGCTTTATGTGGCAGCACCATAACCTCACATGAAAATGGACGGTTCACTTGTTCAGCAATTGATTGAAACTTTTCTTAAATTTTTTTTCTTACTTTTCTGTTGAAGATTCTTTTTTAGATGAACAAAAGGCAGTTGAAGACATTATTACTGATTTTAGATGTAACCGTTTTTACAAAATTAGTAATAAACTAATAATAACTGAAGATTGAAATGTAATATAAAATTCAATTGGAACCCCATCTTCAAAATTCATGATTTTGCAAACAGATTTGCATCATGAACTATATGAGGGTTTCAGTAAGTTCATTAATGATCCCCTCTAAGCACCAATGAGATTTCTCAATACATTTAGTAAAACACTTAAAATTGAAAATCTATCACAAAGCACGATGACATGTTCTAGAATTTATTAGGGTGATCCTTTTTTTTTTTTTTTTTTTTCAAAAATATTCCTTGAAGTGACATATAGATGAAAGATGATTTAATTACACCTTAAATGGATCACAATTCTGTTACATATTAGCCTATATTCATAAAGGGGTTAATTCTCATTAATAGGATCAATTACAAATATTTGTAATGAAAAATTTATATTTCTAAGGCTATGTAGCATCTTAAATTTTAAGGTAAAATACATTTTACACTCAAAGTCCAGGATCACTTTTAAATCGATTCATTAGCTTTAAAAACTTATAATTTAAACCATTTACCATTATAATGATATCAATGTGGCAATTTCATCATAGTCCATCACATTTTTGTGGTTAACCCACCTAGAACAATATATATTTTTTTGTTATATTTTCCTATTCAAAGTGATATCTTATCTTTTTTGAGTGTATTAAAGACAAGATTCAAATGAACGTTGATAAAAATGGCAAATTGATATTATTTTAATACTTGATTGTGTAAATTATAAATTTATTTAATATATTTGGTGTATTACACCTTCTTATCATATAAAAGATGAAATCCATATAAAGACTCACATTTATATAAGAAAGAGGTGTAATATTCCAGATTTAGGGAATAATTTCTCATGCAAATTGCATACTTTATAATTAATCAACCAATTTGAAGGCAATCTTAAATTAGGTTGTGTGAATGGCATTTTAGCATATCTTTTTAGATCGACATTTGCCTTTACCACATGAATTGGCATTTAATTTGCATACTAGGCATCTTTAATTTTAGCCATTTGAATTTGATGGGGTTTAATAAAGAAAATTATCAAGTTAGTCATCGACATAATTACCATGAATTAAAATCATGCTTTTCAATTTAAGAACTAAACCCTTGGTTTTTAGAATTTGTGATTATATATAAGTATAGTTCGAATTGGTTTTCAAAAGACCCTTAAAACTTTAGATATTAAACTCATACATTCTCTCCTCCCTAACATATATATGCTAAATACGTGGATGATACTTCACTTCATAATGCACAATGGTTTACTTCAAAAAAAAAAAAAAAAAAAAAGACATCTTCACATGATTTAGGAAAAAAATTCTTGAAACAAAAAAAAGTCATGATAAGATAAGCAATGCTTACATGTGGTGCAGCTCTAATAGCCATCCTTATCCAATGAACCAATTAGCAACATAGGTCTTGGCTTTCTACAAAGCAAAAGAAAAGAGGAGGAAAAAAAAAGAGTACTTTGCTCAGTGATTAGATGATACGATATTATAATTTCAACACCTGGTCCTATGGCTGCATGAAATAGGTCACACCATGTGAGTCATCCACCATTATTGTGCTCACTTTTCTTGACTTTTGTAAATCATATTTTACTGTTCAACTATGCTTTTAAATGGCTAGTGGCACTTGGAAATGCTTAAGAGATAAGTAAGAAGAGGATAATTGAAGGTCTGTCCCTCTCTACCTAGAAGAAAATATTGAGTAACACGTGTGAAATTATTTACTAGCCAAATTTATTTATTTTATTTACTTGATAGCCACATTTTTATAAACAAATGGAAAAGGGGAAATTTTAATTTTTTTTCTCATCATAAAGGGAATTAGTTACATGATGTCTTTGTTAAAAATAAAAGAAGGTATCATTTTTGGCCTTACCATCACCTATTAAAATGTCACTTTTTTGAGACTTTAGGATCACTTTTGGCCTTACCATCACATTTCATGGTAAATACTAGTGAATGAAAAATAAATCTGATGATACCAAATTTTTTTTATAATTTTGTCATAATTTCTTTGGTGACTTGTTGTGGTTAATGTATAATAAAAGTAATAATAGTGCTAGGTTAAAGTGAAAGTAAAATTCTTATAAAACAAAAAAATAAAAAAAAATAAAAGTGATTTTATTTCAATTACAACTTAGCATTTTATCAAGTTATAAAAAAATCTTTCTAAAAAAAAAGGTTATATAAAAATATGTAAAAACTTTCATAAACACGAGAAATTTACTGTTAATTTGACACAACACACAAGTCCAAATGGAATTTTACTATTAATGAATAAATGGAATTTGGTAGAAGACAAATCCAAACGCCACGACCATGATGACAACGATGATGATTCCATCGTCAAGATTGACCCCCAGCTCTGCTACAACTTTCAGCTCTCAATTTTCTGAATTTTCATATCTATTTCTTGGTTATTTTTGCTAACCCAGTTGAGAGAATTCATGATTACTTGTATTAAATTGTGTTTCTTTGGTTACCCAATTCTTTAGTTTCTTGTTTACTTGCTATTGGTGGTTTAAAGATCATGTCTTTGTCAGTAGTACTAGCCCTTTTGCAGTGTTGGGGGATTCTTGGTTGTTCTTAATTGTTAATTTTTTGTTTAGCAATAATTTGGGAATTTGAGCGTTTGTTATATCTTGGTTTCGATCGTTTCAAACAATAGCTATCTTGGTCTCACAATTGCACCCAAGTTCTTTGAAAGTCAAAGGATTATGTCATGCAATCGTTCCTTTGCTGCATTTCACTTCCATTAATGAATTGATGATTGTTACAGACTAGGAAATTTTTTATGTGTAATGTAGTTTATGTGATTTGTTGCATTGCAAATCCAAAAGGTATAGCAAAAGCCTAGAAATTGTTGATAGGACAGGAAGAGAAAGCTTGTTGTGTTCGTTGAAAGAGAGAAAAAGGATAAGAAAGAGGCAGGGGATTTTGAAAGGCAGTTGAAGTTTTTTTTTTTTTTTTGGTAGATGAACAAAAGGCAGTTGAAGACATTATTAATGATTTTAGATGTAACCATTTTTAAAAATGAAGAATAATAAATGAAGATTGAAAATGTAATCTAAAAACATTTAGTGGGAACCCCATCTTCAAAATTCATGACTTTGCAAATGGATTTGCATCATGAGGTATATGAGGGTTTCAATAAGTTCACTAATGACTTCTAAATTCTCTAAGCACTAATGAGATTTCTCAATACATTACCAAGTGTTGTGAATTCTCTACAACTGTTTGTGTTCCTTGGCTGAAACCAAAATGATCATGTTATGCAGCATAGCAATAATTCACTATTAAGACTAGATGGTTTTGCCCTAGATCCTTTTAAATTGGAACTAATTATGCAATTTTCATCATTCCATTAACAAACAAGAGAAGCTATTCTAAACTTCATTTATCTTCTTATTATTACCATTCTAACCCATTTGAGCAAAGTTTTTCTATTGGAAATTTATATAACGTGACTCAAAAGACGCATATCTTGTTGATGCACAACAAAAAATGTATACAATAGTTACTCGGCTAGAGCCATTAAATGGTCAGGTCTTTTATTTTTTGAGAAACCAGACAAGAAGCCTGGGATTTTATTGAATAAGAACAAGAACTTAATGAACATCAAATAACAAGGAGGCAATATCCTTAGGTGGATCGTTGAGCCACACCTGGGTACCTCGACTGCCTTTAGCTTTTTTTGCTAAAGCATCAGCAACACAGTTACAAGAACGACTAGCATGATTGAAAACAGAGGACTGAAAAACCATAGCTTGACAGCGAATGTCTTCAATGACGACTCCATAGGTTGGTAATCCAGCATTACCTTGATTTAAAGCATTGATAACCATGGCTGAATCCCCTTCAAAACTTACTCCCTGCAGACCAATCTCAGCAGCAAATTCGACAGCTTTTCGACATGCTAAGGCTTCCATATCAGCAACGGTATGAGACAGCGGCACAGAGATAGAAAACGCGCCAACAAATTCACCTCTCCAGTCTCTAACAACCACTCCAATTCCAGCCGAATTTGTAGCTGTGAATATTGCAGCATCAAAGTTGACTTTGTGCTGGTTTAGCTCCGGAGGGCGCCATTGTTGCAGGATGGGGGAGCGAGCCACCACCGGGTCCAGTTCTTGAATAGCCAAGAAATCTTGCAGCAAGTTACCCGCCAATGAGATGATATGAACCGAAGGGTGCACCGGTCGGCCAAAATGGATAGCGTTTCTCTGATTCCACAAGAACCAAGCTGATATAGCAAACACCTCCTTTCTATAATCCTCCTGAACCTGCAAAAACCGAGAGAGTAAGTCACAAAAATTCGGGGGTTGGGGGGTGCTCGATTGGTGGAAGCATTGAACTGAGCTCCAAGTACTCTCAACATCCTTGCAAGACCAGATGGCATGCAACGGATCTTCTGGGCAGAGTTGGCAAAGTTCACACTATCAGAGGACGTAATCTGCCTGCGAAAGAGGTTGCTCATAGTTGGCAGAGCGTCATTACAAGCTCGCCAAATGAAATGTTTAATCTTGTTAGGAAACTGTAGCCTCCAAACTCCCTTCCAAAAATGTTTTTGAGTATCCACATTCGACCTTCCTGCTTGACTGACAGCATCACTGGAAACAAGGAGCTTATAGGCGCTGCTTGTGGTGAACAAACCTGATGGGGAGTAAGCCCAAGCAATTTTATCTGGAGGGTAGTGACGACTCAGTGGAATGCCCAGGATGGCACAAGCTTCATGAGGCAAGAAAAGCTGGTCTCAAGCAATTTTAAATGGTCAAGTCAATTGCTCTTATTTGCTTTAACAGGAATTTACACAAAGAAACAAATCTCTTATGTAATGTCTTAAAATGTTAATGAATGCACACAGACATATGCCCAAGGCTTAAATGAGTCCAAAAAAGGTATAAAGATAACATTTTTTCTGGTTTGGTTTTTAGATACAATAATGTCAGAATGGTTGGCTATTAGTAGAGTCCAAAAATGTCTGTAAGATTAGAAAGCAAGAGTAGCCAGGGCCCCAAGATCTGCAAGGACTCTCTTATGCACAACATTCATAACCACTAGCATTCACCAACTTCCAAGCACTTGTGGTCTTCAATCAGCACAAAAATTTGCCAAGGGACTTTCTTTCTCAAAAAGAGGTCCTCCACTCTAGATATTGTTGAAATAAGTCTGCAAAAATCAAGCTGTATAGCCTCAGTTAATGCTTTTTGGACAGCTAGGCATCTAGTTACATGCCATTTGGTTGCATATGGAAGAACTGCAATAGCTTGCCATCACATGATTTGGCTTCATAGCCAAAACCACCCCATCCACACCATCTCTGCTAGTGTCCCTCAATTGTCAACATCCACAACCCTCTAGAGCTGGATACACTTGCCTTGGTACTTTCCTGCAGTCACTCTGATCTGCCTAATGTGCAACAGAGGATTATGCATACCTGCAAAACAAAGCATTATCACTTCTTAAATCTTAAGCACACTCTTTTGCACCCTTAAACATCGATCTATACAAATTTGGATTGTCCATCCATTGAGCCAACCATTGCTTCAAAGAGTAAGGATAAATTAACTCAGTTCCAAGGCTCAAATCTAACCCAAACAAGATAGCATGAGCACTTAAGGGATAAACGATCCAAGATTTCCTCTGCCTCATTGCATAGGACACACTGTCACTCACTATGTTTTGTTTCACTATTTTGATGAGTAAGTCCTCATGCGTTCCACACAAAAATTATTAACTTCAAAGGAAGCTTCAATCCCCACAAACATGTCTCCTATAACCTAAGTTCCCCTACTTTCAATGGCAGCTTATTTTGACCTTATATCATTGAGGCCATATCAGCTTATCAATAGCTCCTTACCTTGAGATAGGGGTGACTAAAATTTGACCAGACACCTCGGGAGAGCATCACTCCCTAACCTGGTGCTATTTCCAAGTTGAAGTGTCAAGATAACTTTAAATTCCTATTAACAGATGCAGATTGTTTTGAATGACAAAAAATATAAGATTTTCAAAAAATGAATGACAATGATTATGAAAGCTTAACATCTTTCCACTATGATTATGATACATCCTTCTAAATAATAAACCCAATGGGAATAATATGAGAAAACTTTAATTCTAGATGTAATACAGCAATGATAGCAAGTAAAATAGGAGGGCTTACCGATCTAAGCACTAAGCAGGCTACCTTCTACAACTTTCAATCTTGCCAACACAGTTGTTTGCCTTCTCGAGTCTGATTACTGTAAAGATGAATATGTCTCAGATGATATGCTTAGTAATATATAATCAAGTTTGTTGTATGGTCAGGTTCTCCACCGTCTACTGCTGTCCTTTTAATTTAAATTCTAGTCAAGTCTCTTTGCTGGGTATAATCTAATTAAGGTACGATTTGGAGATAGGACTTTTGGTTTGTTTCAGCTCTGCCTGGTTTGGTAATGATCTGAAATGGGTATGGACAACCTTAAGCCAATAATTTGATTAGGGTGAAAGTTTTAGAAAGGTGGAAAAACGTGGAAAAACTTTCAAGTACATTAAGGTGCCGTTTGGATTCAGCGTTTTCCGCTGAATCCAAGCTGCGTTTTACCCTTTTTTTTTTTTTTCACTTCACATGTTCTAGGGACAATAAGCACTGTAGCGCACTGTAGCAGTACTGTAGCAGCACTGTTTATCACTGTTCACGCACTAAAAAATATTAAAAATGAGTCTCACGATACTATTCACACATTTAAAAATTATTTTGCTACAGTACTTTCAATTTTCAGTTTTTAGTTTTCACTTTCAGCAACAATAAGTTCAATCCAAACAGACCTAAGAGGCAAAAGTACAAAAATCTTATGGTAAAAACTTACATAATTAAAACTTTTAAACAGCAAATTTTACATAATTCATGTTGTAGCAACCATGTTCTTTTAAACTCAATCGAGGTCTCATCAATGCTTCTACACAAGCAATACATAGGTGATAGGACAATGATGTGAATGATGATTTCCCTACATTCCAGAACAAAAGCTGCACATAGCTGAGGTCATTTAATACTACCTACCATTCCATATTCTATTATCATAAATCACTGATTCATCATGGCATGTCTAACAATTGAGCAATATGTAGTCATTCAAAACATGTTGTGGTGACAAATAAATCAAAAGTAAATGCTTTTAGCATAAAATATTGTCTCCGGTGAGAGCTTTTCATTTAGTTGTTTATCAAACACCTGTTCACATATGGGTACGAGCTTAGCTTCCTAATTATGCTAGCTTAAGAATTTTACCAAAACCGCTACTGATGTGGATATAGATTCTTTTCAGTTGACCCACAGATCAATTATGAAGAATGTAGATGATATAGATCCTTTTCATTTGAACCATGAATCACATTAACATCCTACTTTAAAAAAATAAGAATTTCAGAGCAGAGCAGAAAAAAAAAAAAATATATATATATATATATATATGTGTGTATGTATATAAATCAGTTGAACTCGTTTAAACAGAAAAAGAGCATTTTCTTTGGTTGATAGTTAGCAAACAACCTCATAAAACCTTCGAGAAAGCAAGATGCTATGTCTAGCTAGACTCATCATTGTGATTGTGATCTATACATGAGTTAACGATGGTGAATTCAACAAAATTTTAATTAAGAAGAAAAACAGTGACTTACAGGCAATCAAGAGAAAAAAGTTGATTAAGAAAAAAGACAAGGAGTTCAACAATCTTCAATGATGCCCCTTTTTGGAATAAGTGCAAAAAACGAAGCTAAGCAATATACTGTTTAGAATTTAAAATCGAACCAAACAAAAGTACAAATATATACCAAAAGATAAAACAAATAGAAATTAATTTGGATTCATTGACTTACAGAGTATTTGAACCCAATTTCCTATTCCATCTATGCTCCTGCTAATCATTGATCTCCTCACCACATTCGAAGTATTCCTCACAATCAGAGTCACCATGGAGACTTTCAATCCTTTTTGGGTGTGGCAAATCATTAGAGCTTCCTTCTCCACTAGGTCCAGCATCTTCGTAATCGTCACAAATTCGTTTTGCTTGTTTACATACCACTGCCAAATTGTCAAAATTATGATGGAGAACATCCAAGTCCTCATAAGGAATGATGCTGGTGTTGCTACTTTGAGCCATAGTTCAGTTGAGTTCTTCTACGTCTTTCTTGTATACCATTCGGAACCCGCATTTCTTCACCTCCATGCCTGAACTTCTAGTTTCAATTTTAATGCCAATCTGAGTCAATTCATTTGCTTCACATTCGTTCAATAATTTTATGTCCTCCTTCTTGTTGTAGTATTGAGGAAGCAAATAACATAGAAAAATATTATCTGATAAACCAACAATTTCATAATCACGGCCTATTGAAGCAGACATTACTTTTCCATTTGCTATCAACTGACAAGATAGTGTAAATTCAAGACAAGAAGAAAATACAAAGCAAACAGCAGTCCCTCATGATGCTTTTTGCACAGTCAGGCATCTAGCTACATGCCATTTGGTTGCATATGGAAGAACTGCAACAGCTTGCCATCACATGATTTGGCTTCATAGCCAAAACCACCCCATCCACACCATCTCTGCTAGTGTCCCTCAATTGTCAACAACATCCACAACCCCCCAGAATTGGATACACTTGCCTTTGTACTTTCCCGCAGTCACTCTGATCTGCCTGATGTGCAATAGAGGCTTTTGCATACCTGCAAAACAAAGTATTATCACTTCTTAAGCACACTCTTTTGCACCATTAAACATCAATCTATACAAATATGGATCCTCCATCCATTGAGCCAACCACTGCTTCAAAGAGCAAGGAGAAATTAACTTAGTTCCAAGGCTCAAATCTAATCCAAACAAGATAGCATGAGCACTTAAGGGATAAAAGATCCAAGTTTTCCTCTACCTCATTGCATAAGACATGCCGTCACTCACTATGTTTCATTTCACTATTTTGATTTGATGAGTAAGTCCTCATGAGTTCCACACAAAAATTATTAACTTCAAAGGAAGCTTCAATCCCCAATGGTAGCTTATTTTGACCTTATATCATTGAGGCCATATTAGCTTATCAATAGCTCCTTACCTTGAGATAGGGGTGACTAAAATTTGACCAAACACCTCATGAGAGTATCACTCCCTAACTTGGTGCTGTTTCCAAGTCGAAGTGTCAAGATAACTTTAAATTCCTATTAACAGATGCAGATTGTTTTGAATGACAAAAAATATAAGATTTTCAAAAAATGAATGACAATGATTATGAAAGTTTAACATCTTTCCACTATGATTATGATACATCCTTCTAAATAATAAACCCAATGGGAATAATATGAGAAAACTTTAATTCTAGATGTAATACAACAATGATAGCAAGTAAAACAGGAGGGGTTACCAATCTAAGCACTAAGCAGGCTACCTTCTACAACTTTCAACCTTGTCAACACAGTTGTTTGCCTTCTCGAGTCTGATTACTGTAAAGATGAATATGTCTCAGATGATATGCTTAGTAATATATAATCAAGTTTGTTGTATGGTCAGGTTCTCTACCGTCTATTGCTGTCCTTTTAATTTGAATTCTAGTCAAGTCTCTTTGCTAGGTATAATCTAATCAATCAATATATTACTAAAAGCTGAAGCGTAGCATTTAATGTTGCTATGCTCCCATTAAGCCACGTCAGCAGCCATCTCATTATCAATTTTTTTCCCATTTTTTTATATAATTTTTTAACATTTAAAGTGAATTAAAAACTCTATTATATTACAATCAAAATATCATATTTAATTTATCTTATTTTTAATTATTCTTATTTATTTTTAAATTTTCAATTCCATTTTAACTTTTCATATCCTCACTACTCTTTACCTTAACTTTCTTCAACCTTTCTCATTCCATTTCAACTTTTCATATCCCCACTACTCTCAATATTAATATTATTCTATCTTTTTATCTTTCTTTATTTTTTACTCTTCTTATTCTTATCCTCATGCTATAAAATTGTCATTCTCCCTCTTATTCCATGCATAATTTCTATTTTTCCACACACAAAAGCCTCTCTCTCTCTCTCTCTCTCTCTCTCTCTCTCTCTCTCTCTATATATATATATATATATTCCTTCAATTTTTGGCATATATATATATATATATATATTTTCTAATTTTAGTGTAACAGGTTGACTATCAAAACATACTGATGCAGTATTGAAAGCTCCATCAAATGCATTGCAGAAATCAATTTTAGACTACTAGAAGTCAGTTAGTTTGCTAAAATTGGAATTGACAGGTAATCGAGCTTGATACGATTTAGTTTTATATTTTATGTTGTTACCTTTTTTATTCTCATTGGTTGTTAAATGTTATATTATTACATTATAAAGATAGTATATAAAAATATTATTTTATTTTATTACCTAGCATAACTAAAATAATATGGTGTTTATTGCTATACACTTCATTTTTATTATTTTATTCTCATCTTATTTTATTCAACATTTAAATTTAGCAACATCCTCCATATCATAATTATTTATATTTTTCTCATTTTTTAAAAAAATTAAACATATAATATTTTATTCAATAAATAAAAATTGTTCTTATAAAGTCTTCCCATGAAATGTTACAATGCATCAATGGAAAAATAAATACAATACAAATATCAATTTAGGAACACTCAATTTAAAAAAAAAAAACAAAAGAATAAACAATTTTCTTATAAAGTATTCCCATAAAACGTTACAATGCATAAATAGAAAAAGAGAATACAAAACACATGCTATTTTAGAAACACTAAATTTATAATAATAATAATAATAATATCAAACCAAACATATCATAAAATAATAAACTAATAGTTATGGATGTACTAAATTCATGGTAGCAAAATGGAGTAAAATAAAAATAAAAATAAACGTTACAATATGCATATTTAGTACATTAGAATTATCATTAAATTTGGGAAAATAATAGGATGTTAACAAAGAGGGAGAGAAAGAGATTAGTAAAAGAAATCAAACGTGAATTAAATAAATTAATTAGTAACCGTTAATTGGAAAACAAAGAGACCGACGGTTAAAGGAGTAAAAATTTAATTAAAGATGACCCTACGAATGTTATTATAAACTTTACAATGCAAATAAATAAATCATTAAATTCACTTAATTAAATCATATAATCAAAAATTAAATAAAATCATACAAAATTTAAATTTGAAACTAATCAAACTTTAATCTAGAAAATCATATTTATTATCAAAACTAAAAGGAAAACGTTCTTAAGTAATAATAGAAATATATAAGAAATAAAGATGAAAATTTTCAAAATATTTTTTTTGCCATTATTTAAAAATAATAAAATATAAAAAAAAAATCCTTAAATGCTTATATTCTTCACACACCATGACTTTTAAAATCTAATGAAAGGTTTGAAGAATTTAACTCTCATTTAATGCCTCAATTATGAAAATCAACAGTCAGTAAAATATGATAATAGTAAGAAACGTTATAAATGAGAACATAAAAAAACTAATTAGCCACTATTATTATGGAATAGATGTCTTTTTTATATGGATCTAAGAAAATGAAATGTATAGGGTTTACTTATTAAGGTATATGTAAAGATTCACGTTAAAAAAATATGTAAAGGTTTTTTGAAAAAAAAATAGATGTAAGGTTTTTATTAACTTAAAAGACAATGAAAAACCAATTTTTTAATTACTACAACCATCGCTACTCTATAAATCACACAACACTATATTCAATATCCTAAACAACATAGTTAGACTCTTTTGGATATACACCATCATATTCAACTTATAAATTACAACCCAAATCAATCATACAATTACACAATCAAAGCATGAACATGTAACATGTATTACCTTCTGAATTATTGCTTGGAATTTTCACAATTATTGAAAGAGAATCACCAAATTTAATTTTTAAAAAACATCAAGACAAGGTGAATTTTATTCTTTTTAACTTCCATAGAAAAAAAATATTACACATTATTTCAACCCTTATGGAAAAGAAGGTTTACATGTAGCATGCAAAACGTATTTAATTGACTTAAAGATGTAAAAATTAGTCAACCAACTATGGTAGAATTAAGGTTTCAAATTTTAAATAAAACAATTCTACAATAATAAAAAATTATTTTGTGATAAATATGATTATGAAATGCATTACTTTTCATTAAATTAGTTCAAATTACAAAATAATAATAATAATAATGACATCACCATAAAAAATAATCACGCGCAACGCGCGGGTCTGTGACTAGTTAAGGTAAAATTTGGAGAAAGGACTTTTGGGTGGTTGTCTAGGCGCTTTCCTGATGGACAACCCTTATGCCCACGGACGACCTTTGGCTCTGGACAACTCTTATGGACGAATTGGAGATGATTTGATTTTTTTAGTGACCCATTAGCTACTGTGTAGATATAGATCCTTTTCAGTTGACCCACGAATCAACTGAGTTGAACCACGAATCACATTAGTATCCTACTTTAAATAAAATAAAATTCAGAGCAAAGCAGGAATATATATATATATATATATATACACTAATCGTTGTGATTGTGATCTATACATGAGTTCACATATATGATATGTAAAGATGGAAAATTCAATAAAACGATGGTAAATTCAATAAAATTTTAATCAAGAAGAAAAACAGTGACTTACGGGCAAAGACAAGGAGTTCAACAATCTTCAATGATGCCCCTTTTTGGAATAAGTGCGAATAATGAAGCTAAGCAATATATGATTTAGAATTTAAAATCAAATCAAACAAAAGTACAAATATATACCAAAAGATAAAACAAATAGGAATTAATTTGGATTCATTGACTTACAGAGTATTTGAACCCAGTTCCCAATTCCATCTAGATTCCTGCTAATCATTGATCTCCTCACCACATTCGAAGTACTCCTCACAATCAAAGCCACCATGGAGCCTTTCAATCCTGTTTGGGTGTGCCACATCATTACAACTTCCGTCTCTACTAGGCCCAGCCCTGTCGAAATTGTCATGAATTTGCTTTGCTTTGTTATCTTCCGCAACCACTACCGAATTCTTGAAATTATGATGGAGAACACCCAAGTCCTCATAAGGAATGATGCTGGTGCTACTACTCTAAGCCATAGTTCAATTGAGTTCTTCTAAGTCTTTCTTGTATACCACACGGAACCCACATTTCTTCACTTGCACCTCTGAATCTTCAATAATAATTTTAATGCCAATCTGACTCAATTCATTTGCTTCACATTCGTTCAGTAATTTTATGTCCTCCTTGTAGTATTGAGGAAGCAAATAACATAGAAAAATATGATCTGATAATAAATCAACAAAACTGTAATACGTAGTGCCTAACTTAGCAGACATTACTTTTCCATTTGCTATCAACCGAAAGGATATTGAAAAATGGAGAAGAGAAGAAAATACAACGCAAATAGCAGTCCCCATCCAGTCATCACACAAATGAGAAGAAGGTTCTTTTATATTCACTTCAGCCCCAATACTTTGATGGATAAACCACTTCGGAATTACACTTCCTGGAATAATCATGTCATATCTCCAATTGTATTCTCGATTATCATAGCTATCGTGACGAGAGAGTCCCTAAAACAAACAAAGCAAGTTGTTTATAACATACACACACACACACACAAAGAGAGAGAGAGAGAGAGAGAGAGAGACCTGATGGTGCTTTCTTATCACTGCCAAAAATATGTCAATGAAATCTTGATTTTCAGCCAGTTTACTGCAATTTGAAAGATAAAGCTCTCCCTTACAAAAAGAATTAGGTTTTTGGAGATCTAGTACCGTTTCCAATGAGGTACAACCATCTCCCCAAATTCGTATGATATCTACTGGAAGATTTGGCAATGTTCGTAGACTCGTGCAATTCTCCAAATGCATGATTTCCAACTTACATAGTTGACTGATGCTATCAGGAAGGCAAACAAAACTATTCTCACTTAGATCTATTTCTTTTAAAGAGAATATGCAACTAATATCATTAGAGATTTCCCTGAGATTGCAGTCTCGTAGTTTCAATTTAGTCAAAGAACACAAACCCGATAGAGAGGACAAACCCATGGGATCTGCAATTTTTGGCCTTGAAGAAAATGGGAGGAGATCATACCAAGATGTATAGTTAAATGATGATAGCCCCTTACATCCACTGAAAGAGAGCATTTTAAGATTTTTTAGGAGACCAATGGAGGAAGGCACCTCTCTTATAGCAGTTCCACTCACATCCAACTCCTCTACACTTTCCGCGTTCCCCACATTCTCTGGCAATCTCTCAAGTTTCGAGCATCCCGAAATATTCACGTCTTTAAGCAATTTCAAATTAAAAATGCTGCTTGGCAAACATGTAAGACTTTTGCAATCTCTTACATTCAATAAAACAAGGGTGGTCAAATGCCCAATTGATGTGGGTAATTTATTAATAGCAGTTCCACCCAAATAAAGCTCTAATACATGTTGCATGTTTTCTCCAAATTCTGGAATCTTTTTTAGTTTTGAGCAACTAGAAAGAATAAGAACCTCAAGAGACTCCATTTCAAACTTGCTTGGAAGAGTTTTGACATTTACACAGCCTCTTAGATTGAGAAGAGTAAGCCTATTATGAACCAAAGTTGAAGGGTGAATCTCACGTAAATTTAAACAATCTTCAAGAAACATTTTCTCAAGATTCGGGACTTTGATCAAATCAGGGGTTTCTATAAGGTTTGGAGACCCATTCATTTGGATGATTTTCAACTTCTCAAAAGACTATTAAAAGCAACCAAAAAAAAAAAGAAGAACAATTAGCTTCAACAAATCCCTACAATTTAATGGAACTTAAATATAAATAAGTACAAGGATGCTTAAATTACCTTTGCTCCTTTCCAAAGTTGTTCAATGTGGCTACAGCACATGTAAAGTTCAACAAGATCATTTGATTGGAAATTTAATGGCAAAGATTTTGAAGGGTATCCCCTCCACTCAAGAAATCTTAAGCCAATAGGAAGATGTTTGGGTTCATGGAGAAGTTGAACATTATCAATTGTGAGCAATTTCAGATTATGCATCATTGAGAAAGATTCAGGATTCCAATATGCCTCTTTTGATTCAGGCAACTTTAGGACTATGCCTTGAATTGCTTCTGTTCCCTAATAATCATGAACAAAAGGGATTAGTTAATTGCAAAATGTATGATTACCAAAGCTACTCTAAGTTGCACGTTTTTGAATAATATTATAGGGTATATGTAACCTCTTACCGTATTTTTTGTTAGTACACTATTAATGTCTTCGAATGACCACAAGATGCTCCGCTTTCCAGGCTCTTCAGGGCACTCTTCATGAACTATTTTCCTGCCCATGTCTTGCACTAAATCATGCATCCACACTTTAGGATCATTGATTTTTATGAGAGATTTCTCAACTAGAACCACTAATCCAATAGCAGGGTAAAGGTCAAGATAATCTAGTTTACTCACTACACTATTTTTGTACTCATGATTAAAGAAACATGCAATATACAAGAATATTTTTTTCTCTGTTTCATGTAGTCTATCATAACTTATTTTAAGTGCTTCGAAAATTGCACATTCCGGAAATTTTTTAAGCCTAAGTAATGTACTTTTCCATTGATTGATGTCTCTATTGAACAAAGTGGAACCCAAAATCTCAATAGCTAAAGGAAGACCTTTAGTATATTGTACGGCATCTTTGGATAGCTGTAGGTAATCTTTGGGAGGGCGGTCTTTTTTAAAAGCTTTCAAACTCAAAAGATGAAGAGCTTCATCATCACTCAATGTTTCAGCTTCGCATATTTCATCTACTTCATGTGTATGTAGTAAATGCTTATCCCTTGTTGTTATGATAACTCTACTACCAAAACCAAACCAATTATGCTTCCCAACTAACTTTTCCAACTGGTCTAATTGGCTTACATCATCAAGAACGAGAAGAATTCTTTTATGACGTAATCTATTTTTGATCACGAAAACTCCCTCATCAACATCTTGTATACTTTCGTTTAATATTTTTCTAATAATTTGTTGTTGCAATGGAAGTAAACCTTCTTTTTCACAAACCTCCCTAACATTATGGAGAAAGCAACAACCATCAAACTCCCTCGAAACCATATGAAAAACAACTCTAGCAAGAGTTGTTTTACCTATTCCCCCCATCCCCCAAACCCCTATTATGCGAACATCATTAGACCCTATAGCCAAACATGATTCCAATTCCTTCACTCGAGATTCTATTCCTACAAGGTCTTTAGTATCTTCAAAGAATGCATAATTCAATTTATGCCATAACTCTCCCACAATATCTTGGATAAGTTGTGCCTCGGACCTGCAATGATAGGAGATTGATATCTAGTCAGTACCACCCCTAAATAGTACCAAAAAAGAAAGTAGACATCCAATGTTCTATTTTGTTGGCTAAACCAAAAAAATGTAAATAACTTTGTGCAAGAAAAATTTGAAAGAAATACAAAATTTAAATTAATTAGATCAAGTCAAAATAAAAATGAAGTGTGAACATCTATGTTGCTTTACTCAAAGTTCAAAACAAGGCTTAAGAAAATAAGAGTACTTATTTGAAGTTTGAACATTTAGAAGCAAGTAATATGTCAAATTGGATTACCTATCCAGTAGGTGCCACCCTTTGAGATTTGCCACTTCTTCTAAAACAGCTTTCCACATTTGCACTTTCTCTATGTCGTCCTTGAAAGATTCTTCATGTTTAGAAAAGGCTTGGGCAAAGGTGCCTGTTTGTTTTCGTACATCAGATGGGTCCACATTATAAAAAATTGGTAAAACAGTCGTGGTCTTCTCTTTTAGGCATCCAATTATCTTTATAAGTTCATCCAAGCACCATGTTGATGACGCAAAGTTTCTTGAGAGAATGACAATTGCAAATCTCGATTCTTTTATTGCTTTCAAGAGTTCTGGTGAAATAGACTTTCCTATCTCAAGATTTTCCTCGTCTCTAAAGGTAACTATGCCCCTTTGTTTCAAAGCAACATATAGATGGTCCGTAAAACTAGAACGAGTGTCCTCACCTCTAAAACTAAGAAAGACATCATATTTCCACCAAGGTGTTGAAGGTGAAAATGATGACGAAGAGGAGGTCTTCTGAGAGCTAATAGAAGACATTGGAAATATGTTGACGGCAAGTATTGAACTACAATAAAGATTAGAGAAAGGTAGTTTTCAATTAAAATTGAAAGAAAAATTATAAGGAAAAAACATTAGAGAAAAAAGGAATGATTTGATATGGATCATTTATTTTAAGGAGGGAGTAAAAGTATAGAATAAAAGAGATGGACGTGTATGAAAAATGAAAACTTACAGCTTTGAGAAATGAATTTGCAGCAGTGATTGTAAAGTTCAAAAATATCTCAGAAACAACACAGGATTCAATTCCTATCATATAATTGCTTTTTTAATAAAGGAATGACCATTATTTTTTCTTTTGTTTGTATGTGAAAGAGAGACGAAAGGCATTAATAAAACTAAGGTCACAACAATCTTTCAACTACACCCAATTTGCTAATTACCTCGCACCATTTAATTTTGTTTAAAAAAAAAAAAAAAAACCCTTGTGTCAGTGATCCTAGCCTTGTTGGGTATTCACATCCTCTATCCTCTGTTTTCAGTGAAGTCAAAAAAAATTTGTTTGTTTATTTTTAAACAAATTGGATAACTTACGTTATTATGATTATTATTTATGCAGAAATTTATTTAACTAACATTAAATCATTACAAAAGCAAAACCCAGGAAAAAAAAGTCAAAACCCAGGAAAAAAAAATCTATTTAACTAACATTAAATTATTGCAGAAATTTATTTGTAATTTAACAATCACTGTTGGTATAAGAGGAGAAATTCATATACTATAAAACAAAATGTCCAAACCCAAGAAAAAAAAATCTGTATGTTCCTCCCATTTCCCTCTGCTTTCTCATCATCCAAAAGAAATCGAAAATATAAAAAGAAAGAAATAAATAAAACAGAGAATTCACACAAAACATTGCATAAGAGAAGAGATAGGACCTTGAGGATGCTAGTAGGCTTGAACGATTTGGTGGTAAAAAAACACTTTCCGTGTGCTCAGTTTGAGAAAAAAAAATATAGAGAGACAATAATTGAAGAGGAACACTATTATAGTTAAAGTTGGAGAGTCAAGGAAAGTTGTATGAAGTTTCGTCATTGGAATTGCTTTTACTCGTGGGACCGAATAATTCATCTTTGTTTAATTTTAGTTTATTGGCTTTTTCTTTAGTGGGAAGATTCCTCTCCATTATGTTCAATAGTCTACAGAGCAAACGAAAAGAGGAGGAAAAAAAAAAAGAGAGTACTTTGCCCAGTGTAATGACGAAATAGGACACACCATGTGAGTCATCCACCATTATTAAGCTCACTTTTCTTGACTTCTGCGCATCTTATTTTTACTGTTCAACTATGCTTTTAAAAAGCTAGTGGCACTTGGAAATACTTTAGTAGCCAAATTTATTTTATTTTATTTACTTGATGGCCACATTTTTCCTTTTAGGTTCGGCATGTTATAGCCTTGGCATTTCCATGGAATCTTTGAGAAAATATCCAGATACTGTGGTTCCTTATCATTCACAAAATATTCATGAGACCCATCAATTGCCTTACTCGATCGGCTTGTCTAGGCCCAAATGTGACTATCCCAAACACAGTTGAGACCCAATTGTACAAGAAGTTTGCCCGCAATTACCTTGTAAGTGAACATTTTAAATTGAAAAAGGACACGCAAGGCCCTTCTAATGTTTAATTAAAGTTAAGCCCATGGGACGACAATATATATCTATCTTTTTCTTTCATAAAAGGATATACTATACATCCAATACATGTATTGCCTCTTTCACATTGAGGTAGGACGATACATACACCCCATACGTGGTCTAATACCACCTCCTCTTCAACTCCTAACTACATGGTAGAAAACAGAAATAAGAACTTTGTTTAACCACTAAACTATATAATTACAATATAATTATCCTAAATCCATACGTATTTCATTGGAAAAAAAAATGCTAAAATTATAATAAATTACACTAGTTTTGCTACAACTCACCACATATCATTACAATATAATTATCCTAAATCCATAGGTATTCCATAGGAAAAAATGCTATGAACACAACTTTTTGCCACTTGGCGAGTTATGCTGGAAGTTGTATAATCTATTGTGCTAAGTGGTGTGTTGTGTTAAAAGTTATATAATCTATTGTGGTCTTAGCATTGTTATTCCATAGGCGTTTGTGTGTGCCTTTTGAGTTCCAAAAAGTGGATCTAAGGTAGAGGTTATATATATATATATAACAAATGGAAGAGGGGAGACTTGAATCTTGTTTCTCCACATAAAGGAAATCAATCATATTATTGAACTACATGACTCTTGATAGTTATCTGCTTAATTATTTTTTTTAATATATTGATAATTGGAATGGGGGATTTGAATTTTAAATATCTATATTAGAAATATCAAGAGGTAGCATTTGAGCTACAAGACTCTTGATAGTTATTCGCTTAAATTGTTTTTTAATATATTGATAATTGGGGTGGGAGATTTAAATTCTAAATATCTATATTAGAAACAGCAAGGGTAGCATTTGAGATATAAGACTCTCAGCAGTTGTCCACTTAATTTAATTAACACACATTAAAATGTCATTTTTTCATAATTTAAGATCACTTTGGCCTTACCATCAAATTTTGTGGTAAATACTAGCAATTTTTTTAAAAAAATAAAAAAATAAAAACTCTAACGACATTTAACTTTTTTTGTAATTACTTTGTTTTGATACATTTTTCATAATTACTTACATGACTTGTTATAATTAATGTATAATAAAAATGGTATTAATGTTAAGTTAAAGTAAAAGCAATCTTACTCTAATCACAACTTACTATTTTATCATTCTATAAAAAAAATTAATGAAAAAAAAAAAAAAAACTTACCATTTTATCAAGTTATGACAAAAGTCAAATACTTCTGGCTCTAACATTACTTTAATTTATAAGTAATGTTACTAACAAAAGTAAAAAACTTACTAATAAATTAATTATTTCTTGGTAGATGGAATTTGGCCACAATAAATATAAAACTATCATAACATAATCATAGAAATTGTTGTGAGTATTATATTCAAGAACCTTGATGAGGTTCGACAAAGATGATTCATTTAAACAATTAATGAAATTTCGATTGATTACCAAAAAAAAAAATCGATTAGGAATCAGAACTTTAATAAAAGAGGCCTCCATAATAGTATTTTTTTTTTTAAAAAAAAAAAAAAAAGAAGAAGAAGAAGAAGAAGTGAGGAAGTACAACTACAATTAAATAAACAATACTAACAAACTAGTTAACAAATAACTAATTCTAATTCTTTACAAAAGACACATATGAAAAATAATACAAAAGAATAGGTAAAAAATGTAAAAATTTGTAGAGAAAAATCTAATTTAAAATACAATTCCTAGTTTAAAATTACACTTTATGACAGTATTGTTTTTCTGTAATGAAGAATTCGACTCTATTTATTTTTTTATTCTAAAGAAAAACTTCAAGATTTGCATCAATTTCAAACAAATTGTCAATAATGGCATCTCGATCTCTAACATCTCCTCCAATCAAATTCACAATCAGAACCTCAAATGACAAATATACCCCTTGTACCATCAATATTAATTAATTGTAGGCATCTTAAAGCTTGCTTTCCCATCAAGTTGACAATCAAATCAAAATCAGAAATGAAAAATATTCCCTTTATGCACCTTCAGAAATGAAAAATATTCCCTTTATTGTAAGATATGACTATAAATAAGAAGTTTATTATAAAATTACTTACGCTAAAAACCTTACTCTCTTTTATGGAAAATTATTGTCTCTATTTAAAATGACCCTATTTTAAAATTTAAGGGCATACAAATTTAAGATTATTATTAAAATTTTAAATGAGTGATACTTTTGTACACTGTTAAATTCAAAAAATAAAATTATTAACAGTAAAATTAATCAAGTGAAGAGAATTCTATTACGAGACGCGTTAGAATTCAATGGACTTCAATAAATTTTTTCCTCTAGAAAACATGAATAAAAAATTAGCTCAACATCCACTAAGTAAAAACTATGGTCTACTTTTTTCTTTTTCTTTTTATCTAACCTTTTGACTTTCTTTATATGGGTTTTAGGTTCAAACTCATATACAACATGAGCATGACTAGAATCCTCTACATCCCGTAAAGTGGCTCAATAATTAATTATTAATAAAATTTGATAATATTTATAAAATATTTTCTCTTTTTTACTTAAAATTTTTAATTAATTCAAGGATATACTACTAGTAATGTTTTTAAATAGTTTACTCATTTGCCAAGAGCTGGTGTTTTCAACAGAAACCTTCAAATCTTTCTTTCCCATTATAACTATTGAAATTATATATATATATATATATATATATGTGTGTGTGTGTGTGTGTGTGTTTTTTTTAAAAAAGTGTTTACTCTAAGGGTGCCCATGCCACTCCTAGACTTGCCCAACCTCACCATACCCAACTTGTCTCCACTTGATCTAATTGCTACGGCTGGCCAGTTGTGGGTTTCCCCTCCAAAACCCAAGCACACCAACCCAACCGAAACGCAAAGAAAATTTGGTGAGAAAACACTAGATCAGGCATATATTCATCAAATTTGAAGAGTTCTCCGCTTGATTTGGCAAAAATATCTTCGGATCTAACGAAAACTTATTAGATTTAGCAAGAGATCTCATCACTCCACTTTTTATTTTTTACGGTTTTTGGCTTCACCTAAAACTGACCAACACCTAAGGCCTTGCCTGAACTAACCAACTTGATACCCTTATAGGTCAACTTAGGGTCTGGCAATTCTCCACCCAATTTGATCAAATTGATTGCAAGTTGGGCACAAACCCAATTAGTGAACAATCCTAGTTTACTCAATTTGGACACTTATGAACCTCTTGATTATGATAATTATTAATTACTACTAATCAAAAAAATACCACTAATCTTTTCATAAAAAAAAAAAAAAAACCACTAATCTACTAGTATTAATTAATAATTATCACATAAACCACCAAATCCACCCTCAAATATCCAAAATGACAAATATACCCATTCTATTAGTCTAAAATTAATAAATAAGAAATTAGCTCTATTTCCACGCTTTCATTTCCACTATTTCCAATGCTACCCTCACTCTCTCTCTCTCTCTGTGAAAACCTAGATCTCTGAGAGCTCAAAGAGATCAGCTTGATTCGTTAATTTTCAATCGCACACTCATACAGAAATTACAGGTATTATTAATCATTTAATTCATTCTTTTCATTTTTTTTTTATATTTTATATTTTGTTAGAATAGTTTTTTATAACGTTACGTTTGGTTACTCAGAAAACCAAGGAAAATTAAATAATTGAAATAGAAAGCGAAAGTATTTCATGTTAAATCTTGTGCCTTTGGTTTATTTTTTCGGTGTTTTTGAAATAATGAGAAACTAAGAGTTAATCATGATCGTGTTAATGGCGTTGTATTGGCGATTAGTACTGCGGAGATCTTGGAAGTAGTGTTTTTTTTTTTTAAATTTTTTTTATATGTGCAAATTGGAGTTGCATTTAATTTAAGATGTGTTTGGTAGCTGAGAAAAGCAAGGAAAAGTGAAGAATATGACGTAAAAGAATTGATTCGAGGAATTTGATTGTTTTGCTGTTTGTTGATTTGGTTTTGTGATTGCAGTGGTGCTTGGATTTTGTTTTGGTGATTTGATTCAATTCTTGAATTTATTTTCTGTGATATGGATATTCGTTTTGTTGCTCTCGGTTCAGGGTTTATTGATTTCTTTACTCTCTGTTTGGTAGCCGAGAAAATTGAGGAAAAGAGAAGGAAAGTAAAAGAATTTGATTGAGGAAAGAACTATACTATTTGAGTTGTTTGGTTTTGTGATGTATGGAGAATGAAAATGATGGAAATGTGGATTTAATCTTATTGGCTCCATTAATATCGGTTTGGTTGCTGAGAAAGTTAAGGAAAAG
Source organism: Quercus lobata (assembly GCF_001633185.2). Taxonomy (NCBI): domain Eukaryota; kingdom Viridiplantae; phylum Streptophyta; class Magnoliopsida; order Fagales; family Fagaceae; genus Quercus; species Quercus lobata. Next base: position 9,537,222 of record NC_044908.1, on the reverse strand, counting down.
AGAAGGAAAGTCAAAGAATTGAATTGGATTTTACTGTTTGAGCAGTTTGGTTTTGTGTGTATGTTGGTTAGCTAAATGGTTAGAATAGGGTCACTAATCACTATAGTGAATTCTCATTTGGAATGCAGTCAGGTAATTAAAATGGACACTAGGGGTTGCTCATATTTATAAGCATTTTGGTTTTATTTAAAATTGATGCTCCTTGGTCTTAAAAATTTGTTGATCCAAGTACAAAACTTGGATTGAAAAGCCTTTAGCGTCAGTTTTGTAGCTAAAAATATGGAGGAATATATATATATATATATATATATATATATAAAAGATAGAAATGTGAATCTTAGAATCTTATTTTAGCTGTTTTTGTTTCCTGACTGAAATATAACTAAATAAATAAATTAAGTGCTTAATGCGGCACCATAACCTAACATGAAAGTGAATGGTTCACTTGTTCGGCAATTGATTGAAACTTTTCTTTAATTTTGTTCTTACTTTTCTGTAGATTTTGGGATCGTTTTGTATAGGTAGACTATTACTTAAAATCGCTGTTTATGTATCCTTTGTTGTGTCCTCTAGAAAATTGAGGGAAATATAGAATGCTGCTATGTTACTTTCTGTTAGGTCATCGATGAAAAATGGTGCAGCCTAGACTCAGCTGAGCCAAAATGGTTCCATAAGGCACATGTGAGTGGAGGCTCATATTATAATAGAAACCTAGGACAGTATGTCATTTTTTTCTTATTTTGATTTTCTGCAGCAATGGAACAATGTTTAAATTGTATCACTGTTTCAGTTGTTGTGCTAAATGAATATAATTTGTATAGTGAAGGTTTTTTTGGTGGTGTTGTCTTCAAAATAACTCAGAATGGTTGATAGCAATGCATCATCTGGATCACCTGAAGAAACACAAAACCCGAATCCTGATGGGAACGAACCTTCTGAGAGTGACCTCACACTTGATGCTTTAACTCGAAAGGTTCAAGAATCTCTCTCTCTTGGAAAGAAACATAAGTTTTGGGAAACCCAACCAGTTGGGCAATTTAAGGATGTAGGGGATTCCAATTTGCCTGAGGGCCCGATTGAACCCCCAACTCCTTTATCTGAAGTCAAACAAGAACCCTACAACCTTCCCAACCTTTATGAATGGGTTACTTGTGATATGGATTCCGAAGAGACGTGCAATGAAGTGTATATCCTTCTCACTAATAACTATGTTGAGGATGATGACAGCATGTTCAGATTTAACTATTCAAAAGAGTTTCTTCGCTGGGCTTTACGCCCTCCTGGTTATTTCAGGAGTTGGCACATTGGTGTCCGTGTCAAAAGTTCAAAGAAGTTGGTTGCTTTTATAACTGGCGTTCCAGCCAGAATCCGGGTCCGTGATGATATTGTCACCATGGCAGAGGTTAATTTCCTTTGTGTGCATAAGAAGCTTAGATCAAAGAGACTTGCTCCTGTCATGATCAAAGAGGTGACCAGGAGGGTCCACTTGGAGAACATGTGGCAAGCAGCCTATACTGCAGGAGTGGTTCTTCCAACACCAATTTCAACTTGCCAATATTGGCATAGATCTTTGAATCCAAAAAAGCTGATTGATGTTGGGTTTTCAAGACTTGGTGCGAGGATGACAATGAGTAGAACAATCAAGCTCTACAAGTTACCAGAGTCAACAGTTACTCCAGGTTTCAGAAAGATGGAGCTCCATGATGTTCCTGCAGTTACACGGCTACTTAGGACCTATTTGAGCCAGTTTGCTGTTGCACCGGATTTTGATGAAAATGATGTGGAGCATTGGTTGCTTCCAAAGGAGGACGTCGTGGATAGTTATCTGGTTGAAAGTCCTGAAACTCATGAAATAACTGATTTCAGCAGTTTCTACACACTTCCTTCATCTATCCTGGGGAACCAGAATTATTCAATTTTGAAGGCAGCTTATTCATATTATAATGTTGCCACGAGCACTCCTTTGCTTCAACTGATGAATGATGCTCTTATCATGGCAAAACAGAAGGACTATGATGTTTTCAATGCATTGGATGTCATGCAAAATGAATCTTTCTTGAAGGAACTGAAGTTTGGTCCAGGTGATGGAAAACTGCACTATTATCTTTACAACTATCGGATAAAACAAGCACTGAAGTCATCGGAGCTTGGACTTGTGCTTTTATAGTTTGAGCTCTGAAATTTTGATTGTGGCAAGGATTAGAACTACCTTTGGTAAAGTTTGTTTTAAGGTTGCATTGTTTTTGGAAATCAATGTAGATTTTATTGTGCCATTGAAACTAACAAATGTTGTGAACTTTTTTTTTTTTTTTTTTTTTGCTTGATTTTTCTAGGAAATTGTGGAATTTCATGCGCTTCATGTATTGTTAGGACCGAAAGATGATTGGAAAATTGAAAATCAATTTTGTTCTTAGTAATTGCTGCTTGCTTGTCATATTTATTCATTGTTGCCTTGCTGAATTATGTTAGATTTTGGTTGAACTGATATCTTTTGAACAATTTTACTATCAATTCTACTACATAAGAGCATTCCCATCAAAGCTTTTAAAAATTTTAGCATTTAGCATCTCAAAAAACCACTTTATCAATTTTAATAACTCATTTTACAATACACCTAACATTAAAGGTTCTATTTTTTTACCATTTCGTTTAAAATAATATAAACTACTCATTAAAATAATAAAAAACAACTAAACAAACCACCTTTTCCACCACAAGCATTAAAATAATAATATTTTTTTAAAGATTGAAGCTACAGTGAGCTTTCATCTTTGTTGCTATTTTTTTTAAGTTCAACATGTTTGTTGTAGCTTGCTTTTTGGTGCTTTTTACTAATTTGATGTTAAAATTTAGCATTTATAGCATTTAGCATTCTTAATGAGAATGCTGTGGCTCTTTGGAGAATATTTCTGTGTATTTGGTGGTTGGGGAGACAAGATAACATTGCCTATTGAAGAAGCTAACAGCTGGGAGATGAGACTGTATTCACTAGTTTGAAATTTATCGTGTATGGTATACTTATCAAGTGTGATGTATGGTAAAGAACTATGCTAAACACATCTTTATCAGGGCTTACCTTGATAGTAAGTTATGATTGGTTTAGCATTATTTTTACACAGGTATATTGCGTGTGAATAAATGTGTACTTAAAACTTTTTGTATCGGAAATTATTAGAATTGAGATGTATTGCAGAAAAAGATGCACGGAACTTGCTCCCACTTCCCATGTCCTTGTCACTGCCAAGTGCCAACAAAGGAACTGTGAAAGCAACTTCTGGGAAGCCTCAACTTTTGCATGTTTCTATTTTGTTTTGGGCAGAATTGCTCAGAATGGATTCTTATAACTTGTACTCGGTCAACAAAGAAACTGTTAAAGCAACTTCTGGGAAGCCTCAACTTTTGCCTGTTTCTATTTTGTTTTGGGCAGAATTGCTCAGAATGGATTCTTATATTTTGTACTTAGTAGAATTCGTGTCTGTAAGAAATATTAAGGGATACGGAAAAGGATATTGGATTGCACAGCATAGCTGCCATTCTTCAACATGTCCAATGCAATTTTCAGATTGGGTGCAAAATGGGAAAAAGAGATTTGAAGCACAGACATGGCAGATGGCTTGGTATTATCTACCCGCCAAAGAAAAAAATGGGTAAAAGAATAGAATTACACATAAGAAATTAATAGTACCAACATGCCGGAAATGATGCCTGTCGATCAAAATCTTGGAACATAACTGCCCACATTTATTTACATGTAAGGTAGGTGTACCTCGCCTTTTGCTTTCAATCTGGGGAGAATTACAACCAGGAAGGGGATATTAAAAATTAAAAAATAAGCATAACCAAAATGCAAAAGACAAACAACAAGCAGTTAGATTCTTCTATGTAGCTCCCTCAGGAATAATTCCAATTTCCCCCTTGCCCCAACCTGGCTGTATTTATAAAAATGCTGAGGCATAGAGACATGAACAATTTAAGACTGTTGCATTGGATCAATGAAATTTACATACACATTGAAAAAACTACAACAATTTCACTACTCATTCTATTGATGTTTTACCCCTAAGAAAGAACAAATTACAACTGATAACCTAGGCCAAGAGGACAATTTCACCACGCGAACCTGCAACAATAAGCCCAAAGAAACATATCAAGGTTAAATAAATTAAGACATTAGAAACATAACAATGACTACAGTAGGGAGGGCAATGTCAGCTTTACATCTTTCATAAATATCTTTCACCAGCTGTAGCATTGAATCGCTATCTTCTGCCATCTTCGAAATTCTTTCTGCCTCTTTAACTGCTTCAGCAGCCATATACGCTTTGTTTTCCGCATCGGCCACTCTATAGGCAGCAGCATTAGCTGCATCATCCACACTCTCACTAGTAGTCATTAGCCCAGAGCTCAGCAGCTGCCGTGGCCTGACATCCTTTTGTTTTGGGGCAGGTGTTTTTGTTCCCAACGAGGTATCTTTTCTGATCCTGTAGCAATTTTCGACCTGCATTTTATATGGAAGAAAGTTGGAACTTCAAAAAAACAGGCTTCCTGTCAAGAAATTCCACACTATTGATGCTGATGTTAATTCAAATATGTGAACAGAACACGCTGCAGATGCATGACAAATCTGAAAGTTGCTTTGATTGAGGTCATATCACAATGAACCTTGTGCGTGTCACACACACACACACAAAAGGTTCATTGTGATATGACCTTAATCATATATATTGTATAAATGAAACATAAAAATAAATTAGAATTTGTGTATCAGTAAGGTTGTTCAAGTCGTTGGTATCATGAAGCGGCAGCTGTCATTCCAATCCCACCCCAAAAGAGAAACAGAAATCTTTGTCATATTGATATAAAAGAAGTGAAGATGACAATATTTGCAGGTCTCAACCTCGAATAATCTTCTAAAATTTGATGAATGTGTGAGAGAAGAATATTCAAGAAAATCAATCACCTTTTCAAGTTTGCCTTGTGCAACGAGCCTCCTCAACCTTGAACTCAATAATCTTCTAAAATTTTGTGGCACCTCCTGCCTTTGCTGCAATATGTAAATCAGGAGTTACAATCTCTTCCAAACTCACGTATAATGAAAATTTGATTGCAAGAGAGAGTATTTGTTGATTGGAAATTAAAGTGAAATGCATGAAACAAAGTGATCTGATCAAATGTATTTTCTTTTTCTTATAGCCAATACTCAGCTCAACTAAGTATAATCACATCAAGGTAATAGATAGGTGATGATCCATGACAATGTTTTTTTTTTTTGGGATAAGTAATAAACTTTTATTGAAGAGGAGCTACCGATGTACACTGGATGTATACATAAGGTGCTCCTAGATGATCCATGATGGTTTAATAACCCCATCACGCTACAATTTACATTTGAAGTTAAGAATTCATCATTCATTATGTGGCCAATAAAGAGAGAAATATATAGAAATCACTTCGGCTGATGGTAAGAGTTTTGCTTTTATGAAGAAAACACTGTTCCAAAGTCTAAACATTCTGTAGTTGATTTGATAAGTAATCTCATAAAAGGAAAAAAGATAGCATATATTTTCACTTGATCTTTGATAAGTAATCTCATAAAAGGCAAAAAGTTAGCATATCCTTTCACTTGATCTGATATCATCAACATTACCCCATCCTAAAGGAAATGACTTCTACTTACTCTCTTGCAAGAGAGCACTAGACAATACTTAAGCTGTGAAGCATTCACTGGCTCTGCTGGGACATTTGGCCAACATATTCACAACATTGTATTTTAATGCCAAAGCTTGCAGTAAATAGTGATTGCAGAATTAGATTCAAAGTGTGCAACCAAATCAGTTTGATTTTAAGTTCCTGTCATCTTGAAAGGCTTTGAAGAAGTGCATTTCATGTCTTTCTAGCACAACTTCAATGTTTGGTAGAATTTGGTTTCTTCTCTGATTCTAATTGTATGCAGGGATGGTTTTTTCAACCATGGCAGGGATATTCTACATCCTAATGGAGCTTCCTTCAGGACAAAATATTTTCCAAGACATACAAGGATTAAAAATAAGAAGAGACCTCCATCTGACCTCAATATAGTGAACAATGGCACCTATATCACATCCATTTGTATCTTTTGTTGTTGAAACAGCTTCAAAAATCATTGCATTGTACCTGGTAAGAAAAAGAAAACAGCATCAAGTGCCCCGTGAAGAGACCTTGATAAAATAAAAAAGTTGTGAAAAGATGTTTGTCATTCTCATACATAGCCGGATGGCTTCAAACTAAATGCAAAGAGAATATAATAGTTATGTAAATGTTGTATAATTGTGACAGTAAGGTAGCAAAGTTGTAGCATGTCAAAAACATATAAACAACAGGCTTTCCACTTCAAGTTGTTTGAAACTAGATTCATAGTCATGACATGCTTCAAAAGAATAAGAATAACAAATGATGAAATCAAATTATCATATATTATATGAATTGTCTCCAAATCCTGGATTGAACATGTGAAATGAAAAGCAGAGTAATTTAAAATCTGATTTGTAATAATAGCTGCATGTAACAATGTAATCAAATTGGTGGAATCAAATAGTTAGCTCCCCATTCCTTTCCATTGTTAACCTTCTAGTAAGTACCTTCCATCAGATCATATCTATTATCTATTATAGCATATTAAAGTGGAAGCTGAGAGAAAGTTCAATTTTAAACTCTAGAGTGTCATACATTCTGCAAAGTGGCATAGCTAACTTTACACAAAATATCGTCCTACAATTAAAAAACTTATAAAAAGAAAAAAAGAAAAAACCAAGCTAACTAAAACTCTATTATTTTGAGAAAGGATAGAGTGAGTTTCCAGGATAAGTTATTACTTTCTTAATTGACAACCCTTATTCTACCAATAATTAATTGAAAATTAAAATCATTGTTCTGATTTAAAATTATCGCTTCGAATAGCAATAAATCTATCCTTCAGATTTATGATTCATATGGATGTGATAAGACTTAAATAACTCTTAGTTCTATAATAATCAAATAAACAACTATCATTCCAAAATTTCAATTTTATTTTATCTTTTAAAGAAAATTTTATTTTCAAGGAGACAAATAATTTATGTTTTGCTTCCTTTTCTTTTGATCAACACTTTTGCGACTACTTCTGCTCATAAAAACTGGGTATATGGGCTAAAAATAATGGGATACTTGGATGGGCTCGCACTTTAAACCCTACCTAAACTAAGTTACAAAAGGTGATGTTTTGGAAACACATGTAAATTTGTATTCTACTCCTATCATACTAACAACTGCAAAAATTGATCCCATCTTTGAAATTAAGATAGGTTGTGTGGATTAATACTAAAATAGTTTGATTACAGCTTAATTTCTATGAATTTTTTTCGACTTTGAATAATGCAATTCATCTTGATTATTGATATTGTGTTTTTAATTCAGTATTCTTGATATGTAGATCAAGACACATGTTGATTAATATTTACTAAATTATGACAATCATTAAATTTATAACAATTATAACTGATAAATTGTTTGATTTCTTTTATATTTATATTGCAAAATTTTCCCCTTTGCTTGCTTTGATTTATATATCTTTGAAATGATCTTGATGGTGATGGGTCTAGATACTTGGTGAAAATAACATTATTTTACAAAAAAGATTTCATTTTGGTTTTTAGGTATTAACCATACAAATAAAAGAATCGGATTTTACATATTTTGTCGACAAGATATTTAAAACTAAATAATAAAGAAAACTACATGTGCATTGCATGAGTTGCTAGTTATATACAAATGTCAAAGTGACACTACGCCCTTATTTAAAGATATTTTGGTAAGCAGTTGTTAGAAATTCTGGTGGCCATCTAGCCAGATTTTCCAACCAAGTTATGAGGAATTATATAAGATAACAACAAAAACAATGGCAGTTATAAAAGTTTGAGAACACCATACTTTAGAAATAGATTTCTTCTGATAGGTACACACAACTCATGCATTACTTAATATATGGGAAAAAGAGATAAATAAAAGGACAACTAATTCTTGGCATAACATTCACATACTATACATGTCATATAAAGGAGTTGGAGAAGAGGAGGAAGACAAACACTTACCGTGGAGCATTTTTCCCCTCATTATTAGGGGCATCATCCATGACAGTATCAGGGGGTGCAGTAAGAAGAAGTGGAGCAGCAGGAGCAGAATGTTGAACATTGGGGAGTGGAGCAGCTGTTATAGCCTTTATCTTTGAGGTCCTCGATTTCTCTTTAGAGCCTTGTCCAGCAGTGCTAACACTCAGGTTTCGCCATTTGTCCTGGTAGGTAATCAAGAATGAGTCAGATAACAGCACTGAGGTTCAAATCGATTTGTGCTAAGTAAATTGAAATAAACTACAATAATACAATAACTCAAAGGCTTGAAACACTTCTCCATATTTGAAACACACTTCTTCCTTTCCTTATTAGCTCTACTTCACAAAAGCTTAACTAATATATATATATATATATATATAACATTTTTTTTTTCTGATTTTATGACACCATTAAAGTTTCTCAGAACTAGATAACAAATATAAATAAATTCAATTAAGAAAACTAAAATGCTGAAAAATTAGAGTTTCAAGTAAAACAGTCTAGGATTAACATTTCGACCTAGAATAAAGGAGTTCTCAGTTATGAGAACAAATTTAGGGTTTTTGCTTTACATGCATTCTATAATACCATTTCCATGTTAGGTTTAAAACACACATAGCTCAGACTCAAACAGCCAAATACCTAGGATTTTTCTAAGCAATCACAGCCTATCAATATAAATACACAGAACCATAAACTACACCAAAGTTCCTGGCAAAATAAACAAACACTTTCCCTCATAACCAAACACACCTTAGGGTCCAAAATGTAAACCGAAAAAAGCCCTAAAATTGAGTGGATAAGGGAAAATTTGCAAAATATTATTATTTTAATAATTATTTAAATAGACATTGTTTTGAATTTGGCAATGGTCTTTTTTACAAAATCTTGTTTTGAAAATACAATTTTAAGCATTAAAGTGAGGAGATCGAGTTTAACATGATCTTTAGAAAAGTTTTAGATCCCAAAAACCTTCAAAACAGTGTCAAAGTGACAAATTTAAATAATTAATATTAAAGTGAAATTATTTCCAAATTTGCCCCACGGATAAGTCGTTATACATATAACAAAATCAATAATGCTATGGAAACTGAAAACCCCTATTTTCACAACTTGCTAACTTGTATGTGCAACATTTTAAGGAATTCAATTAAGAAATCTACAAAGCTGAAAATTTAAGGTTTCACATTGGGGCCTAATACAAGCGTAAATTGCACAAATTTTCTCCAAAAAAAAAAGAAATTCAAATTTTCCCTAGAACCAAACAGCACCTTAGCTGCCAAAAAAAAATCCTACAAATTGAGTGCTAAGAAGTCATTTTATATAAATAAATTGCTCTCACTCTTTCGCTCTATTATATAAGAGTATGTGTTTGTGCATAAACAACAATCCTGAAGAATTCAAGTAACAACATTACAAAGCTGAAAATTCAAGGCTTCACACTGGGGCCTAATAGAAGCGTAAATTGCAAAAAATTTCTCGAGAAACAAAAAATCCAAATATCCCTCGAACCAAACAGCACCTTAGCTGCCAAAAATAAAACAAAAATCCTACAAATTAAGAGCTGAGAACTCATTCTATATAACTAAAATTACTCTACGTTCATGAGCATAGAAGAATTCAAGTAACGACACTACAATGCTGAAAATTTAGGGTTTGATGACACCATTACAGGCCTAGTAAACCCTAATTTCCAAAAACTATTCCCGAGAAAAAAAAAATCCAATTTTCCCTCAGAACCAAACCAAAAAAAAAAAAAAAAAAAATCCCTAAAAGTGAGAGTGGATAAGCTAAGACATTGGGAGTGGCATGAAAAGGTAAATAAGGAGTGACCTTGAGGTCAATGTTGGAACGGTTAGTGAGGAAAGGAGCGAACTCAGGATCTTTGAGAATGTTCTTCCATTTTCCAGGGCCGTGCTTCGCTACTCCGCCCAGTAGTGCTTCTTCCTCCTCCGCCGTCCATTTCTGCTTCTGATTCCCCATTTTCTCTCTCTAGAAAAATTCTCTCTCTCTCTCTCTCTATATATATGTAGAGAAGAAGAAGTTTGTTTGTGAGAGCGTTTGTTTTGGGTGTGTAGTACTATTCCTCACTCCTTCTTCCCCTCCCGTTCCTCGTGGTCCGTAACCGTAGCCAGCAGAGCACCGCTGCCAGAAAAGAAACTCATAAAAACAAAAGTTAAAATTTTTCATTACCATTTTAAATTTTGATTTGCTGACCTGGCAAAATACTACTGGTTGAATATTTTACGGAATAATGTTATTACCACCACAAAACTCACAACCTGATCACGTGAAGTTATGAGTGGTAATGTTGTAGATTCATCACTTTTATTCTAATACTCACGGCTTACCACGTGGATGGATTGTTGCAAAAATTGTGAATTTTGGTTGTAGTACTATCATTATTCATATATATTACGTTACTTTTATGAGTCACAATTTTTTATTTTATTTTATTTTTTTTTTCAGAGTCTATACACATAAAATTTGACACTGCTTGACATTGCATCTAGTTAGCATTAGTAGCAAATTGCCTAAAATGGGATAAAATGATGAAAATATGTTATCAAACACCTAAAAACCTTATATAGGGGTGTGTATGAGTTGGATTGGGTCAGGTTGAGAGGTTTTTTCAATTCATTGGCAAGTTAAAAGAAATCTAACCTAATCCAACTTTTTTCAACTCATTGGCAGGTTAAAAAAATTCTAATCCAATCCAACTCATCACAGGAATCCAACTCAACCCACATGAATTAGATTGGATCTATGGGTTGGAAATATTTTTTTTTAATTATTATTATTAATATTAAATTGAGAATTAGAACAACATCACTACAAAAAAGAATAAATTTATAACCAAATAATCTTGAACATAACACCAAATCAACACAAACTATATGAGAAGAACTCAAGGTTTGAGTTTTATTTAGAAAGAAGGGTAAAAAAAGTAAATAATAAATTATATAATATATATTAAATATAGGTGGTTTGCATCGGGTTAAGTGAATTTGTGAATCTTATGACCCAAACCTAACCCGAACCACTGTAAAAACAAATTTCACAACCTAACCAACTCATCAACCCCTAAAAATTGACTCAACCTGATGGGTTGAGTTGATTCAGGTTAGTTTTGGTAGATTGGTTATAAAGTCATTAACTAACCCATACCCATTTACCAATAATTGGGGAATATGATGTGATGCCCATTAAAATGAAATATGTTCTAGAATTGAAAATTCAATATAGGTGAGAAAAAAGTGGTTGGCTAAAATAGGGAAAGTAACAAATAGGAAGAAAATATAGGTAACCTGCTACTATTGCTCTTTGTGATAGGTTAAAAAATGCTATGAATGGTGGACCTGTATGAGAATATATAAGTAAAAGCAAACAACTTAACCATTATGAAAAATATTGTGAAAATTTTTAAGTATGTAGCATTATTCTACTTTTATTATTTGTATTTTTAACATCAAGATTCAAATCTTCATCCCCAACTACCAAGTTTTAAATTCAATTTCTAGCTAGCACTGCTACATAAAAATCCAAAGGTTTTCATTCCCTTTTATTTTTACTAGTTTTTATTGTTATATTACTTTTATTATAGATTGATTATAATATACCATCTTTATCGCCTCTTTTAGAATATTAGGGGCTATTTGGTAACGTTATTTTACTAATGTTGTTTGTATTTTTTGGAAATACGTGTGGATGAAAAAATGTGTAGAAATGAGTGTAATATTGTTTAAAAACTGAAAATATGTTGTTAAACTCCTCTACCAAATGGCCCCTTAATAACTCAACTCATAGTTTTTCGTATATTCAACAGAATTGTTTAGGATTAAATAATAAAAACACAAGAAAAAGGGAATAGTGTGAAAAGTTAGGTGATATTATTAGTGTCAATAGATATAATTCATTTTTTTATGTAATAATTTTATTAGAAACTAGAAAAGCATTGAGTACGCAGTTGAGACTTAAAGCATTAGTATTGGTGTAGGCATTTTGCTAAAATGCTAAATTTATCATTAAGATATAGCAAAGTGGACTACATCAATAGAGGTAAAGCCAATTTTTTTGACCTTTGAGCCACAGTGCACAACCAATTAAAGATGGTTGTGCAAGGTAGCTAAGATGGTAAAAGAAAAAAAAATATTAAAAAAAATATTATTTGATTGTATTGGTGATAGTAAGGGTCTATTTAGATACCGCTTATTTTGTTGAAAGCCTGAAACTGAAAACTTATAATGTAGATAAAGGTAAAAATTAGTTGAAATTGTACAGTGGGGCCTATGAATAGTAAAAAAAGTACAGTGAACTCATGAATAGTAGCAAAAATAAGCTGAATAGTAAAATAATTTTAATTTTTCATTAGTATCCAAACACACACTAATTGTTGTTTATTGCAGTAGATATATTATTTTATTATATTATTTATATTATTTTATTGTGTTGAATGCTAAAGTAAAACTACTGATGAGTGTTTTGTAAAATGAAGTGATAAAGTAGCTTTTTATAGTACCAAATTGCTAAATTTTTTGGCATCGCAAATGCTGATGCTATTATGGACATCATACTGATGTTGTCACCCATTCAAATGGAGTTCTTAAAAAATCCGCTTTGGACTCTAGAATTGTCCTCTGAAACCCGTAAAGCTTATTGCATCTTCATATGCACCACAGTAAGTAGTGAAGGATAGCCCTCCATATTAGGACTATTCCAATGTCAAAGATAGCAAAATCCATATTCCACAATTTTCTTTCAACATGACAAGGCAACATCAAGTGATCTCTCTCCACTACCCTTCCACGTACAACACCAATTCTCACAAGTACAATGTTTCTCTTCCTCAAATTTTAGTAGAATTGTAAATTTCTTGAAACTTAAATAATAGAGTTTCAAATAATTAAAATTATCATATCAATTAAAAAGATAAATAGAATTTTAGTTGAAGTATAATTTTTAATTTCTTCAAACTTAGCTCATAGAGCTTTAACTAAATAAAAGTATAAAACTATCCTGGCCAAGATAAACTAATTTAATAATTCAAGAAAGTTTAACCCTAACAAATGAATAGAATTTTCGTTAAAGTAGGATTTTTAATTCCTTGAAACCAAGGTAATGGAGCATTAATAAATTACATTATTCTAATAATTAATGAAAGTGTACCTATCGCAAAGAAGATAGCTATTTTTGATGCAAACATAGCTTCTAAGACCCAATTTATACATTTCAAAGATGATATGATACATCCTACAATTCTTTCTTCGATAGGATCGATTGATGATGTTATACATCCCACAATTGTTAATTTGATAGGATTTGTATTTTTTTATTTTTTTTTTACGAGAGATTGTAGAAAAATTATTGTTTTTCCTAATGTTTAACAATTAATTATAAACAATATATAATATTAGCTACGTACACGACTAAACAAAGAAACTGTTCTAAAAATACTATTCTATCCACCCCTTTATTACTAAGAAGAGAAGAGAAGAGAAGATAAGATTAGTTTTAGTCTAGCTTATAAAAACTAGATCTATATAAGTCTTTCTGAAAAAAACTGATTATATGTGTTAGAAATACTGAATGCAATAGTATTGTATTTCTCAAATCAAAGAATATACATCAGTGCCTTTATATAGAAGGCATATGTGTGCAGTACAAGTAAAGTGTAGTACAAGTATAAGTGTGCTATACAAGTAACCTAGTTGGGCCTAAAGCCCATAACACAATATACGTTAACAGCCCCCCTCAAACTCAAGGTGGATGTGAGACCAACTTGAGGTTGTCAACTAAATCACGAGTGCGTCCTTTAGGAAGTGACTTGGTGAAGATATCTGCAAGTTGATCTTTGGAGGAGATGGAGAAAAGCTGGAGAGTACCATGGACAAGATGATAACGGATAAAATGACAATCAATCTCGATGTGTTTAGTCCGTTCATGAAAGACATCATTGTGAGCAATATGAATGGCACTCTGGTTGTCACAATAAAGGGGAGTAGCAGAGGATGTGGACACACCTAAATCCTTAAGAAGCCATCGTAGCCAAAGGAGCTCAGATGTGGTATCAGCAAGGGCACGATATTCTACTTCAGTACTGGAGCGGGCCACAAAAGTTTGTTTCTTACTTCGCCAAGAAATCAAAGAAGAACCAAGGAGAAAGCAATAACCTGTAGTGGACCAGCGATCAGTGGGATCTCCTGCCCAATCAGCATCAGAGAATGCACGAAGTACAAGAGGAGACTGAGCTGAGTAGAAAAGGCCATGGAAGAGGGTGCCCTTCAGGTACCGAAGAATACGCAGAACAGCAGCATAGTGAGTTGATCGTGGAGCAGACAGATACTGGCTCACCTGATGAACAGCATAGAAATGTCTGGACGAGTAACTGTGAGATAAACTAAGCTGCCAACCAATCGTCTGTAAAGAGAGGGATTAGACAATGGTTTCCCCCCTGAGGGAGTCAGATGCGCATTAAGCTCAACTGGAGTGTCAACAGTCTTGCTATCAGTGAGTCCAGCTCGAGACAAGAGTTCAGAAGCATACTTGGCTTGAGTAACATAAAGTCCATCTGTAGAATGAGTGATTTCAAGACCCAAGAAGTAGCTGAGATGGCCAAGATCTTTCATCTCAAACTGCTGACTGAGAAAATCCTTGAGTTCTTGAATACCACTGAGGTCATCACCAATTATGATCATATCATCCACATACAGGAGAAGTAAAATAGTGCATTTGTTAGTACGACGAAGAAATAAGGCAAAATCATAATGACTGGCCATGTAACCTAAGCGAGAGATGGTAGAGCTGAATTTGGCAAACCAAGCTCGTGGAGCTTGTTTAAGGCCATAAAGAGCACGCCGAAGGTAACAAACTTATTTGATTCAACAGAGAGACCAGGAGGAGGTTGCATATAAACTTCTTCACTTAAATCCCCATTAAGGAAAGCATTTTTGACATCCATCTGAAAAAGGTCCCATTTTCTGGCAGCAGCAATAGCTAAGAGAGCTCGAACAGATGAGATACGAGCAACTGGAGTAAAGGTCTCTTCATAATCAATCCCATACTCCTGTGTAAAACCTTTTGCAACAAGACGAACTTTGTAGCGCTCAATGGACCCATCAGAGCGAGTCTTAATCTTGTAGATCCACTTACAACCAATCACAAATTTCCCGGGGGGGAGTGTCACCAAGTCCCAAGTATGGTTTTTAGATAATGCATCAAGTTCCTCTTTCATTGCAATCTGCCATAAAGGGTCAGTGGAAGTCTCACGATAGGTGTGAGGCTCGTGTAGTGTAGCAAGAGCAGTGTAACAATGATAGTCAAGTAAATGTGCAGGAATATATTTTACCCGAGTTGAGTGACGAGGTGGAATGTCTTGTGCAAGATCTTCAGGCGGAGCAGGAGCAGGGGACCTAAGCTCAAGGTTGGGGTTGGGTAACTCGTCTTCAACCTGTTCATCTTCCACCTGTTCATTAAAGGGTGAACTAGGAAAGGGATCAGTGATATTTGGTGGTTGGACAGAGAAGTCTACAAGAGAATCAGGAGCAACCACAGGAGGATCAGGAGCAGCTACAGAAGGAACATGTGCCTCATCTGGAAAAAGATCTAAAACAGAGGAGGAAGATAGGGAGGCACAGAAGTGAGAGAGCTCGACAAAGAGGCGATGTTCCCAAAAGACAACATTACGGGAAATACGAAGACGATGAGAGACAGGATCATAACACCGATACCCCTTTTGAGTTTCGCCATAGCCAAGAAAACAACAAAGCCTTGACCGAGACTCAAGTTTGTTATGCTCATGTGGCTGAAGAAGAACGAAACAAGCAGAACCAAAGGAGCGAAGGTGGTGATAGTTTGGAGGTGACCCAAAAAGGCGCTCATATGGAGTTTGATTTTGGATAACAGGACTTGGAATGCGATTAATAGTATGAACAGCATGAAGAGCAGCTTCACCCCAAAAAGGAGCAGGAACTTTGGCAGAGAGAAGGAGAGCACGAACAGTGTCAAGAATATGACGAAGTTTTCGTTCGGCTCCACCATTTTGCTAAGAGGTACCTGGACAAGTTAGTTGATGAACAGTGCCATAGGAATGCAAAACAGTTTGGAAAGCATATTGAGTGTACTCAAGAGCATTATCAGATCGAAAAATTTTGATGCATTTGGAAAACTGAGTTTCAACTATTTTTGCAAAATTAGAATATACTTGCAATAATTCAGAACGATGTTTCATATTAAAAATCCAGCTATAGCGAGAGTAATCATCAACAAAGACAACAAAATATCGAGACCCACCAATACTAGAGACAGAGAAAGGCCCCCAAACATCAGAATGAATAAGGTCAAAGATATCAGTTGATATTGATTCATTAGTATTGAAAGGCAAAGCTGGTTGTTTTCCTAACTGACAAGAGACACAATCAAAATTTTCGGTAGACACTGAACCTAACAAACCTCTAGAAGCCAATTGTTGTACCCGAGAGGAAGATGCGTGACCAAGTCGAGCATGCCAAAGTGCAAGGGAAGGAACAGAAGAAACTACAATAGCTGCAGCAACAGAAACAGGAGCAACAAGTGGAAGATGAAGGTTGTCCACGGGAAACATACGCCCAACTCTGGGACCGGCCCCAAGCTCCTGTCCCGTCCTTGGATCCTGCACAATACACCCAGAATAATCAAAAATAATGCGATAACCCAACTCAGCTAATTGTCCCACAGAAAATAAATTGTAAGAAAGGTCAGGAACATTAAAGACTTCAGGAACCGAGAGGTTAGAGGTCGAAACAGAGCCTATATTATGACCAGACATTATGGAACCATTTGCTGTGCGAATATTAAGAGGGTGTGGTGCAGGTTTAAGTTCAGAAAATAAAGACGAATGCGGTGTCATGTGATTGCAACAAGCAGAATCCATAAGCCAAGAGGTAGGAGACATACCAGATAGAGCTGAGAGAGAAGAGGAATAAGATGCATTACCAACCATACGAATGACATTAGCGATGATGTTTATAAAGTCATCTCTGGAAATGGTGAAAGTGGATCCAGAAGACTGAGACTGTGCAAAGACGGGAGTCATTGGTTGGTCACTCTCAGTGTTAGCAACAGTAGCAGCAGAAATTGAAACAGCTGATTTGTTGCGATGATAGCAAGTCCCAATACTGTGGCCAAATCGTTTACATAAATTGCAAAAACGATTGCTGGATTGTCGACGACGATTGTTGCAAAAGGAAGAAGACTTGTCCTTATTCTTCATTTAGAAGCAAAATATGCAAAAATGGACTGCAAAAATGAAATCTACGCGAAAAACTGGGTAAGGAGCACCTGCAATACAAAAGTCAACTCTGACAAAAAAGTCAACCCTCAGTCAAAGTCAACGGTCAGAGTCAACTGATAGTCAACGAAAAGTCAACGCTGACTTGGTGGGTGACGTCAGCAGATGTGGACGATGATGTCAGCAGGTGACGTGGCAGTGATGACGTCACTTAGGGCTGACGTCAGCAGGTGCAGATCTGGTGCGTGCAGGCGCGTGAATAAGGATGTCGACGCGTGGAGGCGCGTGTCAGCGCGTGCGGCAGGCTACCGACGCGTGGAGGTGCGTGGAACGCGTGAGCTTTGGCGCAGAATATTTAGGTAGCGCGTGACGGCGCGTGTGAGCTCCGATGGTGGTCAGATTCCACGAGGTGGTAGATCGGCAAAGGACGATCTTAGTGGTACCTGCAAAAACACAATCGGGGCAAGGATCACGACGGTGACGGTATGGCAGTGGTCTCGAGACTCTGAACGACGGCAACTGCAGGTCCGGAACCAGAGACGATGACTGAAATGCGTCAGAGGTTTAACGGCGAATGGTTGCAGCAGCAGTTGTAATAGCGGAAGCAATTGTGAGTCTGGAATAACACCAATGAGAGACAAGACTGCAAAGAAAAAGTCAGAGTGATGGCTCTGATACCATGTTAGAAATACTGAATGCAATAGTATTGTATTTCTCAAATCAAAGAATATACATCAGTACCTTTATATAGGAGGCATATGTGTGCAGTACAAGTAAAGTGTAGTACAAGTACAAGTGTGCTATACAAGTAACCTAGTTGGGCCTAAAGCCCATAACACAATATACGTTAACAATATGAACGTGAATGCGCTAAACCCACAATAATTTTTTTCAAAGTTTTCTCATGGATACCCTACTAGAAAGTCTCAAAGTCGAAATTCTCTATAGACTCCCTCTTC
Organism: Quercus lobata; assembly: GCF_001633185.2. Taxonomy (NCBI): domain Eukaryota; kingdom Viridiplantae; phylum Streptophyta; class Magnoliopsida; order Fagales; family Fagaceae; genus Quercus; species Quercus lobata. The sequence goes on along the minus strand of NC_044908.1, from coordinate 9,518,875 downwards.
AATCCTTGGCTCTATGCAAGTGCATCTCCAAGCACTGGCTCACTCTAATAACCTCTACGCCTAGAGTTTTCGCGGCTCGTCACCACAACGAGTTGCCAGTGACACTTCTTTTTCAGTACCCAGATAAGCAACTCAGCAAAAAAATCTATGTAATCAAGGAAAAATTCAAGTACGGTGAATTCAATACTAGTACTATCGGAGAATCTGTTGATGTAGTAGCTTCATGTAAAGACATCTTGTTGTGCCTCGGTAGAGTTTCTTCTAATAATTACTACATCGTAAACTGTATTACCATGCAGTGGCTGAAACTCCCTCCTGTTCGTGAAGTACCTGGAAGGCTCCATGTTGGGTTGGTTTGTGATTCTGGTTATAATAACCATGATAGAATGGAGAGTTGGTACAGAGTGGTACGTCTAATTCTTGATCTTCATAATAATATCATAGTGGAAATCTTCTCATCTGATACAGGTGAATGGTGTGAGGTACAGATGTCATCACGCCCACAACAACAACCTTTTGGTTTGGAGAGCGCAGCTATATGGATATACGTGGCCATAAAAGACTGCTTTTGAGGAGTACTGGTGGTGTTGTTGCATTTGGTAGAATGATTTTCTGGCAGAGTTCAAAGTGGAGCATTTTTGGGTTTGATCCAAACAATTGTGAGTGTTGTTTCATTAATCTAGGGATAGGCCTTGATGAAATGGTGGATTGCATGGGAGTGTGTAATGGGTGCCTGAGAATCTGCATGGTTTTACGATTCTTTGATCATCTAGGGTTAACTGTGTTGGAGTTGAAGGATTATAAGGAAGGCGCCATGTGGCGTTCGGAGCACATGTTTGGGTTCCAGGATATGGATTCAAGCAAACGCTTGGCTGAGAGAGATTGTGAAGAAGAAAGATTTATTGGATTATGGATTAAGGGTTCTAGCTCATGATCCTAGAGATGGTGATGTTGTGTATTTGGAAATCAAACAGTAGTTGATAATGAGCAACATAAAGAAGAAAAGGCTAAAACTGATCCATGATATTGCTGATGATTGCTTTTATAAGTTGGGCAGTATCTACACCTTTGTGCTCCCATGGTGCCCAACTCCAATTCCTTCTCTCCCACAAAATATTACTATGAAAGAGAGAAAAGTATAAAGGGCAATGTTTATGTGCATACATACACACACGGCCTATTATAACCAAACATTTTTTAAGTTTGAAATCATGATTTAAAGTCACATTTTTAATCAAAGACGGAGTCATGACTTAGAGTTAGAAGTGGTGGCTCTGCGGTTAGTTACATGGATGCCATAGTGACTTTAGCTTGCGTGGTCGCCTTAGCCAGCAAGAGTTTTCTTTTATTATTATTATTATTATTATTTTTATGTGTAGCGTCTTTTGTTGGCAATGATAAAATTATATTATTTAACATTTTTTAAAGGACCAAGTTTTTTTTTTTTTTTTGGTTAAATCAGTTGTCTTTTTTTTTTTTTTTTTTTTTTTTTTTTTTAGTTTTGCTATTGATAATTTTTGTTATTAGACTAATTTTTTGGATTTTTATATTTTGTTTTAGATTTTAGATCTAAAAATGGCTTTTAAAAAGAGGAAAATACTATATCTAAAAACTTTTTACAAATTTTTATTGTGATGAGTGGTTATTAGTAAGTAAAAATGTGATGTATGTAGTAGGTCCAGATATCAACTAATAAGGATTTGCTACCTCAATCGTTTATAAAAATGTTGTAACTATAACATTTCTCTTATAATGATCAATAACTCTACAAGTATAAGTACTTGTGAGGTGTAGGAGACAATGGTCTAAGTTTCAGTTTCTAGTAAGGAAATTCACACACATATACACTTAGATTAGGCAAAAATAGAATTTCTATCTTGTATAAAGAAAAATAAATAATATTATTAAGATGGTCAAAATGTAAGCTAAAATTAGTATCTATATAAATAGTTCTATTCTTTAAAGAAATAAAAAATAAAGGGGGCAATTCATAAATGGCTTTGTCCATGTTTTCAGTTATAAGTGGTTGCATGTGCAGTAGGTTTTACCAAAGTATAATTGTTACAAACCCGTTGAGGTTAGAATGGATCTATTATTGCTGAATGGTATTTTTTTTCTTCTTGTTCTTTGTTTTTTAATAAACTAGTCGCTAACCCGTGCGATGCACGGGAAAACTATTGATTATGAAAAAAATTTCAATAATGAATGAAGAATTTAAGCTATTACTTAAATTAAAAAAAAAAAAAAAAAAAAAAAAAAAAAAAAAAACAATGAATGAAGTTTTTAAGCTATCACCTATCTATGCAATTTTTTTTTGTGCATTTCAATTAGACTTTAGACAATAATAATATGGTTATTACTTCTATTATTTTTGGGCTGAAATAAGTTTTTTTTTTTTTTCCTAAATTGAAATAAAGTCATCTATTTACTACTTTTTTTTATGCCATAATTTATTTATTGTTATTATTAAGTTAAAATATTTAAAAATGATTATCTGATTATTTATTTAAAAGAAATATTTTTATAAAATGTTGTAATGGCAGTTTTGTGAATAATAAGGCATGTGATGGTGTCATAAATGTCATCTCTCTCACTGTTTCTCTTTCTCTCTGTTCTGCGTTCTCTCTACCTTCTCTCTTCCTCTCACTTCAGACTCCTCTGACCTCTCTCTTCTTATTTTCTTCTTCTTTCTCATCTCTTTCTCTCACACTCTCTGCTCTCTTCCTCTCTTGGCTCACGGCTCACGGTAAAGCCTCTCTTTTTTTTTTTCTTTTTTTTTTTTCTCATCTCTTTCTCTCACACTCTCTACTCTCTTCCTCTCATGACTCACGGTGAAGCCTCTCTCTTCTCAAGATCGGCTTTGGGTGGGTGAGCTTCAGGAGGGCTTCAGATCGGCGAGGGTGGCTCCAGATCGGCGTGGGTGGCTTCAGACCGACGTGGGGTTGTGGGTGGCCGTGGGTAGCCATGGGGTCGTGGGTAGCCATGGATGGCCATGGGTTTTGCTGTTAGTGGGTGTTTTTGGGTGGTTGGAATTTCAGAGGTGTTTTAATAGAGTTTTTGGGTCGTTGGAATTTCAGAGGTGTTTTAATGGAGTTTCTGGGTGGATGGAATAAGGAGGAAGATGACGAAGAGGGACATGGGTTTTTTTTTGGGGTTTTTTTTTTTTGGGGGGGAGAAACTTTTGGTTTGGGCCTGTGCTTTCGTTTACTGTTTTGATTTGGTTTTGGATTGTGCTGCGCTTGTGATATAGAGGAAGATGGGAGGAGAAAGAGTTGATGAAACTTTTGGTTTGGGTTTGTGCTTATGCTTACTGTTTTGATTTGGTTTTGGATTGTGCTGCGCTGGGGATATAGAGGAAGATGGGAGGAGAAAGAGTTGATCGGGTTTTTATAAGGGAGGAGAAGGAGGAGTAGCGGGGAGAAATAGTTATTAAAATCAGAATTTTTGTTTTATAATGCTGATATTTAAAAATAATGATGATGTGGAAAATTGTGGGAGCATCTACGGCTTCGGTTTTATATATATATAGATTATTTTAGTATTAAAAATCTTTTTTAATGACCGAATCATGCATACCCTTTTTTTTGCTGTTCTACTTCTATCATCTATGTGGCGGCGTGGCTAGGATTATAATCTTATATATCCAAGTTTTCTATGCCACACTTTATATGAAAAATCTTTGGAATTGAACCAGTACTTGATAATCTGTAACATGCAGAGTCACACTCAAGAAGTGATCTGTACAGTTTCTGACATGAACTTTTATCCGTGGGGCAGTGTTAACACCTTTGTGTACCCATGGTGGCCTATTCCTATTCCTTTTCTCCCAGAATCAGAGAAAAATAGTGTTGGAACAAAAATCGTCTCCACCAAATGCAGTATGTCATGTGTTTAATTAGTTTTGCCTTTTATATACTTTGGTTGTTTTATATGAAAAATAATGAAACAGGCCAAAGATAGCGGATCTTTGTTCCTAATTGTTGCAATTTCTATCGCTTTGTTTGTTTTGACGTAAAATATTTTCAGAAAAATATTTTCCTATTTTACTGTGTTTGTTTTGCAATAAAATATTTAGTCAAAAGTAAAATATTTTTAGTCAACTAAATCAACTAGACAAATTTTGGTAAAATATTTTCAGTAAACTAGATCTGAGAACCGGTGGGTGAATTGATGAAGGTGGAGGTAGAGCCGGTGTGGTGGTGTTAAGAGAATCAGTGGAGTAAGAGTTGGTGTATGGTCAGATCGAAACAAGAGTCAATGGGTTTGAGTGGTTGAACCAAACTCGGTGGGTGGAGGTGTGGAGGCGAGTCAGGCGACGATGGCAGAGGTGGAGCTGGCGATGAGAGCTGCCGGAGATGAGTGGTGTTGACAAAACTGAGAGTAGCTTGGTGGCTCTGGTTTGTGGGGAGGGAGAACTTGAGAGTGGAGAGGGAGAACTTGAGAGTGAGAAGGGAGAGAACGTGAGAGGGACAGTGGAGTGAGGTCTGATGGAGTATCGGGGTGAGAGCTTGAAAGAAAATGTAAAATGTTTTATCAAAATTTTAAGTGTAAAATATTTTACCAAAATTTGTCTAGTTGATTTAGTTGACTGAAAATGTTTTACTTTTGACTAAATATTTTACTGCAAAACAAACACAGTAAAATAGGAAAATATTTTTTTGAAAATATTTTACATCAAAACAAACAAAGTGATAGTTTGAAAAACTTATGATTTCTCTTTTGTTGAATACTGTTATGATATATGGTTTTTATTCTTTAGGTTGAGAACCATACGGGTTATGTACTATTAGCAGTGGTTACTTTTATTGATTATGATGTGAAATTTGACATGTCTATGCATAAAGTTGCAAATACAGATCTGGGTTTTAATTATGGTTGGATTAGTTTATGTTAGACTGGGAATGATTTGAAGGACCCAAGTTGATTGTGATTAGTGTTAATCTGTTTAGTGGGCAAGAAAAGTTAGGAACTATTGTGATCATTTGTACAATCTGTAAGGTGGGAGGATTGAGGCATGTAGATAATATATAGTGCTGATGGTATCAGCCTGATTTTGTTTTAAAAAAATCTTTCATTTCATCTCATTCATTTGTGCAAGCAAGCGGCTGTTGAATGATATGAAGTAGTGCAGATCAAACACATTTTTTCTGATTTTGCAGATTGATGACTGCAAACCGTTCTTCTGGCTGAAGGAAGCAAATTAAAATAATAGAAATAGATAAAGGGGTATTGCATTAATTCCTTGGTAAACATCATTTTGGAGAGTCCTTATTCAAGGTATGTTTAAGTTGGACTGTCTTAAAAAGATCCCCTTCCTCTGCTATCTAAGTTTCTTAGGTGTTGTACATTAAGTTCTTTAATTATATTCAAACAAATAATTATACTAAATTTATTTCTCATAAAAAGATAACACTGCAATACAGCTGTGTTTGAATTTAATTTGGGAACCTAACGAACTACAACTAAGGAATTATAGCTAAGTTTGTTGGGCTATGTGGAGTTTGGTTTGTTTTTGGCCCAAGGTTATTTATTTATCACTTTAGATTTAGGGTTTGCTAATGTATTGAGAAACTATATTGCATGCCTCTGTAAAATCTCTCTGACACAGTAAATTCTCTACAACTTCGTCGACGTAAGTAAATTGTCGAACCATGTATATCTTGTGTCATGTGATTGTCTTTGTGTGTTATTTTTCTTTTATTTTTTCATCTCTTACATATCTAGAAATTTGGATAAATTCAACAACTAATATTAGAGCTTGATTTGAGTGGGAACAACGGCTAAAGATGAAGAAAAGGCGTTAGGAATCAAAAAGTTTGACTGCACAGATTTTGGATTTTGAATAATGTAGATTGAAGATTATATATATGGGAAGAAATTACAACTACCACTTTAGGAGAGTAGCCAAATGATATGGAAGATGCTAATTGACAACTTCTTAATAGACAGGTTTGGGGGTTATTCGATTAACCATGTCAAGATCAATTGCACACAATATTGTGAAGGAGAAGACCACATTAGATGCACGTTGTTATTTGCTGACGGCTCTTCATACATACTAGACAAAGTCTTCATCAAATTCGTGGTGTTCTCCTTCACAATGTTGTGTGCAGCTAATCATGATAGGGTTAATCAAATAACCCCCAAAACATGTCTATCAAGAACCTGCCAATATGCATCTTCCATATCATTTGGTTGCTCCCTAGAAGTGGTAGATGTAATTTCTTCTCATACAAATAATCCGTAATTTTCATTCTCTAAAACCCAAAATTTGTGCTATCAAACTTCTTGATTCCTAAGTCCTTTCCTTCATCTTCTGCCATCGCCTCCCACTCAAACCAAGCTCTAATACTAGTTGTTAGGAATCTACTCAAATTCCTAGATTTGTGAAAAACGAAAATTTGAAGAAAAATAGCACAAAGATAATTACATGATACAAGATTTACATGATTCGGAAATTTGCCTACATCCATAGGATTGTAATAATTTTGCTATGTCAAAGAGATTTTATAGAGGCATGTACAGTTTCTCAATACATTAGCAAATCTTAATTCTAAAGTGAAAAATAAATGCCCAAACAATGGGTCCATGATGGGCCAAAAAAAACAAACCAGCTACACATAGCCCAACAAAATTTTGCCTGTTTTTTTATTCATTATGGTCTTCAAACTTGTCTAGTATGAGTTGTTTCAAAAGATTGTATAATAGTACCACCTGCCTCTATATGTTTGATCCTTCACCCTGCTTTGTAATGGAAGCTTAATCTGTTTAGCAAAAAAATGGATGCTTAATCTATATTTAGTTGAACATGTTTACCTGGTTGAGCTATTTTGTTTTGTAATCATAGCTAGCAGACACCATTATATACATTATCCTTATTTATTTTTTGGGTAATTCAGTGAATATTATTGAAGAAAAAAAAAAAAAAAGGACTCAAAGACTTAAACGGTCAAACCAGATACAAGCACACAGCCCAGGCTAAAGGCCTCCGCACCAAAGCTAAACAAAGAGCAGAGCACTCTGTTTCCTAAACAAATCTAGAATAGAAACAAAACACCAACACCAAGAACACTTAAGCAGCAGCTAAACAACTAATAAAACTAAGAACATAGCATCACAGCAGGATCTAGGCCCCAATTTTTGCCAATAATGGAGTTCATTGCAGAATACTGGAAGTTTGCTTTGAAATCCAATCGAGCACTAACATTTCTTCTAATGCTTTTCAAAATTTGCTCCTCACACATGACTTTGCTAGCATGCATTATGGCATTCCTTTGGAGCCATATATGGTAGAGGGAAGACCACCAAGCCAATTTACACACATACTCTTAAAAACTTTTGCCTTTTAGGTGAGCAAGCCCCCATGCTACCTGTTCATCCCATTCAGATTCAGGATCTGATACAAGGAAGAAATTCATAACACTCTCCCAAATTCTTTTAGCAAATGGGCACCCAAAGAATAAGAAGTTCCTATCTTTGAGACAGTTTCTGCAGAAAATACAGGCAAGCTCTAGTATAACCCCATTTAGCCAACCTTTCTTTAGTCAGTAGCTTATTATTCAAAGCTAACCAGCCTATAAAAGAATGCTTTGGGATGGACAGATTGAGCCAGACCAGTTTCCACTATTTCACTACTTGAGATTTGTCCCTAATCTCCTCAAAAGCCACTGCACGCGAGAATTTTCCTGAAGCAGAAGCTAACCATATGGCTTTATCTTCATCTTTGAGCTCCAATGAGCATAATTGACTATGAATATTCTTGAGCACAGAATCTAGCTTTTCTTGAAAGCTGCTGGCTGCATCATAGATGATTCTATAGCCATACTTTGGGTATAAAGCTTCATTTGTGTGCCAATGATCATCCCAAAGAAAAATCTTATCCCATCAACCCGCCTTGAACTGAATAAATCTTCTTACTACTCATTTTGAGGTCTCTGGAGAGGTGATGTTTTCATTGTGATGCATTCCTTACTGCCCAACATTTACTTATTTTGTTTCTGGTTGTTTTAGCCTCTCGAACCCTTTCAGCTTGGGGTCATTCTGGCTCTGAAGGAAGATCTTTGTATGTAATTGTTCTGTGATTTATAAGCTTCCTTGATTAGCAAAAAAAAAGTAAATAGTCTTTTTTGATCAAGTAGAGGCTTTATTACCATGTGTATTTTTATTACATTTATACACTTAATTATTTTCTATGATTTAACCAGCATGCATCCTTATTAATCCTTACCGTGCACGAAATGGCAATCTTTGTGCATATTCCTCCTGTGTAGACCAATAGACCACAATGAACGATGATTGTTTCCAAAACTTTTTTTTAGTTTGTTGCCAACAAGCCCTAGTGAATTTGTGATTATTTGTGTAACTTTAAGTAATGTTACACAAACTAATAACTTTTTATTGGATGCAACTTTTGACAAATCCACCGTTAGATAAAACCTTAACTTAAAACAAATTGTTAAAATAATTTAAAATAGACATTGCAATGCTTTTAAGTTTCTCAAAAAAAGAAAAATTCTAATAAAATTGGAGAAGTATTTTAAGCGCTTCTTGATATTTTTCGTGATAGAACATTTTGAGACTTGGTAATAGAGTTTTACTTGAAACAAATTGTCACTATCATATACTATATAATAAAGTTAAGTTCAACATATTGTGAATTTGTGATTGAATTAAGCAGCTCAACATGCAAAAATAATAGGTTTTTTTAGCCACCATGCAAATGATCCTTCTATATGTGGGGATATAGTCAAAATCACTAAAGAAGAAGATTGACAACTTTTTTTTCTCTTTTCTGCAACGTCAAGTTTCTTTCGAACATCTTTCTCAAAAAAAAAAAAAAAAAAATGTTTCTTTCGAAGACAATGCTAGCTGCAGAGAGTCATCCTTCCTTGTATTTCATGAACTTGTTCTTGAGCTCATTGTATGTTAGCCAAAAGTTGGACGAAATCTTAAAATTGGAGTGATGACCAATGGGCAATGGACCATATATGTTTCCATGCCTGGACAAATTAATTTACATTCAAATATGAGTAATGTTAGATAAAAAAAAATAAATAAATAAATTCAATTAACTGAATTGGTAATGTGTTTTATGGTCGAATAAGAAATTTGAAATTCGATCTCTACCTAAAAAAAAAAAAAAAGAAGAAGAAAGAAGAAAGAAAGAAGAAGTGACAATAGTCTTGGTCTGGTGATTGATGATAATAATTTTTACAAAAAAAAAAAAAAAAATCTTCTTTACAAATTGAAATTGTAGGTTGTAATTGGTGCAACATTATCACTTTCGAATAAAATTACTATTGACACAAATTTTATTAATGGAAAATTTTTATCTCTATAAATACATATAAAGTATTGCAAGATTAGATTGCAATGAACTTGATCCTATTAGATAAGTCGTTAGCAAATTTTTATACATGTATGTGGGCATGAAATTTACACTATTGGAGTACCTACAAAATTTTATATTCCATTACACAAAAGAAATTTTTATATTTTGGTTAATGAACTTTTTGATACAATAGTATAACAATAGTGTATATATATATATATATATATGCGAAAGTTTTACAAATATATGTTGTATGTATGTGTAAACATATAAATTCTTGCTCTAGTTACTAATCAAGTGCACCTACAAATATTATTCTATATTTTCTTAACAATTTTTATTTGAAAGCTGTACTTAATTTAGTTATTTTTTCTAGCCACATGTAAGAATAAGACGGAAAGATGGAACCAACTCTCACCTAAAATAGTAAAATGCATTTGATTATCAACAGACAAGCATGCTTTTGCGCCATTTTTATTGCATGCTATCATCCTTGGCTTAATATTGCATGCTTTTACACCATTTTTAAAACCTCATCAAATTTCAAGGTTGATGGGAAGGATGTCCTTGACCCAGAAAGTATTTACTGTATTCTTCGCATGTAACCAGCGTTTAAAAGTAAATCAATTAAGGGATAAAAAGTTAAAATTTTGTCACACACTACTAAAAACACGCTTTGGAGCTGCATTTTTAGGAGCTGCGCTTTTTAAAAACGCAGCTTCAGGGTGCTGTTTAGCTGCGTTTATTAAACGCGGCTATAGACCAGCTCTGAAGCTGCATTTTGTGATGTTGAAGTTGCGTTTAGTTGGGTAGGAATGAAGCCCCATTTTCAAAAATGCAGCTTTAGAGCCATCCTGGGATTTTTTTTTTTTTTTTTTTTTTCAATATATCTCAGAGTCGCGTTTAACAAACGCAGCTTAAAAACTTATAGAGCTGCGTTTGATTAAACGCAGCTTAAACATGCCCAGAGCTGCGTTTATTAAACGCAACTCAAACACTTATAGAGTTGTGTTTATTTAAACGTAGCTTAAACATGCCGAGAGCTGCGTTTATAGCAAAAAGACTCTAAAAATTTAAGAGATGTTGACCTTGCTAAAGTGCAACTAGCAAAATACTTGGTTTTGTTTAGAGTCTGTTTGTTTTAGCTTAAAACATTAGCTTATTTCCGGTGTTCTCATTGTCACAGGTAATTGGCTGTACCATGACGCTTGCTGGAAATTCGTTGAGGGATATGCATTTTGTGATGTAAAAACCAAAGTTTGTTGGGAACTTGTATTTTATATGTAATTATTTGTTTATGTAATTAATCTTTTGGCAACGAACTTAATTGTTTTGTTTATGTAATTAATATTTTGGTAATTATTTGTTTATGCAATTTGTTTTGTTGGTTCCAATTGGTTGCATCTTGAGTGTTGGCAGGAATTACAAGTCTTGTTTTGGGTAGTAATATGTTGAGGAAGAAAAAAGAATCTTTTTATAAAAAAAAAAAAACACTATAGCCGCGTTTTAGAAAATGTGGCTACAGGAAAACCTAATGTCGGGGTATCTAGCTGCGTTTTGGAAACCCTACAGCCACGTTTTTACACACCCTATAGATGCGAGACCTATAGCCGCGTTTTGTTTAAAGCGCGGCTATAGGCCCAGTTTGAGCTGCGTTTCAAACATGGTCATAGGCCAAGCCCTAAAGCTGCGTTTCTATAAATGCGGCTCTAGATTGTAGTATAGCCGTGTTTCCTATAAAATGCAGCTACAGGTCCTCAGACTATAGCTACGTTTCCTATAAAACGCAACAATAGGTCCTCAGACTATAGCCACGTTTGAAATGCAGCCCAAACCAGGCCTATAGCCGCGTTTTCTACAAAACATAGCTATAGGTCTCGAACCAATGGGTGTGGAAAAACGCGGCTATAGGGCTAAAAAAACGCAGCTATACAACGGTCTAGAGCTGCGTTTTTAGAAACACAACTCTAGGTCCCCGCAGGGGGCTATAGCCATACAGCATAGGCTGTGTTTGGAAACACGGCTATAAAAACACAGCTATAGGCTATAGCTGTGTTTTTATTGGCTATAGCTACATTTTTCAAGCGCGGCTATAGCCCTCTTTTTTTGTAGTGACAATTTGTTAAAGTAATCAATTTCCAGTGGTAGATAATCACTATTTCATGATCCACAAATTTTTTTGTCATCTACCCTCAATCATTTCAACAAATTGTGACAAATTAAATTTATATCTCTATTACAATTTTCATTTGTTTCAACATTAATATTTTATGGAACATGTATCATTTTTCAAAAGTAATTTTTGAAAACAATCTTAAAATGAGTTGAAAAACTATTTCTTAACTATCCTTGTATAAAGTTATTTTATACTAAATTCTATCTAACGTCAAAGTTTAAATTGTTTAATAAGAAAAGTCAAAATTGCTTTCATTTTGACTTTTTTTTTTTTAATAATACCAAATATAGGAATATGTTATCCATTGAAACAAAGTATATACAAACAGATCCATACATTTGTGAACCCTCCTTTTCTGAGTAACTTGTTGAATGTAATGGTTAGGGATGGCAACGGGTCGGGTTCGGGCTGGGTTTTTTAATACCTGGACCAGACCCGTGGATCTGTATCTATTACCCGAACCCGACCCGGTTAATAAACGAATTTTTTTCCCAAGCTCCAAACCCGGCCCGTCGGGCCCCACGGGCCCCGACCACTTTAGGGCCCAATCCTAAGTCCTAGTGGCCTAAACCGTGGCCCAATTTTTTTTTTTTTTTAAAAAATTCCGTAATTAATTTAATAAATCTTAGATTCTACACTAATTTAATTTATAATAATTATTTTAGATTTCTACAATAATTTTAGATTTCAAATTGCACATAAATCTACAATAATTACTTTTAGATTTCTCATTTTCCCTTTCAAAACAGTAATGGTGGCCGACTTGCGCTGGATATCTTTCGTTCTTTACCATGAAACAAAAAGTGATTCCCACATGGCAAGTCACGGCCTCACCTATCTGTTCTGCCCCTTGAACCCCATACGAATTATTCTTATTATTATATTGCCTCAATAAACCTGTGTGGTGAATTATAATTTATATACTCCAAAAACTGCATATTTTAAGAGTTTAAGAATTGTTATTATTATTGTGATATTGACCCGAAGGATTTAACCAAAAAAAAAAGAAAAGAAAAAGATATTGACCCGAAGGCAAGTGAGCATGAAAGGACACATCCAGTGAAGTATCACAATCTTTTTCTGGAGTTTGAGAGGGAAAGAAACTCCATCCTCCAGCTATTTTCCAAATTGCATGGTTAATTCCTCAAATAATTACTTCTTCTCAAAAAAAAAAAAAAAAAATCCTCAAATAATTAATTTACTTATTTGGCCACAAGGTTTTAATTTACCATAAAATTTTCTGTGTTAATAGACTTAGTCAATCTTAAAAGAAAATGTTTGTTTGTTTTTTATTGGTTTGTTGGGTCAATAGAAAAATTTTCAGAATGTTAAGCTGTTCTTCATATTTTACCAAGCAAAGACAAACCTGCATAAATTTTTTTTTGTTTTACCTCCAATTAATTATACAAATTATCATAGGTTGTTCAACTCTTATTCGATGATAAAAAAAAAAAAAAAAAAAAAAAACTTTAATAATTAAAATAATTAGAACTCACATAAATATTGATATCGGAGAATTGGTGGCTAAAAATCACACTAGTGTTTGACGTCTTTTAGTTGTTTTTTCTATCCAGTTGGACCTACAATCATTTGTATTATTATTAATAAATTAATTTCACATTTCTTTTATTCAATGCACTATTATTTTAAAATGGACTTATAATGTATAATAACATTTTAAGGTTTTCTCTATCTCTATTTGTCACCTAATGTGATTTCTTTGAAATTTATACGAAAAGAAGATTCAAAAATGAAATTGACTTAATTTTGAAAACTGATCAACTTAATTAGTAGTTGACTGTTGACGGATCAAAAAATCATTTTAATATACATGATATGATATGGTTTTGACTAGTGACATTTCTGGTCATAGTGATTGTTTTTTTAACTACTACCAAAAACATCAATTGATTTATTTTGAGTGCCTATTTGGTAATAACTTATTTAACTTTTGCTAAAAGTACTGTAAAGCTAAATAAAATAAGCCGACTGATTTTTTTTTTTTTTCTTCCAAAAGGTATTGTTACAAAAAAGTAGAGAGAAACTCACAATAAGCAAAAAATGATTTGATATTTTAAGCAAGAATCATAAAAGTGTACTCAGAAATAGTTAATTGGAACTTATTTTTTTGACTAAAACTTTGTTGTGGATTAAGGATCCATTTGGATAGAATTTATTTTTCTGAAACTGAAAATTGAAAACTGAAAATACTGTAAAAAAATAATTTTTAAATGTATAAATAGTACTGTGGGACCCATTTTTGAAAAAGTTGATAAAAAGTGAGATTTGTGGGTTTAAATAGTCAAAAGTTACGGCTACTGTTCATGAACAGTAGCTGTTGTCCCCTGAAATGAGTGCTACAGCAGGAAAAAAGAAGAAGGTGAAAATGCAGGAAATGCAGACGCACAAAAGCAACGCTTATCCAAACCCTACCTAAGGGTTTGTTTGATTGGGAGGATGGAAAAGTGAGATGATAAAAAATGGAGAAAAAATGAAAAAGTGGGGGGATAGAAGAAATTTTAATTTCTCCCATTTGTGTTTGGTTGGAGGGTGAAAAAGTATAGGGATAGAAAATAGAGTTTGTATAAATTTGCCCTCATGCCCTTATTACATAACTTATTTTATATAAATATTTTATAAAGGAAAAATAAAAAGAAAAAACTGGTTCTATGTAAAATGGTTCAAAGTAAGGAAAAAAAAATTCAAGAAAAAAACAGTTTAAATGTGAGTAGCAAAGAGCCCAGGAAAAAAAAGGTTCAACGAAACCAAAGACAAGGAGCCAAAAAAAAAAGATTTAAAAAAAAAGAAAAAGAAAAAGAAAAAAGAAACAAGGTTCATCGTCAGACAAATAGCCCATAAAGGGGGGAAAATTAATGTAGCAAAGAAGAAGAAAAGAAAATTAAAAAAAAAAAAAGGAAAGAAAAAATTTTAACATTGAATTTACTTTAGGTGAGTAGAAGGGGTAGAAGTATCATTTTCATCGAACCATTTCCCCTCTTTATTTTTTCTCCAATTTGGTGGCTAAAAAATGGCCATGGGAGAAAATAGGTGAGTTCCACCATTTTCTTTCCTCCGAAATCACTCAAACCAAACACCCATTCCACCTAAAATCTCTTCTATTTTCTCTCTTCCATTTTCCATTCTCTCTATTTTCACTCCAACCAAACATAGCCAACACTAAGGCTTCGTTTGGGAGTTCATAAGGGAATGAAATTGAATAATTATAAGGGAATGGAATGGAATGTATTTAAGTAAGGGAAATGAATAGAATAGAACGGAATTAAGTAATCTTAATTGGATGTTTTAAAATAAAGGAATAAAAATGAATAGAATGTAAGTAATCTTATTTGGGAGTAACATAAAGAGAATGGAATGGAATCATTGAATGACAATATTACTATTAGATCCCTATTTGAAAATAAATGGTTGAATATATAGGGGTATTTTAGGAGTTTTAGTAAAAAATTCATTAAATCTAATTTCATTCCCTCCCATTCCTCCCAATTTCGGGGGAATGAAAATTTGAGGTTTTAAGGAAATAGAGAGGAGTGAGTGTTTCCTCTTACCTATTCCATTCCCTTTCACTTAAACTCTCAAATAAGAGAATGAACTTTCCATTCTCTCCATTAAAACTCCCAAACAAGGGAATAGAAGAATATTCTAAAATTATTATTTTCATTCATTTCTCCCAAACAAGACCCAAAAGCTAAATGAAATAAGCTCCAGTTTTTGTAGGACTCAATAGGGCCCACAAATGGTAAATAAGTTTCACCAAAAGCAAATGCCAAACAAGCACTAACATCAATGTAAAAAGGATTCAATCATTGGTCCTTATTTGGCACTCATTTTCCTAAACTAACCCATGATGAGTAATCAAACAATTACCTGGAGCTGACTTTTCTACTAATAGTCCTTTTGGATTGAAGGGGAAGGAGGGAGAGAGTAGAGTAGATTTGGTCTAAAATTAATCTATTTTTAGCTAACTCTACTTTACTCTCTCCACTTCTCCTTCTTTCCCCTCCATCCAAATGGGCTCTAAATATTTGCAGTGAATTACATGAAATACTAAACCAAACAAGTTTGGGTCTTGTAAATAAGTTTACCAAAAACGGATGCCAAACAAGTACTTTAATGTAAAAAGTACTCATAATCACTAGTCCTTATTCGATGAAATAACCCACGAGGAATCAAATTAAACTTTTGTCAATAATTGTACGGTTAAATTAATAAGTTGACTTTGTTAATATATTAATTTATAGTAATAATTTGTGGATTTTAATTAATTCAATTGATAAAATTTTTTATGGTTAAATAAGAGATTTGAGACTCAATTTTCACCTATATCAATAACTAATTAGTGTCTTAACGGACTATCATAAAAAACGGGCCTCAAAAGTCAACTCTCTCAAAAAAATTAATAATAATTTAACTTGGCAGAAAACCATAAATCTCTTTTAAAGCAAAATTTCGTCTGAGTCCAACAAAGTGGGCAGGAGCCACACATGACTACCTGCCTATCAACAGTACAAACTCTACAAACCCACAAAGCCCAGTCCTTTTTTTTTTTTGGGTTAAAATTAAATCCATTTTTATCACTTCAGTACCTTATTCATTTTATGTAATTTAAAATAAAAAAAAATCCCAGAAGGCAATAAGTAATTTAAATACAAAATAGAAAATAAATAAATATTTTTTTAAATGAAATAAAAGCCAGAACGATCTATATGACTATGGCGATCTGAGACCAAAAACCCTCAAAGGTCAAAACTTTTCACCGAACCAAACAACACGGTCCCCTCTGTTTCTCAACTTGTCTTTCTCTCTTAGCTACAAATCCTCTTTTTGTAGCAACTTTTATTTTGGTGTTTTTTTTTTTCCCTTTGAATAATTTTATCAGAGTTTCAGAAAATGGCTTACGCATCTCATATTATCAATCACTCCAAAAAGGTTTACCATTACTCTCTGTCTCTCTTTGGCTCTCTCAATTTTCATTTTTGGTGTATATATAGTAGTTTTGATTTTCAAGTTTTCGTTTTTAATTGTATATATATGTTAGTGATATTGATTTGTTTGTGGTTTTTTTTATTTGGATTTAGATTTTGGTTGTGATTTTTGAATTCTAGACCCAATTTCATTATCTGGGTATTTAGTTTTAGCTATAATTCTAGTGATACAGCTTAGTTATACTGAGCTATAGGCATTAGATTTGTATATAGTCAGGGAATAAAGTTCTATTGTGTAAATGGGTCTTTTTTTTCTGAGTTCATAATATGTGAATCCTAGCCCAATTTCATTTCTGGTTAATATAATTTTGGTTGTAGTTATAGGCAGTGATAATCTCATTTCAAGGCTTATTGTGAAGATGGGTTATTTGTTTTGACAGTAGTTGTGGTGGCATCACCTTTGTTTTCATGGATTATGTTACTTCTAGGCTTAATTGATCTGTGGGTAATAAAGAAAGACTATGTTTTTAGTGTTCTTGGTGTGGATTGGCCAAGTTTGGAGTTGTAGATACATTTTTTTAGTCATGAAAATCCAATTTTAAACTGCTTATTTGGCCTCAATCGGTGACTTTCATATGAATTGAGTACTTAACATCCAGTGATTACTGGGACATTTTGTGTGGGAATTGTTAATAGAAGCTTAAATTCCTAGCGACTGCTATAAAACTTTGAGCCATGCTGTACTAAATCAGAAGTGTACATCTTCACTGGTATTATGCCCACCAATTCAAAGAGGTTTTGTTTTGCACTTTACTTGTCCAAACAGGTTCAAGTTAGTACTGCCCACTAGTACCTCCCACCCACCCCCCAAAAAAAGGGAAAATGCTCTCTTCTTAAATAAGGCTTCTTCTTGCTCTTGATTTAAACAGGGTTCAAGCATTAAGTTTATATATATTTTTAAAAAATTCTTTGTGCTGTTTTATTTGATGTATTATATATATTTTCATCCTTTTTTTGCAGTTAAGAAATGTGCCCAATTTTCTACGACATGAGCATTCCATTTTGGTTCGTTGGTTTTCAAATGGCACTCAACCCTCTATTGGTAAAAGAGATGGTATGCTGATTATCTTGACTATTTGATGTCTACTTTCTTGTTCATTACTCATAAAGTGAACTAGTGTTTTCTATCATTCTTGTTCTTTGCGTATCTACAAAGAAATCATGCCATGAGTTTTGCTTAGATGTTTCTAAATACTTGTCTTGCAAGTGTTGAGGCATTTGATCTTTCTCAGTATAATATGTATAGATTAAATTGAGAAGGTAGTGGTGTCGTGGCTAGATTTATGAAGCCAATACTATATCCTTTTTTTATTTTATTTGAGTTATGTTATGTCTCAAACCTGAATTGCTTGTGATGTGCCATTCGAGCGAGAACTCATTGGCCTAAGATGTACTATCATACCTTCATGTATCCATATCTGAGCTTCACTTGGATTTTATATTAAATCTATCTTCTAAGTTGCCATTTATGTTGAAAAGTATTTGAAATAATTTTATTTGCTTGTTTTTGTTGTCTACCACCTAGAGATATTATCATTTCACATGATCTGCACAACTAAGTGATAATGTAGTATTAACTGTACAATCCATATCATGGTTTTGTGTATAACATATAATTCATTACCTCTTATCTTGGTAATGATATAAGTTTATAAAAACCTTGGTGTATTTTTCAAGCAAAGGTGATTATTTTTCTCAGATATTCGGAAGATCCATCGTCATCATTGTAATGTGTCTTCAGAAAGAGAGACAGTAACCAGGTCTGCCACCAATGGTGCGGTAAGTGCAGCCAGCTTCAATAACATTAATGACCAATCAATTATGACATCATTGAAGACTTGCAGTCATTTTGTTGCACTTTTTGCCTTCTTCCTTCAGTTTGCCTCTGCCATTTCTTCATAATTTCCTGTCAAAATTTAGTCACTCATTTCTTTTCAAAACTTGAGTTTAGAGTTAAATTTGAAATGCTAACTGTCGCTCTTTATGCTTTTTAGATGTCAAAGTTTGGTGTACAGAAGAGAAATCCAATTGCGGGACTGGCATTTAACCAAGGCCTTTCAAGGTATGCTGTCCACCCTGTTTTTCCTTTTATTTAATAATTTTGTTGGAGTGGGGGGTAGAGAGGAGGGGGTTTCAGATCTTTTCTTGATGCTTGGAGTTACCTGATTTTTCTCTGGTTTTCCAACATCAGCTCACAGGTATACATGAGGAGAGGTTTTTCATCTAATTCAGGTAAATTTTATATATTCTCCTAATTCCATAGTTGTCTAATGATATTTATAATCAGAGTTACCTGTTTGATATTTATAATTAGATCTGGCATAGGGTTTTGAACAATTGCATTTTTATCTGCTGTGGGATGAACATACTCATTAGATTAATCATGGGGATTTTATTATTATTATTTTTGGATAAATAAGAAAGATGTATATTTAAAAGGCTCTAATCATGGGGATTAATGCATGGTGGGTTACATACAAATTAAAAATTTATGAGCTTCACTTTTATTTGTCTGACCTTTTGTAACACAATATTGTTCCAAGGCTTTTTAAGGTTTAAACTTGCTGGTTTGTTCCCATAGTTCATCTATGATGTTTAAGCCTTGAAGACTACTTGCATAGAGTTAATACATGAGCGGGATTTAAGGTGGAACATATTGTTTTTACTTTGTCTTAAACAAATTAAATTAGCTGAGAACTTGTAGTTGTCTATTTGATACTTTTTTGCTATGTTTTATGTAATCTTTATCCCTATTGATTAACTTTTTGCTTTGATTTTTTGCTTCCTCTTAGCAAATTTGTATAGTGTGATTAATAAGGCAACTACCTATTATGTACTGTTGTGTATTGTGTTTTTTCGACTTCATTCAGTAATGAAAGTACTTTTGCTTTGCTTCTGTTGAAGTGTGATGATCTTGTCATGTATGGTCTTTTCTTCAGTTTGCTCATCTTTAAAAGCATTATTCACATTCATGTTCTGTTTTGACTTATCATGGATTCTGTTCAATGTCTTTCAGGCCTTCCTCCACACCAAGAGATTGGAATGCCCTCTCTGTCACCTACAATGACGGAGGTCTGTACCTTTCTGAAGCTTATGGAATCATCACAACAATTTAAATCTACTGTTTTCTGCTAAGTGATTCTTTATGGGCATGCAGGGTAATATTGCAAGGTGGTTGAAGAAAGAGGGTGATAAAGTTGCTCCTGGTGAAGTGCTTTGTGAAGTTGAAACAGTAGGGTCCTTGTTTTGTCTGTTGGTTGAAGTCCAGCTGTTGATTAAAATTTTGGGCTATGTTCTTTACTCATTATGGAAAATTGACAGTTTTCTTTTAATATTCATATGATTTTTAAAGGATAAAGCAACAGTTGAGATGGAAAGCATGGAAGAAGGCTATCTTGCCAAGATTATACATGGAGATGGGTCAAAGGAAATTAAAGTTGGTGAGGTAATGAGTTTATGCTACTGTACTGCAACTCAAATGTATGTGTGTGTGTGTGTGTGTGTGCATGCGTGCATAAGGGATTTACAGAATGAAAAGCAAAGTAGGTTGAGAATGGAAAATACATTGTGGCTGTGGAACTTAAATAATAATCTTCATCAAATTTGTTCAAACATTAGAAGGCTATGTATGTTGGAGTACTGTATTGAATGTTGATTACATGTTTATGCTTTTGAGTAGGTGATTGCTGTGACTGTTGAAGAAGAGGGTGATATTGCAAAATTTAAAGATTACAAGCCTTCAGCATTGGATGCCGATACTGCTTCTGGGTCATCTGCTCCTGCTACACCAAAAAAAGAGGTCGTTGAAGAACCTGTCAGTTCGCCAGAACCAAAGACTTCCAAGCCTACTGCAGCAACTCCTGCTGAAGATCGTGTTTTCTCCAGCCCTCTTGCCAGAAAATTGGCCGAAGAACATAAAGTTAGCTATCATAAATTCTATGACCATAAACTTTGTTCAGTGATAGGAGACATTTAATATTGAGCCGTATCTAACTGATGTGTTGTAACTTTATTTGTTACTTAATTTAGGTGCCTCTCTCAAGTATCAAAGGAACAGGTCCTAATGGAACCATTGTGAAGGCAGATATTGAAGAGTACTTGGGTACTATAGTTATATAATCTATGATTGGGGTTGTAGTGCTATTTTTGTTTTGTTTTCTATTGCTTGAAAATTTTATGGTGCTTTATCATTTATGATGTCAATATTGTTTCTTTCTTTTAGCATTTGTTCTTTTAGATAGCCCATTGAGTTGATGATTAAATAATTGTCTTCTTCCTTTTGATGCAGCCTCTCGTGGAAAGGAAGTATCAGCTGCAGCTCCTTCAGCTAAGGCTGGTACACCTGCAGCATTAGATTACACTGACATACCTCATTCTCAGATAAGGAAGGTAATAGATTGAATAGATTGTTATTTTCATCATCATCATCATCATATTCCTAGGACTAATTAGATAAATTTCAGGGTATCCAATTTATGAAGTTGATTCTACAGATCCACTCTGTTTAAGCCCAGGACTTATTATTATTTTATTATAATGTTCTGAGCTCATCCCAGCCCAACTAAACCTGGAGTCCCCAGTACCCGGATCAGCTGCAAGAATCAAATGTGGTCATATAGCCAATAAATTTTAACTAATATGCAACTCTCTTGTCTCTTATTATTCTTCACTTTTTTCCTTGCTTATGGCATTCTTTCCTTGTTATTAACATATTTATTGCTCTCTGGTTTAAGTCTGAGAATTAGCCTCTCCATAATTGGGGTTAAGGTTGCTTACCAACCACATCTCTTAGGCCCCATAGAAACATGAAGAACAATTTAAGATGATAATTGGTCATCTTGTCCTTGGTCAATGTCACATAATTTTGTACAACTTTTGATATAGATTTAACAAATTAAAGTTTGGCTTTCTAAAGCTTATTCCTGGTGTTGTTTTGGCAGATCACGGCTTCACGCTTATTATTCTCCAAGCAAAATATTCCCCATTATTATCTAACAGTAGATACATGTGTTGACAAACTCATGGAGTGAGTATTTGTGCCTGCCTTCTCTTCTAAAGTGAGCCATTGCTTAATATTTTTTTTTTGATTATGTAACTGTTTCTTTTTCTGCAGTTTGCGGAGCCAACTCAATTCATTACAAGAAGCATCTGGTGGAAAACGGATATCAATTAATGATCTTGTAATTAAGGTATTACATCTTGCTTCCACACAATTCGAGCAATGAATGTGTAATTATTTATAGGTCTTCTTTAACGACCACTAAACTACTTGCTATGGAAAATTTTGGGCCATTCTAGAAGAATCCCGAACACCATATATTTCCAGCCAATACTTTGAATCCACTTTTTTCAATTTTTCATGAGATTATATGGTACCAAATTCTGAGAAGTTCTAGTGTTACTGTGTTAGTGAGTTTTAAACTTAACATATCTTTGATTTTTTACATTAGCAATTACAATTTAAACGGAAGTCATGATTTAGTTGTTCAGTATTCTTGTTGAGAAGTTTGTATGGTGTCCTTTGAACTGTTGTATTGTTGCACATAATGTGAACATCTTCAACTCTTAGATGTTTGGTAATTGGTTTGGCTGTAGAAATTCTCGCTTTTGGACACATGCAAAGACAACACAACATGCATGTATAGAAGGGGATTGGGAGAAAAAAAAATGAGGGGGGTTTTTTTGGGGGGGGGGGGGGGGGTGTTGAAGTGTTTAGATGTCATTGGGTTAAAATGGACACAAACTCCATACGTATGCCTCCAGTGTCATGCTGTTGAGGTTTTACCACCTAGGCTGTCATTGATTAAATGTAATAATTACTCATATCTGCAGGCTGCTGCTTTGGCTCTTAGTAAAGTTCCTCAGTGCAATAGTTCATGGACAGATGATTACATCCGCCAGTAAGTATAAAATGATTGACATTGTAATTAAGTTTTCATATTAAATCAAATTTTAACTCTATGGTAACTCTTTTGTGGTTTCTTATGCAGGTATCGCAACATAAATATAAATGTTGCAGTACAGACAGATAATGGACTCTTTGTCCCAGTCATAAAGGTGAGTTGTCATCAGTCTAGTGCTGTCAATACATTTTCTTGCTAGAGTTCCTCACTTATAGTTCATCTCACATGAATCTTTATATGTAAAATTTGCAGGACGCTGACAAGAAAGGTCTATCCAGGATAGGTGAAGAGGTCAAGCAATTGGCCCAAAAAGCCAAAGAAAACAGCTTAAAACCAGAAGATTATGAGGTCAGAATAGCGTTTGTGTTTGTTATTGCTTATGGATGGATAATTGTCTCATGAGTTCGGCTGTTGAATACTGCATTTGCTCTCTTTGCAGGGAGGTACATTTACAGTGTCAAATTTGGGAGGCCCCTTTGGTATCAAACAATTTTGTGCCATCATTAACCCTCCTCAGGCAGGCATTCTTGCGGTTGGGTCTGGTTAGTCAGAAACTTCAATCATATCTTTTCAGCATAAAGTTGTCATCCTTCTCATCTTCATAATCATCATTGTGATTATCTTACCTTGTCCTTGTGCAGCTGAGAAACGGGTCGTACCTGGTTCAGGCCCTGAACAATTCGAGTTTGCTTCCTTCATGTCTGTAACGTTAAGCTGTGATCATCGTGTTATTGATGGTTAGTAGCTCTGATACTAGTCTTTAAAAAACGTCATTAATTTAAGCCAGCTTTATATGTCCAAGATGTGAAACCCTAATGCTTTGACTTCGTCTACGTGTACAGGTGCAATTGGTGCCGAATGGCTGAAGGCATTCAAAGGGTACATTGAGAATCCTGAGTCAATGTTGCTCTAAATTCATGGCTTGCTTATTTCTCATCATGTATTTTTCTGCCTTGCTGTAATCAACCAACAAGAGGCATGTGAACGCAATTCAGCTGTTCCAATTCGCTTGTGATGATTGTATCACTGAGCAGGTTCCCTTCTGTAGCATTTACGAACTGAAAAAGTTTGCATAAAATTCTTTTCTGGGAATAAAAAGGGGGGTGGATCAGGCATGAGTTATGCACTGAATTTTGGTCATGTACTATATAATTTCCCTACGTGAGCTGATATAAAGAGATGACTTTTTTGCGAGTCTAGCTTTTATAAAGAGATGATTTTTAGCTCTTCCTTGTCCCGCTTGAATGCCAACCAAAGTACACTTCAGTGTGAAAAGCTTTGATTGTTTTGTTTAGGACTTCTAGAATTCAGCTTTTCTGTAAATGCAATGGTGCTCAATCTCAGTATTCACCATCTCTTGAAGTGTACAAGTTTTATTTGTTTACTTAAACTTTTGGCGGGGTCGGGGTCTCGGCCCGGTTGAGGTTTGTAAAATGCGAAATAATCTATTACCTGAATTACCACAACCATTTATCAAGTCATGTTTTTGCAATTGTTGAATATCATCAAGTTTTAAGGTTTGAATTGAGATCTTTGAAAACCAAAATGGGAATGACAAACTTGAAAAAGAAGTTGAAAAGTAGAATTGAATTTTCTTGAGTTCCAGATTTTCCATTTCTTTGGCAGTTTTATTGACTTTTCTAGGTAGAATCTTGCTTTTCAGACTAAACTCTCTGGCCAGTTGGTCTATAAGCTTCCGAGTCACGTGAGATGCGGAAGCTTTATTGGATCTACCATAGGATTGGTGTACCATCTACCATGTGAGAGCCATTACACCTAACCATCTCCTAAGCTAGGCCTTTTTTTTGGTTAATAAGTGTATGAAGGGTACAAGTTAAAGTGTACCTAATACATAGGTTATTTTATTTTTATTTTTGATAAATTCAATAGTTACAATATCAAGATTTTTTATTTTTTATTTTTTTAAATAACTATAAAACCCAAACTATATTATTAGTTAGACAAAGTTTGAAAATATTTTGGTTTCTAACAATTCGAGTCCAGAGGACTCGATTTTGGGGTTATAAAATCGAGTATATTGTACTCGGTTTTGCTATTGCGCTAGCAGCTGAGCTGGATAGTGCGTCCACGTAGGCCCAGAAATCGAGTTCATTAGACTCGTTTTGGTTTAAAGGAAATCGAGTCCATTGGACTCGACTAAGTTAAATGGAAAATGAGTCTTTTGAACTCGATTTCCTTTTCGGCACGTGTAGATTGCACTCAAAAACTGAAGTTCAAAAACACCACTCACAATATCAGAAGTTCAAAAACACTCACAGTATCACTCTCAGTCGCATTCCTTCTCACTCTCATTCCCTCTCGCTTCGTTGCCGTCGTTGCAAAAACTGAAGTTCAAAAACACCATTCACTGTATCACTCTCAATTGCATTCCCTCTCACAATATACACTTACCAAAAAAAAAAAAAAAAAAAAAGCATTAATCACAATATTTAGTACTAAATATTCCCAATAATTACTCATAATATTAAATTTTTTTTTAAAAAAAAACTAGCAAATAATCACAATATACTAACAAATAAACTAATCACAATATACTAACAAATAAATTAATCACAATATTTACACTAAAAAAAAAAAAAACCTAGCAAATAACCACAATATTAACTAACAAAAAATATTCCCAATATTGTAAAAACGTTACCTGTGAGAGAGTGTTGTTAAGATTATTGTGTGAGAGTTGAGGAAAGTTGTGAGTGAGAGTGAAGAGAAAGTTGTGAGTGAGAGTGAAGAGAGGGTGTGAGCTGAAGAGAGGGTGTGAGAGCTGAGTTGAAGAGATTGAGTGAGACAGAAAAGGGGCAAAAAAGGTCCTAGTTGGGACCCACATGCGACACGTGGAGAGGTGGTGGCCATTAATAGAAAATCAAGTCCAGTAGAGTTGATTTCCTTTAGTAGAAATCAAGTCTAATTTACTTAATTTACATCCACGTGTTGCAATGTTGTGGTGGAACCACAAGAAATCAAGTCCATTGGACTCGATTTCCACAAGCAAAACTCGACTCCAGTGGACTCAATTTCCATACCGGTACACGTGGGCAGTCCACGTCAACCACTGGCGCAACAGGAAAAGTGATTGTCAGATAGCAAAATCGACCCTAACGTGCTCGAATTGTTAGATAGCAAAATTGTTTCAAAAGTTTGCTAACTAACAAAATAGTTTGATTTTTATGGTTATTTCTGAAAAAATGCCCAATATGAAAAGGGAGATTGGAGAATGTCTTTATTAGAAACACTAAGCTAATTGAGTTGCAAAGTTCTTAACAATATTTAAGTATATTTAATACTTTTATTTTTTTTTTTAATTTTAAAAATAAAGAGTCAAATTGTACACAAATATCATCAAAAAAGAAAATTGAACAGATACTCTTGGATACATCCCACTCAAAAGAGCTTTGCCAACGAAAGAGCAAATACGTATGTTGTTAAGGAATTCATATACAGCATCCATACCCCCAAAAAAAAAAAATTAGTGCTTTCTCAAAAATTAAAAGAGGGGGTTAAATTTTTTGCCTAAGCTACGCAACAAACAAAAGAGAGATTTCCATACTTAACCCATTAAATAAGTAAATAAAAAGGCAAAGAGTACATTCATGGGTCACAAGAAGTCACAACCAAGAAGCTTAATATGTGGACTGATACTATAAACAAATGAAGTTTGTCATTACAATTCTTCTACCGAACAAATGGTATTGGATACTCTATACTAAGATATCAGATTATGGAGGTTGGGAGTTTGGCAATGGATGAAGACTGATATGATGATCCAGGGGGATTTAGTCTCTTACACAATTCAAATTGCAGACTATCACACCTGACCTCTTTTAAGAATTTCTTGGATCTTAGAAAAGAAAATATACAATCCATTCATCCCACATCCTGACATGAAAGAAAATGTCATGTTTTGGTGGATTGCGGTCGACCTGTATATGAATATATTGACTAGCAATTGAAGATATGCATTTTACAATGAAAGATAAGGGTCTCACCAATATCAGACTTTTTTACATAGGTCACTGGATGATTATTAACATATTACCAACACAAATAAGTAAATCACTTGAATTGGATCATTAACAAGAAATAAAAATCCTAATAAGTAAGATCTTAACCCAGATACTGCTGCCAATCCTCTAAAATTCAAGATGCAATTTTTCAATACCATGTAATGTCCTAGTCCATATCAATCCCAATCAGTCAAGATCACACATCGAGAATCTACATAAGAAAGTGAAGCCATCGCCAAAGGGTATTTCTCCTCAAAAGGCAGACAAGAAAGACTCACAAAACGTCTTATACATCACGGACACACTTCAGCAATAACCACCCAGCTTTCTTAAAGATTAACTTTACCAAAGCTCAAGCAGTAACCGGTAATCTTTTTCTAAAATCAGATTACCCTCAATGAAGTTCAAATAATGGTTGATACACATTGAAGAACAATATAGACCTGCAAATATACTGCAAATGACATCTCGTGTCAAGAATTTAAACAAAAACAGAACACTCAACTCACACAACCTGATATTCATTTGAAAGTAAGAGCAAAATCTATCTTTACACAATCTTCCATCGAAGAAAAAAGGAGTTACACAAAAAAAAAGGTGATATCTTTATTGTTGAAAATAAGTCCCATATCCACTCTTATTACTCTTCATCTGACTACTGCACAAATTAAAAAGAAATGAGGTACACATATCCTCCTTTTGAACTATTCTCCTATTTATTTTGAGCCTTAGCGCATGAATTACACCTTCTTTCTTGGGTCAGAATGTCTGTAATGCTCCCATGTTTAAAGGAATCAAAGAAACATTCTCTTCCCCCCTCCTTTTCTCTCTTCTAAGAGAATGAGAATTTAAGTAAACTTGAGGAACAACTTAACATCAATTAAATGCCTCACCATTACAGCAACACAACATCAATTTGACTGATCAAATAACAAATGACCAACACACACATAACAAACCCTTCTAATTATGTAAATCGGATGCTAAGTAAATTAGTCTCAACATCTTGTCACAAATAACTGGGCCATCATATTTAAGCAAAAGCACATTAAAATAACACAAGCTACTACTAAACTACTAGCCCTTGCAAATTCACACACCATTAACCATATTACCAATTCCAAACCATTCAATATCTCACTACACACACAAAATTATTCACTTCCACGTTGTACCAAAGTCCACCATTCATCCCAATTCTTATTCATTACCCAACAATTCAAAACATTACATTCAATAAATAAAAAAAATGATAACGCAACACAAATAGCACCAGAGCATGTCTATCTCCCATGTCTCAAACATTCATTAACCAATGGAATTCCAAAATATTGTCACAAAACATAAACTATCAAACATTTTAATCTTTAAAGTACAAAGAATTACAACACAAGCTATGAATAACACACTACTCATGAAAAATTTACAATCATTAGCTAAATTACCAACCCACAACCATCCCATTCACACAAACAATCCAAATTATTTACTCTCCACATTATACCCAAGTCTTATCCATTACCCTACAATTCAACAAATTACATTATCGAAAACTAAGATAAAAACATCAACAAAGTATACCACTAAATCATGGCCCTCTCCCATGCCTCAACTATTATTTTCAATTATTGGTAAGTTTACACGCACAGCCAATGAGTTCTAAACCCACAACCTTAAACTCCACCCATTTACTTTTAGAGGGTAGATATTGTGAGCTAGAACTCATTGGCCTCATGTTTCAACTATTTATTAATCGAATCAGATTTTAAATACTTGTCACATACCATAAACCATAAAATTTCCCAATCAATGAAGTACAAAAAAATATAAAACAAGTTACCCACAAAAGGATCACACATCATTAGCCAAATTACCAACCCATTCCATTCACATAAATGATAAAACACGCAAAACCAGTCACTTTCCACATTATATTTAAGTCCATAATTCTTCCTAATTCTTATTAATTACCCAACAATATAGAAACTAAGTAAATATATAACAAAACAAAATTTTAACAAAGCATGTCTCTCTCTCACTTCTCAAACTAATAAATGAATCATATCCAGTTCTACAGTATTTTCCACATACCAGAAACTATCAAATTTCCAATCTTAGAGCTACAAAAACATAAAACAAAAGCTGCCCACAAAATATTCACACATCATTAACCAAATGACCAACAGATAACAAATCCATTCGCATAAAACACAAAAATTATTCACTTTCAGTCCATTCATAAACTATCAAAATTTCAAATCATTGACACAAAACATAATAGAAAAGCTGCCCATTCTGACATCATTATCTAAATTACCAACACACAACAATTCCATCCATGTAAAACAAACTACACAGGCTCTTTCCCACAAACCTCAACTATTCATTACTCCAATCAAACTCCACAATACTGTGGCCAATCACAAACTACAACATCTAATCAGTAGCCAAATTACTATTCGAATCACATAAAACATACAAAAAAAACTATTCATTAGTCTAATCATTACCCACTTTATACCCAAGTCCATGATTCATCCCAATTTATTCATAACCCAACAATTTTCACAAAATTGTATTAAAAATCATACTAACAACAAAGCACTACCCACCATGGCATGGTCACTCTCCCATGCCTCAAACTATTCATTAATCCAATCAAATTCCACAATGTGTTGCTTGTCAACTATCAAAATTTCAAGTCTTTGATACCCCAAAGACATTATATTAAATTTGATCAAAAGACTCACATAGCAATCAAATTCCCATCTTTTTTTTTTTTTCTTTTCATATGGGCACATATCGCTTCAACGCCTGCTTCGCTGTCACGGCAGCTCCAACCAAAGCTCCCCCGACGGCACCCGCCACCGCAGCCGACCGCACTCCACGCGCCGCCCTGTACACGGCGCCGGTACCGAGCCCCGCCGCCACGCTGTTCCACACATCGTCCACGTCCCTCAGGGCCATGGCCCCGCCCTCCATGCCGGCGTAGATGAGCCCGATGATCCCCAGCCGGTTCCCCCACGCCCGGCCCGCGTGACCGGAAGAGTTGAGCACCCGATTGGCCCGGAGCTTCGGGGTGTCGCCGGGCTCGAACGACTTGACTCCGGAGACGAGGCCGGAAGCTCCGCCGCCTAGAGCTCCGAGGAGGTAGCCGCAGCCGGTTAAGAAGGTGAGGTTGTCGCTGATATTACGGCGGCTCCGGCGAGCTTCTTCGTCGAAGAGGAATTGAGGGGCGGTGGGGAGTTGGTAGACGTTGCGAACTGGGATCGGGACTTGGATCCCTTGGTACGGGTCGTAGTATCGGGTCTGGGTGTTATTCGGGTCGGGTTTTCGTTCGCTATCCATTTCGTGGATTTGTGGGTTTTGTTCTGGTTTTTAGAGGTAGGGTTTGGAAATCTCTCAAACACGGAGAGAGAAAGAGAGAGAGAGAGAGAGAGAGAGAGAAGGAGTGAGAGATTTCACTTTGCAGTAGGCTTTTTTTTTTAACTTTTAAATCTCTTTCAATTTATATTTTATTTTCTTTTAAAAAAACCTCTGTTTATTGTTTTAGACTTTTATACCGTGTTTAATTATATTTTTATATTATTGAGATGAGAAAAAGAAAATATAGGATGTAAAAAAATTCACATAAAAATTATTTTAAAATTCCGACTAAAAAAACATGCAAAAAAAAAAAAAAAAAAAAGTAGAGAAGGAAAGAGTTTTTGTAAGACTTGGCTTGGGGAAGGGGATTCCTCATTTTATGCGTAGCTGGAAAGTGTAGAAATGTATGCTTGGACTACATACGTGGCCCCTTTTATATTTTTTTTTCTTTTACTTTTTTTTTTTTTTTTTTTTTCCACTCTTTCTCAATAGACTTTGTGAAAATTCACAAATCACTGACAGCACAAAGCTTATGCCAGAATGTTCCTTTAATTTTTTTTTTTTTTTTTGGAAGATAATTTTGTTAGAAGTATACTTCAATTTTTTTGAGAAACAAGTATACTTCAATTAAATCATATATTTCAATATTCAATATTTTTTTTAAAAAAAAACTGTTATTCTCATCTATTTTATTTATATCTATATATAATTTGACTTTTTTTTTATGATCACTTTTCATTATTTTATTCACCAAAACTCTCATTTTCTATACTACTAATAACATGATTTCTTATTTAGATTTTATCATTTTGCGTACTAAAATATCCTCATATAAATTCTTAAACTCTCTAAAATAGCCCTATCTTTTAGTTAAATAATTTTAAATTTAAAAACACAAACGGGTTAAAAGAGTAATTTACTATTTTTTAAAAAGCTTCTAAGTTTTAGACTTTTTTGCTAAAGTCTATTTGAGTTTAGTTGTTTGGCTAGAGGATGTTCTTGAGGATATTGCTCAATTACTTTTGTTCGATGTTCATTAAGTAATTTTATTCTTCCCCAGGCCAATTTTGGTCTAGTTTCTCAAAAAAATAAAAAAAAGAGAGAAGGAATTACTACTTTTTATTTTAAATTCAAATTTTCACACATATATCAACTCTCACGTAGAGAAAGATTCTAAAAATTAGAACTCTATTACTATCTCACTTTTAAATATTATTCCACATCCTTTTAAAATTAAAAAAAAAAAAAAATCACGGTTATTTTATATATTTTGTTAGACAGATGTCTTCTCCTATTGAATTCAAATGCCTCTACATGAGAGTTAAAAAAATCACAAGAGTTTTAGTTACAAATATTTTATTTCATTCATATTAGCCACTAACTCACGTACAAATAACTAATTAGAAGAAAGAAAAAAAAAATCACATAAAGAAAGATTCTATAAATTATGACACTTTCTCTATCTCACTTTTAAATATTATGACACTAAACTCAAAATAAAAAATAAAAAGTGCCTCATCGCACTCGCAAAATGCATATGATGAGGCTATTATGGTTATAACTTAATTCATTGACACTTTCAAGTGTTTTTAAAAAGTTCAAATTCCCAATAAAGTTGTAATTATTGAATTATAAATATATAAATTATTCATATTATTTAGTTCAAATTATTTTTTCAAAAAAATTATTTTACTAAACGATTGAAAGATATATATATATATATATATATATTTAGAGAAGGTAAAAAGATAAATTGAGATTAAATAAAAAGATAATGGGTATAATAGTTAAACTAAAAAAATATCTTAAAGATATCTAGCTTCATTCCTTATGTTTTAAGTTATAACTTATAATATAACTACATACACTTTTAAAACTTTAATATTTTGAATAGTTAGTATTTATTTTGAGCAAAAAAAATATCATAGTGCTTGCATGAAACTAGTATAAATAAATGACTAGTTATAATTAGAACTCATTGCAATTATTTATGCAATACTAATCAACATAATATATGTCTAAAATGGGATTCAACATGTGTTCAAGCAGTATACCAACCTAAGTAACACCCCAATCCATACAATCTTAAAATTCTAAGGGTTCTAATATATATATATATATATATATATATTGTGGGGATCGTTCGATTAATGGGCCCATAGGGTTCAGAATTGTTGGGCCAGCGGCCTATTCGAGGCCGTATACCCGTCCGAGGACACCATGCTCCTCGGCAATACGCGTCCGATGACGATCGCGTCCGAGGACGATCAGGACGTGGTCTTACTGCGATCAGACCTCAGAATTAGGTCATTACAAAAGATAGAGTAGCCGACTAAAGATGAAAGAGATAAGGCAAACAAATATTTGAAACTACAGCTGCCTCCACATTAATGACCTCTCAACCAACTCTCTGGTCGTATTAATGTGGAGGTGATACCTGAACAGTAGGGAAGCAGCCTTACAGCTGCCCATAGGAAGTTCCAGGAGGTGCCAGATGGGACAGAAAGAAATCCTCCGGACACAACCTACACGTGTGCGGCGAGGATGGAGCGCAAAAGGGAGTATATAAACTAAAAGAAGAACATGAAAAAGGGGGATCGGGACAGAAAAAGAAAAGGGAAGAACAGACATAAACTAGAGAGAAGAAAGAGAGAGTTGCACTAGTCACTAAAGAAAAACATTGAAGATACCAACTTGAAACTTTGAACGTACTTAAGAGTAAATTTTTGGAGGAGATACGATAGTTAACCTAGTTCTTTACACCCACGCTCTACAAATCATATTGTCTGGGCCTTTTACGTGGGAACCCAATACTGTTTAGGTTCGTCACAAAATCGTGTCCTTACATATATATATATATTCAATAGTTGGAATTAGAGGATTTTGAACCTAAATGTCTCAAATCTCAATTGGAAAAGTTACAAGGTACCAACCAACTAAATTATAAGTTCTTAGATTTCCATCTATTAATTGATTTTTTTTTTTTTTTTTTTTTTTTTGAGAAACATCTATCAATTGATAATATAAAGCAAACAACACTGATTAATTTATGTGATAAGGTCATAATCATTTAAATAGAAAGAATAAAATATAATAAAAAGGTTTTTGTAACTATTATCCTTTTGGACTTTGATACAAGTGTCATTATAGTCATTTGACTTTGGATTTGAACAATTAAGTCCCTTCCATTTTAGGTTCGTAAAAATCAAACATTTTGCTAATATTTTCAATTCACATTAAAGCAGTAAGGCATAATCTAAAATCATCAATAAATGAAAATACCACTATTACTCTTTATTATAAAAGATTTTGGGGGGGGGGGGGGACCTTTTTTCAAACTTAATACAAGCAGATGGTTAATTAATGAATATTGACGTTTCATGATCATCCAAAGACATCTCTTCCAAGAAGGAGAGTAATTTTTAAGCCATTGAAACCTAAGTTCTTGTGTTAGTACCATAAAAGAGATGCCTTAATTATCATTATAAAAAATGTCTTAGGATCGAGTTAGGATGATGTGAAAGGTAGGGAAGCCCTACAAAACATGACAGCGCAAAGCATATGCCAGAATGTTCCTTTAATGTTTTTTTTTTTTTTTTTTTTTGGAAGATAATTTTGTTAGAAGTGTACTTCAATTTTTTTTTAAGAAACAAGTATACTTCAATTAAATCATATATTTCAATATTCAATATTAAAAAAAAAACGGTTATTCTCACCTATTTTATTTATATCTATATATAATTTGACTTTTTTTTTTTATGTTCACTTTTCATTATTTCATCCACCAAAAGTCTCATCTTCTATATTATTAATAACATGATTTCTTGTTTAGATTTTATCATTTTGCGTACTAAAATATCCTTACACAAATTTTTAAACTCTCTAAAATACCCCTATTTTTTAGTGAAATAATTTTAAATCTAAAAACACAAACAGGTTAAAAGAGTAATTTACTATTTTTTTAAAATTTCCTAAGTTTTAGACTTTTTTGCTAAAGTCAGTTTGAGTTTAGCTGTTTGGCTAGAGGATGTTCTTGAGGATATTGCGAAATTACTTTTGTTTGATGTTCATTAAGTAATTTTATTCTTCCCCAAGCCAATTTCGGTCTAGTTTCTCAAAAAAAGAAAAAAGAAAAGGAATTACTACTGTGGGGATTATTCGGTTGATAGGCCCATAGAATTCAGAATTGGTTGAGGATTGTTGGGCCAGTGGCCCATCCGAGGTCGTGCACCCGTCCGAGGACGCCATGCTCCTCGGCAGTATGCGTCCGAGGACGATCGCGTCCGAAGACGATCAGGACGTGGTCTTACCACGATCAGATCTCAGAAGTAGGTCATCTCAAGGGGTAGAGTAGCCGACTAAAGATGAAAGAGATAAGGCAAACAAATATCTGAAACTATAGCTGCCTCCGCATTAATGACCTCTCAACCAACTCTCTGGCCGCATTAATGTGGAGGTGATACCTGAGCAGTAGGGAAGCAGCCTTACAGCTGCCCATAGGAAGTTCCAGGAGGTGCCAGATGGGACAGAAAGAAATCCCCCGGACACCATCTACACGTGTTCGGTGAAGATGGATCGCGAAGGGGAGTATATAAACTAAAAGAGGAACATGAAGAAGGGGATCGAGAAAAAAAAAAAAGAAGAACACACAGAAAAACTGAAGAGAAAGAAGTAAGAAGGGGGAGAGAGAGAGTAACACTAGGGACTGAAGAAAAGACGTTGATTATACCAACAAAAAAAAAAAGAAAACATTGTGTGGGCTTGAGAGAAAATCTTGGAGGTAGATACCACAGTTAGCCTAGCTCTTTACACCCACGCTCTACAAATCATATTGTCTGGGCCTTTTACGTACGAACCCAATACTGTTTAGGTTCGTCCCAAAATCGCGTCCTTACAACTACTTTTTATTTTAAATTCAAATTTTCACACTTATATCAACTCTCAAATAGAGAAAGATCCTAAAAATTAGGACTCTATCACTATCTCACTTTTAAACATTATTCCACATTTTTCTTAAATAAAAAAAATACTCATGATTATTTTATATATTTTGTTAGGCAGATGACTTCTCCTATTGAATTCCAATGCCTCTACATGAGAGTTGAAAAAAAAAAAATCAAGAATTTTAGTTTCAAATAATTTATTTCATTCATATCAGCCACTAACTCATATACAAATAGCTAATTAGAAGAAAGACAAAAAAAAAAAAAAAAAAAAAAAAGATCCTAAAAATTATGACACTTTCTCTATCTCACTTTTAAATATTATGACACTAAACTCAAAATAAAAAATAAAAAGTGCCTCATCACACTCGCAAAGCGCATATGATGAGGCTATTATGGTTATAACTTAATTCATTGACACTTCTAGGTGTTTTTAAAAAGTTCAAATTCCCTATTAAATTGTAATTATTGAATTATAAATAAATAAATTATTCATACTCTTTAGTTTAAATTATTCTTTCAAAAAAAATTATTTTACTAACGGTGGATTTGTCAATATTCGTATCCAATTAAAAAATATTGAGTAGTGTAATATTGCTTAGAATTACACCAGGTGTAACTTGAACCCAACTCTATATGTATTATTCAATAGTTGGGGTAAGAGGATTTTGAACCTAAATGTCTCAATTGGAAACATTATGAGGTACCAACCAACTAAATTATAAGGTTCTTAGATTTCCATCTATTAATTGATTTTTTTTTTTTTTTTTTTGAGAAACATCTTTCGATTGATAATATAAAGCAAACAACACTGATCAATTTATGTGATAGAGTCATAATTATTTAAAAAGGTTTTTGTAACTATTATCCTTTTGGACTTTGATACAAGTGTCATTATAGTCATTTGACTTTGGATTTGAACAATTAAGTCCCTTCCATTTTAGGTTCGTAAAAATCAAACATTTTGCTAATATTTTCAAATTCACATTAAAGCAATTACCCCCGGAGAGGGGGTGGGGGGGGGGGGAACCTTTTTTCAAACTTAATACACGCAGATGGTTAATTAATGAATATTGACATTTGATGATCATCCAAAGACATCTCTTCCAAGAAGGAGAGTAATTTTTAAGCCATTGAAACCTAAGTTCTTATGTTAGTACCATAAAAGAGATGCCTTAATTATCATTATAAAAAATGTCTTCGGATCGAGTTAGGATGATGTGAAAGGTAGGGAAGCCCTACATGGATGATATATTTCTCCATAGGCCATAATACAAAAATTAATATGTAGTTGAATAATCTTAGATCTTTCTTAGGCAATAATATCATTTTAATTTTGTATCATTAATTTATGGCCCTCTTCCTTTTGAAAGATTATGACTTTCATCCTATTGGAGATTTGGAGTGGCATTATATCAATGGTCTCCTTCCCATCATTGCACATAGGACTTTCATCCAATGACAATTATTTCCAATAACATTAAGTCTAGAATTACTGCATGACTTAAATCTCACACATGCTTTTACTTGTTAAAATTGAAGAGAGATATTTGTCAATCCTGTTGAAATTTTATTATTTTTGTTGTGGATCAGTATCCGCGCGCTTAAAACTCAAAATCTTAAGGTTTAATTGGTTTGCTTGGTCGAAGTGAAACTCATTTAATGAAGTGCACCTCAGGCACGTTAATTCAATACTTTTTTTTTTTTTTGAGAAATTTAATTTAATACTTTTTGAATAAACACAAAGCACACCTAGGCATGTTTTATTTTTTCTAAAAAAAAATTTATGAATCATTAAAATAACTACTTTATATATTAAAAGAAATGACATGTATATATATATACACACACATTGATTATATGATTTATAATATATACAAACATTGTTCTTAATGTGCTATGTTGCACAAATAATTATTTGTCAAACATATCAAAATACAGGACCAAGAATAATTTACTACTATTGTGTATTTTAGAGTCTTTGCCTATTGGATATATTTTGATTAAATTATATACTGCAATTAATCATAGCTATAATTAATTATGAATTTTTATAAAGCACAAAAAAATTATATAAAATATTCTATTTAAATTTTGTATCATTAGATTATTATCATATTTTTCCATTAATTTTTTTTTCAAATTTACTAGAAAAATATTAAAACATTAAAATAGTTTATGTAAATTTTGAACTTATAAACTTTGTGCAATTTCACTATCCATTTTAACTAATAGACAAAATATATTACTATTTTGAGTTTATTTAAAAAAAATTATTATGAGGCCGTTTGG
The DNA here is from genome assembly GCF_001633185.2 of Quercus lobata. NCBI lineage: Eukaryota > Viridiplantae > Streptophyta > Magnoliopsida > Fagales > Fagaceae > Quercus > Quercus lobata. The sequence continues at coordinate 9,481,839 of NC_044908.1, read as the reverse complement.
ATTGTGTGTTTTGCGCGTTTCAGTTTCAGCGTTTTGGGTTTTTATTTTTTTTAGCACATAAATAGTAAAATCACATGAAGTTACTGTGCAGAGATAAAAATTACTGTTCACGCACTATAGCAGTACTATTCACACATTAAAAAATATTTAAAATAGGTCCCACGGTACTATTCATATATTTAAAAATTATTTTACTACAGTGTTTTCAGTTTTTAGTTTTTAGTTTTCAGTTTTCATTCTACTAGAACTTATTATATATTATATCTTAAAAATATGCACTTTACATTAATTAGGTGCATGTTTGTGCTCGGCACTTAGGCTCTAAGATGGTTATGCACTAGTACTAGTTGTTTTGTAAGTGTGTGTATAATATATATTCCATGGTGAAAATTTGTCATATGTAATAGACTGAATGTGTGAGAGAGTTTGAGACTGAAAGGATCAAAAATAGTTCAGCAAAAAAGAAAGAATCAAAATAGTGAAACCATGTTCGTTATAGCCTTATAGGTTTAATTGATTCATTCCTTTCATGTGTTTTGAAAATTAGTTGGAGAGCTACTTAGTACTTACACAAATGGCCAACAACTTTCAACATGTTATTCAACAACAACAACAAAAAATAAGCAGTCTTCAACATGCTTCTTGTGTGTGTCTGTACGTGTGTGCAAAGACTGCATGACTATGACTCATATATAGCATTGATCATTTTAACTCTATAAAATGTGACTCTCACAACAGTCCCATCCCCACAAACCCATAAAACAGCCCCAACCTTTTCATTTTAGATAAAATCGTTATTTGCTCTGTCTAAAAATTTTCACTTTAAACTTCAAAGCTTCCTTCCTTCTAGTGGGAGAACTTTAAAGTTGTCTTCGCTTATTCCTCTATCAAGTGAGGTTTATTGTTGCCCAAAATGGTTTATTAGTCCAAATTAAAGCTATCAAAATCAAAGAAAATTTTGAAAAGTATTATATTATCCTGCTTTTACAATCTTTCCCAAATACTAAATTGAGTGGATCAAAGCCCATGCAGTGGAAAGTGTGCCTTAAACATTTTCTAATGCATGGTTTTGAGCCATTTAATCTTGTATTTGGCATGGATTGGATGGGCAGGACGGTATAGTAACTTTTATTTATTATTCTTTGGTTTGATAACTTTAATTTTGGACTATTAAACTATTTCATTTCTTATAAATATCCCTTTAATTGACCTTCAAATTTTGATTCTAAGATTTGATTGTTATGGTAAGATATCATGAGTGCAATTTAAAGGACACTATTTTGATGTGAGAATTATGAGATGTGTACTGTTTGTTGATTTAGATGGTTAATGAACTTTATTATTTTTTTTCATATATTGTTTTTGTGATAAATTGGCTAACATCATTTGGTATTTTGTCCCCGGAAATTGTTACTTTGGTTTGTGATTGTAGGACCTTATTTGCCTAAGAATGGTCCGTCATTCCTCGTTACATGTATCGGGAGGCTAATTAATTGTGTTGCAATCTTGCAGATGAACTCGTAAAGGAAGGAAGAGAGCAACCTGCAACATAGAAGAATATGATACATGCCCACCTTTTGTGTATAATAACTATGTATGGGATCTTATGCAATAGGTGACCCCTAGGAATACCCCATAACTGCTAATGTTGTATAGTTGCTCTTTAGTCTTTATAATAGAAATAAATAATCCCATCTTTCTACCCAAAATATATATATATATATATATATTTTGTTGTTTTTGTTATTTTGTATTTCCTACTTTTGATATGATAGATCTATTATCTCTACTAGAAGTTGTGTTTCCTACTATTTTATAAAGCATCAAGCCATCAACTACTCACATAAAAAGCTCAGAACGGTGCTATTTTCACTTTCTTTTCCCTCTGGAAAATAGGGAAAGTAAAAGACTTTTCTCCAATTTGAGAGGAAATTTTTCTTTGTGCTTGCTATAAAGTGGAGAATTAATGTTTCTCAGAAAAAAAAGTGGAGAATTAATGTGAGCTTGGCCAGCATAAGTAGTCATTTTTATGATTTTGTTTGCATGAAACTAGTATTAATAAATGACCGGTTATAATTAGAACTCTTTATAATTACTTACGCAATTTCAATCAACATAATATATGTCTAAAATGGAACTTAATATGTGCTCAAGCAATACCACAATGTAAAGCAACATATAAATCCATTCGATCATAGAATTCTAGGAGTTCTAATTTGCTCTAAAAATATTTTTATGGTAAACAATGTCATCCATCAATTGATAATTCAATGAAAATTACACTAATTAATTAATTTATGTGATAGAGTCATTATCATTTCAATAGATAGAATACATTGTCTCAAATAAAAATAAAAAAAATAAAAGGTTTTTGCAAATATTATCCTTTAGACTTTGATGAGAGTGTCATTATAGTCAATCGCCTGCATGACTATGGCTCGCAGCCACGATCATTTTAACTCTATAAAACTGTCCCATCCCTAGACACCCATAAAACAACTCCAACCTTTTCTTTCTAGTCGACAATTTTTCATATGCACTGGCCACTGGGCTTATATAGTATCTCTTTCATAAACTGTGACTCTGTGAGTCTCATAACCACATGTTAATGAGAGAAATATTGTATAATCTTGGTGCAGGAGATCCAGTCCCCTTTTAGTGGGAGAACTTTAAAAACCTGTTGTCTTGACTTCCTCTATCAAGTGAAGTTTAGGCTGCCCAAAATAGTTTATTTGTCCAAATTAAAGGTATTAAAATCAAAGAAAATATTGAAATGTATTGTATTATCCTGCTTTTACAACCTTTCCCAAATACTAAATTGAGTGGCTCAAAGCCCATGCATTGAAAAGTGTGCCTTTTAGCCCCAAGAGGGGTGGCTTGATGGTTGGAATTTGTGAATCAGATTTGTGGTCCCTAGTTCGAGCCCGGGCGAGTACTTGGGGAGGAATTTGGGTATCCCTGCTAAAAACCCCTGATTACCAGCTCTCTCGAGGTGCTAGGGTGAGCCGTTTAATAAAAAAAAGTGTGCTTTTTGCATTTTCTAATGCATGGTTTTGAGCCATTTAATCTTGTATTTGGCATGGATTGAATGGGCAGGACAGTATAGTACCTTTTATTTATTTTTCTTTAGTTTGATAACTTTAGTTTTGGACTATTAAACTATTCCATTTCATTTAAACATCCCTTCTATTGACCTTCAAATTTTGAGACTGAGATTTGATTGTTATTGTAAAATATCATGCGTGCAATTTAAAGGACACTTATCAATTTTTGATGTAAGAATTATGAGATGTATACTGTTTGTTGATTTAGATGGCTATATGAACTTCATTATTTTTTCAAATGCTGTTTTTGTGATAAATTAGCTAACATCATTTGATTCACACAAAAAATAAGTTAAAATTAAGATTCTTTGTAATTACTTATACAACCCTTGAATATAATATATGTTTGATATGGGACTCAATATGTGCTAATGCAATAACATTACAATACACAACCTATAAATGTGGACTATCTTGGATATCATATAGGGGAATTCTAATATTGTTCTTAGTTATAATTTTTTTGGTTGTTGAGCAATGTATTCCTCCAAATCATTTTGGACGAAAGTTGCTCCAACACACAATATCGTAACTCAAAAGAGTATCCACTTTTAGTCATGTGACTGACTTAATAGTCATATGTTATATTTGGTTTGATATCTTTAATTCTGGACCATTAAAAAATTAAGCAAAAGGGTATCAATTTTTGATGTGGAGGCATTTTTTTTAGCATTGGCATTAGTTAGAGAGATTGAGAGCACCAGCTTGCGTGTTAGAAATCAGTACTACTAATCTTGATCCAAAACTCTTAACACACAAGCCAGTGCTTTCGATCTCTCTAACACACTCAGTTTCAAAGCCTTTTCTTGATTTTGTAAGGATCTTTGCATTAATCATACAACAATGGGTTAAGTCTGTGGAAATTTTGGTGTTGATGATCCTGCTGTGGATTGTACAACAATGAAATGAAGAGTGGTGTGTGATGTATAACCCTTTTGATCAAGAAAACTCACCCTAAGAATTACAACCCAACTAGGATTTTTGAATATTTACTGCTTATCAAAACAAAATTGTGTTGAGCATGAGGGTGACAGTGAAAACTGAAAACCCCACGTAAAGAAAAAGTAAAAAAGTTGAAGAATTAATATGATATAATTGTACTTAAACCAATAGATTTAATTTTTTGGAGTACTAGCATCAAGGCATTCTAAAAAAAATACTACTTTTTGATAATTTAAAAAGTTACTTTATTTATTTTAACACTTCATTTTACAAAACACTTTATATCACATCTTCTATACTTTTACCACTTTATTTAAATATTTATTTTTATTCTTTGTTTCTTCTTTTTTTAATTCTTTTTTGTTCTTTCTTTTTCGTTTCCAAGTCCTAATGCCTATAATATGAGAGAGAGAGAGAGAGGGCAATGTGATAATGTCAACTTGACAAAAAAGAGAGAAAGGTGTGAATAAAAAATGCTAAAATATAGCACATTTGGCCATACATTGCTATTGAGGAAATGAAATTTAGCATTTGGCACACTTGATGCCAATGCTCTTATTAGTGGTGTCATGTTTTCAATTATTGGTTATTTCCGGTAACAATGGTCTCATTCTTAGCATAATAGCATTGCAAGCTGAACTCAGTAGGAAAAATAGAAGGTTCATTTGAGATGATAGCATGATCTAAATCTATTTCAAATAATTTAAATATAAATATATTGATATTCCCTCACATGTAATATAATTACTCCCTGATTCAGCATCAATCAGACAATCACTCTGACAAAGAGAGAAACAATTTTGAACTTTCTTTTTGCTAATTTTCTTTTTTGTCATTTGTGAACATTAAACTATATGTAATGAACTAAATGCATGAGACTTAAGAATCAAGATACTTAAAATCTCCCTCTTTTGGTACTGATTCATTCACTTCATATGTGTTTTATGATGTGCATCTACAAACATATATGAACATAGAAAAGAGAAGAAGAACAAGAACAAGAAAAAACCATCACATTTACAAATTAAGTTACAAGAACAAGACAAGAATGCACCAAAGGAGGGAAAAATAATCATTTAGGAATATGTTTACAAAACAATAGCTCTTTCACAAAATGTAGTTTATGAAGGTATCCACATCAAACAAATAGAATCAAACGCCGCAAGAACCTTAAGTTCTTTATGAAAATGACTTGGCTCTCTTTAGTTGAGAATTGGTTGTAGAACAACTTACAAATGACAAACAGCCTTCAACATGCTTCTTGTTTGGTTTTCCAACTTGTTTCCTGCTAAGTGGAAAGAAACTGGCTCTTCCAAAGCTAGGTCTCATGTTCCATGTTTTGCTTAGTGGCGAAAAGGTGGCTTTTCCAAAACTATTCTTTAAGCTCCACGTTCTGGTCAAAGACTTCCAAGCCCTGCCACCTTCTTCTCATATTGATCTATGTTGGATGTTAGTTTCAATGCTAGGATCGCTATATTCATCCTGATTTGCATAATCAAAAGAGAGTTCTAAAGTTATTTCATGAAAATTTTACATAATTCTGGTAGTTGTAACATAGAAATCAAGATTAAAGTGTATCAAAAACACCATCGAAAGAATAATTTTAGATAAATGTTAACATCAACCGTCTGAGAGAGAGAGAGAGAGAGAGAGAGAGAGAACCTTCAAAAGCACAAAAAATATCTGTTATGTCTATGGACATAGATTGATTTCCTTGTTAGAAACCAAAACAACTGTAAGACCATCTCTAGCACAAAATTCTCAGAAATGATTTTATCATGCCTTTCCACAAATCTTAAATTAGAGTGTAAAAAATACAATGGAAGAAAGGAGGTGAAAATGTGGGATCTTGTAGCCATTGCTTGCATGGGGGTGGGATGACAGTTGTAAGGTTTTGTACTTTTAATATTTTACTTCAATTTATTGAATGATCAAATGGTATGATGCGGCAGGCTATTGTGAGAGAAGTTGACTGTAAATTAGAAGAATATGCAAATGCAAATTATAGTAAAATGATTCCAAATGTAACTAACCTCACTCACAGTTGGTACAACTTCTGGGACTGAATAATGAGAGCTTGGTCCATAGAAAATGGTATCTCTGTTACTGGACAGATGAACCAAACCAATATCTCTTAAGCGGTTTAGCTCTGGCAAAATAACTTTACCAAGGTCCGGCCTATCTCTCTTCCTCAGCTCACAGCACTTTAGAGCAAGTTTAGCAAGTGATAGAGCCTCTTGGACAGGCCAATCTTCCACTGTGGGATCAAGTATCTCTGCAAATCTTCCTTTCTCAATGGCGTCCTCAACATGATGGGATAACCCCATTGGAGGTTTAGCTGTAATAATTTGTAACAGCATTACACCAAGTGAATATATATCTGATTTTACACCCAATAGTCCTGTTTGTTGATATTCAGGATCAATGTAACAAAATGTACCAGCTGCTGCAGTCATGTGATATTGAGTTACACTATCAGCAACAGATGGTGGAACTAACCGGGCTAAACCTACATCACTTATCTTGCTCAGGTAATTTTGGGTTAAGAGAATATTTGCTGGCTTGAGGTCACGATGCACCAGGGGCTCCGGCTTTGTTTGGTGAAGAAAAAGAAGGGCAGTGGAAATTTCAGCAGCTATTTTGAAACGAATTTGCCATGGTATTGGGGGAGTGTTGCCTTTCCTGAAGATCCGGTCTTCTAAGCTGCCATTGTCCATGTACTCATACACAAGGCAACCATACTCTGGGCAGGCACCTAGAAGGAGAACCATGTTTGGATGTCTGATGCAACTTAGAACTTCAACCTGCATGGACAAGATAGTTATGACTACAGAAAAAAGGTCACATGAGTTTGGTACTTGAGAAACAATTTCCATGTCACAATCTTCACATACCTCCCTTAGCAACAAATGTTATTATCATGCCATTTTTCATGTCTTATCTCTTCTTTGATCGGTATTTTGGCAGAGAATGTGATATTACAGCATGTGAAGGGGGCTTCTTATTTTAGAGGCAACTTCAAATTTGGTTTAGTATTTAGTAATAATCCTGCTATTTTGACATGGTTTGTATAATCCAACAAAAAGAAAAGCACTGTTGTTCCACATTTTCAAGTATGGGGGAATTTACCAGGTTTTGATTGGAAGCATGAACAAAGCAATTGAAATCCAGGTCAACATGGATACATTCTCAGTAATTATTTCCTTTATATATTTATTTATTTTTTGTGGTAATTCTCACTTATCCCATGTTATAACAGTTCTTTTGCACTAACATTAGGCATCACTCATGGCCTGTTTGGATGGAGGGGAGTGGAGGGGAGTAGAGTAGAGTTGGCTAAAAATAAGCTAATTTTGTGTTAAATCTACTCTACTCTACTCTACTCTACTCCACTCTACTCCCTCAATCCAAACGGACCCTCAGTGATTCTTTTACCATTGTGATAACTATAGATAGAGAAGGATTAAATTGTTATTAGAAAAGATAGCAGTGCTGTGTTACTGTCAACATGGCAACTGCTAAGAACTGTAAAAACAACACCGTTTTATCACTTGCAGTCATGCCATTTGAGTCTAAGCATTCGTGAACAACTCTTCAGATATTTTGAATACAAAACATGTCTATACCAGGCATTCATAATTTTGAAAAGTTTGAGAGGTTCACTTGTGATGTGTTTGTTTAGACAAGTAACATGTTATATCCATGTTGTTCCATAAAGATTTGCACTGAAGATATTCAAGTCCATCCCAAGCTCCAATTTCATGACAGAAAAGTATATTCAACAGAAATATAAACCTGTACAAATTAGAAAACTAAACTCCACAAAGATTACTTCACTAAACTGAATTTCTGCCAAAAAAAAAGAAATATATAACTACCTCTTGTTGGAATTGCTTCTGCCCCTGTGGCATGTCTGGCCTCAAGACCTTAATGGCAACAACAGTGTGATCAAGCACACCTTTAAAAACAGGTCCATATCCACCTTCACCAATCTTCAGTGAATTTCTGAAATCATCAGTTGCAGCTTCAATTTCTTCGATGGTATATATTCTATATTTAAAAATGCCATGTGCCAGTGCATCCATTGCTTTCATCCTCTCTTCTGACTCCTGCCTGGCCCTCAGTTCTGCATTCATTCTCCTCTGTACCTCCATATCTGCTAACCTTTGTGCCATTTCGGCAGCTTCTGTGGCGGCTTTTGACTTTTGCTTCTCCACTTCTGCCAAAGCCAATGCAGCCTCTTCAGCAAGCTTGGCTTGCTCTAATTTACGTTCTTCTGCTGACTTTAATTGCTGAAGTTCTCTTGCCTGGACACAGAAATATGGTTTTTCAGGTTTGCATTACAATGGACTACTAATACGATCATCATATGATCAAAACCAGCTGATCTAGATGAAGTTACATATGATCTTACCCTTTTCTGGGCTACAATGGCTTCTCTGCAAGCTGTGTTATACATTTCCATGGTTTGCATCAGTTCATGCTTTAATCTCTTCATCTCGACTTCCAGACCTTTCTGTAAGGAAACTCAGAAAGGAGAACATGTATTTCAATTATCAATTGTGTAATTACCAAATGAAAGACTTTTAGCATACCTCTATGCCAAAGGCACACATAAACATGATTTAATGTTTGAACTGTAGTCTTTATGCATGCAAATTGCAACCAAGTCATCAGTCTTGGCAATTCATGAAAACCTTGCTTTAACACTAGAATATTAATTTATGTGATAATATCCTGCATTTCCACATCCTGAAGCAACAAACAAGTGGAAGATTGATTTTTGAAGACTTTTAGATTCAGAATATAACAATTTGAAAAACTAGTTCTCATCTAGTTTCAGAACCAGACATGCACAACCCTTTTAATCATAGAAACAAAATGGGTATGGAGATTCCTATTGCCTGGAGTCCCATGATTCACGTTTCTGACAGCATGGCCGTAGACACGGGAAAGTACTGTTAACCACTTGAAGAATTCAAATAAAGTGAATTATTGTGTTATTTAGTAACACCCAGAAGAACCTATTTGGTTTTTTAACATCTGCTTACAGCAAGATATTCTCAATTGATTGTCTAACTTCTGAATTTAATTTCTTTTGGTTGTGATGTGATTTCCATATTATCCCAGTGATTACTGTGTACAGGTGCAATACAAACCAAATTGATGACTGATGAGTATCAATGTATGATGATCAAAATTACTTACCAATTTTATTATTTACTCCTATCCTAAACATTTATACCACTACTGTTCAATTATGAATCCACTCTCTTTGACACGATTATATTTAGAAGATATTCTGATTCAATGGACAAATGAAATGACCATCCAATGACCTTTCTTTTCCTGGTCTATGATCCTACAATTGCACTGTTCAATTAGTCATGATCTTGGTAAATGATGAATACTCACTGGGGTTTGTGAGGATCCTGAGCTCCCAGGACTATCTGAGCTAACAAAGGAATCAAAAGCTTCAACAGATGTGTTGTTTGTTTGGCAGCTTAATGACCACGAAACGTCACTATTTCTCTGAGATGAAGTCGCTGATACAAAACTGTCCATTGATAGTGTTGGATCAGACCTGCTGCTAGACCTGTAGTGGCTGTTTGGTGTCATCATCAAGGAATCGCTGCTTCTATCGAAAGATGCTCTGTCAGAGCCTACACTTCTCCGACTCCCATGACTTAAAGAAGTTCTGCACTAGCAATCAAAAGTCAAAAACCAGGCTACATATAACTTATAACTGCAGGAGATTGCTACGATTATCAGGTGATTAATGGATCACCATGTTCTTTTGTGTTTTTTATTTTTTTATAAATAAATTTATAAGCATGTTCTTTTGTTAAGATCACTAATATGTGGGAACAATGAACTCAGATTTTTTTAACAGACAGGCCCTGGTCTTATAACATTTCTTGCCCCCCAAGAAAAGTGAAAGAAATAAAGAAGACCATATTTTTAACAAGCTTTTCCTCCCTTAAGTGTATTCAAATTTCTTCTTTTACTTTTTTTGGTTAATAATGTCAAGCCACAAACACTATTTCATCTGATTCCACGCCTTTTTTCTCTGCTTCCATCATCAGTTCTAGCCACTATTTCTAATATATATACAAAGATATTTAACCATCATCCCTCTTAAGTCTATATAATTACAATGTAGATGAACCATCATATCTTCCAATCTGGAAACCCAGATCAACATCTCCAATAAATGAGGGTTATAATTTCATGTCGGTATATTGATTATTCTTAGCAATGATCTAATGGAATGCATAAGAAAGGCCTGGGATTTTTTGACAATTAAATGTACACTTCATTACACAAAAATAATGTACCTGTTTTTGTCTTCAAGGTCTTGGGTATTAGGAGGAACATTAGGTACATGAAGTCCCCTTTGTGAATGTTGCCCGGAATTAGCTGCATTAAAATTAGCTGTACCAGTAGGTGTTTGAGGTTGACCTGCTTGACGGGCAGTCTGAACTTTTCCTTTTGATATGACATATACTGCACAGAATCCTGGTGCAGATTTAAGTAAGGTAGATGGCACATCTGCATTTCTAAATTTCCTGCATAGAGATAATTGCCAAGAAATTTTGTTTAGAGGGGAAAAAATCTTTAACTTGATTACTGAGGCGTCCTCCACCTCCTTACTAAGAGCACTACTTACCACAGGGAACCAAAACTCTGGACTTTGCCATTTCTATTTTCTAGTTTTCTTCTAAAATTACAGATGCTGTTGTGTGTGTGTGTGTGTGTGTGTGTTTGTGTGTATGCACTAGTAGTATAATGTTAATAGATGAATATATTAGTCATATGTACTTATTAGGTGAAGCAAGGGACACTGGCTCTCTCAGTTCCGTAAACATCTAAGTAACATTGAAATTTAGTTACCATTCAATGTGTTTGTGTGCGTGAGAGAGAGAGAGAGAGAGAGAGACCTTGTAAGAGCATTCCGGTTGGAAGCACCAACAACAATATTGCTGATGGAGTTGTTAGAAATATAATCAATAAGTGCGCTTGAAACCTCGATATCATGAAGGATCACCTCTTTTGCTTCAATCTGAAAAACTCAATTCCCCATGAAAATATATTACACCCACTTGGCAATGAGAAAAATTTGAAAATATGTTCTATCTATGTCTATCTATGAGGCGAATTGAAGCCAGCAAAGAGGGCTTCAAAATGGTTTGACATTTTACCTTAAGAGAAAAATCAATATTTTCAATTCAGGAGAATTGAAACCCAAGTCGTTCATGATGTCAAATACATATTTGGTGCTGAAATTCTGTGGTAGGTACAACAGTGCAAGTAGTGACAGATTACGAGCAAATTGTATAAGGATCAAAATGAGAGTTTATTACAGATAGAGGTAGCACTATCTCTTCTGTCTGATTTTGGGATGAAATCATCATGTATTTTGTGAGAAAATTCTCTAGAGTTCATGTTGCTGCCTTGCCAAATAAACCAATATGCAAAAAATAAATAGAAAGGCCCTGCCTATGAGAGCTTTGTTCTCCATTTATTCATACTGAGTCATGTATCAAATATAAAGACTTGCCTTTGAGGTCAAAAGATCTTGGTGTATTACAATCAAATGGTTATTTACTCACCCCTTTTCTAGCACAGAATCCACGGTAGGGAAGGAACAACTGTTGCAACTCAGCTTCAGTTGGCGGCCGACCTTCCTTAGGGATCTCTTCAAAATCAACTACAAAAACCAAACCACATATCAAACACATTGAGAATGAAGCTAATGCTGTATGGCCATGATATTTGCTAATGATGATGCTCTTGATTGTGTCAATGCATATAGGATGCAAAATGACGACATGCATTTTGATAGAATAGTCATTACTTATTAGTGCATACATCTTTAAAGGTGTGTCAACAACTCCAATTGGGAATGAAGCCATGATATGACATTTAAGATTTTGGTTTGTCATGGGAATCAAATCCTTATTCCAAAAACTTATGCTGATAAGAAAAGGTGAATATTAATCATTTAGCATTATTCAAACATGTTGTGCGACGTAAATACAAATACAAATACAAATACAATAGAGCCATGCACATATATGCTACGTACAGCGGTGGAACCAGAAATGCTTTTGAGGATCAACCTCCATGTAACATGATTTTAGATATGTTGTTTACTCCTATATATTAATGCCAAAAAACCATTATGTCATACCAATGAAAATGATGAAGAAAGAGAGAGATACCTACGAGGAAGGAAGCTCTGATTCCGAACGTGAATGAGAATGCAATGGGAACTTTTGCTCAAAACGTTATCAACTGCCCATTTCACAGCATATTGGCTATTCTTGTCTCTATCAATGGCAATCACTGTGGTGCTAGTGCTACCATCCAATGATGACGATGTTCGAGATAGAGCCATTGATGGCATAGACACCAAAAGAACCACCAAGCCAACTGGCCGGGGCTGACACAACAAGAATTAAGAAAATAAGGAACGAGAGAAGAAGACCAGGGTCTTTCCAAGCATTTCTTGTGGTTGTGACTCTTTTTACTAAGTTTGGTTGAAAATGGTTGTTTCTTTTATAGGAAAGTAAAACAATCAACCTTAACTAACTCAAAATATATCTCCTCTTTCTTGAACTTTCTGGACTAATTAATATGTTGAGGAATAAAAATTCCAATTTTTACTCTTTTAGTGATCTATTTTATGCTCCATCAATTCCAGTACGGCATGTGTCTTTTTTTTTTTTTTTTTAATTATAAATTTGGATAGCTTATCCAACAAAAAAGAAAAAAAAAAATTGCATGGAAAGTTATTGATAGGACATTCAAAATGAGACACAAGATTTTTATTTAAAAAAGCAAGTTGGTTTTTCAATGCTATTATATACCTTTTTTTTTTTTTTTTTGGCTCTAAGCATGCTTATAGGTATGGAGAATATCAAGTACACTAATAAAATTAAGTAATAATTTTTGGATAGTCAAATTCACAAATGATAATTGAGGAAGAGGGGATTTGAACTCGGCTACTCGAACCCTTTTCCCCCCTAAAGCCCCTCCCCCCAAATATTTTGTGCATTAAAAGGTATCAATTTAGTTACAAGGTCATCTCTTAACACAGACACACACACACACATATATATATCCTCAAAATATAGGAAAGGAAAACAATCAACCTTAACTAACTCAAAATATATCTCATTTCTCTTGAATTTTCTTGACTAATTAATAAGTTGAGGAATAAAAATTCTAAGTTTCACTCTTTTATTGATCTAATTTATGCTCCATCAATTCCAGTATGGCACGTATCTAATTTTTTTTTAATTTTTATATTTTGAATTTCGGATAGCTTATCCAACAAAAAAAGGGGAAAAAAAGTGAAAAGTTATGATTGATGGAACACTCAAAATGAGACACAAGATTTTTATTTAAAAAAGCAAGTTAGTTTTTCATTGCTATTATATACCTTTTTTTTGGCTCTAAGCATGCTTATAGGTCTAAAGAATATCAAGAATACTAATAAAATTAAGTAATAATTTTTGGGTAGTCAAATTCACAAATGATAATTGATAATTGGGGAAAAGGGGATTTGAACCCAGCTACTCAAACCCTTTTCCTCCCTAAACCCCCCCCCCCCCAAACATTTTTTCCATTGAGAGGTGTCAATTCAGTTCCAAGGCCGACCCTTGACATATATATACATATATGTATACTAGCCTCATCACATGCGCTTTCGCGCATGCGATGAGTTTCTTTTTTTAGTATCATAATTTTTCATTCATTCCAATTTGAGGTTTACATGTTTTCTTATTAATATTATGTATTTAGAACTACTAATTCAACTAGAGTGTAGCCAAAGAAAAACCTATATTTTTATTTTGAGAATCTAATTTATAAGCGGATAAAGTAATTTGAAAATCAATAGGAGAGTAATCCTATTTTTCTTGACTAATTAATAAGTTGAGGAATAAAAATTCTAAGTTTCACTCTTTTATTGATCTAATTTATGCTCCATCAGTTCCAGTATGGCACGTATCTAATTTTTTTTTTAATTTTTATATTTTGAATTTCGGATAGCTTATCCAACCAAAAAAGGGGAAAAAAAGTGAAAAGTTATGATTGATGGAACACTCAAAATGAGACACAAGATTTTTATTTAAAAAAGCAAGTTAGTTTTTCAATGCTATTATATAACTTTTTTTTTGGCTCTAAGCATGCTTATAGGTCTAAAGAATATCAAGAATACTAATTGTGGGTCCGGGAAATTTACAATCCGGCCCAAACTCTGTCTGGGCCCAGGGCCTGTGCCGAGAATGTCTTGTGCCGAGGACGAATGATCGATGGCCGGGGTGTCAAGGGGAACGGTTGAGGACTACCCTGTCCTCGGCACTCCAGGATTTCAACGGGAAGATCAACGTCTTGGTGAAGGCTATCCCCAAACAGCTCCTTGAAGGGGATGTGAGCGGAATAAGGCCCACATGGAAGTACGGTGTGTAATAGGTTCAATAAAGATATGTCCCCTCCACATTAAATGCACCGGCCAACATCCTAATCATGTTAATGAGAAAAGACATTTGGACGGTGTAACTTTGATCCTCACGACTAAACAAAAAAGTAAAAAGAGACAGTTGATGGGACAGGTACAGAGGTAAGCACCTGCCTGACCGACAAATGGAGGGACAGGATCAATCAAGAGGGACTATATAACGAAAAAGTTAGTGCGCAAAGAGGGGGGCTGGGAAAAATGGCCGAAAAACCAGAGCCTCCTAGCCCACCTCCAGGAGAAAGACTCTAGGGGTGAAGACAACTTAACCATGCACCAACACCACGAAAAACTCACCGCCTGGTGACCAAGGCCTAACCTTTCAAACCCACGCTCTACAAATGATATTGTTGGGGCCTTTTTACGTGCGAACCCAACACTGTTACGGTTCGTTACGAATCGTGTCCCCACAATTGGCGCCGTCTGTGGGAAAGGCTTGTGTATTGGCATAGGCAGTGGGTTGAAAGAGTTCCTTTGCCATTTCTAACTGTTGATTATAGAGTTCTAGCGTAAAGTTCTGTTAGGGGCTATGATTCTTGATTAGGGGCTACGTTTGCTAGCGTCAATCGCTTAGATAGCTCTAGGGGCTTGACCGAGGAGATAATTCCCCTAAAGCCAAGGTCCCATGCCAAAAACTAGGTTTTGGACAGAACCAAGGCATTGCATGGTCCTCGGACTCAAGCCTATGGGGAAACCAACTGCTTGGATGAGGAAAACTAGGTTTTGGACAGAACCAAGGCATTGCATGGTCCTCGGACTCAAGCCTATGGGGAAACCAACTACTTGGATGAGAAAAACTGAGTTTTGGGCAGAACCAAGGTATTGTATGGTCCTCGGACTCAAGCCTATGGGGAAACCGACCACTTTCATGAAACCTAGGTGCTAAGCAGGACTTGGCAGTTACACGCGATATCTAAAATGATGCCTATATCTTAGTTAAACGAGGGTTAGAAATGAGTCTAAAGGCTCGGCGGGTGCAAGTAAACTAGGGTTTTGAAACACGATGTTAAATGTATTGCATGCACAAATATTCGTACATGTTAAAATGTATCAGCCCAGAATTCATAAGCAATATTACGAATCAACGAGGGCAGCTAACCAGTAACCAGAAGGAAAAAGGAAAAACAAGATTTTATATATACATGTTCAAACGCCTACAAATTATCAACAGATCAGAAAGTTTTCGAAATAAAAAGAAACAAGTTAATCATTAAATTAGAAACAGATACAAAAGCCTAGCCACGATTTCTACTTTTCTACTTTTGTGTCGGTCCCGTCCTGAGAGGAAGGAACGGGATCAGCTTCGACGCCCTGGAGGATGGTCCCTGCTGGGGAAGGTTGAACAAGGTCAGCATTGGTACTCTAGGGGACCACAGCAAGGGGAATTGCCTGTGGTGGCTAGGCAAGTGTGGCTGGCTCCTCCGTACTAGACATCTGAATGCCAACCACGGGTTCAGTAACCTCTTTAAGTGCCTCGTGATCCATATGCTGAGGTATCACTATCACCTCCTGAGGTTCTCCCTCTTTGAGCGCCTTGCCAGAGGGGCCGCTGACCTGTAAGTTTTCCGACTGAGTAACCCCCTCCTCGTGTTGGTCATCTGTAGCCACAGAGCTAGAGGAAGTGGCCTCGTGGATGGCTGTAGGGTAGAACACGTTCTCCGCCTTCCATAGATCAGATGAAGCATCCACCCCAGCTTGCTTCAGTGCCTCCTCCCAAACCTGAGAGCAGTAAAACATGCATACTCCAGGAATCTGGGCCTTAAGGGTGGTTTGGGTTTCAGCCACTCCCATATTATAACCATCATCCTCGGTCGTTTCCTTGGCGGCCTCTGCCTCATTCCTGGCAAACTCGGCCTCCTGCTTGGCCCTTAGGGCTTCCTCACGGGTGTATTCCGCCACCCCTTTGTCATGCACGGCCGCGGCCAGCTGCTTATTTAAACCCTCAATCAGGTCTTTGGCTATTCGCAACTGATCCTCGGTTTTAAGTACGCGCTTTGTTTGGTCCTCGGCCTGTTTTTGGGCGCTGGCTAGGCCCGCCGAGACGTTATCCCTCTCACGGATCGTCATTGTTAAATCAGCCTTGACTTTGGCAAGTTCATCCTCGGAGGCTTCGAGAGTCTTCGAAGCCGTTATGCGCTTCTTGCGTTCGTTCTCGACTGCCTTGCTTCTGTTATTCACCTCTTCCTCCATCCTATAGGTTGCCTGGAGAGCCTGGCAAGACGATGAGAGTGTAGTTAGTGACAAACCAGTGGCAAGGGTTAATACGGTTTTAGGTTTCAAGAAATCTTACCATGCCCAAGCACCTCTTAGTACTAAGAAAGACCTCCTGCATCCTCATTTTCCTCAGTTCATCCATGTCATTAGGGAGTAACATGGTTCTCCCTAACGCGTCTGCCACGTAGCCACCTTCGCCATCTCCAAGGTCCCTCATGGATGCCGTTTCCAATAGCGGACCCCCGTGAAGCATTGGGGCAGGAAGCCAGGCACTCGGCAAGGACTGGGCGTCAGCCCCTTTTCCCTTGCCTTGGGAGGATTGGGCTGCAGTTTCTTTGCCCTTGGTCTGATGCCCGATCTTCAGTTGTTTAGGGCACGAAGCCTCCTTCTTCTCCTTAGAAGGTGGGGATTTTCCCCCATCCATAACTTCTTTGTCCTTTGGACTCCTCTTTCTTTTCGAATCAGTGCCTTCGGGTTGAGGAGGCTGAGCTGGTTGGGAGGAAGCAGGAGGATCGAGTCGAGGGGGCTGCGGCTGTGATTTAGCGGAAGAGGATCTGGTTTGGATAATCTGAGGCCGAGGGGGGTGGGGGAGGAGCCTCGGATTGTGGCGTCCCCTGCGTATCCTTCCTAGGTTGGCCCTCAAGGAGTTGAAGTAGGGGAGTTAGGGGTTTTCTCTTTAGTCCCATCTCGGTTTGGGAAGAGGTGCCTATTAGTGACAATTCCGCCTCGGACAAGGCTAGGTCACCAATATCCCTAGAAGGATCCTCGGATTGGTGGATTAGGTCAAAAACACCAAATCCTTCCTCAGGCCGGTCTAGCTCACCTTCGTCCTCTTCTACTTGATGAGACAATGAGGAGCCCGCCGGTGGGATGTTCACAGGAATAGCTGGTTCCTGGGAAATAAGGAATCCTGTCTCAACCACGGTAATTTTAGGGAGCCAAGGACGGCTGGCGCTGATCACGTGCCTTGCGTCCGTAAATGACTTCTGAACGGGGGGGTACCCTAATATTTTGTGAGCAGCTCGGACTTGACCATCTCCATCATTTACGAAAACTGCTGCTTGCAAGACAGTCTCCAAGTCCGCCCGATTGACTAAGTGAAACTGCCGATGGTAGGCGTGTGGATCTGCAAAAAGACAAACACGTATGCATGGTTAGTTATCGAGTAACATTAGACTAGAATGGCGTAAAGGGTCATCGCCCTTCCATTTCCAGTACCCCACCTGGTTCTCCTTCCACTATGGGGCACGGGTCGCCATCGTGTCATTCACCAGAGATAATAAGGAAATCTTTGTTCAGTCCCTTGTTGGAGTCAGGGAGGCATTGGATTAATCGAACCCTTTCGTCTCTCGACTTCATGTAGTAAATTTTCCCCTTCAATTTTTGGAGGTTATAGCACCAGTTCACATCATGGTGGGTCAGTCTTAACCCCATCTTCTCGTTTAAAGCGTCCACGCAACCCAGAATCCTAAAAACATTGCCAGCGCACTGGGTGGGGGCCAAACGGAAGTGCCTGAGGTAACCCCTCGTCACTGGCCCCATTGGGATTCTCATACCCCCCTCTACAAAGGCGAGGACGGGAATTACTACCGCGCCCGTTTCACTTTTGTAGTGTCATTCCCCCATCTTACAGTGCTTCAAACTTACGTTGGGGGGAATCCTATAATCAACGATGAATTTATTCATCGCCTCTTCAGTATCGACTAATTTCCTCAATCTGAATTTAGTCATCTTTGTGATTTACTAAACAAACCCAACCCGCGACGGGAAAAGAAAGGGAGCCAAGGAAAAATAAATCCAGAAAAGAAAAAGCACGAGTTAATGGAGGTAAGGGACTTACATAAAGGAGGAAAAGCGCTTCGGACAGGCTTTATGTGCTTGAGATAGACTTGAATTTGGGCGGAAGTTCAGATGAACCCAGAATACACGCAGTAGAGCTCTTAAGTGCAGAAATGAAGAGACGGATCCATCCCCAAAAAAATCTTTTATACTTTCTAGGGTAACTGCACACCTTTTCCCGCCCCTAAAAACTAGGAGATCACCACCGTTTGATTTCCATCATACCGTAGAAACGTGGAAAGTACAAAGCCGCCCGTATTTAATGAGGCCACGTTTCGCCTTCTAAGGGCGCTAGGAACGTGTCTCGGGCAGATGAAAAGCCTCGGGAACCGATAGGTGACAAGAATTGACAAGCATTGACGGGTACCTGATGTCATCAAAACCCTCCTATCCGTCCGAGGAGACGGATAGCAAGATTTTGAGGGGCTATTGTGGGTCCGGGAAGTTTACAATCCGGCCCAAACTCTGTCTGGGCCCAGGGCCCGTGCCGAGAATGTCTTGTGCCGATGACGAATGATCGATGGCCGGGGTGTCAAGGGGAACGGTTGAGGACTACCCTGTCCTCGGCACTCCAGGATTTCAACGGGAAGATCAACGTCTTGGTGAAGACTATCCCCAAACAGCTCCTTGAAGGGGATGTGAGCGGAATAAGGCCCACATGGAAGTACGGTGTGTAATAGGTTCAATAAAGATATGTCCCCTCCACATTAAATGCACCGGCCAACATCCTGATCATGTTAATGAGAAAAGACGTTTGGACGGTGTAACTTTGATCCTCACGACTAAACAAAAAAGTAAAAAGAGACAGTTGATGGGATAGGTACAGAGGTAAGCACCTGCCTGACCGACAAATGGAGGGACAGGATCAATCAAGAGGGACTATATAACGAAAAAGCTAGTGCGCAAAGAGGGGGGCTGGGAAAAATGACCGAAAAACCAGAGCCTCCCAGCCCACCTCCAGGAGAAAGACTCTAGGGGTGAAGACAACTTAACCATGCACCAACACCACGAAAAACCCACCGCCTGATGACTAAGGCCTAGCCTTTCAAACCCACGCTCTACAAATGATATTGTTGGGGCTTTTTTACGTGCGAACCCAACACTGTTACGGTTCGTTACGAATCGTGTCCCCACACTAATAAAATTAAGTAATAATTTTTGGGTAGTCAAATTCACAAATGATAATTGATAATTGGGGAAAAGGGGATTTGAACCCAGCTACTCAAACCTTTTTCCTCCCTAAACCACCCCCCCCCCCCCTAAACATTTTTTCCATTGAGAGGTGTCAATTTAGTTCCAAGGCCGACCCTTGACATATATATACATATATGTATACTAGCCTCATCACATGCGCTTTTGCGCATGCGATGAGTTTCTTTTTTTAGTATCATAATTTTTCATTCATTCCAATTTGAGGTTTACAAGTTTCCTCATTAATATTATGTATTTAGAACTACTAATTCAACTAGAGTGTAGCAAAAAAAAAACCTATATTTTTATTTTGAGAATCTAATTTACAAGCGGATAAAGTAATTTGAAAATCAATAGGAGAGAAATCCTATTTTTTCGGCAATATTTTAGTGTAAATGAGAGTTGTATTTTTACTAGATTATCATTTAGTTTTGTCTTTACTTAAACATAGAGGTGTATAAGGGTATTTTTTTAACCAAAAAAATGAGGATCCCAAACAAGGGAAGCCCCTTAAATAGTACTAGCCTCGTTACATGCGCCTCACGTGTGCGATGAGGTTTTATAGTGTCATAATTTTTCATTCAATCCAATTTGAGGTTTACAACTAGGAGTGTCATGAGGCTAGATTCTAAAAATGAACAAATATTGCATGTTTATTTTGTAGCCAAAAAAAAAAAACCTTTGTTTTTTATTTTATATATAATTTTAATTTGAGAATCTAATTTATAAGTAGATAAAGCAATTTGAAAATCAACAGGAGAGTGACCCTATTTTTAAACAATGTTTTAGTGGGAGTTAAAGTTGTATTTTTACTGGATTGTCCTTTAATTTTGTCTCTACTTAAACATAAGGGTGTAGGGGTATTTTTTAACCAAAAAAATGAGGATCTCAAACCGGAGAAACTCCTTAAATAACAATATAAAATATATATATCTCCTCAAAATATAGGAAAGGAAAAAATCAACCTTAACTAACTCAAAATATATCTCCTCTCTCTTGAACTTTCTCGACTAATTAATAAGTTGAAGAATAAAAATTCTAAGTTTCACTCTTTTAGTGATCCATTTTATGCTCCATCAATTCCAGTATGGCACGTGTCTTTTTTTCTTTTTTTTTTTTCTTTTTTTTTTTAAATTTTGGATAGCTTATCCAACAAAAAAAGAAAAAAAAAAGTGTGGAAAGTTATGATTAATGGAACACTCAAAATGAGACACAAGAATTTTATTTAAAAAAGCAAGTTGGTTTTCAATGCTATTTGTAGTTGCACGATTTTCCTGGCCTAAATTCGATTGATCAGGCCCTGGCCCAAAGCGCAACCCACAATAAATATTTGTAGAGGATGGGTCAAAGAACTTGGTCTCAGTGAGTCTATTCGGTCTGATATATGGACAGCATTGTTGCAGAAAATAAAAACACCAAAATGGATCTCTCACGTATAAGTTTATTTCTTTAGTTCCTCATACAGAATTTTTTGTCCCCTTCTCTGAGGGATTCCACTACATTATATAGTTCCCTTCTCTCATCTCAACCCTACACTTGTTGACCATCTAAGCACCTACTTGAGTGGCTGTCCCATCAGACGCCTTCATCTCTCCCCATGTGAGTTGCAGAGGCCAAGGCGGTACTGTTCAGGGGTCATTTCCTCATTAATGCGGCTAAGAGGGTGGTTGGGGCGCAATTAATGTGGTGGTAGCTCTCCATGGGATATTTTGGATTTTATTCATTTTATATGTTGGGAGGATGAACTGAAGTGGCTGGGGAGAGTTCCTCGTCTGGGCTTCGTGATGTCCGAGGAGGAGTTACTCCTCGGACAGGTTTCCTTGGCGTTTATTGGGATTGAGTAATGCTTCATACGTGGTTTCTCTTCGGACAGGACGCTCCTCGGACGGGCCTGAATTTGGAATAGCCCATTATTTCTGGGCCGGGCCCCACATTAGCCCCTCAAAACTCCGGTTTCTATCTCCCTCCGAGGAGGAAAAAACGGGGTTTTGATATTTGGGAGAGGGTGGAAATAAGGAGAGCGTATGGCGCGCGTGCGAACCGTTACTTTTTGACGCGCTACAATTTACGAGGCGCGGCCATTAACTTCTGGAGGCGTTATGTTCCCTCATCCAACGGTGTGGCGTAGATCGAACGGCCATCGTTTTTTCTCGTATTTTTAGGCAGGAGTGATTTTTTCTCTCTCCTCCTGGCTATTTAAGACGTCAGAGGGGTTCAGTTCCTTCTTTTTATCTGCGTTTCATAAACCTTAGAGGCTTCCAGAGAACTCCATCGAACCCCAGAGATACACGAACACTTGCGTCCGTTACGCCATCGTAGCCGTTTTTGTGAAGCGTTTCGTCCACGAGAGATTCCCAGGCGTCTCATTGAACGTTTTGTGAAGGTACCAGTACATTTCGTTCATCTTGCTGTTTCAATTTCCTCCTCGGACTCTACTTTTTTTTTCTGAGTCTTTACTTTTGTTCCCCGGTTCAGTCCAGATGGGTAGATTTGAGAAATTAGTAAACACCCCAGCCGCTATGGAGGCCTTTAGGGCTAAATATCACATTCCCCCAGGGGTTGGGCTGCGGTACTGTCCTCTTGAAGGAGTATTGACAGATAGAGGTGAGGGAGAAGTCGTTATCCCCATGATTGCTTTCATAGAGGGAGGGATGACGCTTCCCATGCGTAGGATCACAAGAGAATACTTGTTCAACCATAGGTTGACGCCGTATCAATGTGCCCCGAATATGTTCAAGATACTAGGCTGTGTAGATGTCTTAGACGAGCGGATGAATCTAGGCCTTACTTGGCATGATGTGGCTTATCTGTACGAATGTCACCGCCTCGGGGATGAGGGGTATTATCTTAAATCCCGGAACGAGGACGTTAGGTTGATCTCTTGTCTCCCAATATCCAATAAGACCGTGAAGAATGACTTCCTGATTGCTTCTGGGGAGTGGTTCGACGGTATTCATTGTCCAACTCGGGCAGGAAACCCAGGTGCGGCGTTTTTAGGATCGATCCTTTTTTGGGAAAGGATTTAGTATTGAGGGTTTATTTTTCTTGCTTTCTTTGTAATTGGAAAATTTTGTGAACTAACCCCGCTTTCCTTGATTGCTTGCAGATAAAGTTCACGTCGCTCCTCGGCTAAACTTTGTGAACGTGCCAGCGTTAAACTACCTTCTTAGATCGGAGATTTACGTCTCCGAGGACGGACAGTTGCGTGCGGCCCATCTGGTTCTGGGCTATCAACCCCTGAGCAGCTCTTTCCAGGCTATCGGTCACGCTATAAGGGCGGGCAGTCCGAGGTTGGCCAGGATTGACGTGTCCCGGGACGGGTTCCTAGCTGAACACGATCTGCCACCAGTTGTGTTGCCCGGTGTTAGGAATCCCTACTTAGCAGAGCAGCTACCTCCGCCAAACGAGCCTGGTGTTGCCGTTCAGGCTGAAGAGGAGGCCGAATCATCTCGTCTTTCCCTTGAAGAAGAGATAGACGAGTTTTATTTTGAGGAGGAAGTCCAGCAGACCCCCTTGGTGGAACTTTCCGATCCCGAAGGAGAGCGGGACCGACATTCCGCAGTGGGTGTTCCTTCCATCGTTATCTGTTCAGACGACACTTCGGACGAAGAGATAGAGCCCATGGCAGGAAAAGGAAAAACTCTAAAGGAGTTGATGGCCTCCCGAGGGAAAGGCCAGTCGTTGAAAGGACAGTCCTCGAAGGCGCCAGCCCCACCACAGGGCAAGACCCTCCCTCCTGTGGCCCCTACGGACACCTCGGACCTTGGCCTTAAGGTTAATCCGGACTTAAAGAAGAAAAGGCCGGCCGACACTCCTGAGGAGGGCGAGGTGGTTGCCCAGCCGACCAAGCAGCAAAAAACCACTCGCGCGCCAAGGAGCAGAAGGGGCAACTCCTCGGAGAGTCGGGACGAGGAGAATCTTGCGGAGGTACGTGCTACCCCGCGTGTATGGAGCCCCAGATTGGAGCTGGATGGGGTGGCCATTCCCTACAATGCTTCGATCCGAGAGTACAATCGAGGCCGGGCGGGGTACGTGGCCGAGGCCTTAGAGCAGCCCCTGCTCCTTCCTCGGGATATGGAGGCTTATAGGCGGTTCTCTCAGCCCGAGATCTTCCTCTCCCTTAAAAGAGATCTTGCGATGGTAAGTAATCCTTTTACTGTTTCATTAATTTATTTGACCTTGTTAGATTAAAGCAATCTTGTTTCGTTTGTAGATTACCCAGCAGGTATTCGTGGCTGAGGAATTTTGCCGCGGTAACAGTAGTCGGGCTGAGGTCGAGAACCAGGCGCGGGCGGAGGTGGAGAAAACCTTGGGGTCCCTCCAGCACGATTACGCTGAACTCATGGACAAGTTCAAGGAGTCGGAGAACCGGCGCAAATCCGCAGACGCTGGTTTGAAGAGTGCTGAGGCCCAGGCGGAGGACCAGCGCAAGGAGCTGTTCTCGACCCAGATTAACCTCGCCACCGAGAAACAGGCAGTGCAGGACCTCAAGACTGCTCTGCAAAGGGTCGAGGATGAGCTGCGACGGGTCAAAGAGGAGGCCCAACTGATCCGAGAGGCCACAGAGGCTGAGAAGAGTGCCGCTCGCCAGCTCGGGGCCGAAGAGACGGAGGCTAGGCTATCCGAGGAGATCCCCGAGGTGTGCAGGGATTACTGCAGTATTTCATGGGCTCATGCTCTCGATGCTGCAGGAGTTCCTGCGGATTCAGCGCTAAGACTGCCCGAGAACATCTTCTATCCTCAGGAGATCCGAGAGAAGCTTGATGACGCCCAAATGGCTTCAGAGCAGGATCTGGCGACGCCTGATGCTGTCCTTGTGCCCGATATGGCGAAGGATCCCGTCGCAGACTCTACCATCGAGGTTCCGCCTCCTCAGCCCGAGCAGAAAGAAGATCCTCCTGCTGAGGCTTAGCCTTCTAGGCTTTTGATCTTTGTACTCTTTCCCCCTTTTTTTTTTTTTTTTTGACCGAGAGTCGTCCTATTTTCCCGTTCTTTTGTAAGGACCTTCTCTTTCTAATGTACTCGGAATATTAATATAAAATGTTCGTTTTGCTTACTATGGATGCACGTCAGTAGCGCTCTTCTTTAAACATTTGCAACTATGTAGATACAGATAAACGGTCAAAATAAAATGGGTTTTTGGGCTGCGCATCTGAGAGTTGCGATGGTGCCAGACTGCGCGCACGTATTAAAATGATTTCCTTTAAGTAATAATCTCCCAATCTATCATAAGCAATAATTTCCCCCAAGTCTGTGGTCCGAGGAGCCATGCAGGACTTAGGTTCTGTTTAAAGCTATGAATAGTTGTCTTAAGTAATAATTTCCCCTAAGTCTGTGGTCCGAGGAGCCATGCAGGAGTTAGGTTCTGTTTAAAACTTATAAGTAATAATTTCCCCCAAGTCTGTGGTCCGAGGAGCCATGCAGGATTTGGGTTCTGTTTAAAACTATGAATAGTTGCCTTAAGTATTAATTTCCCCTTAGTCTGTGGTCCGTGGAGTCATGCAGGACTAGGTTCTGTTTAAAACTTATATGAGTAATAATTTCCCCCAAGTCTGTGGTCCGAGGAGCCATGCAGGACTTGGGTTCTGTTTAAAACTATGAATAATTGCCTTAAGTATTAATTTCCCCTTAGTCTATGGTTCGTGGAGCCATGCAGGACTAGGTTCTGTTTAAAACTTATATGAGTAATAATTTCCCCCAAGTATGTGGTCCGAGGAGCCATGCAGGACTTGAGTTCTGTTTAAAACTATGAATAATTGCCTTAAGTATTAATTTCCCCTTAGTCTGTGGTCCGTGGAGCCATGCAGGACTAGGTTCTGTTTAAAACTTATATGAGTAATAATTTCTCCCAAGTCTGTGGTCCGAGGAGCCATGCAGGACTTGGGTTCTGTTTAAAACTATGAATAGTTGCCTTAAGTATTAATTTCCCCTTAGTCTGTGGTCCGTGGAGCCATGCAGGACTAGGTTCTGTTTAAAACTTATGAATAATAATTTCCCCCAAGTCTGTGGTCCGAGGAGCCATGCAGGACTTGGGTTCTGTTTAAAACTATGAATAATTGCCTTAAGTATTAATTTCCCCTTAGTCTGTGGTCTGTGGAGTCATGCAGGACTAGGTTCTATTTAAAACTTATGAGTAATAATTTCCTCCAAGTCTGTGGTCCGAGGAGCCATGCAGGACTTGGGTTCTGTTTAAAACTATGAATAGTTGCCTTAAGTATTAATTTCCCCTTAGTCTGTGGTCCGTGGAGTCATGCAGGACTAGGTTCTGTTTAAAACTTATATGAGTAATAATTTCCCCCAAGTCTGTCCAAGTCTGTGGTCCGAGGAGCCATGCAGGACTTGGGTTCTGTTTAAAACTATGAATAATTGCCTTAAGTATTAATTTCCCCTTAGTCTGTGGTCCATGGAGCCATGCAGGACTAGGTTCTGTTTAAAACTTATGAGTAATAATTTCCCCCAAGTCTATGGTCCGAGGAGCCATGCAGGACTTGGGTTCTGTTTAAAACTATGAATAATTGCCTTAAGTATTAATTTCCCCTTAGTCTGTGATCCGTGGAGCCATGCAGGACTAGGTTCTGTTTAAAACTTATGAGTAATAATTTCCCCCAAGTTTGTGGGCCAAGGAGCCATGCAGGACTTGAGTTCTGTTTAAAACTATGAATAGTTGCCTTAAGTATTAATTTCCCCTTAGTTTGTGGTCCGTGGAGCCATGCAGGACTAGGTTCTGTTTAAAACTTATATGAGTAATAATTTCCCCCAAGTCTGTGGTCCGAGGAGCCATGCAGGACTTGGGTTCTGTTTAAAACTATGAATAGTTGTCAGTAGCCCAGCAAGCAGCGGATAATCATGAAAGAAAACGTATGCTATGCCATTCTCATTAATAATAATATCTTCTGAGGTTATTTACATTCCATGGTCGAGGTACAGTTTTTTCATCTAAATCTTCTAGGTAGTAGGCGCCTATTCCGGCCACGGATGTGACACGGTATGGTCCCTCCCAATTGGGCCCCAACTTGCCCCAAGAGGGGTTCTTTGCGCTGCCAAGAATCTTCCTCATTACGAGATCACCTGGCCCCAGAGGCCGTGGTTTGACGTTAGCATCATACCCTTGTCTCAGCTTCTGGTGATAATAGGCCACGTGAATCATCGCTTTTTCCCTTCTTTCTTCGGCTAGGTCCAGACTCCGTTCCAATAACTCGTCGTTATCGCTTGGGGTAAACGATCTAGACCTCAGTGTGGGAAAGTTGTTCTCAATCGGGAGCACGGCCTCAGCCCCGTAAGTCATCGAGAAGAGGGTCTCACCGGTCAATCGTCGCGGTGTCGTCCGATAAGTCCATAAGACATGGGGGAGTTCTTCTACCCATCTCCCCTTTGCCTCGTCCAACCTCTTCTTCAGTCCGTTCACTATGACCTTGTTCACGGCTTCGACCTGTCCATTTCCCTGAGGGTAGGCGGAGGTGGAATATCGGTTGATGATTCCAAACTCGCGGCAATACTCCCTAAAGTTTTTACTGTCGAACTGCAGACCATTGTCGGAAATGAGTGTACGCGGAGTCCCGAAGCGGGTGATGATATTCTTCCAGATGAATTTTTGGGCGTCCACGTCCCTAATGTTGGCCAATGGTTCAGCCTCCACCCATTTAGTGAAGTAGTCCGTTCCGACTATTATGTATCGCTTGTTCCCTGCGGCCTTGGGGAAGGGTCCAACTAGATCAAGGCCCCATTGTGCGAACGGCCATGGACTCGAGAGGGGGTTGAGAACTCCTCCGGGTTGGTGGATATTCGGGGCGAATCTTTGGCACTGATCGCACTTCTTAGCATATTCTTGGGCCTCTCTCTGCATGTTCGGCCACCAATACCCTTGGGTAAGTGCCCTGTGCGCCAGCGATCTCCCTCCGGTATGACTTCCACAAATCCCCTCGTGTAACTCCTCAAGTAGAGATTCGGATTCTTCTGGGTGTACGCAGAGTAGGTACGGTCCAGAATAAGAGCGCCGATATAGTTTGTGGTCCTCTGACAGCCAAAACCGAGGAGCATTCCTTCGTATCTTCTCGGCTTCCAATTTTTCTTCCGGCAAGACGTCGTTTTGAAGGAAGTTCTTTATGGGATCCATCCAGCTGTGACTCTTTCTGATCTGATGGACTCTGGCAGGGCCTCTGCTGATGGGACTTGCCTGGGCTAGATCTTCAACCAGGATCACTCGCGACAGATTATGTGCCGAGGACGTGGCGAGAGTGGCCAGCGAGTCCGCATGGGTGTTGACACTCCTGGAAATGTGTGTCAGATTGAAGGACTCAAAATTCGTCTGCAGCCGCTTGACTTGTCCCAGATACTCTTGCATCCTAGTATCTCGGGCTTCCAGCTCACCCATCACCTGTCCGACTACCAGTCTAGAGTCCGAGAACACTTCTATTATTCTTCTGCCCAACCTTTGAACCATCGTCATCCCTTGAAGTAAGGCTTCGTATTCGGCTTCATTGTTCGTAGCCGAGAATCCGAGCCTTAATGATTTTTCAATGGCAGCACCGTCTGGGGATATTAAAACTATCCCAACTCCTGACCCTCTCTGGTTGGCTGCGCCATCTACGTAGACCTTCCAATGCGTGTTCCTCCCTGTTGAAATCGCACCAACCGACTTTCCATCCATGTCCCTCTTCTCGGTTATTGTTTCTATGGAGGGCTCAGCAAACTCCGCTACCAAGTCTGCGAGGACCTGTCCTTTGATGGAGGATCTGGGCATATATTTTATATCAAAGGCTCCCAAGAGCGCACTCCACATGGCGATCCTTCCTGTATAGTCAGCGCTTCGAAGCACTGCTCGGAGGGGAAGCTGAGTCAGAACAATGACCGTGTGCGCCTGAAAGTAATGAGGAAGTTTTCGGGTTGCATGCACTATTGCCAGAATTGCCTTTTCTAAAGGTAGGTATCGCACCTCGGCCTCATGTAGTGATTTGCTCACATAGTACACCGGTCGCTGCACCCCATTATCATCCCGTATCAGTACCAGGCTTACAGCGTGGGGAGCTACGGCGATGTAGGCAAACAGCACCTCATCTGCCTCAGGGCTGGACATTATGGGTGGTCGAGACAGGTAGTCTTTAAGTTGCTGGAAAGCCTGAACGCAATCCTCCGACCATGCGAACTCTTTCCACTTGTTTATCAGGAGGTAGAAAGGCCGACATCGATCCGCCGATCTCGATATGAACCGGTTCAACGCCGCAATCATACCAGTGAGCTTCTGTACTTCCTTCGGATTCCGAGGAGCCTGTAGGCTGTTAATGGCTTTGATTTGATCGGGACTTACTTCTATTCCCCTGTAGGTGACCATATACCCTAGGAATTTCCCAGACCCGACCCCGAATGAACATTTGGAGGCATTCAGCCGCAACCGATGCTCCCTTAATATGGTGAAGATTGTTCCGAGGTCCTTCACGTGCTCGGACGCCCTTCTACTCTTGACGACCATATCGTCTATATAAACCTCAATGATCTTGCCCAGTTGTGGTTCAAACATCCGAGTCATCATTCTTTGGTAGGTTGAGCCTGCGTTCTTTAGCCCAAACGGCATCACCTTGTAATGATAGTTTCCGATGGGCGTCATGAAAGCTGTTTTCTCTTGGTCCTCTAGCGCAAGGGGTATCTGATGATAGCCTTGGAAGGCATCCAGGAAGCTCATTCGAGGGTGCCCCACGGTTGCATCCACCAATCGATCAATTCGGGGTAGGGGGAATGGGTCCTTTGGGCACGCCTTGTTCAGGTCCGTGAAGTCTACGCAGACCCTCCATTTCCCTGTCTTCTTCTTTACCACCACAGTGTTTACCAGCCACTCTGGGTAAAAGACCTCTTTGATAGCCCCCGCTCTTTTTAGCTTTGCCACTTCGTCTTTTACGGCACTAGCATGTTCCTTTGAAGGGCGTCGGGGTGGCTGCTTCTTCGGAGTGGAAGAGGGGTTGACGTTCAGGTGGTGACAAATAAGGCTAGGATCGACGCCCGGGGCGTCGTAGGCGTCCCATGCGAACACGTCGACATTTTCTCTAAGAAATCTGACCAATTCCTCCTTTTCTTGAGAGGGCAATTCAGAGCCGACCAGAAAGAACTTCTCCGGGTCGTCGTTGACAGCGATTTTATCTAAACTTTCACACCCTATCTCCTCGGCCAGTCCGTCGTCTTGCTCTGTCGAGGCGGCTGATTGCTATAAACTTTCAGGGGCCGATGTAAGACGGCGGCCACCATACACTGCCTGGATACGGCCTGATCTCCTCGGATCTCTTCCACTTGTCCTTTGGATGGGTATTTCACCTTCTGATGAAGTGTGGAGGTTACGGCTTCCAGGGCGTGGATCCATGGCCTGGCGACTATCGCGGTGTAGGGTGAGTAAACGTCGATGACGATAAAATTCACCTCCACCACCTCCGCCCCAGTCTGTACGGGTAGTCGGATTTGTCCTTTTGGCGTAACCATTCTTCCCTCGAAGCTAAGAAGGGGGGAGTCATAAACTGCCAAATCTTCTGGCTTCAGGTTCAGCCCCTTGTATAGATTAGGGTACATTATCTCTACTGCACTTCCCGAATCCACCAACACCCTTTTCACGTCAAAGCCTCCAATCCTCAGAGTGACCACCAAGGCATCATCGTGAGGTTGAATAGTTCCTCTCTTATCCTCATCTGAGAACCCCAGTATCAAAGAGCTTCCCTTTTTTGACCTTTTGTGTTCCCTCTGCCTGCTCCCGGAGGGGAGCCGATCAACAGCTAACACCCTGGGGATGGGTGGTCCCGTTCTTCCTGGTGCAACGAGGATGACATGTATCGTCCCGGTGGGTGGTTTTAAGGTCACGTCCTTTCGAGGCTCTTGTGTTGCTTGGCTGGTGTGGCCACTCGACGGGTGCAGCAGGTGACGTAACTTTCCTTCTCGGACCAACTGATCCAGATGATTCCACAGATTCCTGCAGTCCTCAGTAGTGTGCCCATGGTCTTGATGATAGTGGCAGTACAGGTTCTGGTTACGTTTGGAAGGTTCTCCAGCCATCTTTCCCAGCCACCTGAAATAGGGCTCATCTCTTATTTTCTCCAGTACCTGTTGTACGGGCTCTCTGAATATGGCATTCACTGTTTGCGGGTTACTCTGCCCAGCCTGTCGCGAAAAATCTCTCCTCGGCTGACCAGGGTTGTGCCGTTCCGACCTGAAATCATTTGCTTTGGGGTGGATAACCTTCTCCTTCCTCCTCCCTTGCAGCTGATCTTCCTCCACTCTTTTGTACTTGTCTATCCTATCCCTCAACTGATCAACGTTGGCAACCGGTTTACCAGTGAGGGATTTCCTTAGGCCATGGTCGGTGGGGAGGCCGCTTTTGAATGTGCTGATAGCGACAACATCGTGGTTATCATCCAGGTCATTATATACTTCCCAGTATCTATCGGAGTATGCTTTCAGAGTCTCTCCCTCGTGCATGGACAAGGACAATAGCGAACCGAGGGGCCTGGGGACTCTGGTGTTGGTGATAAAGTGAGAGCAGAAATCCCGAGTGAGCTGCTTGTAAGAGCTTACGGAATTTGTCTTCAGGCCGTTAAACCACCTCATCGCCATTGATCCCAAGCTGGACGGGAAGATTTTACACATAAGGGCCTCATTTTGCGAGTAGATCGCCATCTTTTGGTTAAATTGACTCACATGCTCTACCGGGTCTGATCGACCGCTATAGATGGCGAATGCTGGTTGGTTGAACCGTCGAGGCAACTCAGCCCCTTCAATTCTATACGTGAAGGGGGACCTTGAAACCTGATCCAACGCCTTCTTCATGGCGTCGTTTCCCGAACCCTTACCAGATGCGCTCTCATACTTCCGCACAGGGCATGGTTCCTTTTCGTAGGTAAAGGTTTCACTTGGGGGGGTCCTTAACCTCCGTCGGTAACTCACATCCTCCGCATTAGAGGACTTGTCTGAGTCTGAAGGAGATCGCCTTCGCTGTGCTCGTCGTAACTTCCTCTTCAGATCATCTATCTCTCGCTGCATGGCCTGGTGACTATTTCGCTTCTGGGACACGTGACTACCTATCTGAGTGTGACTCTGGCTTGTCCGGATAGTATGCACACTTCCCTCATGATTTCCCCTGTGGCCTGGGTTGACAGGGTTATTTTGCCTCTGGGACTCGGCGGGTTGTGTCTGTTGGGAGTTAGTCTGGTGAGGATTCTCCTGGTGCGGACCTAGTTCTGCCATGCTTAACCGTTGTGCTAGCTGATGCTCTAGTTCTTCCCACAGACGGCGCCAATTGTAGTTGCACGATTTTCCTGGCCCAAATTCGATTGATCAGGCCCTGGCCCAAAACGCAACCCACAATAAATATTTGTAGAGGATGGGTCAAAGAACTTGGTCTCAGTGAGTCTATTCGGTCTGATATATGGACAGCATTGTTACAGAAAATAAAAACACCAAAATGGATCTCTCACGTATAAGTTTATTTCTTTAGTTCCTCATACAGAATTTTTCGTCCCCTTCTCTGAGGGACTCCACTACATTATATAGTTCCCTTCTCTCATCTCAACCCTACACTTGTTGACCATCTAAGCACCTACTTGAGTGGTTGTCCCATCAGACGCCTTCATCTCTCCCCATGTGAGTTGCAGAGGCCAAGGCGGTACTGTTCAGGGGTCATTTCCTCATTAATGCGGCCAAGAGGGTGGTTGGGGCGCAATTAATGTGGTGGTAGCTCTCCATGGGATATTTTGGATTTTATTCATTTTATATGTTGGGAGGATGAACTGAAGTGGCTGGGGAGAGTTCCTCGTCTGGGCTTCGTGATGTCCTAGGAGGAGTTACTCCTCGGACAGGTTTCCTTGGCGTTTATTGGGATTGAGTAATGCTTCATACGTGGTTTCTCTTCGGACAGGACGCTCCTCGGACGGGCCTGAATTTGGAATAGCCCATTATTTCTGGGCCGGGCCCCACACTATTATATACCTTTTATTTTTTCTCTAAGCATGCTTATAGGTCTGAAGAATATCAAGTACACTAATAAAAATAAGTAATAATTTTTGGGTAGTCAAATTCACAAATGATAATTGATAATTGTAGAAGAGGTGATTTGAACCAGACTGCTTAAACCCTTTCCCCTCAAAACCCTTGACATTTTGTGCATTGAGAGGTGCTAATTCAGTTATAAGGCCGACCCTTGACATATATATACATGTGTGTGTGTGTGTGTGTGTGTGTGTGTGTGTCCTCAAAATATAGGAAAGGAAAACAATCAACCTTAACTAACTCAAAATATATCTTCTCTCTCTTGAACTTTCTCAACTAATTAATAAGTTGAGGAATAAAAATTCTAAGTTTCACTCTTTTCGTGATCCATTTTATGCTCCATCAATTCCAGTATGGCATGTGTCTAATTTTTTTTTAAAAATTAATATTTTAAATTTCGAATGGCTTATCCAACAAAAAAAGAAAAAAAAATGTGTGGAAAGTTATGATTGATGGAACACTCAAAATGAGACACAAGATTTTTATTTAAAAAAGCAAGTTAGTTTTTCAATGCTATTATATACCTTTTTTTTTTGCTCTAAGCATGCTTATAGGTATGAAGAATATCAAGTACACTAATAAAATTAAGTAATAATTTTTGGGTAGTCAAATTCACAAATGATAATTGATAATTGGGGAAGAGGGGATTTGAACCTGGCTACTCAAACCCTTTCCCCCCTAAACCCCCCGCTCCCCTAGACATTTTATGCATTGAGAGTTGCCAACTTAGTTATAACGCCGGCCCTTGACATATATATACATATATGTACACACACACACATATCCTCAAAATATAGAAAAGAAAAACAATCAATGTTAACTAACTCAAAATATATCTCCTCTCTCTTGAACTTTCTCAAGTAATTAATAAGTTGAGGAATAAAAATTCTAAGTTTCACTCTTTTAGTAATCCATTTTATTCTCCATCAATTCCAGTATAGCACTTGTCTAATTTTTTTTTTTTTTAATTTTTATATTAAAAATTTCGGATAGCTTACCCAACAAAAAAAGAAAAAAAATGCATGGAAAGTTATAACTGATGGAACACTCAAAATGAGACACAAGATTTTTATTTAAAAAAACAAGTTGGTTTTTCAATGCTATTATACACCTTCTTTTTTTTGCTCTAAGCATGCTTATAGGTCTGAAGAATATCAAGTATACTCAACAAATTAAGTTATAATTTTTGAGTTGTCAAATTCACAAATGATAATTGACATTTTGTGCATTGAGATTTGAGAAATACCAATTCAGTTAAAAGGCCTCCTTTCAAAAAAAAAAAAAAAAAAAAAAAAAAATCAGTTACAAGGCCAGTCCTAAAAATCGTTTTCTAAATTTATATAGCCATAAATATGGCAAATGGGTAGTGATATCACATCAGGGAAGTTCACTGCTCTTGGGCTAATTCCTAGTAGATGGGCCAGTTTCAGCGCCTATTATATGTTATACCTAAGGATTCATGGGTTTAGTTGCCACTTTGGACCTGGCCCAAATTCATCCAAAATCATATCTCACCATCCTCACCTTGATAGAGGAAGAATCTCCTGGGTCTGGGCCTACTCTTATTCCATGATCTATTAATCTCTGTGTTTCTCATTCCTAATTGCTCTCACATTATGGGCCTTCTAAAAGGGGGACTCATTTGTTTTTAGTTTTAATAGTTGATAAGAAAGTTGAACCCACAAACTCATTTTCAACTTACTACAAAATAAAGAGTGTTATCTACGATTTGAAAAATTATTAGGTATTTTTGGAGTACCATAAATGTGTAGTCTCTTTTTTCACATGAATGGCGAGTCTCATTATGAATTTAATTAGTGAAACCCACCATTCATGTGAGAGTAGGGAGTACGCATGTATGGTACTCCGGGAGTACACAATTATTTTCTCTATGATTCTATGTTATTTTCAAAGAGTGTATTAAAAAAAAAAAAAAAAAACTCTTTATGAAATTATGAACAAAAATTAGGCATTTACAGTCTACTAAGACATGGTGGCCCTGATGTGGATTCACATGCTAGATTTGAGCCCAACTGTATTGTCTAATTGGACGGAACATGATTCCTTTGACCATTCCCTTATCCAATTCTATTTATGATCAAACAAGATCACATTTTTGGGTAAGATAAAAAAGAAATCACATTATCTAGATTCCACATTATGATGCGCATTTTATCTCAAAACAGTGTCATCAAAGAGAGGAGTCAAATCATGACTAATATGATTTTTAACTTTAGTAGTCAATATCAGTTGGATTAAACCTACAGATACATACATATCTATGGCAAGTGGCTAACAACAAACAACGACCATTTTTGGTGAAATATTTTGTGTTGTACCTAAAAATGGGATTTGAATTGACTCCTTTTTTATTATCAAATTTTATCAATTACCCCCAATTAAGCATCATGTAAATGTCTCAACTTATTTTTAGCATAGACAATGAAAAGTGATGTTAATGATTATGTCTTATATGACATAATAATGGGTAAAATATAAAACTGACCCTTTAAGTTTTTTCAGATTTCATTTCAGTCCTCTAATTTTGTTTTTATTCATTTCAGTCCTTTAACTTTCAAGTTTATTCAATTAAGGCTTTTCCATCAACTTTTGTTATATGTTGTGGTTAATTTTTCAATTTTATAAATTTTTCTTCAAATTTTTTAAATTAAAAAAATTCAATTAATGATTGAAAAATATTTTCCAGATTAAAAAAAAAAAAAATTTAACAAAAGTTAACGGAAAAGACCTTAATTGAATAAATCTGAAACTTAGAAGATTGAAATGAATGAGAGTAAAATTAAAGGACTGAAATGAAATCTGAAGAAAATTAGAGGATTAGTTTTCATTTTAGCCTATAATAATTAATAATAACTTATCAACAAAGAAAAATTATGAAAAAATGGTACCTATAATTAACCTCAACCTATAATTTATAAAAATGGTCCGGTTAATGTTTGCCCTTTAATCTATTTAATTTTGGAAATATTTTTTTGAGAATTGAAAAAGTTGTCAATGCTTTTTTAATTTTCGAAATTTTTTTTTTCAAAAAATGATTAATTATTATGTGTCCTTAAAACACACATTAGTAAATTACTAGTAAAAATGTAAGTACGAGACTTGGAAGAAAATGCAAAAATGGGAAAAGGAATGGAGGATGAAGAAAGTGAGCTCATGAATGACACCATAAAGATGCCCACAGTACAGCTTTTCACCATTGAAATAGACTGCACCTCTTAGACATTGTACCACATGGGTACGTGACATTATTAGTCTGTTGTCAACCTTTAAGTCCACAGACACGTGTCTTTCCCCAAAGTTTTTTTTGTCTCATGAAAAATCCATGAGTAGTTGTCCTCATGTAAGCACTGTCTTAACCTAAAGCATTCTCTGTCTTAAAAGTTAAAAGCATTGAACGATATTAGATTATCACATGTATACGTGTCCCCTAAAGGAGTGCATGGTGAAAAGCATTTCCACATTGATACAACTCTCTCTCTCTATCTGTCTCTCTCTCTTCATGTTTTCTCTCTCTTTTTCTCTCTCTCTTTGAAGCTAACTCCAAGCCCAGAAACAAAGGGGAAAAAAATCTAGGAAAGAGGCTTCCCTGACCAGGTTTTCTGGTGCCAAGTCTTTTCAGTTCCAACTGGTAAGCAACCCTCAATTTTCTTTTCTTGTATGTGATATTTTCCATTGTTTTGAGGGAACTAGATCATTTATTAGCACACCCAGATAACTGGTTAGTTCTATATGTATGTGACTTTGATGATAATTGATGATTGGGGTTGTGTGAGTTGAAGAAGAGTAAGAAAGGTAAAAAAGACCCAGATTTCAAGATAGGCTGAGATGGGTTGCCTTAGATCCAGGAAACTTTAAGTTTTTATTTGTTAAAGGGTTTACCTTTTTAAGGTTATCCTGTGATTATTTGCAGTTGGTTTTCTTTTTCTGCCTAGGTTGTTTCTTATGACCCTTTTTGGCTTTGTCTTATATTGGGCTTATAGATAAAGATTGGATTTTGGTCATTGTCATGTGTGTGTTTTTAGGGGTTGGTGGTCTGGATAAGATTTATGAATTTGTGGTCAGTTCTATGCCACGAGGAGGAGAATTTGGTATGCTTTAGAGTGTTTGAGAAACTCAAAATACTTGTGAATGAGTGGAGTATTTATAACTGGAAGTTTGATCCATTGTTCCACAGCAGATCTGATAGTCCTGCTTTATTCTTCTCATGTTTAGCTCATATATACCCATAATTTAAATTGATCTTGGTGGTGTGGTTTGTGTTCGGTATAATCATAGCTGTAAAAAGTTCATTGCTTGAAGGAAATGAAATATAACTAGTTATGTGAGAGTATAGAGAGTTTGGAAGGTAACTAGTACAGGAAGAGAGAGAGAGAGAGAGAGAGAGAGAGAGTTGATGGATGAGATGTCCTCAGCAGTCTCAGTGACTCTTAGTTTAGGTAATTCTATGTGTGATGACTCAGGAATTGCGACCCATGTGGAAATCACGCGGCTCAAGTTGGTAACAGATGCATCAAATTTGTTGTTGGATCCTGCTAAGGTTGTGTCTGCAGAGTCTGTTTCTAGTGGAAATGGAAATTGCAATGATGTTAAGAGTGAACTTCACGGATTAACCATGTCAGCACCAGAAGGCAGTGGTGGGGGAGGAGATGATTTGTCAGGAATGTTGCCAGATAATGGAAATGGTTCAATTGCTGATGATGTTGTGATGCAGGAAAGTGAGGAAGATGGAATCTTGTCTGTTGCACATGACACTAATGGGATTATTAGAGGGGAGTTGTTAACTTTGGATGTAGAGTCTGAAATAAGATTGCCAGATATTGAGGAAATTGAAAAGGTTGGTCATGCTCAGATTGTTGCTAAGGCTATTATCTTGGTGGAATCAAGTATAGGGCAGGTGCCTTCTGGTGAACTGATTGTCGCAGCAGTTAGCCCAGATTCAAAGATATCTAGTAAATCTGAGATAAAGGCCTCTACAGTGGTTTTCCAGTCACACATGCAGAAGAATGTCAGTAAAGGAGGCATCCGGAGTGTTTTTGAGCTGGACTGTATTCCCCTATGGGGTTCTGTTTCTATTCCTGGAGACAGACCCGAAATGGAAGACGCCGTTGCTGCTGTACCTCGATTTATGAAAATTCCTATCAAAATGCTTATCGGTGATCGTGTGATTGATGGAATGAAGCAAAGTTTGACCCATGTAACCAGTCATTTCTTTGCTGTTTATGATGGCCACGGGGGCTCTCAGGTACATCTTTATTTCTAAATGTTTATTTGATTCATTTGAGTTATAGTGTGTTTTGTTTGCCCAACTGGATGTATTTCATTGAAATCAGTCTGGCTTAACTGTCTGAAACAGGATTCATTTGTAGATCATGTATAACCTGATTTATTTAGCAAACTTATTATCTAGGGTTTGAAATTGTAAGCAAATTTTGTTGATTTTACATAAGTTTCCTATGTGAACATGTTGTACACTGAGCTACTATAAACAACACTAATGACAAAATATAATCTGCCTTGGTTTTCCTGTTGATAATGATTTTTTTTCTTAAACATTACAACATGCAGTCATTTTTAAGATTGAGATATTCCTCATGTTGAAATATTCTGGAATGGCATATGTTAGCGTGATTGGAGGGTCCCTCTTGCAGGTTGCAGACTATTGTCGAGACCGCATCCATTTGGCTTTGGATGAAGATATTGGAATGATTAAAGACAATTTAAGTGATGGAAGTATGGGGGGAAATCAGCAAGTGCAGTGGGAGAAAGCCTTCACCAGTTGCTTCCAAAAGGTTGATGACGAAATTGCAGGAAATGTTAGTAGAGGCATCAATGGAAACAATGAAAATGCTTCTGAGCCTGTTGCTCCAGAAACTGTTGGATCTACAGCTGTGGTTGCCTTAGTCTGTTCTTCCCATATTATTGTTGCGAACTGTGGTGATTCAAGAGCAGTACTGTGTCGTGGCAAAGAAGCCATGGCATTATCAGTTGATCATAAAGTAGGGCATGTGTTTTTATTCTGCTATCTTTACACCATTGTGGACAAAAGCTCTTTCCTCCCGTGGAAACTAATTTGCTTTCATGCTTTGATTTTATTTTTTCCAGCCAAATAGAGAAGATGAATACGCAAGAATTGAGGCATCTGGAGGAAAGGTCATCCAGTGGAATGGGCATCGTGTTTTCGGAGTTCTTGCAATGTCAAGGTCCATTGGTAGGTGTACCTTTTAACATGACCTTGTAACCATGAGTTTTGGTAAACATGTGCAGAAAAATCTCCTTGAGTATTCAAAGAAAAATTGTTTGATCATTCAATGGATCAAGCAAGGTGTTGATTTCTCTCTTTTCAAATCAAGGTCAAAGAAAGGGGGGATTGTTATGGAAGCAGCGTATTGGGTAATGCTTCAATGTCCATACTGACACAAATGTCAGTCCTCAAATTTAGACATAATTCTGATCAGTTCTACAAAACTACCTTTTAAAAGATAATATTTCAAACTGTTGGTTGTTAATACAAAGGAATAGATGTCTAGCATCCTAGTGACTCGATGAACCCTGCCTGTGAAGTTATTATTTTGTGTAATGGTTGCATACAACACCCCTCACACATGGGTGTGGACCCCACAAGCATGAGATCCACCCCTATGTGAGAGCGGCGTTGTTTGCAACTGTTAAACAAGATACCACCTGTGAACGTAATTTCTGAACTAGTTAAGCTACAAAGAAGTATACTGCCAATGGCATTCCATAAAAAAGGGGAGATGTCAAGATACCTATGTAGATTAGTTTGTCTGTTATTTTGTTGCTGATGTAATATTAAGCTGCAAAATGTGTATTCCAAAGCTCTTATCAATTGGCTTGATAATCTCATTGGACTTTGAAATAGCCCCCTGAGATTTAATTTGGTGTAATGCCTTTGCTTTTGAGTAGATATGGTTGTTTACAATGAATATGTACCTATCTTGGTTTGTTTATCTGAACAATGCATTGCAACCAGTATGTGGTACTAAAGTTTGATAAGTACCATATGCAAAATATGTCCTGAAAGCAAATGAACAAAATCTCAAATTTTGTACTACGTTTTTTTCTCTGCCACCTACAGGTGACAGATATTTGAAACCATGGATTATTCCAGAACCGGAAGTCATGTTTCTTCCCCGCGCCAGAGATGATGAATTGCTCATTTTAGCCAGTGATGGTTTGTGGGATGTGATGACAAATGAGGAAGCTTGTGAAGTGGCTCGAAGGCAGATCCTTCTTTGGCACAAAAAGAGTGGGAGTGCACCTCTTTTGGAGAGGGGCACAGGAATTGATCCTGCAGCGCAAGCAGCAGCAGATCGCCTTTCAATTCTTGCCCTCCAGAGAGGAAGCAAGGATAACATCTCTGTGAT
The DNA here is from genome assembly GCF_001633185.2 of Quercus lobata. Lineage (NCBI taxonomy): Eukaryota > Viridiplantae > Streptophyta > Magnoliopsida > Fagales > Fagaceae > Quercus > Quercus lobata. The sequence continues at coordinate 9,441,604 of NC_044908.1, read as the reverse complement.
TGTGGTGGACTTGAAAGCTCAAAGAAAGTTCAAGACCAAGTCTTAGTGGAAAAGTCCTCATCACGATCCGGTTTAAGTCTCCTATATGTTAGAAAAGTACATCGACTTAAATACATAGCCAAGTCCATTCGTTTTTTCTTATGGGCTTAAAGTGTGTAAGAGTATAGAAATTTGTATGTACTATAGTAACTATGGTGGAATGCTATATTTATCTCTTGGTATGCATCTTGCTAAATTATGTAAATTTGAGGTGCTGCAGGTATGTCAGGGAGAGAAATTAACAATTTTCTCAGTAGTCAGTACTCAAAAAGGTTTTGTGAGGGCTTATATATCATTCCCTTTGGTTCATTTTAAGTACATGGTGCCATATCAATATACTTCGCCACTTCTTGAAGATGAGTCTGGGTTTATTTTTACTGTTGGTCCAAGGAAACTTAAGCTGGGCTTTGTGTAATGTAATTGTTTAAGGTGCTCAGTGCTCAGTCTACCATCCATGACTGTAAACTTAATTGGTCGCTTGAACACAAGGATGGTCCAATCCAATGGCCACCTCTTACTCCCTTTGCCTGTTCATGGCATCTTCAGCTGACAAGGATAGGAGTCCTACATTCGTATCAACCACTTCAACAGTTGTTTTAACTCTTAACGTCCCATTTTGTAAAGAATCTTTCATCAATTTGCAACATGAATCATGGAGTCGAATTTTCCTTTCTAATTTCTATAGTAGACATTACCACCACCACTTACAGTAATGATGGCAATAATAATGATTATAAGTTTTTGTTATTAGTGTTCAGACTAAGATGCATTTAACACTATTAAATGATGTTTTTATACACTTCTTAACAAATAAAGTCGAATTGTGCACAAATATTAGAGAATCAAGCCGATGAACATGTGTATTTTTTTTTTTTTTGAAAAATATACTTACATTTCATAATTGAGTATTTATTAATTTTTGTCATGTGTTATTAAACAGTATATAAGCCTTCATTTTCCCATTTTCAAAATTGCAATGTATCTAGTATGTTTTGAACCTACAATTTTATCCTCTTTATATTATAAAGAGTAGGAATTGTATGAGCATTGACAGTAATTATTAGTCCTACGAAAGCGTAATGATATTTACTCAAAAAAAAAAAAAAAAAAAAGCGTGATGATAGAAATTACCAAATTTTAAAAAGAAAATCAAAGAATGTTGCCTACAATTTTATCCTCATTATTATAGAGATTATAGTAATTATTACAGTCCTAAAAGCATAATGATAGAAATTACCAAATTTTGGTTTAAAAGAAATTACCAAATTTAAACAAGAAAATCAAAGAATGTTGCCTACAATTTTATCCTCAATATTATAGAGATTAGAGAGTAGGTAGTTTATGAGCTAGAGCTTATTGACAATAATGAATTCCTACTAAAAACGTAATGATAGAAGTTACCAAATTTAAGCAAGAAAATCAAAGAATGAGGTAAAGAAACTGAGAGTACCAAACTAATCTTGCCATCTACGCTTCGCAAGCCAACTAAAGGAGTCATAATAAGTCATAACATTCAATGTGGCTGGCTAGCCAAGCTGGTTCCAACCTCCAATAGAGCACACTTTCAACATCCGTAACCAGTTAAATCACTCACCCTTTGCATTTATGAATCATGTCCAATCCTTTGTTAATTTTGGGCTGCACTCCATCCATAGCGTGCACGTTTACTATGTCCTTTTGTAACATGTTTTTTTGTGATATCAATCATCATTTGTCCCACACGTTAGGTTCACGTAATTGTAAAAGTAAGGGTATCATTTTTTCTTGCGTGAAATATTCCACCACCAAATCTCTAACTTGGTTATTAAAAAACCCAAAACCAAAAAAAGACCCATTGCTCAATGGTTATGAAAGGCATTGCAGAAAAAACTCAATGAAGTAGTAATTTTTTCTCTACTTGACAGGTGTAGCTATTTGAAAACTAAATAAAAACAATTGAATTTAAGATTCATGGTGAACTGAAGGGCATCAATAGCCATGCTATGAGCCTATGATCCATGCAAAACAATACTTTGATAATCAATGTATGAAGATTATAAGTAGTGATTAGTCTAGTAGTGCATCACAATGGTTTTACAACTTATACTCACCCCCAACCAAATTCAATCCGATGCAAGCCCAATGAGATTGTGATAAAAGGGAGGGAAGTATTTTATGTAATGCCATTCTCTTTAAATAGATGTAAGCATAACTATGTTTTAACATCCAAAGAACATTACTGCAAAAAAGATCTTGAAACTTTTCTGAAATTCATAATAAACAATTTAACATTTTTCCGGTAACTAGTATGCAGTCTCTCCATACTAGAAGCACCCATATTCTTCCAATTGCTGTAAGATAATCACTACATCAGGACTCACAAATCGCAAAATTTATAATTAACTTGCTAGAGCGGAACAAAGAGTACACAATTCATCCATCTATCGTCGCCGCTTCTGCCTAAGTATTGGAAATTGGAGAGGTAAAGGTAGGGTAAAAATCTGCAATTTGTCCTGCCGCGAGAGCTTGCAACCCAAATGCTCAAAATGTGCTCTCAAATTTATTGGACTCATTCTCAGATCCTTTGCTATATCAGCTGGATCAGTTCGGAATTCATCAGCATATAGCGTGAGCACCAAGATATAACTAATGAGAAGATCATTTTTCTCAGCTGACAGCCTTTTTGACAATTGATCAGCAAACATGGTTGAAAACCTATTGCGTAGAATGCCTGGAATTTTGTGGCCCTTTGCAGAGGAAAAAGCATCCATGGAATGCTGATCTCTGAACTTTATTAGATGAGTAATGTATGAGAATATGCAACAAAGCGTTCTCTTCTCTGCCTCATCCTATAGAAAATAAGATACAATGTAATTATAAATAATCTAGCTTTTAAACCCAAATAACTTAAAAGGGGGGAAAGAAAGAGATAAAAACAAAAAAAGATACAACAGGTTTAGAAATCAACACAATCAGAGGGATTTCATAATAAGGTCTGTCTAAGATCCACTCCCATTTAAATCCTCCAATTTTTAGCCAGATGTGAGACATGTGACATTTGAAAAAAGTTCATGGACCATTAGATCTTCATGTACATGAAATTCAAAAATGAAAAGTTCATGTATATGAAATTTAAAAGGATTGGTCAATGGGTTACCATTATAAACTCTCTTCTTCTTCTTTTTTCCCCTATTTCCTTGGTAGCGGTTATCAATATAAAAACCATATGGATTATCAATCTTATAAATTTTTCCTTGCTAGTGGTTATCATTATTCTCAATAGAGAGGCCATTTGGATTCTTAATCTTTTTCCCTTGTATGTATTAGTTTAATTATCTCTCTTTTTTTAGAAGCAATTATCTCTCATTAAGTGATCACATCTCCAATGAATCTGTTAATCTCAAAAATGAAGGAAAGGTAATAAAGTTACTCATTATGTCCACTATAACTTAAGTGTTTTCAGTTTTGACTACAAGTAAATTTCTCTATAAAGGCCTACGATTCAATAGAAATTTAGTCAACCATTAATAGATATAGTTGTTCTTGAGGTTAGTTCTTCTTGTTACTTTTTTTTTCTAAGGAAAAGGGCAGGAGGGGTGACCAGCTGTGGTAACCTACCTAGACATGACTATAGTAGCTCCTCAATTCATTTAGGAAATTTCTGCTTGTTACTTAACTCCACTAACATTACTTTTTTTTTTTTTTGATAAGTAAACTAAAAACTTCATTAAAACTCTGCCCAGCGCAAAGGGAATGTACGAAAAAGGCAAAAACATCAAGAAACCAAAGAACAATGATCAATCAACACAGGAAGGGAGAAACAAGAAAAAAAAGGTAAAACAAAACACCATTCGAGAAGAGTAAAAAAGAAAAAAGACTTAAACTCAAGAATGGACCGTTTGCAACCCTCAAAGCTTCTAGAGTTCCGTTCCCACTAGATACACCACATCAAGTAGTGCGGTACAAACCTCCAAATAACTATATTACGATGCTGCTTGAAATTGCATGACCAACAATCCAACAAATCCACTACCCTTTGCGGCATCACCCAACAAACACCAAACAAGCAAAAGATCATACTCCACATCTCAAATGCTATAGGACAGTGAAGGAGGAGATGATCTACAGATTCCCCACACCTTTTGCACATAAAACACCACTCAAGAACAACAAGATGCCTCTTCCAAAGATTATCTATAGTTAGAATCTTGTCTAAAGCCACAGTCCAAGAGAAGAATGCTACCTGAGGAGGAACCTTCAATTGCCATACCATTTTCCAAGGGAAAGAAATGACTCTAGAAGGGGATAGAGATTGATAATACCCACTCACCTTGAACCCTCAACTGCTAGCTGGCTTCCAACAAAATTTGTCAGAACCAACACCCCGCACCTTAGTGGAATAAATCAAAACCAAAAACAAATCCAAAGAATGAGACTCTTGATCATTCTCTAAACGACGAAACTGCAAGTCCCAAGAAATTCTCCCATTAGCACAGCGCATAACCTCAAAGACCGAAGCATCACTTGACCTACTAATATTATATATATCTAGGAACGCCTCCTTAAGAGGACAATCCCTACACCACACATCATCCTAAAACTTCACATGAGTACCATCACCCACATCATACCGAATGAACTTGGAAAAATTCAACCAGCCACTTCTAATGAACTTCCACAGACAAACACCATATGCCCCAGACACAAATTTTGTGCACCAACCACCCCACTCATTCCCATACTTCGCCCCAATGACCCTTCTCCAAAGGGCATCATTCTCCAAACCATAACGCCACAACCATTTGGCTAATAAGGAAGAATTAAACCTTCTCAACCACCTAATGCCTAACGCTCCATTCTTCACTGGGCTACAAATCTTAACATTACTTCTTTTTTATAAGCAACTCCAATAACATTACTTATTTTCAACAATAAAGATATCACCCTCTTTTTCTTTTTGTGTAAACATCAACTAACATCATTTATATGTAGGTATTTTTAAGCCAAAAAAAAAAAACACAACTGATAGAAGGTTTTTTAAGCCAGAAAAACCTTCTATCAACTAACATCATTGATAGAAGGTTTTTCTACCATGGTGCAGGGTTTTTTGTAATTACAACACATAGATGTTACCCATTTCAAGAATTTCCTCGACGCATTTCTTGATCATTCTCAGCCTAGCAACAAAGAAATACCCATTGCAGGTTAATGGCAGTTTAGTTGGTCAGCGATAAAACACCAAATCAGAAATATTGCAGAATGTGCGTTTTCAATCCCAAGAGCAGGTATACAAATTTAAGAGGACTCGCAGCCGTATCAATCAACTGTTCACTGAATGAATCTCTAAAACTGCAACAAATACTTGCCAAAAGTTCACTGAATGAAGAGTTGACTGATATGGATGCGAGTCCTCTTAAATTTGCACACCTACTTTTGGGATTAAAGAAGCATATTCTGTAATATTTCTGATTTGCCGTTTTCTCGCATAACTCATCTACTAAACTGCCATTAACTTGCAAAGGGTATGAAGTAATGGGGGGGAACTTTTCTTAACAAGTAGAGGAACAAGGGAGCAAAATAGTAGTTTTCATACTATCTTTGTGTCCTAGTGTCTTTAGTGTGGTTAAGCATATTAACACATTCCAAACATATAAGTTTTTATGTAATAAATGCAATTAGTAATTAATTATATTCAAGTTGCAACTTGCAAGTAGTGGGGCTCAGATTCAATGGTAAGGGATCTTATGTTTGAGACATCCCGCTGTCAAATTCCTCAACTGTTGGCTTAAAAGCCATTTATTATAAATTTTCAAAAATGAAAGCTGCATAGGCTACCAAGTACTAATGGGAAGTAATTACCATTCTCTGGAATCTGATAAAAGAGAAATGCCCTTGATTTTGAAGAGAGAGATATATATATATATATATATTGATATTATAGAATTAGTCAACACTAATGTAATGACCATAAGAAGTGCATCTTCTTCCATAAAGGTATTTGCAAAAATACTCCATACCTGTATCCCCTGCAATTTATCAATTCTGTTGCTGACAAAGGTTGGGTAGGCATTGGAGGCCAATTTTGGTTTCTCTTGCAAAAGCTCAAAAATATCTGCAATGTAATCCCACTCTCCCATGAGAATGATCTTGTCCAGTGGATAAGCCTCCTGGGGCATAGTGGCATTGGCATCATATGGTGGGATATTGCGAGCAACAGTGGCTTCAGCACCATCTGAACCTATAAGGGCCTCCTTATTTATCTTAACTTCTTTGATTTTCCTGTCTAGCACCTTCTGAGAATTGGGATCATCTTCTTGATTCAGAGAGTGCTTCTTTTTAGCCTGCAATACAATTATGGAGTTAAACTCAACAGCTAAGTGCTAATGCTTGCCACAACTCTATTCAACTTGATAAAGTGCTCCATCCAAATTTTCAACTACTTTGGCTTGGCTGCCCAAAAGTTCTACATGATACTGCTATATCCAGGCCTAAGTTTCTGATAATTTACTTCCAGTAAACAATTAAAGAAGTTAACATGAATTATAAATTTGATACTAGAGAGAATTCTTTTTGCCCAAATATACAAATCCAATAAGCAAGATAACATCCAAGAAACCTCACCAATGGAGCATTCCATAGGCCTAAAATTGCAAGACAGACATTGCATTCATAAAATTTCACTCATGCTTATAGATCTAATTATATTTATATCCTGAAGAGGTTACATTTTTCTTTTATACATCGATAATTAGGGGTAGGGGGATTGAACCTTGGATATTTCTATAGGAAACACCAGGAGGTGCCAACTAGTTGACCTACAAGGCTCTTGGCATATTCCAAGGAAGTTTATGTTTAAAAATAAAATAAAATCGTAGAGGGAAATGACAGGTTAAATCATCAAATGCCAATTGAAATCCCAAATACACCTGTCTATAGAATTTAAAAATAAAAAATTACTCTTAATTGTATTATAAAGCCTAAGGGGAGAAGTGGAGGGGGGCTTACCTCATTTCTTGCCTTCTTTGTTCCATAAAGATTAGTAAGCTCTCTAAATCTGTCTGCCTTCTTTACTGCAGAAAGCTCTTCCTTTACCGGGCTTTCAGTTTTCTTATCAGCAGCTTCTAACCCTCTGACTTTTGGTTCTAGTCTAAATACCTTGACAATAGCAAACATACGATAAGAGTCAATAATCACATACTACATAGATGCAAGAAACAACTAAACAGTAATGAAAATATACAAGTAAATTCTCATCCATAACCAATTAGCAAATGTATGAATTTCCTTAACAACAATAAGTAAAATTTTCCACACTTCATCAGCAACCAAAAAAATAAAGTACATTCTCCACGCTTTTTCAGCAACCAAACAACAATACACAAATCAAATTTCCACATTTGAGCAGTTACCCAAAAAAAAAAAAAAATCTAAAATTTCAACACTTTCTCATTAACCAAACAGCTAAACTTTCACACATTTCATCAGCAACCCAACAGTAAACAACTACACATTCCACAACCCATCAGCCACCAAATTTTCAAACTTTCTAAGCAAATCAAATAGAAAATTCCACCTTGTCAAAGGCGACAGGAACAATCTTCAAGCTCTGGGACTCTTTATCAAACACCCCAAGTGCATAACTACAGTGGTGGCCACCAGTGGATTCACCAGAATAGTTAGACCCAACAAAATCCACATTAGACCCAGTTGGGGTTACCACCATCTCAACCCTCTGAGGTCGTTCCTGGCTCCTATAAACCTTAACACTAGGTGCTGACTCATGACCATCAATTTGCTCAGAATTGCTGTGATTTTTCGCTGGGTCATAACCAGAGGGAAAGTAAGCTACAAAAGGTGGAAACTTTTTTGGGTTTTCTTTGAGAGCTTGGACTTTGGCTTGGACTGGTGGTGAAGGTGGTGGAGGTGAAGGTGGTTGTGGTGGCGGTTGAGGGGTTTTGTGCTTGTTTTTCTTCTTTTTCTTTGGTGGGGTTTCATGGTTTTGGGTTTGTGGGGATTTGGCGTCTTCTGGGTCTGAATTCATTGTGAAGGAAGAGGAAAAGCTGTTTCTGGGTTTGAGAGTTTTGGGGGTTTAGGGTTTTGGTTCCACGGTGGTGGCTGTCTTTTGCTGCGTCTGTGCGCGCGAGTGACTGTGTTTGTTGTTTTTTGTTGTTGTGGTTTGTTTTTTTTTTTTTTTTTTTTTTTTTGCAGACTAGGTTCTATTTAGATTATTATTATTATTATTTTTAGAAAAACCCTGGGACAAGGAGGTTCGATCTATTTGAATTTTATATTTTGAAATTTTATATTTTAGATTTTACCTTAAAGGTCTATTCTATTCGGTTCAGTAGCCACTACATCTATATTTCCTAATAAGTGTCACATAAACTTATTATGTGTAATTAGTTTATCCAACAAAATTATGTTAAATATTTTTTTATTGTGCAATATCATTTTTTAAATTATTTAAATTTTTTTAGATTACAAAAATGATGTGACATAACTTTTTTTGACAAATTAAATACAAGTAACAAGCTTACGATGACACTTAATGAAAAAAATAGATGGAATGGTTGTTGATGTAAATAGAATAAAACTTCAAACTATAAAATCTAAATTTTAAAACTTTATAATATAAAATTTAAACACTCCTAAACTTTATACGTGTACTTTTCACTTTAGTTTTTTTTTTTTTTTTTGGGTACCACCAGCAAATTTATAATTTTTGCCATAGCTCTTCTACGTGGTAAATTATGATTGAATGTTTGTCTTTTCTAGATGGATCCACTATTTTTTGTCCACCAATCACAATAAACGACATAGTGCATTGTGACAAAAATCGTGTATTTTTTGTAGTACTAGAATTTTTGCAAACATTTTTTTTATTAGTTGTGGACAAGAAATGCTAGTACACAAAAAATTTACAATATTTTTTGGGTTTTCTTTGAAAGATTGGACTTTGGCTTGGACTGGTGGTGAAGGTGGGGGAGCTGAAGGTGGTTGTGGTGGTGGTTGAGGGGTTTTGTGCTTGTTTTTCTTCTTTTTCTTTGGTGGGGTTTCATGGTTTTGGGTTTGTGGAGATTTGGCATCTTCTGGGTCTGAATTCATCGGTGAAGGAAGAGGAAAAGCTGTTTCTAGGTTTGAGAGTTTTGGGGGTTCAGGGTTTTGGTTCCACGGTGGTGGCTGTCTTCTGCTATGTCTGTGCGCGCGAGTGACTATGTTTGTTGGTTTTTTTTTTTTTTTTTTAAAAGAAAAATCCCTGGAGACAGGTGGTTTATTTGAATTTTATATTCAAATCTCAAAACTTAAATTTTAAAAATCTATTCTGATTATATTTCTCGTTAAGTAACACAAAACCTTACTTCATCCAATAAAATAATGTCAAATAATTTTTTATTGTGCAATATTATTTTTTAATTATTTAAATTTTTTTAAGCTACAAAAATGATGTGATATCATTTTATTTGACAAATTAAATACAAGTAACAAGCTTAAGTGGCTCTTAATGGAAAAAAATAGATGGAAGGGTTATTGATGTAAATAGAATAAAACTCCAAACTACAAAATTTAAAACTTCATGATATAAAATTCAAACACTTCTAAACTTTATATGTGTAATTTTCACTTTATTTTTTTTTTTTTGGGTACCACCAACAAATTTATAATTTTTGCCACAGCTCTTTATACGTGGTAGATTGTGATTAGATGTTTGTCTTTTTTAGATGGATCTACCATTTTTTGTCCACCAATCACAATCAACGACATGGTGCATTGTGACAAAAATTGTGAATTTTTTGTAGTACTATAATTTTTGCAAACATTCTTTTTATTAGTTGTGGACAAGAAATGCTAGTACACAAAAAATTTACAATATTTTTCACATTAATTAAGTTAGTAAATTTTTCTGATTTTTATCTTAACTTATCTAAGTGTGAAATTTTTTTGTCAAGTTTTTTTTTTTTTTTGTGTCCTAGGTCCTGAAGTAAAAGAAGGCTCTAAGCATAAGTCAATAAAATCTAAAAGAAAATCCCAATGTTAGTCAATAAAATCTTTTAAAAAAATTTATAAGTATTAATCAATAAAATATTTTTTTAAATGATAGAAAAATAATTGGGTCCTTAATTATCTTGTGGAAGTATTAAATAAGTTCGAAAGATTAGCAGAATAATCAGTAAGGAAGCCCGTCTAGCTCAGTTGGTAGAGCGCAAGGCTCTTAACCTTGTGGTCGTGGGTTCGAGCCCCACGGTGGGCGTTCTCTATTGATTTAAATTTTTACTTCGGGTCCATAGTTCAGATTTTACCCAAAAAAAAAAAAAAAAAAGCCTAATAAAGGGAAAAAAAATGCACTTACATCCCCTATACTCTATTTTATAAATTTTACTATTATAGGAAATGGATCCTCATAACTTTTTTTTCTTGCTAATTTAGTACATAAACTTTAATACTCTTCTTTTTAATTAAAAAACCAACATAATATATTTTTGCTCCAAATCATATATAAAAAAGAAAATGAGAGATATTATTGCAACAACATAAAAGTTTAGGGGGTCTATTCATTAGACACTACAAAAGTTTATATATAATAAATTGGCTAAAATAGAAGTACAGGGGTGTAAATGCAACTACCTAAAGTTCATGGGATGCAAATGCATTTTACCATAGATAAAAATATCTATCTTAGTAGATTGTGCACGCATCTCTCTCTCTCTCTCTCTCTCTCTCTCTCTCTCTCTCTCTCTCTCTCTCTCTCTCTCTCTCTCTCTCTCTCTCATAAATGTTTCGAATTCTTCCATAGGCACATGGGTTTTTATTCTCTATAAATCAGACAATTTCTTCAATTCAAAGTAGGTTTGAACAATTTTAAATATATGAACATATTTTTTATTTTTTATTTAGTTTCAAAAAATTAATATTACCAGACGATGATAATTTGTAAAAAAAATTGTCTTAGTCTCAAATGTTTTCTTAAGCATGATACTAATGGTTTAAATTTACTTCAGACTTATAAGTTTTAAAAGAAGTTTTACAAATATATGAAAAATACTCCAATTGATGTATTATGTTATATTAAAAACATGCTAAATTATTTTCCATATGCATGTATTGCTTACTAAATTTCATTAAAAAGACCTCTAAAAGAAGTTTTTTCCATATTAAAATTGATAAAACCTTATCTAAGATCGACTATGTCATAAGAAATATTAAATAGATTAGCTATATTATCAATTGAAAAAAAGATGCTACTCAAACTTTGAATACAAACTTTTAATTAGCAATTTTTGCATCTCAAAAAATATGAAAAATATATTTTAAATAATAAAAGTTATAAATAAGTTAATGATATTTAAAAGATATTTAAAAGATATTTAAATAATAATAAATCTCATTTAAATTTGTCACTTTACGCAGCCTTGTTTTTATCTCAATATTTTGTGTGCCAACAAGTTTTTTGTGTAGTCCTCCTCAAGTAATGGATGCATTACTAGAAGTGATGTTCCAATCAGTTACCTAAACTTGTAATATGATTCTATTATACTCTTCAAGGCATCTGAACAACCCATTAAATTCTAAAAGAATCTATTGAGTTTCTATAGTGAGATTTGTGAGCCAAGTTATAATGTTAGGCCAAATAATTTTCTTTTTGGATGAAAAGGTCAAATAATTCATTTATTCACCAGTCATATGACAAAATGGAGAAAAGCCATGTGAAAAAGTAGTAGTGACATGCCTACACAGTGGGATTTGATTAAAGTGAAGATTTTTTGATTAAAGTGAAGATTAAAGACCAATGAAATAATAAGTGACATTAAATCTGTGGTTTTCAAGGCAGTTACTAAAAGTGGGTAGTTATTTTGAGAAAGTTACAAGCATTTATCTCGAACAATTACAAAAAGCAGCTAGACATGGAGATATGTGCAAAGCAATCATAAGTAGCACGGTGACATTTGCCTCGAACAATTATAAGAGATTCTGATTGTCAAGCCTCGTTGGCGATGAGATAGAATTAAATAGGAAGATAATTGGCGTAGTCAAGGCCTGAAGTATAAATAGAAACTCATTCTTCAAAAAAGAAACCATGCACAATCGAGAATACTCCATAGCATTTGTGAGATAATATGTAATTAGATTCTTAGGAAATCAAAGTAGTTCTTAGGCCTTGTAGAAAACTTTATGCTTGTAAGTTTCTTCATTTATAATTGAGATCTTGTTTAATCAAGTATTAGTTAAGTTTGATGCAATAGTTTAGTGTTTGTTCATGTTTGATCTGACTTTCTGTTTGCTTTGAATCAATTTGATGTTAGAATGACGACTTAGGCTTTAATTTGTTTACCTTGTTGCAATTTAATATACTTTCAGATAATTTCCTTCAATCTGGTTTACTTCAAGATGATGCAGTTCGATCTAGTTTAATTCAATTAGATTTTACTTTGAATTAGAGCACTTGAATTTAGTCTGTTTAAATCACTTTGAATCAATTTAATTTAATTCGAATCAATCTCAATAGAGACAACTTAGGCTTAAGCATCCAATTTAGTCATTTAGGAACTTTTGTTATTTTAGGATTTCTCATCTCTAATGTTAATTTGCGTATTTTTCAAAAAGTTTTCTTAAAGTGAGACATTTTTTAACCCCCAGTTAAATTTTTCGAGTTAAAACACAAGTTAGATTTTTTGAGTTGGTCCTAGTGCCCTAAGATTCACTTAATGCATCCTGTTAAAAAATGACCAAAGTTAATTAAAATTTACTTTTTACTCAAATACAAAAACCTCAAAAAAAAAAAAAAAAATCAGAACTATCAGTAAAGTTTTTTCATTATCCAAGTGGATAATTTGAAGCTTATCTGATGTTGGAAAGCAAATCTTTTTTAAGGGTTGCAAAGAAAATTTCCAACAAATTGTTGGTTGAAAAGTTAAGCTGCTTTCCCGAGCAGGTAGGCTACCACTCATCAAATCAATTTTGAGCTCTATCCTTTTATACCCCCATGCTTGCTTCAATGTTTCGAAATCTGTTTGTTCAATATTGAAAACATCCAACCTATGTATCTTTGTGATTTCCTTTCCTTCTATTTATCACATGTATCATATAATCAATGCTAGCTAGCTAGGGACAATCATGTTAAAAATTTAACAAATTAAGGGTGAAATTATTTTGATATTAAAAGTTGTGAGACAAAATTGACAAAAGTTGTATTTGAGATAAAATAGACACATTTAATAAATGAGTCATGTGTCAATTTTGATAATATTCTCGACTTAGCTAAAAGTAGCCTGGATAAGTTTTAGAAGCATTCATTAACACTTGAACCAAAATTAAGAGTTGCAAAGGTCATATGGAAACCACATCCTATAGAAAAGTATTAAATAAATTTTGATGGAGCGGTCTTTGAAAATTCGAATGAAGCTGGAATTGGTGTTGTGGTTCAGAATTCCATAGGGGAGGTCATGGCAGCATTATTCGAGAAAATTCCACTACCTCCATCTATAGTGGATTTGGAGATGCTTGTGGCAAGAAGGGTTGCTTAATTCGTCCATGCGATAGATTTACACAATCCATTTTCAAGGGAGATTCGAAGATTGTCATCAATACAATCAAAAATGAAAACAATTCTCTATCTTCCTTTGGTAATCTTTTAAAAGGTTTTAAAGTCTATTATTAGTTCTTTTTAGAAGTATTCACGCTCTCATGTGTCTTACTAGGACTAGGACTCTAGGAGTGCTAGGTTGTCTTTTCTTTTATTTGTTTGGATAAAATTTGTTACTCAAATCGTTCAAACTATTAAATAAAACCATACTGAATTGATTCTTCAAAAAAAAAAAAAAAAAAAATTCAAACCTTATCTACTACAATTTTGTAAGCTGTTCATTCTTTTGTTCTATTTATCTATGTGCTCTTAAAATCAAATCCCCCCTAACATACAAACCAACTAGTCAACAACAAACAAAAATATCCAACTGTTTTCATTTATTAAAAAAAGAAATGAAAAACCCAATCTTGTAATTTGCTTTTGATTTCATATTCCGGTGAGAGGAACAAACCACACAAATTTTAGTATTCAAGATATTTTCACAACAAATTATGTTTGACAGATTATTATTTTCTATTATAAATAAGTAAAAAATTAAATTAAATTGTGAATTCAAACTATAATTAATAATAATTTATTATTTATAATTTGTTATAAAAATATTATAAAAATATTTTAAGAGTGCCATAAAAGCAAAGTACAAGCCAATCACAGCGTGTTTCTTGAACAGAGAGAGAGAGAGAGAGAAGAGCGTACTTTTCTTTCTTTCATAATTTATTCATTCAGTCATTGCTTCTTCGGTTGAAGAATGGTAGAGAAACGATGCGTTACCATGTACAAGAAAAAGCACATTTCTTGAAATTGCTTTTTTCATACACTATCCTGCTGCTGTTGCTGCTGCTACTCTTGCTCTGATCAAAGAAAAGCATTTTTCAATAGAAAAGCTGCTTCTGCTATTTTCCTCTTCTCCTATAGCTTTGAAGGCAAGTTGACTCTCTCTCTCTATCTGGTAGGTGAGAGAGATGGAAAAGTTTGGATTTTTGAATTCATTTCTACCATTGCATGGTTGAATTCTTCTACTTTGTAAATACTGTTGCTGAAATTATATTCTTAAGAGTGATTGTTTTTGTTGATGGGTTTTGATTGAACTGCTGTGCTGAGATATGGGCACTAATTTTTTGGCTTCTGGGACTTTGATTAATTTTTTTTGCTTTTGGGGTTTTATTTTCTTTGGTGGGGTTGATGAAATTTCTCAGTATTGATGTGGGTCGGTGAAAATTTATATATATGTTCTTTTTGTAGTGTAATGTTTGTTAGAAATGAACGGCTTTGTGGGGGTGTTGATGATAAACTCTCTGCAGACCAAATATCTCTTTTTTCTCTTTGGGCTTGTGTTATTGGAATTTTATAAAGGGGAACCAAAATTAAGTGAAAAAATTGCAACTTGTACCTTTCTCTTTTTACTTCTAACTTCTAAGCATGTGAAATTGGTTTTTATTGGTGTTGGGTTTTACTGAGCGTTTTTTTTCCATATGCTTGGGTTGATTATCAAGTTAATGCCTTTATAATGCTTATTTACATAAGAGATTTTCCCTTCATCATTTCATTGGTTTTTGCATTAATTCATTTTGAGATGGGTTTTCTTGTTTGAGGAGGGTTGGCTACATTATTAGTACCTAAAGGCCTTGGTATTTTATTTAAAATCACAACCAGTGTCGAATTGTGAAATTTTGCCTGAAGTTTTGAGATGGGTTTTCTTGTTTGTGGAGGTTTGGCTACATCTAGAGAAGCAATGATCATCGTACAGTAACTCTTATTATCCCTCTCTGTGTGATGCATCCTGCTGCGGTTGAGGAAAATGTAACTTTGTTTCTATCCAATCTCTCTTACTGTTTGGAACCACCAAGTGGCTCTGTAAGACTTGGGTCAAGTTATCAAATCTGCTGGTCAGTAGTGTTAGTTAAAGGAATTGGAATTTGGACATGTATTGCTCTTCTTGAGAGGGCTTATGGAGCTATGATAGCTTGATCTTGTGCACTGGATTTTGAGTCCACCAATCACATTACAACTCAAATGAGTATAATTGTTCAGTTCTCTGGTGAAAGTGAAAACCCACTTAGGATACAGAATGTAGGTTAGACAATTAGTTGTTATGCTATTTTCTGTAATGGAATGGAATTAGGGGTCATTGTTGTTGGAAATGGTGCAAATTCTTAAGGAAGTTGGAACACTAAAAATATCGTTTTCCTTCTTTCAGTGTATGCTTGAGTGCAGTGCATTTACAACAAAGTTCTGGGGTTGAATATTTGATATCAAAGGTGGGGTTTTGCAAAGGAGTGAGATCATAGAGACAAGTGAGTATAGTGAGAGTTATTTTCCTATATTCCTCTGCAATCATGGAAGATAGCTAGAAGGTTACATGATGTTCATGAGCTTGTTATAAGTGATTACCCAGGATTTTTCGAGCCTGTTTCTTTGTAGTGTCAAGAGGTGTTTGTGGTTTATTTATGTATATAATTTGTCTCTATGAAGATTGTGCTCGATGTTGATGGTAACACTACCTTAATGGTGCAAACAGTGCTTGATAAATGTATCTGCTTTCTGACATATAAAATTTGTGCCAATTATTAAGTAGATTGGGTTTTCAGTGGGTAGGAAATTTCTTATGTTAAAATGTGAGTACATAGGCAGGATTAATCACCTTTTACCCTTTCTAAAAAGCAATGCACTAAATGATCTTTGATTAATGTGTGTGTGTGGACTTCTTTAACTGTCTAAGATATCCTATTTTCATAATTTTAATAGATGCATACTTCATGTAGCAGGTGCTTTTGAAGGAAGAGAGGGGAGCTGAAGTGTGATAGTTTATCTTTGGGACACATGGATCAGAGTACTTACTTATCCTGTGTTTTTCTTTTGTTTATATTTTTGCACTTATTATAATTTGGTTTAGAGATGTGAAACTGACCTGTCATATTGACAATTTAAATGTCTTTTAAATCAGTGAGCTTAGAGATTTCTATACATGAGACCTTCTAACCAAATTTTCTTGTCAGACCAGTGAGAGAGAATCTTTGATTGTCTTCAAACGGCTCTAATTTTCACAGAAACTAAAAAAATTCATAGTTTTTCATTGAGTCATTCGTAGGCAATAAGCTGTCTAACCTGGAGGCTTTTTATATGCATAATGTTAATGATTTACCAGATAGTTAATTGTGCGGCTAGATTGTTGACAAGGTTTGTCTCAGTAATGGAAATTATTCATCCTCTGATCTTTCTTGTGCGTTTAACAGAGTCAGAACAATTTCTTTTTCCTTCTTTCACCGAAATTACTCTGCTTGTGATCTCAGTTAACAAAGCTACCTGGGTTTTTTTTTTTTTTTTTTCTAACACTTAATTCTCTCTTTTCAAACACCATACCATAGACAACATGTTAGTAGTTATCGTGTAAATTGTGACATTGTTTTCGAGTTTCATCACAATAACAAAAACCCATATATAACCCAGGATTTAGTCTGAAATTAAGCATAAGCAGAGAACCTCTGCACCCCAGTTCTCTTTCTGATATGGTTTGGCTAGCCTATTAGTAATTTTGTGTTCAAAGTGAATGGAGAAACAAACATGCTGAGGTTTTTATGAGATATATTGTACATGATGAATGTGGTCCAATATTATTGTTTTTTCTGAGGTGATGGGGCATTGATAGAATGAGGCTTTCAGGGTTTGATTGATATGCATATTTTCACCTAAAACAATCAGACTTTGTATAGAACACTGCAGAAACTAAAAAGAAATAAGAAGAAAAAAGAAAAGGGTTACTCAAAATTCTGTATATATTCGTTTGATTGCAAATTTACAATTTACTGAAATTAACCGACTATGAAACTTGCTTGTAAAGTAAATATATATTTTTTATTATAAATATTGAAAGAAAATCAAACGCAATCATTATTTTTACCTAATGAACACTTACCTTGGGACCCGCGTAAGCACACAATGGACTCCAATACCACTAAAAAATACTAGACCGAACCTAATTCAGTATTCTGTAAAATTACGATTATGCCACTATGCAGAAACAATGATAAAATAAAACCCCATAATTTTCTAAGCCACCGACTTATATCAAAAACCTATTTAATCATAAAACTGGGTTTTGACAACCCTCAAAGACAATAACAAACCCCAAGTTACTAAAACTGGGAGTCTAATGAAGAGACAGCAATTGAGTCCTCTTTTTCTGCGGCTGTATCACTGGGCATTGTTGTTTTACTAACAACTTAACTGAATCTATGTCTTCATCTGAGCATAAACTGTCTGAAAAAGTTGCTGAAGGTGGTATGTTGGACACAGGGCTTTCAACAGATGTAGTGGACCATAAGAATGGCGCCTATGCTGAGATAAAAGATGTGGAGAATCCTGAATTGGGAATGTTTGATAAGCCCCTTCCGTGCTTCGGCTGCGGAATTGGGTGGTTTTCGTGAGTTCTCACAGCTCTTCTCTCTATGTGTGCGTGTGTGTTTGTTGTGGATGAGTTTTTTTGTGCGCATGTTTATGTTGATCAATGCACTTGCTTTTGCAGTCTTCTGCTAGGATTGGTGTGCCCATTGTTGTGGTACTATGCGACGTTTCTTTACTTTCGGAAATACTACCAGAGAGATCCAAGGGAGCGAGACGGACTTGCTGCCAATGCAGTAGCTGTAAGTGTCACACTTACTATGTTCTGTTCCATTGATTATTTGTTTCAAGCAATGTGTGACAACCTTGATAATCTCTTATGGATGTTATTCTCTCTTTTCAGAATATTAAAATAATTTAATGTGATGTCAATGAATGTTAAAACGGGATGCATTGCAAGACTACTAATTTATATCATCAAAAAATAATATTACATTCTATCCTTATGCTTTTCCTCAAACTCCTTTCAACACACACCCACACAATGTACTTCTATATATTTTTCAATTTGATTCTATATAAAATTGTGAATAACCATGTTGTTACTGGTATCCAAGATCTTGACACAGTTGTCATGAATAATGATGAATCATGTGTGCCATTTATCTTTTTCATTAATCCCAGATGTTATGATTGTTGCAGGCTTTGATATGTACAATTGCTGTGATAATTGCCGGAGTTGTTATCCTCATAATCAATCTTGCTACAAATCCGCACTAGTAGTTATCACTTGAGTTCACCTTCCTCAAGGGGAAGCATGAACTGATGTTTTGTAACTCAAGCGTCCTTTGGGAAATTGATATTGGTGCAAGAAGAGCAAACTGATGTCGCTGAAGGTTCAGTCACATGAACACTAAAGTAGTTTTTGGGTTTCTCTTTATTCTTGTGCATAATACAAACCTTGTATATTAAGAGAATGCAACTTCTTAGAGCCTTTAGATCCCACTCAGTGGGAAATGTACCTGGTAGATGAAATTGTAGGAAAGTTATTTGTTTGTAAATGACACTTACGAAAAATCTATATCTGCATCTATTTGGATGAATTTTTTTCCCGTTTTATTGTTAAGTTACAGACTCAGTGAATCTTGAACTCAAGTCTTTAGTCCATCTAATTTTGTGAGAAAAGAAGTGCCATTGGAATTCATTAGAGCTCATTGGTTTTTTAATTGAAAGAAATTTTAGGGAGCTCAAACTAAAGAGGGTAACCAGAACTAACTTAATCTGGAATTCACTAATCCGTCAAAACCGACCCAATTTAACTTAATTTGTCATGAGTCGGTTTTTAGGAGTTGGTGGATTGGGTTGGATTGCCAAATTTTTTCTTTTAAAGTGGGTTGGGTTGGGTATGGTTAAGCAAATTCACAAATTCACCTAATTTAACTTGACCCACTTATATTAAATAAATATTTGAAATATATATTATTAGTTTTATTATTTACTCTTTTGGTTCGATGAACTACCAAGAAATTTATAAAGTTATAAATCTGCTTTTGTGTGTTGGTTTGGTACTATGTTCAGGTTTGAACAGTAAATTTGTTGTTATTTGTGTTGTTAATCTCATATACTATTTATTATTCTAATGTTTTTTTTTTTTTAAGTCCAACTCAACTCAATGGGTTGGGTTAGACCCTTGTGATGGGTTAGGTTGGATTGAGTTTTTTTTCAACCCGACCATGGTGTATTGAATTATAATTAAAAAAAAAAAAAAAAAAAAAAAAACCTTTATGCACACCCTAATCTCATATACCATTTATTAGTCTAATGCTCCATTTTTTTTTTTTTTTTTTTAAGTCTAACCCATGGACCCAACTTGATGGGTTAGGTTAGGCCCTTGTGATGGGTTAGGTTGGATTGAGTTTTTTTCAACCCGACCATGGTGGATTGAATTAAGAAAAAAAAAAAAAAAAAAACTTCAACCTGATATATGCACACCCCTACTTAGTAACAATTTTGAAATTAGAATGAATTTGAGCTAAGGCATACATAAGTGTTTTTGGCATGAGGCTTTCCTAACTACCTAACCAGAGAATTTGTCAAATGAATAAACCAACTTGAGTGATACCAATTTTGAAGGAAATCAGTAAATCACTAGGCAAGACCAAGAATTAAAATTAAGACGATAGTGAAATGGTTTAGTCAATTTGTGTTTGCCCAAAATTAATGACGTTAAATTAATGTAAAACCCATTATAACATTTTAAAAATGGGGGTTAATTTGGGGATTGGAAAAACCAATATATACCTAGAATGCTTCAATGCTTCAACTAGAGTGAAGGAAAGATCTCCCTTATTAAAGTTAAAAAAAAAAAAAAAAAAAAAAAAAAAAAAAAAAAAAAAAAACTATGATCGACGAAAATGATTAAAACAAATGAGAGGATAGCTATTCAAAAAGTAGGTTTGTTTGTTTGCTTTTGTCTTTTTTATTTTTTATTTTTTATTTTTATGGGAGAGATTGGGCGGTATAATTGAACCCCTCAACTCTTAAGTGAGTCTACTTTGTAATGGTTAATGACTATGCCTTACTAAGTACTAACTGACTTTTTATTTTTATAATCAAGCACTAATGGACTTTGATAAGGGAAATTACAATCATCCATAACTCTAATAAAAGCAAAGGCAATGAAGCTGGTAAAAGATTAAATTGCCATAAATTAAGTTCTATGCAGATAGTTGGGAAAAAAAAATTTAATGGGGTCAGTTAGTTTTATAATTACAGCCTAATCATTTAAACATATCTTTACTAGCTCTTGCTTTTAAGATTCATAAAATCTCTAGTATGATGTTGCTGGGGCTCCCACTATCCCAACCCCAATGGTACAAAAATGTTATTAACCTAACCAAACTAACCAAGGCAATGTCACTTTTTTACCTTGATGCCTTGATGGAATGGGGGTGTCCAAAGTGAGCCAAAAATGGTTGCCACTTTTTTCAGTTTTTTAACCCGTCAGCTTGTTTGGCATCATTTCGTAAAATTTTTTGTGTTGTGAAAAAGAAAAAGTTTTTCTCCATATCGGAGAGAATCCTGTTATTATTAGATGGTGATTTATTAGACCACACGTATTAAAACCCACTATGTAGGATATTTGATTTTCTCTAGAAAAAGATTTGATTCAAATCTTGTCCATACTAAAAAGAAATTAATTGGTGTCTTACCATAAAAATAAAAAACAAGTATCTTGAAACAAACGTCATAAATTTCAAATCCTTTCACACAAAAGAAAAAGTTAACTAATACCCTGAGAATATTGGTTTAGAAACTTTTTTTAGAAATTCTTTATGGGAAAAAAAATTGATTTTTTATAGCTTTTTATATTCCCATGAAAGAGAGATTAAAACTTTTCTAAAATAATTTATGAATTTGGCATACCTTAAGTACTTTTTTAACTAGAATTGCTTTTTGTTTTAATAAGAAATTATCACATCATCCATTAACTAAATAAAATGTGAAAATTAAAACCCATTACCATCTGTTATTGTGTATTTAAAATAAAAGGAAGCATTTAATTAAAAAAATACTGAAGGTAAGTCAAATCTATAATTTATTACCAAATGCCTTGAGAATATCCGTTAATAACATGCCCTAAAATAAAAAAGTACTCTTTCAAGTCACAACACAACCTTTTGATTCTACCGGTCCACATAGCAACTAACCATTCACACCAAACTTCTAGAATTACCAGTGCACGT
This sequence comes from Quercus lobata, assembly GCF_001633185.2. Lineage (NCBI taxonomy): Eukaryota > Viridiplantae > Streptophyta > Magnoliopsida > Fagales > Fagaceae > Quercus > Quercus lobata. Next base: position 9,419,920 of record NC_044908.1, on the reverse strand, counting down.
TGTACATGCTGCGTTTTGTATGTGCATCACGTGTGTTTGCCAATTGTAAATGTGAATACTTTTTTGGTTGGAATTCCCTTTCCCTCTTGGAATTATTCATCTAGATTTCGTGTTTATTATTTTAACTAATACAAAAAACAAAGGTGCATACTGTTTTGGTGGGAATGCCCTCTTGGAATTATTCATCTAGATTTCGTGTCTATTATTTTAATTAATTCAAAATTTTTTTTTTTTTTTTGCTGAATCAAAACTTACTTGTTTAATACTATCTTACTTATTACAAATATTATCCTCAAGAATTTGTTTGCATGGGAAATTGAATTCTCATGTGAGCAATGAATCCCTGTCTGCCAAACAAAGCTGTTGTAATCTGACAAGAAAACTTTGAGCAAACTCCATGGTGTTGTGTCCTGAGCCCTGCAGCTTATTTTTAAGCCTTTCAAAAATTTTTTTTTTTTTCAAAATTGTTTTTGGTTCTTTAAAATTCTGGTGCATTATCTTGAGGAACAATTTCTGCAACAATAAAGGCTTATCATGTCAGTTATATTGTGTTGCAAGTAAAATTCAACCTTGTAATTACTCTTTTATGCAAAGGATGTCGGCTAACAAAAGATCCCTTAAAAAACCCAACAAGAAATTGAATGTAGAGCTCATATGACCCTTACATACTAAAAAAAAAAAAAACATTGTAAGTTTCTTAGAATTTCATAGAAATACATCATTTCGATGTTGAATTTCCAGTGATAAAGGAAGAGTGATGGGGTTGAACTGTTGAAGTGATATTTCTTTGTGGTGTTCATGTTTATGGCTCAAAACCTACATTTCCATCCCCTATTATCTACTAATCTCAACCAAGAAAAAAAAAAAAAGTGTTATAAGACCTATAAAAAAAATCACAACTTACTTAAATTGTTATGATTTGTGCAACATTAATACTTTTATATAAACTTATCAGTTGTCACTGACATCATTAGTGCCGCATCATTTTCACATGAAATCACTACTAATATTATTTATATTGTATACTTATCATAATCTTCTACCTTACCGTTATAAAAAGAGCAATGTTTATTTTATACTATTGTTGCACACAACATACACACAGGATTGTGTTTACAATTGCATGCAACGACCTGTGTATACTAGCATTTACTTTATGAAAAATATTCTGAAATTTGTTATCCTAAACTTTCATACAAATAAGATAATAACAATGTTAAACTGGTGAATTCGCAGGGTTAGGGGGAAAAGAAACCATTTGACATTCTTGTGCCAAAGTTTAGAAGCTTGCTGCAGAAGTATTGAATAGTGTTTTCCAACTTTAAAAGTGGTTGCTTTTAGTGAAGAATAAACCAATCTGATAGAGACATAACAATGAGTGGAAAACGCGTTTGTCTAAACATCTATACGTTGTACCTAGCTTTCTCTCTATACTTGTCATTGTCATTGTCTTACTCTATAAAACTTGTACAAAAACATCATATTAAATTATTAATAATACTTTTTTTTTTTTGTTTGATCAATCTATTTTTCTTTTGGGTTTTGTGAGATTTAATTGTCTTAACGCGGAATGTGTGTGTGACCATGACCAAATCGGTGAGCCCATAATTCTTCCTTTGCTTTTAAAGCAACAATTATGAACCTTCTAAAAAAATGAAGTGGTAGTTTTAATACATAAATAAATAGCTTGGATTACTTGAGAGGCTAATCAATTTACATGATACAAGCCGCAAATTCAGGCCTTTTTGTGGTGCAACTACAAAAATGTGTAAGAAAAGTCATATTTCTTTTTCCTACCCAACTGTTTTATAAAAGATACAAATTTACTTTTTGGTGAAAAATTAATGACACACAATTTTACCACATTCAGATTGAACTTGGGATCTCAATTATTGTATCAACTACTTGGTCAAAGTTATAAAGCTCAAAACTTAAAAAAATAAAAGATAAAATCACATGGTTTTCTACAATGATATGCCTGTAGTAGTATGCAAATTTAGCTGTCATACTACAATGACAGATGCTAACGTTTTTCTTGACAATGAATCATACTATCATAAACAAAATATTAAAAAAAATAAAAAAGGACCCCACATTATGTAAGAGTGATGATGCTTGTAACTTTTATAAACCCATCACTCCCATTTTCAACCATAAATACACATTCTATCAATCCAAGCCAAATAATTTATCCGAGGCAAAGCAATCAAAAGCAAAAGCAAAAGCAAAACACAAAAGCATATAACATAAGGTAAAGCAAAAGAAAAGTGTCTCAGAAAGCTCATCCTCCTCAGCTCCTCCACACCTCTCTGCTGTGAAAAGGCATAAACACACAATTCAGCTTCAAATAATGGAAGAAGAGGAAGAAGTGCCCTCACCATTTTGGCTACAAAACACTCACTCTCACCGAGGCCGCCGCCGCCACTCATCATCTCTCTTCCTCAACCCTGGTCTTCTTCTTGTACTTTTGTTAGTCATAGCCATCTTATTTATCTTCATAGTAATTCCTTCATTCCTATCTTTCACATCACAAATATTTAGACCACATCTAGTGAAGAAAAGCTGGGACTCCCTCAATCTAGTCCTTGTTCTCTTTGCCATTGTTTGTGGATTCCTCAGCAGAAACACCAACAACAATGAAAACACAAGCTCTTATGAAGATGCAAGCATTTCAAGCTCATCACAAGAGTCTCACAAGTCAACCCCATCAACCTCAAATCAATGGTACAACCAGTACTCAGATCGTACAGCTGATAGCTATAGCACCATCAACAGGTTAAGGAGCAGCAGTTCATACCCGGATCTTAGGCAAGAATCTGCTTGGGTGAGCCATGATGAACGGTGGAGATTCTATGATGACACCAATGTTAGTGGTAATTATCGGTTTCAGAGCTCAGATCAGCTGCATCATCGCCATCCAACGCGAGATCAGCCTCAAGAGGAGGAAGAAGAAGGTAACTTGGAGCCCAAGAATATACCTAGAGATACTTTTGTGGTTCCTGCAGTAGAAGAAGATGCCTTGGAGCCCAAGAACATACATGTAGACACTTTTGTGACTTCTACAGAAGAAGTTTCATCATACAAATCTCCATCACCACCATTGCCTTCATCGCCACTACCTCAGCCATCTACACCACCATCACCATTGTCACCATTTACACCGCCTAAGGTGGTTAAGCACAGAAAAAAGAGAACATATCAAACTCTTGGACACAAAGAAAAGAATGGAACCCCAGAAAAAATTGATTCACAAGTCAAGAATATCCATACCCCACCTTCTCCGCCGCCTCTGCCACGGCCACCACCGTCGCCACCACCGGTGTTTCAGCAAGTGGAGCAAAGGAGTGGTGACAAGAATGAGAAGAAGAGAGGAGGATCAGCCACTAAAGACTTCTTGAGCTCATTAAGGAGGAAGAAGAAGAAGCAAAGACAAAAGAGTGTTGAAAATTTTGACACCTTTCTAAATTCTCAACCTTCTACTTCTACTTCTCATCCTTTATATCCACCAACATCGCCACCACCTCCACCACCTCCACTGCCGCCTCCACCATCAGTTTTTCACAGTTTATTCTCTTCTAAAAAGGGTAAGGCCAAAAAAGTTCATTCAGTTCCACCACCACCACCAACACCACCACAACCACAACCACAAGCTAAGGTTTGGAAACCTCCATTACCGGTTAAAACAAGGATTTTCAATAGTGGGGACGACAATGTGAGCTCAGGTAACGAGTCACCACTTAATCCAATACCACCACCGCCACCACCACCGCCACCTTTCAAAATGCGGCCTTGGAAATTTGAGGTGCAGGGTGACTATGTTAGGATAAAAAGCAATAATAGTTCACGTAGTGGATCACCAGATCCAATGGATGGTGGAGAATCACCTACAAAGACTATGTTCTGTCCCAGTCCTGATGTTGACACTAAGGCTGATAGCTTCATTGCAAAGTTTAGAGCTGATCTGCTGTTGCAGAAGATGAATTCTTTCAAGGAGAAGCAAGGGAGAGGGAAGTCCAATCTAGGCCCAGAACGAAGCCCAAAGTAAGAGGAAGAGCAGACCCAATATAGAATGCAGTGGGGGTTTTTTTCCTTTTTGGTCATTTTTTGATTTTTTTTCTGAGTCTTGACTTTCTGTTTTGAAGGTTTTGTTAAAAGTGAGCTGTTCTGACATACACATAAAATCTGATTATACATGTTACATATATAGTTACAGAGGAAGTTTAATGTATTTGGGATATTTTTCTTTTTTTGTTAATTCTTTTTGTATGAGGTTTTCCAAATTCCAATTGTATTTGTTAAAGAAATTTACAGAGATGTATGATAAGGTTTGCTTTGGGCATTAAGGTTGTCAGATTTTGTGTTTATTCAAAAGCTGCGGTCTTTGGCCTTTTTTATTAAAAATGGACAGGAACACGTGTTTACATTTGGATTTTACCTTTCTTTCTGTGCGAGATTCTACATATGAGAGGGAGTAGTCAAGGGAATGGGGACTCTAAGCATATGACAGGTAAGTAGTAATGCAGAAGTAATGCTACTTTTGTATTTAGACAACTTCAAGGGGAGAGAGATTGGGCTGTGGAATGGCCCTACGTTGGCATCTGACAGATAATTGATATAGAACACTTCCTGTTCAAGTAAGGTCATGACAATGGTTTATAAAAGTAATGAAAGAAGTACAGATATTTTATAGACGATTTTAATTTTTAGTTTTAGGTGTTCAGCTTATAATAAACTAAGCAAAGGCGTTTGGGGTCATGCACTTTGTATGAGGGCTCTAATAAACCACTTTCCGCCTGACCAAATAAATTAAAACTAGGTATGGCTGTCCTAGTGGCTAGTAGGAATATTGAAAGGAACTTGAGAATATATATAATCCAGTTGATTTGCTGGTCTGACTCAACTGACTTGCCTTAGGATAATGATGCCAGGTTGGAACCTGTTCATGGTATATTAAGTTGACTTGAATAACATCAATACACCATACATATAGAACACAATTTGTGGAGTATGCAGTGTATGTAGCTCATCAGTCTTAACATAATCACAATATAGTTTTGGAATCAAATTGAAGGCTTTCATTTCTTGAGAGCCAATTGTTTGACTAGTTCTGGTAGAGATTGCTCCTGCCTTATGTTCTCAACCCACCTTGCTTTGAGTCGGATTTCCTCGATGCTTTGCTTCAAATTCCTAGTAAAAGAACGATGCACTCGGCTGACAAAAAATTCTTCTATCTCCTCAGCCTTTTCATTGCTGCAAAACTACCATTTGATAATATTCAAGGAGTGAGCAATCTGTCTTTAGGAATACAAATAGATAGATTTACCAAATATCATAATTTGGCATACTGTGATTGCTTTATATTAAGTGAATCAGATATGTGATCTTATATAAATGAGTGCATATATTCACATAGACATTGGTTTAGCAGTAATCGATTTCATCATTTAATTGAGCACTAATGTTAAAACTCAGCAGTTTCACTTGTCATTACTAGGCACAAGCTATCAAAAATTGATAGACACAACAAAACTGATTTCAAGAGATAACTGGCTTTTTGGACATAATATGAGTAATTTGATGGTGATTAATTTTCCTATGATGAATTTCATTATACTAATAGAAACAAACTTTTCAAGGTCATTCATAAGTAAGGAACATGTCCTTGAGTGGTGGAATATTCACAAAAAAATAATCTTATTTTTCTTGATATGTTGAAATCACCCTTTAAAATAATTATAATACAATTAATTCAAAAAACTGACAGTGAATTTGACCCATGCCAAACTGATTAAGATATAGGTGGATGGTACGCAACAAGGCTGCAGTACCTTAAGCTTGATATGTCTAACTACCATAGATAAAACACTATTTTCAAAGGCCAAACTACTGGCCTATTTGGATGGAGGGAGAGTGAAGGGGAGTAGAGTAGAGTTAGCTAAAAATAAGCTAATTTTGTGCTAAATCTACTCTACTCTACTCTACTCTACTCCTCCTCCCTTTCCCTCAATCCAAACAGACCATACATTTATCAATATATAATTATTGTGACGTATCAAGTTGCATAGAGTTTTCTATTGAACTAGTCAACCAATGAATCATAGCCAACAACATGCATGAAAATACAGACTCAAGATGCATCACATGTACCATTGCTATCCAACTAGGTTGAATTGCTTACCAAAGTGAGAATGTAGGTAATGAACTGGTGGAGTAGAATCGCACCATATTTGCTAAAGATCAAGTCCCAATTCTCCTGCATTTATCACAAAAAAATAATAAGCCTCCAGGCCCTCCACAAAGTGTAAAATTCAAGAAGAAACCTTCATCCTAACACCCAATCATAATACTTTCCTGACTATATCCATATCTATACATACTTCAAATTATTTTCTTAATTTCAATATGATAGTAATACATTCATAATGAAGATGTTGACCATGAAATGCATACCTTCAACCATCTCCACGCTACCTCACGCCCTTCAGATCTTAGTCCAGCAAGCACATAAAGAATATCTTGATCTCGAACCTTAAAAGATATTGAGATGAGGCAAAAATTAGACCGGCAAGAAAGATGGGGCTTTTAGAAACCGTAATTCATTATGCACAGCAAATACCTCCTCAGACAACATAAAATTCAGAGCCTCAAGAACTATATTTGGGTCTGGACATGATGCAATACAACCTGTATAAGGATCAAAGGAATGGCATTAAATCTAAGTAGCTTTTATCCACAAAGACAGGATATTATTTCAAATGTTACTACTTATTACGTAAAAGTGGTTCTTTCTCTTGCACTGTATCTGCTTCTCTATAGAGCTTCAGTAGGGACACAAACCCATTCCTATTCGTGGTGCTAGTGTTCAGCAATACAGCAATGTAAGCAGCCTGCAGGGCACATAGCAATTCTGTATATCAACCTTGAACAGACCCCTATGAATGAAGAGTGATTTAGATATACAGGTAAAACTATTACCTTTCTAGTGTCAGCTGACAGAAGAGGAGTATTTCGATCATTCAGTAATGCCTGAAACCTCTGGACTGCTTCTTTGTTAGTTTTATCATGGCCAAAAGTAACCAAGGCCAGAAAGACTTCTCCTCTCAATAGTGCATTTAAATGACTCTCTCCAGGTATTGATTCCCATCCTGATTTTCTGCACAAAGAATAAAAAGAATATGATATTTAAATGTATGAAGAAGCTTACTTCACTCCATAACAAAAATCCAGTACATAAAAAATGTCAGTAATGTGAAACATGATGCCAAGGAGACTAGAAAACATCATAAAGACGATGATATACATTTTGTGAGATAGGATTTCCTATATTTGAAAAACGATTTGATGCACAATTGAAAGATACAAAGGAATTTTCTTTTCCCTTTTTTTTTTTTAATATTGTTTCATTGTTCATACTCCTCGGCCCTAACCAAGAAAGTTGCAAACAGAATAAAAACTCATCTCCACTCAAAGTAAACATTCATGAAGAAGAGGTTCCAATAAATATCCAGCAAAAAGAGGGTTGGCATATTAAAATATATGGTGATAGTTCTTACTCTGAGGAAAACAGAAGGAGATTGATGAAAAATTGTTTCAAGTCATTCACTAAATCTGGGATGGCATCACCAGAGATCTCAACAACTTTATAACATACCTGTTGTATATATCACATAAAAACTTCAAGTTCTGCTAAATATTTGATGAAAATGGTAACATTATCAAGATACAAAAGTTATCCCCACATTAATGAGTTTCGATAACACAATAAAATCGAGCTCTTTTCTGTATACATCCATCAAGGAAATTAATGATGACAGTGGTTGCTCGCAAGCCACACAAAGAGCATATGTGTCATCCAAAACGCCTGAAAATTGAGACTGCAAGGAGTTATATGCTATTTGACAGTGATCACTGAGCTTATAATGGCAGAAATAAAGGGAAACCACAAAAGGAAGGAATTAATTATAGGGATAGGAAATATGTAGCCTGAACAGTCCATTTGGTATTCAAAAGGATTTAATATATAGAGAGACCAAATATGCAGTATTAAGTTAGCCAAACTCTACTCATTGGAATTCCACCCTGCTGTGGAACTCACCCGATGGATCAGGCACAAAAATGAGAAATCTAGTATACTTCACACCATGTGATCATGCCAATAGATACAGCATACCCACTACAACAACATAAGATACAGTTATTAATTCATCTTTGGACATAGTATGTACCAAATTTATCTGTTGCTGACAAGCAATTACTCTCTATGGCTTTCCTCAGTCGAGCTGCAAGCTTATCTTCATATTTTACCCTGTAGAAACCACTCTGCTCAATATTAACTTTGACCCAGAAATGTTCATCACATTTCTCTTCATTCTTTTCGTTAAATGTGCTTTTGTTTTGGTGGGGAGACTGAACCAGTTCAGATATATCCAGTTTTTGAGACTTTTTTTCCAAAAGGAAAGTCTTGCATTTGATGTATGAGCCAATGGATACTGTTATTGGAACAATCCATAGTCCGCCACCACACAAACCAGACGACAAGAATTGTGACTGCAGATCCTAAAAATGTATCAGATCTCCAAAGTAATAAAGATGAAATTTGTGGCTGTGAATCTTTTAATGCATGCATGTTTGCTTATTAATTCAATAACAAGACCTGTTCAAATTCCAAAATATCATCTTTGGATTTTACAGAGATAACTGGATATCCATTTTTCTTCGTCCAATCATCCATCATTGAGTTGATTTGAAGACCAGATTCCTCTGAAAGAACGCACCATAAATCTTCTGTCTTTGCATTTTTCCCAGCATATCTTTTTATGTATAAACTTAAGGATTTCTGTTTCAAATCAGAAGTCACAGAGTTAAATAAGTGATTTAAGCAACTTTAATTTTTATCAACTCATTACATAGTAAAATGATTACGTTCAAGAAATGCATAGTAAATGACTACATGATGGACCATGCTCCAAACCTTTCCCTTAGTCATTTTGTTCATAACTTTATTTACAACATTTTGACAACAAAAGTTTTCATGTTGACATTTTCCTTACCAAGAACCTCATTTTCCATGAAAAAGCAATGTTAAGGTATTCCACTCCAAGAAATGATAAATTGTACACGTTACTGACAACAACCAGTGGAAAGAGTGATCAAAGAATGCTTCCAATATGACGAATGTAACAGACACAATGCAGATATAGATTCCTAAATCACACCACACTGGACAAAGAGTTTCTACCCAGGAAGAAACCTAGAAGGTGTTACATGGAAAAAGTATCCTGAGGGCTGAGTCACATGCCCAGCAACTCGAAATTTTTTAGCCCACCATCCAATCAAAGACAACAACAGCATTGTTAACATAGAATATGGTCAACAAAAAAACAAAAGTTACACAATAGTCTTGATAATTATAGAGTGAAAGATGTATTTTTTAATGGGTAAGAGAGCCATTAAAGCTATAAAAACCAAATCACATTAGACAATAAATGCCAACTTGTAGCCATGTGTACATTTTAGAGTGTGTTTATATATAAAAAATTTAGTAATAACATCCACATAGAATTTTAACCATGAAAATATAAAGTCATTGTTTGGTGCTTCATATAAAAACAACGCTATAAGCTAAGAACTCAAACTATCCCACCTGGAACATGTCATCGCCAAGATAACCCTGCAACATTCGAATAACAGCAGATCCCTTTTTGTAGCTGATATCATCAAATATTTCCTCTATTGAACGAGCATGATGTACCTCCACCTGAAAATATTCCAAACGGCATGTGAAGGACATAGTTGAACTACATGTTGAAGTTATGCTTGCTTTATATAGCAAATTGCCTAACCATTTTCTCTCATTTGAAGTCATAATTGGGACTTTATTAAGATGTAGTAATTATTGTGCTACAATCTTTGGAGTTGGGTTATAAGAAATTTCCCTGCATTGTTAACTCCATTTTACTGGGTAGAACTCCAAACACACAGATGACAGATGCAACTTCATGCGCACAGACACCCAGACACATTTAGTTCACCACATGTCAATGCATTTACTTTGATAATATTCATTGCAGTGCTTGAAAATTCAGTACAACAGGCCATTAGGGGAAGCAGTTTGCTCTAAATAACTATTTCTTACCATTGCTTTATGACTGCATTTGCTAATAAGCTATATAATTTAACGTGTAAGTGATGTGTTCCCACTAACCAGAAAATTCTGGAGCATTCACTTACCTCAATAGGATGTGACTGTTCCATTGCATCCATATGTAAGCCATCAGCTGTTTGTCGAAGAAACTGAGTCCATATTTTCCACTCAGGAAATATGATGTCAGTGGCCATATAACTTATCTGGAGATTTAAGATTGAACAGAGGTACCAAAATCATAAAATTGAATGCAGTGGAATGGCCAGACAAGTGGTTGCAGAGATTTAAGATGACTCAATGTTACCCAGGTTGCAAATCCCTCATTCAGCCATAAATGACTCCACCATTCCATTGTTACCAGATTGCCAAACCAATGATGGGCTACTTCATGTGATACAGCAATCGTGAGCTGGCAAAACATGAATAAGCTTTGAAGATTACATACAAGTATTTAGGAAATGAATGAAGAATCATATTTCAATGTCATTTCTTTTGTAATTGAACGCTATTTGCTTCCAGAGTTTTCTCATTGGTATCAATGATTCAATATATAAACTCTTTAATGGGTTGACTGCATCAATCAATTATAAATAATTGTCAGTTATTCTGTCTTAAGGCTTTTTGGGGAAAGAAAAAATAATACTGCACTTCCCTTTTATATGTTTTCATTTATGAAAAGGGAAATGGAGAAAAAGGAAGGCAAAAATTGTCTTGAATTTCATTTCTTGACAAGCAGATCTGCACCTCGCAGTAGATTGATTACTTTTTGGGAGCATCATAATGCAAAGGAGAAAACTGAAGCTAAAAGTGTGTTAGATATGTAACTTACAAAAAAAAAGTGTTAGATATGTAACTTACAAACTGCTTCATGTTAGCTGATGAAAGCAAATCATCGTAAAGTAGTAAATTTTCACGATATGTGATCAAACCATAATTCTCCATAGCTCCTGCAGAAAATTCAGGGACTGCAACCATATCCAGTTTTGGAAGTGGATAAGGAGTTGAGAAGTACCTAAATGATTCCATAATCAGGGCTGACCAGCGTTATCAGTATCACCACAGAGAACTTAAACAGTCTTCAACCAAAGCAAAAAAACACAATGTTAAGTAACTTTTGATTCTTCTAACCTACACTATAACACTGGTTCTGTTTTCAGGCGATCTCCGTGGATAAAGGAGGTCAAGTTATCTAAAACAGCCTTTGTTTTAATTTGGAAAATTTTGAAGGGGAGACCCAAGGAGGGAAGAAATCCATGTGTATCAGGTACTCGCTTTGGGTGCAGTCATATAGTGCAGAGAGGCTAAATTGGTACACAAGCTTTACCAATCAATTGAAAGAAAAGAAGGAAAGACAACAAAAACAACAACAACAAAGCCTTAGTCCCAAAATTTGGGGTTGGCTATGGATCTTTGACAGATTAGATTGGTCAGCCACATGAATTCCTTTTCTCCATTCTATCCTATCTGAAATCATGCTCTTTGTTACTTTAAATAGGATAGAAGGGAGAAATTCATTCTGTTCTTTGCAAGGTCAAACAAGAAATTATTGAAATGATCACCTTCCCTTGAACATAAGCAAACACTAAACTCTCTATTTTGTGGCATGTGGCTGTTTTTTCTCCCTCATAACTTAGTTCTGTGTAAAACTACGTTATGGTGGACACATTTCAATTTATTGATTTATGAGACTGAAGATTATAAAATTTAAAATCTCCACATGAACAAGGAAAATAAAAGGAGAAATTACCTAGTAAATATGTCAAGCGCCTTCACAGCAAGATTTAAAGCAAACTTCCCCTTATCACTCTTTCCAACAGGACAATATACACGAACCTTGATCCCTGCATGCAAAGTGCATTATTCTATATAACAACAACCAATCCCTAGTCTTAAAATTTTTAGGGTCAACTATGGATTCTCAACAAATTAGTCAAGGTAGGCCACATGCTCTTTCCCACCATTTTAGTGTAATAAGCAATTTAAACCAAAAAAGAAGAAGAAATAGAGTAAATGAATGTGCCTCTGCCATATATGCATTACCATCAGCTGTTGTTTCTTCAATATGATCAAATACCCCAACAACAACACCCACCAAATAAGTTGACATGACCGGAGATTCCTCAAAATAAACAGTCTTAATATTTTCATTAAGCCTTTCATCAGCAATTGGCATATTAGACAATGCTGTCAACTCTGAGGGCACGTCTATCCTGATCTTGAAGGTGGCCTGTAAAGAAAGTATTAGTAATTTCTAAGTAGTAAATAGAAGGGGGAAAAATGAATTTTCAAAGTAATTTAAACCACATGAGAAGAGTATTATGTAACTTCAATCAGAAATTTTCTGCCACTTGTTATTCATTAACATTTACTAAATAAAATGAAAATACATGTATGTCCTGTTACCTATCTGTTTTATGTGCATCAGTATTAATAAACTTTTCTCAAAAATCTGTGGTAATGTGTTTATATTCTTTTTTCATGATTAAAGTTCTATTTCACAGATTCTTTCAAATAAGCATGTACATGACACTAATTAAATGTCACTTACGGAAGATTGATTCAAAGGTTCTAAACAAGTAAAATAATGAGTTCTTCCAAGGGTAAAAGCAAGTTCTCGATTATGCATACCTTAAGGGCAGGTTCATCCCAGCAAGGAAAGCAACGCCTTGCATCCACAGCTTCAAACTGAGTAACTGCCATATTCTTCTTCACTCCCCCATCCACATAAGTACTGTAAACAGTGACAGAAACCAGGATTTCACCTTTTGGAGTCCAAATTATGAATTTTCACCATTCAAGAGTGAGAAATATATTAAGTTTCAAGATAAAATTAATACATGAAAAATAAAACTGGCATCTACTGTTGTTGGATTTCCCAATATCTACAAATCAAATGAGGTCATATATATGATCTCATTATATGTCCAATATTCATCTAACAATAAAAAACCAATTATTGCTGCCAAGTTAAAAAGGGGGAAAAAGAGAGAGTAAAATATCATAATCAAAGAATGTGTGCAAGATCTATACACACACAGAAATGAATCATCAAATACAAAAGTACGAAAGATGAAAAATTGATGCAAGCAAGTGTTAATGTTAAAGATAATTTACTTGAGTACTAAAATTCGTCACAGAATGAAACACCATTTGAATCCTGAAATGGAACTATAAAGCGAAAAGCAGTATCTTCAATTCTCAAAGGGGGTCTTTTTGGCCTTTTTGGCTGGGCCAATTAAATTCTTGAAGGGGGGGGGGGGGGGGGGGATTGTAATTTTAAACATCCCAAACTTTAAACACATATAACCATATATAATTCAAGAAAATTACCTCTGTTCATCTCAATGATTTACATGGTTGTTCAGTTTCATTATTATGTATTTGATCATTCTTAAAAGTAATTAAAAATTAAAAATTTATAGTTTCTTTCTTTCTTTTCACTGATTTTCTTAGCAACCAAACAAGAAAAACTTGAATAAAACTAACCAAATTATTCCAAATCACTTACCAAGTAAACTTTTCCATAAATTTAGATACAAACTCACTCTAAAAGATAGAAAATTTAAATAAATAAAAAAAGATTTACCATTTATAGAGACCCTTCAAGTGTGGGTTAAGGGCTCCAGAAAACTCAATCCCCAAAACCCCATCACCAACACTAAGCACTTCATCAAACCCCAGCACCAGTATCTCATCTTCACCATCCAAAACAACAACATCGCAAGGCTTATATGTCTGCAAAAATCAACAAAAACATCATTTATATATAAAAAAAAAACCCATTAAAAGTTAAAGCACAAAAAAACCAATGGTTTAAGAGAGAGTGTTAATTACTTGGTGATTGGAGTTGGTGAACCAGACTTGATGTACATCAAGTTCGAGAACATTTAGGACAAGGAACTTAGTGTGTTCGATGATGTTAAGGTTGACTTGTACTGTACCAGAAAAAGTGCATGCTGTGAGATCAAGTTTGAGATAAAGATCATAACTTGTTGGGATTGCAAATTTTGGTAGCCTTGTTTGTCCTTTGAATTGCTCTATGCTTTGTTTTGTTTTTGTCTCCATTTCTCTCTACGTTTCTCAGTCACTCTGAATTTCGTGTTAGTTTTGCGAAGTGCATGGATTACTGAGGCTTTACTGTATATTTTTTTGCTAATAGCTTTTCGATACATAGTGCCCGTTTGGGTTGGGCTGAAAGCTACGTATGCGTTTGTTCTCTTACATTTGGTTTTTTTTTTTTTTTTTTTTCCTTCGCAACATTTGACTTTTTCATGGTAAACAGTATATGTGTACTGTTTATTGATCTACAAATTATACTTTTCAGTAACTTTTTTATTAAAAATTGGTCCTATAGTACTATTTACACATTTAAAAATTATTTTACTATAGTGTTTTCAGTTTCAGCAAAAATAAACTGTATCCAAACGGACCCATAGACACATGGACGTGGGGCCAATATTAAAATAAAATAGTAATACATATATATATATATATATATATATATATACCAACTTAGTGCCCCTCAAAAAAAAAAAAAAAAAAAATTGCAATCTCGCACTATAAATTTATACTATGTCTCCTTACAATATTATTGATTCTTTTTCTTCTAAAAAAAATTTTATTAATTCTTTTATAAGCGTAATGTTATAGTTACAAATTTTTCTATAATATTTTTACAAATGGTTGAGATAGCAAATTCTTCACACCTGAACCTATTACCTACATCACATTTTTTTTACTTACCAACAACTACTCACTACATTAATAATTTGTTAAAAAAATTGTAAATATAACATTTCTCTCCTTTTAAAGACCATAAAAAAATTTATAAATTTAAACAAAAAAAAATAGCCCCACAAACAAATTTATCAATAGTAAAGTTAAAAGAAAAAAAAAATTAAGGCAAATCAACTTATTTTACAAAAAACAAACAACCCGATCCTTTAAATTTTTTAAACAAAATAATTTTGTTCATACACGCATGTAACAAAAAAAGAAAAAGAAAAAGAAAAAAAGACCTCAACTATTAAGCAATAAAGCCGAAGGTGAAACCATTGCAATAAACCCACTTTTTTTTTTTGAGAAACCAATAAACCCACTTTTAAATCCAAGTCCTAGCTGATTCATGTTAACTTGTGAAGAAAGAGTGACAATTACACTTTGGCCAACGCATGCTCCCATGCATTGAGTGTAATGAAAATAACAGTTGCTTTACAATTTTTTTTTTTTTTTGGTAAAAAGGGAAATGCATTAAAACAAGAAATTAACAACTGTCTCAGGGCAGCACCTGTTTAAGTACAAACCAGAACAGTCAAAATCTAACAAAGATTGCAAGCCCTCAAGGGGATTATCATACAAAATAAAACTGGAAGATTGCTGAGCTCCCATCCTAGCTAGCATATCAGCGCTCTTATATATTAGCTTCTCTATAACAATGATCAAAACGAATCTAGGGAACTCGGGAAGTCAGCTGCCTGCAGTCATCCATAATTCAGGACTTCAATAATAGCTTTGGCGGAAACTAGAAGCCAGCTGCCTGCTTTACAATTTTGGATTTAGCGGAAATTTCACATGCCAAGTTGAAAATAAGTAAATAACGCCAAGAGGTCCCGTGGAAAATAACGACCTTATCCTTTTCAAATTGACATTTTGGGCTTGAAAAAGGATATATATACAAGAAGAGCATGAGTGAAAGAAAATGAGACATTTTTTTTTTTGGAAAAGAAAGTAAAGGAGACTTAAAAGAAAATGAAGCATCAAAATACTTAAATGCATAAGTGAAAACATATTAACTTAAAAAAAAAATTGATTCAGCAATTAAATCAACAATAATAAAAAGGACTATTAGTGGAAGGAAAAAAAAGTGATAGAAATAATAAATAAATAAATAAAGAAAAAAAGGAAGCTAAATTGAAGAAATAGAAAGAGTATTGACCCTTTATTTATTTATTTATTTTGGTGTTGTGGATTGAACTTGGAGGAATAGGTGATTGAGGTGCAAAGGGAGTTATACAAAATTTATATAAAAAAATAAAATAGAAGAAGAAGGGTTGAAGGAGATGAAAGGTTGAACAAAGTAAAAGAGTAGAGTTTAAAAGATTTAAAGGAGAAAATTTAAGAATGCATAAAGGATTGAAATGAAAATTTTAAGAAGATAACAATGGGAGGAGATAAAAAGTTGAACAAAGTGAAAATTACAACAAAAACAATAAATAATAAATAAGAAAAATAGAAGGAAAAGATGTGATAATGTAGCATAACAAGAATTTTGCAAAATTTATTACAAGGCTTCCATTTTTATATAGAATATAGATTTTATTTAAGACCAAAATTAACAGTAAAAGAAAAGAAAATTTAGTATAAATGGCTTTAACTTTTAAGATTCTGATCCCAAATAAATAAACCAGTTTCAATCCTTGCAGAAATATTAAAGGAATACTTAGACCCTAGTGTCCTTGAATTTCATTTAGCAATTGATATTAGAGAACAACTAATCCCTTACAGCACAAACAAGAAAAAATGCTCGGGATATGTTAATATGAATCCTTGACAAGTATTCTTGGAAGCTTTCAATGTTTGGAAAGTCATAGGATCTACAACATTTCTAAATAGAAATCAATAAATTTAGGCACTCAACATTTTCTCAAAAAAAAAAAAAAAAAAAAAAACATTTTCTCATTTCCACAACAGTTAACACAATTTGTGATTGGTGTAGTGAATAATAAAAATGGTATTAGTGGTAGTAGTAGACCTAAGTGAAAGTGATATTGTTCTAAATTCTAATCACAACAAAACATGTTACTAGTTGTGATAAAAGTCATGAAAAATATTGTGTACTTTGTATTACTCATTAGAAATGGACACAAAGGCGTTGCAAAGCTATGATAGGGCATTCTTTGAGTTTATTTAAACAGAAGAACTATTATGACATTAAAATGAAGGCCTTGGAACTTGAAATTGGAGATAAAGTTTTCCTACGGGTTACACCTATGAAAGGAGTAATGAGATTTGACAAAAGGGGTAAGTTAAGCCCTAGGTTTGTAGGGCCTTTTGAGATCTTGGAAAGGGTGGGCAAAGTTGCATATAGAATTGCCCTACCCCCGGCCCTATCAGGAATTCATAATATTTTTCATGAGTCTATGTTAAGGAAATACATTCTTGGCCTTTCACATGTATTGAGCTATGAGCCTCTTTAGATTAGAGATGACTTGTCATATGAAGAAGTTCTGGTAGAGATTTTGGATCATAAAGAGCAAGTGCTATGCAATAGACCAATATCTTGGGTAAAGGTGCTTTGGAAGAATCATTTGATGAAAGAGGCATCTTGGGAGCGTGAGGATGGTATGCTGTTGTTGATGTATAAATTTTCAGGCCTTAATTTCATTAGCCCACTTACAAAAATACCCACATAAGCCCATAAATTATTTTGAACCCACATAAATATTCCCCATATATATATTACCCAAATATTCTTCATGTTATTGGACTTTCACAAATATTCCACACACAAGCTCATAAATTGCCTTGGGCCCTCTCACAATATTACCCATTATATCCCACATATTATCCAACTTGGGTTTCACAAAAATACTCACCATATTGCTTGAGCCACAAAATTATACCATCTCTATAAAAAGCCCAAAAGTATTTACCTTGTGGGAAAAGTCCAAATGGCCTAACAAAACCCTCTCTAAAGTCCATTACGATACGACACTCTAAAGCCCATTACGATATAGCATCTCTAAAGTCCGTTACGATATGGCACTCTAAAGCCTGTTACGATACGACATCTATAAAGTCCGTTACGATATGGCATCTCTAAAGCCCGTTATGATACGACATCTCTAAAGTCTGTTACGATACAACATCTCTAAAGCCCGTTACGATACAGCATTTCTAAAGTCCGTTACGATATGACATTCTAAAACCCGTTACGATACGACATCTATAAAGTCTGTTACGATACGGCATCTCTAAAACCCGTTATAATACGGCATCTTTAAAACTCGTTACGATACAGTACCTCTCAAAGCCCGTTGCTACATGACAATATTTTTACAAAATCCTACAAAGCCCAAATCTATTTTAGCAACTATTTTACAAAGCCCAAAATACTATTTTGGCAATAACAATTACTTTATGCTCAAAAGCCCAAATACTAATTTGACACTTATTTTTACGAAGACCAAATATTATTTTGGCAATACTTTACAAAGCCAAAATGTTATTTTGGCACATACTTACGAAACTCAAATATTATTTTTGACACTTGTTTTGCATATACTAAATCCCTCACTCTTGGGGAATATGATTACTCATCCTTCAAGAAATATCTCTCTTACAAGATTTATAAAAGCCCATGTATATCACCCATTGCAAAACTATTCATTTTGTAAGGATAACCAAGACCAAAGAAGCTTAAACTACAAAGCCTAGCTGGGCCAGCCTAGCTCACACACAAATTCCAACAGTTGAAGATCACGTGAGTTGACGAGCCAAATTTTAGCACAACTAAACAGCTGGAGCCCATTCCCATCAAGTCCTAACTTATCCAATCAGATCAGAAGAGGACATGTGTCCATCAGGGGTTAAACCCTTCCTTTACAAGCTGAAATTCCATCATTTCTCATGTGACATAGAGCTGAAGGTGATGTACCAGAAAGCTGGGAAGCTTCAGCCAACTATCACTTCTTTCTTCTCCAACCCATTCGGTCAAGAACCAGGAGCAGCCATGACCAGGCCATTAAAGCTCCTGAAATAACTTGAAATTAATTTATTTTCATACTAAAAACGTGTATTCTTTGGTTCATGAATCAAGCACATGAACCCCAAATGGGGAAACTTAAGGAAATGTGATTTGGAGGGCACCAATGAAATCCCAGCAGAGTTCCCAGCAAGGGCTCCAAGATTGACACCTGGCTTGGGGTGATACAATTTGCCCTAGGGAGCTCTGATTCTAGCATAGACAAAAATTTCAGAGTGGATGCAAGGAATTGGTCTTTAAATTTAAAATGAATATACAATAGACAATTTTTTTTTGCAAAATCTGATATCCATTCTACAGGCAAAGCAGAGGTGCATTGCTGATAGTAAATAATAATACTGTTAAGTTATACTCTCCAATTGCTTAATAAACACAATTTGGAAAGGTCGGAGAGCTGAGTTCACAATGAAAACCATTAATCATTTATGATTCTTAAGTTAAGCCAACTATTGCTACCACAGCATCAGTTCCAGAAACACATTCATCTTCAACAAATGGAATGGTTCTCCGCACTGTCAATTTCATTGGGCGGGTCCCATTGCCTGCAAATAGCAAGATATAAAAATGTACCCACACTTGCAAGTTATTTTATATTACTCAGAAAACTCAGATTCTTACCTTCAGTGGTTCTATCCCCTTCAATGCAAACAGCAGCATAATGAGAACCAGCCAATTCTATGAGAGCAAATTGCCAATTGCTTGTCAGGTTCTTGGGATCATCAAAAGAATCAACAACTACATCAAATGCCTGACAGCATAATAAAAACCGCAAGAGATTTCAGAAACTTCTTTGAGGAAAAAATGTTTATGCAATTTCTGTTTCATATAACATTTTATGAGAATTTACTTCCCAATATCTAAAAATGTATGTGTTTGTAGGAGTAGGGGGGGTGGGGGGAGCGGGGGAGAAGAAAATTAATAATTGTATGAAGCACTCAATCGATAAGGATGAAAGGAATGACATATCCTACAATAATATCTCAACATCTACCTAAACAATCTCAAAGCCACCACCACGTCTTATGTAAAAAAAGTTCAGATTGAATTTCCTATTGAGTAGAATACTATCTTTGAATGCTTTGAAAACTTTCAATTAAGCTTGTCTTAAGTTCAGTCAGATACCTCAGAATCTCTATACTCAGAAAGATGTCCACCTGTAGCAGTCCTAAATCGAATGGTAAAGGTTTTAAAAGGTGCAGCTGAGAAGCCCCTCCCCAATGCTTTCACATATGCCTCTTGAAAGTGTGATCCATAACATTAATAAAACAGTTTCATGAAGAGAAACATTACATTCAACTCTCAAAGCTCAATCATTCTTTTTTTCATTTTTGGTGGTATTTTACACACACCCAATCAGTCTTTAACCTATGAGGAGGTGCCCTTTGAGCAAGTGCTCATTGGCTGCAAAGCTCAATCATCCTATCGTTTTGATTTCCTGAGTTCATGTAGAAGTGTATGCATACTCCAGTATATCCAACTGTTCAAATCCATACTGCTTTTCATTATTTCCTAAAAAGTATGTAAATTCTAGGACAATCTTTTAGACTCTTCTTTCTTTTGTCTGATATCTATTGGTTTTATTTTTTAACTAGATACATAGAAAGAATAATTCATATAGTTTAGTCACATACAAAGAAAACCTGGTAATCAAGCTGGACAGGCCAACATATCTGAGCCCAACATAATGAAACACAGGCATATGCTTGCGAAAGAAGAAGAAGAAGATGATGATGATCACAAATGATGACAATGATAAATAGACAAAATTTCCAGAAGAATTTATACACCTGCATCTTTATGAAATCCAAAGAAATTTGAAATATATTTCAAGCGTGTCACGACTCAAGTGTTGTTTCTACTTTTTATTTTTATAAAGAATATAGGTACTCAATCCTAGTTCCTTTAAAGGTGAAACTTCTGCTGCCCTACATTGAACTGTCTATGATAGAGTAAAACTTCCTAACAAGTTAAGAACATATTAATTTTTCAACTAGATCTACTGTTTTTTTTTCCTTAATGAAAAGACATATCACTAGAATTACTGCTTGAAGATGGAATGGTCTTCTAGCAATGTAACAAAATTGACTGCTACCAAACTTTATAACATACCATGCATTTGCTGCAGAAGCTACCATGAAACTAATTATTAGGATTTATTAGATTTTCACCCATCTACAACAATGAACTGAAGGTACTTGATGCATATCAATATTCACACAACCTAACTCACCTTGAGAGTCCATAATTTTATAAACTCCTGACGCTGAAATTCAGGGTCTGAAATGGCAGTTAAAAGTCCCACTTCATAAGGAGAAAAGTACCTTCGAGCAAATGCTAAGATATTATTCTTCAACTTCCGTTGCTTCTCTTCCACATCAATACCAATCTACAATAGGAAAAGCAAATCATGTCAGCTTAAACTTGCCGTTTCTTCAACACAATAGATAATTCAATAAATACATCAAACAAAATCAGAACAGAATATAACGATCACACATGCAGAAGTTATAAGTGGCCCATGAATATACAGAAAACTTACTGCTGAATTCACAGTCACTCCACAAGCTATCATAGAAGAAGTGTGTGAAATGTTGAAATGCAATGGTGGTATGTGTGAGCCATCAACATCTTGCCACTCTACCTATTCACATATGCTATCAGAAACAAATATGAGAAAACAAATGAACTTTAAAGAGATATGCTAATAACGAAAAGCAAGGAAGGTACAAAAAAAAAAAGTAGAGAACAAAGTCTTATTGTACATCAATGGTCAGAAAACAAACTCACCTCAGGCTTCCCATATATATTCTTGTTAAACTTCAAGGATCTTGGTTCAACTTGACTATTTGTATGATCTAGTAACAAACAAAATTTGCTTAAATATACACCAATCTCTCTATGCAACATATTCTACAAAATTGGAAACAAGAATGCTTCTTATGTCAAAAGAGTAGATAGTCAAGTAATGAAACAAAAGGACGTGGATAGCATTTAAATAACTAAAAAAGCTTTGTACATACATGTATATAGCTCAAAATCTTTATAAAGCAAAGCCTAGGTTGCCATCCACTTTGTGCCACATTCAGACTAAAAAATTTGCCTGTCAGTACAACTAATCTAGACCAATGTTGAAATAAACAATTTGTTGTGTACCACAACAAATCCAACAAAACCGTGGGCTCTACAATTTACATGTAAGAAACACTTCACCATATTTGACCTCAATGGCGACAACCTAAATGTAAGAATTATTAAATGAAATTTAACAAGAAGAATGAATGATAAAAGTATTAAGCAAAAAAGGACCTACATCTTGCAATGGTAGTGCGAACCAATGCACGGGCAAGCAGGGCTCTTCTTTGGAGCTGATCTCCACGCATACGGAAAACATTTTCTTTCTCACATGGTGATAGAATTTCCAAATATTGATTAAGAAGGCTTGCATTCTTCACCTCATTAGGTAATATATACCATAAATGGGCTTCCCTAGAAACACAAAAAAAAACAAAAAAATGTTTTCACATTATTGATGTAGATAATAAAGTTTAGAAAGACATATCCAAACAATAGAACATATGCATAACAGAGTCAATCAAGCCCCATAGAATACTGATAAAGCCTATGTTCAAATGTATCCCCAATAATGAAATGGTACAAAACAACCGAGACTTAGTCCCAAAATTCTGGGGTCGGCAATGGACCTTCAACAGACTAGTTGCATTCTTTTCCACATAGGAGGGAAGGCTCAATGTGTATCTGTAGTGGATCCATTCATAATAGAGTAACTAAATTTTTTACATTGGACATCAATCCTACTCATTTTTCCGGGCTTGGGACTGGTTGTGAACAAAATATTCAACAGTAAGTAGAGAGACAAGGCGGAGTTAACGAAATGGTACATAGTGTATAAAAGTAAAGGGCATAAAGTGTGTCATACATTGGAGATGGAAGCTGCACTGGGGCCAGAGAAGCAGCAGAGAAGCTCCTTTGAAAGCAACGTATATTCATCATGAAATTTAGTCTATGCCTCAACAGCAACAACATGCATACTTAGCACAACAGCATCGGCATCAGTACACAAACCCAGAAATTTGTAACCATCCGCAAATCACCAATAAACCCAGAATCAGTGATTCAAACCAAAACCCATAAACCTCCAAAGCCGATGGACAACAAAACCGAAATCCTCTAACACCGATCCTAACTGAAACCCACAAACCACGGCGAACCCATGGCTACAACATCACTGCAAAGGCGAAGAGTGAAGAGAAATCTGCAAAGTGAACCCAGCACGAAGGGAAAGGAGAAATTAGGATACCCACACCGAGCGCCACCGTGAAGAAGAAAGAAAGAAAATAGAAATTAGAGATGAGAGGTGAGATCATGGTTTTAAAAACCGGTACGGTGAAAGAACCGAAAAATGAACTAATTACCGATTTTATGGTCGGACCGGGGTCCGACCGATGGTCGAACCGATGACATCATAAATAATTTAATTAATATTTATTTAAATTATATAAATAATTAATAATTTTTTAATATACTAAAAACATAATTAGGCTCATGACTAGCATATTACAAAGAGTTCACTGCCACACATTTACAGATTTACAACATTTATCAACAAGTCATTGAAAGCCCATCAAAAAATCCTCCTCTAATTAGGCAATTACAGGGAAAAACAGTTAACAATTTGTACAAAATGGTGACTTGGATTATCATTCATATTCTATTCTATTCAATAGATACACATTCATATTCTATTCAACAAACTCAACAATTTATACAAAATGGTAACTTGGCTTATCATTCTCCCTGCTTTGCTTCAAATCCACCCAAGTTACCATCCAACCCCAACCACAAAAAAATGTAGGACTTTAGAGGGCGAGACCGAGAACCCGTAAGGACGAGAAAAGAAAATTATCAAAATCAAGTAATCAAAATCAATTAATCAAGTAATAAAATCAAAAGAAAAGAATGTTACCTTACCTGATGAAGCCGAGAAGCAGAGAGCAGAGCACTTTAGAGGGCGAGACCGAGAACCCGTAAGGACGAGAAGGAAAAAACCCAAAAAGAAAAAAAAAAACCCAATACTTCAAACCCGTGAGCTTGAGTGAGGCGGAGAGGAAGAAAAATGTTTGAGGCGGAGAGGGCGAGGCAGAGAGGAAGAGACTAGAGAGTGTGAGCTTGAGTGAGGCGGGGTGGGCGAGTCAAAGGGCAGAGAGTGTGAGCGGCA
This sequence comes from Quercus lobata, assembly GCF_001633185.2. NCBI lineage: Eukaryota > Viridiplantae > Streptophyta > Magnoliopsida > Fagales > Fagaceae > Quercus > Quercus lobata. Next base: position 9,395,776 of record NC_044908.1, on the reverse strand, counting down.
GAGAAGGCGAGGTAGAGAGAGTGAGGCGGAGAGGGCGAGGCAGAGAAGGTGAGGCAGAGTGTGAGGCGGAGAGGGCGAGGCAGAGAAGGCGAGGCAGAGTGTGAGGCGGAGAGGGCGAGGTACAGAGGCAGTGAGGCGGAGAGGGCGAGCGGCGACTGGCGAGGCAGTGAGGCGGAGAGAGTGAGGCGGAGAGGGCGAGGTCTGAGCGGCGAGGCAGAGAGGCTGTGAGCGGTGAGGAAGAGAGGCTGTGAGCTTGGGTGAGGCGGAGATGTTGAGATTTGAGAGTCTGAGTCTGAAAAATGAAAATGACAAACGCAAAATGAGAGTGGGGCAGTGAGCTTTAGAGCATACGTCCGGATCTTAAATCCCATCTTATTTTACCATTTCAAAAACCTACTTTATCAATTATATAATACCATTTTACAATATACCCAACATTCCAACTTTTATTTTCTTATTCTACTCATTAAAATAATATTTTTACATAATAAAATAATATAAATTTTACAATAAAATAATATTTAAATTTTATCTATCACTCCTCTCTCTCTGAATATCTGTCCCTCTCTCAACAACCAAACAACCCAATTATCACCGCACCACCACCACCATGCCTACCACGCCACCATGCCCACTGCCCACCAAATCCCACCGGAACCAAAAATCCAAACTAAGGAAAAAAAAAAAAAAACCACCAGATCACTACCACATCCAACCCATCTGAACCCAAAAGATAAAAATCAATCCATGCCTCACTGCAAAACCCACACAAAACCCACACAAAACCCAGATCGGCGAAAGCACAAAACCCAGATCGGCGAAACCATTTGACCCACGGCGCCACCAGATCAACGCCGCCAACATCACACCACATCCAGCCCATCATCAGCGATCTTGAGCGATCCATCATCGGCGACATTGGCAACCCACCAATCTCCACCGATCCAAACCCACGCCACCACCTGACCCATGATTCACCGATCCACCGATCTCCATGTCGTGACCACGAACCAAACCCAGCTATAGTGCAAGCCTTGAACGAGAAAGAGAGATGTGAGATGAGAGAAAGAGTGAGGAAGGAATCCATAACAAACCCATCGGAATTTATAGCAGACTGATCTGAGATTTTTTTTTTTTATTTTATATGGAAACAAACTGATCTGAGATAGAGTAGAGAGCAGAACGAGAGGAGGAAGAGAGAGAAAAGAAAGAGAAATAACGAGAGAGGAGAGAGAAATTCCCGGGTTAAATGAGAGAGGAGAGAGAAATGAGAGTATTAAAATTTTTTTTTTTTTATAACATTCAGCTACAGTACCATCTTACATTTGAGATGGTACTGTAGCTAAATCCCAAATTTGGAATTGGCATATTGCATATAGCCTTCCCATTGTTGAGTAGTTTTGGGGATTAAATGCCAAATGTTCCTAACATTTGGCATATAGAAGCCCCACTGCTGATGCTCTTAGGGTTAGGAATTAGGATTCCAGCCGCTAAAACAACAAAACTACGTCGTTTAAGGCTGGGAAAAGACAAAAAAAAAAAGTAACCAGTCAGGAACCGGTTTAACCGCGCCGGTTCCCGGTTTTCCGGTTGAACCGGTCGGTTTTTACTGTTTCGCGGTTTTTTCATTATTTTCGGTTTTTTAATATAACCGGACCGGATTGGTGGCCGGTTCCCGGTTGAATCTGTCGGACCGGCCGGTCCGGCCGGTCCGGTCCGATTTTTAAAACTATGCTTCATAGTAATTCCTTCATTCCTGTCTTTTACATCACAAATATTTAGACCACATCTAGTGAAGAAAAGCTGGGACTCCCTCAATCTAGTCCTTGTTCTCTTTGTCATTGTTTGTGGATTCCTCAGCAAAAACACCAATAACAATGAAAACACAAGCTCTTATGAAGATGCAAGCATTTCAAGCTCATCACAAGAGGCTCACAAGTCAACCCCATCAACCTCAAATCAATGGTACACCCAATACTCAGATCGTACAGCTGATAGCTATAGCACCATCAACAGGTTAAGGAGCAGCAGTTCATACCCGGATCTTAGGCAAGAATCTGCTTGGGTGAGCCATGATGAACGGTGGAGATTCTATGATGACACCAATGTTAGTGGTAATTATCGGTTTCCGAGCTCAGATCAGCTGCATCATCGCCATCCAACGCGAGATCAACCTCAAGAGGAGGAAGAAGAAGGTAACTTGGAGCCCAAGAATATATCTAGAGATACTTTTGTGGTTCCTGCAGTAGAAGAAGATGATCCTTTTGTGGTTCCTGTAGTAGAAGAAGATGCCTTGGAACCCAAGAATATACACGTAGACACTTTTGTGGCTTCTACAGAAGAAGTTCCATCTTACAAGTCTCCATCACCACCATTGCCTTCATCGCCACTACCTCAGCCATCTACACCACCATCACCATTGTCACCATTTACACCGCCTAAGGTGGTTAAGCACAGAAAAAAGAGAACATATCAAACTCTTGGACAAAAAGAAAAGATTGGAACCCCAGAAAAAATTGATTCACAAGTCAAGAATCTCCAAACCCCACCTTCTCCGCCGCCTCTGCCACGGTCACCACCGTCGCCACCACCAGTGTTTCAGCAAGTGGAGCAAAGGAGTGGTGACAAGAATGAGAAGAAGAGAGGAGGATCAGCCACTAAAGACTTCTTGAGCTCATTAAGGAGGAAGAAGAAGAAGCAAAGACAAAAGAGTGTTGAAAATTTTGACACCTTTCTAAATTCTCAACCTTCTTCTTCTACTTCTCATCCTTTATATCCACCAACATCGCCACCACCTCCACCACCTCCACTGCCGCCTCCACCATCAGTTTTTCACAATTTATTCTCTTCTAAAAAGGGTAAGGCCAAAAAAGTTCATTCAGTTCCACCACCACCACCAACACCACCACAACCACAACCACAAGCTAAGGTTTGGAAACCTCCATTGCCGGTTAAAACAAGGATTTTCAATAGTGGGGACGACAATGTGAGCTCAGGTAACGAGTCACCACTTAATCCAATACCACCACCGCCACCACCACCGCCGCCTTTCAAAATGCGGCCTTGGAAATTTGAGGTGCAGGGTGACTATGTTAGGATAAAAAGCAATAATAGTTCGCGTAGTGGATCACCAGATCCAATGGATGGTGGAGAATCACCTACAAAGACTATGTTCTGTCCCAGTCCTGATGTTGACACTAAGGCTGATAGCTTCATTGCAAAGTTTAGAGCTGATCTGTTGTTGCAGAAGATGAATTCTTTCAAGGAGAAGCAAGGGAGAGGGAGGTCCAATCTAGGCCCAGAACGAAGCCCAAAGTGAGAGGAAGAGCAGACCCAATATAGAGTGAAGTGGGGTTTTTTTTTTCCTTTTTTGGTCATTTTTTGATTTTTTTTCTCAGTCTTGACTTTCTGTTTTGAAGGTTTTGTTAAAAGTGAGCTGTTCTGACATACACATAAAATCTGATTATACATGTTACATATATAGTTACAGAGGAAGTTTAATGTATTTGGGATATTTTTCTTTTTTTTGTTAATTCTTTTTGTATGCGGTTTTCCAAATTCCAATTGTATTTGTTAAAGAAATTTACAGAGATGTATGATAAGGTATGCTTTGGGCATTAAGGTTGTCAGATTTTGTGTTTATTCAAAAGCTGCGGTCTTTGGCCTTTTTTATTAAAAATGGACAGGAACACGTGTTTACATTTGGATTTTACCTTTCTTTCTGTGCGAGATTCTACATATGAGAGGGAGTAGTCAAGGGAATGGGGACTCTAAGCATATGACAGGTAAGTAGTAATGCAGAAGTAATGCTACTTTTGTATTTAGACAACTTCAAGGGGAGAGAGATTGGGCTATGGAATGGCCCTATGTTGGCATCTGACAGATAGTTGATATAGAACACTTCCTGTTCAAGTAAGGTCATGACAATAGTTTATAAAAGTAATGAAAGAAGTAAAGATATTTTATAGACGATTTTAACTTTTTGTTTTAGGTGTTCAGCTTATAATAAACTAAGCAAAGGCGTTTGGGGTCGTGCACTTTGTATGAGGGCTCTAATAAACCACTTTCCGCCTGACCAAATAAATTAAGACTAGGTATGGCTGTCCTAGTGGCTAGTAGGAATATTGAAAAGGAACTTGAGAATATATATAATCCAGTTGATTTGCTGGTCTGACTCAACTGACTTGCCTTAGGATAATGATGCCAGGTTGGAACCTGTTCATGGTATATTAAGTTGACTTGAATAACACCAATACACCATACATATAGAACACAATTTGTGGAGTATGCAGTGTATGTAGCTCATCAGTCTTAACATAATCACAATATAGTTTTGGAATCAAATTGAAGGCTTTCATTTCTTGAGAGCCAATTGTTTGACTAGTTCTAGTAGAGATTGCTCCTGCCTTATGTTCTCAATCCACCTTGCTTTGAGTCGGATTTCCTCGATGCTTTGCTTCAAATTCCTAGTAAAAGAAGGATGCACTCGGCTGACAAAAAATTCTTCTATCTCCTCAGCCTTTTCATTGCTGCAAAACTGCCGTTTGATAATATTCAAGGAGTGAGCAATCTGTCTTTAGGAATACAAATAGATAGATTTACCAAATATCATAATTTGGCATACTGTGATTGCTTTATATTAAGTGAATCAGATATGTGATCTTATATAAATGAGTGCATATATTCAAATAGACACTGGTTTAGCAGTAATCGATTTCATCATTTAATTGAGCACTAATGTTAAAACTCAGCAGTTTCACTAGTCATTACTAGGAACAAGCTATCAAAAATTGATAGACACAACAAAACTGATTTCAAGAGATAACTGGCTTTTTGGACATAATATGAGTAATTTGATGGTGATTACTTTTCCTATGATGAATTTCATCATACTAATAGAAACAAACTTTTCAAGGTCATTCATAAGTAAGGAACATGTCCTTGAGTGGTGGAATATTCACAGAAAAATAATCTTATTTTTCTTGATATGTTGAAATCACCCTTTAAAAAAATTATAATACAATTTATTCAAAAAACTGACAGTGAATTTGACCCATGCCAATTAAGGTATAGGTGGATGGTACGCAACAAGGCAGCAGTACCTTAAGCTTGATATGTCTAACTACTATAGATAAAGCACTATTTTCAAAGGTCAAACTACATTTATCAATATATAATTATTGCGACATATCAAATTGCATAGAGTTTTCTACTGAACTTGTCAACCAATGAATCATAGCTAACAACATGCATGAAAATACAGACTCAAGATGCATCACATATACCATTGCGATCCAACTAGGTTGAATTGCTTACCAAAGTGAGAATGTAGGTAATGAACTGGTGGAGTAGAATTGCACCATATTTGCTAAAGATCAAGTCCCAATTCTCCTGCATTTATCACAAAAAAATAATAAGCCTCCAGGCCCTCCACAAAGTGTAAAATTCAAGAAGAAACCTTCATCCTAACACCCAATCATAATACTTTCCTGACTATATCCATATCTATACATACTTCAAATTATTTTCTTAATTTCAATATGATAGTAATACATTCATAATGAAGATGTTGACCATGAAATGCATACCTTCAACCATCTCCACGCTACCTCACGCCCTTCAGATCTTAGTCCAGCAAGCACATAAAGAATATCTTGATCTCGAACCTGAAAAGATATTGAGATGAAGCAAAAATTAGACTGACAAGAAAGATTGGACTTTTAGAAACCGTAATTCAATATGCACAGCAAGTACCTCCTCAGACAACATAAAATTCAGAGCCTCAAGAACTATATTTGGGTCTGGACACGATGCAATACAACCTGTATAAGGATCAAAGGAATGGCATTAAATCTAAGTAGCTTTTATCCACAAAGACAGGATATTATTTCAAATGTTACTACTTATTACGTAAAAGTGGTTCTTTCTCTTGCACTGTATCTGCTTCTCTATAGAGCTTCAGTAAGGACTCAAACCCATTCCTATTCGTGGTGCTAGTGTTCAGCAATACAGCAATGTAAGCAGCCTGCAGGGCACATAGCAATTCTGTATATCAACCTTGAACAGACCCCTATGAATGAAGAGTGATTCAGATATACAGGTAAAACTATTACCTTTCTAGTGTCAGCTGACAGAAGAGGAGTATTTTGATCATTCAGTAATGCCTGAAACCTCTGGACTGCTTCTTTCTTAGTTTTATCATGGCCAAAAGTAACCAAGGCCAGAAAGACTTCTCCTCTCGATAGTGCATTTAAATGACTCTCTCCAGGTATTGATTCCCATCCTGATTTTCTGCACAAAGAATAAAAAGAATATGATATTTAAATGTATGAAGAAGCTTACTTCACTCCATAACAAAAATCCAGTACATAAAAAATGTCAGTAATGTGAAACATGATGCCAAGGAGACTAGAAAACATCATAAAGACGATGATATACATTTTGTGAGATAGAATTTCATATATTTGAAAAACGATTTGATGCACAATTGAAAGATACAAAGGAATTTTCTTTTCACTTTTTTTTTTCTTTAATATTGTTTCATAGTTCATACTCCTCAGCCCTAACCAAGAAAGTTGCAAACAGAATAAAAACTCATCTCCACTCAAAGTAAACATTCATGAAGAAGAGGTTCCAATAAATATCCAGCAACAAGAGGGTTGGCATATTAAAATATATGGTGATAGTTCTTACTCTGAGGAAAACAGAAGGAGATTGATGAAAAATTGTTTCAAGTCATTCACTAAATCTGGGATAGCATCACCAGAGATCTCAAAAACTTTATAACATACCTGTTGTATATATCACATAAAAACTTCAAGTTCTGGTAAATATTTGATGAAAATGGTAACATTATCAAGATACAAAAGTTATCCCTACATTAATGAGTTTCGATAACACAATAAAATCAAGCTCTTTTCTGTATACATCCATCAAGGAAAGCAATGACGACAGTGGTTGCTCGCAAGCCACACAAAGAGCATATGTGTCATCCAAAACGCCTGAAAATTGAGACTGCAAGGAGTTATATGCTATTTGACAGTGATCACTGAGCTTATAATGGCAGAAATAAAGGAAACCACAAAAGGAAGGAATTAATTATAGGGATAGGAAATATGTAGCCTGAACAGTCCATTTGGTATTCAAAAGGATTTAATATATAGAGAGACCAAATATGCAGTATTAAGTTAGCCAAACTCTACTCATTGGAATTCCACCCTGCTGTGGAACTCACCCGATGGATCAGGCACAAAAATGAGAAATCTAGTATACTTCACACCATGTGATCATGCCAATAGATACAGCATACCCACTACAACAACATAAGATACAGTTATTAATTCATCTTTGGACATAGTATGTACCAAATTTATCTGTTGCTGACAAGCAATTACTCTCTATGGCTTTCCTCAGTCGAGCTGCAAGCTTATCTTCATATTTTACCCTGTAGAAACCACTCTGCTCAATATTAACTTTGACCCAGAAATGTTCATCACATTTCTCTTCATTCTTTTCGTTAAATGTGCTTTTGTTTTGGTGGGGAGAATGAACCAGTTCAGATATATCCAGTTTTTGAGACTTTTTTTTCCAAAAGGAAAGTCTTGCATTTGATGTATGAGCCAATGGATACCGTTATTGGAACAATCCATAGTCCATCACCACACAAACCAGACGACAAGAATTGTGACTTCAGATCCTAAAAATGTATCAGATCTCCAAAGTAATAAAGATGAAATTTGTGGCTGTGAATCTTTTAATGCATGCATGTTTGCTTATTAATCAATAACAAGACCTGTTCAAATTCCAAAATATCATCTTTGGATTTTACAGAGATAACTGGATATCCATTTTTCTTCGTCCAATCATCCATCATTGAGTTGATTTGAAGACCAGATTCCTCTGAAAGAACGCACCATAAATCTTCTGTCTTTGCATTTTTCCCAGCATATCTTTTTATGTATAAACTTAAGGATTTCTGTTTCAAATAAGAAGTCACAGAGTTAAATAAGTGATTTAAGCAACTTTAATTTTTATCAACTCATTACATAGTAAAATGATTACGTTCAAGAAATGCATAGTAAATGACTACATGATGGAACACGCTCCAAACCTTTCCCTTAGTCATTTTGTTCATAACTTTATTTACAACATTTTGACAACAAAAGTTTTCATGTTGACATTTTCCTTACCAAGAACCTCATTTTCCATGAAAAAACCAATTATTGCTGCCAAGTTAAAAAGGGGGAAAAAGAGAGAGCTAAATATCATAATCAAAGAATGTGTGCAAGATCTATACACACACAGAAATGAATCATCAAATACAAAAGTACGAAAGATGAAAAATTGATGCAAGCAAGTGTTAATGTAAAGATAATTTACTTGAGCACTAAAATTCGTCACAGAATGAAATTACCATATATAATTCGAGAAAATTATCTCTGTTCATCTCAATGATTTACATAGTTGTTCAGTTTCATTATTATGTATTTGATCATTCTCAAAAGTAACTAAAAATTCAAAATTTATAGTTTCTTTCTTTCTTTTCCCTGATTTTCTTAGCAACCAAACAAGAAAAAGCTTGAATAAAACTAACCAAATTATTCCAAATCACTTTCCAAGTTCCATAAATTTAGAAACAAACTCACTCTAAAAGATAGAAAATTTAAATAAATAAAAAAAGATTTACCATTTATAGAGACCCTTCAAGTGTGGGTTAAGGGATCCAGAAAACTCAATCCCCAAAACCCCATCACCAACACTAAGCACTTCATCAAACCCCAGCACCAGTATCTCATCTTCACCATCCAAAACAACAACATCACAAGGCTTATATGTCTGCAAAAATCAACAAAAACATCATTTAAAAAAAAAAAAAAAAACCCATTAGAAGTTAAAGCACAATAAAACCAATGGTTTAAGAGAGAGTGTTAATTACTTGGTGATTGGAGTTGGTGAACCAGACTTGATGTACATCAAGTTCGAGAACATTTAGGACAAGGAACTTAGTGTGTTCGATGATGTTAAGGTTGACTTGTACTGTACCAGAAAAAGTGCATGCTGTGAGATCAAGTTTGAGATAAAGATCATAACTTGTTGGGATTGCAAATTTTGGTAGCCTTGTTTGTCCTTTGAATTGCTCTATGCTTTGTTTTGTTTTTGTCTCCATTTCTCTCTACGTTTCTCAGTCACTCTGAATTTCGTGTTAGTTTTGCGAGGTGCATGGATTACTGAGGCTTTACTGTATATTTTTTTGCTAATAGCTTTTCGATATATAGTGTTTGTTTGGATAGAACTTATTTTGCTGAAATTGAAAATTGAAAATATTGTAGTAAAATAATTTTTAAATGTGTGAATAGTACCGTGGGACCCATTTTTAATGAAAAAATTGATAAAAATGAAATTTGTAGGTCCATGAACAGTGCACGGATGCACTAGTCACGAAAAACTGGTCAAATATTGCGGTTACTGTTCATGTACAGTACATGAACAGTAGCTGCTTGTGAGGGGAAAACGCATGGAAAAAAAAAGAAAAAAAAGAAGGAGAAAACGCAGAAACGGAAACGCAATGCAGCAGACGTGAACCCAAACACACACATAGTGACCGTTTGGATTGGGCTGAAAGCTACGTATGCGTTTGTTATTTTACATTTGGTCTTTTTTTTTTTTTTTTGCCACAACATTTGACTTTTTCATGGTAAATAGTGTATTTGTGTACTGTTTACAGATCCTACAAATTACATTTTTGAGTAACTTTTTCATTAAAAATGAATCCTACAGTATTATTTACACATTTAAAAATTATTTCGCTATAGTGTTTTTAGTTTCAGCAAAAATAAACTGTATCTAAACGGATCCATAGACACATGGACGTGGGGCCAATATTAAAATAAAAAATAGTAATATATATATATATATATATACCAACTTAGTGCCCCTAAAAAAAAAAAAAAAAAAAAAATTGCAATCTCGCACTATAAATTTATACTATGTCTCCTTACAATATTATTGATTCTTTTTCTTCTAAAATTTTTTTTATTAATTCTTTTATAAGTGTAATGTTATAGTTACAAATTTTTCTACAATATTTTTACAAATGGTTGAGATCGCAAATTCTTCACACCTGAATCTATTACCTACATCACATTTTTTTTTACTTACCAACAACTACTCACTACATTAATAATTTGTTAAAAAAATTGTAAATATAACATTTCTCTCCTTTTAAAGACCATAAAAAAATTTATAAATTTAAACAAAAAAAAATAGCCCCACAGAAAAATTTATCAATAGTAAAGTTAAAAAAAAAAAAAAAATTAAGGCGAATCAACTTATTTTACAAAAAACAAACAACCCGGTCCTTTAAATTTTTTAAACAAAATAATTTTGCTCATAAAAGCATGTAACAAAAAAGAAAAAGAAAAAGAAAAAAAGCCCTCAACTATTAAGCAATAAAGCCGAAGGTGAAACAATTGCAATAAACCCACTTTTTTTTTTTTTTTTTTGAGAAACCAATAAACCCACTTTTAAATCCAAGTCCTAGCTGATTCATGTTAACTTGTGAAGAAAGAGTGACAATTACACTTTGGCCAACGCATGCTCCCATGCATTGAGTGTAATGAAAATAACAGTTGCGTTACAATTTTTTTTGGTAAAAAGGGAAATGCATTAAAACTAGAAATTAACAACTGTCTCAGGGCAGCACCTGTTTAAGTACAAACCAGAACAGTCAAAATCTAACAAAGATTGCAAGCCCTCAGGGGGACTATCATACAAAATAAAACTGAAGATTACTGAGCTCCCATCCTAGCTAGCATATCAGCACTCCTATTAGCTTCTCTATAACAATGATCAAAACGAATCTGAGGAACTCGGGAAGCCAGCTGCCTGCAGTCATCCATAATGGAGGAAATGATTAGATTAGTATTGTTGGGGTTATCTAGGACTTCAATAATAGCTTTGGTGGAAACTAGAAGCCAGCTGCCTGCTTTACAATTTTGGATTTAGCGGAAATTTCACATGCCAAGTTGAAAATAAGTAAATAACGCCAAGAGGTCCCGTGGAAAATAACGACCTTATCCTTTTCAAATTGACATTTTGGGCTTGAAAAAGGATATATATACAAGAAGAGCATGAGTGAAAGAAAATGAGACTTTTTTTTTTTTTTGAAAAGAAAGAAAAGGAGACTTAAAAGAAAATGAAGCATCAAAATACTTAAATGCATAAGTGAAAACATATTAACTTAAAAAAAAAATTGATTCAGCAATTAAATCAACAATAATAAAAAGGACTATTAGTGGAAGGAAAAAAAAGTGATAGTAATAATAAATAAATAAATAAAGAAAAAAAGGAAGCTAAATTGAAGAAATATAAAGAGTATTGACCCTTTATTTATTTATTTATTTATTTTGGTGTTGTGGATTGAACTTGGAGGAATAGGTGATTGAGGTGCAAAGGGAGTTATACAAAATTTATATAAAAAAATAAAATAGAAGAAGAAGGGTTGAAGGAGATGAAAGGTTGAACAAAGTAAAAGAGTAGAATTTAAAAGATTTAAAGGAGAAAATTTAAGAATGCATAAAGGATTGAAATGAAAATTTTAAGAAGATAACAATTGGAGGAGATAAAGAGTTGAACATAGTGACAATTACAACAAAAACAATAAATAAGAAAAATAGAAGGAAAAGATGTGATAATGTAGCATAACAAGAATTTTGCAAAATTTATTACAAGGCTTCCATTTTTATATAGAATATAGATTTTATTTAAGACCAAAACTAACAGTAAAAGAAAAGAAAATTTAGTATGAATGGCTGTAACTTTTAGGCTCCATTTGGGAGTTCATAAGAGAATAGAATGGAATGAAATGATTATAAGGGAATGGAAAGAAAAGGAATGGAATGTATTTAAGTAAGGGAAAGGAATGGAATGGAATGAAATTAAGTAACCTTGATTGGATGTTTTAAAATAAAGGAATAGAAAGAAATGAAAATAAATGGAATGTAAATAATCTTATTTGGGAGCAACATAGAAGGAATTGAATGAAATCATTTTATGACAATATTACTATTAGACTCCCATTTTAAAATTAAGGGGTTAAATATATAGAGGTATTTTTGGAGTTTTAGTAAAAAAATCATTAAATCTAATTCCATTCCCTCCCATTCCTCCCAATTTTGGGGGAATAAAAATTTGAGGTTTTAAGAGAATAGAGAGGAATGAGTGTTCCCTCCTACCCATTCCATTTTCTCCCACTTAAACTCCCAAATAAGGGAATAAGCTTTTCATTCCCTCCATTAAAACTCCTAAACAAGAGAAGGAAAGAATATTCTAAAATTATTCTTTTCATTCTTTTCCATTCCATTCCCTTCTCCCAAATTAAGGCCTCATTTGAAGGAGAGAATGGAATGGAATGGAAAGAAATGAAAATAATAATTTTAGAATATTCTTCCCTTTCCTTGTTTGAGAGTTTTAATTGAGGGAATGGAATGGGTAGGAGGGAACACTCATTCCTCTCTATTCCCTTAAAACCTCAAATTTTTATTCCCCCCGAAATTAGGAAGAATGGGAGGGAATTGAATTAGATTTAATGAATTTTTTACTAAAACTCCCAAAATACCTCTATATATTCAACCCTTAATTTTAAAATGGGGGTCTAATAGTAATATTGTCATAAAATGATTTCATTCCATTCCCTCTATGTTACTCCCAAACAAGATTATTTACATTCCGTTCATTTTTACTTCTTTCTATTCCTTTATTTTAAAACATCCAATCAAGGTTACTTAATTCCATTATTTTCCATTCCTTTTCCTTACTTATATTCCATTCTATTCCATTCCTTCCCATTCCCTTATGATCATTTCATTCCATTCCATTCTATTCCATTCCCTTATGAACTCCCAAACGGATCCTTAAGATTCTGATCCCAAATAAATAAACCAATTTTAATCCTCTTGCATAAATATTAAAGGAATACTTAGACCCCATTGTCCTTGAATTTCATTTAAGAAGTGATATTAGAGACAACTAATCCCTTATAGCACAAACAAGAAAAAATGCTCGGGATATGTTAATATGAATCCTTGACAAGTATTCTAGGAAGCTTTCAATGTTTGGAAAGTCATAGGATCTACAACATTTCTAAATAGAAATCAATAAATTTAGGCACTCAACATTTTCTCATTTCCATGACAGTTAACACAATTTGTGATTGATGTGGTGAATAATAAAAATGGTATTAGTGGTAGTAGTAGACCTAAGTGAAAGTGATATTGTTCTAAATTCTAATCACAACAAGACATGTTACTAGTTGTGATAAAATTCATGAAAAATATTGTGTACTTCGTATTACTCATTAGAAATGGACACAGAGGCATTGCAAAACTATGATAGAGCATTCTTTGAGTTTATTTAAACAGAAGAACTATTATGACATTAAAAGAAAGGCCTTGGAACTTGATGGAGATAAAGTTTTCCTATGGGTTGCACCTATGAAAGGAGTAATGAGATTTGGCAAAAAGGGTAAGTTAAGCCCTAGGTTTGTAGGGCCTTTTGAGGTCTTGGAAAGAGTGGGCAAAGTTGCTTATAGAATTGCCCTACCCCCGGCCCTGTCAGGAATTCATATAATTTTTCACGAGTCAATGTTAAGGAAATAAATTCCTAACCTTTCACATGTATTGAGCTATGAGCCTCTTCAGATTAGAGATGACTTGTCTTATGAAGAAAATCTAGTAGAGATTTTGGATCATAAAGAGCAAGTGCTATGCAGTAGACCAATATCTTGGGTAAAGGTGCTTTGGAAGAATCATTCGGTGAAAGAGGCATCTTGGGAGTGTGAGGATGGTATATTGTCAAGATACCCAAACCTTTTTCAGGATCAAGGTACGTAAAATTTCCATGAAATTTTTATAAGAAGGGAAGAATATAACGTCCCAGCTTTTTTTTTTTTTTTTTTTAAATAAAATTCATTGTCAGATATTTTGAGACACATGTGCCCCACCTACCACTTAATCCTCCACCACTCATTCTCACTATCTTATTCCCACTTGGCCGGTCACCTCACTTTTCTTTTCTTTTCTTCTTTTTCATTTTTCTCTCAAACACTCTTCTCACTCCTCACACTCTCTCACTGGTGCCACTCCATACCGCCATTTCCACCATCATTTTTCTGGCAAGATCACCGGAAAACCCTTAGGAACCTCTAAGCACCTTCATATGTCTTATCTAAGGTAAAGATTTCTTATCTTTTTGATGGGTTTATGTGCTTTTATTTGAGGTTATTTTTATCTAAATTTTGATAATTATAACCATGTGATTTATGAACTTTGGAAGTGATATTTATGTGTTTATATGTATGGGTTTTGTATTGGTGGAATTGTTTGATGAGTGGGTTTATGGTTTATACTAATGGTGGCTGTTTAAGGTTTATTTATGGTGGAAATTTAGGGGTTTTAAGTTATAATAAGTGATAGTTGGTAAAACTATTTTTTCTATTGCTATTGGGTTTATTTGGAGTTAGTTGAAGTTCTAAGTTTCTTGTCTTGGAGGATATTTTGATTTTGCTTTCATGGGTCTCTTGATGATGTTGTGGAAATCTTATGGAAGCTTGTCATAATGTTGGAGATGATATTGAATGGGTTTACTTTATAAATTGGAGTCTATGCCTTGTGAATTAATTTGTTTAGAAACTTTGGAAGTGAAATACATTATTTGTGATGTTGAATACTAGGATTGCCAAATTAAGTGCTTATTTTGCAATTCCTAATTTGTAGCTAGATACAATTTCAATCTTTATGCCTATTGAGATAGGTTTGCTTGATATTGTTTAGGTTCTAGCTAATCTCCTTTGGAGTTTGGAGAATTAGGCTTTTTGCGGGTTGCAAGGTAAGCAGCTTTTTAATAAGATTTTTGAAAAATAACCATGTTGCATAAACGATGTTTTTTTTTTTTTGGATCAAACACATTTTGGAAAATTATTTATAAAACTATGTTTTCTTAAAAAGAGTTGTGTTGTGACCCTACTATATATGATTATGTAAGAAAGTGCACTATTTTTGGTATTGCATTTGGGAAAATGCATGAATTGTTGACATGGAAAATATGAGCACTTTTGATTTAATCTTTGATTAGGAATTCATTGATTTTATGGTATATTGGAACATTTAAAGATGCTTATCTTGTCTTGTTATTTGGTTAATTGATAGAAAATCTTTTTGACAAGAATGAAGTTGAAAACCTTACAAACTTTGTGGAAGTTCAATTATTTAAGGTTTTTTTGAAATTACCTGGATATAAACTATGCATTTGAAAGTACATGTAACCTGTGAGATTTATGTTGTTTTAACCCTATACCATGTGTGATTTCTCGGTGATCATCCGATTTGGTTTCCATAGTCTTTGTGACACAGAATCATATTAGGTCAGTGCCCTTTCATTTTGGATGACGTGTTTTTCCCTGCTGCCCATGGGGGAAGAGGTTACTTAATTGTGTGTGGGTGAGGCTGCTGCCCATGGGGCCAAGAGACTGCACATCAGGGAGGACAATATTATGCCAGTTGTGAATGGGTGGATCCCTTGACTGGTCTATGTAATAGTGTGGTGTATTTGTGATAAATTACCTTATGTAAGATTTTTATGGCTTTGGAATTATATTCTTAGTACTCACAGATTATAGTATTTATTTTGAGAAACTTTGTGTTTAATTACTTAATCATTCTTATCATATAATTATTGAAAATGATCTTGTGGTATTCAGTTAAAAATTTCTCAAATTAAAACAGGCTTTGTAAGTTGTTCATCATCATAAAACTTGCATTTCCCCCATCCTATTAATTATGCTACTTACTGAGCTCTGTCTCATCCCGTTCTTTTACAAAATTTTTCAAGGTAGGCAATGATCGTTTTGAGGCATGTTTTTATGGCTAGTGATAGTTAGACTAACTACTAGGGGTGTGCAAAAGCTTACTGCCATCGAGGAAACCGATCGGCACCGATCATTTCGAACCGCAGCTGCAACCGACTAACAATACCGATGCTGGCAAGTGGAGGGCGAAGCGATTTCCGATGTCGATGCGGTGCAAACGTCGGAGTAGAATGTTTGAAATCGAGGATGAATCGAATCGATACGATACAGAGATATAAATTTCAATTGAAGTAATACGGCATCGTTTCACTAGGATTTCTTAAATTTTTTTTAAAACAACGTTGTCGTTTCACTTGTTATTATAAAAAAAAAAAATAAATAAAAAGGAAGAAGAAGAAGAAGAAGAAGAAAAAGAAGAAGAAGAAGAGAGAAAAAAAGAGAGGAAAACAACGTCGTTTTATGCTAGGTTTTCTGAATTTTTCCTATTATAAATTCATTTTATTCTTTGACCGCTGTCCTTCACTCTCTCTCTCTCTTGCTCTCACCTCTCGGCTTGGCTGGCCTCTGCCCTCTCAAGTCGCATCATTAGATGCCTCACCAATCAAGTAGTTGTCGCCAGCCACTCAGCCCAATCTGCAACAAGCCATCTGTAATCCCCTATCCTCTCACCTTTCGCCCTTAAGGCTTAAGTTCTTAATAATCTCTTTCTCTATATGTTTGATTCCAAACTAAGCTTATAGTGTTACACTATTACTTCAAGTTCAAGTCCCACTCTCACATCCAGCATGTATTAATGTCTTGTTGTCTGCCAATTAAAATTTAAATAACATTTATGGCTTTTTTTTTTTCGTGTTACACTGTTGGACTTTTTCTTTAAATAACTAAAGTTTTAATAGCATCCATAGTTTTGGATAGTATAAAGTTTATAGTGTTATTTATTTATTTATTTTTTCGTGTTACACTGTTGGACTTTTTCTTTAAATAACTAAAGTTTTAATAGCATCCATAGTTCTGGATAGTATAAAGTTTATAGTGTTATTTTTTTTTCTTCGTATTACACTGTTGGACTTTTTCTTTAAATAACTAAAGTTTTAATAGCATCCATAGTTCTGTCTGGTATAAAGTTTATAGTGTTACACTGCTTGAAAGTCCAATTTTTTTATATTAAAAAAAAACAGTTTTTTTTTTAATGTTTCAAATCGACCAAACCGATTATACCGACCACAAATAATCGCACCATTAAAGGCCAAAAAACCGACACTATGCGGTATGCATCGGTTCCAATTATGAGAAAACCGATTCCTATCGGTTCGGTAATAAATTTAGGAAAAAATCGAGCCGACCAAACCGTGCACACCGCTAACTATTAATAAAGGCTAGACTTTTGTGATGGTGATATTTAGATGATGTATATCCTAGTGTAGGCTTGACTCATTCTTTTGTATATTATAGTGGTTCTGACTTTATTTCTATTGATGGGACAAGTTAATGATTGTTAATTGTATTTATTCAAACCTCCATTCTTTTGTGGTCAATGGTTCTTGTAATTATTACATAGAACTCTGGTTTACTTTGGAAATATCATTAATGAAATTATTATGATAATTCTTGATGTTGTTACTTTGATAATGAATTTTGGATTGAATTGTCAAAAAGGAAAAAATTACATGTACCTTTTAGATGTTTTTCTCATGCTTTGGACCCTTTTGGGCTCAAGGGGTGACAGTAAACACGAGTATTATCACCAAAAACTGCAGAGCATAATAACAAGTCATGATACGAAGCTTGAATGTTGGCTTCATTGTGGTGTTGTTGATATATTGGTGGAATGTAAGGCAGAGACTTAAAATAAGGATCCTCCTCCAATGGCAAGAGGAGATGTCCGTACTTTATCAGCAGATTATTGCACTGGAGGCGCAAGGTAAAGGGTCAATGATGATGACGATAATTCAGTACTGACCTGTTAACAAAGTAGCGAGCGAAAGAAGGAACAGAGACAACAGAGCACCATTCCTTCGACACAGACTTGAACAACATCACGGATTTGATATCCAGCCGATGCAGTATTTCTAACATCAGAGATATTGGGAGATCGTCAAAGGTGGTAGTGATCTTCGTTGTCTTCTTCTTATAAACAATCTGAAAGCACAAGCTGCAGAATCCAAGAACTTGACGAGGAAGAAGAAGATACTGTTACAACGGTAACACCAAAAAACGGTGTCGTCTAAACAGCTAAAAAGCGTTTCTCGTTTAAAAAGAAACGGTGCTGTTTCTCACTAAACAGAACGCTGCCGTTTTGGTTAAATATAAGACAGCTGTGTTTGTAAAGTCTCAAGTGCTGTTGTTTTGATTATTGTGTAAAGGATTGAAATCAGTGCAATAACAAAAAACTATTTCACCATGCAATTAATCATGATGTGAGAAAGAGGTAAAAAATTAAAATGTAAAAATGAAATGGTAAAAAACTGAGAGTTAAAAAAGAAAATTATTTAAGGGTTGAGATTAAAATTATTACCACTCTTACTTTACAAGTTATCATGGATGTCTCTTTAATTTGTTATGATAACTGAGAGTCTATTACATGATGCCTATCTTTCTTCTAGTTTCATCTCCAAATCTAAGGCCCACGTTATGTGTTTGATGTTTGGAGAAATCTGAAATCTCTAATACACATAAGTTTACCAAGCTACTCCTAAAGAAATTCAGTCTAGAATTAAATGATCTAAAAAGTTAAGCTAAGGAAATTTATATGAAAGTCTTATGCGTTATTCAAGGCTTGTTATTGTTGGTTACAAAGAACTGTGTTCTTGTTACTGGTGGAAGCATGCAGTAAAACCAAATAGAAAGAGGAAAAAACAAGTATGTTAACACTGAATCTAATGTGATTATAGAACAATTAATGCTGAAAAAATGTGCTTTACCTTGCTGTAGCAGCAGATGAAAAAAAAATTGGTTTTGATAGTTTGATAGGAGGATCACTTCGTGATACTTCCTCAATTTCCTTCAATGTTATATCAAGTCCTTTTAGGCTTCAAAATTATTGACATGAAATTAACTTATGAGGAGTACGATGGATCCTATTCCTATGATGCTTTTCTTATGGATGTTCAAGAGGTATTCTCTTTATTACTTTCTTTGAATCTTTGATCTTCTCAATATATTATTTCATTTTAAAAAACTTCTGCTATTCCATAATTCTATCTCAATATGCCTATATGTCAGCAAATGCTATTTCCACCTACACATATGTTGAAAGAGCTTGTTTTAGATCCTTGATAAAATAGATTCTGAACACGCCACTTAAATACATTTTGTAGGCTCAAAATAAGAATTAAAAAAAAAAAAAAAAAAAACCAATTGTTTGGTAACTAGACTAATACAAGATTACTTTGTTTGTTCTACAACAACAACAAACCCTCATAGTTTTCTTCTAATTTGTTAACAAAAATAACTTGAGCTACCAATTGAATATTGACATAGGAAATTGTAAGTAACCTTAAAACATGGAGACAATGACCTTAAACATAGAGGAATCAAAATATAATTTACTTTTAGAATTGAAGGAATATAATGATATAACACAAAAGATCAAATTGACAGTAACGAATGCCTCTTTGTTGGCATCAAATAGTAAATTGTTAAAACTTAAAAGCCGCGATGATTTTGTATAGTTAATTTTAACTATTATTTAGGTGTGCAGCTGTACACCATAACATAACCTGGCCAGAGACCTGGCCAAAGTGCCTCTACAGTAACTCCCCTCTAATGGTGTTTAGATTATTGATTCTTACAAATTATTCAAATTTAGAAAGACTCCAGTTCTAATGAATTCCCTTGTATCCTCTTGTTTTCAAAACTGTATACTGGCACAAAGTAGGAGGTATGTTCTCTTGAGCTGCTACATTCTCCATAGTATCTCCAATATTTCTCATAAACTTGGTAACATAACTGAATAAAAAAAGCCATAAGCTTAGATTGATGCAGGTGATGCTCCAATATTTCTCATAAACTTGGTAACATAACTGAATAAAAAAAGCCATAAGCTTAGATTGATGCAGGTGATGTAGGCAATGAGTAAAAAAAAAGAATGCAACGGAACTTTTTAAAGATAGAGTTAGCAGTGCAGAGAATCGATGCCTTCTGTAGCTCGACGTACGATGAGCTCCGGGAGCAATGTGGGCCACGATTTGGGGAAATTGTGCTTGCCGATGAGAGCTAGGGCTTCGCTGAGCTGGGATTGGATTTTGGGAGTGGAGGAGAGCATGAGGTGGACGATTAGGGCTTTGATTTCGGCCTTTTCGGAGTCGGGATGAGAGGGTTGGATTTGTTACAGTTTTCTGCCACCTATTCTAGCACCATTTAGACAATAAATTGCAGAAACGACAGCACTCTCTAACTCAAATAATACAAATCCATTGCATTCACCTAGAGAATATGAACTTCAATAATACAAATCCATTGCATTCACCTAGAGAATATGAACTTCAATGTAGCACCACTAAGAAAGGCCCATAAACCCTTACACACAAAATTCAATCACCTTCGCTCCAGTATAGTGTTAAGATATTCCATTGCTTCCCTGGCTGGCCATACAAATATTAATATTGTGAGAGAAAGTTCATTTACACCTTATAAGAAAAATGATTCTAGATATATACTAGTCCTATAAGTATTTTATGTTTCAAATACCTAACCTATTTGGTTAAGAAATTTTTTTTTTTTTTCAAATACTCTCTTTAGTTACTAGAAGTCCCAGTATTTCTAGGAAAATGTTATTTAGGATCCGTTTGGATACAGCTTATTTTTGCTGAAACTGAAAACACTGTAACGAAATAATTTTTAAATGTGTAAATAATACTGTGAGACCCATTTTTAATGAAAAAATTGCTGAAAAGTGTAATTTGTGGGACCCGTGAACAGTGCACGGGTGCACTGTTCACAGTGGAAAAATCAAATGTTGCAGCTGAAAAAAAAAAAAAGAACGAAACGTGAAAGAACAAACGCAGACGCAGCTCTCAGCCCAATCCAAACGGGCACTTAGAAGACCTAGTCTAGCAAAACGTTATTTCGGAGACCTAGTCTTTGCCTTAAAAAAGACTTCTCTACCGTCAACAAAATTCACATAGAGTTATGTTTCAATTACTTTCCTTTGTCATTAACAAGTCCTAGTTTTACCAGATTCCTTAATCATAATGAAGCCTAAACACATAATCAATCAATTAAAGTAGCAACATAAGTGCTAATGGGGATTCACAAAAAATTACATGCAATCTGAATTCTATTGCCCTGACTAATATAAATTATCAACGAATGTTTACTAAAAATAACAAAATATTCAACATAATCAGTTTTAATGGATTTTACTTTTCTCATCTAAGCATTGCAAAAAGAAAAATCATATTTCCATGCATTCTGATTTGAAAAAGATTTCTCTACAGTCAATAAAATTCACAGACTTTGTTTCAATTACTCTCCTTTGTCATTAATAAGTCCTAGTTTTACAAGACTCTTTACACATAATTAATCAACTAAGTAACAACATAAGTGCAATTGGGCATGCAAATTATGCAATCTAATTTATGTTGCCCTACTTGACTAAGTAAACTATTAACAAATGTTCACTAAAATTAACAATAAATTCAATATTATCAGTTTTAACGGATTTACTTTTCTCATCTAAGCATTGCAAAAGGAAAAAAAAATATTTTCATTCTTGTAATTACCCAATTTGAAAAAGAAATGCATTCCAATTTTCCAAGCCAAATAGAGTTCAGTGAAGAACAAAAATACACACACACACACACACATATATATATATATATATATATATATATATATCTTCCGAATGCAACATAAACTCAAACATATCTTCCGAATGCAACATAAACTCAAACATTACCATGCCTTAGAGTCAAAGTTTTTTAGTTATATATATAAAAAAAAAAAAGTCAATATCTTTGAGTTCTTATATAAATAAAGTCAAGATCTTTCATTTCCAACACCCATATCCGTGACACAACAAAAAGGTACATATATTTCTTACCAAGTACACCAATCAAGAAGAAATATTATTACCAAGAAGATATGTTAAGAACATAAAAACCTTTAACAATGGTAAAATCTGAGAAATTTCACCAAAACACATGTGGGATTTTGAAATTTGATTCATATTGCTTTACCTTTTCCCAAGTCCCCCTATTCCAACATGTGCATCTTAAGAGTAACAATATATAGAACAAACCATACAACTTAACTACCAAAAATAAAAGAAAAATTCTCATGCTAAAAACCAAAAAAAAAAAAAAAAATTCATTTGAAGGTGATTGGTGATTATTCTTTATGTTTCTTCTCACTCAAAAGGAAAGGGCGAGAGATTTTTGGCTTGTGTCACATTATTTTTGCATACATTGTGTCACAAGTTCTATCACAATACTAATGTAGTAGATGGTAAGTGGTTGCCTATCATTTTCATATTAACCCCACCTTTTTTCCACACTTATAGTTAGCCACATTAAAGTTATGATAAAATTTATAGCACAAAAGTTGTGTTTCTTATTCATTAAATGGGATTTGGATTGCACAATGCAATTACCAATTGGTTGTGAAATGTAAAAATTAATAAGGTAAAAAAAATCCTTTTACTTTTTTATTGTTGTTTTAACCTTTCACTTTTTTACCATCTTAACTTTTGCATTTCACAACAAATGGTAATTGCACAACAATTATATATCATTTTCTTGTGTGTGTTTGTTTCTTCTCAAAAAGGGGAGGCAATGTAGTTAATATATTAGACGCTTGCAAATTATACCCAAGTTATTGACTTGGAAAACTTATTGATAAGTGTCTCATAACAGTTGGTCAATCTAGCAAATTGTGGATGCATGACTTGCTTCAACAAATGGGGAGAGAAATTGTTCAACAAGAATCAGAAGAGCTCAGAAAACGTAGCATGATATGGTCTTTTGAGGATGCTCATGAAATACTAACTACAAATATGGTATAAGCTCTTTTGCATCTCTTTTTTTCCAAATGAGTTTTTTCCATTGATTTTTTAAAAAATATTGAAGAAAATTTAACTTTATTTGTATCATTTGTTTAATTTTTTAAAAAAATTATACTTCTATTATTTAGTGTAACTAATGCTTTGTCCAACTAGGGATCAAGTAAAATTCGGGGCATCATGTGCTACTCACCTCAACTAATAATGATGCCTATAGAAGCTGAAGCTTTTGAAAATATGAAAAATCTCAAATTTCTTATAGTTCATAATGTACATATTTATGAAGAACTCAAATATCTTCCCAATAGGTTAAGATTGCTTCAATGGCCTAAATTTCCATTTTCCTTGCCATCCAAATATTATCCTCAACAAAATAGTTGCACTTGAGATGCCACATAGTCTTTTTAGATTGGAGACAACGTTCAAATTGGTATGAGTATTAGTATTTATAAATTTTATTTTCTTTAAATTCTATTTGAATGTTGGTTGAAAATAAAATTTTTTTTTTTCTTCAATAGGGAATCCAACTAAAATATTTAAAATATATCAATTTCAACAGGTGTGAGTCCATCACAGAATTACCTAAATTATGTATCCCAAGCCTAGAAGAATTGGATCTTTCCTTTTGTCAAAATTTAGATAAGGTTCATGAATTGGTTGGATTTCTTGATAAGCTTTAGATATGGGATCTCCAAGGTTGTGAAAAACTTCAAATTCTTCCAAACACCCTCAGGTTGAAATCTCTTGTGGATTTTGTTCTTATAGACTACTTAAGGCTTGAGAAGTTTCCTAATATTCATCTAGAAATGAAATGTTTAAGGAATTTATATTTGGAGAAAATCACATTTTCGTCCCTACATTTTCACACAATTCCCACTTTGGTCCCTATATTTTATTTTTACCGCTTTTAGTCCCTATTTAGAAAAACGCCTTCTGTTTTAGTCCTTTCCGTCAGTGCAGTTAGGGCACTGACCTACGTGGCAAACAAAATTATTAAAATAATAATAAAAAATTTTATTTTGTCATTAAAATATGCCAAGTCAGCATTTAAATTTTAAAAAATAATTTATTAATTTTAATTAAATAAAAAAATAAAAAATTAGAAATAAAAATAAAAAACCACATTAATTGAGATTGAAGTGTGTCTTGAGCAAGAACAACAAGAACACAAACTCAGATCTAAGAACACAAAATTAAAATCCAAAAATCACAAACCCAATAAATAAGAACATCAAATTAAACCTGAACAAGGAATTAAACATGAAAACAAACACAAAACACAAACCCAAAAAATTAAAATAAAACCAGCATAGTTTTCATCTAAGTGTTAAACAGAACCCAAGTCTTGCGTGGCTCCTCGGACCACAAGTTTGGGGGAAATTAACCACTACGCAGTTTTGATCTAAGTGTTAAACAGAACCCAAGTCCTGCGTGGCTCCTCGGACAACAGGCTTGGGGGAAATTAACCATTACGCAGTTTTGATCTAAGTGTTAAACAGAACCCAAGTTCTGCGTGGCTCCTCGACCACATGCTTGGGGGAAATTAACCACTATGCAGTTTTGATCTAAGTGTTAAACAGAACCCAAGTCCTGCGTGACTTCTCGGACCACAGGCTTGAGGGAAATTAACCACTACGTAGTTTTTATCTAAGTGTTAAACAGAACCCAAGTCCTACGTGGCTCCTCGGACCACAGGCTTGGGGGAAATTAACCACTACGCAGTTTTTATTTAAGTGTTAAACAGAACCCAAGTTCTGCGTGGCTCCTCGGACCACAGGCTTTGGGGGAAATTAACTACCATTCTTTCATTCATACTTAGCCGTATTGCTTAAACTACGAGTAATGGTTTGTCCTCGGAAATCTAGTAACATAGTCAAGATTCATTCATAATGAAGGCAAAAATGGAAGCAGTAAAACAAAATCCAAAAAAGAAATTATATCATTTATTAAGTTCCAAGATGTGTCATCTTACAAGCGTTAACAAAAGCTAAGGAAATGAAAGACAAAATAAAACAACTACAAGAAAAGCCCTACTCTAATGTCCTAAGCTTTATCTTGGGCTGAGCTTTTAGTAGGGACCTCTGTCTCGGGGTGATCACCTCCTGCCGTGGGCTTGGGTCCGGCCTCCTTGGCTTGCGCGACAACGTCTCTTATAGTGAGGGCGTCCTCAGGCGACTTGTCCTTAGCTGGTGGCTGTACCTCCTTGTTCCCCCCTTTTTCTTCAGGTATAAGGGAATCTGGAGTAGTGGTCGAAGCAAAAAGGGGCTCCTCAGGAGGAATCGAACCTGGAATCTCGCGAATATCCTCAAGGAAGAAGATATTCTCAATTTTCCTAAGGTCAGAGTCCACAGGAACTGCCGCCCGGTCCAAGGCTACCCCCCAGGACATGGTGATGTAGTCCCTACAAACCGCAGCCACCTCCTCGGTCAGCCTGGCCTTAGTATCTGCCACTCCGCGCTCATAGGAGGTTGCCACCGCAGCCTCAGCCGCCTCCCTGGCCAAGCGAGCCGCCTCTTTTGCCTGTAGCAGCTGTGCCTTGAGGTCCGAGACCATTTGCTTCTCGATCGCAAGGTTTATTTCTGATAGATGGAGCTGCTGGCGCATGTCCTCGGCCAGCTTCGCTGTAGTCTTAAGGCCCGCCTCGACACTGTCTCGGGCCTTAAATGCCTCTTTTATCTCCTTACTCAAGCGCTCTTTTTCCAGCCTAAGAGCACCCGCAGCCTTCTCCGCGGCAAGGCGGGACTGAACCTCAGTGTTCAGCTCTTCCCGAGATTTCTTCGCCCATTCCTCAGCCACGAAGATTTGTTGGGTACCTGCACAGGAGTAACGGAAGAATCATTAAAAGGAACGATGAATAGAAAAGCATGGAAAAAAGGAACTGAACAAAGAAGAGTCTTCGTTTTACCATGGCCAGATCTCTCTTCAACGACATGAAGAGATCCGGTTGCCAGGTAGCTCAGAGCCCCTCCATGTCACGAGGCAAAAGGAGGGGCTGTTGTAGGGCCTTGGCGAGATAAGACGCTTGCCCCTGTTGGGACTCTCAAAGAGTCACATCCCATAAAATAGGGGCGCCTTCCAGCTCTAGACGAGGGGACCAGGTGCGCTGCTCCCTCCTAATAGCCGCCTCCTCTCGGCTATCAATGGACCTTGTCCTCTTGTCCTTGGGCTCTTTGTCCTTCTTCTGTTGTTTGGCCTTTTCAAGGCTGACCTCACCTTCTTCCAATTCTTCCACTGGCCTCTTCCGCCTCAAATTGGGAAGGGGTTGTAGTGCGGGGTCAGTGGAAGGGGGAAGAGAGGGGGAAGCTTAGCTGGAACCTGCTCTTTGGGGGCATCTTTGGAAGACTGCCCCTTGTTCCTATTGGATTAGAGTCCCTTCAAATCGGACCTCAACTTCAAGTCCATATCCTCATCTTTTACTTCTTGGCTCGTGTCAATCTGAGCGATTACCAAGCCAGGAGAGTGAGTTGCCGAGAAACGATTAAGATCTGAGCCGGAATCCGAGAGCTCTACGGGCCTTGTTGGCGCCTCACCCTCCTCGGTGAAGCGAAATTGGTCGATTTCAGCCTTGAGAGATGAATGCGAAGAGTCAACTCCTTCTCCTAGGGCGGCTACCTCTTGGAGAACGCGCTGACGGGGCAGTTGGACTGGTGGTAGGTCTCTCTAAGCAAGGAAGCCTAGTTTGGAGATGTCAATATGGGCTAATCGGGGACTTCCAGCCCTTATTACTTGACCCACGTCCACAAAAGCACGAGAAAGGGGCTCGTAGTCCAAGATAAGGGGAGCGGCACGCAATTGACTGTCCTCGCTCACAAAGATCTCAGACCTTAGAAGATAGTTAAGGGTTTGGACGTTGACCAAACTTATCCTCGGAGTTGTTTGTTCTTTGTCTGCAAAATACCCAAAGGGAGGGTTATGTCAGTCCGAAAAGGCAAATAATCAAAACCAAAACCGAAATAAGTAAAAGGAAAGCTCAAAACTAAGATCCCCGCCGGGGGATCTGACCCTATAGTGCCCCACCTGGTGTTCTTACCCTAACTGGGTAGTGAAGACCGTCGTGTCATACTCCGGAGACAATCAAATGGTCGTCCTTCAAGCCTTTGTTGGACTTGGGAAGGTAGGATATCAGCCTCACCTCGTCGGATCTGGATTTCAAGTAATATGACTCATTGAGGTAATGGCACTCGTACAAGTGAACTACATCGTGCCATGAGAGGCCGAGGTTCATCTGTTCGTTTAGAGTGTCTACGCACCCTAGGATCCAGAACATTTTAGCAGCGCACTGGTGGGGGTCCAGCCTATGACCGCGCAAATAATCCCTAGTTATCGTCCCCATGGTAATCGTCATTCCTCCTTCTATGAAAGCTATCATTGGAATGGCGACCTGTCCCATCTCTCTCTTGGTTAAGATTTGGTCCAAGGAGCAGTATTCTAGACCTACCCCCGACGGGATACGGTATTTGGCCCTGAAACCTTCCATACCGGCCGGAGAATCTACCAGTTTCTGAAATTTACCCATCCTACTAACCCTAGGTGGTGCGAAAAGGTTTACTAATGGAAGGAAGCCGAGAAGAGCAATAGAGAGGAAAAAGTTAAGGAATACGGGGAAATGAACACTTACGGGAGCGCAGATCCTAAACCCCTTGAGCTTTCAAAGAACTCACCGGAAATCCTCAAGGAAGTGGCTATGGACTTTTGGGTGTTTTGCAAGAGGAAATACTGAAGTGCTCTGGAATGTTTGAGTGCTTTTTCTAAAAAGAGGAAGTAATTCCCCTCAAAAGCCTTATATAGTAAGGAGAAACTGAACGGGATTACTCTCGCCCAAAGAATTGGGGAAATATCAACCATTGATTAAGCGCCCCACCATTGGATGCGGGGGACATAAAGCTGCCTGGCGCAATTAATGGCGCCTCATGGGCTACGAAACGCCAGTGGCAATAATGAGGCACGTGAGGCTGTACTTCCACACGCGTGAGTCAAGAAATTATAATAAGTTATTCCATGAGTATCAAAATCCCACATTTTCTCCTCGGATAAGAGGGAAAAACCGGAATTTTGAGGGGCTATTGTAGGGGCAAGGGCCCAAGATTATACAATGGGCCTTGGGCCCCGTATGGGAAATTCGACCACGTCCGAGGAGAAGACGTGGGTACCAAAAGGGCTCCCGACCTAGTTCTTGTGGGCCTGAAGATGTTTAGAAGGTTGTCCGAGGAGAAAAGTCTCCTCGGACGTAACAAATATGGTTTAGGCATGCACTTTGCCTACTAGAAGGACCTCCCCAACGGGCATTAGTAACAAGGATGAGTCCCACGGGCTCGTATGAAGGAAGGAAACATTAGGTGTCCAAGGAGAGGCTGCAGCTGCCACATTAAATGCATTGTGGCTACTTTTCTGGCCACATTAATGTGGAGAGGACCTATGAACAGTGCTGCCTTGGCTACCACAATTCACAGAAAGATAGGGGGGATGACCGATGGGACAGACACTCAAGTAAGTGTCCAAATGATCAATAAGTGTAAGACCCTGATGACTTCAAGAAGATTATATAAGAAAGGAGAGTCCCCATGAAGAAGGGGACAGAGAAAAAAGAAAGTTAGAACAGAAAAACGGTGCAAGAACCATAGTCTGTGAACAATAACCCGTGTTCATTCCATGCGTCTTCTCGGACTAGAAATCTATTGACGTGAAGGGAGTCTTTCATCTTTAGCTAGAATATACTTTGTTAAGGCCTAGTTCTATAGCTCACTCTCTATAAATACATTGTTTCTGGGCTCCTTGGACCAGAACCCCATACCTATTGGGCTTGGGCTCCAAATTGTGGCCCTACAGATGTTATAATAATTTTTTGTTATAAAGTAAGAAAAATTGAAGAAAAAAATTGTAAAGTTAGTGATTATTCAATCATTTGATTGGTTAAGTAACACATGTAGTGAATTATTTTATGTATGAATGAGTGTGATTATGTGCGTCAATAATTAATATAGAGCCAATGAGTTGAGTTTAGTCATTAAATTTAAAACATTTTTATAAAAACAATGACAAATATATAATATTAACTGCATAAAAATAAAAATTTAGACAAACTTAACAGAATAAAATAGTCATAGCTACCCATATTGGCAATAATTTTTTCAAAATGAACTATTGTGTAACAATTTAAAATTTGAAAACTTGTAAAAGGAAATTGTAAAAATTCATGTATTTTTTTTAATAACTTGATATATTTAAGTTCTCTTTTTATTAAAATATTTTTAATTTAAATTTCTTAATGACCCCCCTAAACAAAATTCCTAGAGCCGCCATTGTAGATCGCTTGTTTTCTAATTAATTGCGACTAAGGAGAGATAGGAAAATAGTTTCAATGGTGAATATTCAAAGTGTGAATTGATATATACTTGCATCGATGATCAGTTGTAAAATTCTGATGGTAGAT
Source organism: Quercus lobata (assembly GCF_001633185.2). Lineage (NCBI taxonomy): Eukaryota > Viridiplantae > Streptophyta > Magnoliopsida > Fagales > Fagaceae > Quercus > Quercus lobata. Next base: position 9,366,484 of record NC_044908.1, on the reverse strand, counting down.
GTTAACTTAGACCAAGGTTTGTTCTTTTGATTGATTTCAATACTTTAATTTGAATTGTTCCTTAGTTGTTTTTCTTAAAATTGTTTTCGTAATACTCAAACCCTTCCCCCCATCCTTGTTCACGTAGCATAAAACTCCGTGGGAATGATCCTTACTCACACCAACTAGAGTATAGATTTTATTTTTAGTTGCCTATGATAGCACATCACCGCAATGGAACACCATCTCCTTTTTTATTGTGCCACCACTTCCAGTTTCTGCCCCCTTTCAAGAACTCATTTTTACCTTTAACATTAGTTGTTCTTATTTATTGATTCCATCAAAACCAGGATATCCTGTGCACTATAAAATATGCTCAAATGTCATCATCAACTCTCTACATTCATCAACAGGAGTAAAAATCAAGTCTTTAGTTAAAATCTGCCCTTTAGATGAATTCAATAACTACCTTAGCATCAAATTCAAATTGTAAACAGTAAAATCCACCCTTTTGTGGGTTGTATTATAAATACCTCAGCTTCCATTTCAACTTATAAACAGTATATGCCTAACTGTGAGAGACCGTCATTAAACTTTTGTATTACGCTGAAATTTATAAACAACAATTGAATTTACACATATAGAGAACATATTGTTTATAAAAAGAGAAACACTCAATTTATTAATTTTATTACGAAATATATACAAATTAATGTAACTGATGTCATTTTAACAACGTAATAAATAAAGTTTTGAATCACCTTTTATTAATCATCGAAGTGTAAAATTTACATGCATGAGAAAAATTGTATAGTATCCCAACTTCGCTTTTTATTTTACCAAAAAAAAAAAAAAAAATGATTGTGAATATCCAAGAATTTGGATAAGAAGAAGTGGCTGTGAGAGTACTCTTTTTTTTTTTTTTTTTTTTTTTTTTTTTTTTTTTTTTTATCACAAGTTGCAGTACTCTCTTTGGCGGCAGAAAGTATCCAAAACACTGACCCAGACATACGTATTATATTGGACACCACTAATCAAACAGTTGATCAAACCGGTAAGAATAAGATTCACTGGGGTTTCATCCAAAAAAAAAATAAGATTCACTGGGGTCGTGTCAAATTCAGGATCAAATCTATCATGGAATGCTATTCGATAATCTTAAGAGCCTAGCTATATGCATAACTTTCTCCACATGGGGCGACGCAATAAGACAGTGCATTTCACACATTAAATGTGATGCGTAACTTTCTCCACATGGGGCGACGCAATAGGACAGTGCATTTCACCCATTAAATGTGAGATATATAATTGTCAATATTTATTTATTTATTTTTTTTTGGTTTCCCACAGTGTATCCTCAAATCTTTCAATCAGAGATTAATCACTGTTCATGCCGGGTCTGCCCACGAAGGGGTAAAGCACTAGCCCAGGGATTCTTTTCAAAGTGCAGTAGCAAGACTCGAACTAGGGAGCACACCTAATCGAGCCAAGTACAAGCACTCTGAGACCAAGCGCATAAAACCGCTTGGCCAACCCCACTGGGTTTATACACCCATATAATATTAACAAATTATAAATATATAAAATTGTTATTTCTTAATATATTAAGATGCAATTATTTATTAATAAAAATAAAAATAAATAAACAAACAATTTTTTTTTTTTTTTAAATGTTAGGTTAGCTAGGATTTTTAATGGTGGGCATTCCTCCACCACCCATGACACAAAGAAATCAATACCCTTTGCATGAAAGTTGGCTTGCCTCTTGAGTCTTGACGCGTGAAACTTCAAAGGAACAAACCTCCTTTAGCTTTGAGTGGGTCCCAGCGACAAGACTAGCAATAGTAATCTTAGCATTTGCTGGGTCCATAAGAGCACGAGAAACACTGATTGAGTCGGTTTCAAAAATTACGTCACTGACTCTACGTCCCATGCAAGAGTAGTTGTTAGTTGGAGGAAAGTTAAACGGTACACGTATAATTTATTTAAAAACCGGAAACATGCGTTTAAAATAATTTATTAAAATTTTGAAAGAAAATCAACTATAATAAGTTCAAAAAAATTGAGTCAGCCCGGCCCCCACCTGGTCCGTTAGGGGAGGTTTTTAGTTCTTGGAGCGATAAAAGAATGGTATTGATGAGATTGAATTCCTGGTCCTTACAAATTCCAAAGTGTCATACATCGCCTAACGCATCAAGAACAATCATTACCTTTTCAAAGATTTGGTGGTGGTGTTGTCCAACAAGCATGACTGAAAATAACGCCAAACAAAATGCAACTCAGTGGGGGACACGAAATTTGAGTCTTTAACTATATAACTCAAAACAACCCAGTCCAACCATCCTCTCAATCTCTTTAATCCTCACTCTCCCTCACGTGTAATAATAATTAAAATTGATTTCTAGTGTCTGGGGGATCTTGTACAAAAAATGGCAGAAGGCAAGATCCCACAAGCCACCAATGGCAGTCGCAGCCACTCGTCGCCTCCCAACCTGAAGGCTGGTCTTTTTATATTTCTGTTCGTCATCTTCATGATAAAACCTTCATTAATCTCTCTTACCTCACAGATATTCACACTTCTTGTTGAAGTCATGAAAACCAATCACGGCCTCAGGTTAGTACTGCTTCTTGTTTTCGTCACTGTCTGTGTTTTCCTCACCAGCAACATCAACAGAAATGAAAACGCAAGCTCCTATGATAATAATGATGAACATGACCCAGATGATGATGATCTGCCTTATCACTACTACCAACAAAGAGAAGATCAGGTTCATGAAGAGAGAAGAGAGAGTAACTTCCAGCCCAAGACTCCTTCTTTGCCACCGTTAAGGCCACCAGTGTTTGATGGTGCGAAAGAGAATAAGAAGCATATACAGAAGAGTGTCCATACTATTCTAAACCCTCAAAAGCCATCATCTACTGCAGCCCAGAAACCTCCGTTGCCGGATGAGGAAGTGATGAGATCCAATAGAGTTGATCAGCATGTGAGCTCAGGTACTACTTCACCATCACCACAAACTGGTGCCCGCCGGAAACCTCTGTCGCCACTTAAAAGAAGCGGTTGGAGTAGTAGTGAGGATGAGAAAGAGAGCTCAAGTAGTAACTCACCATCATTTACTCCATTTCTACAACCACCACCACCACCCCCTTTCGAAATTCGACCACAGAAGCATACACTCTATGATAGGATACAGAGCGATAATAGTTCAAGCTGTGATTCACCAGACCCAATGAGTAGTAGCCCTGATATTAATGTCAAGTCTAAACACTTCATTAGAAAAGTTAAAGCTGATCTTAAGGAACAAGGGAGAGGGAGGTCTAAGCTAGCTGGGCCGAGAAGTTCGAAAACCAGGCGCAAGAAAGAGGAGCATGTCTAGAATAAGGAGAAGTGGGGATATTTTTTAAACTCTTTTGTTTTCTATTTGAACTTTAGCTGTCTTTCTGTGTTCTTCTGTATGTGAGAGAGAGCAGTCTTGGTTGGCATGTTACAGAAAATAATGCATTGTCTACCATTGTATTTATGAGTCTTATATCACACTATGGTTTTGGAATAAACGGCAAAGGCTATCATTTCTTGTGTGCTAATTGTTTCACTACAACTTGTGGAGATTGCTCCCACCTTATATCCTCAACCCACCCCGCTTTGAGTCGGATTTGCTCAATGCTTTACTTCAAATTCATAGTAAAGGAAGGATGCATACGGCTGGCAAAAAAATACTTCAATCTAATCAGGCCTTTTCATTGCTGCAAAAATGCCAGATGACAAAATTCAATGGGTGCAATATCACTAATATATAGTGTAGAAGCAAGAAATTAGCCTTTACTAAACGACTTGCCTATAATCACAATTAATTTTTATTATAGGTTTAATACAAACCGCTATGAGAGATTTGTACAAGGAATAGATAGTTCTCAGTTTTATAAAATTGTGTCAAAGACTTTATTCATATGATTATTTCTCTTACATTCCTCACCCAGTGTTTCGTTCCTCTCTATTTTTGCTTTTTATCTTTCTCTTTCACTGTCCAGAAGAATTCCCCCTTCATTTATCTGTCTTCTTTCTTTTTATACCCTTCCTCTTTCTTCTTTTTTATCCTTATCCTTTGCTTATTTCTCTTCATTTTCTTCTCTAGCATGTGCCATCGTAGGTGCTGTCTTGGTATAGTTGAGCAGCCTTCTGTCCCATTAAACTCTTATTTTATTGAGGTTATGATAAACAAAAACTTTTGGGGCCTTTTGTGTTACTCTGATAAGTTATTTGTTACACTAAATGCAATTGTGTCAAGTGGGTTGCTGTAGATTCATCAGGAAGATCCTGAAGGACATACTCTAACATTTTGTGCATACCCCAGTAAGATGTCTTTGACAGCTCAGAACACGGATTGGTGCGGGCAGTGTGATCAATAGGCCTTTACCTTGAGTGACTCTAGTGGTTTACTCATGCTCAGATTCGGGGTGATGGGTCCTATTAGGTCGAATTCAGAGGTTTGAGTTCTTGAGGGTGTTTATGATGACTTCTTGTTTTACCTTTGATCCGTATTTTGTAGTATGAGTCTTTGTTGTGGGGTTCTATATCACGAAGCGATATGTTTTGAGCCTATTCTAACCTAAGGCCCAATGCTTACTTGGATTTTATGTGCCACTTCCCTACAAATAGTATTGCCACATATCATAATCTGCCATGCTATGACTGTTTAATATTTAGTGAACAGATTTATGATCTTACATAAGTGTGTTCAAATATTCAGAGACATTAGTTTGGCAGTAAGTAATCAATTTCATCATTCTATTGAGCACTAATGTCAAAACTCAACAGCTTCACTTGTCATGATTAAATGAAAGCTATCAAAAATCGAAGGACTGAACAAAACCAATTTCAAGAGATACTAGTTTCTTGAATATAAAATTGCCTACGTTGAATATCATCATACTAATGCAACCAAACTTGTTAAGGTCATTTCATAAGTAATTAAGGAACATGCCCTTGAGTGGTGCAATTTTCACAAAAAATTATATGAATTTTTCTTGCTATGTTGAAATTTCCCACAGAATTGAAGTTATTACTTATTACAATACAATTTATTCAAAAGACTAACAGCAAATTTGGTCCATCGATACTAATTAATTAAAGAGTTCACAATAACTCGGAAATAATCAACTCAATTCGCTTTGAAAACAATACTGAAAAATGATATTTTCTCATTATTTTGACCATAACTTTTTATTCATAAAGAATTTTTTTACGATGTTTATTTAATTAGATATTAGACATCTTGGCTTCAATACATATATCGTGCATGATTTGAACTTAAATTGAGTGAGTTGTGACCATTTGAAATTGGAACAAAAGGGCAGTTGAAATTAAGGGTTTTGGGAAGCATGCATACACATTCTTGAAAACTGCGTATGCAAACCTATTTCTAGGCCTTCAGAACTTGGGTTTTGGGCCCCAAAACATCATTCATTGATGGGGCCGGCCCCTAGACCCTTCGAAATGTCCAAAGACCTCTAAAAAGTCCCTAAAACCCTAGTTTTAACGTATAAATACTCCACTTATGTCTCTAATCCAAACCCTAGCTAGAGAGAGTTATTTTTGTGCCACCATCTTTTCTAAAACCCTAATCATCTTTTCTAAAACACTCACACACAACATCTAAGCACATTTTTTATAGATTCAAAACCAATTATTCTAAGCTAGAAACTAGTTTTCCATTCGTTTTCTAAAACTTTTTCAATTATAATCTTGTTCTTGAGTTGTAATTTACTAAGTTCTATTGTGTTCTTTATTTTCTCTTGTAATCTCAATCTAATCTTAGAATTGTAGGCATTGAGGGGTTGGTTAAACAATCTTAAATTTGTGGCTCTGAAGCAAGGTGAGTCTCCTTTCCATGATTTCTCACTTTGCTACATAGGATTCACATGATTCTTTGTTTGATGTTATCTTAAGTGTTCTTATCATATTTGATTGATATTATGATCTTTTTATCTATGTTAATCTGACCTTGGGTTTATTTTAATAAGGTCTTACGGTTTTTATGTTGTTATTTTAGTTTCTATGTAAGTTTAATATGTTTATTATTTTAAGTTTAATATCTTTGGTTTGTTTATGGTTATTTATTTATGTTGATGATTTGCTTTATTTTCCTTATGTTAGTTTAGTGTTTAAGGTTTCTAACATGCTTCTTGACTTCAATGTTAATATCTTGGTTTGATTAAACTTGCAAAGTGTGATTTTTACAAATTCTGTGTTGAGGATGCATACGCATACTCGAGTATGCGCACACATGTTTTTGAATACGCGTATGCATGGTTAAGTATGCGTATACATCCTAAACCCAGATTTGGGCAATATTTAATTGTTTTTATTTAATTAATCATTTTTCTATGTGTTCTTTGATTCAATTTGACTCTGTTTAGGTTAATTATTTATGCTTAATTGTTTTCCATATTTTTCTTAGTCTTTTTTCCACGTTAGGTTTATTTTGTAGTCTTTCCTTATGTGTGCGATTTAATTGTCAACTTTCTATGTTTAATATAATCTATTTGATTTGTTTAATTTGTTTCCTTATGAGTTGTGATGTGGTCTTTAACAAGTTGCGTGTCTTTTTTAATTAAGTGCGTGATGTATGTTTAGGTTAAGAATTAGGGTTTTCTAAATAAATTCTTTAATTAAATATGGTTTAACAACACATAATAAAGGCTGACCCACAAGCTAGACGGTCTTGGGTGCCTAACACCTTCCCAAGCCGTACCATACCTAAGTTTGGGTATGGCTTGGAAAGGTGCTAGGCACCCAAACTTCGAACCCATAATCTAGTATGCAGACCTATGCATATAAGTAACTGGCCCAAAAGACCCAATTTAGCTCCCAGACTTAAACCAGGTGGGGACACCCAAATCCTCTGTCTCTGATCCATTTGGCTAAGGCGTACTTTCTAAAGGGGGACAAACCACGCAATATGAGTTAGGCTCGAAACAATGGGCTAGCTCATAGTACCTGTTAGGATTTGAGTGAATGGATTTGATCTATCTAGCTGGATTTATGGTCGGCTGGTCCTCCAAATGGAAGAGAGAAAGAAAACAGAAAGAGAAAAGTATAGAGAAGGAAAACAGAGAAAGAGAATGCAAATTTGGAAACATTCTTCTTATTATTCTCTTCTGTACGGCCTTTCCTTTAATACCCCTTGACAAATGCAACCCATGTCTAGTACCCTTCCAATTAACCCTTACTCCAACTAAACCCAACTCCTAACTAACTCCTAACTAATTGAGTTGCCACCCTGTTACAGCTTGCACATTACAATACCAGCAATTATAAACCACACTATACAATGCTAATCAACTAATACACATGCACAATTGCTTATAGTCATGCTACAAAATATCCCACAATTATCCCATTCAATCATACCACAAAATATCCATAACAGTACCATTGCTATCCAACAAGGCTGAATTGCTTACCAGAGTGAGAATGGCGGTAATGAAATGGTGGAATAGAATCGCACTATAAAGATAAAGATCAAGAACCAATTTTCCGCATTTATCACCCCCAAAAAAAAAAAAAAAAAAAAAGCTTCCAAAATTTGTAAAATTCGAGAAGAAATATTCGTCATTGACAGATGACATTCATAGTTATACTTCCTAACTCCAAATCATAATACTTTCCAAATATGTCCATATATGAGCATACTCCAAATTATTTTCTTATTGCCAATAAGATGGTAATAGTCAAAATTAAAACTCATAATGAAGATGTTGAGCATGAAATGCATACTTTCAACCATCTCCATGCTACCTCACGGCTTTCAGAGCTTATTCCGGAAAGCATGAAAATAATATCTTGATTTTGAACCTTAAAAGGATATTGAGAAGAAGCAACGGTTAGATTGGCAAGGAAGATGAGGCGGATTGAAACCATAATTTGATATGCACAAGCAAATACCTCATCGGACAACATAAAATTTAGGAACTCACGTACTATATTTGGGGCTGGACAATATACAATCCAACCTTGATAAAGATCAAAGGAATGGCATTAAATCTAAGTAGCTTTCACCCACAAAAGAGTCGCATGATATTAGTTCAAATATTGCTAATTCTTACATAATAAAGGCGGTTCCTTCTCTTGCACTATATCTGCTTCTATATAGAGCTTCAGTAGGGACTCAAACCCATTCCTATTTACACTGCTAGTGTTAACTGCATTACAGCAATATAAGCAGCCTGCAGAGCATATAGCACAAGTGATTCAGAATTTCTATCATTCAGTAATATCTGAAAGAGTTAGATTACTTCTCCTCTCAATAGTGCACTTAAATGACACTCTCCAGAAATTGATTTCCAGCCAGATTTTCTGCACAAAAAAAAAAAAAAAAAAATGATATTTAGGAGTATGAAGAAGCTTACATTACATCATTCTATAACCAAAAGAAACCACCAACGAACAGGAAATATGTAACCTTAATAAGCTAATAGGCAGTCTTAAGTCAGCCAGTTCCTTTGCTGAACTCTAGTCACTGGAATTCTACCCTGCTGCAATACCCAACCAATGAACCAGGCATGAGATCAGAAATCTAGTATACTTCACACAAGGTGATCATGCGAAATTGCCAATATTTGCAGCATACCCACTACAACAACATATGATACAGTTATTTATTCAATTTTGGACATGGTGCATACCAAATTTATCTGTCGCTGTAATTAATCACTATGGGTTTCCCAAGTTGAGCTGCAAGATAACTAACCCTGCAGAAATCACTCTGTTCAATATTAACTTTGACCCATAATTGTTTATCGCAGTTCTCCTCATTTTTTGTGTTAAATGTGCTTGAAATTTGGTCGGGAGAATGTACCAGTTCAGATACACAGTTTTCGAGGATTTGATTTAAAAAAGGAATGTCTTGCATTTGTAGTATGAACCAATGGATGAGGTATTTGGAATAATACATAGTCCGTAAGCATATAAATGAGTTAACAGGAATTGCAACTGCAGATCCTAGATGAAATTTGTGGCTCATGTTTGCTTATTTATCAATAACAAGACAAAATGCAGATATAGATTCTCAAATCATACCACACACTGGAGAAAGAGTTTTTACAGAGGACAAGAACCAAGAAGGTGTTACATGGCATAAGTATCGTGAGGGCTAAGTCGCACCCCAAGCAACATGAAATTTTTTAGCCCTCCAACCAATCAAAGACAATAACAGCATTTATTAACAATGAATGTGATCATAAAGAACAGAAGTTACAAACCAATGACATTAAACAAGAAATTTCAAAAAGTAATCACATGTAAAGTTCTCAGGAAATCTATATGAATTATAGTTATAACATTTACATAGAAGTTTTACCAAGAAAATATGGAGTCATCGTTTGGTGCTACATATAAAAACAACCAACTCTAGAAGTTAAGAACATGAACTATCTCACCTGGAACATGTCACAGCTCCAAGATAACCCTGCAACATTCGAATAACAGTAGATCCCTTTTTGTAGCTGATGGCATCAAATATTTCCTCAATTGAATGAGCATGGTGTTCCTCCACCTGAAAATATGCCAAACAGCTTGTGAAGGACATAGTTGAATTACATGTTGAAGTTACGCCATATATAGCAAATTGCCTAACAATTTTCTCTCATTTAAGCTCATAATTGGGACTTCATTAAGCTGTACTAATAAATAATGGTGTTGCAATCTTTGAAGTCAGCTTATAAAAAATTTCCCTCACCTCCCTCCTACTGGGTATAACTCCCCACAAACAGATGACAGATTCACACGTTATGAGCACAAACACTCAGACACATTAACTGTGTCAATGCATTTACCTAGATGATCTTCGTTGCAGTGCTTGAAAATTCAGTACAACAGGCCATTTGAGCAGGGTGGCTTGATGCATTTGGAGGCCTAAAGCAAAAATTGATTATCTTGTTTTAAATGCAAAATTATTACTAATTAACATGAACTATGTAGAATTTTTTCTTTTTTAAGAAATTTTATAAACAGAAAAAATTTGACAAAATTTTTCATACTTGTTGATGTGGCAGATTGATAGTGATAAGTAAAGGAATGGTGTTAGTGGTAGACTTAGATGAGAACGAGTAAAATTTGCTAACTAAACTCTTATTATTATTATTATTATTATTATTATTATTTATTATTTTTTTTTAGAAGTGTAACATTCACAATATTTTTTACAACAAATCCTAGGTTTTAAGTTACTTTTTGTTTTCTATTTGAAAATATCACTATAATTATTTACCATCAATAAGAGGCTGTAACAACCTGTTACTTAGCATTAGTTGTATAAGTGTTGTGAAAAATATTGTGGACGTTGCATTTTTCTCTATTTTTTATTTGTTTTTCATTTGGTAAAAAAATATTATTTTATTTATTGATTATAAATAATCCTATGGTTAAAATTTGGGGCTTTTTTTTTTACTTGGGGCCTCAAGCGATTGCATCTCTTGCTCTACCATTCAGCTGGCCCTGATTTGAGGAAGCAGTTTGCTTTTCGTAGCTATTTCTCATCATTGATTTTATCAGTGCATGCGCTAACAAGCTACATAATTTAACATGCATAAGTGATGTATTGCCACTCAACAGAAAATTCTAGCACAAGCTTTCGCTTACTTCACTAGAATGTGATTCCAGTGTATCCATACTTAGGCCACCAGCTGTTGTCAAAGAAATTAAGTCCATATTTTCCACTAAGGAAACACGCTGTCAGTGACCATATAGCTTACCTGGAAATTTAAGATCAATAGAGATACCTAAATCAGAAAATTGAATGCAGGAGCTGTTAGGCCTCAGAGTATACTCCTAAAGTTTTGGGAGCAAAAAAAGAAGCAGCAGCTAACAGAGTACATAGATATGTAACTTACAATCTGCTTCTTGGCAACTGGAGAAAGCAAACCATCATAAAGTAGCTCATTTTCACGACTGTGATCATACCATAACTCTCCATAGCCTCACCAGAAAGTTCAGGGACAGCAACTATATCCAGTTTTGGAAGAGGGTAAAGAGTTAAGTACCTAAATGATTTCATAAGCAGGGATGACTAGCATTATCATTACGGAGAACTTGAAACCGTCTTCAACCAAAGAAGAAAAAACAGTTTACTAACTTTTGATTACTTGTCACCTACACCATACACTGGTTCAGTTTTGGGGTAGGTGGACCTCCATGGATAAAGGACGGCAGGTTATCCAAAGCAGTCTTTGTATTATTAGCAAGCTTATTGAACAAGAGACCCAATGAGGGAAAAAAAGCCAAGTGTTTCAGGTATTTGCTGTGGGTGCAATCATATAGTTCAGTTACCAATCGATTGAAAGAAAAGATGGGAAGAGAAAAAAGAAATTCATTCTGTTCTTTGGAAGGTCAAAAAAGAAAGTATTGAAAAGTTCACCTTCCTTTAAACATTAGATTTTGATTCAAGTAATGACAAGATTGAAGAGCATAAAATTCAAAATCTCAACATGAACAAGAAAAAAACAAAGGGGAAATTACCGAGTATATATGTCAAGTTCCTTAACAGAAATATTCAAAGCAAACTTGCCATTATCACTCTTTCCAACAGGAAAATATACACAAACCTTGATCCCTGCATGCATGATGCAATAATCATTATACACCCAAAAAAAAAGGTAATTGAATGAGCCTGTGCCATATATGCATACTATCAGCTGTTGATTCTTCAATATGATCAAATAAGTAAACAGTCTTAATATTTTTTATTAATCTTTTCATCAGTAATTGAAATCTTAGACAATGCCGTCAACGCTGATGGCACGTCTATTCTGATCTTAATGGTGGCTTTAAAGAATGTATTAGTAATTCCTGAGCAGTAAATAAAGGGGAAAAAATCAAGTTTCAAAGAAATTTATACCACATATGAACAGTATATTATGTAACTCTAATCAGATATTTGTGGTCACTTACACTTGTTATTCATTAACACTGAGTAGAGAAACGAAACTATGAGTATATATCCTGTTGCCCATTTGTTTCATTTATATCAATTTTAATAAATTTCCCACAAAAAATTGTGATAATGTCTTTTATAATCTGTTTACATGATTATAACTTCTATCTTACCTGTTGTTTCATATAAGCATGTAAAAGTCACTACTTTTAGAAAAAAAGGGAGGGTTCAAGTAATTGTTGTAAATTGATTCAAGGCTCTAATAAGTGAAAAAGTGAGTTATTTCAAGGGTAAAGGGAAACTCTCAATTATGCATACCTTAAGAGCAGGCTCATCCCAACAAGGAAAGCACAGCTTCAAACTGAGTAACTGCCATATTCTTCTTCTCTCATCAATTTACACAAGTACTGTAAACAGGGACAGAAACTAGGATTTCATCTTTAGTTGGGCTTTCCCATAATCTACAAATCAAATAGAAGTCATATTTATTATCTCATTATTTGTGCAATATCCTTTTAACTAAAAAACCAATAGTGTTGCCAAGTCAAATACAAAAACAAAAGGGAAAAAAAAAAAAAAAAGTTCATAATCATAGACTAAACTATTGTAGCTAAGAATGAGTGTTTTTTTTTTTTTTTTTTTTTTTTTTTTTTTTTTAAAGTTGAAATGAATCACCAATAATAATAGGACCATAGATGAAACACTGATTCTAGCAAGTGTTAAAGTTTAAATTAATTTACTAGAGCGCTAAAATTCATCCCAGAATGTAAATCAGATGAATAGCAAATAATTGCAAATACTCAATGTAAGTTAACACCATGTGAATCCCAAGATGGAATATTAAAGGGAAATGCAGTACCTTCATCCAAGTCAGTATCTTTGATTCTCAAAAGGGAAGTGTTTATTATTCTTAATTTGATCTCTAACAATCCCACAAATCTTGGCAACAATAATGACAGACCAAATATTGAATCATGGTTGACCATGTATCATATATATATATATATATAAAGACACACACACGAACACGTTCCCTCACTTTCTCTTAAAAAAATGTGAAGAGAAGATTGTAACATCCCAATTTTAGGAAAAAAAAAGAAATTATTAGATCTGTAATAGTTTGATCTCTCTAACTTGTGAAGCAACCAAGATTTAATGATTTGCTGTGTCAAAAATTATTAGATCTTAGAAAGAACGCTCAACTAAATTAAATACAACCGCTTGTGCTTGTGTTGTTTACTTTCATCGATCTCCGTAATTCTTAAGGCTGCTACTAGATTAAACATTTAGTGCTTGTCTTAGGTTGTTTAGTAGTTAGGGTTTATTAGATCGCTTGTTTTCTAATTAATTGCGACTAAGGAGAGATAGGAAAATAGTTCCAATGGTGAATATTCAAAGTATAAATTGATATATACTTGCATTGATAATCAGTTGTAAAATTCCGATGGTAGATGTTAACTTAGACCAAGGTTTGTTCTTTTGATTGATTTCAATACTTTAATTTGAATTGTTCCTTAGTTGTTTTTCTTAAAATTGTTTTCGTCATACTCAAATCCTTCCCCCATCCTTGTTCACGTAGCATAAAATTAGGCTAGATATTCTCCGTGGGTACGATCCTTACTCACACTAAGAAGTATAGATTTTATTTTTGGTTGCCTACGATAGCACACCACCGCAATGGAACACCATCTCCTTTTTTATTGTGCCACCACTTCCAGTTTCTGCCCCCTTTCAAGAACTCATTTTTACCTTTAACATTAGTTGTTCTTATTTATTGATTCCATCAAAACCAGGATATCCTGTGCACTATAAAATATGCTCAAATGTCATCATCAACTCTCTACATTCATCAACAGGAGTAAAAATCAAGTCGTTAGTTAAAATCTGCCCTTTAGATGAATTCAATAACTACCTTAGCATCAAATTCAAATTGCAAACAGTAAAATCCACCCTTTTGTGGGTTGTATTATAAATACCTCAGCTTCCATTTCAACTTATAAACAGTATATGCCTAACTACGAGAGACCGTCATGAAACTTTTGTATTACGCTGAAATTTATAAACAACAATTGAATTTACACATATAGAGAACATATTGTTTATAAAAAGAGAAACACTCAATTTATTAATTTTATTACGAAATATATACAAATTAATGTAACCGATGTCATTTTAAAAACGGAATAAATAAAGTTTTGAATCACCTTTTATTAATCGAAGTGTAAAATTTACATGCATGAGAAAAATTGTATAGTATCCCAACTTCACTTTTATTTTACAAAAATTAAAAAAAAAATGATTGTGAATATCCAAGAATTTGGATAAGAAGAAGTGGCTGTGGGAGTACTCATCACAAGTTGCAGTACTCTCTTTGGCGGCAGAAAGTACTCTCTAACCCATCACCCCACCACTCATTCACACAATTATCTCTTCTCTCTCAGCCGGTCATCCCTCTTATCCTTTTTTTTTTTTTTTTTTTTTTTTCTTCCTTGGGTTTCGGATATTTTGTTAAAATTGAAAATTTTTTGCTGAAAATACGGTAGACTTTGTAAAAGTTAACTCAGTGAGACCCATAACAATACAAAAAAGTGCAGTGAGACCCATGAATAGTACTAAAAAGTACAGTGTGACTCATAAATAGTAGCAAAAATAAGCTAAATAGTAGCAAAAATATTTTGAATAGTAAATAAATTGCAAAAAATAATCCATACCAAAAAATAAGTTAGTATTCGTTTGGCATGATTAATTTTGCCAACTTATTTTACTATTCAGTTTATTTTTACTACTATTTATGGCTCCCATTACGCTTTTTGATTCTGTTCATGGGTCCCACCATACTATTTTAGTTAACTTTTACTTTTATTTACAGTATTTTCAGCAAAAAATTTTCAATTTTAACAAAATAAGCAGATTCCAAACAGACCCTTTGGTTAGCTTATTTTTTGTCAATTGATTTTACTATTTAGCTTCTTTTATTATTATTTATGAGTCCCACTGTGCTTTTTTGTACTATTCATAGGTCTCACTGAACTATTTCAACTAACATTTACATTTATCTACAGTACTGTCAACAAAAGTTTTCAATTTCAGAAAAATAAGCAAATCACATAAACACACACACTTCTCTCAAACTCCCTCACACTCTTCCACTGTTGCCACTCCATACCACCATCTTCACCATATTTTTCCGGAAAAATCACCGAAAAATCCTTAGGAATCTTCAAGCATCTTCATCCCTTTTATTTGAGATAAAGATTTCTAATTTTTTGACGGGTTTTATGCTTTTACTTGAGGTTATTTTTATCTAAATTCTGATAATGATACCCATGTGATTTATGAGTTTTGGAAGTGATATTCATGTGTTTATATGTATGGGCTTTGTATTGGTGAAATTATTTGATGAGTGGGTTTATAGTTTTTATAAATGTGGCTATCTAAGTGGTGAAGATCTGGGGAGTTTTGGCTTTTTAATGTGAAATAAATGGTTAATATAATTTTAATTGATTATTTTGAGCTAGTTAAAGATTCAAATTGTTTGTCTGGGAGAATATTATGATTTTGGTGTCATGGGTTTCTTGTTGATATTACATAAATCTTGTGGAAATTACTTATAAATTGTTGAGGTTTTGATATTAGAGATAATACATTGGATGATTCATGAGTATTATGGGAATCTATGCCTTGTATATTAATTGGTTGAGAAACTTTGAAAGTGGAAAATATTATTTATGAGGTTAAATACTAGGCTTACCTAATTAAGTGCTTATTTGACAATTCCTAATTTGTAACTAGATACTATTTCAAACTTTATGCTTATTGTGATAGATTTGCTTGATATTGTGTAGGTTTTAGCTAATCTCCTTTGGAGCTTGAAGAATTAGGCTTTTTGCGAGTTGCTAGATAAGTAACTTTTTAATGGGATTTTTGAAAAATAACCATATTGCATAAACATTGTTCTTGGGTCAAACACATTTTGGAAAATTATATATGGATATATGTTTTCTTAAAAGTGTTGTGTTGTGTTGTGACCCTACTATATATGATTATGTATGAAAATGCATCATATTTGGTATTGCATTTAGGGAAATGCATGAATTGTTGACATGGAAAAATAAGCATCTTTTATTTAACCTTTGATAAGGAAATCATGGATTTTATGGTATATTGGAAAATTTAAAAATGCTTATCTTATCTTGTTATTTGGGAAATTGATAGAAAATCTTTTTGACAAGAATGAAGTTGAAAACCTTACAAACTTTGAGGAAGTTAGATTTTTTGAGGTTTTTCTGAAATTACCTAGATATAAACTATGTATTTGAAAGTACATGCATATCTGTGAGTTTTATGTTGTTTTACCCTTATGTCATGTGTGATTTCCCAGTGATCACCCATTTTGGTTTCCATAATCTTTGTGATAATGAAATCAAATCTAGGTCAGTGCCCTCTCACTTTGGATGACGCGTTCTTCCTTGTTAATCGTTGGAGAGGGGGGCGGGGGGGAAGAAGTTTCTTGATTGTCTATGGATGAGGTTGCTGCCCATGGGGCCAAAAGATCACATGCAAAAGAGGTCCTATTGATGCTTTCTCCCTACTGCCCATGGGGGGAGGGAAATTCCTTAAGGGTATGAGTGAGGCTGCTACCTATAGGGCTAAGAGATTGCATACCAGAGAGGACAATATCATGCCAATTATGAATGGATGGATCTCTTGATCGGTCTATGTGGTAGTGTGGCATATTTGTGATAAATTATCTTATGTTAGATTTTATGGCTTTGAAAGTATATTAGTAATGCTTACAGATTATAGTATATAGCTTCATGGTATTTATTTTGAAAAACTTTGTGTTTCATTATTAAATCATTCTTGTTATATTATTATTGAAAATGATCTGGTAGTTTTCAACTAGAAATTTCCCAAATTAAAACATGCTTTGCAAACTGTTCATCATCATAAAACCTGCATTTTCCTCACCTCCATTAATTATGCTACTTACTGAGCTTTAGCTCATTCCAAACTCAATGTTAAGGTTCTTTATTCTTTGTAAGATTGTGACTTTGTATAATCCAATTGTAGTTTTGTAATATATTCATGTATTATGGGGAGGCACATGATTTTTAGTTATTGTTCATAAATGTGCTATAGAGTTCTAACTTGTAATGTGAAGATTTTAGTATGGCTATATATTCTTATCTTGTTGAAAATAAAGGAAAAGAAATATCTCATATAGTTTAATTTGTCAAAAAGGAAAAACTACAGGTACCTTTGGGATATATTGCTCATGCTTTAGACCGTTTTGGGTTTGGGGCATGACAAAGATTCTTTCTTATTTTCTCTTAATTATAATATGGTAAAATTAATGCTTCATCCTTCTGGTCTACTTTTCTTTCATTTAGAGTCTATTTTGGAACAATTTATTTAGTTGAAACTGAAAGCTTTTGCTGAAACTAAAAGCTTTTGCTGAAACTATTATAGATAAAGCTAGAAACTAGTTGAAATACTACAGTGAGACTCATGAATAGTACCAAAAAGTACAATAAGACCAATGAATATTAGCAAAAAAAAACTAAATAGTAAAAAAAATTGTCTTTTTTAACTAACGCCAAACACAACCTTAATATCTCATATTTTACAACTCTTCTAGGTATCAGAGTCAGGTTTTAGGTATTCACTTTAGGTGCACCAAGATAGTTCAGAGAAACTATAACTTGTTCCTTTAAACTTTACCAATCAATTGAAAGAAAAGGAGGACAGTTAAAAAAGAAATTCACTCTGTTCTTTGGAAGGTCAAACAAGAATTTACTGAAAAGTTGACCTTCCCTTGAGCATAACCATAT
Organism: Quercus lobata; assembly: GCF_001633185.2. NCBI lineage: Eukaryota > Viridiplantae > Streptophyta > Magnoliopsida > Fagales > Fagaceae > Quercus > Quercus lobata. The sequence goes on along the minus strand of NC_044908.1, from coordinate 9,348,741 downwards.
ACAAAACTCTATGTTCTGGCATATTGTCCCTCATTTCTTACTTGTGCGTACAATCATGTCATGGTGAATATTAATCTATGTACTGACAAGATTGAGGAACATAAAATTTAAAAACTCCTCACTAGCAAAATCTCATTATTAAGTTTCTATATAATAATAATAATAATAATAATAATAATAATACAATTACAAACACGAAAATAAGTCACTCATCCAGTTATTTTTGTTTGACTAAACTTTGCTTTTACCTAAATAAGTGACACTATAGAATACTTCTAATAAAACCATTAAGAGTTTTTTCTTTTCAAAAACTACAATTTTGCCTACCCAAAAGGATAAAAAAAATAAATAAAACATAATAAAGTCTCATAGTTTAACATCTAAATGAATCACTAAAAAAAGTCAAATTCGATCTTGCAAAACAACTAATTGTTAACCTAAATCAATTTAAACCAATAGGATAAAGAAAAAAAAAAAATGATCAGGAATTGGAATATCAAAATACCTAATAAATATGGACAAAAGTTGACACAAATTTGCCAAAAAAGGAAACAAATGTGACGTGACAATTAAACGAACAATAACAAAAAAAACCAGTGACCAAAAAAAAAAAAAAAAGTAGTTGAAACAATCAAAAAATTCACCCCCCAAAAAAAAAAATTTGGAGAGAGAGAGAGGGAGGGAGGGAGGGAGTATTGACCTTTTTACCATGAACAACTTGGAAAGAATATGAGAGAGGTGGGAATGAGGTAAAAAGAAATCTATAAGAAAATTAAGAAGAAAGAGTTAGGATAAAAGTATGTGAAAGGTTGAAAAAAGTGAAATAGTAGAATTTAAAAAGTTATAAAGGAGAAATTTAAAAATATATAAAGGAAATCAAATAAAAAATTTAAGAAGATAATGATTGGAGGAGATGATTAATTGAACTAAAAAGACAATGGTTAAAGAAGACGAAAGGTTGAACAAAGTAAAAATTGCAAAAACTAAAAAATAAGAAAGGATGCTAATGATGTGGCACAAAAAGAGCTATATATATACATATATATGTATGTATGTATGTATGTATAGATATTGTTTGTGGTTTTAGATTATTCATTGATTTTATTGTTTATGTATAAATATCTAAATTAATGTAGGCAAATATGTAAATGTAGGGTTTATTTGGGATCTCCTTATTTTGCTGAAATTGAAATTTTTTGTTGAAAGTACTGTAGATGAGACCCATAAATGGTACCAAAAAGTGCAGTAGGGTCCGTAAATAGTAAAAATAAACTGAATAGTAAAATAAGCTGACTTTTAAATCTGAAACCAAATGTACACGCAAAGTTATATATAAAGTTAAATGTGTAAAGTCAATAAATATATATATATATATATATATATATATATGTGTGTGTGTGTGTGTGTGTGTGTGTGTGTGTGTGTGTGTGTGTGTGTTGTCAACAAAATTTAGGAATAAAAAATAAATAAGAAAAAATGATTATGTAACTAATGACATGACGGATGAGGTGGTACAATATAAGCGTAGTAACAATCAATGTTATGCCTCAACTCTTATATATATATATATATATAAAAGCTTGATATTTTCACTGTGCTTTTCATAAGAAATTGGCGTATTAGACAATGCTGTCAACTCTAATGTCAAACTGGCACGTGTATTGGGATCTTAAAGTTAGCCGGTAAAGAATGCATTAGTAATGTCTGAGCAGTAAATTAAAACAAAAAAATGAAGTTGCAAGCAATGCAAGGTAAGTTAGACCGCATAAGAACAGTATTATTTAACTCTAAAAATCAGATATTTGTAGCCCCTTACACCTGTTTTACATTAACATTGACTAACCAAAACAAAAATACAAGCATATCCTGTTGCTTATTTGCTTCTTTTAAAGTTTTCACAAAATCAAATATGTAGTAATTGTTGATACCATATTTTGTCTGTCTTCGATTTGCGTGTCGGACCCTGAAAAATCCAAAAATGTTATTTTCTCTCCATGGGGCCGTGAGAACATCCAGAATGACGTGGCGCAACCCATTCGGACACTGGAGCACCCAAAGTGCATTTTTCAGCTAAATAACCAAAATGCCCTTAGTTAACCTAGGGTTGACCAAAGGTCAAACGAGGTCAAAATCCTCACAAAACAACATTTTTCATAGTTTTATACCAAACCCGAGCTTTTCGGAGATTTTTGACAACTTTGACCAAGTTTGACCTAGTTGACCTGGAATGGACTATTAGCGAGCCCTTGAAACCCTAATTTTGATCCGGCTATTAGAACGGGTTGAAACCAATGTCATTGCGAAGATTATCATATTCTCAGTTCAATGACTATTCATGGGTCGAAATCGGAGTTAGAACGGCCGAGATATCACAAAAACCGGGATAACACATCGATCAATGCACCGCTAACTTCCGAGAGTCATAACTTTTGATCCAATTGTTGGATTTTCATGTTCCATACCTTTTTAGAAAATAGAAGTCAAGATATTTCCAGAAGTTTCAAGGTCAAACCCATCCAAGGAAGTTTGAAGGTGGCGGCCCTTGAAGGGTTGCCGGCAGCCCTAAAAGGACCAACGCCTTGTAAAGCATGCTGGGGCTATAAAAGGCCCCAGGCACCCTCTAGACCCAAAAAAAGGAACTTTTTGGCTGCTTGCTCTTTGCTTGGACTCTTTCTACACATTTCTCCTCTCTTCCAAACACAAAAAACACATCAAAACCTCTTGATTCTTCTCTCTACACCAAAAAATACAAGGTTTTGTTCTTATACCCAATCTTTTTCTCCTTGGTTCTAGATCTTGGATTTGGGGTTTAGGGGTGTGGATGTAGCTTTCTAGCTACTATCCACACCCTTAACTTTCTAAATCTTTTTTCTATCATTTATCTTACTCTTTTTGCTTGGATAACATGATTTATTACTTTTTTAGCATGTTTATAGATTTATTTGTGTTTCTAGCCTAAATCTCTTTGCTTTTTATGCCTTATTCCATGTTTCATGCTTAGATCTACATCCTTACATGCTTATATGTTTAGATCTACATGCTTTATGCTATATGCCATGTTTTCCTATGCTTTGTTCCTCTTTTTGTTCTAGGTTGATGTTAGGGTTACATGCTCACATGCTTGTATGATGTTGTTGGCTATGCCTTGCTTGGATCTATGTGTCTGTGTTTATTTCCATGCTATATGGTTAGATCCTTGTCTTCACATGCTTATAAGCTTGGATCTATGTTCTTCCATGTCTATGTGCTAGGCTTCTACATGTTTACATGCAAGTTTCTATGCTTATATGTCTAAATTTATGTTTTCACGTGCCTATGTGCTTGGATCTATGTTCTCTACATGCTTTATGCCATCTCTCATGTGCTTGCGTGCTTTACGCCTTTTTTATGTGCTTGGGCCTAGACTTTGTTTGTCATGCCATGTGCTATTGTAGCCTTTTGTTCCTTTCATCATATTTTCTTGTGTTTTAGCCTATTGGTTCGGACCCGATCTAGACCTTATGGTCTTTGTCATCGTCCATGTACTATGGCCCATATCAAAAGGGTTTGGATCATTCCTATTTGCATGTCTATGCTTACTTGCTTCTATGCTTTATGCTTGTGTTAGCCTTTCTAGTTTTAGGCTTTGCCATGTCTGGCGCCTCCGCAAGCTTGACCTTGTGTAGTTACATCCGATACCCATGAGGCCTTGTTCGGATGTAACCGTTTGGGAGGCATCTCTAGATGCTGGGTTGCTCCATGCATACCCTTCCCTTTTCCGCTCCGCACAATGCTATGCTTCCCATGTTTGTTTATGCCACCCATCGGCTTTCCATGTATCTTTGCACGCTTGCTTACATGTCTATGCATGAGTCTTGCTTTCTAGTGTGTCGTCCATGCTTCAACACAATGAAGTTATGGACATCCGATCCAAATCTATATTTGTCCCTCGCGGAAACCACCTTTTGTTTGCTTTCTTGCTTGCTTGCTTGCTTCACTTGTACGCTTGTTTGCTTTATACCCATTGCGCATTATCTATGCATCTCTTTCTTTCCATTGCTTATCTACTGTTTTCTTGTCTTTGTCTTTGCATGTACATGCACAGGGCGAGGACGCATGGAGCTAGGGCACGGTCTCCCAGGCGCAAGCAAAAAGGGCAAAGATACAAGCATGTAAATATGAGCCAAGTGGCTATGTTCAGCAGGTTTAGGGGTCTAGCCTCTCCTGTTTGGTTATGTACTCTTTAAACCCCCCCCCCTTCCTCCCTCCCTCCTTTCTCTCTTAGATAGGTTGTATTAGGTATATCATGTTGTGTACTATTCGTCCTCATCTCTAGAGTATGGCGACCCCTGTTTATTTTCCTACACCTATATTTTGGGCCATGCTTTAGGGATGTAGGCATTTATTTTCTTACTCTATGTGCTTGCATTGTGCATGATGTATATATATATATATATATATATATATATACCAGCTCCCCCCTTTCGGTGTGATTTTCAAAGTCCATGTCACCTAAGGCAAAGTGATGCCTAATTTTCCACCACGAAAGTAAGGCGACACATCGCCGGATTTTCGCCGTGGAAATCTGGTACTTTACCCGAATGCCTTTGGAAAGTATAGATTAGGACCATACCCATTCAAAAAGCCAAGCCTCAAAGCCCCGTATGCATGCAAAGTCCCAAAAGCCAATGCCAAAATCATGTTTTTTACTGCCAATCTCCGAAAATTAAGGTTTTATCAAAACAAAGGATTGTCCTTGGGCAGGCATTGTAGGGTGCCTAACACCTTCCTCACATATAACCAAACTTCCAGACTCAAGAATCAAGATTTTTTTGCCATCCATGTTAGATTAAGAAAAATGCCATTTTTCTTATCCTAGGGTTGATAATAAAATCAACTAGAAACAAGTGACTAATCACCCCTTAGAAAAACACAATGATTGGTGGCGACTTCACTTACCTTTGGTAATCCCTTAAAATTTTCCCAAAATTCCTGCCACACCTCCAAAGGTAGACAAATACTTTCCTCCACCGAGAGAGAGAGCACCCGAAGTTTCACACGAACAACTACACTATGCGCAATTACCGAGAAAGGCCTCCAACGGGCCTTGTGTGCGTGGGAGTGTCGTCACAATGGGTGGTCGAATGAAGGCCCATGATGGCAGTTTTTCACCCTGTGTAAAAATGTGCTCCCCCCTAGATCGAGGGTTTTACATGGAGTCGCCACTTATTTAATTTAAAAGGAAAAACAAGAAAACCTTTAATGAAAAATACTTCTGTTGTATTAATGTATATGACAATTTATATCGAATTTTGTAACAAAAATTTACAATGCTTTTTGTCCTAGATACAATCTAAGAAAAGTAAATTACATTGCTTTATTTCCTAGTTACATTCTAAAAAAAAAAGTAAAATTGTAAATACAAGAGCATTGTCTAGAACCCTTAATCTTGGTTCGGAGGCTAATTTACGAGATGGGAAGGGATTAAGCACCCATCTCGCCCGGTAAAACCGGTCTCCTAGGTTAAGGTGGCCAATGTCATGTCATGTCAAACAAATACAAAGAATATGTCATATAAACATGTGATTTGCAGGAAGTGTAAATAAACATATGTTAGGGGAATTTGACATAAAGAGAAAAAATAAAAAATAAAATAAAACTTGTTAGATAACAAAAATGAAGGTAATGGCATGTTCATCCAAGAGATCAATATAAATAAAGAATTCCTAGCCTAGACATGTTCATCTAAGCATGTGAGGGAAAAACAAAATTGTCATGTTATTTGTCATCAACATAATTGCAAAGAGAAGCAAATAAAAATAAAACCTTTAAGCATATTTGATCATCCAAGCAATTATGAAGAGAAGTAAAAGAAAAACCCTAGACATGTTTATCTAGGCAAAATCAAAATACTTTGACATGTTTGTTCAAGCATTTAAAAATGTAAAACAATTACCTAGACATGTTCATCTAAGTATTAAAGAGAAAGTTGTGTTTTAGCCTAGAAGTGCTCATCTAAGCATTCAAAAGAAAATTGTGTATTGGCCTAGAAGTGTTCATCTAAGCATGTAAGAGAAAACCAATAAGACATAGGCATGTTCATCCAAGCATAGCATAAAAGAAGTGAATAATGATTTGTAAGCATTTATTCTAGCATGTATAAAGAATTAAAAAAAGTTAACTACTTACTAGCATAAATTAAAAGGGGAAATGATCACCTAAAGGGCTAGGGAGAAAGCAAGGAAGTACTCAACTACAACCAAAGTAAGAACAATGGTTGCTCAATAGCTTTTTTTTCTGCTTTCTCACTAGCTCTCTAGAGGGAATTCGGGGTCCAGAGAATGGAAGAGGTCTTCTCTATTTATAGGGGAAGGGATGGCTTAGCTTTAAAGCTAAGTTCTTAGCTTTCTTCTGAAGCTAAGGGAAGAGATAACCTGTTTAAATGAGCTGGGGACGGATTTGGGGCTGATCCCCATTCAAATTTTGAAATGATGCTGCACCTGCTTCGTATTTTGGCTCCAATTTTCCGCTCAAAATTCCAATTGATTCAAGATGGGTGTTTTTTGAAAGAAAATTCAATTATCTACAACTTTTTCAGAAATAGAGAAAGCCAAATTTCAACGTTATCCATGCCAAAAATGTGTTTCAAATTGCTGCTGAAAATAGTAACGTATTTTGAGCATTTTTGAATTTTTTCATAGGCTGTATCTGTTTCTTTACCCAATTTATTTTTCAAAAATATTTTTTCTGAAGCAAAGGGAAAGGATAAGTCTATTAGATAGGCTTGAACAGATTTGACGTTGAACTCATTTGGAATTTTGAGAGAAAATTGAAGATAATGCTGAATTTATGTTGTCTTCTGCACCTGTTTCGTATTTTGGCCATAACTTGCTGCTCAAAATTCCAATTGATTCGGGATTGATGTTTTTTGAAAGGAAATTTAATTCTCTACAACTTTTATAGAAATAGAGAAATCCAAATTTCAACGTTTTTCTGACCAAAAATGTGATTCAAGTTACAGCTGAAGATAATGACGTTTTTTTTAGAATTTTTTCTTTTCTTTTTTTTTTTTGAATTTTTCATGGATCATATCTCTGGAATTTTTTCAAAAGAGCAGATAAGATGCCATAAAGAAAAACATTTTTTTATTATTTTCTTTAAAAAAAATGAAATAAAAATGAAATCCAATCAAAAATCACACTTGATTAATTTTAAATTAATTCTTGTGAGAACCAATCAAAATTAAGTGTTTAGAATAGGACGCGATCAGGCCCATCGTGTAGGCAGGCCATGATCATTGAAAATTGCTTGTATGATAACTTTTGATCAGGTGGTCCGATCAAAACCCATGACATACCATTATGATGTTAGAACATCAAGATTTGTTTTGTATCACAAATCTGAAGATCTACCGGTTGGTTAAATGCAAGTTGTAAAATGGAGTGTCTACACCCTGATCGAGGCCGGGCGTCAACATTAATGTCTTTTATATTATGTTTACATGATTGGAAGTTCTATGCTACATTCTTACCTGTTGTTTCAAAGAAGCATGTAAAAGTCACTACTTTTGAACAAGAGGGTGGGACAGATAAGAAAAAAAAAAAAGATATATATATATATATATTTATATATATATATATATGATAAATGGAATTACCACCTTGACAAAGCAACGCCAGCACCTTTCCTTTATTGTTATTATTATTACTATTATATTTGTTTATTTGGTTGGTTGAGGTGTATAGGCGAAGTCAGTATGTCTGACATAAGTGATTTTTTTTTTTGAGAAGCTGACATAAGTGATTAAGTATATATATATTTGATGTATATCAACTCACGAATAGAAGGTTAGGTGATGTACTTTTGACCCTTTATGCCTATAGGTATGGTGTAACTACGGACTTGATTCCTCGGAACTATTAGTGGCAGAAAATAAAGAGAACAAAAATATTGTAATTATATGGGATTTTGGTGTGAGTTGATAGTGGGCAATTATTGGTTATTTTTAATAGGCTCTCTTGTGGTTAGGTACCATCATAAGTTTTTCTTAAATTATTTAATTATTGAGTATAGTATTTGAAAATTATTTAGGTGATATCTAAGGATTTTAGAAAAAGTATTTGGGAGAAGTTTTTTGTGGTGAGTTAGCTGAGGTAAGTAACCTTATTCTAATTGGATTTTATTTTGCTTATATTAATCTATTTTTAACTACTGAAAATTATTTATAATTGTTAGAATTTTTATTTCTATAGTATTACTGATTTTAAGTAAACGATTATTACAAATATATTTTAATACTCAACATATGATTTTTATATACATGCTTGAATAAGATATATTTTTTAGAAATTATGATTTCATATATATGATTATGGACAATCTGATTATGAATTGATTTTGATACCCAGCCAATGAGAGTTATTCATTGGTACTTTGATACTCAAACCAATGGGGGTTATTCATTGGTACTCTGATACCCAGCCAATGGGGGTTATTCATTGGTACTCTGATACCCAATCACGGGAATATAGCGTGACCATAGTCATAAGATTGTTAAGATTATGAATTACAATTGAATATTTGAACTATTTTTGAGTCCTTAAAACTACATATGTGATTTTGGAAATGTTTGAGTATTTGAACTATATATTTTGAGTCATTAAAACTGCTTATAAATTTTTGGAACTTATTGTAAGTTATAGTTTTGATATATGGAAAACTAACTACTTTCTAAACCATTTATGATATATTTGAAAGATTAAAGTATGTGATCTATTTGCAACTTATTATTTAAGACTATGAAACTTCTTTAGTTATTTTTGAAAACCCATAGCATATTATAACTTTTGAAGACTCATATTACATCTCATTACTTTACAAATCTATTGCTTGATAGAACTTATTAGGATTTTGGTTACTTATTGAGTTGTCAGCTCATCCCTTTTTTCCCCTCCAGTTTTAGGTTGTGAAGAATAGCAAGTTTTGGGAATTTTGATGTTATTTTGTGAGCAAGAAAAAAACCTTAGTGATTTTGGGATTGGATGGCCTTCTGATATTCTTATATCTTTTGGCTAATTGGCATTATGTACATGAGATTTGGATTTTGTTCCTTCTAAATTATTGGAGATCTATTCATAAAGAATAAAGAAATTGTTGAGGTATTTTGAATTTAATTGTTGTAAATTTTGAGGATAAATTTTAGTTGCTAAGAAGGCCTAACACACTTGTAGGGTGCTTACTTTATAAGCGTGCGGCGATTGTCACGTGCCTATCTTTATAGTTGGGTTCAGGGCGTGACATATACAATGCAATACATTTACCGATATGTTGTCTAGACACTTTGTAGGAATCGACAACACCAAATTTAAAGAGATGGGCCTTCAATATATATAGCATTGAGAAAATGGCCTTTAGCCAATACCCAAACCTTTGAACTTATAGTTATAGATGGGCGTAGTTTCCGTTGCTTTAATTTCTTATTTCTTTTTCTTTTCTTTTTTTCTCTTTTTTTTTTCTTTTTTTTTCTTTTTTCTTTTTAAAAAAAATATAACGATTAGTATTGTAAGAGAATTGTTACCAGTAACTACTATTTGGCTCTCTATAAGAATTGATCGTTTTACCTTTTTCCCAAGTCCCCCCATTCCAACATTTTATGTACACCTAAGATTGACAATAGAACAAACCACACAACTTAGTTACCAAAAATAAAAGAAAAATTCTCATGCTAAAAACCAAAAATAAATAATAATAAAAATCCGAATTCATTTCTACCATTTTGCTTAGACTTCCATTCCAAGTGATTAGGTTGTATGTGGATTGACTCCAAAAAAGGGATCAGTGGTTTAGGCGAACATAGTAATCATTTCAAGTGAAAAGAAAAATTGAAATGGATGTTGAGAAGTACAAAAACGGAATTTCGGATTTATAGGGTTTTCAAATGCCTTTCCATCCAAGATGGTGATCGGTGATAATTATGTGTTTATTCTCACTCAAAAGGGAAGGGTGAGAGATTTTTGGCTTTTATCACATTATTTTTGCATATATCGTGCCACAAGTTTTATCACAATGTTAATGTGGTTAAAGGTGAGTGGTTGCCTATTATTTTTAGGGCAAGATTTGGGTACAGTATTTAGGTGTTGTTCTTAGGTTCCCCTCTTAAGATTCTGCAATGTGGATTTTTTTCATAGAATGAAAGTGTATTTTTTAATTAAGTAGTCACATGGCTGAATCTTAAGAGAAAAACCTAAATAACAACACCTAAGGTATTGTACCTAAGTTTTGTCCTTATTTCTATATGGACCTAACTTTTTCTCCATCACTCACTTATAGTCAGCCATATTACAGTTCTAAAATTTATAGCACAAAAGTTGTGTTTCTCATTCATTAATATGAATTTGGATTGCACAATGAAATTCCCATCAGGTCGTAAAATGTAAAAATTAAGATTGTAAAAAAAAAAAAAAATTAATCTTTTACTTTTTTATTATTGTTTTTGGGTGCCTTTTCGCGTTATTGGGTTAAGGCTTTCTACAGAGGGTTATTTATGTATATGGTAACAATAGAATAACTATTAGTAGCAAAAATAAATAGTAATAAAAGCAAACATAATAACAAAAAGTAAAAGTGTTCTCCGCAGTATATATACTAAAAAGAGTCCAAATTCCAACTTACTTAACTTTATTACCCTACAAGACCATAAAGTTATGTAGTTTAGAATGGATCAAAATAGCTATCCTCTTAATTGAGATGACAGAGAGTATGGTTTTGTACGAGGAAGGGAAAAGGTTGCCTAGTGATGCATGTTAGGTCTGCCGTGTATACTGTACTTTCTCAACTCTCTATTCTCTTTTACATTTCTCTTTCTTTTCCTCTTTCTCTCTTCTTTCACTTTCAACTCCCTATTCTAATTCTCTTGGGTACTGTGTTCTTCACACCATTTTTTATGTTTCTCTCCATTGTCTAATGATTGATGTAGTGTCCTCTGATTCTTGTTTCTATTCCTCCCTTGCTCATGGGTACTATTCCTTTTATACCCAAGATCAATCCTAGGTGATTTCCCTTCTTTACCCTTGCTTTCCACCAAATATTTTGTTTGCTGCAGGCATTCGGCCAATACCCACAACATACCATTTTGGCCATGTGTAGGTGGGTTCAATTCCACTACCTTTTGATTGCCACAAGTGGGTTTAATCTCACTACTTGCTTAACAACAAACTTCTTTCCACTTTTGGGCAAAAGCCAATCTAGCCACAATACCATTGTCTCTATCTTTCTTCTAATGGCAAACCCTCATTAATCTCTGTTGTCCTCACTCCTTAACATGCATCAGATGGTTCCCACCAATTTCCTACTCGTTTTGGCAAGTATGCTTTCCCAGCAAAGCATCTCCCAAGAGGGGTCTTGCAGGATACCAAAACTAAGTTTTTATCCTCCACCACCAAACCACACCCTCTATTCCTCTCCAGCTATGGGCCTTGCCTCCCTTGCATTGGCTAGGTTGTAGGTCGACGGGGCTCCAGCTCCTCCACTTCTTGTTCTTTGGCTTCTTCTTCTTCATGAGTTTTCTGCAGCTTTTGATTTTGTCTTATTCCCTCTTCACGCGTTTTTTGTCACTTTTAATTTTGTCTTGTTTCTTCATGTGTTTCTTGCCGCTATGGCTTTGCATGGTTTCAACTTGCATTACTTTTTCAAAATCAGATTTCATCTTTATCGCCTTACATGAGGATGTTATGAGCTTTTTGCCATATATTGGGTTGGGCCTGCCGAACCCATTTGCTTTCTTTTCTCTTCATTTATTCACCACATTGGGTTGGGCTTGCTGACCCTTTTGCCTTCTTTTCTCTTTATTTTTTCACCACATTGGGTTGGGTCCGCTAACCCTTTTCCTTCTTTTTTTCTCTTCATTTATTCTGTTTTGCCTCACTTATTGGGCTAATACCCATTTTACTCATCAAGAAGGGCCTCCTATTACTCATCTTTATTCTCAACACTACTCTTCTCCCAAAAGGGACCTATGATCCTACTTTGGGCTTTATTTTTCATTCTCAAAATACTCTTCTTTTTTAGGCCATCACTTGGACCTTGTTTGTGCACTCTCTTCTCTTTGGGCCTTTAGAATATAGCCCAATTACTATTTCTTTGCTCATGCTCTAACTCATTTCTTGGGCATTTCTCCTCATGGGCTATTTGGATGCAAATTTACAAAAATAGGTATCAACATTGTTCTAGCCTTTTACTCATTTGTCATCTAAAACTTTTTGGCCTGATTTGGGAGCCAAGACAATATCTCATAGGACTGGCTTATTCAGCTCTATTATTTGTTGTTACAAATCAATGGATAGTTGACATGTTTGCAAATAGCGACATTAGTAGATTTTATCAATTTGAATCAAAAGCATTTTCTAACGAGCAATGCTACAATACAAAATTTTTTATAACATTTTTTATAATAGTTGTGATATCAAACATTTACCGGTCCTCATCTGGGCCATTACTACATTACTTTTTTTTATCTATAAATAACTTGCACCAAGGCAATTGTAAATTTTTGGGAAAGTATGTGCGTTTCATTTCCCTATTTAGAGTTGCTTATTAATACTGCATATTGTATTATGTTTGCAATTTGCTTTATGCAGATGGGTCAAATCCAAATATAGTAAAAGTAGAGTTAAGTTAACGGATGGAGAATCGGTTTTGGAATATTTTTAGAAACTTTTTATAAGAAAAAAAAATAACTAATTTTTTTCTACAATTTTTTATATTTCTCATAAAAATGAAAATAAATTTGTCTATTATCAAATGTTCTAAGAGAACCTATTACCAAGACTCATAAAAGTATTGGCTGTTAATTAATTTGGAATTGTGAATTTGAAAATGAATGGTAGGCTTTGATTAGGTTGAGCTTGCATGACTAAATGTGCTTGATGACCAAATTAAGAAGTTAATTATTTATTTGGTTTCTTTCACTTTTTTTTTTCTTTCTCTATAGGTTTTTTTTCTTGATTTTCATAAACACTTTCTTCCAATCTTCTTTGCTGTTTTTAATATACGCAATGTCTATACGCCTTTCATTTTGGTAAATTCTGGGTTTGATCTGATGCATCATGCAACTGGTGATTGCAAAGCAATTCAAAGGTGAATAATGGTCAGTGGACACAAAAACCTGTTGTATGCTCATTAATGTCAGATCTAGAATTAGAAATTCTGTTTAAAATAATGCTTTGGGCCTACCAAATTGCTTAATTCCCTTTTATATGAGAAATTTATGAAAATGTGATAATCTCTCTCTCTCTCTCTCTCTCTCTCTCTCTCTCTCTCTCTCTCTATATATATATATATATATATATATATAAGCAAAGACCACATGTGGATGAGTATGAGGTTCTACCATGTGACACGTTGTATGAGTAATATTATATTTAGCCTTTCACCTCACCCCATCTTCTTATCAATGACTAGTTTAAGCCATAAATGTAGAAGACTAAAAGATTTGATTCTACTCCATTTTCCAATTTCTTGAACTCTTTCACTTTAAATTTCATTAATTTGAAAATGAAAGGTTTTCTCCATTTAGTTTTTCATGTTATAACACCTGTAATTTTATATATTCCAATTTCGCAAGTATTGAAGGGCAGAGAGAGAGAGAGAGAGAGAGAGAGGGTATGAAATTGGCTTTGATTTACATGTATATGATCTAAACCTCTCAACAACACTGTTAAAGCTTGATACAATGCTTCGACGACATTTGGGGTTTCTAAAAGGTATGTTTAGGAAAGACATAGAGCCTTTATGTGTTATTTGTGTATATTTATATTTTTGGGAAGTGCTTAATCTTTGTAAGTGATTGAGGTACTCAGATGTATGTAAAATCAAGCTTAAGACATGAAATAGTATAATTTTGATTCTCAAAAAAAAAAAAAAAAGTATAATTTTATATTTCTCTATTCAATTGTTGTTATATTTTTAATCTCCATAGTTTTGCAAATTAAAAATTATAAACTTTAAATCTTAGATGTTCAGCCTTCAAAAGTTCATGTGTTTTCTTTATTAAAAAAAAATACTCCTAAAAAACTAATAGGAGTTTTTATATTGAAAATGTCAAATTTAAGAACCAAATACACATGTATACTTGATTAAAAAAGAAAAAAAACTTAATAGGTATGTAGTGGTATTTTTTAGGGTCTAATTAATTATGGTTACTTATATATGGATATATTGTATATACTACAATTTTTTCTTAATTATTTTAGTGACACAAACATTATAACACATATGAGTATTAAGAAATAACAAATAATGAATATGCGCATCTCGCGAGACATCTGCTAGTTTATATAATAAATTATGATGAAGAGTTAAATAAGGTTTCCTTTGTGTCTACTGTCTAACACTACTATTAATGCATTTTGTATGTGCCATATAGCAAGATATATCAGACAATTTTTTCAAATACTGTTGCCAATGTGCTAATTATTATTTATTAATGCACACGAATGTATAAATTGTCATATACACTCCAGTTGAAATTGTGTTTCAAAAATTTTAGTTATTATTGTCGCACACTGTAGGGGCTAGGGCCCAAAATAATGTATTGGGCCTTGGGCCTTGTCCGAGGATACTAACAAGTCCGAGGAGGAGGAAATAACTATCAAATGATCCCCAGTAAAGATCTGATAAGCGGGTGATGAAGGGAAGGAGATTCGAGGAGGAATTACTCCTCGGACACGGTGAATATAATCCAAGCATGCACTCTAGAAATTGAAGCGTGCCCCATGAACATGTGAGAGGGAAGAAGACACAAAATATCTAAAGAAAAGCTACAACTACCGCATTAAATACACTGCAGCTATTTTCCTGGCCGCATTAAATACACTGCAGCTATTTTCCTGGCCACATTAATGTGGAGAAGACCTTTGAACAGTGCTGCCTTGGCTATCATAACTCACAAAAGGCTGAAAGGGGTGTCTGATGGGACGGGTACTCAAGTGGGAATTCAGATGATCAACAAGTGTAGGGTCAAGATGACCAGAAAGGAGCTATATAACGTGCAAGAACCCCCATGAGAAGAAAACGAAAAAAGGAGAGAGAAAATACTGTAGCAATATAATCTATCTTTGTATTCAACCGCGATCAATACACAACAAATGTGATCTCCTCGGATTGAAAGTCCATTGACGTCAATATCTCTTATTCATGCTTGATTGTCCTATAATCCAATACTAGTCGTTGCCCAATTCATTAAGATCGCATTCTTTGACTCATTTTTTACAAATTCATTGTATAGGGTTAATTGGACTAAGACTCCATACAATTTGGGCTAGGGCCCCAAATTTTTAATCCCTACACACACGATTTCAATAGATTTTAGTTGTGTCCATACACAGTGATGGAGTTATACTTGGACAGCCCCCCACACCCCCCCCCCCCACCCCAAAAAAAAATTCAAATTTTTTTTAGTATATATGTGTTAATTTTAGCAATTTGTTTCAATAAATTTGCAATTTTCCCCCTCAACAATATTATTGATCTTTTTAAAAGTTATAAAAAAAAAATTATTGATCTAAAATCTGAAATAATTTAACAAGCTTAACAACAAAATTTACCAATAGCAAACTTAAGCCCAAACAACACCCCAAAGCAAACACACACAAGACAAAACAAAAACAAAATAAAATAAAAAACTCCTAAGTCGATTCTAACTAGTCTAAGTGAACACCCACACACATCTGACAACATGCTAGACACCCAAGAGAGAGAGAGAGAGAAATGGTCTAAGTGGCTAAAGAGCAAGACACTCAAAAATAAATTTTTTTTTTTTTAAAAAAAAGCGTAACTTTCTAAATGAATGCTTATTTGGAGTTTCAAAAAAAAAAAAAAAAAGACTATATTTTTACCCCCAATAACTCTAAGTCTTAGTTCCGTCCCTATCCGTACACCGTGTATGACTATCACCATTCTGACCCAATAAGTTGTTATAGACGCCTCTTTAATTCTTAGTTCCATCCCTATCCGTGCACCGTGTATGACTATCACCACTCTGACCCAATAAGTTGTTATAGACGCCTCTTTAATTTGTTAGGATAACTGAGAATCTATTAGGCAATGCCCATCATTCTTCTAGTTTCATCCCTATATCTGCGCCCCACATTCCATTTGTATAGCAAGCGTTCAAACCTCTTATCTACTCGTTCCTAGGGGCATTCATTTTGTTTTCTTTCTGTTTTGCTTCTACTTTTCTTCTCTTCTAGAAAAAGATGGATGAAGATTTCGTGAAGTTGGCATTTCACACTGTTCTGAGGATGAAATTTTGTTGAAGAAAAAAGGTGTGGCCTGTATATTAAACAAATATCACATCTAGGGATCCAGCTTTTTGTATCAAGTGTAATAAGACATGCAAGATTTGAAAATGTTAAACTAACATTTTTAGGAGCTTCCCCATCGGAAAACTCCTCCAAAAATTGGCGTATGCCACTATTTGCGGCGTGCACACGGTATTCTTTAGTAAAAGGCGAAAGAATAGTTCGCTCTGTGCTCACCGCGTGGCTGCGTGGATTGGAAATGAAATGACTTGCCATTTTAATAACAGCTATCTTACACAACTTTATTGTGTCTGTTCGATATGGGACGCATCTACACGGATTTGAAAGCACTTTTTCATACATGCGTAAAATAAGACTATGGCCGTGGAGAGAGAGACTTTGGTCTTCTTGAGACAAAAGTGGCAGGCTAATGGGAGCGGAGAATAACAATTTCTTCCTTTAGCTCATGTAACGTGATGATGTATAAAATCGAGTGGAAGGTTCTAACTAACTGGATGAAAACGAAGCTGAGATATGTCCAAGCATGACTCTAAAGCTGAATTCGAGTAAGGCTAATGATGAAGTGTGGAATGCGGAATTTACAAGCAATAATGCTAAAGATGGGCTACGTTAGACCGGGACAAGGAATTAGGCAAGGAAATCCTGTCTCCCTACCCGTTTCTAGCAAAATTGGTAAAATACTCTGTTGTAATCAGAGGTTTATGATATGGGAGTCTTATGCCTTACTCAAGTCTTATATGTGTGTATATATATATATGTAAGTTTGTGTAATAGACATTGCCCAAATAAAATAATCTGCTAAAATCTAGGAAGTTGTTCATGTGGCTAATTATAGTAATTTTTCCCACTTGTAACCTTATTGTTTTGGTTCTTTTTGGGAAACTGCTCACTATAGGAAATTGTAATAAATCTAGTACCATACATTTTTTACACATATTTTGTAACAATAGTCTTAAGTGATAAATTGCGAGTGATTGAGAAAATAACTAAGTTTTTGTGATAGTGATAAAGATAAGTGGATTGAGATGAAGGTATTGCACCTAATACAATTGCTCTCGATGGTTGAGATTGAGAGTTAAAAAAAAAACAACTTTCAATCTCAATTATTGAATAAAATAAGTTTAAAAAAAGAATAAAAAGTGATAATGGTAAAAAGAAAAAAAAAATTGTGAAAGAGATGCGGGGGTAATTCCCCGGATCCAAATCCAACATAAGTATGCATGAACTGATGAAAGTGAGTACTAAAGTAGTAAATCCTAAACCTAAACCAACCATGCCTATCACTCTTCCATTTTCTCAAATGAATACACAGACCACTTGTTGCCTCCCCACCTTAACGATGGTGTTGTTATATCTTTGTTCCTCATATCCATCTTCTTAATCTTGATGGTCATGCCTTCAACTATCTCTTTCACCTCACAATTATCTAGAAACTTGTAGCGGAGAAAGGCTTGCAAACCCTCAGTGTCCTTGCTCTTTTAATCAGTATATACTATGGTTTCATCAGCAAAGAGGACGTTGACAGTGACAACAACAACAATAATAATGAAAACACAAGCTCCTACTATAATGAATATTCAAGTACTCCTAGTAGCATTTCATACTTAGATTGATGTTGCAAAAGTCTGAAGAAAGCACACACAATACTCTCTTAATGGAACAGAAACTAAACTATTAGCTTCTGGTAGTAAACCTTGAATGCACGAGGGGTTTCCCTGAATCCACAAGGAGATAAACTAGAATCCATCAAAGAAATAATTTGAAAAAAGCCTGTATTTTTATGGATCATAATCTGATATGCCTTTGACAGTTACAAAACATATAAATACTGAGAAAGTAAAACCCTAAGGCTGCATTTTTTTTGCCTTCAAATAATTTTAGAAATCATTTTACACCGGCCTTTGTGTTTGGTAGCTGCCGAAAATTGGGTCAAATGGAATTCATTTTTCGCGTTGACTGTAAAATACCCTACCTCACCCGTAATTCATTTTCAGGTTTTATTTTACCTTCAAATGATTTCCACCTCAGGAAAATAGAAGAGAGAGAGAGAAACAGCAAGGAGATCGCACTAGAAGCACCGGTCTTGTCACACCCGCACCGACCCCAACCCTAAATTGCACCGGTCTCATCGCACCTCAACACCAGCGAGATTGCGCCGCCTGAATCATCGTCGAGATCACATCCCAGCACCGACAAGATCGCACCCATAGTCGCCGCTGGAAGCTCATCGGCGCCACCATATAGATCGTCACCACCCAAAACCAATCTCGTCCTCGACCCAAAGCTCATCGGCGCCACCGTTCTTGTTCTCACTCTTGCCATCGTTCTCATTCTCAACCGTCATCTAGATCCGCCCAAAGCTCATCGGTGCCGCCGTCCTCCATCCCCTCTAATCTCTCTCTTTCTCCCGATCTATCTCTCTTTCCCTCAATCTGTCACTCTTTCTCCCTCCGATCTCACCATTTCTTCCTCTTGCTCAATGTTTTTATTTTGATTTTTGGTTGTGTTAAGTGTATATATTGAAATTTTCTGTAATAAAATTTGTTTGGATGCTAAGAAAATGTGTGAGAAAATGTGAAAAATATGTAAGAAAAGTGCATTTTTAGAATGTTACCAAACATCGAAAATCATTTTCCAGACTATTTTCCATTGCACAACCAAACACCTGGATTTTATTTTCTTTACGAGAATTCACATTCCCCTACATTCATTTTACACTCAGAATTCGATTTACATTGAACCAAATGCACCCTAAGATGATTAGGAAATGTCTGAAATTCTAATTTGTACTAATTACGAGATTAGGTGGCAAAATACTGAATTTTACCAAATTAAAATAGTAAAATTGAGTTAAATGTAAAATCTTAAACTGTTGACCTCAAGGGTTGTCCCAAAACAGACAGACCCTTATTCTAACTTTTAAACTAAAAAATATTAAGGAAAAACAAATATTACTATAAATAACAAAAACACTATTTTCGGGACCTTAACAAAGGAATTGCCTAAATTTAGGCAACGCTTGAGATCTAGAGTTTGGATTAGAATACCATTTCCCTTCAACCTACCAAATTTCATGCAATTTCAACACTATTGCCCTAATGGCCTCTACTAGCACCCCCTTGATCTTGCGTTGTGACTTCCAGCACCATTACTGCTCCAGGAAGGCATATGATGTCTGTTCTATATCACAAATCTACCTAGATACTCTTCGTGTAGATTATTTAATGACCCCCATGATCGGGTTCAGGTCTCAAATCAACTTCAAGAAAAAAGAAAAGAAGATAACTTGCAGCCCATAAAGAACATGTCCAAGATAAGGTGAAGTTGGGTTAAGGGATTTGTTTTTTTTTTTTTAGTAATTGTATTTTAAACTTTATTGTTTTCCATTTGAACGTTTAGCTTTCTTTCTGTGTTATTCTACCTGTGAGAAAGAGTAGTCAAGGGGATGTGTCCTAATTGGCATGCTACAGAAAGTAGTCATGCAAAATGTTACTTTGGTATTTTGGGTCAATATTGTCATAACATGAGTAATTTGAGGGTGATTACGTTGCCTATGAGATTGTTAGAAACATAATTTGATATTCAGAGCAACTACTCTGACAACATAAAATTCAAAAAACTTAAGAACTATATATATTTTGGGTCTGGACAATATGTTAATGAAATGGATCCTTAGAGAAAAACTGAAGTTCAGATTTTTAGGGTTTTCAATTGCCTTCCATCCAAGATGGTGATTGGTGATCATTACTAGTGTTTCTTCTCACTCAAAAGGAAAGGGTGAGGAATTTTTTTGGCTTGTATCACATTAATTTTGCATACATTGTATCACAAGTTTTCCTGCCATTTTGATGTGCGATGTGCTAGATGGAGAGTGATTGTCTGTCATTTTTATATGGACCTAACTATTTCATCACACTCACTCAGAGTCTACACATTAAAATTTGTAAAATTTATAGCAAAAAGGTTGTTTTTCTCGTTCATTAATAATATAGGATTTGGATTCCACCATGCAATTCCCACTTGGTTGTGAAATGTACATACTAAGAAGAAAAAAAAACATTTCATTTTTATTATTAACGTTTTTAGCCTTTTACTTTTTTACCATCTTAACTTTTTTTGGCCTAGGTTTAATTAGGAGCCGAGACAATGTCTCATAGGATTGGCATTAATAATATAGGATTTGGATTCCACCATGCAATTCCTAGTTGGTTGTGAAATGTACATACTAAGAAGAAAAAAAAAAACCTTTCATTTTTATTATTATTGTTTTTAGCCTTTTACTTTTTTACCATCTTAACTTTTTTTGGCCTAGGTTTAATTAGGAGCCAAGACAATGTCTCATAGGATTGGCTTACCATGTCAGCTTTATTATCTGTTGTTACAAATCAATGGATAGTTGACATGTTTGCAAAATAGCCATATTAGCAGATTTTATCAATTTGAATCAAAACAATTTTCTAATGAGCAGTGCTACAAGACAAAATTTTTCATAACATTTTTCATAGTTGAGTTAACAAACTTTTAGTGGTTCTCATATAGGCAATTGTAAAATTCTTGGGAAATTCCTTGTGTTTCCTAGATTAGAGTCGCATATTACTACTGCCTATTGTATGCTGCTTGCAATCTGCATTATAAAACTATAATGCATATGGGTCAAATCCAATTTATATATATCTAAAAGTTCAAGCGTAGTATATACTCTTATTAAACTTTTGTTGCACCACCTCACTCTTCACGTCATTGGCCACATAATTATTATTTTTCTTATTTATTTTTTATTCCTAATTTCTTTTACAAAAAACATATATATATATATATATATATATATAGATTACTAACTTTACACATTTATCTTGGGCGGTTTTAACTTTACATATAATTTTGCATTTACATATTCATCTAATTTAATTTAGATGTTTATAACTAAACAATGAAATCAGTGAAGAATCAAAAACCAAAAAAAAAAAAAAAAAGTTTATACATATCTATACTATATAAATAATGAAAGCTTTATAATAAATTTTACAAAACTCTCTTTACACCACATCTTTAGCATCCTTTCTTATTTTTTATTTTTCAAAATTTTTACTTTGTTCAACTTAATTTTCATTTTCTTCAACCATTGTTTTCTTAGTTCAATATTTAATCTCCTCCAATCATTGTCTTTTAAAAATTTTCATTTGATTCTTTTTATATATTTTTAGATTTTCTCATTTATATCTTCTTAAATTCTATAGTTTCACTTTGTTCAACCTTTCATCTATTTCCACCTTTCCTCTTCCATCTTAATTTTTATATAAATTTCTTCTTACTTCATTTCCACCCCTCTCCACTATTCCTTCTAAATTGTCCACAACAAAAAAGGTCAATCTCTCTCTCTCTCTCTCTTTTGGTGGATTTTTTAATTATTTCAACCAATTTTTTTCCACTAATAGTTCTTTTTGTTATTATTGATTTAATTGTCACATCACATTTGTTTATCCTTTTGGTAAATTTGTATTAACTTTTATGCATATTTACATATTTGGCTATTCCAATTCCCAATCACAAGTTCTTTTTCTTTAGCCTATTGGTTTAATTTGATTTGGGTTAATAATTAGTTGTTTTGCAAGTTAGAATTTGATTTATTTTTAGTGATTCATTTAGATAACTATGATGCTTTACTAAGTTTTGCTTCTTCTTTTTTAATCCTTTTGGGTGGACAAATTTGTAGTTTTTGTAAAGAAAGTACTCTTAATAGTTATTAGAAGTACTCTATAATGTCACTTATTCAGAGAAAAGCAAGGTTAGTCAAATGAAAATAAAATCGGATGAATGACATATTTTAGATTTTGCAATTGTATTTTCAACTTTTTTTTTATTTTTTTTATTTTTATAATGATGCATATATAGAAACTTAATTTTGAGATTTTGCTAATAGTTGTTCATTTGATAATCTTTGTGGGTGGACAAATTTGTAATAATTTCTACAAAGAAAATAACCTCATTAGATTATCAACAACAAATTGTTTTCTTAAGTGATCCAATTAATCATTGTTAAGTTTTATTAAACTTTTAGATTAGTTATTTGTTGTTTTGGATTGTAGAGTAGAAAAAATAGGGATGGAGAATATTTGTTTAAAACTTTAGAATAATTTTCAAATTTTATATACTTTTTAATAGTACACAAAATGTTATAAATAATTTTTACTAAAAAATTAATATTTTCATTAAAAAATTAATATTTTCGCTAACTTGCCTTTTGAATTCCTTAAAAAAAATTGTATTGTTTCCATTTTTGTATGATATATATATATATATATATATATATATAACATTTGTGATTGTTCCTATAATAGGATGTATTGAGATGTTATTAGGTGTAGTAAGATGTATTGAGTTTTAAGTAAAAATATAATGTAATAATCTCTTATTGGATGGTGTAAACCATGATTTACACCTTATCTTTACCAAATTCAGACTCTAATTATTTTATAAATTTGTATCCAAAATTTATTGACATATATCACATATAAGTTTAGTATGATTAAGATAAGAATAAGCATAATAGAATTGCTTAATTCACTACTGACAAAATTGGCATAACATGAAACCCATAAGATTTTAATTTATTAAATAAGGAGAAAAACTGTAAGCATAATAAATAAACAAGCTATTAAAATTGACATTTCTTAGGAGGAATTTACAGTGAGTTATAGTCTCATAAAAATAACCTTTAATATTTCAAGGAAGAATGAGGACAACTTCTTTTTTAGAATTTGACTAGAGCTTTGTGCTCATAACACGTTGTAAAATAAAGAAAATATAAAGACAATAAATGAAATATGAGAATAAAATTATATCTAAATTCCCTTTGTACATTACAATAAAAGCTTACTGCTACATTATATAGAGGAAGAGGGAATACTGAAAGGGACAAAGCCAAATATGAAATGGCTGAATATTCAGACATTAATGTCTACCCCTAATGTGTAGGGTGGGTGGCTTGTCAATTCGCCAATGTGTACAAGCAGCCCATGTTAAATATATATTTAACATGGTCAAAATAGTGGGCTGTGGAAAAAGTATGAAACTTCATAAAAAATAAAATAAATAAATAAAAAAGTTTGAAATATTGTTGTATTCTCAATTTTTAATGAAAAACTGAAAACGCATACCGTCACAAGTCATATTACGTTTTGTCATTAAAGTCATTTTGTTTCTCATCTCATCGCATCTTTCTTCTCTCCATATTTGCTCAAGCTTTTACTCATAGATTCCTAGCTATGGCTCTCCAGATCAACGGAGCCTCCTCTTCTTTCACTCCCCAATTTGTCTATGATGTTTTCTTAAGTTTTAGAGGTAAAGATACCCGCTATAATTTTACAAGTCATTTATATCAAGCTTTATGTGATAAGGGTTTTAACACCTTTATCGATAATGACCTTCAGAGAGGAGAAGAAATTTCAATGGAACTTTTTAAAGCTATTGAATTATCAATGATTTCGATTGTTGTGTTCTTTGAAAATTATGCATCTTACAGTTGGTTCTTAAATGAACTTGTAAAGATTCTTGAGTGTAGGAATAATGGACAATTGGTCCTACTTGTATTTTACAAATTGGATCCATCAGAAATACGTAAACAAAAGGGAAAGTTTGGAATAGCGCTAACTCAACACGAAGAAAATTTAAATGATAATATGGAGAAGGTTCAGAGGTGGAGAATAGCTTTGACTAAAGCAACTAGCTTGTCTGTGTTTCATTACAAGGAGGGATATGTAACTATTCACTGTTCTTCTATGAGTTATAGAGTTCTGTAGTTTTGTTATGCTATTAAATGCTTTCACTAAATTAATCATGAAAGAATCGTGCTTTTTAGGAGAAATTATTAGGTCCACCAGGAGAATTGCTGACGTGGTCCTCCCTGACCTCTCAACCAATAAAATATAGTTATTTATGCAAATGTGACATCGCTTGGTATTTTTTATTTTTTATTCCTTATGCTGATTAGGAAGCTCACTCACGCATTTGTATAGATGGCATTGTCTCGTTGGTTGGGAGGACCACGTCAGTAGTCCTCTTAGTGAACCTAATAATTTCTCATTTTTCAGAGTCTTCTACTACTGAGGTAGTTAAGTTATAAAAGTCGATTGTAGAAATTTAATAAAAAATTAAAAAAAAATTAACGCCATATAATTTTACCAATTACGACTATTAATATTCTTTTGTGCTTTTGAGTTACGAAGAGTCAAAAAAGAGTTACGAACTTTAATTAGGATTCATCTTTGGCAAGCCCCAGTCATGAATAAAACAAGGGACAAAATTTAACTACAAACTTAGTTGTGGTCTAAAGCTACCACTTTTATTAAAAAAAAATTAATATGGCTCAGGGGCGGAGCTACATCTTTTGTGCTTTTAATATTTTAATAATTAGCCCCCCAAAAATGGCCCTTGCCCCCTCAAATATTTGAGTTAGTCTAACAATGTTCTTAAATAAATTATCAATTAGTCTAGTAGTTATAGAGAATGTGCTGTTACTCAAATTCTTTTTTTTTTTTTTTTTTATTGTAAAATGTGTACTTGTTTCTCTTAAAGTTTTGGATCATTCATGTCTTTGAAAACTTCATTAATTCAATTGAAATTTTTTTACTCGCAATAGTAGACAATTTGGTAACTTATATTGGAAATAAAAATTTTAAGGATTTCACTATAGAAGATTGTGAAATATGAATTTAATTCTATGAAACATTTTAACATTAAGGATTTCACTATATTAACTTATGTGTGTGTATAGATGTCTGTGTTTGCATATTTGTATAGACATTTGTATAGTAACACAAATGCCCCCCCCCCCCCCCCCCCCCCCCCAAACAAAAATGTATGGCTCCACCCCTGATATGGTTACATGTTTTCAAAATCTAATTATTGGATTGCATGATATTCATGCTCTTAACACACATATCAAATTTTGTGTCAATCAGATGTTATTTAATATATAATTCATAAACTTATTTTTATGCATAATTTTATATTAAAAAAACTTACAATTTAAACAATTAACTGATGAAATAGTTGTTGATCTTTAATCTTCTTGAAATTTTGTAAGCATGGAAGATATATGAAGAAAATGTAATCTAATGGTGGATTTGTCAAAATTCACATCCAATAAAATGATATTGTCTAAACTTGTCAAGGTACTTTCTTAAGTAAGAAACTTGAGAAGTGATATTTTTGGAAAGATAATCTTAATTTTTCATGTTACATTGAAGTCAAATTTTAAAGTTATCATAATACAATTTATAAGTTATCATAGGCAAAAATCCAAAACTGACCTTCTAAGTTTCAACTTTTGTCATTTCAGTCCTTTATATTTCAATTTTTGTCAATTCAGTATTCCGTTAGACTTCAATTAAGTGGTGCCGATAAGTGAACCAAAACGATGTTGTTTAGGCTCTTTTTTTTTCAATTTCATAATTAAAACGAAATAAAAATTTGTTATTAAAAAAAAGGAAAAAAGGGAACAATTAAGGGGAATGAAAAAAATTGGGGGAAAAAGAGAGGGGAAAGAGAGAGAGTTAGAGATCTGCAGGGGGAGAGACGAGATTATAAATTTCAAGTAAACCCCATCTTTTCTAAGCTCCCAGTCGATAAAATTATTCTGATACTGGCATAGCTTGTAACGCTTTGTTCCCTGTCATCCCTAGTAAAAAGGGTTTGTCTGAGGCCTTGAGGTATTTGCCATGGCAGCTTTTCAAACAAATAAGGTTGTTGTTTTCTTCTACATGCTTGATGGTCCAAAACACTCTATTTGAGGCATCGTTGTCCTTATATTGTACTTTTTCTTCGTCGTCTTCAGCTACTAGGTACTTGTTGAAGTGACTTCTCAGTCTTACGGTGGCGCTCTTGAAAAACTCCACGGTAATTGGGACTTTCTTGAAAGTTGAAAGACAAATGAAAGATGGTACAAGGAAGTGAAAGTGAATTTGATTGCTATTTTCAAAGGTTGAGGAAAGGTTTGAAAAAAAAAAAAAGTTTTACTTGGTGGTTAAGTCTGAAATTAGCACACGAAGCTTGAATTGGTCTCCATACATATGCATACATCTAATTTTTTTTTTTTTTTTTAATTTTTTGTTTATCCTTGTTAATCAATGTGAAATGAGAACAAAACTTCAATACTTTCCTCTTTTCCCTCTCTCTTTTTCCCCCAATTTTCTCAGTTAGGGCATACAAATTCATCATTCATCAAGGTTTTTTGTTTTATTTTCAAGGGAAAGGGAACAACATTGTTCCCCTTAATTGTTTTCTTTTGTATTTTCTTTTAATAATATTTTTTGATTTTGTTTTAATTACGAATTTTTTTTTTTTTTAAAAAGAGACCCTAAACAACATTGTTTTGGTTCACTTAATGGCACCACTTAACTAAAACCTAACGGAATACTAAATTGACAAAAATTGAAACTTAAGAGGACTGAAATGACAAAACTGAAACTTAGAAGAATTGAAATGACAAAAGTTGAAACTTAGAGGGTCAATTTTGGATTTTTGCATCATAATACAATTTATTCAAAAAACTGATGGTGATTTTGGTTTATGTATTGCCGATTAAATCAAGGTAAAGGAGGAAA
Source organism: Quercus lobata (assembly GCF_001633185.2). Classification (NCBI taxonomy): domain Eukaryota; kingdom Viridiplantae; phylum Streptophyta; class Magnoliopsida; order Fagales; family Fagaceae; genus Quercus; species Quercus lobata. The sequence continues at coordinate 9,321,839 of NC_044908.1, read as the reverse complement.
TTAAGTAACAAGGTGGCTGAGAACAAGTAAAAAGGTGGTTAACTATCAAGCTTGATATTTCAAGTTTAATGTATCCAAAGTACTATTTGGGGAGGCCAAACTACATTTATTGACAAATAATTGATGGAAATAACAAACTGGGTGGAGTTTCTTTTATCTAGCCTACCACTGTATCATAGCAACTGTATATTTGGGATAAAAGACTCAAGATACACACATGTAACATTTGCTATTTAAAAAGGCCGAATTGATTACCAGAGGGAGAATCTTAGTAATGCAATAGTAGGTTAACATCGCACCATATTTGGCAAAGATCAAGTCCCAATTCTCCTGCATTTATCACCGAATATATAAGTCTCCAAAAATTTTAATTCAAGAAGAAAACTTCAAAATAGATGAAAACATTCAAAGTAATTAATTGCTTCTTTATTCCCAATGATAATACTTTCTAGACTATATACACAATTAGACATAATCCCAATTATTTCCTGAATCCCAAAATGATGGTAATAGTCAAAAGTAAAACTCATCATGAAGATGTTGACGATGAACTGCATACCTTCAACCATCTCCATGCTACCTCACGGCCTTCTGAACTTATCATGAAAAGCACATAAATACTATCTTGATCTCGAACCTAAAAGGATATTTAGATGAGCAACAATTAGACCCGCAAGGAAGACAAGGCCGTTAGAAACCATGATTTAATTGGCACAACCAATACCTCATCAGACAACATAAAATTTAGAACCTCAAGCAATATATTTGGGTCTGGACAAGATGCAAGACAACCTGTGGATGAAAGAATGACATTAAATTTAAGTAGCTTTAACCCAAAAAGTGAAAACAGGATATTATTTCAAATGTTACTAAATCTTACGTAAAACCAATTCCTTCTCTTGCACAGTATCCGCTTCTCTATAGAGCTTCAGTAGGGACTCAATTCCATTCCTATCTGTGGTACTAGCATTTAACATTACAACAATGAAAGCAGCCTGAAAGCGCTGGATTGCTTCCTTGTGAGTTTTATTATGGCCAAAAGTGGCCAAAGCCAGAGAGAATTCTCCTCTCAACAGGGCATTTAAATGACTCTCTCCAGATATTGATTCCCAACCTGATTTTCTGCACAAAGAAAAAAAATGATATTGAAGTGTATGAAGAAGTTTACTTCACTCTATTAACTAAAACCAGTACTAATATAACAGTAATTTGAAGATAATGCCAAGGAGGCTGCAAACATTATAAAGATGAAGATATTCATTTAGAAAGATAGGTAACCATATGTTTGAAAAACAATGTAATGCACAATTGCTAGATACTAAAGGATATCCTTGTGTGTGTTTTTTTTTTTTTGTTTTTTTTTTTTTTTTTTTTGCCTATACCTCAGCCCCAACTGAGAAAACAACTGATCCAGCTCATCTCCAAAATTGTGAAGAAGAGGTTCCAATCAATATCCAGCAACCAGTGAGTTGGAATGCAGTCATTGACATAATAATATGCATGGTGATTGTTCTTACTCCGCAGAAAAGAGGAGAAGATCAATGAAAAATTGTTTCAGCTCATTCACTACAGCTGGGATGGCATCACTAGCTATCTCCATAACTTTATAACACACCTGTTGTGTATATCACTTAAAAAAGTCAAGTTCTAGTAAATATTTGGGGTTGATAGTAACATTATCAAGATATAGAAGTTTTCCTTACATTAATGAGTTTCAATAACACAATGAAATCAAGCTCTTTATTATGAGTGCGGAACTTATAATGGCAGAAATCAAGAAAAACCCCTAATGTAAGGAATTTATTATACAGAGAGGATAGGCTATTTGGTATTTATAAGGAACTAACATATAGAAACCAAATATGCAGTCTTAATTTTGCCAATTCATTTGCCAAACTCTAGTCACAACAATGCTTCCCTGCTGTGACACCTACCCTTGGAACTAAGCACCAAAGTCAGAAATCTAGCATACTTCACACCATGTGATCAGTTTCCTATGAATACAGCCAGCCTAATACAACAACATATGATCAGTTATTAATTTATTGTTGGATACGGCACACACCAAATTTATCCGGTGCTGACAAGCAATTACTCTCTATGGCTTTCTTAAGTCGAGCTGCAAGCTTATCTTCATAATTTGCCCTGTAGAAACCACTCTGCTCTGTATTAACTTTGACTCAGAAATGGTCATCACATTTCTCTTTATTCTTTTCATTAACTGAGCTTGAGTTTTCATGGGGAGAATGAACCAGTTCAGATATATCCACTTTTCCAGATTTAGTTTCCAAAAGGAAAGTCTTGCATTTGTTATATGAACCAATTGATAAGGTTATTGGAACAGTCCATAGTCCATCACCACCCAAACCAGATGATAGGAATTGTGACTGCAAATCTTAAAACTGTATCAGATTTCCACAATAACAAAGATGGTCATAGATAAAGATGAAAAACTTGACCTCTAAGATTTTAAGAAATGCCTATTTTCTTATTAATTAATAATAATACCTGTTCAAATTCCAAAATATTATCATTGGATTTTACAGAGATAACTGGAAATAATTTCTTCTTTGACCAAGCATCCATCATCGAATTGAGTTCAACACCAGAGTTCTCTGGAAGAACTCCCCATAAATCATCTGTCTTCGCATTTTTTCCAGCATATCTTTTTATGTACGAACTTAAGGATATCTGGTTCAAATAAGATGTCACAGAGTCATATATGCAATTTAGTCAAAGGTAATTTTCTATCCACTCATTACATAGTGAAATTTTGATCACGTTCAAGAAGTGCGAATTAAATGTCTACAGAAATATAATTCAGGCCTTTCCCTTCAGTCATTTTTGTTCATAAATTTGTGTACATAACATCTTTACAAAATAAAAAAAATAAAAAATAAAAAGATGTTCATGCTAAAATTTTTGTTACCAAGAACCTTATTTTCCGTGAGAATGTGATATTAAGGTCTACTGCACTGAGAAATGATACATTGTAGTGACCACGATTAGTGGAATAGGTGATCAAAGAAAGCTTCCAGTTTGACAAATGTAAGTGACACAGAAAATATGTAGATTCTAAAAGAAGAACAGACATTGGAGCAAGAATTTCTGCCTAAGAAAATACCTAGAAGGTGTTACTATGAAAATACACACTTAATTTTTGAGCCCATATGGTATCAATATATATTATTTTAGCCCATTGAATAATTGAAGACTATAATGGCATTGTTAACCTAGAATATTATCAGAAATGAACATAAATTACATAACAGCTTAATAAATAAGAGAGCCATAAGCCATTAAAGCTCTATAAACAAATGATATTAACTAGTAATTGCCAAGCATTAGTTCTGTAATGATTTTCCAAGAAATGGTTATGAAATATTGCATAGAATGTTTTACTATGAAAATACAGAATCAATATTTGGTGCTCCATATAAAAATAACTTAACTATTTTAAGTCAAGCACGAACTATCCCACCCGAAATGTGCCATCACCAAGATAACCCTGCAACATCTAATCTAATACTATATATAATAGCAGAAGCCTTTAACCAGGTGCTGCCACGTTAGGAAAAAAGACCCCTTAAAATGCTGCCATGTATAGATTAAAAAGCGATCAATTATGTTGGTTGGAAATCTACACGCCGTTTAAAACCTCTCATTACAAATAACAAAAAAATAACCGGTTAAAATTAAAGTACACATGGAAATAGATAGAAATAGAGATGCGATGAAAGAGAGGCAGAGAGGCAACGAAAGAGATAAAGAGAAGCAGAGAAAGAGAGAGAGAAATACGATATACACGGAGAGAGATACGATATACGATAGAAATAGAGGGGGGCAATGAGGCCTGGGACACGGAGAGAGAAACAGAGAAGAGAAAGAGGCAGAACGGTAAAGAGTACATCGATTGGGCATAAGAAATCAAAACAGGATTACTGTCAGTTTTTCCGCCGCCATCCGTTCCCTCGCCAGACTCAGAACACCGAAACCGTAGGCAAACACAGGAATTGATATTGAGGGAGAGAAATCTAAGTGCCATTAACTCCGTCGATCAGATCGCCGAAATTGCCACCGGTTATTTTTGTCCCCTTTCTTATATCTGGGTATTTAATATGACTTATTGTTTGGGTATTTTGGTTGGATAGGTATAGATTTAGATATTTGCTTTGATGTTTTGGGATTTTTCTGTTATGGTTTGTAGATATCAGATTTTGATGTTGTTTGTTTGGTTCTTTCCTTCTTGCCCTAACTCACTTTTTCTCTCTTGCTTTCCATCTCTGTTTCTTTCCCAAGAAAGTTGTGATTATATATGCTTTGTTATTTATTATTTTTCTTTAAAGAGTATGACTCAATGGATTATTCAGTTTGCGTAAATGAACATTTGCTGTCTCTCAAAACACAAATCTTTAATAATCAAAACCACACCAAAGTTTTAAATTATTCAAAGTTTTTAAATTCTTGCTAATTCATGTTGACAATGACACTTATTTTGGATTTTTTCTCAATTAATTAGATGTCTAATATGATCCTATCTTAGCAGCACGATTCATGATTCTTATGGTCTTAAAAATAGAAAAATGACTTATTTAATTCTGTTTATGCTCCCTAGACAGGGTCAAAACTTTTTAGAATTATGGTTAATGAATGGTGGTGTGTTGGTGATGAAGATGCCTATGTGAGTCAGTAAGGAGTTCAATAGGCCCATTTGATTGGCGAGACTATTTTGTTTTATGGCCATGACAGTGAAATCTAATACCGTAATTTATCTATACTGACTCAACTTTTAAGGTATCCTGCAATGAGTTATAGAATGAGCAATGGGTTATAGGGTTAATGAGATTTCATTCATTAGTATCTTTATGAGACAGTGTTTTGAGGAAGATCAAATTTAACAATTGTGGATGGTATTTGTTACTTTTTGAGGAAGTTAATAAGAATGCTTCATATCTTCCTTATTCTCCTGAAAGGATGACACCCTTGGTCATGGACATATATAGAGTTTGAAATTGTGAGACTAAGATTCAAGGCCAGATTGTTGGATGAACTGATCATCCTAATTTAAATGTACATGGTATTAGATAGAGAAATTTGCTCTAATGAATTCAATTTTCTCTATACTCTCAGACTTCTAAAGCTAAAGCTTGATGAATAATAAGAGGACAGTGAAGTTCTAAGATTGTAATTATTGTAATTCATTTTTTGCCATTGTGTTTGTTGTGGAAGACTTGAAGCCATCTGATACGATTATATATGTATGGTTAGGATAGTCCTTATCCATAAGGCACTACAATCCTATGGCTAATATACTCCAAATTAGGTTACAGACTATCACTAATGTACATTTGCAGAAATTGTTGTAATGTATAAACATGTTCCTTTTTTAATATTATTTTATTCATATTTATGCCTCAAAGTTGGATGCTGATATTACTTATATATAAAAAAATATGTTGTATGCTGATACTGATTTTGCTACTTCATACAGGTACTAGAAACAGAGTTAATTGTGTTGATGGCTCTATAGTTAAAGACATCGAATGCTCTAATTTAGCTGGTGTTACTCTTGAAAGGTCTTTTGATGGTTCACAAGATAATAAATCTTCTAAGTGCTTCAAATGTCCTTCAGAGAAGGCAATTCTTTCATTCCTTTGGCTTAGAGCGTCTATAAAGATGTGCATTGTTGTGGTTTCTAGCAACTCAAGTATGTAAATGATCTTAAAACTTTCAGTAGTATCAAGTTTTCAACATAGTGGTTCACCAAGTAATATTGCTACAATAATTTGATGCTTTTTAGCTATTAATTTTTAGATTCTAAAGGATACGACTAACCAAATTTTCTAAAAATATCATTATTACTCTTTCACATATTGGTTCTTTTTATTTTATTTTAGTAACTATGACAGCCAAAACCGGATCAGTATTTGACCTTGGCAAACATAGATCAAATGTTATTACTTTATTACCACTGAAAGGTCTAAATTGTTTGTTAATATACTTTCAGGTTTTTAATTTTGGCCTTCACAATGACTTCCACTCATGATTTGCATGTTCTAAAATCTAAATTGCAGGGGATGATGAAGTCTTTGATGTATACTGTGTTACTTTTGAAATGGTGTGCTTAATGGTGCTATGCATGCTTCTTACATGGAGTTTAATGTACAATCTCTGTTAGAGTCTAAAGTTGCACCACTACTATGTTCCTGTTATTGTATTTAGTTATAAAATATTCATTGACGTACTTTTAATTAATAAGCAGTTGTTAGCAAATATTAAGGTAGTTAGCATTGTACTGGGATTACTGTATGTGTAGTCTTAGGTTGTCTTAAGACGATTCGCGGTCACATTCTAATTAAATGAAATCATACTGAGTTCAAGCTTGAGGCTGAGCTGATATTGTATGAAATTGAGGAAGAAAAATAGAAGATTGTGTGTGACTGAAATAATCTTCTAACTCATAAATTCTCAATAAATACCATTATCGTTTTGTTAAAAAAAAAAAATGTTTTGCAAAAGACTAATGTTTAAAAATTTTAGGGGATGTTGGATACTATATGCTTAAATATACTAAATTATGTAGGTTTGAATGAATGTAGTATAAGTATGAGAACTAAGTTTATGTTGGATGCAAAGATCATTAATATATAAAATGATCCCGCGCATTGCGCGGGTTAAACACTAGTTTGAATAATAGCAGATCCCTTTTTGTAGCTGATAGAATCAAATATTTCCTCTATTGAACAAGCGTGGTGTACCTCCACCTGCAAATATGCCAAATATCATGTGATGGACAGTGTTCAATCTTTGGAGTTGGATTATAGGATCTTTCCCTGCACTGTCACCTCCCTCCTACTACGCAGTGCTCCACACACTCTGATAACAGATGCACATGCATGTGAACACACACACACACACTAAGTTGACTTTGTGTCAATACATTTACATTGATGATGTTCATTGCGGTCCTTGAAATCCCGAAAAACATGCCATTTTAGGAAGTAGTTTGCCAATTAAAAATATTGTTGATTTTATCACTTGAATCACTAACAAGATAAATAATATAACAATCGTAGGTGATGTGCTATTTGCAACTTTTAACACAAGCATTCACTTCCTTACCTCAATAAAATGCGATTGTTCCAATGCATCCATACGCGCAGGCCATCATTTGTTTTTAGAAGAAATTTGAGTCCATATTTTCCACTCAGGAAACATGATGTCAGTGGCCATACTTACCTGGAAATTTAAGATCAAATAGAGATTTAAAAAGAAATGAATGTATTGAAATATCCAGCATGTGGAAGCAGTAATGTAAGATGACTCAATTTTACCCATGTTACAACTCCTTCATTAAGCCATAAATGACTCCACCATTCCATTGTTACCAGATTGCCAAACCATTGATGGGCTACTTCTTGTGATACAGCAAATGTGAGCTGACACAACCAGAATATGATTTAAAGAATTATACAACTATTTAGGATAGAAGAATACTTATTTCAAAGTAATTATGATCTCCACTGAAATTGATCTGTTATTTACTTCCAGATTTTTCTTATTAATAGCACTATATCATAAACCATTTAATGAATTGACTGCATCAAGTAATTATCAATGGTTGTCAGTTATTCTATAATAAGGCTTTTTGCGGAAATAAAAAAGAATACTACACTTCCCTATTGCTTGTTTTGAATTATGAAAAGGGAATGTAAAAAGTAAAACAAGAAGTGTCTTGAAATTCCATTTCATGACAAGCAGGAGCTGCTAGGCCTCAAAGTAGATTGATTATTTTTGGGGAGCATCATGATGCAAAAGAGAAAAATGAAATGAAAATTCTGTTAGATATGTAACTTACAAACTGCTTCCTGTCTGCTGGAGAAAGCAAATCATAGTAAAGTAGCACATTTTCAGGGATGCGATCAAACCATAATTCTCCATAGCCGCATCAGAAAATTCAGGGACAGCAACCATATCAAGTTTTAGAAGTGGGTAAGGAGTTGAGAAGTACCTGGAGGAAGTTGTTGCAGTTACTTCCAGCTATTAGCATGTTATTTTTTTGATGAACAATTAGCATGTTATTTTATATTAGCGAAAAGGTATTCTTGTAATCATGGCATAAACTCTAACATAAATATGTGCTTAGACCTTCCCTCAATCCTCTCTCTCTCTCCATCCTTCTTTTCTCCTCTTCTCTCTTTTAACCCTGACTGTAGCATCCTAAGTTTTTCTTTAATTTATGTGTATGTTTTTTAGTGAGGGGATTTTTGTAAAATTAGCCAACAAGATATTTGTTGTGTCCATGAGTTCCCATCTATCACCACAACTAAACCCCCACCCCCCCCCCCCCCCCCCGCTTTCTCTTTTCATTCTCACCGCTACTCTCTCCTTCCTATCTGTTATTCATTCTTTTTCTTCCCCAATGATGACTCTAGTATAGCCAAAACTCCATGAGATTTTGAAGTACAAGAGATCCAAGGTAAAAATCTAATTTTTCTCTCAATTACTTCTATGAAATCCTTTGGGTTTTGTTAGTTTATGATGTTTATGATATATACTTGATGGGTTTGGTGAGTTATGGAAGATTAGAGGGTTATGAGGATTTGGGTAGCAAGTATTTTGTTTAAATCCAAAAATTTCAGTTCATTGGTGGGTTTTTGCTTTAATGGGATGATTTGGTTTTTACTATGGGTATTTATCCTATTTTGTTTGTATTGCTCTTTGATGTTGTGGGTTTTGTTTTGGGGGTTGTTTTATTGAGTTGTTGGGACATTTAAGACTTTATTTGGAGGCTATTAATTTAATAAGGTGAATTGGATGTTTTGTTTGACAACCATGTGAGTTGAGTTTTTTGAGAAATCATATAGTTTTTTATTTATGTTGAGAATTGGGATTTATTTTTAAAGTGAATTCCTTGCATTTTGGGAAAGATTTTGACATGTGATAGTTGATGGTATTGACTATGAAATTGTTTAATTGATATGTACATTATGCTTGTTGCGTGCCAAGTGTTTGATAAATTGTCTATATGAGTTATGAGATTGAAATTCTTGACTTGTGTTGTGATAATTGTTATATGAGGTCATGAGTTGTAATTCTAGTTGTTTATATGTGCTAACACATGTAGTTTTAAGGTTTAACCAAGTCTCGAAGCTTTTGGCATAGTGTTAAAATTATATTATTTTTCTTTTGGGACTCTAAATCTATCCTTGACAGATTTGAGTAAGCGGCACTACATGATTTTTTTTTTATAAATTATAGAAAAATTATTTTGAGCTGAATTTTTGGAGGTACATGCTAGACATATAAAGTCTTCTCCTTATTTAATTTCAAGCTTTTTGGATAAAACTAAGTGGACCAAACGAATTTTATAAAAATGGCTGACCTGTTGGAAGTTATCTGAAGTGTGATTAGGATGCTAAGACTTTAAGGAATTTACTCCAAGATTTTATTGTGTGGTTTAGCTTGTAAGTTCATATGTGCATTCTTTGACAAGTGTTTTACTTTGGCTAATTTTATCATGGTTTGGTAGCGATATACTTTGTATCAAGTTGGTAAACGCACGTTGTTTGCAGTAGGGAAATCAAAAGCTTTGGTTGTGTTATAGTCCTATGAGTTTCTTGTATGCTTGTTTGGTTCCCATTTGGGTAGGGGTACTTGTCTTGAGATGGTCAAGCTAGGCTTTAGGGCCTTAAGTTTGATTTTTGAGGGAATCCTTTCCGATTTATAGAGACAAATTTGATAGCGTAATTTTGTAGTCGGCCATGTTATTAATAGGCTTGAGACTTGTGTTTCTAGGTTCCAAGGTACTTGATGATGGACCTAGTGATGAGATTGGTTGATTTCATGGTGCTCGGTTGAAGTAAAATTGGTTGGCATCTAGAGGTAAGTAGCTTTTTAATGGGATTTTTTTGAAAAATAACCATGTTGAATAAACATTGTTTTTGGATTAAACACATTTTGGAAAATTATTTGTGGAATTATATATTTTTAAAAACTATTATATTGTAACCTTAATGTATATGACTATTTATGAAAAGTGCATCATGTTTAATATTGCATATGGGGAAATGCATGAATATTTGGCATAGGAAAGAAAAACATCTTTGATTAAATTTTTGAGAATGGATTTTATGGATTTATTGCATTATTCGCAAAATTTAAAGATGCTTTGATAATTGGGAGAGTTAATATAAAATCTTTTTAACAAGAAATGAGTTTAAAGGCTTTGAGAAGCTTGTGAATATCTTTGGATATTAAAAGGTTTTGTGAAACTACTTGGAAATTAATTGTGTTCTAAATTCATGTAATTTGTGAGCTCTTTATGTTTTACCCTTATGCCATGACGTGTGATTACCCGATGATTACCAAGCTAGATACTATAGTCTGTGTGACATTGGTATCTTAGCATCCGTCTTTGTGACGGATATGAGTTCCGTCTTTGTGACGGTGTTGAGTTCTGTCTTTATGACGACATATTAGTTTCGGTTGTGTGTCGACGATGAGTTCTGTCTTTGTGATGGCGTTGTCACGTGGCCTTAGGTTGGATTTTCAGGTTTTGGAATGGTGTTTTGATAGCTCACAATATGTAGTATGTAGTTTCATGATTGAGATATTTTAAGCAAGCTTTGTGCTACAGAGTTTTAAAGCATTATTGTCATTTTACCAATGAAAATGAATTTGCTGGATTTTCATTGAAATTCCCAAAGTATAATATGTTTTGTAGAATGCCCATTATCATGAGACTTGCATTTCCCCCACCTCCATTAATTATGCTACTTACTGTGCTTTAGCTCATTCCACTCTCCAACAGTTTCACAGATAAATTAGCTATACGTCAGGCACGAAGCTTAGTTATTGGTGGTGATTGGAGTACTATGCTAAGTGGGAGATTTGTGCTATAAATTGTTGGTGCTCAATTTACTAAATTATTCGAGGTCATAGCTAATTCTACTAGAAGTTGGGCTCTTGAGGTTTGTTAGCCTTGGGCATGATAGGCCTAGATTTTCTATTGAGGTTATGTATCTTAGAGAGGATCGTGATTTTGTGTTTATTTATTTGGAGTTTTAGATTTTCATGAATATTTTAAGACACATGATTTGTAGTTTGTATTGTTTGTAGGTGTGTCATAGAGCTCCGACTTATATTGTGGAGAGTTCACAATACATTTATTTACTTTATCAAGTGGAAAGGAAAAAAAAAAAAAATCACTTCAATACAAGGCTGTCTTTCATGCTTTGGACCCTTTTGGGTTTGGGCATGACACTGATACCTCACCTCCTATTTTACAACTCAACTAGGTTTTAGAGTCAGGTTTCGGGTATTCACTTTAGGTGTACTAATATATATTCTGGCTTAGTGTCCCTCATTTCTTTCTTGGGTATAAAATCATGTCATGGAGGATAAATTTAAATTTATTGATCCATGTATTGACAGGATTAAGGAACATGAAATTTAAAAACTCCCCATGACCAAGAAAAAAGAACGTGGAAATTACGTAGTAGATATGTCAAGCGCCTTAACAGCAACATTTCAACCAAACTTCCCTTTATCACACTTTCCAACAGGACAATAAGCATGAATCTTGATCAGTTGATCCCCGGATTTACATTGCAATAATCTGCATAAACCCGAAAAGGAAAAAGAGAAAGAAAGTAAATGAAGGAGCGTCTGCCTTAAATGCATACCATCAGCTGTGGTTTCTTCAATATGATCAAATACACCAACAACAACAGCCACCAAATAAGTCGGACATAATTGGAGATTCCTCAAAATAAATTAAACAGTCTAAATATTTTTATTGGGCTTTTCATTTGTAATTGGCATATTAGAAAATACTGTCAACTCTGATGGCACGTCTATTGTGATCTTGAAGGTGGCCTGTAAAGAATGTATAAGCAATGCCTGAGCAGTAAATTAAAGAGAACAAAGGAAGTTTCAAGGTAATTTAAACCACATATAGTATTATTTAACTCTAATCAGATATTTGCGGCCACTTACGCCTGATATTCATTAACAATGACTAAACAAAAACAAAAATACAAGTATATTCTGTTATTTACAAAAACAAATCTCTGGTAATGTCTTTTTTATCTGTTTACATGATTAACAGTTCTATCTTACCTGTTGTTTCAAATAAGCATGTAAAAGTCACTGCTTTAAAATAAAAAGGGGAGTGCAATTAAATGTCACTTAAGGTGAATTGATTCAAGGCTCTAATAAGTGAAAAAGTGATTTATTTAAGGGTAAAGGGAAATTCTCAGTTATGCATACCTTAAGAGCAGGTTCGTCCCAGCAAGAAAAGCACCGCCTTGCATCCACTGCTTGAAACTGAGTAACTGCCATGTTCTTCTCCACTCCTCCATCCACATAAGTACAGTTTAAACAAAAGGATTAATGCCCATGACAAATACTTGTCTGTTACATATTTGTTTCTAGTTCTGCCTAATTAGTGGGATTATTATGTACTTGTTCATTTTCAATGCTAGCTACTAGCTAGCAATACTAAAAGTGTACTATCCAAGTACTTTCCTAGATGCACAAGTGGAATCGTCTCCATCACCTACATGGAGAAGTGTCATGGAAGCTAAGAAGGTGATGGAAATGGGCAGCCTATGGAGATTGGAGGATGGGACTCTGATCAAGATTTGGAAAGACTTACATATGGCTTCCTACTCCAATAACCCACAAAGTCATTTTACCAAAGATTTATCCCTTGAACCTGAAGTGGAATAAAGGACTTCATTGAAGCTCAGTTTCTGCCTTTTGAAACTACTGTCATGCATACAGAACAACCCATTAAGCTCAACTCCTTGCCCAGACAAATCCAAAAGGCAGATTTTCAGTTAACAGTGCTTACAAGCTTATTAAATCACATGAAGACTTGGAGGAAGGATCCTGCTCAAGTGAAATTTCCAGCTCCTATAGTTGGAAGAAGTGGATGCAGCAAAGACAGAATTTTTAGCAAATGAACCTGATTTCCCTTGTGAAATTATGAGAAAAGACAGAGCAACTTGTACAAGTTGATTATCATTTATCAAATAAATAAACAAAAAAAGAGAGTAACTATAAATATTTAGGCCCGTTTGGTAGAGGAGTTTGAGTAATATTGTTTGGATGTTTTTGATATATCTGTGAGTGAAAAAGTTTGTAAAAATATGTGTAATATTGTTTAAAATGTGATAATGTGGGTTAAAACTTGCTTGCCAAACAGGCCTTAAACTTTTATTTCTTCTTTTTTTTCAGTGACTTTCTCCGAAACCAAACAGAGTGATGTGCTGTGTTCCACTTATTTTGATGCATTTTTGTATTTTATTATCAAGAAGCCTGGTGAAAATCACAAACCAGTAAAAAATAAAAAAATAAAAAACATTTTCCATGAAATCATAAACTAACAGACTAGTCTACCCAATATAACAAAAAACAAATCAGTGCACGATAACGTTTTATATATACTTTTTGTATTACACACTCAACGCAAATGACTTTTTTGATCAAATACATTTTTAGCAAAATTTTCGAATTTGGTGGGAACTGTCTTTTTTCTTCCATGTCAAAGACCTTAGAGTCCGTTTGGTTGGAGAAGTGAAAAAGTGGGAGGATAGAAAATTAGTGGGAAGATAGAAAAGATTTGGTTTTTTCTCATGTGTGTTTGGTTGGGGGTGGAAAAGTGGGAGGGTGGAAAACTTTTTTGTTTGGTTAGAGAAAAAAAATGAGAGGATGGAAAATGTAGTTTATATAAATTGACTATTATGTCCTTGTTATATAATGGTGGGAAAGTGAAAGGGGTATGTGAGTGTAATAAAATGAGGGTATTTTTGTAAAATGTATTTTTTTATCACTTTTCCCTCCTCATTTTTCTCTCAATTTGGGAGGATAAAAAAAGTGAGCTCAAGAGAGAAAACTTTTTCCCCTATTTTCTATCTCTCCTATTTTGTTTCATCAACCAAATAATGAAAAACAACATTTTTCACCTTATTTTCCTCTCCCTATTTTCCATTATTCCTGTTTTCACCCTAACCAAACATACCCTCAAGGTTGACTTGTAAAAAGTGCATGCCCGTGAGATCAGTTTGAGATAAACATTCTTATCAAGAAAAAAAAAAGTTTGAGATAAATATTATATTTATTAATTTTTCCTTAAATATTTAAAAAAAAAAAAAAAAGACAGTTGAAATAACTTTTTGTGCTGGGACGCTGAGTAACACTGAAACACACATGTTTTATTGAAGGAAAAAAAAAAAAAAAAAAACCTGTCGTACATGGGTAAGCTGTACGTGGGCCTGGCACCATCTCTTACTACAGCCCATGCAGCTAGAAAAACTTACCCCCCCCCCCCCTCACATATGAAGATTAGATCTCAGTACTCATAAGTCCTTATATGAGAGGAGGGAGTATTATTGCCGAAACATATGAGGACTGGGTCTGCAAGAATTACTCCATGCAGCTGGACCTACTAACAAAAGTGAGAGGTAAAAAAGAAAAAAAAAAAAAAATCCAGTCCACCGTCCAAATCCAAAACAAAACAAAACGAGAAAAAAACATTCTTCTATATACAATCCAGGAAGAAATTGTCAACGTGGCTAATTATGAACCATAACCTATGAATTTTTTCTACGCGCAGCCTTTAATTATGTTTTTTTTTTTGGTGAAAACCCGGCGCCTTTCTATTGCTTGAGAGGGAGGAGCACTATGAGTGTCACAACATCTTTATAATAAAAGCGGTTCTCAATTATAACTTGAACTCATTATTAAAATTACACTTTTTTATACACTAATAGAAATCGAGGACAATCCATCCTACAATCTATCCCTTAAAAACTTTTTTGCGTTATATGCTTAACATTTCTTGTGCAATAAACCCAGCACTTACCCACTAAGAATTCCAAAAAGTTCACACCACATGGCATAGGAAAGAAAAGCATCTTTGATTAAATTTTTGAGAATGGATTTTATGGATTTATTGCATTATTCACAAAATTTAAAGATGCTTTGATAATTGGGAGAGTTAATATAAAATCTTTTTAACAAGAAATGAGTTTGAAGGCTTTGAGAAGCTTGTGAATATCTTTGGATATTAAAAGGTTTTGTGAAACTACTTGGAAATGAATTGTGTTCTAAATTCATGTAATTTGTGAGCTCTTTATGTTTTACCCTTATGCTATGACGTGTGATTACCCGATAATTACCAAGCTAGATACTGTAGTCTGTGTGACATTGGTATCTTAGCACCCGTCTTTGTGACGGATATGAGTTCCGTCTTTGTGACGTTGTTGAGTTCTGTCTTTATGACGGCAAATTAGTTTCGGTTGTGTGTCAGCGATGAGTTCTGTCTTCTTGATGGCGTTGTCACGTGGCCTTAGGTTGGATTTTCAGGTTTTGGAATGGTGTTTTGATAGCTCACAATATATAGTATGTAGTTTCATGATTGAGATATTTTAAGCAAGCTTTGTGCTACAGAGTTTTAAAGCATTATTGTCATTTTACCAATGAAAATGAATTTGTTGGATTTTCATTGAAATTCCCAAAGTATAATATGTTTTGTAGAATGCCCATTATCATGAGACTTGTATTTCCCCCACCTTCATTAATTATGCTACTTACTGGGCTTTAGCTCATTCCACTCTCCAACAGTTTCACAAATTTTCATGAATATTTTAAGACACATGATTTGTAGTTTGTATTGTTTGTAAGTGTGTCATAGAGCTCAGACTTATATTGTGGAGAGTTCACAATACATTTATTTACTTTATCAAGTGGAAAGGAAAAAAAAAAAAAAAAAATCACTACAATACAAGGCTGTCTTTCATGCTTTGGACCTTTTTGGGTTTCGGGCATGACACTGATACCTCACCTCCTATTTTACAACTCAACTAGGTTTTAGAGTCAGGTTTCAGGTATTCACTTTAGGTGCACTAATATATATTCTGGCTTAGTGTCCCTCATTTCTTTCTTGGGTATAAAATCATGTCATGGAGGATAAATTTAAATTTATTGATCCATGTATTGACAGGATTAAGGAACATGAAATTTAAACTCCCCATGACGAAGAAAAAAGAACGTGGAAATTACGTAGTAGATATGTCAAGCGCCTTAACAGCAACATTTCAACCAAATTTCCCTTTATCACACTTTCCAACAGGACAATAAGCATGAACCTTGATCAGTTGATCCCTGGATTTACATTGCAATAATCTGCATAAACCCGAAAAGGAAAAAGAGAAAGAAAGTAAATGAAGGAGCGTCCAGGGACGGACCTACACTATGCAAGAGGGGGGCCATTGCCCCCCTCCCTCCCCCCCACCCACACACAATTAAAAAAAAAAAAAAAAACTAGTATAAAAAAAATTAAGATTTGCCCTTTTATATATATATATATATATATATATATTTGTCTCTCCTCCTCTAAAATATTTAGATATTGACCTACAAGAAAATAAATAAATAAATAAAATTTATGCCCCTTTAACTACAAAACCAAAATAAAATAAAAAAATATGGACTAAACAAAAATTGCACACAAAATAAGAAACACTTATTTTGTATGTTATACTTGTTGATGTGTTTTATAATATGAAATGTTTAAGAAATACTTATTTTGTAGGTAGTATTTTGTTGAATATAAAATAAATGTTAGTTTTTATTTTCATAATTTTTTTTTTGGTTTTAAGCTTTGGCCCCCCAGGTATGAATCCTGGTACCGTCCCTGGGAGCGTCTGCCTTAAATGCATACCATCAGCTGTGGTTTCTTCAATATGATCAAATACACCAACAACAACAGCCACCAAATAATTCGGACATAATTGGAGATTCCTCAAAATAAATTAAACAGTCTAAATATTTTTATTGGGCTTTTCATTTGTAATTGGCATATTAGAAAATACTGTCAACTCTGATGGCACGTCTATTGTGATCTTGAAGGTGGCATGTAAAGAATGTATAAGCAATGCCTGAGCAGTAAATTAAAGAGAACAAATGAAGTTTCAAGGTAATTTAAACCACATATAGTATTATTTAACTCTAATCAGATATTTGCGGCCACTTACGCCTGATATTCATTAACAATGACTAAACAAAACAAAAATACAGGTATATTCTGTTATTTACAAAAACAAATCTCTGGTAATGTCTTTTTTATCTGTTTACATGATTAACAGTTCTATCTTACCTGTTGTTTCAAATAAGCATGTAAAAGTCACTGCTTTAAAATAAAAAGGGGAGTGCAATTAAATGTCACTTAAGGTGAATTGATTCAAGGCTCTAATAAGTGAAAAAGTGATTTATTTAAGGGTAAAGGGAAATTCTCAGTTATGCATACCTTAAGAGCAGGTTCGTCCCAGCAAGAAAAGCACCGCCTTGCATCCACTGCTTGAAACTAAGTAACTGCCATGTTCTTCTCCACTCCTCCATCCACATAAGTACAGTTTAAACAAAAGGATTAATGCCCATGACAAATACTTGTCTGTTACATATTTGTTTCTAGTTCTGCCTAATTAGTGGGATTATTATGTACTTGTTCATTTTCAATGCTAGCTACTAGCTAGCAATACTAAAAGTGTACTATCCAAGTACTTTCCTAGATGCACAAGTGGAATCGTCTCCATCACCTACATGGAGAAGTGTCATGGAAGCTAAGAAGGTGATTGAAATGGGCAGCCTATGGAGATTGGAGGATGGGACTCTGATCAAGATTTGGAAAGACTTACAAATGGCTTCCTACTCCAATAACCCACAAAGTCATTTTACCAAAGATTTATCCCTTGAACCTGAAGTGGAATAGAGGACTCCATTGAAGCTCAGTTTCTGCCTTTTGAAACTACTGTCATGCATACAGAACAACCCATTAAGCTCAACTCCTTGCCCAGACAAATCCAAAAGGCAGATTTTCAGTTAACAGTTACAAGCTTATTAAATCACATGAAGACTTGGAGGAAGGATCCTGCTCAAGTGAAATTTCCAGCTCCTATAGTTGGAAGAAGTGGATGCAGCAAAGACAGAATTATTAGCAAATGAACCTGATTTCCCTTATGAAATTATGAGAAAAGACAGAGCAACTTGTACAAGTTGATTATCATTTATCAAATAAATAAACAAAAAAAGAGAGTAACTATAAATATTTAGGCCCATTTGGTAGAAGAGTTTGAGTAATATTGTTTGGATATTTTTGATATACATGTGAATGAAAAAGTTTGTAAAAATATGTGTAATGTTGTTTAAAATGTGATAATGTGGATTAGAACTTGCTTGCCAAACAGGCCTTAAACTTTTATTTTATTTTTTTTGTTTTCAGTGACTTTCTCCGAAACCAAACAGGGTGATGTGTTGTGTTCCACTTATTTTGATGCATTTTTGTATTTTATTATCAAGAAGCCTGGTGAAAATCACAAACCAATAAAATAAAAATAATAATAATCATAGGAAAAAAAAACATTTTCCATGAAATCATAAACTAACAGACTAGTCTACCCAATATAACAAAAAACAAATCAGTGCACGATATCGTTTTATATATACTTTTTGTATTACACACTCAACGCAAATGACTTTTTTGATCAAATACATTTTTAGCAAAATTTTCGAATTTGGTGGAAATTGTCTTTTTTCTTCCATGTTAAGGACTTTAGAGTCCGTTTGGTTAGAGGAGTGGAAAAGTGTGAGGATAGAAAATTAGTGGGAAGATAAAAAAGATTTGGTTTTTCCTCATGTGTGTTTGGTTGGGGGTGGAAAAGTGGGAGGGTGGAAAACTTTTTTGTTTGGTTAGAGAAAAAAATGAGAGGATGGAAAATGTAGTTTATATAAATTGACTATTATGTCCTTATTATATAATAGTGGGAAAGTGAGAGGGGTAGGTGAATGTAATAAAATGAGTATATTTTTGTAAAATGCATTTCTCTTCACTTTTTCCTTCTCATTTTCCTCTCAATTTGGGAGGATAAAAAAAGTGGGCTCAGGAGGGAAAACTTTTTCCCCTATTTTCTGTCTCTCCTATTTTGTTTCATCAACCAAATAATGAAAAACAACATTTTCCACCTTATTTTCCTCTCCCTATTTTCCATCATCCCTACTTTCACCCTAACCAAACATACCTTAAGGTTGACTTGTAAAAAGTGCATGCCCGTGAGATCAGTTTGAGATAACATTCTTATCAAGAAAAAAAAAAGTTTGAGATAAATATTATATTTATTAATTTTTCCTTAAAAAAAAAAAAAAAAAAGACGCCAGTTGAAATAACTTTTTGTGCTGGGACGCTGAGTAACACTGAAACACTCATGTTTTATTGAAAAAAAAAAAAAACCTGTCGTACATGGGTAAAGCTGTACGCGGGCCTGGCACCATCTCTCACTACAGCCCATACAGCTAGAAAAAATTTAAGAGTTTCGGGAATAATACTTCCTCCTCTGATATGAGGATTGGGTCTCAGTCCTCATAAGCCCTTATATGAGAGGAGAGAGTGTTATTGCCAAAACATATGAGGACTGGGTCTGCAAGAATTACTCCATGCAGCTGGACCTACTAACAAAAGTGAGAGGTAAAAAAAGAAAAAAAAAAAAATCCAGTCCACCGTCCAAATTCAAAACAAAACAAAACGAGAAAAAAACATTCTTCTACAATCCAGGAAGAAATTGTCAACGTGGCTAATTATGAACCATAACCTATGAATTTTTTTCTACGCGCAGCCTTTAATTATGTTTTTTTTTTTGGTGAAAACCCGGCGCCTTTCTATTGCTTGAGAGGGAGGAGCACAATGACTGTCACAACATCTTTATAATAAAAGCGGTTCTCAATTATAACTTGAACTCATTATTAAAATTACACTTTTTTATACACTAATAGAAATCGAGGACAATCCATCCTACAATCTATCCCTTAAAACTTTTTTGCGTTATATGCTTAACATTTCTTGTGCAATAAACCCAGTACTTACCCACTAAGAATTCCAAAAAGTTCACACCACATGGCCCCGCCGTTTCAGCAAACCACCGTCCACCGTCACAGCCACTCGTCGCCTCCCAGCCACAAAGCTTCTATTTATCTATCTTTGTTAGTCGTAGCCATGTTCTTGGCCTGCATAGGAATCCCTTGGATTTTCTCTTACATCTCACAAATGTTTTGGACACTTTTCCTGAAGAAACGCATGGAAATCTTCATTGCAGTGGTTACTGTTTTTCTCGTGTACTGTGCTTCCCTCAGCGGAGACGACGACAATAATAATGAAAACACAAAGTCATGCTATAATGAACTCCAGGCTAGCAATGATTGGGTTCCGATCTTATATCGGCTTCAAGAAGAAAGAGAAGAAGATAACTTGCAGCTCATATATAAACCTACAATAAAGAAGCCTAGAAGAATGATTTCACGAGTCAGGAATCTTCAACTTCCACACTCATCACCACCTCCTCAGCTGCCAGTGATCCAACAAAGAAACCAAGAAAGTGATGGCAACAAAGAGAAAAAGAAGAAAATACAAAAAAGAGTCAAAAATTTGGATACCATTCGAAACCCTCAAACGCCATCGACTCTAAAACCTCCGTTGCCCAATAAGGCAAACAGATCCAATAGAAGGTTTTACAACGTGAGCTTAGGTAGTCCAATATCTTCACCATCGCCACAACAAGCTACTGCCCAGAAACCTGTGTCGCCGGTTAATAGCAGCAGTTTCAGTAGTGAGTATGAGAAAATGAGCTCAAGTAGCACTAGCAACTCATCACCGTTTAATCTACCACCACCAATACCACCTTTCAAAATTTCTCAGTGGAAGTGGAAGATGCTGGGAGACGTGGCTATTCTGAGAAGTAATAGTAGTTCGAGTGGTGATTCACCAATTACAAAGTTATATTTCAGCTCTGATGTTGACGCCAAGGCTGAACGCTTCATTGAAAATTTTAATGCTGATTTGGAGAAGCAAAGGAGAGGGAGATCTAATCGAGCTAGGCTAAGAACTGAGCGCAAGAAAGAGAAGGGGCGTGTCCAAGATAAGCAGAAGTAGGGGGTTTTTTTGAACTCTATTGTTTTCCATTTGAACTTTAGCTATCTTTCTGTGTCCTTCTGCATGTATGTGTGTGTTAGTTGACATGATACAGAAAGTAGTAATGCAGAAATAATGTTGCTTTGGTATCAATATTGAGAAGGAATCAAGGAACCAGTAATGTATGTATCGGTCTTAACATAGTTATCACATTATGGTTTTGAAATAATAGTGAAGGCTATCACTGACAAAATTCAAGGAGTGAGCAATCTGTTCTTAGGATCACAAATGGATAGCTTTGCCAAATATTTTAATCTGCCATGCTATGATTGCTTTATATTAAGTGAAAGAGATTCATGATCTTATATAAATGTGTTCAAATATTCACACAAACATTGGTTTGGCAGTAAGTACTCAATTTCATTGTTCAATTGAGGACTACTGTCAAAATTCAACAGCCTAATTCACTTGTCATGCTAAATGTGCAAAAGCTATCAAAAATCAATGGACTGAACAAAGCCAATTCCAAAATATAAGTTTCTTGGGCATAACATAAGTAATAATTTGAGGGTGATTTCGTTGCCTATGATGAATTTTATTATACTAATACAATCCAACTTGTGAATTGGTCATTCCATTATTAAGGAACATGCCCTTGAGTAGTGAAATATTCACAAAAAATCATCTTAGTTTGCTTGCTATGTTGGAATCACCCTGTAAAGTTATTATAAAACAATTTTCTCAAAAAACTGACAGCAAATTTGGTCCATGCCATACTGATCAAGTGTATAGGTGGACGGTACGCAACAAGGTGGCTGTCCCCTAAGCTCGATATGTCCAACTGCTATGTATCTAAAGTACTATTTATGAGGCCAACTGCTATGTATCTAAAGTACTATTTATGAGGCCTAACTTTATTTATCAGTACATAACAGTTGTGACAAATCAAGTTGCATGGAGTTTCTACTGAAACACTCAACCAATGAATCATAGCAAACCACATATGCATCACATGTAACATTGCTTACTAGAATGAGAATGTTGGTAATGGAATGATGGAGTAGAATCACACTATATTTGCTAAAGATCGTACCCCAATTCTCCTGCATTCATCACCAAAAAAGGAAATTAAGCCTCCACAATTGAAAAATTCAAGAAGAAACTTTCATCATTGATAGATGACATTCAAAGTTAATAGTTTCTTCCTAACACCCAATCATAATAGTTTCTTGACTATATCCATATCTGAAGACGCTCCAAATTATTTTCTTATTACTAATATGATAGTAATAGTCAAAAGTAAAACTCATAATGAAGATGTTCACAATGAAATGCATACCTTCTAACATTTCCAAGGCCCTAGAGCTTATTTTGGAAAGCAACATAAATAAGATCTTGATCTCGAACCTAAAAGGATATATTGAGAAAAGGAAACGTTTAGATAGGCAAGGAAGATGAGGCTGTTAGAAACCATAATTTGATATGCAATGCCAATACCTAATTAGACAACATAAAATTTAGGAACTTGAGAACTATATTTGGGTCTGGACATTATGCAATACAACCTGTATAAGGATCAAAGGAATGGCATTAAATCTAAGTAGCATTCAACCACAAAAGAGACACGGGATATTAGTTCAAATATTACTAATTCTTACATAAAGATGGTTCCTTCTCTTGCATTATTTCTGCTTATCTATAGAGATTCAGTAGGGACTCAAACCCTTTCCTATTTAAGGTGCTAGTGTTCAGAATTACAGCAATGTAAGCAACATGCAAAGCATATAGCACATCTGTATATCAACCTTAAAAACGCCCCTAGGAATGCGGAAGTGATTCAGATATACAGGTAAAACTATTACTTTTCTAATGTCAACTGACAGGGGAGGAGTATTCTATCATTCAGTAACGCACTGAAAGCGCTAGATTGCTTCTTTGTGAGTTTTATCATGGTCAAAGTAGCCAAGGCCAGAAAGACTTCCCCTCTCAATAGTTCACTTAAATGACTCTCTCCAAATATTGATTCCCAACCAAATTTTCTGCACAAAGAAAAAAAAAAAATGATATTTAGGTGTATGAAGAAGGCTACATCACTCTATAACCAAAATCCAGTACTATACGACAGCAATTTGAACATGATGCCCAGGTGGCTGCAAAACATCTTACAGAGGAAGATATTCATTTTGATAGATGGGTACTCATATATTTGGAAAAAATTTGATATACGATAGTAAGATACCAAAGAATATTTAGGAAAATTACACTTTACCCCATCTAAATTATACTTCAATTTATACTTGCTCCCCTACACTATTACCCGCGTAACACTTTCCCACTAAACTATAAGAGTGCACACTTATCCCCCTAAACTATTATTTATGTAATACTTTGCACTCTATCCCATGGGTAATAGTTTAGGGATGTAAGTGTGGATTCTCATAGTCTAAGACGATAAATGTAAAATGGATATAATTTAAGGGGGTAAAGTTTATATCCTCATAGTTTAGGAAAGGTAAATGTAAAAGTGGTTGCTCACAAGCCTCACACAGAGCATGTGTCATCCAAAACACCTGAATAATTTAGACCGCCGTTTGATAGAGAGCACCAAGCTAAATCAAGAGAAATCATCAAAGAAGCTAATATGCAATCTTAAGTCAACTTGTTCCTTTGTTGAATTCTAGTCACTAGAATTCTGACTGCTGTGATACCCACCTAATGAACCAAGCACAAAAATCAGAAATTTATTATACATCCTTTTTGTTAGGGTCATATTTTTATGTAACTAGCATATCATTTGACAAACACATTTTACTTGTAATTTGATCTTAGTTCTAGTGTGTTCAGGAATATCATGAAGTACTTTTACAAGTGGTATTATTAAAGACAAGAAGAATACTAAAAAAAAAAAACAATGCAAGAAAACCTAGAACAGAAGATCTCGACACATATCTCAATCTATTGAAATTAAATGAACCTTGATAGATATCTCGATACATCTCAAACTATTAGGATTCATGCGCGGATTTTGAAATTCCAAACCTGTTTACAGCCTATGATGACAAGGCTTTTCAAGGGTTTCATGCACTGGGTTTCAAGAGCAAATAAAAGATGTATTTTACTTCCGTCATCATTGATATATAGAAACCTAGAAAGACTCATATTGAGATACACACTTTACAGGAGTTGCTGCGACTTCTTGTGCGCGTTAGGGTTATGTACAAAGCTGCTTCCAAATCTACAAATGTGGATTGAAGAACTCTACATCAAACAACAAAAATCAAGTTACTATGTTGTTAGTCACGTATTGGGATTCACGAAATGAAAAGTCTCTACAAGAATAAGTCAAATTGGTTATTGGAGCTAATACTGGTATAGGTCAGTAGGTTCAACTGTCTGTTGGTATTTTGAAATAGGCAAGTTGGGTAAGATTCCTTATACTTGTAACTTCTTGTTTCTTGATTAGTTGATTATTCGAAAGTGGTGACCTAAAAGTTATCGGAAGGGTTTTTGTCTGCAAAGATTTTCCCAATCATGATCAAATTGCCATGTGAAATTTAATTTTCACTACATCTAATTTAGTTTGATAATTTGATTGTGCCTCCACGATATTTGCATGTAATTTGAATAATTAATCAACTTTGGTAATTTAATTAACTAGTCGCTAACCCGTGCGATACATGGGAAAACTATTGATTATGAAAAAAATTCCAATAATGAATGAAGAATTTAAGCTATTACATAAATAATTAAAAAAAAAAAAAAAAAAAAAAAAAAAAAAACAACGAATGAAGTGTTTAAGCTATCACCTATCTATGCAAATTTTTTTTTTTGTGCATTTCAATTAGACTTTAGACAATAATAATATGGTTATTTACTGTTATTATTAAGCTAAAATATTTAAAAATGATTATCTGATTATTTATTTAAAAGAAATATTTTTATAAAATGTTGTAATGGCAGTTTTGTGAATAATAAGGCATGTGATGGTGTCATAAATGTCATCTCCCTCTCACTATTTCTCTTTCACTCTGTTCTGCGTTCTCTCTACCTTCTCTCTTCCTCTCACTTTAGACTCCTCTGACCTCTCTCTTCTATTTTCTTCTTTTTTCTCATCTCTTTCTCTCACCCTCTCTACTCTCTTCCTCTCACGGCTCACGGCTCACGGTGAAGCCTCTCTCTTTTTTTTTTTCTTTTTTTTTTTCTCATCTCTTTCTCTCACACTCTCTACTCTCTTCCGCTCATGACTCATGGTGAAGCCTCTCTCTTCTGAAGATCGGCTTTGGGTGGGTGGGATTCAAATCGACTTTAGGTGGGTGGGCTTCAGATCGGCGAGGGTGGCTCCAGATTGGCATGGGTGGCTTCAGATTGACGTGGGTGGCTTCAGACCGGCGTGGGGTTGTGGGTGGCCGTGGGTAGCCATGGGGTCGTGGGTAGCCATGGATTGCCATGGGTTTTGCTGTTAGTGGGCGTTTTTGGGTGGTTGGAATTTCAAAGGTGTTTTAATAGAGTTTTTGGGTCGTTGGAATTTCAGAGGTGTTTTAATGGAGTTTCTGGGTGGATGGAATAAGGAGGAAGATGACGAAGAGGGAGATGGGTTTATTTTGGGGTTTTTTTTTTTTTTTTTTGGAGAAACTTTTGGTTTGGGTCTGTGCTTACGTTTACTGTTTTGATTTGGTTTTGGACTGTGCTGCACTTGTGGGAGCTTCTACGGCTTCGGTTTTATATATATATATATATATATATAGATTAACCGGGGTCAATCTATAACTCAACACTTTTTTTTTAGCTGATGACATCAAATATTTCCTCAATTAAATGAGAATGGTGTACCTCCACCTGAAAATATGCCAAACAGAGGTGAATGCCTCTTTTTCTCCTAAAGTTGTTAGGACGTACGCTGACAGAAATAATCGATTAGTCCTTCTACTGTCTATTGTAAGCATTATTTTTTTTTTTCCAAAAAAAAAAAAATTAAGAAATACTCATGATAACCATTCTAGCGGATGAAATTAGTAATATTATTCAGGAACGTATTGAGCAGGTGAAGGACATAATTGAATTACATGTTGAAGTTGTGCCTTATATATCGAAGTGCCAAACAATTTTATCTCTTTTGAAGTTATAATTGAGACATAATTAAGAAATAATAAATATTGGAGCTGCAATCTTTGAAGTTGAGTTATAAAAACTTCCCTACACCATCACCTCCCTCCTACTGGGTAGAACCCCACACAAACAGGTAACAGATGCACATGTATGTGCATTGTTAGGTTCTAAATGTTTAAGAATAAATGTTTAGGATCTAATTTTATGTATGTTGGCAAACCAAGTACAAAAACATGTCTAGTATAAGATATTTAATTCTTAAGTCTTAGAACAGTTTTAGACATTGATCAAGTGGATTCAAGTCAAGATTTAAAAATAGTCAAGTTGCAGAAAGAAGAATTCAAAAACTGCAAGGCTCAACTGATCGAGAGAAAGGTTCGACTAATCGAAACTCGTTTTCTATAGATTTTAAATAAGGCTGCGAAATGTTTTGGGTTTGAGTCCAACACTACTAGGTACAAAAGGAAAACCCTAATTCACGTTTCAGAAGGCTTGTGAAGTCCTGTGATTTACTCCTGTGAGATCTAAGAGGTTCTGTAACCTTCTAACTCAACAAGCATCTACCAGAGATTTGATTGACATTACATGAATCAGTGGAGATAAGTTGCTGCAAACAAGATCAACTGCTATTGATGAACTAAAGTTTTGAGTGTGATCTCAAAGTCACAAACGGGGATGTTTGTGTTCAACAAATTTAGATAGAAGAGTCTGTACATTCAGAGTTGCGTGTGGTCATGTGAGTAAATACTATAGGAGGTAGCATTAGATTTAGGGAAAAATCTATTGTAAACATTTCCATTCTATTTAGTGAATTTGTTGCCTCGTGGATTGTTTAGGTTAAATCCTCCCCAGGTTTTTTACCTTAAAACTGGACAATTTCGTTGGTTTTCTTGGGTCATCACATCCCTTGTCTTCTTTACTTTTCCGCTTTTAGTGATATGATTGGTTGTGTTTAAGCTAGATCTGCATAATAAACCTAAGTAACAACTTTATTAATTAATTAGGTTAAAAAAATTGAGTGTTCAAGGGTCTAAATAAACAAACAAGTGGTATCAAAGTAAGTTAGCTATTGATTAGGTAGTTTTACCTAAAGTTGATCCTTGACCCCAACTGTCATGGAACGTGGTCACTCACTAGTGATCCCTCCCCACTTTGATGAGAATAACTATGCCTACTGGAAGGTAAGGATGAAAGCCTTCCTGAAATCTTTGGATGAGAGAGTTTGGATGTCTGTGGAAACTGGTTGGGAAAGACCTGCCACTCCTATGGCTCAATGGTTTGATGCTAAAAAAGAAGTAGCTAGCTTTAATAGTAAGGCTATGAATGCAATATTCAATGTTGTTTCAATCGAATAATTCAAAAGGATTTCTAATATAGAGATAGCACACACTATTTGGAATATCCTACAAACTGTGCATGCATGAACAAAAGCTATAAAAATTAATAAATTGCAATAGTTGACTTCTAGGTTTGAAAGCATTAGAATGGCAGAAGATGATACTCTTGATGAGTTTTATGCCAAACTCAATGACATAGTAAGCTCTACATTTAATTTGGGTGAAGTTTATGAGGAACGTAAGATAGTTAGGAAAATCTTAAGATTCTTGACTGAAGACCTTAGACCCAAAGTCACTGTCATAACTCAGAGTAAGGATGTGGACACTATTTTTGTAGATGAACTTGTAGGATCCCTTTAATCTTATGAGTTTGACCTACCTAAGACTAACAAGTCCAAATCTATGGCCTTGAAATCTATAGATGGTATTGATGAAAGTGTGTTTGATGATGAGATGACATCTACAGAGATTGCTAACCTTGTCAAATATTTTTGAAACTTTTTGAAAAACAATAATAGAAGGGTAAGAAATAGAAATGTTGTTGACCCTAAGAATGTGAAGAAGAATGAACAATCCAAAAATAATTCTTCAAAAAAATCTAAAGATAAGGTTGTTCAATCCTCTAACAATTCTTTTGTAACGTCTTAGTCACAAAATAATAAATAAATAAAGGAATTAAGATTTTTTAGGCCACACATGCTCCCACCTACCCCACTTAATCCCTACCACAGATCTTACAAATATCTCACTCTCTCCCTCTTGGCCGGCCATGTCACTTCTCTTTTCTTTTCCTCTTTTTCTTTTTCTCTCAAACACTCTTCTCACTCCCTCACACTCTCCCACCGGTGTCACTCCATACCACCATCACCACCATCATTTTTCCAACAAGATCACCTAAAAATCCTTAGGAACTTCTAAGCAACTTCATTGTTGGGTTCTAAGACTTTAGGTTTAAATGTATTAGAACTTCAATTTGTAATGTTGGCAAACCATGGTCAAAACATTTAGTCTTGTTTTAGACTTGCTCAAAGTAAGTTTAAGTGTAAAGTTGGAATCGAGTGTACTGCAGGATCTACCGTGTAAATCTGCCTAGCTCGATCGATCGAAAATTAGACTTGATTGATCAAAACTCATGTAGATTGTTTTTCTGCAGAATTTTCCAACTTAGCCCAAGCCTATTTGATGTGTAGAGTTTTATGTTTTGCCTTAAGTATAAAAGAAAAAACCCTAGCCACGTTTTGAGGTTGCTCTATATGCTGCGTGTGTCAATCTTTTGTGAGATTTAGAGGTGTTTACCTTCATACACACTTAGGGTTTCCAAACTCAAGATTGATGTTGAAAGCTTGGTGATCAATTCAGTTGCTGTTTCAAGAGCTGAAAGATACACAAGCGGGAGTGTTTGTACTTGCGATGAATCCAAGAAAGAAGTAGTCCATGGATTCGGAGCTGTCACGTGGTCATGGTAGTAAGTTTCCTACTCGAAGTAGCAATAGGATGTTAGTGGTCTAAGTCACTATTATGTAAACTTCAATTCTTTCATAGTGAATTTGTTTTACCTTGAGGATAGCTCAGTTAAATCCTCCCCAGGTTTTTTATCGGTTTGGTTTTCTTGGATTATCATATCGTTGTGTTTTTTATTTTCTGCACTTTACAATGATATGGTATATTTGTGTTAACCTAAATCTGATAATTTGACTAAATAATCACTTGGCTAATTAACTAGGTTAATCTGATTGTATTTTAAGAAGTCTAAAAACATACATTCACATATTTTATTTGAGGTAAAAATTTCTAATATTTTTGGTGGGTTTTATACTTTTGCTTGAGATTATTTTTATCTAAGCTTTGATAATGATACCCATGTGATTTGTGAGCTTTGGAAGTGATATTCATGTGTTTATATGTATGAGTTTTGTATTGGTGGAATTATTTGATGAGTGGGTTTATAGTTTTTTCAATGGTGGCTATCTAACTAATGAAGATTTGGGGGTTTGGGTTTTTTAATGTGAAATAGATGGTGAATATAATTTTTATTGATTATTTGGAGTTAGTTGAATTTCTAAATTGCTTGTCTTGTACAATATAATGATTTTGGTGTCATGGGTCTCTTGTTGATATTACATAAATCTTATGGTAACTACGTATAAATTGTTGAGGTTTTGATATTAGAGATAATACCTTAAATGATTCATAAGTATAATGGGAGTCTATGCCTTATAAATTAATTTGTTGAGAAATTTTGGAAGTGGAATCCATTATTGATGAGGTTAAATACTAGGATTGTCTAATCAATTGCTTATTTGGCAATTCTTAATTTGTAGCTAGATACAATTTCAAGCTTTATGCTTATTGTGATAGGTTTGTTTGATATTGTTTAGGTTCTAGTTAATCTCCTTTGGAGTTTAGAGAATTAGGCTTTTTGCGAGTTGCAATGTAAGTAGTTTTTTAATGGGATTTTTGGAAAATAACCATGCTGCATAAACGATGTTTTTTTTGGGTCAAACACACTTTGGAAAATTAATTATAGAACTATGTTTTCTTAAAAAATATTGTATTGTGACCCTACTATATATAATTATATATGAAAATGCATCATATTTGGTATTGCATTTGGGGAAATCCATATTTTGTTAGCGTGGAAGATACGAGCATCTTCGATTTAATCTTTGACAATGAATTCATGGATTTTATGGGTTACTAGCTTGTTATTTGGGAAATTGATAGAAAATATTTTTGGACAAAGAATGAAGTTGAAAACCTTACAAACTTTATGGAAGCTTTGATTGTTTAAGGTTTTTCTGAAACTACCTAGATATAAACTATGTATTTGAAAGTAAATGTAACCTGTGAGCTTTATGTGATTTTAATCCTATGCCATGTGTGATTTCTTGATGATCACCCGATCTGGTTTCCGTAATCTTTGTGACAACGGAATCAAATTCAAGTTAGTGCCCTTTCACTTTGGATGACGCGTTCTTCCCTGTTGCCTATGGGGGGAAAAGGTTCCTTGATTGTGTGTGGGTGAAATTGCTACCCATGGGGCCAAAAGACCACATGCAAAAGAGGTCCTATTTGACGCGTTCTCTTTGCTACCCATGGGGGAAGAGACAAAACCTTAAGGGTATAGGTGAGGCTGCTGCCCATGGGGCCAAGAGACTGCATACCAGAGAGGACAATATCATGCAAGTTGTGAATAAGTGGATCCCCTAACCGATCTATGTGATTATGTGGTATATTTGTGATAAATTATCTTATGTTAAATTTTATGGCTTTCGAATTATATTGTTAGTGCTCACAGATTATAGTATATAGTTACATAGTATTATTTTGAGAAACTTTTTGTTCATTATTTATCATTCTTGTCATATTATTATTGAAAAGAATCTTGCAGTATTTAGTTAGAAATTTCTCAAATTAAAACATGTTTTGTAAACTGTTTATCATCATAAAACTTGCATTTCCCCACCCCCATTAATTATGTTACTTACTGAGTTTTAGCTCATCCCACCCTCTAACAGTTTTTCAGATCAATTAGCTATACCTTGAGTATTGAGCTTACTTCTTTGGTGATGATTAGAGTACTATGTTAAATTTGGAGACTTATGCTGTAAATGGTTGGTGACTCAATCTTGCTATGTTCAACGAGGCCATGATTAATTCTATAATCCAGTAGGAGTTTTGTAATATATTCATGTATTATGTGGAGGCACATGATTTGGAATATATTTCTCATACTTTGGATAATTTTGGGTATGGGGCGTGACATCTTTAGGCCAACAATGTTTTGGATGTCAAGGGCATGGACATGTAAGGTCTAAATGTCCAACATACTTGAGGTCAAAGGGTAAAGCTATGGATGTTACTCTTAGTGATGATGAAGAATTTGGTCACAAGTCTAAAAGTGATCAAGAATGAAATTTCATAGCTTTCACTGCTACTATTGTAGTTGGTGAATCTGAAATTGTTGATGAGAACTCTTCTGATGGGGAACTCTCTGAGAATGCTAACTTGCAAGAGACTTACAACAAGCTATGCAAGATTGTAGCAAAAGATGCTATGAATGTTGACCTAGGTTTGAAAAAGAAACTCTTGAACATGAAAAGAAAAATCTTTTGGTCAAACTGTTTGATGCTAATGAACTCATTAATGCTATTAAGATTGAGAACATGTCTTTGGTTGAAAAGGTAAAAGTTTAGAAACTAAATTGCATGTTTCTAGAGAACAAATTGATAGGACTTCTAGTTCTAAACTTGATAACATGTTGAGTGCTCAAAAATCTTCATCTAATAAGATTGAGTTAGGTTATGTTGAGAATGGTTTGTCTTCTATGATGACTCCCACCAAGTTTGTTCCTCCTATATCTATGCTTAAACCAAAAGTTAGGATTCATAAAGAAGAAGTCCTAGCCATGAGGAGAATAAGAGTAGATCCAAGTGACACCAAACCCAAGCAGCCTACTCATCTTGTAGGTAAGAAACAACACAAACCTCAATGGTTTTGTCAATTCTGTGGTGGAGCTAGGCACACTTGCCCAAACTACTTTCAAGTTGCATGCTATCAAGCAAGAAATTAAAAGAAAAGTGTCTATGCCAAAAGCACAAGATGCCATGATAATTACTCATGAATTGGTAAAGGCTCTCAGCCTCTATGCCAATACTGGAGTAGATCAACAATCTCATGTGTCTAGAAACTCCAACTTCAGGTCTGCATTTAAGAAAGTGTGGATGCAAAAGACTCATCATAAATAAGTCTGTTTGACATGGTCCTCGTACTTAATCTCTTGATTCTTTAGACAAAATGTTTTGCTTAGGATTTTATTTTCTACATTTCATTCTAGGGTTGTTTAGGATGTTTTTATGTTTTTTTTTTTTTTTTTAAATAAAAATAAAAATCCAAAAAAAGTAAAAAGGGTTTTGTATTGTACACCATTGAGTGTGTACTTAAGGTTGGCCAATAAAATTTACATTTCATAACTATGTACCTTACTTAGCTTTGATGAGCTACTTTTTGCACTTTACTAGTTTGTGCTATTTAGTGCTTAATTGTGTGAATTTTTTATAATCTTTGAACAAACAATCTTGATTTTGATGTCACATTCTTTTGATCATTAGGACTAGAAAATCCTAGGAGAAAGGCTTAAATAACCATCTCACCACTATTACTCGTCAATCACGAACACCTGTGTGCAAATCATAAAGGCTGTAATTGGTAAGATGTAGCACTTATACAGCAAGATAAAACGAGGTGTTAAAAAATATGATGAATAAAAAAAATTTATATAACAAGTGTATTTTCTTTTCTATCTCCTATATGCCCATGCATGATATCTTTGACTGTGCTCAAAAAGAAAAAGAAAAAGAAAAGGCAAAAAGCAAAAGAGCCAAAATGGTTTTACATGATTGCAAGTGTGTTTTCTAGAAGATGTGAGAGTTATATAATGTAACTCTTTAGGTACTAGTCACTTTCAAACCTTTGTAATTGATAATATAAAAAATTTGTTTGATTACTATCTACATATCACCTTTTCTGCACTTTGTACACATACTAGTTGCACACACTACATGAAAATCAAGCTAAATTTTGTACATATGATTGTGTGTTGACAAATCTGGCCATCTTTGATTACTCATGAAGTGATGTTTGATACATTTTCTTGATTTGAGTTGAATTTAAAGAAAAGTGTTTAGAAGTTTTTAAATCGATAGATTTTTACTTCTAATTTGTGAAAAGTTGAAAATTTGAGAGCAAAATGTTTTTAAAATCTTCTAGAAGTGTGTTAAGGGTCATTTTTGAGAATCCAAGTAGAAAAAAGAAAGCCCAACGACAAGGGCAACAAAGAATTGGCAAACAGATGGCAAAACTATTAGGTCCAAGCGGTAGGAATAATGGATCACAGGCCCATGAAATAAATAGATGGGCCTTGAAGAGGCAAGTGGGTTTAAAGAAGCCCGGAACGAGAGAAATAGCATACCCATGGGCAGTATGTGATGTAGAAAAGTGAGAAAGGGTCACCATAGGCCCAAAGTAATGCAAACGAAGAAAGTAAGGGGTTAATGGTAGGCCCATGAACTCCAAGGATGAGAATAAGGTAATTGGGCCAGGAAAACCCAATGAAGTTAATAAAAGCCAATGAGAATGCAAAGTTAGTAAAAGGGCCAAGGAAGCCCAAAGAAAGCAAGTGGGCCAAGGATGCCCAAGAGGAAGACAAAAGGGACACAGGAGCCCATAAGTAGGAAAACCAATTGTCATACCAAGCCACTAGAGGAAAGAGTAAACTGCTGGCCTAAAGAGGTCCAGCAGGATTGAGTCATTGCAGCAGGAATGACAGAGTAATATGGCAAGAAATGAGGGTAATTAAGAAATGGGCCGAAAGAACGGTAAGGCCCAGTATCAAATAAGGCCCAGCACCTCAAGGGAGTGGGAAATCAAAAAACAGCTCAAATAAGAGGTCAAAAGGAATGGATGGCAGACTATGCAGGCAAGCCTCCAGACTACGGCAAGCAAACGACCAACAGGTAGATTTTGGACACACATGGAAGGGAGGCACGCGCAAGGTCCATGCACCACCAGCTTGTACCCAGTCAATACAGGGTATAGTGAGGTTGTGGGTCAGAGGTAAGAAGGCATGGTTTAGTGGTGGGAAGAGGGAAAAATTCTATTTTTGAGATTCTGGCTTAGGCTCTTTTAGGGGAAGTGTCCTGCTGGGATGACATACTACCCAAAAGAAGCAAGCTGAGTTGGAAACACTAGGTGCATGCCATGAGAGATAGGGAAAGAGAAAAAACCCAGATCGTAGCAGGAAAGGATGCCGGCAGACAAACAAACAAAATACCCTTCTTTGTCTGGTGATGGGGGGTGGCATACAAACGGACCAGTGGTGGTCGGTCAATACACCCAGACCAAACAAAGGAAGTTAAGGGCTAAAACAGTAAAATCCGATCACGACAGGCACTATAAAAAGAGAACCTTGCTGTGAACAAAAAACAGAGCAACAACGGGAACCATAACTAAGAAATAGGAATTCGAAAAGAGATACCAAGAAATAAAAAAAGAAACGAGTGGGAGGGAAAGAAAGAAAACAACCAGAAAGAAAATAGTGGGAGAGTTAGAACAGCGGGCATGCACCGGTAGATTGATTCTCTTTCTCCCTCACAAAATCCTGCTCTCTGTCAAAACCAAAAGGAGCCCTTGTGCATCAACCATTCAAATCCATTTCCCTCAAGGTAGTTAATCTCCACGGCAGGACTTTCCTGGGAGATTAATTGCGTTGAGAAGGAGCGTTCTTTCCTCTTTGGTTTTGCTCCTACAGACCAGATTTAAACTGATTTCTTTATCTCCTGATTAACTCATATATATTACTATTTGCTCCCTTTTTTTCTTTCTTTTTCGTAAAAGTGATTGTTATTACTGTGATTGTGCTTGGGATCATTTGGTTATTTCCTACTAAGTAGCCATATATATTTTTTTTTTTGTTATTATGTCTATCTGCCACAACTTATCTGAAACAGCTCTGCCTGCCACAAGCACGTTTCTAACAAACCAGGCATAGTTTGCGCACAATCCGAACTAAATTGAGTTGCAGTTGGACCGGTTTCAACTCCCTTATTTAGAAAACTTGGGCCTAGTGCAGTAGGAAGTAGCCCAACACTATTAGCACAGCCCACCACCTTACAAAGTGTTCATGTGGATTTCATATCATA
Organism: Quercus lobata; assembly: GCF_001633185.2. NCBI lineage: Eukaryota > Viridiplantae > Streptophyta > Magnoliopsida > Fagales > Fagaceae > Quercus > Quercus lobata. The sequence continues at coordinate 9,286,731 of NC_044908.1, read as the reverse complement.
AAAACAGCTTTTCAATTTTTTTTTTTTCTACAAAATTTCCAAGGTTTTTCAAAATTTCAAATTAATTTATTGGTTCTATTAATTGAAGCTAAATCTCAACCAATTGAAAATATCTAGCTCTTAGGCCAAAATTTTTTGTCTGGCTCAATTCCTGTTGAATTGATCTTTGATCGATCGAAATTTTAAAACTTTCACTCTCGATCACTGCTTGATTCCTCTCGACCGATCGAAATTCGAATTTTTCAATATTTTAAGGGTTTGATAGATCAATTTTTGTCCTTTTCTCACTTTTTCTTCGATTCCTCTCAATCCTTCTTTGAATACAAATTTTTTTGTCTTTTCTGAGTCAAAACTTCAAGGGTTTTCTTCTACACATTATTTATGACTATTTTACCCTCTCCTTTTGTTCAAATTACATACATTTCAAGCATTAATCATTCATTTTTCTGAAATTTTCAGACTTAAGAAATTTTGGGGATTTTGATGATTTTGGGTGTTTTGTGTTAAAATGATCAATGGGTTTTTGTGTATGCATGCTATTAACATGATTCCTCTATTTTAATTTCAAAGATATCATGGATTGTGAAAATTTTCGAAATTAGGGTTCATGTGTTCTGAGTAATTTGGAGATTTTGTTCAATTGAGTAAAATTAGGTAAAATTTATCTTTGTTATTGATTAGTTGATTGTTTCTAACATGTTTTACACCTTTTGTGATAGTCAATTACTCAATTTGTGTGTTTTTGAAAAATTAGGGTTTATGTTCAACATGAATTGGGGATTTTCATAAAACTTGATCTTCTTGGTCAATTTTTCAAAATTGTGAGGTTTTGAAAACCTCAATGCATTAGTCCATGCATCATTTGAGTCAATGCATCATGCATCATGTAGATTTTGAAGATTGCACATATATATATTTTGTTTATCTTTCTAATGTAGTTTGCCTTGGTTTTTGTGCTTCTTTTCTGTTTTCTCCCTTTTTGGATCTTAGAAATGGGTCTTAAGAAAACTAAAACCAATTTCAAAACCAAAGCCAAAAGAGTAGCTGAGTCCTCTTTTACCTCTACTGAGGATTTTGATCAAATTAGGTTTCATACTTTTCCAAATGCTCAAAAGTTTGATAATTTGGTTAAGTATAGGTCCATTTGGAGTGAAAGGCAGATTAATCTAAATAAGTTAGACCCTTTTGTCAAAAAAAATCTAGAGTCTAGGAGTTGGTTACCTATCTGTTCTAGTTTAAAGTCTCCTGCTGCTGCCTTGATTAGAGAATTCTACTCAAATCTCTTTATACACTCTGCTGCATTCGATGGTCACTTCTTGACTACTTGGATTCAAGGTGAAGAGTTTCAAATCACTAAGAAAATAGTGTCTGCTACTCTTTCTGTGCCTCTTATTCAATGTCCTACCTATCCATACACTGAGTCTCCTCCATTAGATGATGTTATGTCTCTTCTTTGTGGTAGACCTATCACATGGGGTTCTGAGCCTAGACTCCATTCTCATGAGTTAACTGAGTTTAACTACTTGATGTTTAGGACTGCATGCCATAACATATTTTCTAACACTCATGTGCATACAATTTCTATTGATAGGTGTACCTTTCTACATGCTCTTATCACTGATGTAACTACCTTGAGAGTTGATTTTAGTGAGTATAGGAGCTCTTTTCCACCACCTCCACCCTCGAATGATTGATGGTTGCCTTTGGCAATACGTAACAAAAAGGGGGAGTAGTTGTGAGAGCTTTTGTACTTAGGGGGAGCAATTTTTTTTGGAGATGTATGTATTTAGTTTGAGTTTGAGTTTTCGAGTTTTTATACTTTGATGGTTTAGTTTTTGCTTTTGTTTATTTTGTTTAGCATGTTCCTGTTTCAAAAACTTGATGATTATGGATACATTGATTATTCTCTTTGGAAATCTTGTTATAGTTTGACTATTTTGTGAAACTAAGCTATGCTTTATACTATATTTTCCACATATGCGTTTATGGTTTGTTTTAGTATTTCAGGAATTTACAGGTTAATTCTTTTATGATGCTACTATTTAATGTTGCAACTTGTAGATAGTAGATTATGACTGAATTGTAGTAGGGCAACAACTTGTATTGGGTTAGTTCTTGAATGTAAGCAATTGATATGTGTACATATGTTTTGTCACTTATTGCCAAATGGGGAGATTGCTAGGTTCTAAATATTTAGAAATAAATGTTTAGGTTTTAATTTTATGTATATTGGCAAACCAAGTATAAAAACATCTCTAGTATAAGATATTTAAGTCCTAGAATAATTTTAGACACTGCTCAAGTTGATTCAAGTCAAGATCTAAGAACAATCAAGCTGTAGATAGAAGAATTCAAAAACTACAAGACTCGACTGATCGACAGAAAGATTTGACCAATCGAAACTCGTTTTCTGCGGATTTTAAATAAGGCCCAAAAGCCCGCAAAATGTTTAGGGTTTAAGTCAAACTCTGCTAGGTATAAAAGGAAAATACCCTAATTCACGTTTTAGAAGGCTTGTGAAGTCTTGTGAGTTACTCCTGTGAGATTTGAGAGGTTTTGGAACTTTCTAACTCAACAAGAATCTACTAGAGATTTGATTGACATTGCATGAACCGATGGAGATAAGTTGCTACATACAAGATCAACTGCTACTGATGATCTAAAACTTTGAGTGGGATCTCAAAGTCACAAATAGAGGTGTTTGTGTGCAATAAGTTCAAATAGAAGAGTCCGTGGATTTGGAGCTACGTGTGGTCACATGAGTAAGTACTACAAGAGGTAGCATTAGATTTAGGGAAAAATCTATTGTAAACACTTACATTATATTTAGTGAATTTGTTGCTTTGTGGATTGTTTAGGTTAAATCTTCCTCAGGTTTTTTACCTTGAAATTTGACAATTTCATTAGTTTTTCTAAGTCATCATATCGTTTGTCTTATTTACTTTTCCACTTTTAGTGATATAATTGATTGTGTTTAACCTAGATCTACATAATAAACCTAAGTAACAACTTGGTTGATTAATTAAATTAAATAATCTAAGTGTTCGAGGGTCTAAATAAAAAAACATGCACAGGCATATTAAGTAAACTGCGTGTCAATACATTTACTTTGATGATGTTCATTGCATTGCTTGAAAATTCAGTACGCCAGGCCATTAATTTAAGGAAGCAGTTTGCTTTTCATTGCTATTTCTCATCATTGGTTATATCACTGCATTCGCTAACAAGCTAGATAATTTAACATGCATAAGTGATGTGTTGCCAATTACCAGAAAATTATAGCACAAGATTTCACTTACCTCAATAAAATGTGATTCCAGAGCATCCATACTTAGGCCATCAGCTGTTGTTGAAGAAACTGAGTCCATATTTTCCACTCAGGAAACATGCAGTTAGTGGCCATATAGCTTTCCTGGAAATTTAACATCAAGTTGAGATACCGGTATCAGAAATTGAATGCAGTGCACTGGCCAGGAAAGTAGAGGCAGAAATGTAAGACGACTCAATTTTACCCATGTTGCAAATCCCTCATTAGGCCATAAATGACTCCACCATTCCATTGTTACCAGATTGACAAACCATTGATGAGCTGACAAAACAAGAATATGGTTTAAAGATTACGTATAAGTATTTAGGAAATAAATGAAGTATCATATTTCGATGTTACTGTGATTTTTTAAAGAAAAAAATTGATCTGTTATTTGCTTCCAGATTTTTCTTATTGATATCAATATATAAACCCTTAATGGGTTGGTTGTAGTCATAGGCAATTATCAATAGTTGTCAGTTATTCTATAATAACCTTTTTTGGGGTTAAGAATAAATAATACTGTTCTTCCTCTTAATATGTCATGATTTATGAAAGGAGAAATAATGTAAAAGTAAAATAAAAAGTCTTGAAATTATAATTTTTGATAAGCAGGAGCTGCTAGGAGCCAACAAAAAAAAGCTAACAGGGCCATTAGATATGTAACTTACAATCTGCTTCTTGACAACTGGAGAAAGCAAACCATCATAATGTAGCCTGTTTTCAAGTATGTGATCGCCATGATCTCCATAGCCCCACCAGAAAAATCAGGGACTGCGACTATATCCAATTTTGAAAGTGGTAAGGAGTTGAGAAGTACCTAAATGATATCATAAGCAGGGATGACTAGCATTATCACCGCAAGGAACTTGAAACTGTCTTCAACCAAGAAAAAAAAAATGTGTTTAGTCACTTTTGATTACTTGTCACCTACGCTATACACTGGTTAAGTTTTGGGTAGGTGACTATGTTGACATCCATGGATAGAGGACGGCAGGTTATCCGAAGCAGTCTTTGTATTATTATGAAGTTTTTTGAGCAAGAGACTCAATAAGGGAAAAAGTCAAGTGTTTCAGGTATTGGCTGCGGAAATCATATAGTTCAGAGAAGGGGACAGTGCAAGTGATTGTCACTCAAGATAAATTGATTCAAGGCTCTAAATAATTAAGTGAAAGGTGAGTTATTTCAAGGGTAAAGAGAAATTCTCAATTATGCACATCATAAGAGCAGCTTCATCCTAGCAAGGAAAGCACTGCATTGCATCCACAGCTTCAAACTGAGTAACTGCAATATTCTTCTTCACTCCTCCATCCCCAAAAGTACTGTATACAGGAACAAACCAGGATTTCAACTTTAGGGCAGCCGAAGCATGAACTTTCACCATTCAAAAATGAGAAATATATTAAGTTTCAAGACTAAATTATTACATTAAAATTAAAACTAGCCACTACTGTAGTTAGTTTTCCCATAATCTACAAAACAAATAGAAGTCATATTTATTGTCTCATTGTATTTCTAATATTCTTTTAACTAAAAAACCAATTAGTGTTGCCAAGTCAAAAATGGAAAAAAAAAAATGTAATCATAGATTAACACAATCGTAGCTAAGAATGTAAGATAACAAAAAAAAATAGAAATGAATCATCAATAATAGAAGTACCATAGATGAAACATTGATTCAAACAAGTGTTAAAGTTTAAAATAATTTACTAGAGCACTAAAATTCATCCCAGAATGAAAGTCAGATGAATAGCAAATGATTGCGAATACTCAATGTAAATTTACACCATGTGAATCCCAAGATGGAATAACAAAGGGAAAAACAGTACCTTCATCCAAGTCAGCATCTTTAATTCTCAATGGGGAAGTTTTTTTTTTTTACCTTTTTTCGGCTGGACCAATGGAATTCTTGCCTTCATGGGATGTAATTTTTAAGGACCTAAGATTTTTAAACACATATAACCTATTAACGTTATATAATTCAAAATCGTTTCTTCCTGCTTTTCATTTATTTTCTCAGTAACCAAATAGATGAACATGCCCCATTTATATATATATATATATATATATATATAATAAAAGGAATTAGCCGTTGCCTTATCCTTGGTACAAACTATGGAGTACAATTCAACTTCTACCTACCGCTCCACAAACCTTGGCAACAGGTCAGCAACTTCATTTCTAACAATCTCACAAATCTTGGCAACAATAATAAGTAATAACTGACATTTTCTCCACACAAAATAATAATAATAATAATAATAATAACAGACCAAATATTGCTTCATATGCCAATACGACAGATTGTGTCCAAATTCAAATCATAGCTGACATTGTATTAATCAACTCCCTTGCAGACAGTCCTCTACCATGTAGAACAAATATCATGTATAAACACTTCGGCTCTCTCTCTCTCTCTCTCAAAAAGTGTGAGAGAATATTCTTTCATTAGTTCTATTTTCCTACCAACTCGGTTTTTATTAACTTAAACTTCTATTTTTATCAACAAGCTAGCTGAAAACTAACATTTTATTTCAAATCACTAACCAAGACAAAAAAAAAAAATATATATATATATATATATATATATACATGAAAACAGAAACAAACTCACTCTAACAGTGAGAACCCAAGAAATGAAAAGTACCATTTATAGAGCCAGGCAATCACTGGTTAAGGACCCAAAAACTCAATCCCCAAAACCCCATCACCAATACTAAGCACTCCATCAAACCCCAGCAACAGTATCTCATCTTCATCGTCCTAAACAAAATCACACAGCTTATATGTCTGCAAAAATCAACAAAATATCATTTTTTTTTTAACCATTAAAACTTAAACCACAATCAAACCAGTTGTTCAAGAGAGAGAGAGTTAGTTACCTGGTGATTGGAGTTGGTGAACCAGAGACTTAATGTACATCGAATTCGAGAACATTAGGACAAGGAAGCGTATTCGAGGATGTTAAGGTTGAATTTATCTACTGTGCCAGAAACATTATGAATTAAATATCATAACTTGTTGGAATTGCAAATTTTGGTAGCCTGGTGTTGGCCTTTCAATTGTTCTTTGTTTTGTTTTTGTCTCCACCTCTCTCTGAATTTCGTGAAGTGCATGCATTACTGAGGCTTCTTTCTATATCGTTAGTGTTTTGACCTTTTTTACATTTCTTGTTACATGAGCATTGCCTCAGCTGTGTCAAATGCTAAATTTTAGCATTTAGCATGCCAAACACCAAATACTTTAAGTTTATTTTCTCGCTACTTTTTCCATTTTTTTAAAGTTTTTTATAATCAACTTTCTCTCTCTCTCCTCAACTAAAAGTGGTAAAAAGAGAGAATATTTAATGTAAGGTGTATTTCTTTTTTTATACAAAATAGAAATTTCATTCTAACCTAATCTACAAGATAGAAATTATATTCTAACCTAATCTAAGTATACATGTGTGTAAAGCTTCTTCCTGGAAACTTAAACTCCGTCCCTTACCCCCTACACCCCACAAGTACTTATACTTGTAAAATTATTAAAAAGAATATTTAAATAAAGTGGTAAAATAATAGAATATGTAACATAGGATATATTGTAAAATAGTGTGTTAAAATAGAAAAAAATAGTTTTTTAATTGCACATGACTTATTGCATATCGTCTGTACACACCGTGACATGTGAACGCAGGTAAAAATCATATTTTTTTAAAAAAAAATTATAATTTCACAACTTTTAATTAAAACTGTATTTTTTTTTTTTTTAACATGATAGTGTGTGATAAATTGTGAGCAACAAGATTTACGAAGGTCCCACACTCCATGTACTATCTTTTTTGGGGGCGGGGTCACTAAAAATAATAGGCATAAATTCCATGATGTTGATATGGATACCGATGCTTCTCAGCTCCATGCTTGAGAGAGTTTTAGAGACTCAATCGACAAAGTATATAATGGAGACATTCATGTCGACTAAGACGGGCATGGACAGTTATTAGATGAACATATCACAAATGTAACTGCCTTGAACTTGATGGTTGCCTTTGGCATTGCATAACAAAAAGGAGAGTAGATGTGAGAGCTCTTGTAGTTAGGGGGAGAGTTGTCTTTGTTTTGTTTTTTTGTTACGTTTAGTTTGTACTTGTTTCACAAACTTGATTCTTATTGATTCTATGATTATTCTCTTGGATAATTTGTTTTAATTTGCTTTATGAAAAAAAGTTCAAGTTTTGTTTATACTGTATTTTCTACACATGCATTTATGATTTGTTTTTGGTGTTTCATCAATTTACAGGTTAATTCTTTCATGATGCTGCTGTTTACCGTTGCAACTTGTAGATAGTAGATTTTGATTAAATTGTAGCAGGGCAATAACTTGTATTGAGTTATTTCTTGAATTGAGCAATTAATATTTATGTACGTTTTGTCACAAATTGCCAAAGGGGGAGATTGTTAGATTCTAAATATTTAGGAATAAATGTTTAGGTTCTAATTTTATGTAGGTTGGCAAACCGAGTACAAAAATATGTCTAGTTTAAGTGTTAGACATTGCTCATGATGGTTCAAGTCAAAATTCAAGAATAGTCAAGCTGCGAAAAAAAGAATTCAAAATCTACAAGGCTTGACCGGTCGAGAGATAGACTTGATCGATCGAAAATCGTGTTCTACAGAATTTTAATCAGGCCCAAAGTCCACGAAAACATTTAGAGTTTGTATCCAAAACTACCTAATATAAAAGGAAAACCCTAAATACATTTCTAATTTTCTTAAAAGTCTTGTGAGTTACTCCTATGAGAATTGTGAGGTTTTGTAACCTTCTAATTCAACAAGCATCTACTGGAAAGAAGATCTATATTCAAGAACTAGTGGAATAAGTTGTTGCATACAAGATCAACAATTACCTATGATCAAAACCTTTAAGTGGTATCTCTAAGTCACAAACATGGGTGCCTGTGTGCAACAAATTTATATAGAAGAGTCTGTGGATTCAGAACTGCATGCAATCACGTAAGTAAGTACTATAAGAGGTAACTTTAGATTTAGGAGAAAATATATTGTAAAACTTCCATTCTATCGTATTGAATTTGTTGCCTTGAGGATAGTTTAGATTAAATCCTCCCCAAGTTTTTATTTTGAAACTAGAAGGTTTCATTGGTTTTCCTGGTCATCATACTGCTTATCTTCTTTACTTTTTTGCATTAAGTAATATGATTGTATGTGTTTACTTCATATGTAACTCTATACATATAGAACACAAGTTTCCAAGCCTGCAGTGTATGTAGTTCATTGTTCTTAACATAATTACATTTACGATATAGTTTTGGAATTTTTTTGGAATCAAAGTGAAAGAATAACATTTCTTGTGAGCTAAATGTTTGACTAGGTCATGTAAAGATTGCTCCCACCTTTACAGTGGTGGAGCCAGAAATTCATCTTTGAGGGGGCCAAATAAAAAATGTGGGAGTATTTTTTATTTTATTTTAGCTATATATGCCACATTAATAACATATACAAAGCTCTAAATTATTATTAGAACCAAAAATATATTATATTCTAAATTATCATATTCCTTTCTTTTGAAAAATGAATTAATAGTTTTTTAATTTATCTCTAGATTTTCAATTTAAATTATAATCCATCAAGTAACGACAGAGATTAAAAAAAATTACTAGTAGGTTAAAGATTGTTAATAAATAGACTAATGATCATTGAATAAAAAAAAATCTTATTTATTAATTTAATTAAAAAAATAAAGAAGAGAAGAAAAGTCATTCCAGGAGAGTAGAATTTTACTTTTGCTTTTGAAGACAATATATGTGGTACCTTGAGCAAACCATTACATGCAAAGAAACAACTATTTGACACACCATACTATCTTAAACTGTCCGTTTGAATTGAACTTATTGTTGCTGAAACTGAAAACTGAAAACACTGTAGCAAAATAATTTTTAAATGTGTAAATAGTATCGTGAGACCCATTTTTAATATTTTTTAATGTATAAACAATGCTGCTACAGTGATGAACAGTGTGTGAACAGTAAAAATTGTCTCCTGAACAGTAAAATCATTGTTCATGCGCAGAAAAAAAAAAAAAAAAAAGGGACTAAAAACGTGTTGCAAAACGTAGACATAGGATTAAGTTGAATCCAAATGCCCTCTAAGAAGTAAAGAAGAAAAGTCATGAGTGACTAGAGTGGGACGAAGAAGTAAAAAAGTGGGAAAAAAAAATAGAAGAAACTAACTAGTGAGTCTAACACCGGAATGAGAAATCAAAGATAGAGATTGAGAACAGAGAGAAAGATTCACTTGTGTGGGTGTTCTGCTCAGATTCAGATTAGTTGCGGCTTGCAGATTTTTGGGGGGGGGGGGGGAGTCTCATATCTTGTCTTTTGAACAGTAAAATTGCTTGGATTTAGGCCAAAATGGCCAAATATCACTGTTTTTGAAAATATTTTGCAATCTACCACTGTTTCTGAAATATGTAGAGATCTACCATTAATTGGAAATTCAAGTTTTTCATGGTACTCAAGTTCTATGGAAAAATTTTGAAAATTTTTTATGTAACTCAAGTTCCAAGAACTCGAGTTCCATAAAAAATAACATGGCAAATTTGAAGCCTATTTTTTCAAAGAACTCGAGTTTTTGGAACTCAAGTTACACAGCAATCTCTAGTTTCAAAACGGCGGTAGATTGCTAATTATTTCGCCAATAGTGGTAAATCTATACATATTTTCCCAAACAGTGGTATATGATGATTTTGGCCCTTGGATTTACTCATATTCATAGTCTATCTACTAAAATTTTTTAAAAGAAATTTGGGCGGCCCTAGCGCCCTTCAGTCTCAATATGGCTCCACCATTGCACTTATATGTTCTAAACCCACCTCTCTCTCTCTCTCTCTCTCTCTCTCTCTCTCTCTCTCTCTCTCTCTCTCTCTCTCTCTCTCTCTCTCTCTCTCTCTCTCTCTCTCTCTCCATATATATATATATATATATATATAGGCCTCATGTGGGCAGGGCTGACTCAAGGCCCCACTTGTACCCAAAAAAAAAAAAAAAAATTAAAGGTATTAAGGCCCCAATTGCATAAGCAAAACACCTCCAAAATTGTATAAAATGATAATTTTTTTCCCTCACCTCCAAGAAGGCCCCAAGTATTTAGCTAATAAAAATCAAACTCAATTGAAACTATAAACTATTTCACACAAAAAAAAAAAAAAAAATTATGACTATGCCAAATAACCATCAACAAAATTTTCCTAACAACTCGTGAAAGAAATGTAAATAAAACTTAATTACAGAAACTTAATTAGCAATTTTACATCTCAAAAAACAAGAACAGTTTTAATACAAAAAAAAAAAAATGTATATAAAATAATAAGTCAAATAAATGGAAAATCCCACTAAACTTTTTCTCCTTAGGCATCATAATGAATTGAGCGTCCTGTACGTGGGATAATATAAGGTTCTACTAGACACCCATTCTATGGCATTCTTTTCATATGCAAAAATACGATTTACACCCTATACGATGCATTCTTTAAAAAATAATAATAATAATAATAATAAACAAAATCCAACAACAAAAAAATTAGCACATAATCAATCATTTTTTATAAGAGCACATAATCAATAATATAAAAAGAATAATTATGTTCTTAATAAGTTAGAATGGTAATTAAATATTTGCCTATTTATGCATAAAAACAATATTACTCCCTCTGTCCCACTTTGTTTGTCCTATTTGAAAAGTCAATTTTTTTAAGGGAACATCATTTATTGTCTTGTCTACCTTTTAAAAATGTATAAGTTTCCAGAACTACCCTTAAATAAATTTATCAAAAAATTGAATTAGTAAATTAATAAGGGTATAATAGGAATATTAGTAAATTAATAACTTTTATTTTTAGAAATAGGACAATATTTTGGGACATCTCAAAATAGAATAGAGGACAAACAAAGTGGGATGGAAGGAGTACAATATTATTTTTTTGAGAGAATATTACAATATGTTAATCTTTAAATTTTACATTTTCTTTTTTTTCTAATGATATGTAAATAATTGAAACTTATTTTTCAAATATTATAATACTTAATGACTACTATAAATTATGGGTCATGCTAATGAGTGCCCTAAGGACACTTGTTAACAATCTATTTTACGAAAGTTTTGACATCACTTTTATGGGAAATGAAAAAAGCTATCAAAACATTAATTTTTTTTTTCTCATAAAAACATTTTTTAACTGGATTCTTAATCAGTACCGTAAGGACACTTATTAGCATTTCCCATAAATTATTTGTTAAAGTTTGTTATATAATTAATTTGATGCTTATAGTGTGCAGTGTACACGCAAATCGCGAAAGAAGGATAGTGCCAGCAACAAATGCTTCTATCTCATGAATATAAATAGACACATGAATCAAAAGATTCCATAAAATAATGAAAGAAGGAAACATCCCTATAATTTAGTCATACTATTATACTAACTTAGGCATTCCCCAATGTCTCGTTATTCAAGACATCTCAATTTCAAAGAGGTTTGGTATAGTGGAAAAGTTTCCACAATCCACAGACGAAGTGGAAAATAATGGTGGGAGGGCCCGTGGCAGTTAGCTCTTAAAGTGACCAAATGAGATGACCTTATCCTTTCACAATTGGCTTAGGGATTAAAGATCTATATATCTCCTTTTGTTTATATTAATTTTTATATTTAGGGAAAAGGGAAATAAAGATGGGGATGCCGCAATTAATGGAGAATAATTAACAGATCTAAATGGAAGAAGAGTTACATTGACAACAACAAAATCTTTTGTGACTAATAAATTGTAATGATCGTATTGACAATAACTCCAAACGTAGATAAATCAAAGAGCTCCATGGTAAGCTTGTAAGCTCAATTGAGCGTCTGTTTGGGATCTGTTTATTTTACTGAAATTGAAAATTTTTTGCTGAGAGTATTGTAGATAAAGGTAAATGCTAGTTGAAATAGTACAGTAAAACCCATGAATAGTACCAAAAAGTGTAGTGGGACCCATGAATAGTAGCAAAAATAAGCTGAATAGTAAAATAAGTTGGCAAAAAATAAGCTAGCCAAACAAACACTAATTAGGGTGTTTTTAATGAGTTTGGCTTTACCTCTAGGTCATGTTTGATAAACTGTAATAGACGCTGTAATGTAATAGCTATTCATATGGTTTAGTTATTCTTTAGTTTGGTTATATTTTTATTACAAGAAATAATCATTTCTTATGAATAGCTATTTTTCAAAATGAGAAATAACTATTCATCTTTAAAAGGTTGTATTAGCTATTCCTTAGGAAGAGCAATAATTTCAGAACTTAATATATTTCCAAATAAACAAATTTTCCATATACATCTAACAATTATAAAAATAAAAAATCATAAAAAATAACACATATCTCTCTTAAATTTAAAAATAACAATTTTTAAGGAGATATAATTGTATGAGTAAGAAATTTCCTAAAATAAATGTTAAGTTTCATTCTAATGTTATAACTCACAACCAAACTAATGAATAGATTTAGTTATTACATTACAATACATTTTATTCCTAGTAATAAATATTACAATTCCTATCGTAATCCTCATTCAGTGTACCAAACGTATCCCTAGTATTTTTTTGATTGAAGGCCTCTTTTTATTTTAAATACACAATGACAATTGGTAGTGGGTTCTAATCTCTACATTTTATTTAGTTTGGGGGTGATGTGACGGTTTCTCATTAAAACAAAAGGAGATTCCAGTTAAAAAAGTACTACAAGTAAATCATACCCATTTTTAATAAAGATGTCTAGGTCTTAATTCCCCTAATTATCGAATTATTAAAAATAAAATAAAATAAAAAATTTGTTGTAACTCAACTAACATCTCTTAGTGATTCTAAAAAAAAAAAAAACCTTCTAGATTCAGTATGTGTTTGGCTTCAGATTAAAAAGCCAACTTATTTTACTATTCAGTTTATTTTTGCTACTATTCATAGATACCACTATACTTTTTGGTACTATTCATGAGTCTCATTATACTATATTAGCTAACTTTTACCTTTATCTACAACACTTTTAGCAAAAAAAATTTCAGTTTCAACAAAATAAATAGATCCCAAATAGACCCAAAGTTCAAATTTCTCCTCGTCCTTGCGTAACTATGAAATTTAAATAAAGAAAAGGTTAATGAAAAATTATATCATGTACGCAACTATCAAATGAACTTCAAAAGATGTAGTCAATGGAGAGACTGGAGGGGCTGTTTGGTTGGTGAGTTTAAACAACAGTTTTCAGTATTTAAACAACTTTACATGTATTTTCACATATTTTCTCACTCACACATATTTTTAAAAAGGGAAATGCTAATGAGTGCCCTTAGAACACTAGTTAATAATCCATTTAAAGAAAGTTTTTATGGGAAATGAAAAAAAAAATGATTAATATTTTGACAACTTTTTTCATTTCTCATAAAAATGGCATCAAAACTTTCTTTAAATTGATTATTAATGAGTGCCCTAAGGGCACTCGTTAGGACACTCATTAACATAACCCTTTTAAAAAATACAAATAACATTACCAAAAAGATCTCAGATATCTACCACCATGTCACTTACCACTATAAGGAAAGTACCTACGTTGTAGGGTCAAGTGAAGAAGGACAACAGGAAGCATAGAAGATGCGGACACATTTTTAATGGCTTTAGACGTAGACCTTAAGTCTACGAACTTGGACCTGTACTAGTTGCAGCTGAACGGGGTAAAAAGACCATTTTGCAATAGTGTCGGGCTTGACTTTCCCCCGCAAGAAATTCAGCCCATAGAAATACGCCAGTATCAAAGTGACAAGAAAGGAGAAAAATACAGTCTTTCTAATCAATCAAATTAAAACTAGCACCGTCTTTCTAATTAATCATCTTTCTATTCCATCAAATAAAAACTAGTTATGGCACATGTATAATGTGATCCATTTGTTGGTCTGCCTTCAGGGCAATAATGACATGTTTGAACCTTTTTTTTTTTTTTTTGGTTTCCCAGTATTCTTAAAGCTCTCAACCAGAAATTAATCAATGTTTGTGATGGGTGGACCTTAGTGGGGTAAATCACTGGCAAAAGAGTTTTTTTTTAAAAGTGCAAGTACCTAGATTCGAACTAGGAAGCACACCCAGTCAAACCTGAGACAAGTATTTTGAGATCAAGTACCCAACCACTTGGCCAACCCACCTGGGATACGTTTGAACCTTTTAATGCTATATTAAATTGACTTGTTCATATTTGACACCACATGTAGAACACAATTTGTCAAATATGAACAAAGCGAAAATCATACGTATAGAACACAATTTGTCCAACATCCAATATATGTGAAAGCCACACACAAAGCCAAAGCCTAAATGAAACTCTCTACTGTACCCCTTGAAAACTGGTTTACAAGGGGTACCTAAGAATTTAGATACACATGTTTAAATTTGCACTTAATTCATATGGAACACTTGAATTACAAGTTCGTAACATACCACCATACTTTGCAATTGACATCCACGACAACTAACTCTATCGACACTAACCTAATGATAGCCATTTTTCTTTTTTGGTAGCTTAACTCACCTATTAGTTATTTAATGATTTAGCAAGACATTTTAATTTAGCCTCTAGGCTGCCCGCTTCAAGATTCAAGCACAAAACCGTAATTCATTTGATCTCATACTCAACGAATTACATTCGGTTACTCGATGTGGTGGTTAACTCTAAAACTAACCCAAGGTCTAGGACTAAGGCCCCCACCAAAAAAAAAAAAAATCCACATTGTAAAAGGCTTAAAATTTTATTAAATAATTGGGCTCTTTTTTATATTTTATAAGTGATGCTAAGGATGCCACAAATTTTATTATAGGCTTACAAATTGACATGTCACTAATCACAAATAAAAAAATAATTCAAACACTCATTAATTAGGTTATTGAAGTTCATCAATTACAATCATTATCACATCATATTATGACTATTTTGTAGTATCTTTAGTATTTTTTTTTTCTTTTGCATTTCTAACGAGGCTTCTAAAATAGGAGACCAATAGAAATTTAACCCAATTGAAACCCTAAAATGTTTCAAAAAATTATGTTGCAAATGTGTTAGATTATAACTAAATAATATTCATCTATCTTTTCTCTTAAAATGAAGATATAAAAGTAAAATTTAGATTATAACTTAGACAAAATTTAGTTACAAAATTAGTCCTAACCTAAGACTACAACTTTACTCAATATCATTAACATTACTAGATATTTTGAAAATCTAACAATTGGATTGTGTGTTCTTTACACTCTTAATACACATATCAAATATTATTTCAATGGAATATTATTTACTATATGATTTATAAAATTATATTTTATGCATAATTTTAAACTACAAAAACTTACAGTTTTAGCAATTTATTGATGACATATCTATTAATCTTTAATTTTTTAGAAATTTTGCAAGCATGGAGGATATAAAAAGAAAATGTAATTCATTGGTAGATTTGTCAAAATTCACCTCCAATAAAAAGATATAGAGTAAAGTGTGAGGAGACAAATTCATGAGTAGAACCAAAGGCAGAGCCAAGGAAGTGTGAGGAGACAAATTCCCTAAAAAGTCTTTAAGTAACTTGCCTTTGTCTCAAGGTCTGCAACTTACCGAAGGTCGTAGCCTCCTCTTGCATAAGAAAATAAACAAAGAAGCAATCCCCAAGTTCCACTTTAAACAAACCATAGAACCAGCCCGACATAAAAAGAAAAAAAAAAAATCCCGTTTTGAAAAAATTAATCTAACATCTAAAAAAAAACCCACTAAACTATAACAATTTAACCAAAAATATATATATATATATATATATATCCCATTTTAAATAACAAACTACTACTAGCCTAGCTTGCACTGGAAAGAGAGCACAACTTCACTTTTTTCTTAGCTAAATCAGTAAATTTATTACTCACTTCCACCACTGTTCACAACACTCTTTTTCCCTTCACTTGAATTTTTTACTTTTCTCGTGGCATCTAAAGCTGTGACTCCCATATTTTATAGTATTCAAGGCTAGGTGGAAGGGTCCAATTATGCTCCTACTTAGAGAACCATAAGTTATTTCATCAACTTCAAGAGATAGAGATGATAAAACTCTCAACAAAGGTTTTCTTTTCTTTTCTTTTCTTTTTGTATAAAATATTACAAGCAAGTGGTTTTCCTAATTATCTCCTTAAAGAGAATTTTATGTGGCCCACATTTGAGTGAAGATGAAACTCATGTCTTAAGTTTCCTATTTGTGAAAGTTACATGTTAGATGTAACATCCTTTAGTAACTCTCAAATGGTGTAACCCATTTGGTTAATAAACACCATAAAGTTACAACTTTTAAGCTCCTTGATGGAAGGAGAGTTATGGAAATCTTCATTTAAAAGGGTCCCTAGTCTAGCCTATGTAAATAGCCTCTCTCCATCAAAAGGATATATGTAAAGTAAAGGTCATAGACTAGAAGACACCTTTTATAAACACTATTATCATATAGTGAGTCTTCTTTTTCTCTAAACACTTAAACAACTATGGCTGAAGGTATGTCTATGTTATTTTGTTTCCGCTGCACTCTGAATTTTGTCTTACATTTGGTATCAGAGCCATCCTTCATGCTATGTTGTTTAGTGATTTTAGTTTGAGAAATTTCTATTATTTCCAATCATGGTATATTTTTGTACCATCTATGGTTAAAGTTTGTATGCACTAATTTAATTTTGGGATGAAATTTAAGTTGTGCTGGATGCAAATATAGAGCATGTATACTTTAAATCCTATAGAACAAGTTTTGTTTTGCATCTTTCTTGGTATTTTCGTAACGAATTACCATTGAGTTTTGAGATTGGAAGAATCAATTTGAAATCCATAAGATTATTAACTATATAGAACTACATAGGTTCAAAGGTAGATATGTTATATCAATTTGTTTTTTCATTACATTTGGACTCAAGGACATTGTTTTCTCTAAAATTGTCCACGTATTGTATATTACAAAATGCTAATGTGCACCAATGGTTAATTCAACTATTTGGAATGGTTAATATTAAAGTGTTCATAAATTTGATTTTGATTTTGATATTCATCAAGTGCTCATCCAAGTATTTAAGTTTGTTTCCTGGATATAAAATCTTAATTATTTGGAAAATAATTTGTGACAGTATAGTGGCTCATATGACAAACATGCCTCAATAATTTGTACAATTTTCAATTGTAAATTGCTTTAGAGACTATTTTTTGTGGATCAATATATTTGGCATGATAACACAAATGATCCTTATATTTTGGAAACCATAACTTTTTACAATAAATTATGGGGATAAATGTGTTGCATGTAAGTTTGAACTTATTTCATAAAGTTTATTGTTACACTTACATATGAGATTTGGATCATTCAAGTGAGTAATTTATTTAAGTGCATTTTAGGTTTCTTTGCACTTATCATGTATTTAAGTATTATTTCATGTCATTTTGGAGTGCATACTGTCATGATCAATATTAGGATTGGTTGATCTTTATGATGCTATTTGAAGTGGTGAATATCAAAATGACATGGGAGTGGCCATAGCATCCTAAGCCATGATGATAATCACATCAAGAAATTTTTACAAGACTTCATTAGGTACAAAGGCATCTAAGTGGCAATTAATTCATGAAGATAATGACTTGGCCCCATAGGGAGGTTATTATTTTTATGATTTAATTGGAATAAAATGGTGAATGTAGCATTAAGATGAGATTTTTCCTAGGCCCATAGGTATGGAAAATTTGATTCTTAGTGTTTATATTTACTAGTTTTATGAA
Organism: Quercus lobata; assembly: GCF_001633185.2. Classification (NCBI taxonomy): domain Eukaryota; kingdom Viridiplantae; phylum Streptophyta; class Magnoliopsida; order Fagales; family Fagaceae; genus Quercus; species Quercus lobata. The sequence goes on along the minus strand of NC_044908.1, from coordinate 9,268,585 downwards.
TAAAGTTTTATAGTAAATTCATGCATGATGCGCCTCTGCCCATAGGAAGGTCGAATTTACTACTAAATTGACATTGGTTAATTTAGAATTAAAGTTTAAGTTTCATAGCATTAAAGTTTATATTCTTTGGGTTTGTGGATCTATGTTTTGGTACTCACGTGGATGAATCACCCATCTTATTGAATAAAATATGTCAAATAAGAAACTAAGTACGAGGGTGGGAGTGATTTGATTGCTTGAGAGTAAGAACTTGGAAATTTATTCCTATAAGGTTAAAGGTTTTGTGAAAGCTATTTATATTAGTTTACAAGATCCATTAAGGTTTGACTCCTAATAAAAGTTTTATATTGCAAAATTTAGGCATATAGGCACCCTACTAATGGTATATAAAAGTACACCAACTTTGTTGTGCCATTTGGTTTTACTGGGTGCATTGTTAATCAGTGTGTATACCTTAAGATCAGTGGGAGTAAATGCATTGTTTTTACGCCTAAATATGTGACATACTACTTGGAAGTAGTGATTTTATTTTGTCATGTAAGACATCCTACATGCTATGAAGCTATAAGACAGGCATTATGGATAGGTCTTAAGGTTGTCGATTTTATGATGAGACCTTTAAAGATTTTTTCAAAAATAACTCGGCTATAATTTTCTTCTCTAAGGACAATGAATGTGAAAGCCGAAATAAACATATCGACATAAAGTAACTCAGACTAAGAGAGAGTTTTAAGAAATTGAAAGTGTCCATTGTGTTAAAATTATTGAGCTAATATATATTAATTCCATAACTAAAGGTTTGCCGGCAAAGCAGTATAAAAGTCTTTTGGACAGAAGGAACCTGTTAGCTCATTTAATGTTTAATTTCTCTCTAATTATTCTATGTTTTGGACACATATTTGGTTATTTTTGGAGAAGAAAATATATGATTTTTATTTTGTGCACATAAAGTATATATATATATATATATATATATAAAGTTTATTTAATCCATGGGGATAAATAAAGAACAGTATATCCGTGGGGATGTTTAGAGGAGGACCCGAATGGCTAATAGGTAGTCCATTCATAAAGAATTAATGGCCCATAAAGTACTCACGTAAGGATTACCATACATTGTAATACATGGAAGGAAGTATTCATTATAATTAAGGGTATTACTGCCATGATTCATGTATTGGATTCTTTATTTGAGTGGGAGCATTTCACAACTAGTGACATGGATAATATCATGGCTATAGCATAATGATAATCACTTATTGAGTTATTTAAATTTCATGTGGGCCAAGTGGGAGAATGTAGGATTATATCTCCTTAAAGAGAATTTTATGTGGCCCACATTTGAGTGAAGATGAAACTCATGTCTTAAGTTTCCTATTTGTGAAAGTTACATGTTAGATGTAACATCCTTTAGTAACTCTCAAATGGTGTAACCCATTTGGTTAATAAACACCATAAAGTTACAACTTTTAAGCTCCTTGATGGAAGGAGAGTTATGGAAATCTTCATTTAAAAGGGTCCCTAGTCTAGCCTATGTAAATAGCCTGTCTCCATCAAAAGGATATATGTAAAGTAAAGGTCATAGACTAGAAGACACCTTTTATAAACACTATTATCATATAGTGAGTCTTCTTTTTCTCTAAACACTTAAAAAACTATGGCTGAAGGTATGTCTATGTTTTTTTTTTCCGCTGCACTCTGAATTTTGTCTTACACTAATATGTATTTTTGTTGTGTACCAACTTTCTCTACATGGTATTAAATTTAACTTGAATAAAACCTTCAACAGGCAAATACAATCAAAGACAAATGCATAATAACTCAGTGGCAAAAACACCATTTTAATTTAGTCCCTATATTTTGGAGTCATAGTCAAATATTAATGCGATAACAAGTGGTGTAATATTAATGTGATAACAAATCCAATTGATGTTACTTCAACAACAAACCAATTCCATCATATCGAAATACATTAATTATCATAGATTATGGTTTTACATCACTTTATTATTATAGTTATTATTAATTTCTTAAGTTATGTTTACTAATTACGGTTTGGCATTCGGTCCAATCATTCCACTTCATGATCAGGCCAGTTCGGTCTATTTGTATCCCATTAGGTCCACTTTAGTCCATTTTAGTGTACTTACTAATTAAAAATTGAAAAAGACAGATTTGGGTTGAGAGTATTATCAATTATTTGAATAATATTAACTGTAATTATATAATAATTTTTATTATTTTGATAATAATTTCCTTAAGAGAATGAGAAATTTGACTAATAAATTTAAAACTTAAAAATTTTAGTTGTACTAAAATAAATTAGGAAAATATAATGTATAATAACAACAATTAGAAGAATATGGATCACTTCAAAAAAGACTAATCAACCGAAAATACTAAAAAATATAAAATTATATATTTATTAAAAAAAGAGATATAAATTGTTTAATTTTTAGGGAGAAAAAATTATTAACAATAAAACTTAGATAATAAATTATACATTATACTACATTTCAAAACAATTGTATATTTTCACGCATTGCGTAGGTCTATGACTAGCATTGTGTTTACTTTCAATCTTGTTTTTTGGCATTTTTGAAAGAAAGTGAACAGGATTAGTGTATTTCTATTTGGACTTATAGCAGTATTTTTCTGTGTTAGTTTTGACATGAAAGACAAAGCAGGAATGGAATGTGTCATAGCTGGAATGTGAGAGATATGTCACAATGGAGAAGTAATGTAGCTTTTGGAACTTTTAGATATTGTTAAGCCTTAACGGCAGAGAGATTAGGCTATGGAATGGCTCTTTATTGGCATCATAAGTAACTGTTAAAAGTAATAAAGAGGTGATGGTTTTGTATACCTGATTTTAATTATTCTTAGGTACCTATGTTTGGGTACACAGCGATAATAGTTCAAGTTGTGATTCAGCAGACTCAATGACTGGTAGCCCTGATGTTAACGTCAAGGCTGAACACTTCATTGGAAATTATTGGAGAAGTTAAAGCTGATTTTGAGAAGCCAGGGAGAGGGAAGTCTAATCCAGCAAGGCTGAGAAGTTCGAAAACCAGGCGCAAGAATGAGAAGTAGTATTTTAAACTCTATTGTTTTCTATTTGAACTTTAGCTGTCTTTCTGTGTTCTTCTGTATATGAGAGAGAGTAGTCTTGGTTGGCATGTTACAGAAAATAATGCATTGTCTACCATTGTATATATGTATGAGTCTTGACATTATCACATTATGGTTTTCAAATAATATTTGAGTTGGATTTGCTCAATGCTTTACTTCAAATCTATATCTATATATTACTAAAAGTTGAAACGTAGCGTTTAATATTGCTGCTCTCACGTTGCGCTACATCAGTTGCCACGTCATCCTTTTTTTTCTTTTTCTTTTTTAAATATAATTTGTCCTACAATTTTAAAATGGTTTTTACAATTTCCAGCCCTATAAATGCAGTCCACTACTTATTTATTTACTTTCACTATCACCCTATAATAAATCTAACCCAGTACTTATTTATTTACTTCCACTATCACCCTATAATAAATCTATATAATTAATCTAGCTCACCTCTTATTTATTTAGTTCCATTATCAAGCCCAACCCAAAACATTTTCAAAACAAAAAAAAAACGTAGAAACTTTTCAAGCTTTAGGGTTTTTTTTTTTCCAATTTTCCTATAATTGTTTTTAACATTTATTTTTTTAATATTTACACTTCTCTAACCTTTCTCTCTCCCTTACCATTTCATCTCCCTACTACTTCAATTTTTCTCCCTCCCCTACCTTTTCATCTCCCCACTCCCCTTTACATTAATATTATTCTTCTATTTTCCCTTCATTTTCTTTTATTTTTGTCTCTTCTTATTCACACCCTCTTACTATAAATTTGTCACTATCTCTTCTATGTTATTCATAGTTTTCCCTCAAAAAAAAAAAAAAAAAAATGTTTCCTCTCTCTCTCTCTCTCTCTCTCTCTCTAAATTTTTGGTGGATTTTTTTTTTTTTTTTTCTTGCATCTCTACTTTAGGTTGATAATTTTTTATATTCTTTAAAACTCTATTTTGGGTTAATGCGATTTAGTTTTGTTTTTTAAATTGTTGTTGTTTTTTTTTTTTGTTAAATGTTATCCTATTGCGTTCTAAAGAATTAAATATAGCATATAAAAATATAATATTATTCTGTTACATAGCATGATTTTTTATAGTGCTCAATTTAGATGTTAAACTATGAGACTTTACTAATTTTTGTTTATTTTCTAATCCTTTGTGGTGAACAAAGTACTCTTAATAGTTGTATTAGAAGTGCTCTATAATGTCATTTATTTAAAGAAAAGCAAAGGTTAGCCAAACGAAAATAATCGGATAGATGACAAATTTTAACTTTTGCAATTTTATTTTAATTATTATTATTTTATAGCAATGCATGTATAGAAATTTAATTCTTAGATTTTGCTAATAATTGTTTATTTGATAATATGTTTTGGGTGGCCGAAATTATAATTTCTACAAAGAACTTAATAGATTATCAAAAACTAAATTTTATCCTAATATTGGTTCAACTAATCATTGTTAAGTTTTATTAATTTTTTTAGTTTACGTTTTTTTGGTGTTTTGGATTGTTCCTATATCACATTTATGATTGTTCCTATAATAAATAAAAATATAATTACGAAATACATTACTCATTATTAGATTAGTTTAAATTGTAAAAAAAAAATAATTAATAAAACCACCATAAAAATAATTATCACACGCAACGTGCGAGTTCGCAGCTAGTTAGTGATGAAAAATTGAACCCCAGCCACGTGCCAATCATTCAGATTCTATTTCTTCACGGTCTTTATTAGTGGCATTTGCATAAGCATTGAAGTATCATTAGAATCACCATTGTGAGAAAGAGGATAGATAAAGTCTTGAAAAGGTAGGAGTGAAGAAAAAAAAAAAGACTTGGTTTGCGTATGACCACTAATTGAATTGACTTATATATGGAAAAACCTTCATGTAATTTTCAAATAGCAATGCTAGAAGCGCACAAATTTTCACAACTTGCCAGAGATGATATGTTGTTATTAAAACTTCATTATTATGTGGCCCACTTTTTAGCAGTTGTGAAAAACTGTCTCACTGGATTTATTGATTATCAATGGTAGATGTTTTGGGGCACGTATTTCACTTTTTTCTGTCCCTTAATATTCTTTGGTGTGTGATGCATAGTACCCCCTCGTGTATTGCATTTTTTTTGTTATTTGGTTTTGTTGATGAGTTTTGACTGATGATTTTGTTTGTATTATGATGCTTTGTGAAAGGTTCCCGGCACCTGGCATTTTAGGTGTACAATACTGCCCCAAGAGGACAAGATTCCTGCCGTTGTCTCCGGGCTAACAGACTTCCATAAACGATTCATGGATGAGTTTCGTGACTGAAAGATTTTGCAAAGCAATTCATTGCCTTTAAGATAATTCACAATAAGGTGTACTCATTGGATACACATGGACGGGTTTTTTCATACATGTCAATCCTTTTTTTTTTTGGGAGAGGATTTTTAATTTTAGTACTCTCTTGAGAAGGATAATATTTTTTTGGTTGGTTGATTTTGCTATTAAAAGTAGCATATTTGAGCACTACCTAAGGAGATGGCCTAATGGTAAGAAGCTCTTATAATCCATCACATCTACGAGTCTAATAGTTGTGCGTTCTAGTAGTGGCATGCCTTATTAGTGCCCAAGTGGCTCCATGCCATAGCGCAATGTGGGGGTTAAGTGATATGGGGGCAATGACCACACCTGTGAGCTCCTATTTTTTGGGACATTTTCCTTGAGGATCAGTGTATTGATTGTGAAGGATCAAGCTTGCAAATCACATGGTTGTGTATCAAAAATAGATAACTGAAGCCCCCCAAAATATTTTCTCCATCCAAGCAGAGGGTTGGAAGATAAAACCCCTTGGTCTGTGTGATCGGTGTGGGATTGTACAAGCATCTTCTTTTCAGAATCATTAGAGTAGGAGATGGAAGATACCTCTGCCAGCAATTCGCATATTTTTGCCATTTGTTAACATTTCTTTTTATCCTCTTATCACAAAAACCAGTTTTGCTAGCGCGGAACAAATTTTCTATTTCTAAACATGGTACTTGAGAAGGAAAAAGAGGAAGAGGGACTGAATTATTGGAGTCGGCACATGGATCATGTATGATCAATAAATACATTGTCAGTTTGGAAACAACTTATTTAATTTTTTAATAAAAAAATTTGCTAAAAGTGTGTGAAGTATACCTGTATTTTGAATATATATATATATAAAATGATGTTTTAAAAACATGTATATAAAGCTGTAAAAGTTAAAAACTAACAAATAAGCTAGTCATGCACAACACCTTCAAAGTCTCATTGGTCACGTGGGGAACATCTATTAGAACTGCACTATTGTCTTATTCTTATGTTGCCCCCATGTGTTGCCTTAAAAGCCAAGACGCAGGTGATTGTGTGGCTTGTGTTGCACTTGATATGAATGAGTGGTGGTGAGCTAGACACATCGGTGCCAGTTTTGATTTTGTTTTTAGTTTTATGATGATTACTTTCAAGGGAAATTAATTGTCTTCTCCAACAAACAAAAAAGAAGAAAGAGTTTCAACTTTCAAGGACATCTGTAAAATAAATGAGCAAGATGCTGGGCTATGTAATGGACCACCAGAGGACTAGAACATTTGTGATGCTATGCTCTTCTGCGTATGCGTCTGGCGTGACTGTTGGCATGCTGATTCTATACTATTAGAGCTGAGCTTTATCAGATCTCTCTCTTGTTTGAGAGTAACTTTTACTGTCAGCATCATTTAGATTCGTCTTTGTATGCTAGTGTTAACGAACATGTTGTTAAGCCACATGTGAATTTGGGGGAAGCTCGGTTTGGTCCTAACTCCAATGTCCTAACATACATACAAAATATTGATTTTTATGGTCTAAACTTTGGGTTGGATAGAAAATTTAAACACTCAAGGGTCATTATATATATACAAATAAAAAAAAAATTAAAAAAAAAAAACTACCTTCTCACAAAATCCTTTCCAATTTAAACTGAGAGTCGGCTTATTTTCAGTGCATTGAAACCGACATAATACAGACACATGTCTAAATTTTAAATTTTGCCATGTGTTCAAATTATGTCGGCAAAGCCTGCAAGGTATTGCTAGGTGTAGTAGTGTAGTACTCATTTGGATGATATGAAAGTTATTATTTAAGAGCATGGTCTTTGAGATATTAGTTAAATATTTGATTCAGTTAATTCTTTAGCCAAAGAGTAAGCATGGCCTTTGACGTAGCATTTTTTACTACTGCTAACATGGTCTGTTATGACTAGAGCAATATCACCCTCACTTGAGTTTACTACTGATATGAATTTCGTTATTCACCAATCACAACAAGCCAGATCAAACCATGTTAGTAGTTACCAAAAATGTTGTGTTTTGATACTTATTTGTTAGGGAACTTGGATGAAAGCAAAGAGAAATTCCACTCTTTAGCCTAGGATGACAAGCCTCACCTTACCCCACCTCACTTCTGCTATAAATAAAAAGGAAAACAAATGAAATCAATAGTAGCTTTCTTTTCATTGAGAGACTAGAAATGCACAATGGAAAAGTCGTCTTTTTTTCATTTCATTGTCAATAATGGTTATTGCAAGGGAAGCAACCACATGAGCTGTGGCCAGAAAAATATGAGTTATGCCGGCTTATTATCTTCCGTGCTTGTTCACTGGCCTTCTCTATTTGCTCAGAGTGTTGCTGCTGTGCTGCTGCTCTCCATTCTTCAGCTTTTCTATGAACAATTGCCATTCTCTTCATCAACTTCTCTTCCAAGTTTGATTTCATCCTTTGAATTTTTACCTAGATAGTCATTTCAAGCTAAAGTTGGATGACTAAAATTAAAATGTTCTAGTTCTTTCAAAAGTAAAATCCAGACAATAGAGGAGAAACTAGGAAATAGACATAATATATAAAGTCAAAACATGCATAATCTCAAAGCAAATGAGGGTAACTTTTGTTTGGTAGTGCCAATGGGGGCCACACTTTTTATCCAAAAGTATGATTTAAGGCTTCCTAATTGATCTGTAATATGATAAAGATATCAGATGTGTAACACTCGTACTTTGTTTTTTTATATTCTGGAAGTACAAGAAGCTATTAAAATAAAGGACCGAACAATGCCGCCATATTTGATTGTATTATTATATTAAACTTGACCAAAAAACTAAGCTCCAAGCATAAGATACCACACCCCAGCTCAAGTAATATTCTAATTCCCCACGAATTTCTAAGAGCTAGATGTTCACATGGGCTTACAAGTGTAAATGTGGACATGATGACTCCTAGCTTTCTACTTATTTCTTTAAGAGTGAAACATATATAAAACTATATTGAATTTGGGGAACACACTCAAACAGAGGCGGTCCAGTCAAGAAAATGGTGGAGTTGTGTCCAATAGCAGCGGGTGGCTCAAGGACTAAAGTAAAAAAATAAGTCTGACAACAAAGCCTTCCAACTATAATCAACATAGTTCAGCCACATGACAGAAATGCACGAGTGAATTGATAAACTAAGATCACATTTGATTCTAAAATACCAAACCACAGCCTCAACTATGTCAAATTCTTGAAGGAGAGTATAGTATCTATGGACATTATCCACAGAAGTCTGAGTTACTAGTTTATAGTAAAAGAAGGATGCATACAGGTGGCAAAAAAATGCTTCAATTTAATCAGGCCTTTTCATTGCTGCAAAAATGCGAGATGATAAAATTCAATGGATGCAATATCACTAATGGATAGCTTTGCCCCATATCATAATCCGCCATGCTATGATTGATATATATTAAGTAGTGTCATGTAACATATATAAATGTGTCCAAATATTCAGACATTGGTTTGGCGGTAAGTAATCAAGTTCATCATTCAATTGAGCACTAATGTCAAAACTCAAACAGCTTTACTTGTGATGATTAAATGCAAGCTATCAAAATCAAAGGACTGAACAAAACCAATTTCAAGATATGACTAGTTTCTTGGTAATAACATGAGTAATTTGAGGGTGATTAAACTGCCTATGATGAATTTCATAATTATACTAATGCAATCAAACTTGTCAAGGTCATTTCATAAGTGAGGAACATGCCCCTGAGTAGTGAAATATTCACAAAAAATAATATGAATTTTCTTGCTACGTTGAAATCGCCCACAGAATTAAAGTTATTACAATACAATTTATTCAAAAGATTGACGGCAAATTTGGTCCATGGATACCAATTAAGTGCATAGGTGGACAGTACGCAACAAGGCCTCTGTCCCCTGAGCTTGATATGTCCAACTGCTATGTATCTGAAGTACTATTTCTGAGTCCAAACTACACTTATCAATAAATAATAGTTGTGACATATCAAGCTGCATGGAGTTTATGCCGAACTAGTCAACCAGTGAATCATAGCAAACCACATATGCATCACATGTACCATTGCTATCTGGCATGTTTGAATTGCTTACCAGACTGAGGATGTTGATAATGAAACTATAAAGATCGAGTCCCAATTCTTCCGCATTTATTACAAAAAAATAAGCTTCCGAAAATTGTTAAATTCAAGAAGAAATCTTCGACATTGACAGATGACATTCAAAGCTAAGAGTTACCTCCTAACTCCTAATCATAATACTTTCCAAACTATATCCATATACGAACATACTCCAAATTATTTTCTTATATCAATATGATAATAACAGTCAAAATTAAAACTCATAATGAAGATGTTGAGCATGAAATGCATACCTTCAACCATCACCATGCTACCTCACGGCTTTCAGAGCTTATCCTGGAAAGCATGAAAATTATATCTTGATTTTGAACCTAAAAGGATATTGAGAAGAAGCAACAGTTAGATTGGAAAGGAAGATGAGGCTGTAAGAAACCATAATTTGATATGTATCAGAAAAATGAAGAATTTCTATATATTTCATTAATGACAAAATGAGGGTACAAGACTATATATAGATTGATCTAAGCTAGAAAACTGCTCTAACTAAATAACTGATACTAACAGACTCAAATAACTAACTCCTACACGTGACTGCATACAAAAACTAACTCTCCCACGTGTGGGCATTTATACAACTAAAACAGAGACTAAGCTACTTGTCGTTTGTACATAATACTCAAACATAAAAGCTGATGTCGTTTATACAGTACTTTGCTCTTTACTCAGATCAAGCTCTCCTGTCTCATGCTCTGCTCTTGCTTCCTTGTGATCATCTTTACTACCATTCTAATACTCCCCCTCAAGAGCAGTTGGTGTGTGTATATTCATCATTCCCATCTTGTCAACAAGATTAGAAAATTGATTGTACCCCAATGCTTTTGTAAGCATGTCTGCTAATTGACAATGAGACCTCACATCATTAAGCTTGATAACACCTTCCAAAACTTTATCTCTGACCACGTGACAGTCTATTTCAATGTGCTTGGTTCTCTCATGAAAAACAGGATTGAAACCAATGTGCAATGCTGCCTGACTATCACAGAACAACAATGCCTCTTTGTCATGTTTAACTCCAATATCCTTTAGAAAGTATAAAATCCACACAAGTTCGCATGTTGCAACTACCATAGCTCTATATTCAGCCTCTGCTGAGGACCTGGAAACTGTGGACTGCTTCTTTGATTTCCAAGACACCAAAGAATCTCCAATGAAAATGCTATAACCTGTTACTGACTTCCTTGTATCACAACATGAAGCCCAATCAACATCTGCAAAACCTTTCAAATGTAAATCTGTCTTGGAAAAGAATATGAGACCCTTCCCTGGTTCATTCTTCAAATATTGTAAGATTCTATAGGCTGCATCTAGATGTGGCTTTCTTGGTTTGGACATGTATTGGCTAAGCTTATGAACGGCAAAAGTGATGTCTGGCCTTGTGATGGTCAGATACAATAACCTCCCAATTAACCTTCTGTAGGTGCTGAGATCTTTGAGCTCTTCTCCTTCCAATTGACTTAACTTGAGACTTTGTTCCATAAGGGTCTTAGCTGGTTTACACCCTAACATACCAACTGAAAGTTCAAATATGTGTATAAACACCCTTGAACGTTTAGACCCCCAATTTACAAATTAACCAATTCAAGCATTATGTCAAATAACTAGTGTGCGGAAAATGAACATAAGCTATAATATAGAATTGGATAAACTATCTAAGCCAAATTAAAATCACAATCCACAGTAGATAATAAAAGGTAAAGATAAAAGGGAAGGAAGATGCAAACACAAAGACAACATGCGATGTGTTATCGAAGAGGAAACCGAAGCCTTCGGCGTAAAACCTCTCCGCCGCCCTCCAAGCGGTAAACAATCCACTAGAAAATATAGTTGGGATACATGGACAGCAATAGACCCTCCAAGCCTAATTTACCCAGTGCACCTAAGCCCTCCACGCTTCTTGCTCCAACGAGGTCGCGCCGAACCTTTTTCTTTTCTAGCTTCCCGGATTCCGTTACTAGACCGTAGCATCAACCAATAAAGATTAGTTCCTTCCTAACTGCTTCCCAGAAATCCAAACAGCCCTCTCACAGTGATGAATATGGTGAGAACAAGGTTTGGTAAAATGTCTCTCAAGGATTTGACAATGGAGAGGAAGAGAGTTGAGGAATTTGAAGAGACTCTAATGTATAGATTATGGGTGAATCAATCTTGTTTTTCTTTAGGGTTTCTCTCTCAAAATTCTCTCTGGAAGCTCACTTACATTTGTGGGTAAAAGGGTATTTATAATGGAGTGAGAGAGGAATGTGAAACGTCAGGATTTACAAAATAGAGGTGGCTCGCAGCTTAACCTCGCGACTTGACTAAGTCGCGAGATCCAGTCGCGAGATAACCGTATGGCCAGTTGTCCTGTTTTGTCCTGTAGTGCTCCAGCTAGCATGATTGTTCACCTTCCGGCATGCTTGGCACGTGTGCTGCGTCTGGCGGCTTGCAGCCGCGAGTCACCCGCAAGGCCAAGCCGCGAGTCTCTGTTTTCTTGCACACTCTTGAGCAAACTTCACTCTATCTCACTCACTACCCTTACAACAAACCCACCTAAATACAGGGTTACTAAATGCTGAAATACAAGCAAATTTGGCACGGAATAAAGCCAATAAAATGGTTGATTAAATTCAACCTTACACCAACATCATTAAGCACCTCAAGAGTGTATTTTCTTTGACAAAGGGCAATTCCCTTGGCTGATCTGGCAACCTCCAATCCAAGGAAGTACTTTAAGTCACCTAAGTCTTTGAGCTTGAACCTGTCATCCAACAGAACCTTGAATCTGTCTATCTCAGCCTTATCATTACAAGCTATTAAGACATCATCCACATACACCAAAAGCATCATGAAAACATCACCTTGCCTCCTAGTAAACAATGAATAGTCAGCTTTGGATTGAGTAAAACCAAGCTGAAGCAAAGTGCTAGAAAACTTGGCAAACCATTGCCTAGACGCTTGTTTTAGCCCATACAAGAACTTATTCAGCTTACAAACTACCTCCCCCTAGCTATGAAACCCTTGTGGAAGAGCCATATAAACTTCATCATCCAAATCACCATGCAAAAATGCATTGTTCACATCCAATTGACTAAGAAACCAACCCTTTATAGCGGCCACAGCAAGGAGTACTTTGACAGACACCATTTTGGCCACAGCGGAAAAAGTCTCAAAATAGTCCACACCCTCTTTCTGTGTAAAACCTTTAGCAACTAGTCTTGCCTTGTACCTTTCAACTGAACCATTAGCCTTATACTTGATTTTATACACTCATTTACACCCTATAGGCTTCTTACCAGCAGGCAAGGGGGTTAAAGTCCATGTTTGATTTGCTTCAAGGGCAACTATTTCAGCAATCATGGCCTCTTGCCATTTGGGATCAGAAGCAGCTTGATAATAATAGGTAGGCTCAACAAGGGAAGAAATGGAACAGCAGAAAGATTTGTAAGAAGAAGAGAGGTGTTGATAAGAAAGATGGGAAGATAGTGGATGAGAAGTACCTGATTGGAAAGGAGAGGCAGCAATGACAGAAGATACCGGGTTGCAGTGGTAAGCTTGTAAATAGGAGGGTTGTTTGATAGCTCTAGAAGACTTTCTAAGAGGGATAGGATCAACAATAGGATCAGGGGGCTCAGCTGGAACCTCATCAAGTAAACCATCATCAATAGAATGATGAATATGAGTGATGGAATCATGAGGTACAGCAAAAGTAGATTTAGAATGAATTAAAGGATCAAAGAGAGGATTAACAGCTAGAACACCAGACACAGGAATGGAACAAGGCTGCTAGACAGAATTATTTGAATTGGAAACAAATGGAAACACATTTTCATGAAATGTGACATCTCTAGAAACAAAAACAGTGTGAGAGTCAAAATCAAATACTTTGAAACCTTTAACATTGAAAGGAAAGCCAAGAAAAACACACTTCCTTGCCCTAGGAGAAAATTTGGATCTGGTTTGAGAAATGGTGGATGCAAAACATAGGCAACCAAAAGTTTTGAGATTAGAATAGTCTGGAATTTTGTGGAAAAGAAGTTCAAAAGGAGTTTTATCATGCAGCAAAGGAGATGAAGCCTATTGATGAGATAGGCAGCATGTAACACACAATCACCCCAAAACTAAAGAAGGAGTTGGGATTGAATTTGTAAGGCTCTAGCTATGCAAAGAAGATGCTGATGTTTCCTAATTCTGTTGTGGAGTGTAAACACAGCTGGTTTGATGTATAATTCCATGAGAATTGAAGAAATCAGACATGTTAAACTCCTTGGCATTATCAGTTCTAACAGCTTTGATTTTAAGGCAAAATTGAGTATGAAGCATAGTATAGAAAGAAGAGGATAACTTTCTAACTTCATATTTAGACTTCATTAAAAACAACCATGTTGCTCTTGTAGCATCATCAACAACAATTAAAAAATATTTGAAGCCATCTAAAGTAGGAGTTGAGTAGGGACCCCATACATCCATATGAATCAAGTCAAAAGCACAAGAACTGATATTATTATGAAAAGGAAAGGGCAATCTCTTAAGTTTTGCCATAGGATAGATTTGACAACCTTTATTACAAGAAGTTTAAAAAAGGAATTACATGACACAAACTCATTAATTCCTATATATTTCATTAATGACAAAATGAGGGTACAAGATTATATATAGATTGATCTAAGCTAGAAAACTGCTCTAACTAAATAGCTGATACTAACAGACTCAAATGACTAACTCCTACACGTGATTGCATACAAAAACTAACTCTCCCACGTGTGGGCATTTATATAACTAAAACAAAGACTAAGTCACTTGTCGTTTGTACATAATACTCAAACATAAAAGCTGATGTCGTTTATACAGTACTTTGCTCTTTACTGAGATCAAGCTCTACTGTCTCATGCTCTGCTCTTGCTTCCTTGTGATCATCTTTACTACCATTCTGATAATATGCACAGCAAATACCTCATCAGACAACATAAAATTTAGGAACTCAAGAACTATACTTGGGTCTGGACAATATGCAATACAACCTGGATAAGGATCAAAGGAATGGCATTAAATATAAGAAGCTTTCACCCACAAAAGAGTCACAGGATATTAGTTCAAATGTTACTAATTCTTAGATAATAAAGGTGGTTCCTTCTCTTGCACTATATCTGCTTCTCTGTAGAGCTTCAGTAGGGACTCAAACAAATTCCTATTCATGGTGCTAGTGTTCAAAATTACAGAAATGTAAGCAGCCTGTAGGGTATATAGCACTTCTGTATATCAACCTTGAACAGGCTCCTACGAATGAGGCAGTGATTCAGATATACAGGTGTCAGCTGACGGTAGGAGAATTTCTATCATTCGGTAATATCTGACAGAGCTAGATTATTCTTTGTGACTTTTATCATGGCCAAAAGTAACCAAATGCAGAGAGACTTCTCCTCTCAATAGTGCACTAAAATGAATCTCTCCATAAATTGATTCCCAGCCAGATTTTCTGCACAAAGAACCAAAAAAGAAAAATTGATATTTAAGAGTATGAAGAAGCTTACATCACTCTATAACCAAAAATCAGTATATATATTATATATGACAGTAATTTATACATAATCACAATTGGCTGGAAAACATCATAAAGATGAGGATATTCATTTTGAGAGATAGGTACTCCTATATTTGAAAAAAAAACATTGGTCATAGTTTTGCATACATCTCAGCCTTGACCAAGAAACTTGCACACCGATCAACAAACTTATTTCCACTCAAAGTAAGCAATCATGTAGAAGAGGTTCTAAATGATATCTAACAACCAGTGAGTTGGAATGCGGTCACTGGCATTTTAAAATTAAGGTATTTGTTCTTACACTGAAGAAGAGGAGGAATGTTGATGAAAATTCGTTTCAACTCCTTCACTGAATCTGGGATGGCATCACCAGAGATCTCCACAACTTTGTAACACACCTTTTACGTGTACCATTTAAGAAGTTCAAGTTCTGGTAAGGATTTAGTGAAAATGGTAACAATATCAAACAGAAGTTATCCTTACACTAATAGTTTTGATAACACAATCAAATCAAGCTCTTTTCTGTATACATCCATAAGGAAAGCAATGAACGCAGTGGTAGCTTGCAAGCCTCACACAGCGCATGTGTCATCCAAAACACCTAAGAAATTGAGACTCAAAAGAGTTATATACCATTTGACAGTGAGTGCCGAGCTTATAATGGCAAAAATTAAGAGAAACCACCAAAGAGTAGGAAATATGTCGCCTTAATAAGCTAATATGCAGTCTTAAGTCAGCCAGTTCCTTTGCTGAACTCTAGTCACTGGAATTCTGCCCTGCTGTGACACCCAACCAATGAACTAGGCACGAAAATCAGAAATCTAGTATACTTCACACTAGGTGATCATGCCAAATTGCCAATATATGCGGCATACCTACTACAACAACATACGAGACAGTTATTTATTCATTTTTGGACACGGTACATACCAAATTTATCTGTCTCTGCAATTAATCACTATGGCTTTCCTAAGTTGAGCTGCAAGATAATTAACCCTGTAGAAAGCACTCTGCTCAATATTAAATTTTACCCACAAATGTTCATCACAGTTCTCTTCATTATTTGTGTTGAATGTGCTTGAAATTTGGTCGGGAGAATGTACCAGCTCAGATACATCCAGTTTTCGAGGATTTGATTTAAAAAGGAATGTCTTGCATTTGTAGTATGAAAATAAATGGATGAGGTTATTGGAATAATACATAGTCCATCAGCACATAAATGAGTTAACAGGAATTACAACTGCAGATCCTAGATGAAATATGTGGCTCATGTTTGTTTATTAATCAATAAAAAGACACAATGCAGGTTTAGATTCTCAAATCATACCACACACTGGTGTTACATGGTACACGTATCATGAGGGCTAAGTCACACCCCAAGCAACATGAAATTTTTTAGCACACCAACCAATCAAAGATAATAACATCTTTTATTAACATAGAATGTGATCATAAAAAAGAATAGAAGTTACATTAAACGATAAGAGATCCAAGAAAAGATATGAATCACAAACCAATAACATGAAACAAAAAATTTTAAAAAGTAATCACATGTAAAGTTTACAGGAAATCTATATGAATTATAGTAATGACATCCACATAGAAGTTTTACCAAGAAAATATGGAGTCATTGCTTGGTGCTACATATAAAACAACCAACTCTAGAAGTTAAGAACATGAACAATCTCACCTGGAAAATGTCAGCTCCAAGATAACCCTGCAACATTTGAATAACAATAGATCCCTTTTTGTAGCTGATGGCATCATATTTCCTCATTTGAATAAGCATGGTGTTCCTCCACCTGAAAATATGCCAAACAGCTTGTGAAGGACATAGTTGAATTACATGTTGAAGTTATGCCTTATATGGCAAATTGCCTAACAATTTTCTCTCATTTAAAGTCATAAGTGGGACTTAATTAAGATATACTAATAAATAATGGTGATTCAATCTTTGAAGTCAGCTTATAAAAAATTTCCCTCCACTTTCACCTCTCTCCTACTGGGTAGAACTCCACACAAACAGATGACAGATCCACACATATTTGTACAAACACACAGACACATTAACTGTGTCAATACGTTTACTTTGATGATGTTCATTGCAGTGCTTGAAATTCAGCACAACAAACCATTTGGGGAAGCAGTTTGCATTTCATGGCTATTTCTCATCATTTATTTTATCACTGCATTCATTAACAAGCTACATAATTTTAACACTCATAGCCGATATGTGGCCACTTAGCAGAAAATTCTGGTACAAGTTTTCACTTACCTCACTAGAATGTGATTGCAGTGTATCCATACATAGGCCACCAGCTGTTGTCAAAGAAATTAGTTCAATATTTTCCACACAGGAAACATGCTGTCAGTGGCTGTATAGCTTACCTGGAAATTTAAGATCAACAGAGATACTAAATTCAGAAAATTGAATGCAGTGCAATGGCCAGAAAAGCAGTCACAGAAATGTAAGACGACTCAATCTTACCCATGTTGCAAATCCCTCATTAAGCCATAAATAACTCCATTCAATTGTTACTGGATTGCCAAACCACTGATGAGCTACTTCACATGATACAACAAATGTGAGCTGACAAAACAAGAAAATGATTTAAAGATTACATATAAGTATTTAGCAAATAAATGAAGAATCATATTTCGATGTTGTGATTTTTTTCTTAGGAAAAAAAACATGATCTATTATCTGCTTCCAGATTTTTCTTAATGGGCTGGTTGCCGTCACGCAATTCAATAGTAGTCAGTTATTCTATAATAACAATGTTCGGGTTTAAGAAAAAAGACTGTTGTTCTTCCCTTTTATATTGTCATGATTTATGAATGGAGAAATAACAAAAAAGTAAAACAAAAAGTCTTGAAATTACATTTTTTGATTATCAGGAGCTGCTAGGCTAGTATATTGTCATGATTTATCAAACCATAACTCTCCATAGCCCCACCAAAAAATTCAGGGACAGCAACTATATCCAGTTTTGAAGTGGATAAAGAGTCGAGAAGTACCTAAATGATTTCATAAGCAGGGATGACTAGCATTATCACCACAGAGAACTTGAAACAGTCTTCAACCAAAGAAAAAAAGAAGAAGACAATGTTTAGTAGCTTTTGAATACTTGTCACCTACACTATACACTGGTTTTGGGGTAGGTGGACGTCCATGGATAAAGGACGGCTGGTTATCCAAAGCAGTCTTTGTAGTGTTATGTAGCTTTTTGAGCAAGAGACCCAATGAGGGAAAAAAGCCAAGTGATTCAGGTATTCGCTGTGGGTGCAATCATATAGTTCAGAGAAGCTAAATTGCTCCTTTATGTTTAAGCCAATCAATTGAAAGAAAAGATGGAAAGAAAAAAAGAAATTCATTCTGTTCTTTGGGAGGTCAAAAAAGGAAGTATTGAAAAGTTCACCTTCCTTTAAACATTAGATTTTGATTTAAGTAATGACAAGATTGAAGAGCATAAAATTCAAAATCTCAACATGAAGAAGAAAAAAAGAAAGGGGAATGCATTGAGTAAATATGTCAAGTTCCTTGACAGAAACATTCAGAGCAAACTTCCCATTATCACTCTTTCCAACAGGAAAATATACACGAACCTTGATTCCTGCATGCACAGTGCAATAATCATTTCATACACCCCAAAAAAGGGTAATTGAATGAGCCTTTGCCATACATGCATACCATCAGCTGTTGTTTCTTCAAAATGATCAAATAAGTAAACAGTTTTAATATTTTGATTAAGCTTTTCATCAGTAATTGACATCTTAGATGAAACATTGATTCAAGCAAGTGTTAAAGTTTAATAATAGAAATGAATCGTCAATAATAATAGTACCATAGATGAAACATTGATTCAAGCAAGTGTTAAAGTTTAAATTAATTTACTTGACCACTAAATTTCACCCCAGAATGTAAGTCAGATAAATAGCAAACAATTGCAAATACTAAATATAATTTAACACCATGTGAATCCCAAGATGGAATATTAAAGGGAAATGCAGTACCTTCATCCAAGTCAGTATCTTTGATTCTCGAGGGGGAAGTGTTTTTTTTTTTTTTTTTCATCTTTTTTCTGCTGGATCAATGGAATTCTTGGGTGTGTAATTTTCAAGGACCCAAGCTTAAAACATATATAATTCAAAAAAAAAAATTTGAAATTTGGGGAGGGGTCAAAATACATTGTTAATTCATAACATGAAAAAACCCAAGAAAAACCCCTGCACAGACTTTGGCAAAAGTCAGCAACTTGATCTCTAACTATCCCACAAATCTTGGCAACAATAATAACAGACCAAATACTGATGCCAGATGCCAGATGCCAATACGAGTTTCATGCATGCAGACAAATTGTGTCCAAATTCGAATCGTAGTTGACCATGTATCATATAACTATACATATAAATAAACACACTCTCTCTCTCTCTCTCTCTCCCTCTCCCTTTAAAAGTGTGAGAAAAGATTCTTTCATATTTCTTTTGTGAATAAATTACAAATCATAAACCTCAAGTTTTGACTCTTTTGAGTCATTTCGATTCCGCCTCTAACCTTTCAAATTTTTTATTTTGATTAACAACCACTCTCACTTTTTGTCCATTGTTTTTATTGATGTATCAATTAAGTACTACGTCAACTTATTATCCATGCGAGTTGGCAGGGACCACATCAACTTGTTATCTATGCGAGTTGGTA
Organism: Quercus lobata; assembly: GCF_001633185.2. Taxonomy (NCBI): domain Eukaryota; kingdom Viridiplantae; phylum Streptophyta; class Magnoliopsida; order Fagales; family Fagaceae; genus Quercus; species Quercus lobata. Next base: position 9,248,786 of record NC_044908.1, on the reverse strand, counting down.
GGGACGAACTCAAGATTTCGCGTTAGGGGGCAGAGTATAAGTAAAGAAAAATCATAAAATTTCAAATAAGCATCTATTTAGTATTAATAAACTATCAACAAAAATAAATACATAAAATTATTTTTTTGTAATACATTATAAAGAAATTATCTACTAACAAAGACAAAACGTAAAATACTATTATTTCTTACTACATTAGAGCATTTGCATCAGTTTATGCAAAAAAATTTGTCTATTTTACAATAATAACTTACTTTTTTATTTTATATACTCACTTTTCAAAATACTGCACATCAGATAATTTATTTTACAATACATTTCATAAGAATACTATTTTCTTATCAAAATTTTTTATTATTATCTAAAATCATCTCTCTCTTTCACAACCAAAAACCACTACATTCAATCTAAATCATTTCTAAAACATTCATTTGCATAGCTATAGAAATTGTGTTAATTTTCCTAATCAACCCTAAAATACACCTACATCAGTTTATGTATCATTGTACAAAAATACATTTGTGCTATAATAATTGTGTAAATTTGCAGAAATACACTTGTGCTACAGTAATTGTGTAAATTTACACAATTATTGTAGTAAAAATGTATTTTTTGCACAATAATACATAGACTGATGTGACTATATTTTGGAATTGATTAGACAAATTTAGGGTTTTATGCTATTTTACAACTAATTTAAATGCTATTACAATAAAATCAATGTAAAATTGTAGAGGAGGGGGTCCCAAATTTTTGAAAAAGGTGGCCAAATATAAAATTGCAAAAAATATACCTAATTCTGCCCCCTGTGAATTGGTCCAATAAAAATATGACATTTAATGCAATTATGTCATGTCAATTCAATAATTAACATAAAATTTTGCTAAAATTTAAAAATACATAATCATAAAAGAAAAAAAAAATTTACTGTTTTTTTTTCTTTACAATATTTTCTAGGTAACCAAACAGAAAATATATTCTTAAATAACAATAATAGTATTCTCAAACGCAGCACAATCACAATAATTTAAAAACAAAAGCATAACAAAAATCCTCAGTCTAACCTAACCAAGCAAAACACAAGTATACCCACAGGCAGCAACCATGAACGGTCCAAAACACTAACCCTGTGTACCAACCAGTAACCATCTATAGAAAGGGTCCCATACCCCATGTATTGTGTCTTTAGGAAGGGTTACTAAAAATAATAATTATCAACTAAAATCACAACATACAATGAATTATATAATTTGAATCAAGAATACCGTTTTGATGATTATTTTGGATTTTGGCCATTTAAATAAAATATTTTGGTACCAACAATGTAACGACCTAAGGAAAAGCGCTAACCACATCTGCACTATACCTCAAAAGGACTAGTCACAATTGAGGTTCCTTGTAGTTGTTAATAAAGGCCAGTTAAACCCAGTAAATATCCGATGTGGGACTCATCACACACCCACACACATCACACAATTAATCAAATTGGGGTATCACAATCTCCCTCACTTAAATCCCTAACGTCCTCACTAAGGCTCACTTTGTGGGGTAGTGTCTTTGAGCCCACATGGGATTACTAAACCGGATCTGATACCATATGTAACATCCCAAGGAAAAGCGCTAGCCACATCTGCGCTATACCTCAAAAGAACTAGTCACAATTAAGGTTCCTTGTAATTGTTAATAAAACCCAGTTCAACCGAGTAAATACCCGATGTGGGACTCATCACACACTCACACACATCACACAATCAATCAAATTGGGGTATCACAATCTTCCCCACTTAAATCCCTAATATCCTCGTTAGGGCCCACTTTGTGGGGTAGTGTCTCTAAACCCACATGGGATTACCTGGCCGGCTCTAATACCATATGTAACGACCCAAGGAAAAGCGCTAGCCACATCTGTGCTATACCTCAAAAGGACTAGTCACAATTGAGATTCCTTGTAGTTGTTAATAAAACCCAATTCAACCCAGTAAATATCCGATGTGGGACTCATCACACACCCACACACATCACACAATCAATCAAAATGGGGTATCACAATCTCCCCCACTTAAATCCCTAACGTCCTCGTTAGGGCCCATTTTGTAGGGTAGTGTCTTCGAGCCCACATGGGGTTACCAGACTGACTCTGATACCATCTGTAACGACCCTGTGATGCCCCAATTCAATTGATTGTGTGATGTGTGTGGGTGTGTGATAAGTCCCACATCGGGTATTTATTAGGTTGAACTGGGCTTTATTAACAACTGAAAGGAGCCTCAATTGTGACTAGTCTTTTTGAAGTGTAGCGCAGATGTGGCTAGCGCTTTTCCTTGGGTCGTTACATATGATATCAGAGCCGGCCTAGTAACCCCATGTGGGCTCGGAGACACTACTCCACAAAGTAGGCCCTAACGAGAACGTTAGAGATTTAAGTGGGGGAGATTGTGATGCCCCAATTTAATTGATTGTGTGATGAGTCCCACATCGGGTATTTATTGGATTGAACTGAGTTTTATTAACAACTGCAAGAAGTCTCAATTATGACTAGTCCTTTTGAGGTGTAGTTCAGATGTGACTAGCGCTTTTCCTCGGGTCATTACAAACAAATAACAATATACTGTCGGAGATTATCATTATAATATGTTGCTTCTATGAACATAAAATAATCTATAAATTTATGTTATAAATAACAATATTTCACAGAAATTAGATTTTATCATAAAATAGAGAGAAAATTAAGAGATATTACTTCATTGGTATTACAAAATCATCTCATAACATGAGAAATTAATTACCGTCAATTCCATGAGTTTGAGGTGCTGCAAAAATTGCTTCAATCTAATTGGCCTGGTCAATGCTTCAATCTTAGATTCAAATGCTACTGTTAGACAACTTAATTTGATAATTACAACTTCAATTTGATATATATGAAATAATAATGGAAACATTAAGAACATCAAAAGACCCAGACAATTCCAACTTGACTGAGGTACACTTTTACCCTCTAGAGCCTCTTAACATTTGAAGTTGTTTTAATTTTTTTTCACTTTGGTTTCAAATTTTCAATTTCAAAAGCAACCTGCCATTCAACTCTGTTACTTCTACCCTGTTAAGTGGCACATATTAATAATAAATTTGACACGTGACGGAAAATTAGACTCCAATTAAAATCTAATTTAGAATCTAATAAGATTTGGACTTTTCGATTTTTACACTTAATAATTCACTTGACACAAAATTAAAAATTAAACAGAACGCGTGGTGCAAAATTGAAAATCCAATTCAAATCTAATTGGATTTTTCTCTAAACTTTGACTATATATATATAGATTTGTCATCTCATTAATATAGTAAAAATTGTTTTTTCTCTACCACATACTACTACTTTTTTTTTCTTTTGTTTTTTATAAGCAACTCGTACTTCTTTTTTTATCAACAAGCTTGCTGAAAATAACATATTATATTTCAAATCACTAACCAAGAAAAAAAAAAACATTTTGTTTTACATGAAAACAGAAACAAACTCACTCTAACGCTCTCTCTATCTCTCTGTGAATTTCGTGTTAGTTTTTGTGTAGTGCATGCACTATGCAGTACTGTTGAGGCTCTTCTATGTACAGTTTTTGTGTACTACTACTAACTGGTAACCATATATGGGAAGGGTCCCACACCATTTAATGAAAATAATAATATATAACCAACAGAGAAATATTATATCCACAATATTTTCACAATACTTTTGTAACAAAATTTAGATAGCAAATTATTATTTTTTATTATTAGTGGACAAGAAAGCAATTTTAATAGTGGGCTCAAATTAAAACCAGTAATAACTTGACTCCTAGGATTTGTTATAAAAATGTTGTAAATATATCATTTCTTAATAAAAATTAAGAAAAAATGTAAAAACAACTAATTAAGTTTCACGAGAATTCATTTTAGACCTCTAACTTTGCTTTTGTTCAATTAAGGCCTCTAAATTTCAGAATTGTTCAATCAAAGCCTTCTACTAGCCTCCATTAAATTGGTTTAGACCCACTCAAAACAATGATGTTGGTAATTTCAGAATATTTAATAAATAAAATTATTGTTTTATTATTATTTTTATATAAATACCGTAACTTTATTAAGAAAACGATAAAAATATTACATCATGACTTAAAGTTGACTCAATGAAAATATTATTTTCTTCTATCCGTGTTACATAACCATCAATTCCCTTGGCATGATGAGCCAATAGGTGTGTTGGATGATTGCCTTACCTCTTGATATGTGTAATCTGAAATTGTCGGAAGTCTTGAAGCTTGTGACGAATCCCCTCAGTTATAGCCCTTATAGCCATAGGTGGTTCACCGTGATCCAATAAAGCCTCTGCAACAATCATGGAATCGCATTCAAAGATAACCTCATGTACGCCCACATCCCAAGCAAACTGCACCTCCTCCTCCATAGCATTTGCTTCGATCTCCAATGACCCCAGTGGGTATGTAATCTTCTTACTTAAAGCTGCCATGAGACTACAAGAACTCTTCTAAGAGTTTGGGTCTTTAGAGTGGTGGAAACAGCCACATTTTCTATCTCAAACCGTACATATACTGTAATAGCCGGAAAAAAAAAATTTTAAAAATAAAAGGAAAGTTATTTAAGTAAATTTGTTTATGGGGTTAATTTTATAATTAATATTTTTAAGGGTTTTTTTTTAGAAAATAAGGTTGAAACTCTAGCTATATATAATCTAGGGATAATTACACTTTACCTACTTGTGGTTTGCCTCTAATTTGATATGCCTACCTGTGGTTTAAATTTTGACACTTTACCCACCTGTGATTCCCACCGTTACTGTGCCATAACCCACCTCTCCCTCAACGATTACTCTAACACAGAATATGTAAAAAACAAAAGTCCAAATAGATCAAATCACTCCTCACTCAAATCTTGAACATGAAGAATATGAATAACATACCCAAAAATCTGACGAACATAATATGACTTGCACTTTATCTTTATAATACGAAGACTTCGGAGTAGGTGGTGGTGGAGGTTGATAAGGGTACTACTGATGAGGAGGGGGTGGTGGAGGTTGAGTCCTTGGTGGACCATAATGTTGTTGTTGTTGCTGTTGTTGTTGTTGATGGGGGTGGTGGTGGTAATTGGAAGTGGGATGTAATTGAGGATTGTTGAAGTTTTGAGGATATGAAGAAGAAGCAGCAGAAGAGGAAGATGGTGGTGGAGGAGGAGGAGGAGCTAAGGCAATAGAGGCATCAGAAGCACTATATCCAACCCAGGTCTGATTGTATTGAGCTCTCTGTTGAGGTAGGTGTGGTTGTGGTGGTGGTTGAGGTGGTGGTGCAAGTGGGTTTTGATTTGGTGGTGGTGCAAATGAGGTTTGTGGAGGGAATGGCCTGTACGAGGCCAAGGCCAATTTTGAGAGAAATCCCAGAGTGAAAATTCAAATTCCCAATTCTGGGTTCTCTTGGATTAGCTTCAAAAATCAATCAAAACCCTAAATCCAAATCTTTATAATTTCAAATAAGCAACCACAATATGAGACAAAGAGAGAATTCAATTCCCAACCTTGGGTTTTCTTGGTTCAGTCGTGAAAACTAATCAAAACCCTAGAACAGAGAGAGATAGAGAGCTCCAAAGCTCCAAAATTTTCTTCAATTTCAAAATGAACACACAGCAAGAACCCTAGGAGATTTTCAAAATTGGATTTACGATTCTGGCTTCCAATCTCTAATTATTGAAAAGTCTTAGAGGAAAAAAAAATCGAAAATTTTAAAGATTTGGGAACGAACAGAACTTAATCAAAGCCCTAAAACCGAATTGCAGATTCTAGAATCACAAATAAAAGGGAAAAACCCCAAAAAAAAAAATTAAAAAAGAAGAGCTTTGATAATTTTAACCCTAGGATGAGAACAAAATTTGAAAAATTAGAGGTATAAATTTCTCTAATTCGAAGTCAGAACTGAGTGAAAAAGCAAAACCCAAGCTAAAAATCACAGCTATAGAGTGACCGGAGAGAGTGTCTGAAACAAAAAATCATAGCTAAAAAAATAAGGTTAATACAATGAGAAAGAAAGACACCCAAGCACACACTGCCTTACTCTATAATATTCCTTTTACGTCATGCTTGTTTTTATTTTTCTGTTTTTCTTTTCTTTTCATTTTTGTTTTTCATAAAGCACCAAAGAGCAACGGTTGAGGTATGTTCTTCATGTTCAAGATTTGAGTGAGGAGTGTTTTGATCCATTTGGACTTTTGTTTTTGACACATTATGTGTTAGAGTAACAGCTAAAAGAGAGGTGGGTTACGGCACAGTAACGGTGGGAATCTCAGGTGGGTAAAGTGTCAAAATTTAAACCACGGGTAGGTACATCAAATTAGAGACAAACCACATGTGGGTAAAGTGTAATTATCCCTATAATCTAATTTAAGTCAGCGTATAGTGACAGATGTTTTGAGAGAGAAGACTACCCCAAATACTCAAGTAGAGAAAGTTTAACTGCACAATTGAGGTAAGAGTATTTTTTATGTGAGTATTTTGACTAGTAGTGAAACTATTTAATTATTCAAGAGTTTTAATGATGCAAACTAAGAAAAGTTTGGATTTATTTTCAGTAATCTAGATGCTGTTACTGCATTTTTTTTTTTTTTTTTATGTTCAGTAACTTAATCTTATCTATGCCTTTTGTTGCGTTGAGCGGAGATAGAATCCGCAGAATTTCAGGCTTGGTGGGACAGATAAGAAAAAAAAAAAAAATATATATATATATATATATATATTTATATGTGTATATATGATAAATGGAATTACCACCTTGACAAAGCAACGCCAGCACCTTTCCTTTATTGTTATTATTATTATTATTATTATATTTGTTTATTTGGTTGGTTGAGGCGTATAGGGGAAGTCAGTAGGTCCGACATAAGTGATTAAATATATATATATATATATATATATATATATATATATATATATATATATATATCTCAACTCACGAATAGAAGGTTAGGTGATGTACTTTTGACCCTTTATGCCTGTAGGTATGGCGTAACTACAGACTTGATTCCTCGGAACTATTAGTGGCAGAAAATAAAGAGAAAAAAAAATATTGTAATTATACGGGATTTTGGTGTGAGTTGATAGTGGGTAGGTATTGGTTTTTTTTAATGGGCTCTCTTTTGGTCGGGTACCGTTATAAATTTTTCTTAAATTATTTGATTATTGAGTATAGTACTTGAAAATTGTTTAGGTGATATCTAAGGATTTTAGAAAAGTGTTTGGGAGAAGTTCCTTGTGGTGAGTTAGCTGAGGTAAGTAACCTTATTCTAATTGAATTTTATTTTGCTTATATTAATCTATTTTTAAGTACTGAAAATTGTTTATAATTGTTAGAATTTTTATTTCTATAGTATTACTGATTTCAAGTAAAGGATTATTACAAATATATTTTAATACTCAGCATATGATTTTTATACACATGCTTGAATAAGATATATTTTTTAGAAACTATGATTTCATATATATGATTATGGACAATCTAATTATGAATTGATTTTGATACCCAACCAATGGGGATTATTCATTGGTACTTTGATACCCAAACCAATGGAGGTTATTCATTGGTACTCTGATACCCAGCCAATGGGAGTTATTCATTGGTACTCTAATGCCCAATCACGGGGATATAGCATGACCATAGTCATAAGATTGTTAAGATTATGAATTACAATTGAATATTTGAACTATTTTTGAGTCCTTAAAACTACATATGTGATTTTGGAAATGTTTGAGTATTTGAACTATTTTGTGTCATTAAAACTACTTATATATATTTGGAACTTATTGTAAGTTATAGCTTTGATATATGAAAAACTGACTACTTTCTAAACCATCTATGATATATTTGAAAGATTAAAGTATGTGATCTATTTGCAACTTATTATTTAAGATTATGAAACTTCTTTAGTTATTTTTGAAAACCCATAGCATATTATAACTTATGAATACTCATATTACATCTTATTACTTTACAGATCTATTACTTGATAGAATTTATTAGGATTTTGGTTACTTATTGAGTTGTCAGCTCATCCTTTTTTTCCCCTCTAGTTTCAGATTGTGAAGAATAGCAAGTTTTGGGAGTTTTGATATTGTTTTGTGAGAAGGAAAGGAAGCTTAGTGATTTTGGGATTGGTTGGCCTTCTGATATTCTTATATCTTTTGGCCGATTGGCATTATGTACATGAGATTTGGATTTTGTTCATTCTAAATTATTGGAGATCTATTCATAAAGAATAACGAAATTGTTGAGGTATTTTGAATTTAATTGTTGTAAATTTTGAGAATAAATTTTAGTTGCCAAGAAGGCCTTGCACACTTATAGGGTGCTTACTTTATAAGCGTGCGACGGTTGTCACGTACCTATCTTTATAGTTGGGTTCGGGGCATGACATATACAATGCAATACATTTACCGATATGTTGTCAAGACACTTTGTAGGAATTGACAACACCAAATTTAAAGAGATGGGCCTTCAATATAGCATTGAGAAAATGGCCTTTAACCCATACCTAAACCTTTGAACTCATAGTTATAGATGGGTGTTGTTTCCGTTGCTTTAATTTCTTTTTTTTTTCTTTTAAATATAACGATTAGTATTGTAAGAGAAGTAATTGTTACCAACAACTACTATTTGACTCTCTATAAGAATTGATCGTTTTACCTTTTTCCCAAGTCCCCCCATTCCAACATTTGATGCGCACCTAAGATTGACAATAGAACAAACAACACAACTTAGTTACCAAAAATAAAAGAAAAATTCTCATGCTAAAAAACCAAAAATAAATAATAATAAAATCCGAATTCATTTCTACCATTTTGCTTAGACTTCCATTCCAAGAAGTGATCAGGTTGTATGTGGATTGACTCCAAAAAAGGGATCAGTGGTTTAGGCGAACATGGTAATCACTTCAAGCGAAAAGAAAAATTGAAATGGATCTTGAGAAGTACAAAAACGGAATTTCAGATTTATAGGGTTTTCAAATGCCTTTCCATCCAAGTTGGTGATCGGTGATCATTATGTGTTTATTCTCACTCAAAAGGGAAGGGTGAGAGATTTTTGGCTTTTATCACATTATTTTTGCATATATCGTGTCACAAGTTTTATCACAATGCTAATGTGGTTAATGGTGAGTGGTTGCCTATTATTTTTAGGGCAAGATTTGGATACAGTATTTAGGTGTTGTTCCTTAGGTTCCCCTCTTAAGATTCTGCAATGTGGGTTTTTTTCATGGAATGAAAGTGTATTTTTTAATTAAGTAGTCACATGGCTAAATCTTAAGAGATGAACCTAAATACCAGCACCTAAGGTACTGTACCTAAGTTTTGTCCTTATTTATATATGGACCTAACTTTTTCTCCATCACTCACTTATAGTCCGCCACATTAAAGTTCTAAAATTTATAGCACAAAAGTTGTGTTTCTCGTTCATTAATATGAATTTGGATTGCACCATGAAATTCCCATCAGGTCATAAAATGTAAAAATTAAGATTGTAAAAAAAATAAATTAATCTTTTACTTTTTTTATTATTGTTTGTGGGTGCCTTTTCGCATTATTGGGTTAAGGCTTTCTACAGAGGGTTATTTATGTAAATAGCAACAATAGAATAACTATTAGTAGCAAAAATAAATAGTAATAAAAGCAAACATAATAACAAAAATTAAAAGTGTTCTCCGCAGGATATGTACTAAAAAGAGTCCAAACTCCAACTTACTTAACTTTATTACCCTACAAGACCATAAAGTTATGTAGTTTAGAATGGATCAAAATAACTATCCTCTTAATTGAGATGACAGAGAGTATGGTTTTGCATGAGGAAGGGAAAAGGTTGCCTAGTGATGCATGTTAGGTATGTCGTGTGTACACTACTTTCTCAACTCTCTATTCTCTTTTACATTTCTCTTTCTTTTCCTCTTTCTCTCTTCTTTCACTTTCAACTCCCTATTCTAATTCTCTTGGGTACTGTGTTCTTCACATCATTTTTTATGTTTCTCTCCATTGTCTAATGATTGATGTAGTGTCCTCTCATTCTTGTTTTTGTTCCTCCCTTGGTCATGGGTACTATTCCTTCTATACCCAAGATCAATCCTAGGTGATTTCCCTTCTTTACCCTTGCTTTCCACCAAACATTTTGTTTGCTGCAGGCATTTGGCCAATACCCACAACATACCGTTTTGGCCATGTGTAGGTGGGTTCAATTCCACTACCTCTTGACCACTACAAGTGGGTTTAATCTCACTACTTGCTTAACAACAAACTTCTTTCCACTTTTGGGCAAAAGCCAATCCGACCACAATACCTATGTCTCTATCTTTCTTCTAATGGCAAACCCTCATTAATCTCTCTTGTCCTCACTCCTTAACATGCATCAGATGGTTCCCACCAATTTCCTACTCGTTTTGGCAAGTATGCTTTCCCAGCAAAGCATCTCCCAAAAGGGGTCTTGCAGGATACCAAAACTAAGTCTTTTTCCTCCACCACCAAACCACACCCTCTATTCCTCTCCGCTGTGGGCCTTGCCTCCCTTGCATTGGCTAGGTTGTAGGTCGACAGGGCTCCAGCTCCTCCACTTCTTGTTCTTTGGCTTCTTCCTCTTCATGTGTTTTCTGCAGCTTTTGATTTTGTCTTATTCCCTTTTCACCCATTTTTTGTTGCTTTTAATTTTGTCTTGTTTCTTCATGTGTTTCTTGCCACTGTAGCTTTGCATGGTTTCAACCTGCATTACTTTTGCAAAATTAGAATTCATCTTTATCCCCGTACATGAGGACGTTATAAGCTTTCTGCCATATATTGGGTTGGGCCTGCCGAACCCATTTGCTTTCTTTTCTCTTCATTTATTCACCACATTGGGTTGGGCCTGGTGACCCTTTTGCTTTCTTTTCTCTTTATTTTTTCACCACATTGGGTTGGGCCTACTGACCCTTTTACTTCTTTTTTTTTTTTTTTTTCTCTTCATTTATTCTATTGTGCCTCACTTATTGGGCTAATACCCATTTTACTCATCAAGAAGGGCCTCCTATTACTCATCTTTATTCTCAACACTACTCTTCTCCCAAAAGGGACCTATGAGCCTACCTTTGGGCTTTATTTTTCATTCTCAAAATACTCTTCTTTTTTAGGCTATCACTTGGACCTTATTTGTGCACTCTCTTCTCTTTGGGCCTTTAGAATATAGCCCAATTACTGTTTCTTTGCTCATGCTCTAACTCATTTCTTGGGCATTTCTCCTCATGGGCTATTTGGATGCAAATTTACAAAAATAGGTATCAACATTGTTTTAGCCTTTTACTCTTTTGTCATCTAAACTTTTTTGGCCTGATTTGGGAGCCAAGACAATATCTCATAGGACTGGCTTATTCAGCTCTATTATTTGTTGTTACAAATCAATGGATAGTTGACATGTTTGCAAAATAGTGACATTACTAGATTTTATCAATTTGAATCAAAAGCATTTTCTAACGAGCAATGCTACAACACAAAAAATTTTATAACATTTTTTATAATAGTTGTGATATCAAACATTTACAAGTCCTCATCTGGGCCATTACTACATTACTTTTTTTTATCTATAGATAACTTGCACCAAGGCAATTGTAAATTTTTGGGAAATTATGTGCGTTTCGTTTCCCTATTTAGAGTTGCTTATTACTACTACATGTTGTATTATGTTTGCAATTTGCTTTATGCAGATGGGTCAAATCCAAATATAGTAAAAGTAGCGTTAAGTTAACGGATGGAGATCGGTTTAGGAAATATTTTTAGAAACTTTTTATAAGAAAAAAAAAACTAATTTTTTTCTATAATTTTTTATATTTCTCATAAAAATGAAAATAAATTTGTCTATTATCAAATGTTCTAAGAGAACCTATTACCCAGACTCATAAAAGTATTGGCTGTTAATTAAGTTGGAATTGTGAATTTGAAAATGAATGTTAGGCTTTGATTAGGTTGAACTTGCATGACTAAATGTGCTTGATGACCAAATTAAGAAGTTAATTATTTATTTGGTTTCTTTCTTTTTTTTTTTTCTTTCTCTACTGTTTTTTTTTTTCCTGATTTTCATAAACACTTTCTTCCAATCTTCCTTGCTGTTTTTAATATACGCAATGTCTATACGCCTTTTATTTTGCTGAAACTGAAAACTGAAAACACTATAGCAAAATAATTTTTAAATATGTGAATAGTATCGTGGGACCCATTTTTAATGAAAAAGTTGCTGAAAAGTGTAATTTGTGGGACCCGTGAACAGTACACGGGTGCATTGTTCACTGTTGACTTAGTCAAAAGGTACGGCTGAAGCAAAAAAAAAAAAAAAAAAAAAAATGAAAACGCGTGAAAACATAAAACGCAGCCGTGGACGCAGATCCAAACCGCACCTCAAAGGTGAATAATAGTTAGTGGACACAAAAACCTGTTGCAAAGGTGTGCTCATTAATGTCAAATCTAGAATTAGAAATTATGTTTAAAATAATGCTTTGGGCCTACCAAATTGCTTAATACCCTTTTATATGAGAAATTTATGAAAATGTGATATAAAAAATCTCTCTCTCTCTCTCTCTCTCTCTCTCTCTCTCTCTCTCTCTCTCTCTCTATATATATATATATATATATATAAGCAAAGACCACATGTGGACGAGTATGAGGTCTACCATGTGACACATTGTATGAGTAAAAGATTTGATTCTACTCCATTTTCCAACTTCTTGAACTCTTTCACTTTAAATTTCATTAATTTGAAAATGAAGGGTTTCTCCATTTAGTTTTTCATGTTATAACACCTGTAATTTTATATATTCCAATTTCACAAATATTGAAGGGCATAGAGAGATTGGCTTTGGTTTACGTGTATGTGATCTAAACCTCTTTACAACACTGTTAAAGCTTGATACAATGCTTCGACGACATTTGGGGTTTCTAAAAGGTATGTTTAGGAAAGACATAGAGCCTTTATATGTGTTATTTGTGTTTATTTATATTTTTGGGAAGTGCTTAATCTTTGTAAGTGATTGAGGTACTCAGATGTATGTAAAATCAAACTTAAGACATGAAATAGTATAATTTTGATTCTCAAAAAAAAAAAGTATAATTTTATATTTCTATATTCAATTGTTGTTATATTTTTAATCTCTATAGTTTTGCAAATTAAAAATTATAAACTTTAAATCTTAGATGTTCAGCCTTCAAAAGTTCATGTGTTTTCTTTATTAAAAAAAAAAAGAAAAAGAAAAGAAATACTCCTAAGAAACTAATAGGAGTTTTTATATTGAAAATGTCAAATATAAGAACCAAATACACATGTATACTTGATTAAAAAAGAAAAAAACTTAATAGGTATGTAGTGGTATATTTTAGGGTCCAATTAATTATGGTTACTTATATATGGATATATTGTATATACTACAATTTTTTCTTAATTATTTTAGTGACACAAACATTATAACACATATGAGTATTAAGAAATAACCAATAATGAATATGCGCATCTCGCGGGACATCTACTAGTTTATATAATAAATTATGATGAAGAGTTAAATAAGGTTTCCCTTGTGTCTACTGTCTAGCACTACTATTAATGCATTTTGTATGTGCCATATAGCAAGAAAGATCAGACAATTTTTTCAAATACTGTTGCCAATGTGCTAATTATTATTATTTATTAATGCACATGAATGTATACACTATCATATACACTCTAGTTGAAATCGTGTTTTGAAAATTTTAGTTATTATTGTCGCACACGATTTCAATAGATTTTAGTTGTGTCCATACATAGTGACGGAGTTATACTTGGACATGGGGGGGAGTCCCCCCCCCCCCCCCCCCCCCAAAAAAATTTTCAAATTTTTTTTTAGTATATATGTGTTAATTTTAGCAATTTGTTTCAATAAATTTGCACTTTTCCCACTCAACAATATTATTGATCTTTTTAAAAGTTATAAAAAAAAATTATTGATCTGAAATCTGAAATAAATTTAACAAGCTTAACAACAAAATTTATCAATAGCAAACTTAAGCCCAAACAACACCCCAAAGCAAACACACACAAGACACAAACAAAAAACAAAAAAAAATAAAAAACTCCTAAGTCGATTCTAACTAGTCTAAGTGAACACCCACACACATTTGACAACATGCTAGACACCCGAGAGAGAGAGAGAGAGAGAGAGAGAGAGAAATGGTCTAAGTGGCTAAAGAGCAAGACACTCAAAAATAAACTTTTTTTAAAAAAAAAAAAAACGTAACTTTCTAAATGAATGCTTATTTGGAGTTTCAAAACAAAAAAAAAATGATTATATTTTTATCCCTCGATAACTCTAAGCCTTGGCTCTGCCCCTGTCTGTACACCGTGTATGACTATCACCACTCTGACCAAATAAGTTGTTATAGACGCCTCTTTAATTTGTTAGGATAACTAAGAATCCGTTATTTAATTTGTTAGGATTACTGAGAATCTATTAGGCAATGCCCATCATTCTTCTAGTTTCATCTCTATATCTGCGCCCCACATTCCATTTGCATAGCAAGCGTTCAAACCTTTCATCTACTCGTTCCTAGGGGCATTCATTTTGTTTTCTTTCTCTTTTGCTTCTACTTTTCTTCTCTTCTAGAAAAAAATGGATGAAGATTTCGTGAAGTTGGCATTTCACCCTCTTTTGAGGCTGAAGTGGATGAAATTTTGTTGAAGAAAAAAGGTGTGGCCTGTATATTAAACAAATATCACATCTAGGGATCGTTTCTTGTATTAAGTGTTATAAGACATGCAAGATTTGAAAATGTTAATTTGAAAATGTTAAACTAGCATTTTTAGGAGCTTCCCCATCGGAAAAACTCCTCCAAAAATAGGCGTATGCCACTATTTGCGGCGTGCACACGGTATTCTTTAGTAAAAGGCGAAAGAATAGTTCGCTTTGTGCTCACCGCGTGGCTGCGTGAATTGGAAATGAAATGACTTGTCATTTTAATAACAGCTATCTTACACAACTTTCTTGTGTCTGTTCGATATGGGACGCATCTACATGGATTTGAAAGCACTTCTTCATACATGCGTAAAATAAGTCTATGGCCGTGGAGAGAGAGACTTTGGTCTTCTTGAGACAAAAGTGGCAGGCTAATGGGAGCAGAGAATAACAATTTCTTCCTTTAGCTCATGTAACGTGATGGTGTATAAAATCGAGTGGAAGGTTCTAACTAACTGGATGAAAACGAAGCTGAGATATGTCCAAGCATGACTCTAAAGCTGAATTCGAGTAAGGCTAATGATGAAGTGTGGAATGCGGAATTTACAAGCAGTAATGCTAAAGATGGGCTACGTTAGACCGGGACAAGGAATTAGGCAAGGAAATCCTGTCTCCCTACCCGTTTCTAGCAAAATTGGTAAAATACTCTGTTGTAATCAGAGGTTTATGATATGGGAGTCTTATGCCTTACTCAAGTCTTATATATATATATATGGATTGGGTTCAAATTACACCTGGTATAAATTTAAGTAATGTTACACCACTCAATATTTTTTAATTGGATGCGAATGTTGACAAATCCACCGTTAGATTACATTATTTTGTATATTCTTTATGCTTGAAAATTTTCTAAGTGATCAAAAATTAATATCCATGTCATCAATCAATTGTTAAAATTCAAATTTTTGTAGTTTAAAATAATGCATAAAATATAAGTTTATGGATCAAATGGTAAATATCATTCGATTGATATGAAAATTGGCATATACGTTAAGAACATATAGAACATGTAATTCAACGGTTGGATTTTCAAAATATTAATTCAATAACAAGTTATTGGGTGGTGTAACATTGCTTAGAGTTACACCAGGTGTAACTTGAACCTAACTCTATATATATATATATATATAAGTTTTTGTAATAGACATTGCCCAAATAAAATAATCTGCTAAAATCTAGGAAGTTGTTCATGTGGTTAATTATAGTAATTTTTCCCACTTGTAACCTTATTGTTTTGGTTCTTTTTGGGAAACGGCTCACTATAGGAAATTGTAATAAATCTAGTACCATACATTTTTTACACATATTTTGTCAAAATAGTCTTAAGTGATAAATTGCGAGTGATTGAGAAAATAACTAAGTTTTTTGTGATAAGTGATAAAGATAAGTGGATTGAGACGAAGGTATTGCACCTAATACAATTACTCTCGATGGTTAAGATTGAGAGTTATAAAAAAAAATAAAAAATAAAAATAAAAATAAAAAAACTTTCAATCTCAATTATTGAATAAAATAAGTTTAAAAAAAGAATAAAAAGTGATAATGGTAAAAAATATATATATTGTGAAAGAGATGCGGGGGTAATTCCCCGGATCCAAATCCAACATAAGTATGCATGAACTGATGAAAGTGAGTACTAAAGTAGTAAATCCTGAACCTAAACCACCCATACCTATCACTCTTCCATTTTCTCAAACGAATACACAGACCACTTGTCGCCTCCCCACCTCAACGATGGTGTAGTTATATCTTTGTTCCTCATATCCATCTTCTTAATCTTCATAGTCATGCCTTTAACTATCTCTTTCACCTCACAATTATCTGGAAACTTGTAGCGGAGAAAGGCTTGCAAACTATCAGTGTCCTTGCTCTTTTAACCAATATATACTATGGTTTCATTAGCAGAGAGGACGTTAACAATGACAACAACAATAATAATGAAAACACAAGCTCCTGCTATAATGAATATTCAAGTATTCCTAGTAGCATTTCATACTTAGATTGATGTCACGGAAGTCTGAAGAAAGCACACACGATGCTCTCTTGATGGAACAGAAACTAAACTATAAGCTTCTGGTAGTAAACCTTGAATGCACGAGGGGTTTTCCTAAATCCACAAAGAGATAAACTAGAATCCATCAGAGAAATAATTTGAAACAAACCTGTATTTTTATTGATCATAATTTGATCTGCCTTTGACAATTACAAAACATATAAATACTAAGAAAGTAAAACCCTAAGATGATTAGAAAATGTCTGAAACCCTAATTTGTACTAATTACGAGATTAGGTGGCAAAATACTGAATTTTACCAAAAATAGTAAAATTGAGTTAAATGCAAAATCATAAACTGCTAACCTTAAGGGTCGTCCCAAAACAGACGGGCCCTTATTTTGACTTTTAAACTAAAAAATATTAAGGAAAGACAAATGTTACTATAAATAGCAAAAACACTATTTTCAGGACCTTAACGAAGGAATTTGCCTAAATTTAGGCAACGCTTGTGATCTAGAGTTTGGATTAGAATGTCATTTATCTTTAACCTGCCAAATTTCATGCAATTTCAACACTATCGCCCTAATGGCCTCTACTAGCACCCCCCCTTAATCTTGCGTTGTGACTTCCAGCGCCATTACTACCCCAAGAAGGCATATGATGTCTGTTCTATATCACAGATCTACTTGGATACTCTTCGTATAGATTATTTAATGACCCCCATGATCGTAATTATGGGGTTCAGGTCTCAAATCAGCTCCAAGAAGAAAGAAAAGAAGATAACTTGCAGCTCATAAAGAACATGTCCAAGATAAGGTGAAGTTGGGTTAAGGGTTTTTTTTTTTTTTTTTAGTAATTGTATTTTAAACTTTATTGTTTTCCATTTGAATGTTTAGCTTTCTTTCTGTGTTATTCTACCTGTGAGAGAGAGTAGTCAAGGGGATGTGTCCTAGTTGGCATGCTACAGAAAGTAGTCATGCAAAATGTTACTTTGGTACTTTGGGTCAATATTGTCATAACATGAGTAATTTGAGGGTGATTACGTTGCCTATGAGATTGTTAGAAACATAATTTGATATTCAAAGCAAATACTCAAACAACATAAAATTCAGAAAACTTAAGAACCATATATATTTTGGGTCTGGACAATATTGCTAATGAAATGGATCCTTAGAGAAAAACTGAAGTTCAAATTTTTAGGGTTTCAATTGCCTTCCATCCAAGATGGTGATTGGTGATCATTACGTGTGTTTCTTCTCACTCAAAAGGAAAGGGTGATTGATTTTTTGGCTTTTATCACATTAATTTTGCATACATTGTATCACAAGTTTTCCTGCCATTTTGATGTGCGATGTGCTAGATGGTGAGTGATTGCCTGTCATTTTTATATGGACCTAACTATTTCATCACCACTCACTCAGAGTCTACACATTAAAATTGTAAAATTTATAGCAAAAATGTTGTTTTTCTCATTCATTAAGAATATAGGATTTGGATTGCACCATGCAATTCCCACTTGGTTGTGAAATGTACATATTAAGAAGAAGAAAAAAAACCTTTCATTTTTATTATTATTGTTTTTAGCCTTTTACTTTTTTACCATCTTAACTTTTTTTGGCCTAGGTTTAATTAGGAGCCGAGACAATGTCTCATAGGACTAGCTTACCATGTCAGCTTTATTATTTGTTGTTACAAATCAATGGATAGTTGACATGTTTGCAAAATAGCCACATTAGCAGATTTTATCAATTTGAATCAAAACAATTTTCTAATGAGCAGTGCTACAGCACAAAAATTTTCATAACATTTTTCATAGTTGAGTTAACATCATAGTTGAGTTAACAAACTTTTAGTGGTTCTCATATAGGCAATTGTAAAATTCTTGGGAAATTCCGTGTGTTTCCTAGATTAGAGTCGCATATTACTACTGCCTATTGTATGCTGCTTGCAATTTGCATTATAAAACTCTAATGCATGTGGGTCAAATCCAATTTATATATATCTAAAAGTTCAAGCGTAGTATATACTCTTATTAAACTCCTATTGCACCACCTCATTCGTCACGTCATTGACCACATAATTATTATTTTTCTTATTTATTTTTTATTCCTAATTTCTTTTACAAAAAACATATATATAGATTACTAACTTTACACATTTATCTTAGGCGATTTTAATTTTACATATTCATCTAATTTAATTTAGATGTTTATAACTAAACAATGAAATCAGTGAAGAATCAAAAACCAAAAACGAAAAAAAAAAAAATTTCTATACATATCTATACTATATAAATAATGAAAGCTTTATAATAAATTTTACAAAATTCTCTTTACACCACATCTTTAGCATCCTTTCTTATTTTTTGTTTTTTGAAATTTTTACTTTGTTCAACTTTATTTTCATTTTCTTCTACCATTGTTTTCTTAGTTCAATATTTAATCTCCTCCAGTCATTGTCTTTTAAAATTTTTCATTTGATTCTTTCTATATATTTTTAAATTTTCTCATTTATATCTTCTTAAATTCTATAGTTTCACTTTGTTCAACCTTTCATCTATTTCCACCATTCCTCTTCCATTTTAATTTTTATATAAATTTCTTCTTACTTCATTTCCACCCCTCTCCACTATTCCTTCTAAATTGTCGACGACAAAAAAGGTCAATCTCTCTCTCTCTCTCTCTCTCTCTCATTTTGTCTCTCTTTTGGTGGATTTTTTAATTATTTCAACCAATTTTTTTCCATTAATAGTTCTTTTTGTTATTATTGATTTAATTGTCACATCACATTTGTTTATCCTTTTGGTAAATTTGTATTGACTTTTATGCATATTTAGGTATCTGGGTATTCTAATTCCCAATCACAAGTTCTTTTTCTTTATCCTATTGGTTTAATTTGATTTGGGTTAATAATTAGTTGTTTTGCAAGTTAGAATTTGATTTATTTTTAGTGATCCATTTAGATAACTTTGATGTTTTACTAAGTTTTGCTTCTTCTTTTTTAATCCTTTTGGGTGGACAAATTAGTAGTTTTTGTAAAGCAAGTACTCTTAATAGTTATTAGAAGTACTCTATAATGTCACTTATTCAGAGAAAAGCAAGGTTAGTCAAATGAAAATAAAATTGGATGAATGACATATTTTAGATTTTGCAATTGTATTTTCAACTTTTTTTTTTTTTTTAATGATGCATATATAGAAACTTAATTTTGAGATTTTGCTAATAGTTGTTCATTATTGATAATCTTTGTGGGTGGACAAATTTGTAATAATTTCTACAAAGAAAATAACCTCAATAGATTATCAACAACAAATTGTTTTCTTAGTTGATCCAATTAATCATTGTTAAGTTTTATTAAACTTTTAGATTAGTTATTTGGTGTTTTGGATTGTAGATTAGAAAAAATAGGGATGGAGAAGATTTGTTTAAAACTTTAGAATAATTTTCAAATTTTATATACTTTTTAATAGTACACAAAATGTTATAACTAATTTTTATTAAAAAATTAATATTTTCGCTAACTTACCTTTTGAATTCCTTAAAAAAATTGTATTATTTCCATTTTTGTACAATATATATATGAGAGATGCTACGTCTACAACATTTTTACAACAAATCACAGGTGGTTAGTTGTTATTGGTTCAAATTTGAAACTAACACTAAGATTACTTTTTTGCCCTAACAATAACAACCAGTAACAACTTGCCACTTAGGATTTGTTGTAAAAATGTTGTAAACATATCATTTCTCTCTCTCTCTCTCTCTCTCTCTCTCTCTCTCTCTCTCTCTCTCTCTCTCTCTCTCTATATATATATATATATAAATATAACATTTGTGATTGTTCCTATAATAGGATGTATTGAGATGTTATTAGGTGTAGTAGGATGTATTGAGTTTTAAGTAAAAAGATAATGTAACAATCTCTTATTGGATGGTGTAAACCATGATTTACACCTTATCTTTACCAAATTCAAACTCTAATTATTTTATTAATTTGTATCCAAAATTTATAGACATATATCACATATAAGTTTAATATGATTAAGATAAGAATAAGCATAATAGAATTGCTTAATTAATTCACTACTGACAAAATTGGCATAACATGAAACCCATAAGATTTTAATTTATTAAATAAGGAGAAAAACTGTAAGCATATGTTAGCCTGATAATAAATAAATAAGCTATTAAAATTAACATTTCTTAGGAGGAATTTACAGTGAGTTATAGTCTCATACAAATAACCTTTAATATTTCAAGGAAGAATGAGGACAACTTTTTTTTTAGAATTTGACTAGAGCTTTGTGCTCATAACACGTTGTAAAATAAAGAAAATATAAAGACAATAAATGAAATATGAGAATAAAATTATATCTAAATTCCCAGCGTACATTACAATAAAAGCTTATTGCTATATTATATAGAGGAAGAGGGAATACTGAAAGGGACAAAGCCAAATATGAAATGGTTGAATATTCAGACATTAATGTCTACCCCTAATGTGTAGGGTGGGTGGCTTGTCAAGTCGCCAATGTGTACAAGCAGCCATGTTAGATATATATTTAACCTGGTCAAAATAGTGGGCTAGCAGCCATGTTAAATATATATTTAACCTGGTCAAAATAGTGGGCTGTGGAAAAAGTACGAAACTTCATAAAAAAATAAAATAAGTAAGTAAAAAAGTTTGAAATATTGGTGTATTCTCAATTTTTAATGAAAAACTGAAAACGCATACCGTCACAAGTCATATTACGTTTTGTCATTAAAGTCATTTTGTTTCTCATCTCATCACATCTTTCTTCTCTCCATATTTGCTCAACCTTTTACTCATAGATTCCTATGGCTCTCCAGATCAACGGAGCCTCCTCTTCTTTCACTCCCCAATTCAACTATGATGTTTTCTTAAGTTTTAGAGGTGAAGATACTCGCTATAATTTTACAAGTCATTTATATCAAGCTTTATGTGATAAGGATTTTAACACCTTTATCGATAATGACCTTCAGAGAGGAGAAGAAATTTCAATGGAACTTTTTAAAGCTATTGAATTATCAATGATTTCGATTGTTGTGTTCTCTGAAAATTATGCATCTTCCAGTTGGTGCTTAAGTGAACTTGTAAAGATTCTTGAGTGTAGGAATAATGGACAATTGGTCCTACCTGTATTTTACAAAGTGGATCCATCAGAAATACGTAAACAAAAGGAAAAGTTTGGAGTAGCGCTAACTCAACATGAAGAAAATTTAAATGGTAATATGGAGAAAGTTCAGAGGTGGAGAACAGCTTTGACTAAAGCAACTAGCTTGTCTGGGTTTCATTACAAAGAGGGGTATGTAACTATTCACTGTTCTTCTCTAAGTTATAGAGTTTAATAGTTTTGTTATGCTCTTAGCAAACCTAATAATTTCTTGTTTTTCAGAGTCTCCTACAACTGAGGTAGTTAAGTTATAAAAGTCGATTGCAGAAATTTAATAAAAAAATTTTAAAAAAAATTAACACCATATAATTTTACCAATTACAACTAGTAATATGCTTTTGTGCTTTTATGAGTTACAAAGAGTCAAAAAAGAGTTACAAACTTTAATTAGGATTCATCTTTGGCAAGCCCCAATCAAGAATAAAACAAGGGAGAAAATTTAACTACAAACTTGGTTGTGGTCTAAACCTACCACTTTTATTAAAAAAAATTAATATAGCTCAGGGGCGGAGCTACATGTTAGGGTGGGGAGGCCATCCCCACCCCCCCCCCCAAATTTTTTTTTTTTTTGAAAATATCATTGTAGTATATAGATATATTTAATATTTTAATAATTAGCCCCACAAAAATGGCCCTTGCCCCCTCAAATATTTGAGTTAGCCTAACAATGTTCTTAAAAAAATTATCAATTGGTCTAGTAGTTATAGAGAATGTATTGTTACTCAAATTCTTTTTTTTTTTTTTATTGTAAAATGTGTACTTGTTTCTCTTAAAGTTTTGGATCATTCATGTCTTTGAAAACTTCATTAATTCAATTGAAATTTTTTTACTCGCAATAGTAGACAATTTGGTAACTTATATTGGGAATAAAAATTTTAAGGATTTCACTATAGAAGATAGTGAAATATGAATTTAATTCTATGAAACATTTTAACTTTAAGGATTTCACTATATTAACTTATGTGTGTGTATAGATGTATGTGTTTGCATATGTGTATAGACATTTGTGTAGTAACACAAATCGCCCCCCCTTCCATACAAAAATTTCTGGCTCCACCCCTGATATGGCTACATGTTTTCAAAATCTAACTGTTAGATTGCATGATATTTATGCTCTTAACACATATCAAATTTTGTGTCAATCAGATATTATTTAATATATGATTCATAAACTTATTTTTTATGCATAATTTTAGATTACAAAAACTTACAATTTAAACAATTAACTGATGAAATAGTTGTTGATCTTTATTCTTTTTGAAATTTTGTAAGCATGGAAGATATATGAAGAAAATGTAATCTAACGGTGGATTTGTCAAAATTCACATCCAATAAAATGATATTGAGTAAAGTTGTAATCTTAGATTACAATTACGTTTGTAGCTAAACTTTATCCTAAAAGAAATTCACATAAAAAATATAATAAAGCTGAAAACTACATTAATACGTAAAAAAATATAATAGTATTTATTCAGCATTAATAAAATATAAGCAAAAAAAAAGGAAATTTTTTTAAAATATATTTCAACTCAATTGTATATGATCTATCAAAATAGCGTTTGATATTCGTTTTTATTCTCAAAACTAATCAGTAATTAATTTTGTACTAAATTTAATAGCAATTTCTCTTTCAATATACAAGATCAAAGAGTGTTAGATAATGGTCTTCTCATTTTGTTGTGAGCTTAATCTTCACTATATTTAAGGCAAAAAGTCCTCATTTTGTAGTTACAATAAATCTTAGATAAGTAAGTACGAGAACAAAAAACTTTAAAAACAAATTGATAAACTATTGAGTGTTAAACTACATTATGTCCATAATGATAAACTTCTATTTATAATAATAGTTTTCATGATATGTAAAATCTTGTAAGTAATTGTTCTCTCAACAAAAAAAATCATCAATTCTAAATAAATCATTGATCTCTTGAAGATGTAATGCCAAGTTAAGAATAATCAGCTTCATTGTATGCTCAATAAAACCTAATTCTTTTAATTGATAATCTATTGTAGCTGAAAAAATATCTATTCAATAATGACATTCAAAGAAACTTCATTGTATGCTCACTAAAATGATTATTTAACTCTTTTAATTGAGAATCTATTGTAGCTCACCAAAAAAAAAAAAAAAAAATCTACTCACCCATGAAATTCAATTGTAAAATAGTCTTGGGGATGGATTAATTCCCAAAGTTAAAATGCAAAGCATTTGTGAATTAATTCCCAATTATACCAACCCAATTTTAATGATTTAATCAATGAAACCAGCAAGTCACAAGTCAATAAAGCAAGCAATAAAAGTAATAAACAAATAACACAACGATATGGTGAGGAAGTGAAAAGAAAAGAAGAAGAAGATTACAAGGGCAACCCAACCCAAATAGGGCAATTCGCTATATGAATAGAAGTTACAAATCCAATACAAGATCCTTGACACTGGGCAATACCCAATTGACGAACTTACCATTCCAACCCACAATAACTTCAAATTAAACTTTTGAACTCTTTTTACATGAATGACCCATCTATGTATATTTTCAATTTGTCTAAATTATTATATGTTTCTTATGCTTTGTGTGTGACAGTTGTATTGAATCTGAAACTCAATTCATCCAGAGAATTATTAAAGAGATATCAATTACTAAATTGAATCGCACTCAGTTATTTGTTACTAAACACCCAGTTGGAATAGATTCTCGTGCGGATGCTATAGAGTTGCTTTTAGATATGAAGTCAAATGATGTTCGCATGGTAGGGATTCATGGTCTTGGAGGAGTAGGTAAGACTACAATTGCAAAAGCTATTTATAACAGAATCACTAAGTATTTTGAATTGAGTTGCTTTCTAGAGGATATCAGAGAAAAATCGAGAACAAATGATGACATAATCAAACTACAAGAGATGCTTCTTTCTAAGATCTCACGGGGTACATTTGTAAAGGTAGACAATGTACCTAGAGGAATTATTATGATAAAAGAAAGGCTTTGTCGTACAAGACTTCTTTTAATTATTGACAATGTGGATGAGTCAGAAGTGATGGTAAATTTGCTTGGAGAATGTGATTGGTTTGCTTTAGGAAGTAGAGTCATTATAACAACAAGAGACAAACAAGTGTTAAATACTCTTGGAAAAGATCATCCAATTTATGAGCTTAAGGAATTAAATCAGTCTGAATCTCGTGAACTCTTCAACCTACATGCCTTCCCAAAAATTGAACCTAAGCAAGATTATTCAGAAGTTGCAGAGCAAATCATACATTATGCCAATGGTCTTCCATTAGCTCTTAAAATAATAGGTTCTGATTTGTGTGGAAAAAGTATACATGAATGGAAAAGTGCACTAGAAAAGTATAAAAACATCCCTCACAAAAAAATTCAAGAAAAGCTCAAAATAAGCTATGATGGACTTGAAAAGACCGAAAAGGATATTTTTCTGGATATTGCATGTTTCTTCAAGGGATTCGATAGGAGTTATGTAGTTAATATATTAGATGCTTGCAAATTATATCCAAGTTATGGAATTGGAAAACTTATTGATAAGTGTCTCATAACGGTTGGTCAATCTGGCAAATTGTGGATGCATGACTTGCTTCAACAAATGGGAAGAGAAATTGTTCAACAAGAATCAGAAGAGCTCGGAAAACGTAGCAGGATATGGTGTTTTGAGGATGCTCATGAAATACTAACTACAAATATGGTATAAGCTCTTTTCATCTCTTTTTTTCCAAATGAGTTTTTTCCATTGATTTTTAAAAAAATATTGAAGAAAATTTAAGTTTATTTGTATCATTTGTTTAATTTTTAAAAAAAATTATACTTCTATTAATTAGTGTAACTAATGCTTTGTCCAACTAGGGATCAAGTAAAATTCGAGGCATCTTGTGCTGCTCACCTCAACTGATAATGATGCCTATTGAAGTTGAAGCTTTTGAAAATATGAAAAATCTCAAATTTCTTATAGTTCATAATGTACAAATTTGTGAAGAACTCAAATATCTTCCCAATGGGTTAAGGTTGCTTCAATGGCCTGAATTTCCATTTTCCTTGCCATCCAAATATTATCCTCAACAAATAGTTGCACTTGAGATGCCACGTAGTCTTATTAGATTGGAGACAACGTTCAAATTGGTATGAGTATTAGTATTTATAAATTTCATTTTCTTTAAATTTTATTTGAATGTTGGTTGAAAATAATTTTTTTTTTTTTTTTTTTTTTTTTCAACAGGGAATCCAACTAAAGTATTTAAAATATATCAATCTCAACAGGTGTGAGTCCATCATAGAATTACCTGAATTGTGTATCCCAAGCCTAGAAGAATTGGATCTTTCCTTTTGTCAAAATTTAGTTAAGGTTCATGAGTCGATTGGATTTCTTGATAAGCTTCAAATATGGGATCTCCAAGGTTGTGAAAAACTTCAAATTCTTCCAAACACCCTTAGGTTGAAATCTCTTGTGGATTTTGTTCTTATAGACTGCTTAAGGCTTGAGAAGTTTCCTAATATTCATCCAGAAATGAAATGTTTAAGGACTTTGTATTTACGTCATAGTGGTATTCGAGAGTTGCCTTCATCAATCAAGTATCTTACTGGGCTTCACAGCTTAGACTTGCATGATTGCCAAAACCTTAGGTATCTTCCAGATGACATCTATAAATTACAACTTCTTAGTGAACTATCTATTCCCACTGCCAGATTGAGACAGACATTCCATTATTTGGATGGCTTTTCCAAATATGGGTTTTTTATGTTGGATTTCTTGAGTTTCAGGGGGAATAAAAATATAATTGAATTAGACTTTTTGATGAAACCCGAGTACTTCCCCGTATTGAAATCTCTAGATCTATGTGAAACTAATATTGTTAGCATCCCCAACAGCCTTAGCAGATTTAATACATTAGAGTTCCTTTATATAGGACATTGCAAGCAACTTCGAGAAATTCCAAGGCTTCCACAATCTGTAAAATTTGTGGATGTAACAAATAGCTATTCGTTGAATCCACAATCATCAAGCAAATTATTGAATCAGGTTTGTCTCTCTTTTTTAAAGTTATAATAAAGAAACAATTTTTTGTTAGTTTCTTCCTTAATTCAATTTTTGTTGAATTTGCTAATTGCATGCAGATTGGAGAAATTTTAAGGATTTTACCAAATAATCGCTCGTTTTTGCCTAAACCTAAAGATGATAAATTTATAATTAGACTACCAGGAACTGAGATTCCAAAGTGGTTAAACTTAAACCATGAAAGTGATGGAAATGTCATATCATTTTGGGTTGGTCACAAATTTCCAAAAATTTTTGATGTCTGTTTTGCTTTTGGACCGGTGAAATATCCCCGGATGTCTTCTTGTATCGTTTACCTTTCCATCAATGGTTGTGAAAAAGAGAACCTTCTTTCAACTCCTACATATGAATTCTCTGACCATCTATGGATATTTTCTTTATCTAATAAGAAATTGCAGTACCAATTGAATAAGTCAAACCCATCTGGACTAAATTACGTTGAGGTAATATGTGAAATGAAGGATAGGGTTAATAACCATCCAATAAGGTGGGGGGTCCGTGTAGAGTGCATCTGTTGTTCCCAAAAATGAAAAATCTGACGTTTTTCACGTGCCGAGTCTAAGTGCTAGGCATAGTTATGGCTTTGATATGGATCAATGGACTTTCAACATTAACCATCCCATGCCAGACGTCCCCAAAAACACTACCTGTCCCACTTCAGATGGCTTCAAATCCGATTCTGACTCTAGATACGGAGCTCTCGTCCAAGGAAAATTCTTAAGTACTTTCAATGCAAAGTGAAATGATGCTCCCTCTTTTTATATTTATGGTAGACTCCGTCATGAATTTAATGAGTAGACTCACCATAAATATAAGAGGAGGGAATACGTATCATTTTCTATGCTCCGGAAGTAACTAAGAATTATTCATTGTCCAACTGCAACACTCATGTCCAGGTACCTACTTTTTTTATTATTCACTCTTTCAATTTGGAAAACCAAAGAAAATTAAACAAACAAGTTTTGTGTGTTTTCTGTTTTGTTTTTCTTTCTTCTTCATTTTTCTTTTTTTTTTTTTTTTTTTTTGGAAATTCAGGGGCTCTGAGGAAAATGGAAGAGATAGATCCCATGGCTTTCAACAATGGAGAAGAAGATTCAGGGCTTTCAATGGCCCACACTTTTGTCAATGATGGTTCCAACTCCAAGTTGTATTTACCGTCAAAGAAGACATGAAAATTGTGATCCAACTTCGATGGTTCCAACTCCCATGATAATCATTTTTTAAGAAACAAAACAAAAAAAGTATTTTGAAGTTTTATTTATCAGGAGTATGTTATTGGACTGACATCAGTCAAATTTTTAGTTATCTTTTTTTTTTTAATAATTTAAGTTAAACGCTTTTCATGTTATTTTGCATGTCTTAATGTTATCTATTATAGGATGTTTGCCAATTCAAGGTCAGTCATTGTTTTTTTTTTTTTTTTTTTTTGGCTCATTAGCCTCTTCATCACAAATTTGTTGTTTATTTTTATACTAAAAAATAATAAGATAGTCGGCTAAAAAGGGCCACATGGGACTGTGATTCTTTCTTCTTCTTTTTTCTTTTTTCTTTTTTTTGATAACAAAGCAGAAAGAGAGTTATACACTTGGTGGCATAGCCCAATTATAGTGTATAGGAGATTTAGTAGCCAAAACAGCTATAGAATAGACACTATTAAGTATAACAGAAGGCACAAAAAGGTACTTAAAGCCTACACCAAGCTGTTTCAAAGAAGACAGATCTGCAAAAGTAGTCTTCTCCATCCAATTTGGAATACTAGTCCTGCTGAACTGATAGACTAGCCCCTTGCTGCTGCTCATGAACAAAAGTTGGCTAAACCCACACCTCCTAGCTTGCATTGCAGCATCCACCATAGCCTCCAGCAAAGCACCATAGGCTGAGTCAGCTGCACTGCTATGACATCCACTGAAGACAATGGTTCCTTGACTGTTTAGGGCCTCATAAGCATAGGCACTCCTCTTGACCCTTTTCTATTTGACTCCAGCAATCCTGATTATGAGCTCCCAATGACCACCCAGCCGTGGACTTGAACTCTTGAGCCACCACTCCTTCCATTGGTACAATTAGAAAGAGCAAAGACCTCCTGATACCTGCAAAATAGAGACTAAGAGGTCATAATGACATTCAATGGGTCAGGTTTTAAACCCTCATGCACTACTTTCATGCACGACTTTGTTCGTGTGGTGCCAAATAGACCAGATGATAGTAAAGAATAACTGTAGATATTTCATATTCTCCTCTTCCATGTGCTTATGCTTATGCTCAAGAATGGTTTTGCTAACCCACTTCTAAAACAGACACATCTTCAACCTCAGAGGACTGAATAGCTAATTGGGAGCCATACCAGCAAGCTCTAGAGAAAGGGCAATGTAAGAAAAGATGAGTGGCAGACTCATCATCTGAATCACACAGAGGGCACAGACCAACATTAGTAATTCCTCTACTTTTTTAGAGTATGGAAGGTTGGTAGGCTATCATGAAGAAGTCTCCAAATACAGTTGCATATTTTTAAGGGCGCCTTAACCTTCCAAAGAACGTTCCACACAGCCGGGGGGGGGGGGGGGGGGGGGAGAGAAATGTAAGTGATTAGTAGGGGATTGATGGATGGTATCTTGCAGCAGAACCTGGTAAGCTTTTTTGACTTTGTAATCCCCTGAATTTGAGTATTTCCACATAAGTTGGTCAACTACCACCCCTGTTTTTGATAAAGGAATTCCTAGAATATCCTTGCACATAGGAAATGGATATAGGGCCTTGACTAGATCTGATTTCCCAGTGCAAGAGGTTCGATCAATCAAGTCTGCCACAGTGCCTAAAGTGAGGTTTGGGTTGTGTAAATTCTGTGTTAGGTACCAAGCAGGGTGATTTAAAGGAATGTTAGATCCATTACCCACCCACCATCTACCCTCTCTAAGTTTCTAATTTTCATGCTTAATGATATTTCTCCAACACCATGACTGATGATGCTTGGGAGTACAGTCAAGAATTTAGGACCTAGGAAAATACTTAGCCTTAAAAGTTTTAGCAACAATAGAATGGGGGTTATGTTGGATCCTCCAAAATTACTTTGCCAACATTGCTTGATTCATCAAACTGAATTTCTTAAAACCAAGACCACCTGTGCTCCTAAGTTGGCAAATCCTATTCCAATTAATAAAATGCATTTTTCTAACCCCTTGGTCATGACCCCACCAGAAGTTCCTTGTTATAGCATCCATCTGATTACAAATACTCTCAGGAACCCAAAAGCAAGAAAAGGTGTATAAGGGTAAGGAATGAAGCACAGAGTTTATAAGGGTGGCTCGACCAACTTGTGAGAGCAGTCTTGCCTTCCACCCTTGGAGTTTAGATTTGAGTTTTTCCACTAGAAAATTGAAGTCAGCAACCCTTCTACCCCTCAATTTAAAACTTAGGCCAAGATATTTAGAAGGAACTTGAACCAAGTACATGGGACTGTGATTCATGAACAGCAAGTAAATTCAAATTAAGTGAGGGTACTTATCAGAAAAAGAAAAAAAAAAAAATTTGAGTGAGGTAGTTTACTATACATTTTACTACATAAACTTTATAAAAAAATATATCAATTTTTAATTACACACAATAGAAAAATATTAAAGAAATTTATTTATTACTTTGTTATAATAAAAGTAGGGATAAGTTATCAAAATGTAGTAAGGGTATTAATTTAAATAATATTTTAAAAACTTTTTATAGGAAAAGAAAAAAGTAACTAATTTTTTTTTTTTTACAACTTTTTATATTTTCCATAAAATTGGTATTAAAACTTTTCTAAAATTGTCTATTATCAAATACTCAATGAACCCATTATCCATAAAAGTATTGACTGTTAAGTTGGAATTGTGAATTTGAAAATGAATGATAGCCATGGCTTTGATTAGGTTGAACTTGCATGACTAAATGTGCTTGATGACCAAAAACAGAAAGTTAATTATTTGGTTTCTTCACATTTTTTCTTTCTCAACTGTTTTTTTTTTTTTTTTTCCTGATATTCATAAACACTTTCTTCCATTCTTCCGTATTGTTTTTAATATACACAATGTCTGTATGCCTTCCATTTTTTGGTAAATTCTGGGCTTGATCTCTACTTCATGATCCTAAATACACTTTATAGTTTATATGGTCTAAAATGTTCACTAGGTATTGGTGCACTCCTTTTTGTGATTCTCAACTGTTTGCGTTGGTTACAAAGATAATCTTTGGCTCAGCGGAGTGTGTCAAAATGTTTATGTGTTGAACTTGGACACAATAAATCTGATGCATCATGAAACTGGTGATTGCAAAATGGTTAAAGGTGAATAATGGTACGTGGGCAAAAGGGTTGGAACCTGTTAGAAAGGTTCTCATTAATGTCAGTGCTATAATAAATTACGATGGAGAGTTAAATAATATTGTTTCCCTTGTGTATACTGTCTAGCACTGCTATTTGTGCATTCTGTATGTAGCATATAGCAAGAAAAACCAGACAAATTTTTCATATATTGTTGCAAATGTGCTAACTTTGGAATTCATTAAGCTATGGTTGGGAATTATCGCTAATTATTGTTGCACACACTATTATACACACTTCAATTGAAATCGTGTTTTGAAAATTTCAGTTATTATTGTTGCACACGATTTCACATCTATAACTGTAATTGAGTTTTTAAATCACGATTTCATGTTGTCTTTCGTATACACACATTGTGTAATTATCACCACTCTTACCTTATAAGTTGTCACGGATGTCTCTTTAATTTGTTAGGATAACTGCTGAGAGTCTATATTAGGCGATGCCTGTCCTTCTAGTTTCATCCTATAACTTCGCCCCACATTATGTGTTCGATGTCATGAGAAGCCTCTAATACACATGACATACTCAAGGCTTTTTATATGGCAGTCTTATTATGCCTTACTCAAGGCTTGTTATTGTTGGTTACAGAGGGCTTGCTCTCGTTACCGGAGGCATGCAGTGAAACCTAATAGAAAGAGTTAAAACAAAGTGTGTTAACACTGAATCTAATGTGATTATGAAACAATACTGAAAACAATGTGCTTTACCTGGCTGTAGCTGCTAGCAGTTGAAAAAAATTGGTTTTTGATAGTTTGATAAGAGGATCACTTAGTGATACCTCTTCAATTTCCTTCAATGTTATTAAGTCCTTTTAGGGTTCAAAATTATTGATTTGAAATAGACTTATGAGGCATACGATGGATCCTATTCCTATGATGCTTTTCTTAAGGAAGTTCAAGAGGTTTGCTCTTTATTACTTTCTTTGAATCTTTGATCTTCTCAATCTCTTACTTCATTTTAAAAAAATTTCTGCTATTCCATTTTTCTTTCCCAATATACATATATGTCAGCAAATGCTATTTCGGTATTTCCATTGTATCTATACATATGTTGAAGTAGCATGTTTTAGATCCAAGATAAAATAGATTCTGAACACACCACTTAAAATACATTTTGTAGACCCTACTTAAGGTTAATTTGTTGTTCTACAATTACATGGGTCATGGACAGTACTTGAAATTATTTTTTTTTCTCCCTATAATGACAAAATCCCCTAATGGGTTTCTTCCAATTTATTAACAAAAATAACATGAGCAATTAATTGGATATTGACAGTAAATAGAAACTTTACTAATCAAAATTTAAAAATAAATGAATAAATAATAAAGCATAAAAGATCAAATTGACAGTAACCTTAAACATAGAGGAATCAAAATGTAATTTACATTCTTTATTTTCAAATGACTTTATGTACCGCACTTTTGTCAAAAGTGAATTGTTCCGAAAGACACATGAAATCAGATTATACATGGTAAATACTAAGTTTAATGTACTTGGTTATTCTTCATTTTTGGTGTTTTTGTTTTTCTATGAGGTTTGTAAATCCAAATACACCTTTTATAGAAAGTTGCATGGATGTATGATGAGATTTCGTTTTGTATATTACGATTGTCAGACTGTGTTTAACTTTACACTTAAGCTGTGGTCTTTGGCATTTTTGATAGAAAATGAACAGAAACACGAATTTCTCTTTGGAATTTAGCAATATTTTTGTGTGTTAGCTTTGGCATGAAAGAGAAAGCAGTAATGGAATGGTTCATACTTGGCATGCGAGATACGACGGTTTGATAGCCAGAAATTCCAAGACTTTTGTGGGCAATTAGGAATTAAAAACCATTTAAATCCTCAAGCAAACAGAGAGATGGAAGTTACAAACCGTACCTTGCTGAAAATCATCAAGACCCACCTTGAGGGGGATATGTTACAATGAAGAAGTAATGTTGCTTTCAGAATTTTCAAATAAAGCCTCAAATAAACCGTTGTCTGACGTCTGAACAATTAAGTTAAGAGTTAAGACTAGTTATGGCACATAGAGCGGTTGAGAGCTAGTGGATAGTAGGCATACTGAGAAGAGTAAAGTTGAGAGTATATTTATTTGGTTGATCTATTGGTCTGACTAAACTAAATTGAATTCAGGATAATGATGCCAGGTTGCAAACTGTTCATGGTATAGTTGATTTCTTCATATGTAACTCCTTACATGTAGAACACAAGTTGCTGAGCATACAGTGTATGTAGTTCATTATTCTTAACATTACATTCACAATATAGTTTTGGAAACAAAATGAAGACTAGCATTTCATGGAAGCTAATTGTTTGACCAGGTCTTCTAGAGATTGCTCTCGCCTTATGTTGGCAACCCACCTCGCTTTGAGTCGGATTTGCTCGATACTTTGTTTCAAAATCATAGTAAAAGAAGGATGCATACGGCTAGCAAAAAATGCTTCTATCTCATCAGCCTTTTCATTGCTACAGAACTGCCAAATGACAAAATTCAATGAGTGAGCAATCTGTTTTTAGCATCACTAATGGATATCTTCACCACATATCATAATCTGACATGCTATGATTGCTTTATATTAATTATTAAGTGAATCAAGTTCATAATCTTTAATAAATGAGTACACATATATTCATACCAATATTGTTTTGGCGATAATTAATCAATATCATCATTACTAAAGGCAAGCTATCAAAAATCAATAAACAGAACAGAACCACTTTCAAGAGATGACTCACTTTTTTAACATAATTGAGAAATTTGAGGGTGATTTTGTTGCCTATGATGAATCAATCGATTATATATATATATATAAGCAAAGACCTCATGTGAAAAACCACAATGTTCTGCCATGTGATGCATTTCTTGAATTTTTTTTTTATTTAGACTTATACCTCAATAAAGACTGCATTTACATCATAGTATTAGTACATTGAATTAGTTAATGGAGTAAATGCATATATAATTATATAAAACTATGCATCAATTATTTATATTATATTAGAGGAATTTAAATGATTATTTTTATAAATATTATATAAGAAAATATATTTATTTATAATAATAATAATAGATTTAAAATTTGAAATTTTTCCTTAAAAATTATCTAAAATAATAATAATTGATTTAGAATATGAAATTCTTTCTCATGTTTAGTCGCTTTGACAACAACTAACACAAAAGCCATAAAAAATTAAATATTTGTGAATTCATTAAAAATTAGTCATAACCATATAGATTTTCTAACTTCTTTTAGTGACATTATATATATATATATATATATATATATATTTTTTTTTTTTTGGGGAATTGGGTCAAGTTTGCCCCATGGACTACAATCCAAGGAGAGTATTCCTAAAAGCCTCCTCCATGGGATGGGCCCGGCCCATATGTAAATACAGGATAACTAGAACCCAATAGAGGAAAGACCATCTAGGCCCCGTTACCGAGGTAATCCGTGGAACTAGTCTAACGCAACCTATCCGAGAAGCTACCAACTGCTTTACCGAAGATACCGCTTCGGCTATTTTCCGAAGGAACATGTAGAAGAAGACACAAAACCCAATGAAATAGTCACCGCTGCATTAATGAGCTCTTCCTACCTAATGTCAACCCCATTAAATGCAGAATGACTAGCCTGAACAACAAGAACACCCCAACAGTCTGCCTTCATGACCAAGAAATGGTAGGGAGAGGGGTTTGATAGGACAAATATCTCCCCAAATCCACCTAAGGGAGGAACAGTTGGAAAGCGAAAAAGGGGAGAATAAGAGAAGGAGGTCACTAACACGTAAGAGGACCCAGAAAAAATGGAGGGAGAACTAGAGAGAGAGAGAGAGAAAAGCTAGAGCTTGCATTTTCTCCTTAGAACCTCTATGTGTACCTAGGGAAACAAATTTTTATCAATCTAAGAGTTTAGTTCATTTGTTTCTATCTCCAATCATCAATCTAATCTTCCCATTGTGGAATTTTATCCCTTAATAATTAGAAATTAATTGTGTTGATTAGAAACTTATACGCTTTTAAGTTTGTATTGTGTTTCTTACCCTCACACACACGTGCACGCGCGCGCACACATACACACACACGTGCACGTGCGCGCACACATACACACACACATATATATAACCAACACTTTAGTATTTATTTTATGTAATTAAAAAGATTACTAATATGATAAATAAATATTTTTATTAATTATTTTAAGCGGTTCACTAATTATTTAAGTATAATAAAATTTTGATATCAGTTTTCTAAGATCTATATGTGAAATAAAATTGATTAAAAATATGTTATTCTTGCATAAATTTAATTACTTTTGCAACAATGGAAACAAAGTCCAACAAAAAAAAATTAAATTAAATTAATAACCCACAATCAAGAATGTAAAAATAATTTATATATATATATATATGGAACCAAAATTGTAGTATTTCTATATTAAAAGATTACTAATATGATAAATACATATATAGTTCTATATTAATTATTTTAAGTGGTGCATTAATTAATTAAGTATAATGAAATTTTGATGTTAGTTTTCTAAGAATTTATATGAAAACAATTGAGTAGAAATATAGTATTCTTGCTAAAATATTCTTTCTTTTGTAACAGTGGAAACAAAGAAAAATAAATAAATTTAATAACACATGATCAAGAATGTAAAAAAAATTATCCAACAATATTTTTATTTTTATTTATCAAAATGGTATTTGCATTTTTTTTAAGTATGCATGAATCAAGTCTATCTATATCAGTCACAATATAATACAATTTTCAAAATTTTAAACACATAGTATGAACAAATTAGTACATCAATCTTATTGTATTTCTATTTTGTCTATAAAATAAAACACTAAATATTACAATATTTTAGAAGAAAATTATTGAAATATTGGAGGAAAATAACAAAATGCACTGCGCATCATGTACAAACTCGACTAGTTTATTTATAATAATACAACTAAACTTGTCAATGTACTTTCTTTAGTAAGAAACTTGAAGTGATATTTTTCGAAAGATAACCCTAATTTTTCATGTTACATTGAAGTCAAATTTTAAAGTTATCATGATACAATTTATAAGTTATCATAGGCAAAAATCCAAAACTGACCCTCTAAGTTTCCACTTTTGTCATTTTAGTCCTCTAAATTTCAATTTTTGTCAATTCAGTATTCCATTAAGTGGTGCCGTTAAGTGAACCAAAACGATGCCGTTTAGGCTCTTTTTTTTTTCAATTTCGTAATTAAAACGAAATAAAAAATTGTTATTAAAAAAAAAAGGAAACAATTAAGGGGAAAGAAAAAAATTGGGAGAAAAGGAGAAGGGAAAGAGAGCGAGTTAGAGATCTGCAAGGGGAGAGACGAGATTATAAATTTCAAGTAAACCCCATCTTTTCTATGCTCCCAGTCGATAGAATTATTCTAATATTGGCATAGCTTGTAACGCTTTGTTCCCTGTTATCCCTAGTAAAAAGGGTTTGTCTGAGGCCTTGAGGTATTTGCCATGGCAGCTTTTCAAGCAGATAAGGTTGTTGTTTTCTTCTACATACTCAATAGAACAAAACACTCTATTTGAGGCATCGTTGCCCTTATATCGTACTTTTTCTTTGTCATCTTCAGCTACTAGGTACTTGTTGAAGTGACTTCTCAGTCTTAGAGTGGCGTTCTTGAAAAACTCCATGGTAATTGGGACTTTCTTGAAAGTTGAAAGACAAATGAAAGATGGTACGAGGAAGTGAAAGTGAATTTGATTGCTATTTTCAAAGGTTGAGGAAAGGTTTGAAAAAAAAAAAGTTTTACTCCGTGGTTAAGTCTGAAATTAGCACGCGAAGCTTGAATTGGTCTCCATACATATGTATACATATAAAAAAAAAAAAATTTTCATTTTTTTGTTTATCCTTGTTAATCAATGTGAGATGAGAATAAAACTTCAGTACTTTCCTCTTTCCCCCTCTCTTTTTCCCCCCAATTTTCTCAATTAGGGCATACAAATTCATCATTCATTAGGGTTTTTTGTTTTGTTTTCAAGGGAAGGGGAACAACATCATTCCCCTTAATTGTTTTCTTTTGTATTTTCTTTTAATAACAGTTTTTGATTTTGTTTTAATTACGAAATTTATTATTAAAAAAAAAAAAAACCTAAACAGCGTTATTTTGGTTCACTTAACGGCACCACTTAACTAAAACCTAACGGAATACTGAATTGACAAAAATTGAAACTTAAGAGGACTAAAATGACAAAACTGAAACTTAAAAAACTGAAATGACAAAAGTTGAAACTTAAAGGGTTAGTTTTGGATTTTTGCATCATAATACAATTTATTCAAAAAACTGATGGTGATTTTGGTTTATGTATTGCCGATTAAATCAAGGTAAAGGAGGAAATTAAGTAACAAGGTGGCTAAGAACAAGTAAAAAGGTGGTTAACTATCAAGCTTGATATTTCAAGTTTAATGTATCCAAAGTACTATTTGGGGAGGCCAAACTACATTTATTGATAAATAATTGATGGAAATAAAAAACTGGGTGGAGTTTCTTTTAACTAGCCAACCACTGTATCATAGCAACTGTATATTTGGGATAAAAGACTCAAGATACACACATGTAACATTGCTATTTAAAAAGGCTGAATTGATTACCAGAGGGAGAATCTTAGTAATGCAATAGTAGGTTAACATCACACCATATTTGGCAAAGATCAAGTCCCAATTCTCCTGCATTTATCACCGAATATATAAGTCTCCGCAAATTTTAATTCAAGAAGAAAACTTCAAAATAGATGAAAACATTCAAAGTAATTAATTGCTTCTTAATTCCCAATGATAATACTTTCTAGACCATATACACAATTAGACATAATCCCAATTATTTCCTGAATCCCAAAATGATGGTAATATTCAAAAGTAAAACTCATCATGAAGATGTTGACGATGAACTGCATACCTTCAACCATCTCCATGCTACCTCACGGCCTTCTGAACTTATCATGAAAAGCACGTAAATACTATCTTGATCTCGAACCTAAAAGGATATTTAGATGAGCAACAATTAGACCAGCAAGGAAGACAAGGCCGTTAGAAACCATGATTTAATTGGCACAACCAATACCTCATCAGACAACATAAAATTTAGAACCTCAAGCAATATATTTGGGTCTGGACAAGATGCAAGACAACCTGTGGATGAAAGAATGGCATTAAATTTAAGTAGCTTTAACCCAAAAAGTGACACAGGATATTATTTCAAATGTTACTAAATCTTACGTAAAACCAATTCCTTCTCTTGCACAGTATCCGCTTCTCTATAGAGCTTCAGTAGGGACTCAAATCCATTCCTATCTGTGGTACTAGCATTTAACATTACAACAATGAAAGCAGCCTGCAAAGCATACACCACTGTTGAATATCAAACTTGAAATGCCCCTACAAATAAGGAAGTTATTCAAAAATACATTACCTTTCTAGTGTCGGCTGACAGGAGACGAGTATTTCTATCATTCAGTAACATCTGAAAGCGCTGGATTGCTTCCTTGTGAGTTTTATTATGGCCAAAAGTGGCCAAAGCCAGAAAGACTTCTCCTCTCAACAGTGCGTTTAAATGACTCTCTCCAGATATTGATTCCCAACCTGATTTTCTGCACAAAGAAAAAAAATGATATTGAAGTGTATGAAGAAGTTTACTTCACTCTATTAACTGAAATCAGTACGTATATAACAGTAATTTGAAGATAATGCCAAGGAGGCTGCAAACATTATAAAGATGAAGATATTCATTTAGAAAGATAGGTATCCATATGTTTGAAAAACAATTTAATGCACAATTGCTAGATACTAAAAAATATCCTTGTGTTTTTTTTTTTTGGCCTACACGTCAGCCCCAACCAAGAAACTTGCACACTGATCAACAAGCTCATCTCCACTCAAAGTAAAAAATTGTGAAGAAGAGGTTCCAATCAGTATCCAGCAACCAGTGAGTTGGAATGCAGTCATTGACATAATAATATGTATGGTGATTGTTCTTACTCTGCAGAAAAGAGGAGAAGATCAATGAAAAATTGTCTCAACTCATTCACTACAGCTGGGATGGCATCACTAGCTATCTCCATAACTTTATAACACACCTGTTGTGTACATCACTTAAAAAAGTCAAGTCCTAGTAAATATTTGGGGTTGATAATAACATTATCAAGATATAGAAGTTTTCCTTACATTAATGAGTTTCGATAACACAATGAAATCAAGCTCTTTTCTGTACACAACCATCAAAGAAAGCAAAGATGACAGTGGTTGTTTGCAAGCCTCACAAAGAGCATATGTATCATCCAAAATGCCTGAAAATTGAGACGTAAAAGGAGTTTTATGCTATTTGACCATGACTGCAGAACTTATAATGGCATAAATCAAGAAAAACCCCTAATGTAAGGAATTTATTATAAAGAGAGGATAGGCTTGGTATTTATAAGGAATTAACATATAGAGACCAAATATGCAGTCTTAATTTTGCCATTCATTTGCCAAACTCTAGTCACAACAATGCTTCCCTGTTGTGACACCTACCCTAGGAACTAAACACCAAAGTCAGAAATCTAGTATACTTCACACCATGTGATCAGTTTCCTATGAATACAGCCAGCCTAATACAACAACATATGATCAGTTATTAATTTATTGTTGGATACGGCACACACCAAATTTATCTGGTGCTGACAAGCAATTACTCTCTATGGCTTTCTTAAGTCGAGCTGCAAGCTTATCTTCATAATTTACCCTGTAGAAACCACTCTGCTCAGTATTAACTTTGACCCAGAAATGGTCATCACATTTCTCTTTATTCTTTTCATTAACTGAGCTTGAGTTTTCATGGGGAGAATGAACCAGTTCAGATATATCCACTTTTCCAGATTTAGTTTCCAAAAGGAAAGTCTTGCATTTGTTATATGAACCAATTGATAAGGTTATTGGAACAATCCAGAGTCCATCAC
Organism: Quercus lobata; assembly: GCF_001633185.2. Lineage (NCBI taxonomy): Eukaryota > Viridiplantae > Streptophyta > Magnoliopsida > Fagales > Fagaceae > Quercus > Quercus lobata. The sequence continues at coordinate 9,208,406 of NC_044908.1, read as the reverse complement.
CACCCAAACCAGATGATAGGAATTGCGACTGCAAATCTTAAAACTGTATCAGATTTCCACAATAACAAAGATGGTCATAGATAAAGATGAATAACTTGACCTAAGATTTTAAGAAATGCCCGTTTGCTTATTAATTAATAATAATACCTGTTCAAATTCCAAAATATTATCTTTGTATTTTACAGAGATAACTGGAAATCCTTTTTTCTTTGACCAAGCATCCATCATCGAATTGAGTTCAACACCAGAGTTCTCTGAAAGAACTCCCCATAAATCATCTGTCTTTGCATTTTTTCCAGCATATCTTTTTATGTACGAACTTAAGGATTTCTGGTTCAAATAAGATGTCACAGAGTTATATATGTAATTTATTCAAAGTTAATTTTCTATCCACTCATTACATGGTGAAATTTTTTGATCACATTCAAGAAGTGCGAATTAAATGTCTACAGGAATATAATTCAGGCCTTTCCCTTCAGCCATTTTGTTCATAAATTTGTGTGCATAACATGTTGACAAAAGAAAAATGTTCATGCTGAAATTTTTGTTATTAAGAACCTTACTTTCATGAAAATGTGATATAAAGGTCTACTGCACTGAGAAATGATACATTGTAGTGACTGCGATTAGTGGAATAGGTGATCAAAGAAAGCTTCCGATTTGACAAATATAAGTGACACGGAAAATACGTAGATTCTAAAAGAAGAACAGACACTGGAGCAAGAATTTCTGCAAAAGAAAATACCTAGAAGGTGTTACTTGGCAAAAGCATCCTACACACTGGATCAAACCCCAATCCACTCTTAATTTTTGAGCCCATTTGGTATCAATATATATTCTTTTAGCCCATTGAATAATTGAAGACTATAATAGCATTGTTAACCTAGAATATGATCAGAAATGAACATAAATTACATAACAGCCTTGACAATTATAAAGTGCCAAACCTGCTTAATAAACAAAAGAGCCATTAAAGCTTTATAAACAAATGATATTAACTGATAAATGCCAAGCATTAGTTCTGTATAGATTTTCCAAGAAATGGTTATGAAATATTGCATAGAAGGTTTTACTATGAAATTACAGAATCAATATTTGGTGCTCCATATATAAATAACTTAACTATTTTAAGTCAAGCATGAACTATCACACCTGAAATGTACCATCACCAAGATAACCCTGCAACATTCGAATAACAGCAGATCCCTTTTTGTAGCTGATAGAATCAAATATTTCCTCTATTGAACGAGCATGGTGTACCTCCACCTGCAAATATGCCAAATATCATGTGATGGACAGAGTTGAATTACAAGTTAAAGTCATGCTTTATATCGAAAATTGCCTAACAATTTTTTCTCGATTGAATTCATAATTGAGACTTACTTATAATATAGTACAATTAGTGCTTCAATCTTTGGAGTTGGATTATAGGATATTTCCCTGCACTGTCACCTCCCTCCTACTAGGTAGTGCTCCACACACTCTGATGACAGATGCACATGCATGTGAACACACACACACACTAGGTTGACTTTGTGTCAATAAATTTACTTTGATGCTGCTCATTGCAGTGCTTGAAATCCCGAAGAACATGCCATTTTAGGAAGTAGTTTGCCAATTAAAAAGATTGTTGATTTTATCACTTGATTCACTAACAAGATAAATAATTTAACATGCATAGTTGATGTGCTATTTGCAACTTTTAACAAAAGCATTCACTTCCTTACCTCAATAGGATGCGATTGTTCCAATGCATCCATACGCAGGCCATCATTTGTTTTTAGAAGAAATTGAGTCCATATTTTCCACTCAGGAAACATGATGTCAGTGGCCATATAACTTACCTGGAAATTTAAGATCAAATAGAGATTTTAAAAGAAAAATGAATGTATTGAAATAGCCAGCAAGTGGAAGCAGTAATGTAAGATGACTCAATTTTACCCATGTTGCAAATCCCTCATTAAGCCATAAATGACTCCACCATTCCATTGTTACCAGATTGCCAAACCATTGATGGGCTACTTCATGTGATACAGCAATTGTGAGCTGACACAACCAGAATATGATTTAAAGAACTAACAACTATTTAGGATAGAAGAATACTTATTTCAAAGTAATTATGATCTCCATTGAAATTGTTCTGTTATTTGTTCCAGATTTTTCTTATTAATAGCACTATATAATAAACCATTTAATGAATTGACTGCATCAAGAAATTATCAATAGTAGTCAGTTATTCTATAATAAGGTTTTTTGGGGAAATAAAAAAGAATACTACATTTCCCTATTATGTTTTTTGATTTATAAAAAGGGAACGTAGAAAAAGTAAAACAAAAGGTGTCTTGAAATTGCATTTCATGACAAGCAGGAGCTGCTAGGCCTCAAAGCAGATTGATTATTTTTTGGGAGGATCATAATGCAAAAGAGAAAAATGAAATGTAAATTCTGTTAGATATGTAACTTACAAACTGCTTCCTGTCTGCCGGAGAAAGTAAATCATCGTAAAGTAGCACATTTTCACGGTATGTGATCAAACCATAATTCTCCATAGCCGCATCAGAAAATTCAGGAACAGCAACCATATCAAGTTTTGGAAGTGGGTAAGGAGTTGAGAAGTATCTGGATGAAGTTATTAGAGTTACTTCCACTTATTAGCATGTTATTTTACATTAGCATAAAGGTATTCTTGTAATCATTGCATAAAATCTAACATAAATATGTGCTAAGGTGACTGAATGCTTAGGAAAGCCTTAGACATTTTCTCAAGCCTCTCTCTCTCTCTCCATCCTTCTTTTCTCCTCTTCTCTCTTTTAACCTTATACGTCATATTTACAACTCAACTAGGTTTTAGAGTCAGGTTTCAGAGAAACTAACTTGTTCCTTTAATCTTTACCAATCAATTGAAAGGAAAGAAGGAAATTTTAAAAAATAAAAATAAAAATTCATTCTGTTCTTTGGAAGGTCAAACAAGAATGTACTGAAAAGTTCACCTTCTCCTGTGTATAACTATAGACCAAACTCTATGTAATGTCACAGTGTCCCTCATTTGTTTTTTTTTTTTAAATCATGTCATTGTGGATAAATTTGATTTTATTGATCTATGTAAAGACAAGATTGAGGAGTGTAAAGTTCAAAAATTTCCTCACGACCAAGAGAAAAGATCATGGGAATTACCTAGTAAATATGTCAAGAGCCTTAACAGCAACATCTAAAGCAAACTTCCCTTTATCACACTTTCCAACAGGACAATATACACGAACCTTGGTTCCTGTATGTACAGTGCAAAAGTGTACATAAACTTGAAAAGAAAAAAGAAGAGAAAAAAAAAAAGTAAATAAAGAAGCATCGGCCTTATATGCATACCATCAGCTGTGGTTTCTTCAATATGATCAAATACACCAACAACAACAGCCACCAAATAAGTTGACATAATTGGAGATTCCTCAAAATAAACAGTCTTGATATTTTCATTGAGCTTTTCATCAGTAGTTGGCATATTGGACAATGCTGTCAATTCTGATGGCACGTCTATTGTGATCTTGAAGGTGGCCTGTAAAGAATGTATTAGTAAATGCCTGAGCAGCAGTAAATTAAAGAGAAAAAATGGAGTTTCAAGAATAATTTAAACCACATAAGAACAGTATTAGTTAACTCTAATCAGATATTTGTGGCCACTTACACCTGATATTCATTAAAATTGACTAAACAAAACACAAATACAAGTATACTATGTTGCCTATTTGCTTCATTTAAGCTATTCACAAAAACAAATCTATGGTAATATCGTTTATAATCTGTTTCCATGATTAAAAGTTCTATTTTACCTGTTGTTTCATACAAGCATGTAAAAGTCACTACTTTTAAAAAAGGGGGCGCAAGTAAATGTCACTTAAGGTAAATTGATTCTGGGCTCTAAATAAGTGAGAGAGTGAGTTATTTCAAGGGCAAAGGGAAATTCTTAATTATGCATACCTTAAGAGCAGGTTCATCCCAGCAAGGAAAGCACCGCCTTGCATCCACCGCTTGAAACTGAGTAACTGCCATATTCTTCTTCACTCCTCCATCCACATAAGTACTGTCAAAATAAAAGGGTTAATGCCCAAGACAAATAACTGTCTGTTACATAGTTGTTTCAAGTTCTGCCTCATTGGTGGGATTATTATGTACTTGATTATTCTCAATAGTAACTAAAAATTCAAAAATTTTCATTTCTTCTTTCTTTTCTATGGTTTCTTCCCCTACTTGTTGGGGAGAAAACGTCTTAGGAAAACCTAATTGAATAGTCAATATATGTACAAGAACACCAATTGACCCAAAAGTTTAAGCTAATGGACCAATTTGGATACAATTATGTTATTAACTACACATTCTTGTCGAATGTATCCATGTGGGACTTCATTACTTAGCTAATAAAACCACTCACACGTGAATATTCCAACAGGTATAGTGGAAAATGCTGATCAACAAAAAATGTTTTATGTGGTCAATGGGAAACATGTCCAATGCAAAACACATGTTCCAAAACATTACATACTCGATAGACCCTCACAAATATACTCTACACAAACACAAAATAAATAAATAGAAACTCTCCCAATGGTAACATTGCACCCACCCCTCTCGCTCAACAGATTGATCGTTGACTAATTATTGATCGACCGGTGTTGATTGATTACTTTATTTTTTCCCAAATGACCTATTTTGCTCAAATATGTTCGCTTTCCACATAATTTTCACAAAGATTTCAAATTTGGATTTAACATTTCCATTTGAAGCTCCTAAATGGTCCAAAAAATATCAAATGTTTTTCCAGTTTCATAAATGAAAGTTTTTGTTTTTATAATTATTTGGAATTACATGAAATTATTTATAATATTATATGCAAGCCAAAAACAACATATGATTTTTCTGAGAATTTGCAGAATTGCAACCAAAATACAAGAAAATGGGTAAGTTTTCCACAAGAGTTATTCTCCAAAAAATATGTTTTCCATGGAAACAATTATGGTAAAAAAAGAACAAGAAAAAGAGCTACCATCTATAGAGTCCCTTCAATTGCTGGTTAAGGGCCCCAGAAAAATCAATCCCCAGAACTCCATCACCAGGACTAAGCATTTCATCAAAGACCAGCACTAGTATCTCATCATCACCATCCAAAACAACATCACACGGCTGATATGTCTTCAAAAACCAAGAAAAAACAGCATTAAAAAAACACCCATAACTAGTAGACTCAATGAGGGAACAAGAGTTATGTACTTACTTGGTTGTTAGATTTTGTGAACCAGACTTTATGAACATCAAGTTCTAGAGCATTTAGGACGAGATACTTAGTGTGTTCAAGGATGTTAAGGTTAACTTGTACTGTACCAGAAAAAGTGCATGCTGTGAGGTCAAGTTTGAGATAAAGATCATAACTTGTTGGGATTGCCAATTTGGGTAGCCTCGTTTGGCCTTTGAATTGCTCTACACTTTGTTTCAACTCCATCTTCCTCCAAAAAAGATCTCACTCTCTGATTTCTCTCTGTGAATTTCTTTTTCTTTTTTTGATGGGGTCTCTATGAATTTCTTGGTACGTAAGTATATAGCTTTGTGAATTGTACTATGATTTTTAAGTGTGCAGAGAATTAGAGAAAGAAAGAGAGAATTATTTAAGAAAATGACTGGGGCTTTTAGAAAGACTTTGTTGTGCTTACATGCATTGACCGTTATGAAGTGACAGCTGCCTTTTGAAAGACTTTGTTTTTAAACTATTTAGATAATTAACATCTCAAGTCTCTTAGGGTCCGTTTGGATACAGCTGAAAACTAAAAATTGAAACTGAAAACTGAAAAATACTGTAACAAAATAATTTTTAAATGTGTGAATAGTATCGTGGGACCCATTTTTAATGAAAAAGTTGCTGAAAAGTGAAATTTGTGGGTCCGTGAACAGTACACGATGTGCTGTGATTGGTCCAAAAAAAATTTGAAAAGTCAAAGTTTGCGGCTACTGTTCATTGAACAGTGCATGAACAGTAGCCGCAACACTCAAAACGCTCAAAAACGCGTGAAAAAGAAAAAAAAAACAAAAAAAAAAAAAAACAAAACGCAAACGCAGAAGTTTTCATCCCAATCCAAACTCATTCTTAGGGCCTGTTTGGGTAAGCTTTTTTCGTCACTCAATTTCTGTCACTCAATTTCCATCACTCATCACTCAATTTTTCACATCTGTTTGCCTTCATCACTCAGTTTCCATCACTCACTACTTTTCACAGTATTTGGAGGACCCACGCCTGTCACAGTGCAGCTTTTTTTTTTTTTTTTCCACTAGCAGCTTCTTCTTTTTTTTTTTTTCCTCCTGGGTTGGCTGTTCGGTCTGGGATTTTTTTTTTTTTTTTTTTCACTAAGTTTGGTGAGTCTAGGTACTAAAAAAAAAAAAAAAAAAAAAAAAAGAAGAAGAAGAAGAAGTAGAAGAAGGAACGAACAGCCAACGCCAACCCAAAAAAAAGGAACGAACAGCCAACCCAAAAAAAAAAAAAGTCAAAAGGTGGTCAAAAGTTGCGGCTGTGGGTCCCTCATGTGTGTTTATTTACGGAAATACCATTGAGTTATGAGTTATGGAAACAGAGTTATTGTTTGGCCAAACAACCTTTTTGCTATGGGTCCCACCATTTTTGAGTTATGAGTTATGGAAACTGAGAATTGAGTTGTGGAAATTGCTTACCCAAACAGGCTCTTAGTAACATTGTTTTTAAACTATTTAGATAACTAACATCTCAAGTCTCTTATACTCAAGAAAATTGTTCGAATATTGGTGTTATTTTGAAAAAAAAATCCAAGTTTCCACACACAAAAGCTTAAACAAAGCTATGCTATTCAAAGTTCAAACACATTTTTATTAGTTTATAAGGATGGGGATGTGACAATGTTTAATCTTATTTCTATCGAATTTTGTGAAGCACTTGAACGTTGAAAATATCAGTGAAAATTATTTGTGTTAGCCGAGGGTCCGATTGAAGTGAATGGTTGAGAAGAAAAATTATTTTGTTCCCTATATTCCTTCAATTGCAACATATCTCGTCTTCTTCTTCTTCTTCTTTTGAACTTTAATTCAATAACAAAGAACTTTGATTATCAAAATTCTGAAATAGGTAAATAGCTATTTTAACTTCTATGTAATTGCATGTGGTTTTTTTTTTTTCTTTTCCTTCTCTCTCCCCCATTGGAAAGGTCCCCACACCTCAAGGAATTGGATGATTAAGGAAAGTGATGGTGCCGTAACAATCTAATCTTGCCTATATCAAGAAATGAGAAAAGTCAGAAATGAAAGAGAACTACTTCCAAAAAATTTTTTTTTTTTTTTTTTTTTGGGTGGGTTTTTGGTTGTTGTTTGGGGGGGGGGGGGGGGGGGGGTGGTGGATTTTGGGGGTGTGTGGAAGTGTTGTTTATAGGCTCAATCATTGTCCAATGAACCAAAAAGCAAGTGTTCATGTCATTGATGCTTGCAGTAAATCTTTCAATGACTAGAGGCTCCAGACCAAGTTCATTGAATTGACATCAACTGGTTGAAAAGTCTACATTAGTGGGCTGGTGGGGTTGAGGGGTAGTGTTTAAATTTACAATTTCTGAACCAGGCCAGACCCCATTTAGAGTTTGTGCTTGCTAAAATTAATCAAAACATGACCTAAGAGTTTATTGGTTTCTTCCGAATCTAAATCCATCAATTCACAGCAAAGATTATTCTGAATCCATTTTCTGCAAGTCAAGATCACATACCACCATACCTGCAGATCTTTCGTTTTTTTATACTCTCAGCAAAGTCTGATGCCAAATTCCATGCCCACTACAGTTTCCTCACGTGAAGGGAATAATCATATACCTGCCAATTTCAGACAGCCTCACTCATGCTGAGAGGTATTTCAATCTCCAAAAGACAGTAACTTTTGCAGATTTGGAAGTCAATACTCAATACTTTCTAGTTTCTACAACCCTGTAGGCTTCCCTCCAAGATAAATAAATTGCATTCAGAATGAAGAAAATAACTCAGAATCACCATGCGATTGGCAGAAAGGTGAGAAACTGAATGATTGCTAGAATTGTAATAAATTAACCCATTTGGGGTGCGTGGGCTCAAAACAATGATGGAGAACATAACATGATGTGACCATGATCATAGAAGTTAAGAACTACTTCCCCTAAAACTTCTTAGATAGACCTTTAAATGCAGGCATCAATTACTCTTTAAGTGTAAAATATTGCTTCAACAGCAAAGTACAAGATAAAATGATTTCACGAAGGGATTTACAAATTCAATATCACAGCTTGTCAAAGTCACACTCCTGCAGCTCTATATATTCAGAAACCTGTTTTTAGTTCAAATCAATGAAATGAAAGCTAGAGAGAAAGCATAGAAATTACTAGTTGAACTACATAAATTCTGAAAATTATGAAATAAAACAAGCAAGTCAACAGATGAAACATAAATATAACTCCAACACAGAGCAGCATACAGAACACAAGAAACGAGTAAACAGAAATGTCGTCGAATTCAAATTACAAGGAATTTGTCCAAAATTTGGCTATGCTGCCTTACAGGTTACAACTAAACTCCTTTCCTATCAAAGCTTATATAAGACTATAACAGTTACTCATCTTAAACATTTCCTTGTCCTACATCGAACAACAAGAAGCAAAACAAAAATAACAAACACCAAAGCCAACCAAACCAAATAACAATGCTCAACAATCAATCATGCCCTAATGATTCGGCGACTTACTCAACAAATACCTCTGCAACACATCCATAACCGATGCAAAATCAGCCTTGACATGAACCGGCGGATTAGCAAACCGGCACGCCATATCCTTAATCTCCTTAGAATGATAATCAATCTTAGATTGAGTAAACTTCAACCCATGTGCAGTGCTCACCACCACCGTCCGATCTGTCTTCCCAATCACCCCACTCTTCCTCAACTTAATCAATGCAGTCAATGCAACACCCGTATGCGGGCATATAAACATCCCAGTTGAATCCGCCTCCGCCATAGCGTCCATCAACTCCTCCTCAGTTGCCTCCTCAACAATCCCATTAGAATTCTTCAGGGCATACACTGCTCTATCAATCGAAACGGGATCACCTATCTGAATAGCGGATGCAAACGTAGCATTCGCCTTTACAGCCTTGAAATCCTTCCACCCTGACTTGTAATGCAAGTAAAGCGGGTTTGCATTGGCAGCCTGAGCACAAACTAACCTAGGAATCCTATCCACAAGGCCTAATTCTTTACACATATGGAAACCTTTATAAAAAGCATATATATTCCCAAGATTCCCACCCGGAACTATAACCCAATCAGGCACTTGCCAATCAAATTGTTGCAAAATCTCAATAGCAGCAGTTTTCTGACCCTCTAATCTCAAACTATTCAATGAATTAGCTAAATAAATGGGCAATTCAGAGGTTACCTCACGGATGAGATGCATACATCCATCGAAATCAGTGTCGAGGCTCAACACGAAAGCGCCATTGGCAATGGGCTGAACCAACTGGGCAATGGAGATTCTATTAGCAGGCAAGAAAACAATGGAGGGAATCCCAGCAGAGGCACAATAGGCCGAAAGCGCGGCCGAGGTGTCTCCGGTGCTGGCACAGCCAACCCCAACAACAGGACGGTTCATTTTTCGAAGCCGATTCACTTGACTCACCAAAACAGTCATACCCAAATCCTTGAAACTCCCAGTATGGCTAATCCCACAGTGTTTAACCCACAAATCATTCATGCCCAGAAACTGTTTGCCATAACGCTCAGCCCAGAAAAGGTTAGAGTTTCCCTCGAAAGCCGACACGATATCGGCGTCGTCGATCTCCGGGAGGACCCATTCTTTCTTGGACCAGACGCCGGAGCCGTAAGGCCACGTGGTTTTGCCGACGCGGGAATCGAAGAGGTCGCGCCAGTACTTGCCGTCGTAGGTTTTCAAGGCGGCGATGTCGTGCTCGACGTCGAGCAGCCCGCCGGATCGAGAGCGATACACGATCTCGTCGAGGGAGTAGGACTCGTCGGAGGTTTGGTGAGATGGGTCCGGGTTGAAAGGGACGTACTTGGCGGAGAAGAGGTGGGAATACGTTGGGTTGTTGCGGCGAGCCTCGTCGCGGATGTTTTCGTCGAGTGGGCGGCGGGGTTTGGAGACTGAGATGGGTTTTGGCTGTTGTTGTGGTGGTGGTGGAGGAGATGGGTTTGTGGAGGCTTTGATGAAATGGGGTTTTGGGAAATGGGGTTTGGGAGATGGGGTTTTGGGTTTGATGGAGAAGAAAGAGGAGGTAGAGGAAGAAGGAGAAGAACAAGTATAAGCCATCATGGAAAATGGGTTTTTTGTTGTGTTTTTTGTGTGTGTTTGTATGTGTTGTTAATGAGAGATGGGTTGTTGCATATAAAGCATTTATATATGGATGTTGGAGGGTTTTAGGGGGATGTGGAGAGTCGACTGTGAATAGTTATCAATTAGCTGATATGAGAGTGAGACTTTCAAGATTCTCCCCAAAAAAATCAAAAATCAAAAATCAAAAATTAAAAAATATAATTTCAGAAAGGAAAAAACAAAGAAAGAAAAAGAATTTTGTTCTAAGTGAAGATAGTTTTTCTCAGTTTCTTGTATTTGGTAGACGGGTAGTAATAGGGGGAAAATTTTAAAAACAAAAAGAGGTTAAAGAAAAATTATCTCTTAATTTTGAGATAAAGTTACTTTCAGATGAAAACAACTCTATCTTATACGAAACTAAATAAGAAAAATAACTCTACCTCAAGTAAGCTAAATAAGAAAAGTTAAAAAATAATTTTTCAATTCATTTTAAAGCTGTTATCAAATATAAGAAAATAAAATACTAGTTTTCTAAGAAATATTTTTTGGAAAATGATTCATTATTTTAGAAAATGTAGTTAACTTTTAATAATTTGGTGGATATTGAAAATAAATTGAAAGTTTTGATTGGAAAAATATAATTTATATTCTATATATTGATAGTTTACTTATGACATCTCATATTTAAAATTAGCACCTATATTTCTTTGTATATATAATGGTATACATATGGCACCTCATTTGTAAAAGACATCTCTATTTTAAATCAATTGGAAATATTTTATTTAATAGTTTTTTTTTTTTTTTGGTATCTAACTGTGTACATGATACCACATCACATTAGATGTATGTTTAAATTTATAATATTTAATTTGAACCATGAAATGAATTATGAATTTATTTCAAATGGAAATGATATATGTCTCATGTGATTAAGATTTTGGAAAACAATCATCTCTATTTCAAGTCTTCTCTATTTTGTCCATTATATGGTTAAGATTAGATCTAAATTGTGATATTCCGAATTATCTGAATTTGATTAGATTGGATTGGTTTCTCAAAAAAAGAAGAAGATTAGATTGGATTGTTAAAATGTGTGTTGTGCATTCTTATGTTAAATCTCACATCATATATATTACTAGGTACATCTTGGTTTTATAAGTTCCTTTTGGAGAATAAATGTATATATAGCTAGCACCTTTCTCATGTTGCTAAAGTTTGATTTGAACCATGAAGTAGATCCATTTCAAGATGATAATTTTCCTAAGAGTTTAAAATTTTTAAAGTAATTTTAACTTGACTATCATTAATAAATGGGATCTCAAAAAAAAAAAATTACAAATGCGGTAAAATCTAAAGAACTAGTATAATTTAACAAAAAGAGGGGAGAGCGAGAGAGAGAGAGGATTTTTTTTTTTTTTTGATAAGGGAGAGAGGGATTTGATCATGTTATATGTAATGATTAAACAATAAATGCGGTAAAATCCAAAGAACTAGTTTAATAATGAATTTTTTTGTTATTCTAAAAAATATGTTTATAGGTTTTCACTTTTTACTGAGATATATTAAATAATAATTTTACAAGAAATCTTTTATGGATTTGCTTTTTGATTTTGTTTTTAGTGCCCAAAAGTGCACACACTGACACACAGTGGTAGGGATTTGGATAAGAGCGGAGGAAGAGCACATGCATTGGTCAAGAGCATCAGCAATGGAAAGGCTAAATGCTAAAATATAAGCTTTTTTTTACCATTTAAGCCCAAAAACCCACTCCATTAGACATTGTAAAATGTAAGTATTGTAAAAAAAAAAATACAATTGTGTTATAGTGCGATTCTAAATAGTAGCTCAATGGTAAAAACAAAAAAAAATTTTAATCGGTTTGGTCTTCTCTCTCCTCTCTCTGTAGATCATCATTTTCATTATCTTTCTCTCTCTTTCTTTCTGCTCTCTCTTCTTCCTGCTCTCTCGTCTTCAACGGAATGGAGGCAACGGCGTGGAGGCTCGATCAGAAAAGCTATGGTGGAGGCGTGGAGGTCATGAGTTTGTTTATGGGTTTCTGGCGTGGGTTTGTTCATGGGTTTCCAACGTTTGGGTCGAATTTGGGTGGCGTTTAGGTGGTTGGATATAGGTCCGTTGTTTGTGTTTTTTTCCGATGGGTTGGGGGATTTGTTCCGATGGGTTTGATGGTGGGTTTCGGTGTTTGCTGGATTTGTTTGGTAATGGGTTTCAGTGAAGATGATGACGATGATGATGATGATGATGATGATGACGGGTTTGGGATGAATAGAGACAACGACGGGCGACCCTCTCTCTCTTGCCATCGCTGCCAGTGAGAACAGATGGGTTTGGGTTTGGGTTAGGGTTTGGTGAGAACAGATGGCTTTGATTTTGGATTTTGATTTGGCTGGATTTTGCTATGGATTTTACTCAGCAGAGGTGGGTGGTGTGACTGAGAAGCTGGACAGTGGTGGTGGTGCTGGTAGGTGGTTGACAGAAGAAGAGAAATAGAGATCAGAGAGAGAAGTGAGAAATATTTTTATATTATTTTAATGTGTAGTATGGTAAAATAAAAGTTGGGATGCTGAATGTATTGTAAAATGGTATTGTATAATTGATAAAATAACTTTTTAAGATGGTAAAATGGGATAAGATGGCATGAGCCATTGCGAATGCTCTTAGTTTCCTTAAGGATTTTAGAAGGAAACTTTCTTTTGTTTTTTAGAAGATTTATAAAGAAACTTAATATAATGCAATGAGTAAATTATAAAGAAATTTAATAAAACGAAATAAATATTGTAAGGACTCAATTCGTGATGGCCCCGAAATAGTATTGGGTCCGCACGTTAAAGGCCCAAACAATATAATTTGTAGAGCGTGGGTTTGAAAGGCTAGACCTTGGTCGCCGGATGATGGTTAGTCGTGGTGTTTATAGCGATTTCCCCAAGGATAAACCTGACGTACTCAACAATAATCTATTCCGGTATATCATGAGTGGCTCCAGCCTTAAGACCTTATTTTAGGAACTTCATATCCTTATTCCTCTCCCTTTCTTAGGACTCCCTGGTCTGGAAGCCCCTTTTTTTTTGCGCACAAGCCTTTACATTATATAGCCCTTCTCGGGTGATCCTGTCCCTCCACTTGTTTATCAAGCAGGCTCCTATCTGAATACCTGTCCCATCAGCCGCTTCCCCCTGCTTTTTGTTAGTTGCACTAACCGAAGCCACACTGTTCAGGCGTCTTTTCTCATTAATATGGCTAGAACGTTTATGGGCGCGTTCAATACGGAGATGACGTATTTACCTTGAACCACCCCCACCCTGTACCCCCATGTGGGTCCCATTCTACTCGCCTCTCCTTCTGGGGGCATTTTGGAGGCAGCCTTTGACGAGACATCGCTCTTCCTTTTGAAGTTTTGGGATGCCGAGGACAGAGCCATCCTCGGCTGTGTCTCTAGACTATTTGGCCTTCCCTACTCGTCCTTGGCAGTTACCCCCTCGGCACGGGCCCTGGGCCTTAGTGGAGAGTGGGTCGGGTCGTAAGTCTTCTGGCCCCACAAATATAAAGAATGGAATAAAATGTAATAGAATGAATGAAATTAAACTAACATTTTTGAATGTTCTAAAAGAAAATAGTAAAACAAAATTAAATATAAATAATTTTGTTTGCGAGTTCTTTGAAAAAAAAATTATAAATTATTTTATAACAACGTAACTATTATACCTATTATCGGCAAAAAATTAAACCTATTCTTTTACAAAAAGAACAAGCTAATTGAGCATGATCAAGACTTCAGTGATTTCAATTTTGCAAAGCTTGTTAAATCTTTTAAGGCCAAGTCTAAATATAAATATATTAGTGGGCTACTTTTTTCTTTTTTTCTTTTTTTTTTGGGTTAACTGAAGAAAGTATACACCATTAGGGTCATATCATGGGTTTAAATTTACAATATCTGAAGGAGGTCAAACCTATGTTCAAAGCCACCTGAATCGATGTGAATATCAGCATTTTTAGCCAACATATATCAAGGGAAGCTTAATTAAGATAAGAAATGGTAAAATTTAGGTGTAGTTCTTTCTGTGCAATATATTAGAGTTCGATTATTTAATTAAATTCAAATACATTTTTTTAAAAAAAGATAATTGTATTTATGTTTCATTAATTAATACAATCATGTATTTAAATTAATTTATAATTAAAAAATTGTATCATTTTTTGGGTAATAGAAAAACTATATCGAAATTTTACCCACAAAGGAATATCAATATCAAAACACTCTCAAAGCCACTTGAAGAATGTCATTAATCACTCTTGAAAAATAATAACGGTGAGAAATCACAAGATCTCTATCAATTTCATTAGCCGTGATGCTAGTCTTTTGGCTCTTTTACAAGTTCTTGTATAGTCACACACAATGTTGTATAAATCTCTTATGGAGATGATGCTTCCAAGGGCGAAATAGATGGATAATTCATAGTTTTAATTAAATGTAACTATGGCGTTAAGTTGAAAAAAAAAAAAATTTTAAGAGTCTCGTAATTCAATGACATTGTTCAATCTTCTTTATAAAAAAAAGTCACTTGTGATTAAACAAGAAATATAGGTTCTATCTATCCCCGCTTACACTAAAAATCAATTAGTGTTTTGGTCTAATAATAAATGGCAATCATCAAGAGTGGAAGTTATAAGTTGAAACTTTCTCTTAAAAAAAAAAATTCAACAATGCTTATTGAATCAAGAGTATGAAAGTGATATGCTTTCCTATATTAAAGGTATATATAATATCTGGTAGTAAATTTTATTTTGTGTATCCAACAGTGCTTATTGAACCACACCAAGATTCACCAAGTCAAAACCTACAACAATTGAACAACCTCTAAGTTCTAAGCTTGAGAGCAGCAAGTGGAGTTGATAGAGGCACTTCGAAGGTTAAATCAATGGAATAAACTTCACTGGAAAACCGAAAAGTAATGAAGTCCATAGTGCGTATATTCATAGGTTTTTGGAATAGGGGTTGCTGATCAATTTTTCATTGAAGTGTTGGAGTGAGGTTGCCACATGGAAGTGGTTTTGAGTCAAACTTTTGTGGGCTAGATGTCGGCCTTCGTGCTTGTTTAGGGGCCCTTTAGGCTTGAGCTTTGCAACTGTAAAGTCATGGGTATCGGAGAAGATACCTCAAATCCAATTTATTATGTAGTACACGTTATGTCCCATTTTGAAAAATCGTTATCAATGTTTATTCTAAGTATTCGTTTGGAATAGTTTAAATCCATTGGTTTATTTTACTTCAAAAAAAATTGGATACAAGTATATATGCGTTTTGAAAAACATGAGACATTAAGAAGTTGTTTATAAATATATAAGAAACAAACACAGATGCATATATACAAGGAAAAATGAATGAAATTTTAATATAAAGACATGTCGTAAATTTCACTAAAACTCATTGTATTTTTCACAGGCCATTATAATAAGTTATATTCATTTGAAACCTCTTATCATTAAAGTAATCGCAAACAGAGAAGAGAAAGGAGAAATGAAAGAAGGGTTAAATTTTGGAGCTAAGTAGGAAATTTACATGCTCAGCATTTAAATTTTTCTTCAAAAGTTGGCAAAATTTCGTGAATGTTAAGCAAGCTTGCTGGGAAAACTTAGTATTTTCGCTTTCCAAAATAGTTTCGTGCACACAACTTAAGGCTTAATTTCATTTGTAATCTAACCCACTGAGAAAGAAAAAAAAATCATTTTGGAATCCAATTTATTCCCCCCCAAACACGGCATAAAGTATTGCAAGGGTAACTGAAAGACGTAAATAACCTTTGCTAGCACATTGTCTTTCCGATGGTATCTATGTCTGACCGATTGGATTTCGGGGCAGTTTTGGAAATCCGGTGGAATGGCAATATGGCATCAAAATTTCCTCCGAGGACAATATTCCTTTGAATTTCGTTCCCGACAAAGTTGAAAATTAAAAAATAAAGAAATAAAATATTGCAAAAGCCAGCAAAGATGGACAAATAGGCATAGCCCTTTGTCTTGTCGTGAAAGGTTTTGAAACCCATGTCATATAAAATATGAAATAAACAACCATGATATCACTCTGTAATTGCTAATTACAATTCTGAATTCTGATATCTATATATTAAAAAAATCAATTTTCCCCCCTTTTTTTTAAGGATAGTTCATAATTCTCCCACAAAATTATAAATCGAACAATGTCTTTTTTAATTGTTGAAAATGAGCAAATACCCTTATTATTAGTTAAACTGTTAATACATAACATACTTATTTGTTTCATGGAATATTCTACAATTAAATTTAAAAAAAAAAAATGCTCTTGAGGGGGAATTGCAAATGAGCTAATAGTTAAGACTTAGTGTCCGTTTGGCAAAATTATTATGCCAACTTATTTTATTCATGGATTTCATTGCACTTTTTAGTACTATTCATGAGTCTCATTGTATTATTTATGCTAATTTTTACCTTTATTTACAATACTTTTAGCACACTACGGTACACCCTTCCTTAGGTCAAAGGCTTATAAGGCAAGGGTTGGAGGCGTCTCTCCCCGATGTGAGATTGAGCAAATTCGTGTGGGTGGGACATAGGTCGATCTTTGTCCATTTCAAAGCAAACAATACCTTATTGGGGGCCAAGACGAAAGTCCTCCTACAAACATATATTAATAAATATCATACAATTAATTACTTCATTTTCTTTGTAGTGTATCATAATAAATATATATTAATAAGTATCATACTTGTGGGGGTAAAATTCACCAGTCAACGGTGGGCCTTGGTACTCGTACGAAACCCAGCCATAATAGGAAGCGAAGACACGGACAGAGGACCCCCAGCCCAATCATGTTGGGCTGGGCTTGTTTAAAGGGCGTCCGAGGAGGAGTGCCTCCTCGGACGCACTAAACGGGAGTCTAATTCACACCCTTTACATGGTGAAAAGTCATCCAAAATCAAAGGAAAATGCTAGACGTTCAGGGGGCAACCACAACTGCCGCATTAAATGCAAGGAAGCTACTTTTCCAGCCGCATTAATGTGGAGAGGACAGGAGAACAGTATTATCTTGGCCAGTGCAACTCACAGAAAAGAATGAGGATATCCTATGGGACAGGCACTCAAGTAGAGGCCCAGATGATTAACAAGTGTATGGTCATTATCATTTGAAGGATGCTATATAAGAGAAGAAAATCCCCATGACCAGGGGATCGGAAGCTGGAAAGAAAAAAGTAAGGAAAGGGAGAGAGAGAGAGAAAGAAAGGAATTTTGTAAACGAAAAATTGGGTACAGCCCCACGAACTGTTATCCCAGGAAACTTAATGAAGTATTCCCACGTTCGAGCGGTTGCATGACTTACTAACAATTACGTTTACTCTGTCAAGACCTAGTTCTGCGTCCCACTCTCTAAAAATTCATTGCTGAGGGTCTTTTGGGCCAGAATCGCCTGCTTGCTGGGCCAGGGCTTCAAAATCCGCCCCTTACAATTGGCGCCGTCTGTTGGAAGAATTTGTGTCTCGACAAGTGAACAGTAAGAAATGGAAGGATCAGGCCCGCTCCAAATCAGACGTGCAGATTCTCAACGGCAGGACAATTTTTTAAATATCGAACGAGGGAAAGACCAAGATAATCAGCGAGAGGGCAGCGTGAATACCTCTCACACGAGTAAAAGCCACTCAAAAGGGAAGGATCATGCATCCCATAAGCAAAACGATCGAAAGGCTTTACGACAAGAGATTGATGATTTGAAGAAAAAGCTGCGCCGAGCACAGCAGAAACGTCCTTCACCCGGCTCGGGCTCTAGCAGTGACGAGGATAACGAATACCGGCGAAGATCAAGAACCCCTCCGAGCGAGACCTTTTCCTACGAGGAAGAGAGGCCTCGTAAACGCAGCCACAAAAGCCCGTCTTACCAAGGCCTGGCCAACGATGCCATGAGTAAGGCCCTGGATCGCATCTCCTAGTCACCGTTTACACGTAGAATAGAGAGGGCAGTGCTTCCTCGGCGGTTCCATCAACCAACGTTTGCTATATACAATGGTCGGACCGACCCAGTGGAGCATGTGAGCCAATTCAATCAGAGGATGGCCGTCCACACCAGGGATGAGGCGTTAATGTGTAGGATATTCCCATCTAACTTGGGACCTATGGCGATGAGATGGTTCGATGCCCTCCAGCCGAATTCCATAGATTCCTTTAAACAGCTGACGCAGGCTTTTGGTTCCCGTTTCATCACCAGCACTAGAGTCCCTCGGCCCCTCGATTCCCTCCTATCCTTGTCCATACGGGAAGAGACGCTAAAGGCCTACTTGGATAGATACTGGGAAATGTATAACGAGATAGAAGGGAAATATGATGACGTCGCCATCAGTACATTCAAAAGGGGCTTACCAACAGAACATGGCTTAAGAAAGTCCCTCACTGGGAAGCCAGTCACCAGCGTGCGCCAACTCATGGACCGAATTGACAAGTACAAAAGGGTCGAGGAGGACCAGCAGATGGGGAAGGGTAAAGCGAAGGTCGTCCCTCAGGAGAGGAGGGACTTCAGGTCGGAACGATTTAACAACAGTAACAGACCGAGAAGAGACTATATGGAGCAGCCCGGATCTATTGGGGCTCAGGAAATTTGTGCTGTATTCCGAGAACCGCTTCACAAAATCCTAGAGAAGGTGAAATATGAACCTTTCTTTCAGTGGCCGAACAAGATGGCTGGTGATCCTTCGAAGCACAATCATAACATGTATTGCGCATACCATCAGGAGCCAGCTCACACCACTGATGAGTGTAGGAACCTGAAGAACTATTTAGATCGGCTTGTCCGAGAAGGAAAGCTGAGACATCTGCTGCATCGCCCTGAAGGATGGCAGGAGCCATCGAACAATGAAACCAGGCAAAATACGTTGAGGCCACCCATTGGCACAATTAATGTCATTCTCGCCGCACCTGGAAGGACAAGCTCTGCCCCCTTCAGGGTAATGTCAGTGAGCAGTTTCCCAACTGAGCCAGACGGCAGGGACCCCAAGAGAGCCAGAATGAATGCCACGCCGTTAATCGGGTTCACGGAGGAAGACAAGCAAGGGACTATTCAACCCCATGATGATGCCCTAGTCGTCACACTCAGAATAGGAGATTATGACGTGAAGAGGGTATTAGTTTATCAAGACAGTGCCGTGGAGGTAATGTATCCTGATTTGTATAAGGGGCTGAACTTGAAGCAGGAAGACCTGTCACCATACGATTCCCCCCTGGTCAGCTTTGAAGGAAAAATCGTCATCCCGAAAGGCATGATCAAGTTGCCTGTGCAAACAGATTCAAACGTGGTAGAAGTGAACTTCATTGTCGTAGATGCATACTCCCCCTACACCGCTATCGTGGCCCGGCCATAGCTTCATGCACTAGGGGCTGTGCCGTCAACCTTGCACCAAAAAGTAAAGTATCCGTCAGGAGGTCAAATCAAAGAAATAATAGGGAGCCAGGAAATGGCTAGACAATGCATGGTGTCGGCAATATCACAACGGCTGAGTAGTGAGCCTTCCACTTCAGCCGAGAATGGCTTATAGCAATCAATGACCTCGGTGCCGACTGCCAGTAGTGAAGGATCGGCCAAGGATGTGAACTGTGAGGAGTTGGAGAAAGTACTTGTCGGATCTGACCCTAAGAGGTTTTTTCAAATTGGTTCGGAATAACCGCCCCAGGAGAAGTCAGCACTGACTGCTTTTCTCCGACAGAATGTAGATGTGTTTGCTTGGGACCCCTATGAGGCTCCCGGGGTCGACCCAGATTTCATTTGCCACCACGTTAACGTGAATCCGGCTATAACACCTAAGAGGCAGGCTCCTCGACGACCGTCAAAAGAACATACCAACGCCGTGAGAGAAGAAGTAGCAAGATTGAAGAGAGCAGGGGCTATCAAAGAGGTCTTCTATCCTGAGTGGTTAGCCAACACGGTAGTGGTAAAGAAGAAGAGTGGGAAATGGCGGGTCTGCGTAGACTTCAAAAACCTAAACAAGGCGTGTCTAAAGGATCCATTCCCAATGCCCAGGATAGACCGGTTGGTAGATTCAACTGTCGGACACCCAAGGATGAGTTTTCTAGACGCCTTTCAGGGCTACCACCAAATACCCTTGGCTGCCGAAAACCAGGAGAAGACTGCTTTTATCACCCCAGTTGGAAATTATCATTATAAGGTGATGCCCTTTGGCCTGAAAAATGCCGGGTCAACCTATCAAAGGATGATGACCAAGATGTTTGAACAACAGATGGGTAAAAGCGTTGAAGTGTACATAGACGACATGGTGGTTAAAAGCAAAGTAGTCCCCGACCATCTTGAAAACCTCGGCAACGTTTTTCAAATACTGAGAAAGTACAAGCTACGACTGAACGCAACCAAGTGTTCGTTTGGAGTGGGATCAGGAAAATTCTTAGGTTATATGGTGACTCACAGGGGCATAGAGGTTAACTCTAACCAGATAAGAGTCATCCATAGCTTGCAGCCTCCTCGGAACCCTAAAGAGGTCCAGAAGCTTACTGGCATGATAGCTGCTTTAAACCGTTTCATCTCGCATTCAGCAGACAGATGCAGGCCATTTTTTCTCCTATTACACAAGTGGAAGGGATTTGAGTGGAATGAAGATTGCGCTATAGCTTTCCAACAGTTAAAGGAATACCTCGCCCGACCACCAATTATGTCCAGTCCAGATGCGGACGAGGTTTTGTTTGCCTACATCGCAGTAGCCCCACATGCAGTAAGCTTGGTGCTAATCCGAGAAGACAACGGCACACAGCGACCAGTCTATTACGTTAGTAAATCACTGCAGGAGGTAGAAACCCGTTATCTTCCCCTCGAAAAGGCTATCTTGGCCGTCGTGCAGGCCACGCGAAAGCTTCCCCACTACTTTCAAGCACACACTGTAGTGGTGCTAACACAACTCCCCATAAAGTCTGTCCTACACAGCGCCGATTACACAAGCAGAATTGCAAAGTGGGGAACGATCCTGGGTGCTTTCGATATTAGGTACATGCCTCGTACAGCTATAAAAGGCTAGGTCCTTGCCGACCTAGTAGCAGAATTTGCGGAGCCCACGCTAGAGGCACAAAATGTGGCGGGATCACTAGGGGCTGATGAGAAGATGATCAGCACCATCTCTCAGCATGAAAACACTCGGTGGAAAGCGCACGTCGATGGCGCGGCGAATCAAAGGGGCTCAGGGGTAGGACTCGTTCTGCTCTCACCCGAAGGGATAACCATAGAAAAGTCATTGAGACTTGGGTTTTCAGCTACGAATAATGAAGCCGAGTACGAGGCGCTACTGGAGGGAATGTCAATGATCCGGAAAATGGGTGGGAAATCCGTAGACGTGTTCTCGGATTCAAGACTCATTGTAGGACAAGTAAATGGAGACTTGGAGGCTAAGGACGAAAGAATGCAAGGGTATTTGTTTTGCGCAAAGCACCTACAGACCCATTTCCACCACTTCCGCTTGACGCACGTACCCAGGAGTGGGAACACCCATGCTGATTCTCTCGCGACGCTGGCCACCTCCTCGGCTCAGCCCCTTCCTCGAGTTATTTTGGTAGAAGATCTCATCCGTCCATTAACGGAGAAGGCCAACGGGATTCGAGCACATAACATCAGGATAGGACCGAGCTGGATGGATCCTATAGTGTTGTACTCTGGTTATAGTGCTGTACTCTGGTTATCTGAGGACTCCAAACTCTACAGACGCTCGTTCTCGGGGCCATATTTACTGTGTGTGCACCCGGAAGCTACTGAATTCATCCTGGAAGAGTTACACGAAGGAATTTGCGGAAGTCATACGGGGGGTAGGTCGTTGTCCCACAGGGCCTTAACGCAGGGTTATTGGTGGCCGAGCATGCATAAAGAAGCCCTGGAATATGTGAAGAAATGCGACCAATGCCAGAGGTTCGCCCCGAACATACACCGGCCTGGCGAAGAACTGAACCCATTGTCCAATCCCTGGCCATTTGCACAATGGGGTCTAGACATACTTGGTCCTTTTCCCAAGGCAACGGGGAACAGGAAATTTCTTCCCGTTGACACGGACTACTTTACAAAATGGGTGGAAGCGGAGGCACTGTCGAACATTAGGGATGTCGATGTCAAGAGGTTTCTTTGGAAAAATATTGTCACAAGGTTCGGCACCCTACACACCCTGGTGTCGAACAACGGGCTCCAGTTTGACAGCAAAGCCTTCAGAAGGTACTGCAGTGAGCTAGGAATTGTTAATCGGTACTCCACGCCAGCTTACCCCCAGAGTAACGGACAAGTAGAAGCCGTCAATAAAACCATATTGAACGGACTGAAAAAGAGACTAGATGACGCGAAAGGAAGATGGGTTGAGGAGCTAGCCCATGTCTTGTGGACATACCGCACCACGCCTCGTAGGTCCACAGGAGAAACCCCTTTTTCAATGACCTATGGGGCCGAGGCTGTCATCCCACTGGAGGTGAACTTCCCAACCCAAAGGACTACCACCTTCTGCCTCGGTACCAATGACAAACTTCTGGAAAGGGGCTTGGACCTCATCGACGAAAGAAGGGAAGGCGCGATGGTTCACCTAGCTAACTATCAACAAAAGCTCAAGCAAGGTTACGACGCCAAGGTGAAGTCCAGACTGTTGGCGCCTGGGGATCTAGTACTGAGGAAGGTAATGGGCCCTGCGAGGAACCCCGCATGGGGAAAGCTCGGACCAAATTGGGAGGGACCGTACCGTATCACTTCCATGGCCGGCATAGGAGCCTACTTTCTGGAAGACTTAGATGAACGTGTAGTGCCACGCCCTTGGAATGTAAACAACCTGAAAATGTACTGTTATTAATGAAAGATATAATCCTTGATGCCGTATTACTGTGCAGTTACTTGATTTAAGTGTTAAACAGAACCCAAGTCCTGCATGGCTCTTCGAACCAAAGACTTGGGGGAAATTAACCGCAATATGATTCTCACTAAGTGTTAAACAGAACCCAAGTCCTGCATGGCTCTTCGGACCACAGGCATGGGGGAAATTAATCGCGATGCGATTCTCACTAAGTGTTAAACAGAACCCAAGTCCTGCATGGCTCTTCGAACCACAGGCTTGGGGGAAATTAACCGTGATGAGATTCTCACTAAGTGTTAAACAGAACTCAAGTCCTGCATGGCTCTTCGGACCACAGGCTTAGGGGAAATTAACCGCGATGCGATTCTCACTAAGTGTTAAACAGAACCCAAGCCCTGCATGGCTCTTCGGACCACAGGCTTGGGGGAAATTAACCGTGATACGATTCCCACTAAGTGTTAAACATAACCCAAGTTCTGGATGGCTCTTCGGACCACAGACTTGGGGAAAATTAACCGCGATGCGATTCTCCCTAAGTGTTCAATAGAACCCAAGTCCTATCTGACTCATCGAGCCAAGGACTTGGGGAAAATTGGGCTTGCAGCCATTTCGCCTAATTATTAACTATCGTTCTTTTCACGTATTCATTCGCTTACACTTGATTCTCAACAGTTAGTAACGGAATAGACATCCATTCATGATGAAAACAAAAAAGAAGAAAACAATGATATTTGAAGGGAAATAACCTTTATCATTAAAATTCAAAAGCAGTTCTGTGTACAAACACTAACAAGGCGAAACAAAAAAAAATACAAAAGATAAGACAAATAAATCCTACACTACTTTTCTAAGAGCCCTGAGCAAGAGCGGGTTGATCATTAGCTGCTTTGGTCCCCGGAGCAACCTCCTTGGCCTGTGCAACGATCTCGTTGATAGAAAGGTTGTCCTCGAGTACCTTGCCCTGCGCGGCCTGCTCCATACCCCCAGCCTCGGGAAGGGAGGAGTCCGTTGGAAGGGGCTCTGCGAAGGTAACTTCATTAGGAATTTCACGCACGTCCTCCGGGAAAAAGATGTTCTCAGCCTTCCTGAGATCGGAGTCTGCCGGGACAGCTGCGCGATCCAGGGCTACACCCCAGGACGTGGTGATATATTCCCTGCAAACGGTGGCCACTTCCTCGGCCAGCCTGACCTCAGTATCATGGACTCCACGATCATATGAGGCCGCCACAGCCTTCTCGGCAGCCTCCCTGGCCAAGCGGGCCTCCTCTTTGGTTCTTGCAAGCTCAGCCTTGAGCGTTGAAACCGCCTGCTGCTCCGCCGTGAGTTTTTCCTCAGATTGGCGGAGCTGTATGCGCAGATCGTCAGCCTGCTTTATGGCATTCTTAAGGCCAGCTTCCGCGCTCGCATGAGCCTTCTTCACTTCCTTTATCTCATTATTCAGGCGATCAAAATCCTGTTTGAGATCGCCAGCGGTCTTCTCGGCGGCAGAGCGGGACTGAGCCTCCCTATGCAAGTCCTTATGGGCCTTCTTGGCCCACTCCTCAGCAACAAAAATTTGTTGAGTAACCTGTGCCCAGAAGGAAATAAAGACCCTGTTAAAATATGACGATGAGGGGATACAAAATAGGAGAACGAGATAGAAGATTTCACTTACCATGGCCATGTCCCTCTTCAATGACATGAAAAGGTCTTGCTGCCGAGTCTTTCTAAGACCCTCCATGTTAGGAGGCAAGAGCAGAGGCTGCTGCAAGGCCTCAGCCAGGAATGATGCCTGCCCTCGTTGGGATTCCCACAGGGTCGCGTCCCAGGGGATCGGAGCGCCGTCTAATTCGATTCGTGGCGACCACGTTCGTTGATCCCTCCGAATGGCCGCCTCATCTCGGCTATCGACGGACCGAGTCCTCTTCTCTCGAGGCTCTTTTGCCTCCTTGCCCTTCTTCTGAGGCCGGGCCTTTTCACGGCCAATCTCTCCCTCCTCTGGTTCTTCTACAGGCCTTTTTCGCCTTAGATTGGGCATAGGCTGTAGCGCCGCATCCGATGTAGGAGGAAGAGGAGGAGTAGGAACCTTAGGGGCAATTTGTTCCTTCTGGACGTCCTTAGAGGATTGCCCCTTGTTCCTGTTGGATAGAAGGCTCCTGAGGCCAGACCTTGGTTTCAAGTCCATCGCTTCTTCCTCAGTCTCTTGGCTGGCATCGACTTGTGCGACGACTAAACCAGGGTCAGGGGCTGCTGAGGCACGGTCCAAATCTGTGTCGGAGTCCGAGAGCTCTTCTACCCTGGCCAACACCTCTCCTTCCTCGGTAAATCGAAATTGGTCTATTTGTTCTTCTAAGGATGAACGTGAAGAACCAGCCTCCTCCTACGGGATAATCACTGCGGGAAAGGCGCGTTGGGCAGGCAGCTGAACGGGAGGTAAGTCTGTTGAAGCAAGAAACCTTGGTATAGACACGTCAATACGTGCCAACAGTGGGCTGCCAGCCCTTATAGCTTGACCGGTGTCTACCAAGGACCGAGTGAGGGGAACAAAATCTAAAATCAAAGGAGCCGACCGCAATTGTCTGTCCTCGCTTACGAAAATCTTAGATCTCAGGAGGTAATTTAGAGCCGGGACGTTGACCAAGCTCAGCCGAGGGGATGTTCGCCCTTTATCTGCAAAGACCGTTAAAGGGGTTACGTTAGTCCGAGGAGACATGCAACCAAAGCAATAATTTTAAAAGAAAGAGAGAAGGGGGGGAGAGCTCAAAACTAAGGTCTTCTCCACGGAATCTAGTTCTATGACACCCCACCTGGCGTTCCTACCCTAGTCGGACAGTGAATGCCGTCGTGCCATGGTCCGGAGACGATCAAATGGTCATCCTTTAAGCCTTTGCTGGACTTGGGAAGGCAGGATATCAACCTCGCTTCGTCGGTCCTGGACTTTAAGTAGTATGAGTCGCCGAGCTTATGACATTCATAGAGATGAACCACGTCGTGCCATGAAAGGCCGAGGTTCATCTGGTCGTTTAAGACCTTTGTGCACCCCAAGATCCGGAACAGGTTCGCGGTGCACTGGTGGAGGGCCAATCTATGACCACGTAGGTAGTCCCTAGTTATTCTCCCCATTAGAATCATCATTCCTCCTTCCACGAAGGCTATCATTGGAATTGCGACTTCCCCCGTTCTTCTCTTGAACAAAATTTCCTCCTGGTGGCAATACTCTAAACCTACCTCCGGTGGAATACGATACTTCGCCCTGAAGCCCACCATACCGGCCGGAGAGTCTACCATTTTTTCAAGCCTACCCATCCCCTCTAATCCTAGACAACGTGAAGGCAGTTTGTCTAAAGAAGAGTAACGAAGAAGAAGCGCACACTTACTGGTAAGAAACTCGACGGAATCTTCAAGAGAATGGCGGCGAAGGTAAGAACGTGCTGAAGGAGAAGGCTCTGAGATGTTCTGAATACTGGAGTGTTCGTCAAAAGCGAGGAATGAACGGCTTCAAAACCTTATATACTCAGAGGGAGTTGGACAGACACACTCCCGCCTAGAGCAAATGAAACGTTGTCCACCGTTGATCCGGTCTCCAACCGTTAGTTTGAAAGAGCGTAAAACTCCAAAAAGCTACAATTACTTCCCCCCGGGTCATTAAACGCCTTCAGCATTAATGAGGCGCGTGAGGGCACGCCCCTGCACGTGTGAAGTAGGAATCCACAACGAACTGTCCAGTAGGCATCAAAATCCCGCCTTTCCTCCTCGGACCAAGAAGAAAGAGCCGAAATTTTAAGGGGCTATTGTGGGGGTAAAATTTACCAGTCAACGGTGGGCCTTGGTACTCGTACAAAGCCCAGCCATAATAGGAAGCGAAGACACGGACAGAGGACCCCCAGCCCAATCATGTTGGGCCGGGCTTGTTTAAGGGGCGTCCGAGGAGGAGTGCCTCCTCGGACGCACTAAACGGGAGTCCAATTCACACCCTTTACATGGTGAAAAGTCATCCAAAATCAAAGGAAAATGCTAGACGTTCAGGGGGCAACCACAACTGCCGCATGAAATGCAAGAAAGCTACTTTTCCAACCGCATTAATGTGGAGAGGACAGGAGAACAGTATTATCTTGGCCAGTGCAACTCACAGAAAAGAAGGAGAATGTCCTATGGGATAGGCACTCAAGTAGAGGCCCAGATGATTAACAAGTGTAGGGTCATTATCATTTGAAGGATGCTATATAAGAGAAGAAAATCCCCATGACCAGGGGATTGGAAGCTGGAGAGAAAAAAGTAAGGAAAGGGAGAGAGAGAAAGAAAGGAATTCTGTAAACGAAACATTGGGTACAGCCCCACGAACTGTTATCCCAGGAAACTTAATGAAGTATTCCCACGTTCGAGCGGTTGCATGGCTTACTAACAATTACGTTTACTCTGTCAAGACCTAGTTCTGCGTCCCACTCTCTAAAAATTCATTGCTGAGGGTCTTTTGGGCCAGAATCGCCTGCTTGCTGGGCCAGGGCTTCAAAATCCGCCCCTTACAATACTTATCCACTTTCATATTTAAGAAAATAATAATAATAAAACATAGAGAATATTGTATTTATGTATATAATATTCTTTTTTTTTTCCTAAATATGAAAGTTGATAATTATGATATTAACATTTATTTATTATAATTGTGTTTGTTTTTGAAGTAACTTATTATATTATTTAAACAGAATGTGATGTGGCATGATTTTTTTTTTTTTTTGAGATAGTTTCAACCTATGACGTCCGCTCTTAATGATAACTTTTTATCATCAAATTAAAATACCAATCAGCTTTTGATGTAGGTAGGGATTAAATCTTAGATCTCTTATTCAACTATCAGAAACTTCACCAGTTGAGCTAATTGAAACTCACAGATGTGATATGATTCTAATGAAATGTAAATATGAGAAGTTTTATAAGTAATCATTATATTTTCTAAACATATTTAAAAGGAAAAAAAAGGTAAAAGCCATTCCCTCTTTATCTATTGTTTTATTTGTAGTTTTCTCCCCTTAACTATTAAGTCATTTGCAATTCCACCCTTAAGAGTAGTATATTTTAGTAATTTAATTGTGGAATATTTCAAAATTCAAAGGATTTTGTAATGAGTTTATGGTTTTAACTAACAATAAAGGGGCAGTTGCCCATTTTCAATAGTTTTTTCTTTTTTATTGATAAGCTCATTTTCAATAATTAATTGGGGATATTGCTCAATTTTACAGTTTAGACGGAGAATTATGAGCTATCACAAGGATAAAGGAAGGACAATGCCTTTTTCCTTTTTTTTTTTAGTAATTGATATATAGATAGCTCAACTTGACTTGTAAAAGCTATAAAAATGGTTTTTTGTTTGGGCCGACACATGAGCTTGAGACTTTCAACAAACAAATCATATGTGCATCATTCAAACATGTACTTAACTTACAAATAAAATTACATATTAACAATAAAATATAGAAGAGGAGTATAATTTTTAGCACGTTATTTGATAGCCAGTTAGCCACCATGCATTACGTGCTTCACTTGGTGTATCAAACTCATCATTACTTTATATAGCAAATCTAGAATGTCTTTTTTGATATATAGAGTTGACAACTTAAGGCCCCATTTGATTCCCTTTATTTATTTCTTTTCGATTCCCTTTATTGTGACCAAACAAATGCTCTTTCAAGTTAAAATGTGTATTTTTGGATTCTGTTGGTATATTAATTTTATTTTTTGCACAAAGTTAAATTAAAAAGCGCATTTTTGGAAAAAAAGAAGAAGGATGATGCTTTTTCAAAAGATGTTATTTGTACAAATTTTAGTAAAAGTCATTTTTGCTAACAAACAAAACACTTAAGACACGTCACTAAAAAAACAAAAAAACTATTTTTATTTAAGATTAAGGTAATTAAATTTTGTTGATTTTAGTTAGCTCAATTTGTAAAAGTTATATATATATATATATATATATATATATTAACAAATAAAGTAAATAATGAATTGAATTATATATATATATATATATATATAGAGAGAGAGAGAGAGAGTTTTAACGTCAACCATAATCATTTTTGAAAAATATTTACTTTACACTGAACATCCATTCTTGCATTATAGTTTGAAAAATTGAAAGAAGGAAACAATGGATTCATAACATGATTTTTTTTTTATGAGAATGTCTAGAGTTCGATGAGCACCTTACTATCTGCTGAGTATGTAACTTCTTTGTCCCACATAGATTACACAGAGTAATTTCTTAAGTTGATCCAAAAATGTTGATAAGAGGTTTTAAATTCAGAACCTTGTGGATCTTGTTACGTACATTTGGGCAACCCATTGGATTTTGTTAAGTACATAGCTTTTGGTTGATAATTTGATAGTTAAGAGTGAGAAGATTCGAACCGAGACATCTCTATTGGAAACATCCAAAAATGTAAATTGAATTACAAGGCACTTGTTAGATTAAGTATGTAATTAAACTCAAACAACTCGTGCAAATTTGTAAATAAGTTTTTTGTTGTTAATAAATATGTAAAATTTCAATTTATAGTATTTGTTATAATGATTATTTTTTTATTATCAGATTAAGAAACTAATTGTTTTTTTTATATAGGCCCGTAAATTTCTTATTTGACTATAAAAGCCTTTACAAGTTTACGAGTTGACTGTAAGTCTATAACTCACTGTAATCAGGTGATTAAACTTTAAAACCCATTAAATGTTTTGCTTGATTAGTCAATAATAATGGGTCCCAACGTGACTGGTCGTTTTGAGCTTTGTAAATGTAAACACACAAATAGAGTGGTGTTGTGTAGCCGTGTGTAGCTGATTACCACCATTGTCCCCACATCGCTCTTACTGCCCCATACAAGTCCAAAACCTCGTTTAAAAACAGAGACACAGAAAAATATAAATAAACAACAAAAAATAGCTTAAACAACCTCGAAGTTTTAGAGACAGAGACCAAAGCTTAGAGAGAGAAAGGAACGGTGAGTTAAGCAAGCAAGGTTTTGAGAGAGAAAGAGAGAGACCCAGATAGAAAAAAAAAAAAAAAATTAAAACTTTGAAGTTAGAGAGAGAGAGAGGGAGGAACCAAAGCTTAGAGAGAGAAAGGAACAGTGAACTGAACCAAAGTTTAGAGAGAGAGAGAGAGAGTTGGGTTTGACTCGTTTGAGAGGGAAGGAATTGGTGGGTGTTTTGTTTGAAATGAAAAGCTACTTGATTGAGGCTTCTTATTTGATCTGCTGGGGTTGCTGAATTCAAGTGCAAATAGTGGAATTTGTTTTGGAATGGTAAATTTTCAAAGCTTGCCACCTTTGTTTTTGTTTGTTTACTTCATTGCTCTCTCTCTCTCTCTCTCTCTCCTTCTTTTGTATTTGTTGCTGTGCTTGCCTGTTGAGGGTTTGTTTTGTGTGACTTGTTCTTGCTGGGTTTTTTACCATGTGTTTTGAATTTTGAGTTGGGGGTGACTTTATTTGTGTGTTTCTAAATTTTGAGGAACTGGGTTTGTTCTTGATTTTCAATAGAATTCAACTTTTCTTTAAGTTATCTCTTATCATTTTCTCTGTTCTGTGTTGTTTTGTTTTGTTTTTGTTTTTCTCGAGATAAGTTCTCTTTTATTCATTCCAAGCTGCTCTCTCTCTCTCTCTCTCTCTTATTTGTAGGTTTACTGGTTGAAGTTTTGTTGTCTTTTGCTATCTGTTATGGGCTTACCTTGTGTGTATGTGTGTTTTAACTTGTTTGTTTGAAGAAATTTAATTTTGGTTGGAATTTGTTTTATTTTTTATTATTCAAATTTAAGGAATTGGGGTTTGTGTATTTTTTTTTTTTTTCATAATTCTCTACTCTGAAGGCAACAAATTGTGATACTTGAGAATTATAGTGACAATATCTTATTAAAAATAGATACTTTTAATTAAATTTAAATGTTGGTTTTAATTTCATCAAAAAGGTTACAATTGCTTGGAAATTAGGAGGTTTCTGAATCAAGAAGTGTCTTTTTGGCTATAGGTACTGGCTAAGGTTTACTTCTTGTCTTTACAGAACTAGATAGTTTCATCAAGACTTTGATCTAGATTGCATGCTTACTCATGAATGTTTGATGTAATTAATGCTCTATTAATTTCTTATATCTTAGTAGCAATGTATCTTATGCTCTCTATTTTTTTTATAACATGCTGTTATGGATATTGATATTGCTGTTTTGTGCTCTGTCATAGTCTTAAGTTTTAATGGAAACATCATTTTCACGATGAATTTGTAAGTCTTTAATGCACTTTTGGACTTCATTCAAACTTTGATGTTTTTTTTCTGCGTTCTTGCTATTTGTAGGCATCACTGGTTAACATAGTTGTGGGTTCTCATGTATGGGTTGAAGATCCAGTTTTGGCATGGTTGGATGGGGAAGTTACTCGAATCAATGGCCAGGAGGTTCATGTCAAAACCACCAATGGAAAAACAGTAAGTGCTCCTTTACTTGGTTATTTTTGTATGAATGGACCTGTCCCTTAAATCTACCACTTCTGTATGCAAATGGAATTATTGAGAACATTTGTGACTTGTGACATAAATGAGCATTATAGGTTTTGTATGTATTTATCCTTCTTTCTGAAAATATTTTACCTTGTATTTGGATTTGATAAATGATTGGAATTTTCAAAATGATGGGAATTTCAAGTCTATCAATTTAATTTTGCATTATTTGGTTTGGTAGATCTTGAAATTAAGAAATTAGACTCTTTTAGTAGTTAAAACGATGATGGTACAATTACTACTCTTGATACTAATGCCACTGCCGCCACCACCACCACTACTACTGCCTTCATTATCATTGTCAATGTTGTTGTTAAGTGTGGAAATCAAGAAATGTATGTATCTAGCTGTATTCGAGGTCAGTTGGTCCTCCAAGAGAGAAAAAGAGAGAGATAGAGAGAGAGAAAAGGAAGAAAAGAATTGGAACTGAATTTAGAACGTTCTGATTGCTTAATCTTCATTCAATTAGTAATGCCCTCTTTATACATCACTCAGCAATTCCCTAATCCCCTGCTCTAACTGATTGATACAGTAACCACTAGCCAACTGTCACAACCAACTCTCAGTTATCAATAACTGCCACTAATTGTCACCAACTGATTTCCCTCCTTCTCACTAGAATACAATTGCAAACAAAACCCCATCCTGAGAACTTAAGTCACCATCAAGGACACAATCTTCAGTTTCACCTTCCTAGACACTGCATCAGCCACCAAATTATCCTTCCCCTTCTTATATTCTACTATAAAAGCATACCTTAACAATTTAGTAAACCACTTTTGCTGAGCTGGGGTGCCAATTTTCTGTTCCTACAAATACTTTAGGCTCTGCTGATCAGTCTTGACAACAAAAGGTCTTCCCACCAAGTATGCTCTCCACCTCTTGACAGTAGTGACTAGAGCTAACAATTCCTTCTCATATGTAGGCAAGGCTAAATTTTTACCCTTGAGAGCTTGACTGTGAAAGGCTATAGGTCTGCCTTGCTGCATCAAAACTGCACCCAACCCTCTCCCTGAAGCATCACACTCCACAACAAATGGTTTTTCAAAATTAGGAAAAGCCAACACAGGTGGTTGAACTATATCTGTCTTGAGTTGCTGAAAAGCCAACTCAGCCTCATCTGACCAAGAGAATGAATCCTTCTTCAACAAGGCTGTCAGAGGAGCTGCAATCTAGCCATACCCCTTGACAAATTTTCTGTAATACCCTATGAGACCTAAGAGCCCTCTCAAGGACTTAATATCCTTAGGAATAGGCACTGCTGCGTAGCAGCAGTCTTCTTAGGGTCAGTGTGTACTCCTTCACTAGTGATCACATGTCCTAAGTACTCCACTTCTTTACAAGAAAACGTGCATTTAGATTTTTTGGCATACAATTTATTGGCAGCTAAAATCTCCAAAACAGTTCTAAGGTGGAGGATATGATCAGGCAGTGATTTTCTATATATCAGTATATCATCAAATAAGACTAACACAAACTTCCTTAGAAAGGGCTTGAATACCTGATTCATCAAGGATTGGAAAGTTTATGGGGCATTGGGCAAGCAAAACGACATAACTAAGAACTCATAATGGCCTTCATGTGCCCTAAAAACTGTCTTGGGTATGTCCTCTTCCTTCATTTTGATCTGATGGTATCTAGACCTTAAGTCAAGCTTAGAAAAAATAACAGCTCCATTCAACTCATCCAGCAATTCTTCAATGATAGGAATGGGAAACTTGTCCTTAACAGTGTTGCTGTTTAATGCCCTATAGTCAATACACATTCTCCATGATCCATCTGCCTTCCTCACCAACAAGACAAGAGAAGCAAAGGGGCTGCAACTGTTCCTAATTGAACCAATAGACAACAATTCCTTCACAATCTTCTCAATCTCATTCTTTTGATAAAATGGATATCTTTAAGGCCTCTGGCAAACTGGTTGAGTGTCCTCCTTAAGATTACTCTGATATTCATGTCCCTTAAGAGGAGGCAAACCCCTTGGAGTCTCAAAGACATGGTTAAACTCTTGCAGTAATGATTCTACTGCTGTAGGCACCTTGGCTGCTGGCACATCTACTTATGCAGTAGAAATTTGCAGTAAAAATCCTTTCCTTACTGAAGTTTTAAAGAATTGATCACAATCCATTAGAGAGGACCCTGAAGATGGTCTCAAACCCTGCAACAAGACTTGCTGACTCCCATAGTAAAAACTCATAGTTAAGAGTTGGAAATTCCATTGTATCTCTCCAAGAGTGCTCAGCCATTGAGTACCCAACACTGCATCACAACCCCATAATGCCAATACATGGAATTGGATACAAAACTCCACTCCTTGAACACACACTGGTACCTTACTACAGAACCCATGAGTCTTCACAATAGAACCATTGGCCACCTTAACTTTCAATTGTAGCATCAACTCTTAGTTGTAAACTAGAAACCAATGATGCATCAATGAAGTTATGAGTACTACTAGTGTCGACAAGTATCACTAACCCACTACCATTGATTTTACCCTTAACTCTCATAGTACCAGGTGTAGGGGTACCTGTTAAAGCATACAAAGTGATCTCAATATCCTCTTCTTGATTGGTCTGATTGTTCTCAGCAATCTTGGTAACAACATCACCATCCACATCCTCTTCTAACTTAGTAATTTGCATCCCAGATTGTAAACCTTGAACCATTTCAATCTCTTCTAAAAGAAACAATTTTACATTCTTGCATTTATGCTTGGGCCCCCACATCTCATCACAATTATAACATAAGCCTTTTTTCTCTCTCTTCCATTTGTGCAGGTGTTATTCTCTTAATAGGTATCCTAGTTTTAGCTTCTACCATTGTATTACCCTTAGGCAACCCCAAGATAGAATTCTTACCAGATTCTTGTTGATACTTCGCATTTCTCTTGCAACTTAGTGTTGAGTTAGCGGAAGCTTTGACACTAGATTATTAAACAAAAGATTGAACAAAGAGCTTTTATTAAAAACTTGACTCTTTGAATTACAACACTTTACAAGCACTAATGCTTTGACTTACTAACACTAGTGCATTGCAAACATTGACTCTATTTCACTCTACACACTTGCTATCTATGGCACACACTTCACCTTCTCATACAACTTCACACATCTCTCACTTGGTGCTTTATGACACTCATTCTCTTCACAAGTCTCTCACTAGTCTTACACACTCACACACTTTCATATATCACCACATCTATTTATACTAGGTGTATGTTGGTTAGGAAACCAACTTGAAGCTGCTAGCATCTTCCTTTTTATTGGCATTAAATGAATGCCATTCTCCAGCCTTCTAGACTATTCTATAAACAGGTGGTTGAGTTTTACTTCTACATAGAAGTCTCTAGAGAACTAAAGAGAGACATCTCATGGAGAAACCCGGAATGCATGAGAAGGTTCTAGAGAATGTGTGAGATGTTCTAGGAGTTTCTAGAAGTTTCTAGAAACAAGAGAGTTAGTGTTGATTTCTAACACTTAGCACATATTCCTCCTGGATTTTGGATTGGTGCTACATGTGTAAGAGAAATGGTGAATCGATTGACCATCTATTCCTTCATTGTCCTTTTGCTTCGGATCTATGGTCTATGGTTTTGGGTCTTTTTGGAGTTTCTTGGGTTATGCCACACTCTGTTTTGGGGCTACTGCGTTGTTGGCAAGGCAGCTTTGGTCGTCATCAAAATGGTTTTATTTGGTCTATCATTCCTCATTGCTTATTGTGGTGCCTTTGGAGGGAGAGGAATAGTAGATGTTTTGAAGATTCTGAGAGATCTATTCCGGAACTCAAGCTTCTCTTTTTTAGAACTTTAAGGGATTGGTTGTTTGCTTTGCAAAATAAATCTTTCCCTTCTTTTATTGTTTTCCTAGACTCTTGTAATTTTTGTATTTGATTTCCTATCCCTTGTTCACTTCCGGTGCACTTGGGTGTTCCTTTTTATCAATATATCTTATTACTTATAAAAAAAAAAGGATTGAGGGTTAAGCATCCTTAGAGCATCCGTAGTAGCTGTTGTATAAATTATGCCATTTTACCATACCAAATGCCTACTTTATTATTTTACCACATCATTTTACAACATTTCATTTATCAGATGTTTTATCATTCAATTCTATACATTAAAATAATATTTACTACACATTAAAATAATATATTTACCCAAAACCCAGCAAATATACAAATGCACAGCCAATGGCAGTCGCCACCACCCAAGAACCAACGGCCACTGCTACAACCACCGCCACAACAACAACCACCGCTACAACCGCCGCCACAAACTACATCCACAATCACCGGATCCTCCAACAAATTCCAAATCCAAAAACCTCAACAAAATAATAAATAAATAAATAAATAAAAAAACTCAAAATCTTCAACAAAACTCCAACCCAACAGATCAATCAATGAAAAAACTCAACCAACCATCGGCGGTGAGATCGGCAAAAGCAAAAGCAACAAAATATCAAATCCCAATAGAGCTGAGATTCAGAAGCAAAAGAACATACCCTTTTTCTTGGTTCAGTCCAAGCAACAAAACCCAGATTCGGTAAGCTCTAAAAGACAGATCTGAAATCACCCACCAAATTCATCTACTCCACAGAACCCAGAAAAATTAAAAAAATAATTAATATCTAAAAAAATAATCTTCTGGGATCAATTACGCCTTGACTCGTGGAACAAAGCAAGAGAAGAAAAGTCCAACAGAAGTGAAGCTTCTGGAGAAAGAACAAGAAAAGAGGAAAAGAGAGTGACAGAGATGGAGTGGCAGAGAACGAAAAAAGAAAAAGAAAGAGAGAAGAGAGAAAGTAAAAAAGGATGAGAGAGAATGAATAAAAAACTTTTTTTTTTTTTTTAGCATTCTCGTCCGTACCGTTGCAAATTTGCAACGGTACTGTTCACATGTGGTAAATTTTATGGGATTTGGCACATCTGATAAAAGGGATTTTTGGTGTTTGGTGTGGCAAATGTGCCAAATATCTGGCATTTGGCACATTTGCCACACCTTCTGTGGATGCTCTTACTAGTAGTCTTATCTCATCCTTTAAGCCACTTAAAAAGCAACTCATCTTGTGTAATGGAGAAAGGCCTTTGATCCTATTAGACACAGCTTCGAACTTTGCCTTATACAGAGCAACTGTTGACATCTGCCTTAGCCTTGTTAGCACCTCCATAGGATCATCATAAGCTGTAGAACCAAACCTCACGTGTAGTGCTTGCACCAATGACTCCCAATCAAAAAACACACTAGCCTCTTCTGCTTCTTGGAACCAGATCAGGGCTTCTTGATCCATATGAAAGGAGGCAATCAGTATTCTCTCTGCATTTGGGGTTTGGTAATAACCAAAATATTGCTTGGCTTTATACACCCAGCTGGCAGGGTCTTCACCTGAAAAGCATGGGAAATCAAGCTTAACAGGTTTCACAAGAGGTAATGCTGAAGAACTTCGAATTGGGGGTGAATTTTCTTGAGATGATCGTGCCCTGGGTTCATCATCAGAACTTAGCTTCTGCAAAATAGCTGTGGGATGATGATTCATCTTGTTCAAGGTTCTGGTATGGATTTCTCGTATCTTTTGAATCTCTCGGATGTCTTTACTATGATGATCTAAAGTAGCTCGAAGAGAAGCAATAGCTTCATTGGTTGTGGCAGTGGATTGTGTCTCACCCATTGTTGTCACAGAATCACTGCTTTGATACCAATTGTTAAGTGTGGAAATCAAGAAGTGTATGTATCTAGCTGTATTCGAGGTCAGCTCGTCCTCCAAGAGAGAGAGAGAGAGAAAAGGAAGAAAAGAATTGGAACTGAATTTAGAACATTTTTATTGCTTAATCTTCATTCAATCAGTAATGCCCTCTTTATACATCACTTAGCAATTCCCTAACCCCCTACTCTAACTGATTGATATAGTAACCACTAGCCAACTGTCACAACCAACTCACAGCTATCAATAACTGCCATTAACTGTCACTAACTGATTTCCCTCCTCATTAGAATACAATTGCAATACAATCCCTAACAGTTGTTGCCACTGCCATTGCTGGTACCACTACCATCACCTGCCAGTGTCACGGCCATCACCACTGCCACAACTAGCACTCATCGGCATTGCCACTACCACCACCACAATTGTCACCACTGCCAATTATGATACCATATGATCATCAAATGACACATTCCCTATGGAATTTGAACTTGGGATTTGGATACTTGATTCCAAGTTCAAAATTCTGCAGGATTTTTGGGTTACCTTTCTTGTTAACACAAACAAAGGAAACCAATATTGGGAACTATCAAGTTACAACTTTGAGTAAAATTTCACCTCAAAATTCCTCATCTAAACACAATTTTTTTGAGAATTTCGAAATTCTTCTAAAAATATAGGAGAATACAGGTTCAAGTAAAGTGGTTTTCAATGATTTATTACAGAAGTTATGTTGAGTATATTGGGAGCTTTCAACCATATAATCTAATCTAAGATTAATAGCAGAATTAATTATAGATGAAACAAGAGGTTAAGCATGAGCATAGTGTAAACTATGAAGCAAAGAAAGAAAGATTATTGTTTGCCTATCCAGAATCAAGGTCATTAGAGTGTCACTGCAGACAACAATCTAAAGGGGGCAAAACCCTATTGATATGGTGATCAGAGCTGCACAATCATGTGAAGAGTCAGTTCATATTAGCCTGCCATCTTCCTATCAAAGACTTGTAAAATAAAGTGATGGTAACAACACAATTAAAAATTGATAACAGAACATGTTGCAAGTTTTGCCATATCATATAACATTTTGTACAATACTAAATGAAGATCTCTATTCTAATAAGACTGTTTTATTAAGTCGCATTTGCTACCCAGCTTCTAGGACTTTTTCTAAGTGTTCTACAACAAACATGAGAATAACTCCTGCATTTTCATAAATACAATAAATTTGTTCCTAAGCCAAACATAGAAGAACTCCTATTTATACCAAATACTCTTCTTGAACTAATGCTAATGGTTTGTCCAGATAGACCTAGCCTCTCTGTTCAGTAGTAAGAAATTGAACGTATTAGTATATAATTCTCCAATGTATCTTTAATTTATCTATAGTTCAGTCAATTTCTCTAAAAGAAAGTGCAACTTTTAGGTAATCCGCACCTAAAGTTTTTCTGTGTTTCTCTTG
Source organism: Quercus lobata (assembly GCF_001633185.2). Taxonomy (NCBI): domain Eukaryota; kingdom Viridiplantae; phylum Streptophyta; class Magnoliopsida; order Fagales; family Fagaceae; genus Quercus; species Quercus lobata. The sequence continues at coordinate 9,169,540 of NC_044908.1, read as the reverse complement.
CATGTAAATCTGGTTCTAATCAAGTTGATGACTGGTGCAGGTCATTACAAGTATATCAAAAGTGTTTCCAAAGGATACTGAAGCTCCTCCTGGAGGGGTAGATGACATGACAAAGCTTTCCTATTTGCACGAACCTGGAGTTCTGCAAAACTTGGCCACTAGATATGAACTTAATGAAATCTATGTGAGCTATGTTACTTTTTATCTTTCCTTGGGACATGTTAATATGCTGAAGCAATTGTTTAGAAATAATTTTTTGATGTAATACTTGAAATTACCTTTCTCAGACATACACAGGAAATATCCTGATAGCAATTAATCCATTTCAACGATTGCCTCATCTATATGACACACACATGATGGAACAATACAAAGGAGCTGCTCTTGGGGAGCTGAGTCCTCATGTCTTTGCAGTTGCAGATGTTGCATACAGGTTAATTTAGATTCACCTTCTGGATGTCACTACTTTTTTGTTTACCTGTGGGGTAGTTTCTTATTTGACATGCTGTTTAAGATAATAGGGCAATGATTAATGAAGGAAAAAGCAATTCAATTTTGGTTAGTGGAGAAAGTGGCGCTGGTAAAACTGAGACAACAAAGATGCTCATGAGATATCTTGCACACTTAGGTGGGCGATCTGGAGTAGAAGGACGAACAGTTGAACAGCAAGTTCTGGAGGTATGAATGTATGATGAAGTTATTATTAGTTACATTCTATTTCTGGATTTCAAAGTTCCCTATATGAGCATATACTCGACATATTATCTCAAGAATCAAGTTAAAACAAGGTTTATATCCTCATATTTAAATTTTTTTTTTTTAATATTACAGTCCAACCCAGTTCTTGAGGCCTTTGGTAATGCCAAAACAGTTCGGAACAACAACTCAAGGTGTGTATTAATCATATGGAACTTCATTTTGATTATACAGACTGCATATATTTCTTAACCATGCTTATTTTGAGATATCTCTTTTTGAAGTTCTCATTATAATGTCTGTTTCATGTCATCGTGACATTACTATGTAGTCGTTTTGGTAAATTTGTTGAAATCCAATTCGACAAGAATGGGAGGATATCTGGGGCAGCAATTAGAACATATCTGCTCGAAAGGTCTCGTGTTTGCCAGATTTCTGTTCCTGAAAGAAATTACCATTGCTTTTACCTCCTTTGTGCTGCACCACCTGAGGTATTTTACACTATTCTGCTTGTCAATTTGTTTCTCTATATTTATCTTTTAAATCAAGGAAGTTCAACTATTGTTAGTGTTATCTGTAAGTATAAGTTCCATTTCAAAATTTTTATTTTTACCTTTTGTTTTCAAATATTTGTAGGACATTGAGAAATATAAGTTGGGGAGTCCAAAAACTTTCCATTATTTAAATCAATCAAATTGCTATGAGCTGGATGGTGTAAATGATGCTCATGAATATCTTACAACCAGAAGGGCTATGGAAATAGTTGGAATTAATGAGGAAGAACAGGTTGCCTTTCTGCAACTTTAGATGATGCATGTTCTTTATGAAGGTTCAACCATATTTCTCATCATTATATAATTCTTTTCAGGAGGCAATATTCAGGGTTGTAGCTGCAATTCTTCACCTTGGTAATATTAATTTTGCCAAAGGGAAGGAAATAGATTCCTCAGTCATTAAGGATGAAAAGTCTAGATTCCATCTTAATATGACTGCAGAACTTCTTAGGTGTGTTTCTTTTAGTTGTTCACATTAGAAGTGCATCTCTGAATCTTGTTTTGAAATCTATTTAATAGTGTCATGTTTCACTGTTAATCATAATCATTTTACAGGTGTGATGCCCAGAGCTTGGAAGATGCTCTAATTAAACGTGTAATGGTGACACCTGAAGAAATTATTACAAGAACTCTTGACCCTGAAAATGCAATTGCTAGCAGAGATGCATTAGCCAAGACACTATATTCTCGCTTGTTTGACTGGTAAGGGGCTCATTAGACCTTTTATTTTCTCCCTGGTTTGTATTATAGTCTTCTTATTTTTGTATATGTTTGATAATATTTTGATTTATCACTTGTTTTGACAGGCTTGTGGAAAAAATTAACATTTCTATTGGACAGGATCCAAACTCAAAGTCAATAATTGGAGTCCTTGATATCTATGGTTTTGAAACTTTTAAGTGCAATAGGTATGCTATTACAATCTTTTGATTTCACCGGAGCAAGATAAATTTCATTTCTTTAGAGGCAGAGAGCGGACACTATGCATCACATGCGTTTTTATATAATTTTACAAAAAGTTATGAAGTTTGCGCTCCAATGACATTGTGCCCCTCCCCTCCACCCTAACAACTACAACAAGAAGCAAAAGAAAAGAAAGACAAAGAACAGTGCACAACTACAAACAATATTTCATTATTTTTGTGCTGACATCTTCTTATAAAACAGTTTTGAGCAGTTCTGCATCAATTTCACAAATGAAAAACTGCAACAGCATTTCAATCAGGTCAGGTTATTAATCAATACCAGTTGTTTTGGGTCCTAATTATTGAGATAGCTTATAGGCTGATTTTGGTTATGTTTAATTGTGCTCTTGCAGCATGTGTTTAAAATGGAGCAGGAAGAGTATACCAAAGAAGAGATAGATTGGAGCTACATTGAGTTTGTCGATAACCAAGATGTGCTTGATCTGATTGAAAAGGTTTTTAGCTGTTACACAATATTTTAACTTAGAATTTTGTGTTTCTCATTTTGAGGCTGTTTTAAAGGACTTTTGTTTTAGTAGTTAGATTAATAGATTCATGTTGTGATTTGGTATTTAGTTATAATAAAAAAAATGTTGTCGATTGATATTTGAGTGCATATCATAACCATATTATACCGTATATCATTTATCTAATAAATGAGTAATTTGATCTTTTACAGAAACCTGGAGGAATTATTGCGCTACTTGATGAGGCCTGGTAATATGCTGCTCTTGCTTTATGTGGTTTAATTCTAGATTCAATCTTGATCATAATTAACTGATATTTACATTCCATTTCTTCCATTTGGCTGGTCTCTGCATTCTGTTACATGTGGTAGTTTCTTGTTCTGCTCTGCTACTGATATTTATCTGATTCTTGAATGCAGTATGTTTCCTAAATCAACACATGAAACATTTGCACAGAAGTTGTACCAGACATTTAAGAATCACCAGCGCTTTATCAAACCAAAGCTTTCTCGCACAAATTTTACCATATCACACTATGCAGGGGAGGTAAACAATTTTGTTTTGTCACATTAGCTGTTTGCCTTGGGAAGGTTTTGGGCATTTTCTCTAGCTTCTGAAATCTTCTCAATTTTAAAGGTAACTTATCAAGCTGATCAGTTCCTGGACAAGAACAAAGATTATGTGGTGGCAGAACATCAAGCTTTATTGACGGCCTCAAAGTGTTCTTTTGTGGTGGGTCTATTTCCCCCACTTCCAGAAGAATCATCAAAGTCATCCAAATTTTCCTCCATTGGAGCACGCTTCAAGGTGAGTGCATGCATATCTTTTTCAATTTCTCTTGTTTGGATGGGGTTAACGATAACCTATGATGGGTGTGTAGGTGAGTGTTGTCAACCATCCTAATTATTTGTTTAACTGTTGTATGCCATGATGTCATTGACCTCTATTCCATCTGCATTTCACTTTAATAATTGCCATATATATATCTTCCTTGCCAAATCCCCTCAATTTCTTTGTGGTCAGTCTTATGTTTTTATGCCTCAAGTTGGCTGACATACCGTGGTCTTCTTTTGCCCATCACATGCTTGGAATTTACTTTAGAAGACCTTGTTAGAAATATGTGGTTAAATGATTAAATTTACCATATCCCAATAGTTTAAACTTTTGGGACAATTGGTAATTTAACATGGTATCAAAGTAAGAGGTCTTGAGTTCGATCTTAGTTTCCTCCACTCAACCTCCCATTTAAATTCCCACGTCTTGGGCCTTGCCTATTAAAAGGTAGTTTTGGCCCACATGTAAGGGGGAGTGTTAAATGATTAAATTTCCTATATTCCAATAGCTTAAACTTTTATGACAATCGGTAATTTAATAGACCTAAAGGTCAAGCTTTTTCTTTTTTCAATAGCTCTTCAGTGGTATTTTGATACTGTTAGTAATGGTATATATGGTGATTTTACAAGGTTCATTGTTTTTTTGTGGACTAATATGCTGTGTTTGACAATTTTACCAGTGTTCAATATGAATATTTCTTATAATTTTGATTACAGAATATGAGAAATGATTTAATGAATCAATTATGGTAATTGGCAGCTACAACTTCAATCGTTGATGGAGACCTTGAGTGCCACAGAACCTCATTACATCAGATGTGTGAAGCCAAATAATGTCCTGAAACCTGCTATTTTTGAGAATTCTAATATCATTCAACAATTACGCTGTGGTGTGAGTATGATTTTGTCAAAATGTACCTTTGTATTTTTTTCCTCATCAAAACTTGTATACTTTTGTTTTCATATGATCTGAATTTTTTTTGTCATCTAGGGTGTTCTTGAGGCCATCAGGATAAGTTGTGCTGGATATCCTACCAGACGCACATTTTATGAGTTTCTTAATCGTTTTGGTGTTCTGGCTCCAGAAGTTCTGGAAGGAAAGTATGTAATAATTAATCTTTTTACACAGAATTTTGGATTTTTTCTTTTCTTTTGTGAACTTGCTTTTTGTAGTACTTACCACTTAAGTTGATATAGCTCTCAAATGTTACTTAATGGTGCTTTCTCCATTTCTTTTCAGTTATGATGATAAAATGGCTTGCCAAATGATTCTTGATAAGAAGGGATTGAAAGGATATCAGGTGATTCAAGTTTTTATGTTCAACTTCTCATCCCTGACCAAGCTGCTTTTATGGTTGTTTGACTTGATTCTATTTCCTTTTCAGGATATTATATGCATTTTCTTTGTCCCTGTATATAATAATTATTCACTGCAATGTGAACTGGCAGATAGGCAAAGCAAAGGTTTTCCTCAGAGCGGGTCAGATGGCTGAGTTGGATGCTAGAAGAGCAGAGGTACTTGGAAATGCTGCTAGAACTATCCAACGGCAAATTCGTACGTACATTGCCCGTAAAGAGTTCATCTCATTGCACAAAGCTGCTATTCAGACACAATCCCATTGGCGAGGTATCGTTTTCTATTGTCTTCAAATCTCTGCACTTTGTCAGTAGGAAATAAGGAAATGTCATGCTCAATTTTTATATTATTTTGTTTTCTATTACAGAATGTATGAAACTTGAGAACATATTAAAATGCATGAGATTTGCAACATATGTGATTTTGGTAAAAGCAGGAAGAGTTGAAAAGAATGCGTTAATGTTGCTAGCTAAATTCAGATTTTTATCTCATGGCATGAGAAGTGTTGCCATTGCTGGAATTATGAGAGACTGATGAAAATGTCTGACAATCTGTCATGCATGTCGATATAATAGTGAGATATATGATTTCTTTACATATAAATAAGATCCAAATCAGAAAGAAAGGCAAAATGTTTGAGAAGGCAGTTTCTGAAAATTGGGTGTTTTTCGAAGCTCAATCAAATAATCATATTGGTCACTAACCAAATCACTTGGACTGAACTCTTCTGTTCTTTTCTCGCTTTTTTTTAGGTAAAATGGCTCGTAAACAGTATCAGCAGTTGAGACGGGAAGCTGCAGCCCTGAAGATTCAGAAGAATTTCAGGCGATACAGTGCCAGGAAATCCCACCAAACGGTACTTTCATCGGCAATCAAATTGCAGACAGGCTTAAGATCAATGACAGCACGCAATGAATTCAGATTACGGAAGAAAACTAAAGCTGCCATCATTATTCAGGTATCATCATTGTTCAGTGATATGATCTTTTAGGTATACATATTATTATTGTTATATGGGTGTTAATGCAATTTCCCACTCAAGATAAGATTGTTATATTGATTTCCCTAGAGCATTTTCAAACGCCAATTCTCTGACTTATGAAGTATGGAAAATTCAAAATTTGCTTCTAGATTCTTATATATCTGTGGTTTACAGGCAAATTGGCGCTGCCACCAAGCTTATTCTTATTATAAGAGTCTTCAGAAGGCAGCTATTGTTTCTCAGTGTGGCTGGAGATGCCGAGTCGCTAGAAGAGAGCTCAGAATGCTCAAAATGGTTTAAAATTCTTTTTAAAATATTTTTGTATCTTTCATTTTTGTTCAACTTGATGAAAGTTTATGACGTGGTTGTTATGTATAAAGAATTATAGCAAGTGCTGACATTTCCTATAAATTAATGTAGGCCGCAAGGGAAACTGGGGCACTTAAAGAAGCAAAAGACAAATTAGAGAAGCGTGTGGAAGAACTTACATGGCGCCTGCAATTAGAAAAGCGATTAAGGGTAGGGATTCTCATTTTTCCATCTATTAAAATATATATTTTTATTCTTCTAATTCAGAGTCGAGGATGAATCTGAGTTTACTTTGTTTGCTGTCAATACAGACTGATCTTGAGGAGGCAAAAGCACGCGAAACTGCCAAGCTACAAGAAGCATTGCATGCAATGCAAGTACAAGTAGAAGAAGCAAGCTCCATGATCATTAAAGAACGAGAGGCAGCCAGAAAAGCTATTGAAGAAGCACCTCCTGTCATCAAGGAGACTCCTGTTATAATACAAGATACACAAAGGGTTGAGTCGTTGACAGCTGAAGTTGAAAGATTGAAGGTATAAATACTTGGTTGTAGGATAATAATTACTGTTTGCTTGAACATTCTGTTTTAAATATTCTTTAGCCCTATTCTATAGGACATAAAAAGTGTCAAGTTCCAAGACACTCTCTAGAGAAACTGCATCTTTGTTATGGTTACTTCATTCAGGAGAGGTATTATAATCTGGGAAGTTGAATTTTTGAATTCAAAATGCCATGTGGTGTTTGTGAAACCTTTAAAAGTAAGTTATACACATTATACATGGCACTTTTTGTACTGCAGTCTAACTGATACTAATATTTCAGAAAAGTAATTGTTAATTCATCTGAACCACAGGTTGAGTTTATGGGGATGACATATGATGAATTTGACATTTGTACAGGCCTTGTTGCAATCAGAAACACAGATAGCAGAAGAGACCAAACAGGCTTATGCTGTTGAGCAAGCCAAAAATGGGGAATTGAATAGGAAGCTTGAAGATGCAGAGAAGAAAGTGGATCAGCTTCAAGATTCAGTGCAAAGGTTTGTAATAATTTTGGAAGTTATCTCAACCCAAATGCTAATTGCACATTAAATGCCTGCAGACTCTGAGGCCTTTTGTCCATATTCTAGCAATTACTCCTGTTCTTTGTTCTTAATGTATATGCACAATATGGAAGTGTTTTCATTATGCTTTCAATTTTTTATTGGAACATTAATATTAAAGTGGGATCAGAAGCTTCAACATATAAAGGAAGGCATGAATAAATAAGAGTTGGTCAAGATGTGTAAAATATTAAAGTGGTTTGAAACTTTTCTTCCACCTCTGATCCAGGCTTGAGGAGAAGCTCACTAATTTACAATCAGAGAATCAGGTAATGCGACAACAAGCCATACCCATATCACCAAAAGGGAAAGTTTTATCTGCAAGGCCAAAGACAACAATCATTCAGGTATTCTGGCATGAAAAATAATTAATTTATCTGAACCACATAAGTTCATGGAAATTTTTTTAAGTTGTCAATTAATTGCAGAGGACTCCTGAGAATGGCAATGTTCAAAATGGAGAAATAAGGAAACCCTCGGTAAGATGATTTATTTGCTTTGTATATATCAAATCGAGGAAAGCAATATATATGTGTTCCCATCATCTTCTTAATGTCTCAGGATTCAATTGTCACTGTACCTAACTCACGGGAAGCCACTGAAGTGGAGGAAAAGCCACAGAAATCTCTAAATGAAAAGCAGCTGGTAAGTGGTTGTAAGAAACTTGTGAAACAAATTTAAACCTCAAAGACATCTTGTTCTCCATTTTGGGTTTCTACTTCCCATACTTCTTAGTTTACTATGTATTTGGCTGAACCAACACTGGCTAAGGTCTTTTCTCATTTGCTGTATCCTCTCTGGTTGCAGGAGAACCAGGACCTGCTAATAAAGTGTATTTCACAAGATCTAGGTTTTTCTGGGGGCAAACCTGTTTCTGCTTGTCTAATATACAAATGCCTTCTCCAATGGCGGTCTTTTGAGGTTGAAAGAACCAATATTTTTGACCGTATCATTCAAACAGTAGGCTTGGCACTAGAGGTATGGCTTAGCTTCTGTTTTAGTTGGAATGGTACCGTATGGGTTTCATCATATATTATTTATGTTTGTGCAAAAGAACAATCAGATCGGCCATTTAGCATTGAATCTGTTTCAATGAATGAACTTATTTTATAGCTCTGGATTTTTTTGCTGGAGCAGCGAAGAAACTCATAAATTAATTTGTGTTTGATGTCATTATGCCACTCACTGAAGGTCCAGGATAACAATGATGTATTAGCTTATTGGCTATCAAATTCATCCACATTGCTGTTACTCCTCCAACGCACATTGAAGGCAACTGGAGCAGCAAACTTAACTCCACAACGGCGAAGATCAGCATCAACTTCTCTATTTGGGAGGATGTCTCAAGTAAGGAAAGACACATCTTATTTTTGGTACTATCATGTAGTTTGATTTTTTTTTTTTAAATAATTCCAATTTATAGGGGCTTCGAGCATCTCCACAAAGTGCTGGGTTCTCATTTCTTAGTAGTCGGATTCTTGGTGGCCTGGATGAACTACGGCAAGTTGAAGCCAAATATCCAGCTTTGCTTTTTAAACAGCAACTCACAGCCTTCCTTGAAAAAATATATGGAATGATAAGAGATAATTTAAAAAAAGAGATCTCCCCATTGCTTGGATTTTGTATCCAGGTAACTGCTATGTTATCTTCTTTTCCCATTTTTTATTACCACATCTTTTTACTTCCATATATTAGTTTTTTGGAGATTTTATAATTGTAAAATATTTTTTTTTTACTTCTGACAACAATGCATCTGCCTATGAGTGCACCTTTCTCATATTTATGATTTCTATGTAAAAGCATTGAATATTTTTCCTACCATAACCTTAATCTCGGGCATAATGAGTAACAGATGAAACATGTACAAATTTCTAGTGAATTTCAAGTGATGCATCTGTACATAGATACTGCTTCTTACCCGCCTTTTAATGCACCTTCCCCCCGCCCGCCCTACCCCCTTTTCTAGTTTAAGGGATTATGTTTCTAATAAACAAATTGATCATTTTTCCTCTGTGCTTATCTAAGTCAAAATGGGTAATAATCTAACCATGTCTGAGTCCTGAGCCATCCCAACAGTTGTGCATCTAGTCTGACCAAAAAGTAACATGTGCATTTGCTTGCATTATGGTGCATGTCTTCTTGATAAGTGTGCATGAGTACCAGGATAAAATAGTGTGCATACATGTGTATTTCCGTTTTACAAATATTTCCGGAGGCCCATTGTCTTGGTGGCATATGTAGTTATAGGAGCCAGCTATATCCATGCTCTAAATTAAAATTTTTTTTTTCTTCATCAATTGTGACACAGGCACCTAGGACATCCCGAGCTAGTTTAGTGAAGGGACGTGCGCAAGCCAATGCTGCAGCTCAACAAGCTCTGATTGCTCACTGGCAAAGCATTGTGAAATGCGTCGATAACTACTTGAAGATCATGAGGGCCAACCATGTAAGTGGAGCTTCCAAGTACAATGAGATGGGGTCATTGTGTTTGCTCTTTACATGGCTAACTCTCTTCAATATTGTGACAATACAGGTCCCTCCATTCCTAGTTTGCAAATTATTCACTCAGATATTTTCTTTCATCAACGTTCAGTTATTTAACAGGTAAAAGTATCACTTAAGGTTTCTAGAATCCTACAACTTACTTTGATTATAGAGTATATTAAGGTATATTCCCTGACAAGTTAAATTTCTTTTTTGCAGCCTTCTCTTGCGGCGTGAATGTTGTTCATTCAGCAATGGGGAATACTTGAAGGCAGGTTTGGCTGAGTTGGAACAGTGGTGTCATGATGCGACCGAGGAGGTACTAGCCATGGATCAATCTCTTGTATTCTTTCTCCATGCCTCTCTTTTGGTAGACTTTATTTAGTACTTTATTTGCATGCAGTTTGTAGGTTTGGCTTGGGATGAGATGAAGCACATCCGACAAGCAGTTGGCTTCCTGGTTTGATTCATTTATCTCATTTTCCATTCCTATTGAGGTATCTATTATTAAATGTGTCTTATTAGTCTTTTCCTTTTCATTTTCAGGTCATACATCAGAAGCCCAAAAAGACCTTGAAAGAAATAACAAATGATCTATGTCCAGTGAGTCTTTAACCCTTCTTTTCCTCCCTCCATCCCTCCTCCTGTCTTTCTAATTTTTTTGTCCCATCCTCTTTCAGGTGCTTAGCATACAGCAATTATACAGGATCAGTACAATGTACTGGGATGACAAATATGGTACTCACAGTGTATCGACTGATGTAAGTTGTGTACTAAACTTTTAGTTGGTTAGGAGTTGTCAGCCTTCATTTACCTTCATAGGCTCTTTGCTAAAAAAATGCTGATAAAAGAGTGTTTGGAATTAGTTCCAAATAAAAAAAATTTTGAATACTCTTAATCAGTTTTTCTATCTCATAATCTTTTCTCAAGAAAAATTATTAAACCCAATATGTCTATTTTTAGTGGTTACATTTTGAATTCATTTCTGCAATTGCTGTTTTTATATAGTCCCTTGTAAGGTTATCATTCAATTTGTTTAGAATTCACCCTGTTACGTCATTAGACGTTCTGTCTTTTATTTAATTTTCCATAAATGATTTATCAAGCTGTCGCAGGTTCATTTCTGTTGAACTTCCACTCAAAATTTCACTATGTGCAGGTTATTTCAAGTATGAGAATTATGATGACTGAGGACTCAAACAATGCTGTCAGCAGTTCTTTCTTATTGGATGACGACTCTAGGTAAAAACTTCCAACTGCATGCTTTTAGTATCACATCTTGACGCCTTCTGTGTATAGCTAATACCAAAACTGCTTGTGTTCAAAACCCAGCATTCCATTTACTGTGGATGACATTTACAAGTCAATGCAACATATTGAAGTTCCTGATATTGATCCTCCTCCTCTTATTCGCGAAAACTCGGGCTTTACATTCTTATTACAACGCTCAGAATGATATCAGGTGGTTGTACTTCTCTGCCAGCAATCTTTTCTCTTCCATGGGCTACTACTTTTGGAACATCTGAAGTTGATGTGCCACAAAACCTTTGCATATATTCCATTGGTCCAGCTCAATGTGTAATTATATTAATCATTTTATTTTATTTTTTTCTGCCCAGGCTATTATTTGGTCAGTCTGGTCTAATTCTTTTCTCTTATTTTTTCAATTTTTCATTCACTGTAGTGGGATGGGTATTTGCACTAGTCTTATTACTCGTTACACTACATTAGGCTGCTTTTGTTCTTTATTAGGCTTTCATTTGTGTAATATTTTTACACTTATGGTTTCCAACTACTACAAATTGTAGTTTGTGATGTTAGCCGCATTTTTTGGGGCTAATATTTGTTGTATAAATAGTTTTCTGTGCAATATGATGTAAGGAGACTTCTTTATTTATTTATTAATTATTATTATTATTACTATTTTTTGGTTATTAATTGGGCTTTCATACTGTTATATGTTATTGCTTTGTTGACTCAGTATAGTCAGACGTGAGTGTTGTTGCCTTTTGTCTCTCATTCTAGCTATATATATGATCGTCATTGCCTTCCGCCCATGTTCTGGTCAGATCAACAACTATCACTACCCATACTCACCGGTTTTGGCTAGATCTTAGCCAGTTTGGAGTTTTGACACACCCAACCACCACCCTTGGAATATTGGACGGTTGAGTGTCCATTTCTTAGCAGTTAGTGGCTGGTTACTTCCTCCCCAACTCGACATGGTCAGGCCAGTGGTGGGGTGAGCTCCAAGTTAATCTAACTCGATCCATGCAGTGTCCTAGGTAGAAGTAGTTTTAAACTTTTAAATGGGTAAGAAGTTGTTTTAAGTAAGAGGGATACTTGACACAAAATTTGAATACAATTAGATTTTGATTTGAATTCTTTATTAAACTTGCACTCTAATTCTTTACTAGCAAACTGATCAGGCAATTGAATGATCATATCCCTGGATTCAACTATCCAGTTTTTTTAAATCTTCTCTACAACTTCTTTCCCAAAATTTTTTTATAATTATTACAAGTTTGCGAGGGGAAATTTTAACCCTAGTTCTCTTTATAAAGAAGGCTATGTAATGTTGAGTAATGCTATGTCTACAAAATTTTCGCAATAATTTCAAAACAAATTTTAGGTGGTAAGTTATTACTAATTTTAATAAGTGTCCATCTTTGAAATTACTTTTTAGCCCACAAATAATAGCTTATCACCTAGGATTTGTTGTGAAAATTTTGTGAACATAATATTTCTCACTTTTTTTATATATTAAAAAATAACTCTATTATTTAATTGAAAATGATTAAACATTAAGACAAATTAGGATATAAATGAAAATTTGAGAAATTTCGACTTCAATTACAAATACTTCAAATGGTACAATGGATTTTTATTCCTAACTTAATGTTATCAATGAGGATGGAATCTTAATATAGTGAGTAATGCTAAGGTTACTACACATTTTACTATATGAAATTTACAAGTTGATATGTAACAATTCCAATTATTATTTTTTGCAGCAAAATCTGCCTAGAGAACACTGTGAGAAGAGATGGTGTGGTAGGATGAGAACCTTTCTGAGGGAGGTGGTGAGGGAGGTGGTCCAGGTGTTGAATAGTATTGATGTAGTATGAAAAGTTTCAATGAATGAATTATGCTATTTTGTATTGTTGGGGAAGATTTTTGAATGGGCCAAAAATAAAGAAAGGAGCCCAAAAATCTCCTTGGGTTCTTAGAAAATGCAATAAGATGGGGAAATCAATTCCAAAATTCCAATATTTGTTAAATAGAGATTATTGGTGCATTACAAGAATGAGCTTAAGGTGCTGGACAATAGAAAAATGGCAAAACATGAGAAACACATAAATCTGAAACTTTTCTTTACATACAGCAAGAAGGAGAATTTAAGAAAAGTAGTGAGGGAGAGAGGAAAGACTTGTTTGTGCCATTATTTTCACTCTTAAGACTTGAATATGAATATGGCTCCTATGATGTTGGTGTATGGGCTTTTACTCTAAGTTATGGTTTTGTAGGTAAAAGGTGGTTAGTTCCTTGGAATTTGAATAGGGGGTTTTATATCAAGCTTTGGAAGCTCTGTTTTGGTTCATTTTTCTTGTGTTTGGAAAAAGATTGGCTTTCTTTTAGAATTATTAAGGGAATTCTTTGCCAAATAAGATTGGGTGCCTTTCCCTAGCCCTTTTATGCCTCTTGGGAAGCTGGTCATGTCTGATGCAAGTTAAGCCCAAAAAAAGCCCAATGCAAGTTACTCACACAGAAATGAATCTGCAACAGGTTGATCAATGATTTAAGGATAAATAATTAGAATCCATAATGTCAAATAACAGAACAGGTTTGAATTCTAGAACGAATTGAATGATAAACCTTACAAGGGGATATATAAAAAGTAAAACCTGCAATCAGCCCTGCAGAAATGAATTCAGAACATAACCACTGAAAAGAGACATATTGGGTCTAATTATTTCTGTTGAGAAAAGGGCTTATAGAAAATATGTCACCAAAATAGGTATCAACATGTTTATAAAAAGAAAGGGGGGATAAATTTTTTTTAGCGGTGTGAGTGCAAAGGGATATCAATGCATTTTATCCTTGATCATATAAAAGTTATAGAAAGAGAAATGAGATCATTTTTTTTATTTTAACGCAGAGAATTGATTGATTACTGATAAAACTTATGGAAGTAAATCAACTTATAAATACAAACACTATGCTACAGATAAATAGTTCTTACACTTCATGTGCAGGATTCATAGTCCACAACATTTTATTCAATGTAAATTTCATGATAAAACTAGGAAATAGGATCTAGTACAATATCTTTGCCAATGATTCATCTTGAAGAGCATGAACTTGTACCACTCCCTGAAATATAAACAAGGACCACAAATCATACATCATAGTCAATCACCACCTACACCTTAAGCTTAACTTCAATTCGAATGATGCAATATTGAAATTCTAAGAATTCTATAGTTATGCCCAGCCCAACTTTGATTTTCTATTCATTATATTTGAAAATTCCCGTATAAAATCAAAGCCTTAAAGCATGTGATGTGAGGTGCAAAGTCATGATGTATATAAATGAGAAAAAAATTTATGCTCAACATAAAACCACTATTCATAGATTTCCCACTATTTATGCTAAAAAATTTATAAATAAATTATTTCATAGCCAATGAGCTAGCTGCAAATTTAGATAGAGTTCATATGCAGTATTTGTGAATCAAAATCCAAATGGCAACAACATTTAGCTGTGAATTAAATTACGTGTTCAAAGTTGGTGACTACAAGTCTACAACATTAACATGATATTAATGGTGTTATGTTTGAAGTAATACCTCTTAGCTAGATAATGACGACTTTCACTTACTAAAGGTGGCAGCTTCTTAGCTTTTCCAGCAACCAATTTACGTTTAGCACAGTAGCCACATAGATGCAATCCTTCATGTCATCGAAGAATTTGAAATAAGCATGCCTCCAGGTCCTGTTGAAGAAGAGAACTCCACAAACTGTCCAAAAACCAACCGCAAATCCAACTCCCATACCAATGTAGAAGTTGGAATTATTAGAGTCTTCTTCAGTTTTCCCAATTGGTGTCCTATTTTGAGATTCTTCCCCAATTGTGCAGTTTTTTGGAAGTGGATTACCACAAAGTTGAGGATTGCCAATGTAGCTGAATGCATCAAAAGTTTGAAGCTGGGAGCCTAATGGAATTTTGCCTGACAAGTTGTTGTATGACAAGTTCAAGCGACTAAGAAATGTCAAACTGGACAAGCTTAAAGGAATTTCACCTGATAGATGATTTTGTGAGAGATCAATAGACTCTAACTTTTTCATGATCCCTATTTTTTCTGGTATCTTTCCTATCAATTGATTTCGCGACAAGTTCAAAAAACACAATTCGGAAAGAACTGAAATTTCTGAAGGGATTGATCCAGACAAGTTATTACTTGAAAGATCTATCATCTTAACAAAGCCAAGGTTTTCTTCATATTCTAGTTCCAACCCTTTGGGAACCAACTTGAGATTCTCAAGATAGGTTCCACCATAATAGTACAAACCACCCAAATAATCGTAAGAATATTGAGCTTCAAATCTGGGTGTAGGTATTGTCATGGCGCTGATATTTTTCAAGCAATTTGGTATGTGTCCCGAAAGGCTATTATTGGCAAGATCCAACACTATAAGAGAAGAAAGTTGACATATTTGTAAAGGTATATGACCCTTGAATCCATTGGATGTTAATCGGAGAATTGTAAGATTTGTCATTTCTCCAATCCATGGTGGTATGGCCCCTGACAAAAGATTCTCACCTATATCAATGAGACTCAAATTTGAGCACTTCTTCAGTGACGAAGGTATATCTCCTGAGATACTATTGTTTTGCAGATGCAGTGATTGGAGTGCAACTAAAGAGCCCAGGGAGTATGGAATTCTACCCGATATATCATTGCTTCCCAAGTCTAGATGGGTCAAAGATTGCCAATACTTCCAGCAGTGAGGAAGTGCACCTGTTAAGAGATTATTTGATGCATCTAAAACCATTACTTGATTCTTTCTATTCATCTTTTGGCACATGAAAGAGGAAATTGGCCCAGAAATTGAGTTGTTAGCTATATTTAGCTCCTGGACATTTGTAGACAATTGTGGCATTTGACCTTTGAAATGATTAGATCTTAGATTTATGAAATGAGAGTTCAGCACAATCTCCGATACATCCCCTTCTATTTGGTTGTCAGAGAGATCGATTATTTTAATGTTTGAAGTCCAATTCCAGAACCAACCTGGAGCCTTGTCTGAAATTTCTGACTTGGACAAGAGTAAATGTCTAACGGATCTTTGTGTTTGTAGCCACATTGGAAAGTTGGGACCTATCTTGCAAGAGCTCATTGTGATAGTTGTAAGTTGAAAAGGAGGGACCCAATTGGATTTCACATTAAAGAATAAATGTGTATGAGAGATATCTAGATACTCTAATTTTGAGAGTTTAGTAAAATGCCCTTCGTCTACTGTGCCTGTTAAGAAATTATCTCCAACAAATAAGTACTCTAAATTTGAGAGGAGTCCAATAGTCTTTGGAATGGTACCATTTAACTGATTCTCAGAGAGCCATAATCCTTCCAAATAAGATAAATTCCCAATGGAAGAGGGAATTGGACCACTAAAAGAATTATCCAGCATATTGAGATATGTTAGATGTTTAAGCTGGCCCAACGACTCTGGAATTTTCCCAATTATCTTATTGGAATACAAGAATAAACTATCTAATTTCTGTAAATTGAAAATGCTCGTTGGTATCTCGCCTCTTAGATAATTGCGGGCCAGGTCAAGATACAAGAGGCTTGTAGTGAGATTAGAGAACCAATTAGGTATCTCATGACTGAAAAGATTATTGAAAAGATCAAGGTATTGAAGAGATGTGAAATTGACAAATCCAAGAGATGGATTCAGATTAACAAGTTCACAATCTGACGCGAATAGCATCGAAAGAGATGGGAACATACTCATTATTTGAAGCCAACCAACTTCTGATTGATGTTTGGAATTGCTCAAGTCAAGGTATTGAATGGAAGAGAGATTAGAGATCCAATGAAAGTTATCTGCATATAGATAATAATTACCTCCAAGATTCAGATGACGAAGGTTTGAAAGGTTCCCAAGCTGATGAGGAATGTGTCCAGAGAAGTTAGAATAACCGAGGTCAAGATGTGTCAGACTAGCCATTGAACCAAGAAAAGTTGGGATAGGAGTACAATTAAAGTCATTGCCACTCAAATCCAATAAATTCAAATGCTCTAATTGGAGCAACGAACCACTAATCTCACCGCCTAACCTCGAATCAGAGAGGTGGAGCTCAGTGACTCGGCCAGTTTTGTTGTCATAGACAACTCTGTCCCATCTAGAGCAATCTTCTTGGTCAGACCAGGATGAGAGATTTTTCGAAGGATCACTGAGACCTTGTTTGAAGTTTAGAAGTGCTTGCTTGTCTTTTTCATTGCAAGTGACATTTGACTCTGCTTTGCAGAAGAAGCTGAAGGTTGTGGCAAAGAACCATAGTAGAAAAAGCACATGAGCAACAAAAGAGGCACCCATGACAAAGCAATAACGAAGGAAGGGATTCGGGTTCTAAAGGAAAGTTTGGAGGAAGAAAAGTTGAGTGTGAGTAGTGGTGATGCAATCGGAGACCACTGGCTACTCATAATATTTGTATTGTTTTGAGAATATCTTTTTTATTTTTTATTTTTTAATTATATCTTTTATGAATACTTTGGCTTGTTGACTCCAAACCGTATTACATGTAACCGTGTGATGATTTTTCATTTTGTATCATATTCTTGATTTGTTTACTTTGTTTTGCGCACCATTTTCCTGTGGGTACCGTCATTTTCGGGTACTTGGGAGCTTAAACTTTTAGGTACTCTAAATACATTAATATAATATGGGTCCGGTTAATATGTGCCCTTAGGGCACACATTAAGTTTTCTGTTTTTGGAAACATTTTCTCGAGAATTGAAAAAGTAATTACACTTTTTCAATTCTCGAGAAAATATTTCCAAAAACAGAAAACTTAATGTGTGTCCTTAGGACACACATTAGTAAAATCTATATAATATTATAAGTAAAAGTTAACCGATACTATAAATACATTAATTTAGAAATTATTTTAAAAAAAATTTGTGAGAAAAGAAAAAAAAAGGAACTAACTCACTTTATAGTTTTGTTTTTATTTTTTTATTTTATTTCCCGTTAAAGTGATATTTACACTTTCTTAATATAATAGCTGATTCTATTTTTGCCCACAAATTATTCGATTTTTGCTGAAAGTCTTCCATAAAAGCAAATTGTCTTTCCAAGTGGTTCTTCAAGACTTTGATAGCTGGCTTTTTTCTTTTTTCTTTTATTTTTTGGTGACTTGTTGATCAATATTTTTGCATTGTTATCCTAAAGTGCACCAGAAATTTTATGTAATAAAGGCTATATGCAGTTGTCCAAATTCGGTGACTTGTTGACTTGTTGCCTCTTTCAGGTAGTGGTGATGCAATTGGAGACTACCAGCTCCTGATAATATTTATGTTGTTTTGAGAATATTCTATCTAGTTTTTTGTTTAAAATTTCTTGCTGAAAGTTATTAAAATATATTCCTAACTTGAAAAAATTTTAAAAAGAAAGAGAATACAAGAAAAAATGTGATTTTAAAAGTTGTATATAAAAGCTAAAAGTTAAAAACTAAGTTTATAAGCTCATGCCAATTAAACACTATAGAGCGATTCTTCCCCAAAAAACAAATCATATTTTTTATGAATAGGGCCTGTTTTTTTACTAAGTTTGAATAAGGTATTTTGGATTTTTTAATATACGTGTGGATGAATAAATATGTTAAAATATATGTAAGTGTGTTTGAAATGTGTGTTGAGTAGATTACCAAACGGTTTGTTGACTTAAGAAACCAAAATGTCTTTCACGTAGCTGCGAAATGATTGTTCTTTATTCTTATTAAAGTTTTTAAGACTTTGACACTTTGATTATTTTTGTTTTGTTGTTGTCTGTGACGTGTTTTGCAATGGCACTCTCGTACCTCTATTTTTCTGCAAAGTTTTTGATAATTGTTTGAATAAGGACTTTTTCCCATGAGCATGTTGTATTGTATATGGCTTTGGACTAATCTTCCACACCTTGATCATTTTTTTCGTTTTTATTTTATTGTACAAAAGTAAAATCTAATCTATGAAATACTGTTTATGCACAATTGGTTTGCACAAAAGTAAATTTTCATTTAAATTCTACATTAAATGACATGATTGCTGGCTAATTCTATTTCAAGGTTGATATCTCTACCCAATGTTCTACTAGTGGATATAAATAGTATTTTAGGCATTGGATACTCATTACTCATTAGAGAGAGTAATGTAGTAGAATTTAGATCCTCTAGATTTTTTAAGGTATTTTATCAATAGATTTTCTTAAATTCTAACCACACTTTAGATTTAATGGTCTAAATTTTGCTATATCAGCATTCCATTAACAATATTCTTAAAGTAATAAAATAATGTTGCAAACAAAACAATTAAGATTATTGTTAGTGGGATGCTGACATGACAAAATTTAGATCATTAAATCATTAAAGTATGGTTAAGATTTAAGAAAATTTATTTGGTAGAGTATCCAAAGAAATGTAGAAGATTTGAATTCAATGTGGGATGATTTCCTAGTTTTCAGCAATTGAGAGTGAGTAATTATTGAGTACTCTTGGAGTACCATAAATATATACTCCTCCCTCTCACATAATTGTGGGTCCCACTAGTTAAATTTATGGTGGGACTCACAATTCATGTGAGAGAAAGGAGTACGCATTTATAGTACTCCCGTAATATTCAATAATTTTCCCAATTGATATATACTCATTAGCCAAATTTGGAGACATTTTATGAAGGTTTATTGTGTTGAGATTTTTTCAGTGCCAAAGTTTTCCGATTTAATAAATTTAACCCCCAAAATAAAAGAATGCCATACTTTCAAATAAATTTAGTCACACTGAAGTACAATATTTAAAGGGTTATAAGTTAAAAGAAAAGAAGCTTTATTAATACTTATGCTAAACCGAAAAATGCGTTCTCTAAATTTAACAGAAATCCATTTAAGTCATCTAACTTTGCTTTGGTTTAATTGAATTTTCTATGTTTCAAATTTATTCAATTTATGCCTTTTGTCCAATTGTGTTAAAAAATTGCCATTAAGGTAATTAACTAAAGAAAAAAGATAATTTGAGAAACAAATTCTCACGTAGAAAGTCTATCATATATAAATAAATATATATATATATATACTTTTATAGATTTTTTTTTTTCATGTGGGAAAAATATTGTTTTAATGGCAAATTTTTAAGGAAATTGGATGAAATGTCTAAATTGAATAAATTTGAAATTTAGAGAACTAAATAAAACAAAAATAAAATTAGAAGTCTGAATTGAATTTCAGTCAAATTTAGAGGGGTGCATTTTGTATTTTAGCCTAATACTTATAACACACTCTTCACTACTTCACCTTTTGTTTTCTTATTTCCTCACTCTTGATTCTTACTATCTAACACTCATTCTTAATGGATGCTACCCTTCTTGGATACTGTGATGCATTTCATATGAGCCCCTTATAAAGAATGGAAACGTTATATTTATAATATTTTTACAATATTTTTACAATAAATTATAGTAAATTGTTATTAATTTTAACTTAAATCCATCATTAAAATGATTTTTTTGCTCAATAACAACAGCTAATTAAAACTTGTCATCTAAAATTTATTGTGAAAATATTGTAAAAATATTATAAATAAGTAGCATAGAGCATTTCTCTACATAGAAATCAACATATACTACGCTTATAAGAGCATCTCCAATCGTGTAGCTAAATGCATAAAAATATCTATAATAGAGAATGGCACCCTAAAAATAGTCTCCAATGGACTCTCTATACCTGGAAATTTTTTTTGGTCATGAACAGTAACTCATCTAGTCTGATGGATTACTATTCATTCTTCAAATATTTTTTTCTATTATAATAATAATCAAGTATTGAATAAAAAAATATTGAGAGATGTGTAATTGTTAAAAAAAAGAATAAATAATGAATGAAGAAATAATATTTAAATGAAATAGAGAATGAAATGAAAAATATATTTAAAAAAGTGGATATTAAAAGATAAAAATAACTGTTAATTCTATAAATAATACAAAATTTTTTCTAACCTACTGAAAATACTATAAAAAGCATTAAAATGCATATAACCTAAAAAGCAAAAGAAAGCTATCTTATAGTTTGCAAATGTTGAAAGGAAGAGGAGTCAACAAAAGCAAGTCTTCTTCTTGTAGAGGAATAAAAAGCATTAAAAAGTCTATAATCTAAAAAGTAAAAGAAAGCTATCTTATAGTCTGCAAATGTTGAAAGGGAGAGAGGAGTCAACAAAAGCAAGTCTTTCTGCCAGTGCAGGAATAAAAAGCATTAAAAAGTCTGTAACCTAAAAAGTAAAAGAAAGCTATCTTATCTGGTCTGCAAATGTTGGAAGGAAGAGGAGTCAACAAAAGCAAGTCTTTCTTTCTGTGCAGGAATAAAAAGCATTAAAAAGTCTATAACCTAAAAGGTAAAAGAAAGCTATCTTATATAGTCTACAAATGTGAGGAGTCAACAAAAGCAAGTCTTCTTCCTGTGGAAGAATAAAAAGCATTAAAAAGTCTATAGCCTAAAAAGTAAAAGAAAGCTATCTTATAGTCTGCAAATGATGAAATGAAGAGGAGTCAACAAAAGCAACTCTTTTAGGTTTCTTTGACAATGTGAAAGACAACCTACCAAATGCAAAGCACATGAAATTTTTTAAGGGTCCGATTAATGTGTCTTAAAGATACACATTAAGTCATTCGTTTTTAAAAATATTTTTTTGAAAATTGAAAAAATTGTCAGTATTTTTTCAATTTTCAAAAAAATATTTTTAAAAGTGATTAATTATTGTGTGTCCTTAAGACACATATTAAAAAAATCTATTTTTTAAAAATAATTAATCTTATATACCGTCTTACACGTAACCGTGTAATGATTTTTCAAAGTTTGACTTGTTGACTCGTTGTCAGAATAGGGTGTAATTTGTGTTTGCATGTCGTCTTCATAACTCATGAGTTATTCTTTTATTTATTTATTTATACATCAAGTTTCATTTTAGAAATATATTTCCTACCATATCAATGTTTTTTTATAGTTTGAAATTTCTGAAAGAAGAAAAAAAGATAGATACAAAAGAACAATAAAGAAGCAAAAGGTTTTATTCCAGAGAAAAAAAATGCAAAAAAAAAAAATATATTGTTACCTTTCGATAGTATTATGAGTTATTCTTTACATTGTAACTTATTATCTTTCATAAAAATGTGTATAAGTAATTATATTAAGAAATAATTATATAATAAACTCCATAATTTGATATTATATTCAGGTTAAAATTTAAGACTTAGAAGCACAAATAGTTACTGTAGAGGCCGGTTAATCAATAATTATTAAAACCGTGTTTATTGGGCCTGTGACCCATCCAAGGACGTTAAACCATTCGAGGAGGCCCATATAAGGTTATAAAGGGAACCAAATGAAAAGAGGAGTAGATATCACATGAGATGGATCCAGTATTTGTCCGAGGACAAAATCTTTCTCGGCAATATGTGTCCGAGGACGACCTGAACGCCATATTGTTACAAACACACTTCAGAGCTATATTACCACTAAAGGTGGGACATGGGACCAAGGATAAGAAATGAAAGATAAATAAATATCTTTAACAACTGCTGCCTCCGCATTAATTGCCTCTCAACTAACTCGCTAGCTGCATTAATGTGGAGGTGATGCATGAACAGTGATGAAGCAGCCTTACAGCTGCTGGATAAAGGTTCCAGGAAGTGTTGGATGGGACAGGAAGGGATCCTCCTAATCCAACCTACACGTGTGTGATGAAGATGACACCAAGAGAGCATTATATAACATGGAAGAATACATTGAGAGAAAGGATCGGAACTTCTAAACAAGTGACGCCTAGAGGAAAACCTTATGAAATAAAGAACTTAGCTTGTTTAAAAGAGAAATTGATCGTAATATTTGTGCTAATCTATCTAAAAACGTTAAGTTTAATCGTTTTTCTTTTGAAGTTAATCTATTTCTTTTATATCCACGCTCTACAAATTTATTGTTTGGGCCTTTAGCATTCAAACCCAATATAAGTTTGGGATCGTTATAAATTGAGTCCTTACCGTTACAATAATATGGCTTTAAATTATTATATAGAGTAATCATTTTATAAGTTTAACGAAAGAACCAATATAATTAGTACAACAAGCCTAACAAATTAACAGAATATAATGGTTATGCTAATCTTTTTATGGGCTTTTTTATTATTCAATGTTGTTTAGAATTCACATGAGTAGCCTTTTATTGTCCAGATTAGTCCTTATATATGTGTGTGTGTGATTTTCTTGGATGATATACCTGTATGTCTAACTTACAGGTTCTTAAGACCCAAGTTTAATATGTGAGCAGAAAGCCTGTCAAAGGAGAAGGGACCTACAAAGGAAACAAAACAAACAAGAAGGTTCTTCTCAAAAAAAAAAAAAAAAACAAACAAGAAGGTGATAAAAAATATGATTTGCCCGAACCCATTATTCACAAAATACTCTCTGTCCCCGAGCCTAAAGATGCAGCCAAAACTAGGTTTCTATCAAAAACTTGGCAACGTGCAATGGCTTCATTCCCTTGTATTCACTTGGATGAAAGTGATTTTACTGTATAGATAATTATAGAGGAGAATTCAATAGGAATTGTTCAAAGAAGTTGATCAGAGGTTTCAAACTCCCAAGATTTCATGAATATCATTTTTTGATAAATATGATGAGATTTTAACTTAATTTTTAATGTCTACTTTATAATAATTGTTATTATTATTAGACTTATTTGAGAACAAAAAATTTTAACAACTAAACTAATTAAAACTCATGATTTTATAAATATCATTAAATCTTAGAAAGTAAAAATCATTAAGTCAGCCTTTTCGTGTGTATCTTAAACTTTTAAATGGTAGCACTTGCCTATATTTATGCTGTCACCAAGACAATGAAATGCCATATTTATTTATTTTTATCATATTGGATATTTAGAAGTTTATATATATATATATATATATATATATAGAGTTAAATCTTCCTGTTCATCAAAAAAAATAGAGTTAAATCTTCCCTTCTTTTTCCGCACAAATCGGGTGGAAACATCACGTAAAAAGATGTTACCCCTTTTAACCCAAAAAAAAAAAAAAAGAGGATGTTACCCTTAGTCCCTTATCTCCTTTTTATTTATTTATTTTGTCTGCACTTTCTCTTCAACCAAACAAACAAAACAAAACAGTACCTTCTCCTTTTCAGTACTCTTCTCTTATTTCCTTTCAACCAAACGCTGTAAATAGAGATTCGATATGATGTCAATTTCAATACATAAATAATCAATGATAAAGAAACAAGAGTCACCATACCATACATCTTGACTCCTTTTTCATTAAATGTTGGCACTTAAATTTCTGGGTCCCCCAGCACATGCTCTCTCTTGTCATTTTCGATTTACGTTTTACCAAACACAGTCCAATAGGTCCGACAATTTGCGTATGGGCTGGATTTCATTTTGGTAGAATGTGGCCAAAAAATGTCTTATCAAGGATGTGAATAACGATGTACTTCAAATATTATTTTATTTTTATGAATAATGATGATGTACTTAAAAGATGTGAAACCGGCAAACATTTGTACTGCCAGATAATGAACGTAACACATTGCGTGAAACACGGATACAATGGATAAGAAAATCCTTATAGCATTCACATTTATCTATATATAACAGAAAAATGCAGAAAAACTTTATATAGCATTCACATTGAATCAGTATATAATAGAAAAATACCTTTTTTTTTTTTTTTTTTTAAGTGATTTACATCAGTCTTATATAAGTTTACAAGTTTATTAGTAATTCTGTAAAATTGTATTAATACTATTTATTTTGTATTTAGTTATTATTTATATTAATATTATTTATTTTGCATTTAATTGTTATTTTTTTTACGTATCTCAAGAATGAAAGAAGATAATGGAGGATAGTTGTTAAATGTGAAGAAAGAGAAATAATTATAAATAAAAAATTAAAAAAATGATATTTTTAATAAAATATAGTTTAAAATAAATAATCTAATGTAGAAAGTTTTGAAAAGTAAGTATGTACAATAAGAAAAGTATATTCTTATGCTAAAATAGATAGGAATTTTTACACAAGTTTATGCGAATGCTCACCATTCTATTCCAAATGTCATTTTAACATAACAAAATCTACTTTATTTATTTTTATACACCACTTTACAACACACCATTCATTAAATCTTATATTCAACACATTAAAATAATATATTCAACAAATTATAAAATTCATTTTACTCTACAACCTGTAAACCTAATAAAAAATTATTTCACAACCCAAATCCACTGGCCACCATGACTACAACCCAAATCATCTCAAAAACCAAACAAAAAACAATCACAAGTAAAAATTAAATAAACCCACCACCATCGGAGGAAAAAAAACACACAAAACTTGAATACCATCATTGCAACAATAAGCCGATCCACAACACTAACCAGTAGCCAAAAGGGAGAGAGAAATAGTAACAAGAGAAGTAGAGAGCCCAAAGTGGGAGAGTGGAAGGGGCTTAGAGTGAGAGAGAGATCTAGATGGCGACTTAAGGTTAGTAGCGTGGTGCCGAGATCGATGGCGGTAAGAGAGAGAGGAAAGTTGAATAAAAAAAGAGAACAAAATTTTAGCATTTGTTCCATATTGTTTTAGTAGAACAGTACTGTTCATTCATGCCAAAATTTTTAGCATTTGGAACATGTGATGTGGTTAATTCGTTTTTTGGTACTTGGTGTGCTAAATGCTAAAATTTTATCACTTAACACACTTGATACCAGTGCTTTTAATAACTTGATATATTTAATCAAAATAAACACCACAAATTACTCTAGTATTCAGTTTTTTTTTCCCTCCCCTCAATATTATAGGGGGTATAAGAAACTCAAGATGGCAAGGTGAAAAATTGGATCTAAAATTTGATGACAGTTTCCCTTTTTTATGTTTTTGTAGTTCCTAATCCTTAACTAAAGGATTTCTAGGCAATTTTGCAAGCCAGGAATGGCTAATGAAACCCAAAGAAAGAGTCTTCTTCTTCTTCTTGGAGTATAGTAACCCAAAGAAATGCTTAATCACTCATCACGACTAAAAGCTAGATATGAAAAAGAAATAATATAAGAGAGACCGAAGAAGATGATTGCTTTTGATAAAATGTGTCCCTGGCAGTTTTTACTGTCCCAAAGGGGAATATCCATTGGGACCTTGAAACTCATCATAGTTCATTTAGACCTACAAAGTATGCATAGTTACAAATAAACTCGTCATGGTTCATTTAGACTTTCTGACAAGTCCTGTCGTTTTTTCAAAGATGGCTTGACGCCATTTTATTTGAAAGTTGAAATGCAGCCCTCAACTTGGCATAGAATTAAAATTTGGAAATTTAAATAAAGAGACTTTAACAATAAAATAAATATAAATTTTTTCCTAAATTTTCTATTACAGAACTAGAGGGGAAAGAGAGAGAGAGAGAAGAATGGATAGACAGCTGCGCATTTTGAAGAATAGTCGGCTTGGAAAATGGATAGTAGTGTTTTCTTTTTAACTGTTAGATCTTAGGAAAATCAATGGCTATTAAAAGGTGTAACTTTTATGGAGTTAGATTAGGTGTAAGTGTAACTTAAACTCATCTCTTTCTCTATATATATAGAACATTGTGAAAATAAAGGTTTTGGAAGGAGCTGCCATATATAAATATTTGAATATACATTTATACATAAATAATTTACGATGTGGAGTGTTCATGAAAGGAGCTTAGCATGAATAAAAGGACCAGATATATGTGCGCGATATTTTCTTATGAAAAATATGATGTGTGCCCTACGTTTCAACTATCAAGGTCTAGAGCAACTTCAACTCAGATCAGATTAAAGACCCACACGAAGACTGTACACATTGACCATGTTTATGAGTAGATACAATAGGTGTAATGTGAAGGGCATTTTGACAACTAACCACTGTAAGTTCAAATTTAATAAAAGATGAGTATTGACTCTATAAATAACTTTAACTTCAAATTTTCATTTTTCTTCCAAAAAATAAATAGAAATTTGATAAAAGATGAGCATTGACTATATAGATAAAGTAAATGGTAAGTTAAAATATTTATTAATTATATTGTTAAAAATGACTTTATTTTGGAACATCTCAAAATAGAATATAAAACTGCTAGTAATTAATTAATTGACTTGTTAAAAATGACTTCAATTTTTTTTTTTTGAGAAATTGTTCTAATAAAAACATATTTTATAACAATTTGTGGGGCACAACCCACATATTTTTTTCTAACAAAAATAATTATTACCCTAAAATTTTGGGGAACTTTTATAATGGGGCCTTAAGGGAATGGCTTAACTAATCAGTCTAAAAGCCAGCCCTTTTTACATACTATAAATCACAATATATTAAATCAATATAATATTTTTTTTTTTTTTTTTTACTAGTATTGTTCTTAGGACAAAACCTAAGTAAAACACCTTAAACATAGTACATTAAAATTCAAACACATTATCGTTTTGACCAATAAAACACAAATAATATTTTATTTTATAGGAAAAAATTAAAAAAAAAATTATTATAAAACAAGGACAATTAGTTTCGGATTGATTTGAGAACCAATACACCCATATGTTTGAATTTGATTGAGTATATAGTGCATTGCACTTAAGGTATTGTACATAAATTTTGTCCTTATTCTTGTATAAATGATCAATTCTAATTAATTTATTGAGAATCCAAAATCTATCTAAAAAATTTCGGGGCTAATACTTAGATGTTGCTGTTCCAGTATCATTCTTTTTTTTTTTTTTTTTTGGGTGAAAACTACCGGTATCGTTCTTAAATTGCAGTAATATTGCCCCTAATCTAAAGGCGATAGGACAAAGGCGACAAGTGAATTGCCCTCCTGTTCAAAGCCATGGTTGTTGTGCACATGGGTGGGTACCATTTTGCATTTAGTTTTGACGTGTGAATTCAGTTTTTTCACAAATTGGTCTATGGATTGGTGGTTGAATTCATAAAATATTATTGGTGGTTGGGTCCATAATCAAATACATCATATTCTTGGTGGGCTCAAGTAATGTGTTTTAAAACCAAAGACTTAAAAAAGAACAAAAGAGTATTTATGAAATGTAATCACAATTGACGTTGATGGAAGATGTCTTCCATAACAGATTTGACTTATTCTATTTATGAAGATTATTTTTTAATGCCACAGCATGTGAAAAAGGTTAACAATTTTTCTGTACGAGCATTAGCTACTGATAATATTTGTATTGTTTTGAGAATATATATATATTTTTTAATCATATTTTCTACTAATACTTTGACTTGTTGACTCCAAACCGTCTTACACGTAACCGTGTGATGATTTTTCATTTTGTATCATACTCTTGATTTGTTGACTTTGTTTTGTCTATTTTCCTATGCGTACCGCCATTTTCACTTGCGCTTAAACTTTTAGGTACTTCTCAAATATAATATTATAAGAAAAAGTTAACAACAGTTCTTAATACATTCATTTAGAAATTATTTTTAGAAGTTTTTTTTTTTATGAGAAAAGAAAAAAATAATTAACTCTTTTTATGATTTTTTTAATTTTTATTTATTTATTTCTTGTTAAAGTGATACTGAAACTTTTTTAATATAATAGCGGATAATTTTTGCCCAGAAATTATTCGATTTTGATGAAAGTCTTCCATAAAAGCAAATTGTCTTTCCAAGTGGTTCTTCAAGACTTTGATTGCTGGCTTTTTTTCTTTTTTCTTTTATTTTTTGGCGACTTGTTGATCAATAATTTTGCATTGTTATCCTAAGTGCATCACAATTTTTATGTAATAAAGGCTATATGCAGTTGTCCAAATTCGGTGACTTGTTCACCTGTTGCCTCTTTCAGGTAGTGGTGATGCAATTGGAGACTACTAGCTCCTGACTTGTTGATTGTTCTTTATTCTGTATCAAAGTTTTTGTCTGCGACGTGTTTTGCAATGGCACTCTCGTATCTCTATTGTTCTGCATAGTTTTTGATAATTCATAATTGTTTGAATAAGGAATTTTTCCTATGAGCATGTTGTATTGTATATGGCTTTGGACTAATTTTCCACACTTTGATATATTTTTTCGTTTTTATTGTATTGTACCAAAGTAAAATCTAATCTATGAAATACTGTTTATACAAAATTGGTTTGCACAAAAGTAAATTTTCATTTAAATTCCGCATTAAATGACATGATTGCTGGCTTATTCTATTTCAAGGTTGATACCTGTACCCAATATTCTACCAGTGGATATAAATAGTAATTTAGGCATTGATACTCATTACTCAGCAAAAATGGAGTTTTACTCATTTCTCACAAACTTTCCAGCAAAATATTCTATGTCTGAAACTATTTAGGGATATACCCCTGTTTTGAAATTCGATTTTTAAAAAATTAAGTTTCAAATGTAAAACTCGATTTTTGGACAATCGAGTTATAGTGAAATTGAACTTAGGAAAAAAAAAAAAAATCTGGAACTCGAGTTCCATTCAAGGAACTCGAGTCCATGAAACTCAATTTCCACTTGAATATTTTCAAGGAACTCGAGTTCCTTGAATGGAACTAGAGTTTCATGAACTCAAGTTCCACAATTTTTTTTTTTTTAAAATTTTTAGTTTGCTATAACTCGATTATCCAAAAATCGAGTTTTAAATTGAAACTTAAATTTTAGAAAATAGAGTTTCAAAACAGGGGAATTTCCCCAAATAGTTTCAGACTGGGAATATTTTGCTGGAAAGTTTTGGCAAAAAGGGTAAATGCCCATTTTGGCCCTCATTACTCATTAGAGAGAGTAATGTAGTAATTTTTGTACTCACTACAAAGCATGCGGGCTATAACCACATTTTCGGCTTAAACTATTAACCTATAGCCACGTTTTTTGGTTAGGTGCTATTGTCGCATTTAGAAAACGTGGCTATAGGACTACATTTGGAGACCATTTATGAACGTTTATTGTGTTGAGATTTTTTTGGTGCCAAAGTTTTTCCAATTTAATAAATTTAACACCCAAAATAAAAGTATCACATACTTTGAAATAAATCTAGTCACACTCAAGTACAATATTCAAAGGGTTATCGGTTAAAAGAAAAGAAGCTTTATTAATACTTAGGCTAAAATGTAAAATGCATTCTCTAAATTTGACAGAAATTCATTTAAGTCGTCTAATTTTGCTTTGATTTAATTGAGTTTTCTATATTTCAAATTTATTCAATTCATGTCTTTTGTCCAGTTGTGTTAAAGAATTGCCATTAAGGCAATTAACTAAAGGAAAAAAGATTTTTTGAGAAACAAATTCTCACGTAAAAAGTCTATAATATATATAACACTTCTACAATATTTTTATAATATTTTCACAATAAATTATAGTAAATTGTTATTAATTTTAATTTGAATCCATCATTAAAATGATTTTTTTCTCACTATAATAACAATTAATTAAAACTTGTTATTTAAAATATATTATGAAAATATTATAAAAATATTATAAATATATATTATATAGCATTTCGCTACATAGAAAACAACATACACTACTCCAAAAAGCATTAAAAAGTCTATAATCTAAAAAGCAAAACAAAGCTATCTTATGCCCTGCAAATGTTGAAAGGTAGGGAGTCAACAAAAGCAAGTCTTCTTTCTATGGAAGAGTAAAAAGCATTAAAAAGTCTATAACCTAAAAAGCAAAAGAAAGCTATCTTACAGCCTGCAAACGTTGAATGGAAGAGGAGTCAACAAAAGCAAGTCTTCTTTCCTGTGGAGGAGTAAAAAGCATTAAAAAGTCTATAACCTAAAAGCAAAAGAAAGCTATCTTATAGCTTGCAAATATTGAATGGGAGAGGAGTCAACAAAAGCAAATCTTCTTCCTATAGAGGAATAAAAAGCATTAAAAAGTCTATAATCTAAAAAGCAAAAGAAATCTTCAAAACCAATTAAAAAGAGAAAGTTATCTTATAGCTTGCAGAATTGTTTGTCCCACCGAATATTGAACTCATGTCGGGTCAAATCATAAGTTATTATTTTACCTTTTTATTTATATGTAAAGTTTCATTTTAAAAAGATATTTCCTACCATATCAATGTTTTTTTATAGTTTGAAATTTCTGAAAGAAAAAAAAAAAAAAAGGATAGATACAAAAGAACAATAAAGAAGCAAAAGGTTTTATTCCAGAGAAAAAAAATGCAAAAAAAAAAAAAAAAAAATTGTTACCTTTCGATAGTATTATAAGTTGTTCTTTACATTGTAACTTATTATCCTTCATAAAAATGTGTATAAGTAATTATATCAAGAAATAATTATATAATAAACACCATAATTTGATATTATATTCGGGTTAAAATTTATGGCTTAGAAGCGCAAATAGTTACAATAATATGGCTTTAAATTATTATATAGAGTAATCATTTTATAAGTTTAACGAAAGAACCAATATAATTAGTACAACAAGCCTAACAAATTAACAGAATATAATGGTTATGCTAATCTTTTTATGGGCCTTTTTATTATTCAATGTTGCTTAGAATTCACATGAGTAGCCTTTTATTGTCCAGATTAGTCTTCATATATTTGTGTGTGATTTTCTTGGATTATATATCTGTATGTCTAACTTACAGGTTCTTAAGACCCAAGTTTAATATGTGAGCAGAAAGCCTGTCAAAGGAGAATGGAACTACAAAGGAAACAAAACAAACAAGAAGGTGATAAAAGATATGATTTGCCCGAACCCATTATTCACAAAATACTCTCTGTCCTCGAGCCTAAAGATGCAGCCAAAACTAGGTTTCTATCAATAACTTGGCAACGTGCAATGGCTTCATCCCCTTGTATTCACTTGGATGAAAGTGATTTCACTGTATAGATAATTATAGAGAACAATTCAATAGGGATTGTTCAAAGACGTTGATTAGAGGTTTTGAACCCCAAGATTTTATGAATATCATTTTTTGATAAATATGATGAGATTTTAACTTAATTTTTGTTATCTATTTTATGATAATTGTTTTTACATTAGACTTATTTGAGAACAAAAATTTTTATTAACTGAATTAATTAAAATTTATAATTTTATAAATATCATTAAATCTTAAAAAGTAAAAATCATTAAGTCAGCCTTTTCGTGTGTATCTTAAACTTTTAAATGGTAGCACTTGCCTATATTTATGCTGTGACCAAGACAATGAAATGCCATATTTATTTATTTATTTTTATCATATTAGATATTTAGAAGTTTATATATATATATATATATATATATGTATATAGAGTTAAATCTTCCCTTCTCTTTCCACACAAATCGGGTGGAATGTGGAAACATCACGTAAAATGGTGTTACCCTTTAGTCCCTTATCTCTTTTTTCATTTCTTTTTTTGTCTGCACTTTCCCTACAATCAAACAAACAAAACAAAACAGTACCTTTTCCTTTTCAGCACTCTTCTCTTATTTCCTTTCAACCAAACGCTGTAAATAGAGATTCGATAAGATGTCAATTTCAATACGTAAATAATCAATGAGAAAGAAACAAGAGTCACCATACCGTACATCTTGACTCCTCTTTCATTAAATGTTGGCACTTAAATTTCTGGGTCCCCCAGCACATGCTCTCCCTTGTCATTTTCGATTTACGTTTTACCAAACACAGTCCAATAGGTCCGACAATTTGTGTATGGGCTGGATTTCAAATTGGTAGAATGTGGCCAAAAAATGTCTTATCAATGATGTGAATAACGATGTACTTTAAATATTATTTTATTTTTATGAATAATGATGATGTACTTAAAAGATGTAAAACCGTGCATTTGTACTGGCAGATAATGAACGTAACGTATTCCGTGAAACACGGATACAATGTATAAGAAAATCCTTGTAGCATTCACATTTATCTGTATATAACAGAAAAATGCAGAAAACATTTATACTATTCACATCGAATCACTGTACATTTGTACTGTCAGATAATGAACGTAACACATTGCGTGAAACACGGATACAATGTATAAGAAAATCCTTGTAGCATTCACATTTATCTGTATATAACAGAAAAATGCAGAAAAAATTTATACTATTCACATCGAATCACTGTACATTTGTACTGTCAAATAATGAACGTAACACATTGCGTGAAACACGGATACAATGGATAAGATAGCATTCACATTTATCTGTATATAACAAAAAAATGCAGAAAATTTTTATAGCATTCACATCGAATCAGTATGTAATTGAAAACTGCCTATTATATTTTTTTAAAATGATATACCTCATTCTGAGTATAACTATGTAAGCTTTTAAATTTATTAGTAATTGTATAAATTTATACTAATACTATTTATTTTGTATTTAGTTGTTATTCATACTAATACTATTTATTTTGTATTTAGTTGTTATTCTTTTTTTTTTACGTATTTCAAGAATGAGGAAAACTAATTGATGGTGGTTGTCATATATGAAGAAAAAGAAATAATTTTAAGTAATGAAAAAAAAAATGATATTTTTAATAAAAAATAGTTTAAAATAAATAATCTAATGTGGAGAGTTTTGAAATGTGAGTATCTACAATAAGAAAAGTATGTTCTTATGCTAAAATAGATAGAAATTTTTGCATGAGTTTATGTGAATGCTCTAGTCGTTCTATTCCAAATGCCATTTTAATATATCAAAATCTACTTTATTTATTTTTATACGCCACTTTACAACACACTCTTCATTAAATCTTACATTCAACACATTAAAATAATAAATTCAACAAATTATAAAATTCATTTTACTCTACAACTCATAAACCTAATAAAAAATTATTTCACAACCCAAATCCACTGGCCACCATGACTACAACCCGTATCCAACTAAATTTACAACAAAAATCATCTCAAAAACCAACAAAAAAACAACCACAGGTAAAAATTAAATAAACCCACCACCATTGGAGGAAAAAAAAAACACAAAACTTGAATACCATCACTGCAACAATAAGCTGACCCACAACCACTAACCAGTAGCCGAGAGAGAGAGAGAGAGAGAGAGAGAGAGAGAGAGAGAGAGAGAGAGAGAGAGAGAGAGAGAGAGAGAGAGAGAGAGAGAGAGAGTGGAAGGGGCTTAGAGTGAGAGAGAGATCTAGATGGCGACTTGAGGTCAGCAGCGTGGTGCCGAGATCGATGGTGGAGAGAGAGAGAGAGAGGAAAGTTGAATAAAAAAAGAGAACAAAATTTTAGCATTTGTTCCTGTACGACACCGAGGTGCTTGGATCCAATTGGGTCTTGTATTCAGGCCCAACAACATGGCCCACACCTCCAATCTCTTTCTACTCTACCCTCTCAAACTACAAGCCCAAGTTTCATCATCTGACCATTGCTCGGCATAACATTCCCAAATAATAAAAAAAAAAAAAGACTAAAATCCGAACACACCATAGCATGCTCGACAGTTCCTAGGAAACATCACTACCGAGCATTCTTACTTGAGTTGGAACCAAGTTCCAAAGCCACATTCGCCACATTCCACCCCCACCTAACCACCCACTTACAACTGATGATATTGGACCCCGAATTGCACTAACTATGTTTGTAATCATAGTCTCTCCACTAATCCATAGCTATAAATTTAAGAAGATGGAAAGGAAAAAAGGGTTATTGGGAGGTTCACAAAAAATAGAAAGTAGAGAGAAACAGTGATTCAAAAAGAGAGAGGATAAATCTCGTTGAGTCTTTGTGTCGAGAACGACCCAAAGTATGAAATCCCAAGCCCACCTTATAAGTAAGTTGTGAGCCCAAGTGAGGTCAAGCCTAATAGCCTCATTTCCGACACACACAGTTCTATATTGTTTTAGTAGAACGGTACTGTTCATTCATGCAAAAAATTTTAGCATTTGAAACATGTGATGTGGTTAATTTGTTTTTTGGTATTTGGTGTGCTAAATGCTAAAATTTTATCATTTAACACACTTAATGCTAGTGCTTTTAATAACTTGATATATTTAATCAAAATAAACACCACAAATTACTCTAGTCTTCAGTTTTTTTCCCCCTCCCGTCAATATTATAGGGGGTATAAGAAACTCAAGATGGCAAGGTGAAAAATTGGATCTAAAATTTGATGACAGTTTCCCTTAAATATGCTTTTGTAGTTCCTAATCCTTAACTAAAGGATTTCTAGGCAATTTTGCAAGCTAGGAATGGCTAATGAAACTCAAAGAAAGAGTCTTCTTCGTCTTCTTCTTGAAGTATAGTAACTCAAAGAAATGCTTAATCACTCGTCATGACTAAAAGCTAGATATGAAAAAGAAAATAATATAAGAGAGACCAAAGAAAATGATTGCTTTAGATAAAATGTGTCCCTTGCAGTTTTTACTGTCTCAAAAGAGAATATCTATTGGGACCCTGAAACTCATCTTGGTTCATTTAGACCTACAAAATATGCACAGTTACAAATAAATTTGTCATGATTCATTTAGACTTTTCCACAAGTCCTGTCATTTTTTCAAAGATGGCTTGACACCATTTTATTTGAAAGTTGAAATGCAGCCCTCAACTTGGCATAGAATTAAAATTTGGAAATTTAAATAAACAGACTTTAACAATAAAATAAATATACATTTTTTCCTAAATTTTCTATTACAGAACTAAAGGAGAGAGAGAGAAGAATGGATAGACAACTGCGCATTTTGAAGAATAGTCGGAAGAATGGATAATAGTGTTTTCTTTTTAACCGTTAGATCTTATGAAAATCAATTGCCATTAAAAGGTGTAACTTTTATAGAGTTACACCAGGTATAATTTGAACCTATTTCTCTCTTTCTCTCTCTATATATATATAGGACATGGTGAAAATAAAGGTTTTGGAAGGAGCTGCCATATATAAATATTTGAATATACATTTATACATAAATAATTTACGATGTGGAGTGTTCATGAAAGGAGCTTAGCATGAATAAATGGACTAGATATATGTGCACGATATTTTCTTACGAAAAATATGAGTGTGCCCTACGTTTCAACTATCAAGGTCTAGAGCAACTTCAACTCAGATCAGATTATAGACCCACACGAAGACTGTACACATTGACCAAGTTTATGAGTAGATACAATAGGTGTAATGTGAAGGGCATTTTGACAACTAGCCACTTTAAGTTCAAATTTAATAAAAGATGAGTATTGACTATAAATAACTTTAACTTCAAATTTTCATTTTTCTCCAAAAATTAAAAAAAAAAAATAAATAAAAGGGTTCAAATTTGATAAAATATGAGCATTGACTATAGATAAAGTAAATGGTAAGTTAAAACATTTATTAATTATCTTGTTAAAAATGACTTTATTTTGGAACATCTCAAAATAGAATATAAAACTACTAACAATTTATTAATTGACTTGTTAAAAATGACTTCATTTTTTTTTTTTTGGAGAAATTTTTCTAATAAAAACATTTTTTATAACAATTTGTGGGGGCACAACCCACACATTTTTTTCTAATAAAAATAATTATTACCGTAAAATTTTGGGGAATTTTCATAATGGGGCCTTACCGCCTTAGGGAATGGCTTAACTAATCAGTCTAAAAGCCAGCACTTTTTATATACCATAAATCATAATATATTAAATCAATATAATTTTTTTTTTTTACCAGTATTGTTCTTAAGACAAAATCTAAGAGCACGTTTGGTAAACTGTAATAAGTACTGTAATGTAATAGTTATTCCTATGATTTAGCTATTCAATAGTTTGGTTATGTTTTTATTACAGGGAATAGTCATTCCTTATTAATAACTATTCTTCAAAATGAGGAATAGTTATTCCTCTCTAAAAGGGTTGTAATAGCTATTCCTTAGTAGATGTAATAATTTCTAACATTAATATATTTTCAAATAAATAAATTTTCCATATCTACCTAACAATTATGGAAATAAAAAATCATCAAAAAATAACTCATCTCTCTAAAATTTAAAATATATTATTTTCTAGAAAATATAATTGTACGAATGAAATATTTCCTAAAATAGATCATAAGTTTTATTCTAATATTACAACTCACAACCAAACTAATGAATATGTTTAGTTATTCCATTACAACACATTTTATTCCTGGTAATAAATATTACCATTCCCGTTGTAATTCACATTCAGTATACCAAACATACATTAAGTAAAACACCTTATACATAGTAAATTAAAATTCAAACACATTATCGTATTGACCAATAAAACACAAATAATATTTTATTTTATAGAAAAAAATATAAAAAATTTAATATAAAACAAGAACAATTAGTTCCTGATTGGTTTGAGAATCAATACACCCATATGTTTGAATTTGATTGGGTATATAATGAACTACACTTAAGGTATTGTACATAAATTTTACCCTTATTCTTGTATAAGTGATCCATTCTAATTAATTTAGTTACTAAGAACCCAAAATCGATCAAAAAAATTTTGGGGCTAATACTTAGATGTTGCTGTTCCTGTATCATTCTTTTTTTTTTTTTTTGGGTGAAAACTACCAGTATCGTTCTTAAATTGCAGTAATATTGCCCATAATCTAAAGGCGATAGGACAAAGGCAACAAGTGAATAGCCCTCCTGTTCAAAGCCATGGGTGGGTACCATTTTGCATTTAGTCTTGACGTCTGAATTCAGTTTTTTCACAATTAGGTCTATGGATTGGTGGTTGAATTCATAAAATATTATTGGCGTTGGATCCAAAATCAAATATATCATATTCTTGGTGGGCTCAAGTAATGTGTTTTATTTACTCAAAAAAAGAAAAGTAATGTGTTTTCTAACCAAAGATTTAAAAAAGAACAAAAGAGTAAATGTAATCACAATTCACGTTGATGGAAGATGCCTTCTATAACAGATTTGACTTATTCTATTTATGAAGATTATTTTTTAATGCCATAGCATGTGAAAAAGGTTCACAATTTTTCTGCACGAGCGCGATAAGCTTAGGAAAAAAAAATATACAAAATTATCGTGGTTAGAGCCATCGGCCATCTGAAAAATATAATAATGAAAGCATTCATGCTAAAGGTCCATTTGGCCTATTACGGCGGGCAGAAAACTGCCCCCTTATGAGATTACCATTCGGGTTTAGCTATAGGTGACAACATTTAGCAGTGGGCAATAAACGCCGTTATAGGGTTTATTAAACAACATACTCAACGCACCTTTTAGCAGCGGTTACGCTTTAACGGCGACCTATAAACGCTGCTATAGGGCTTTGATTATAACATAATTTTAAACCTTTAGCGACACTTTTGACCACCGCTATAGGTTTCATTTAAAAAAATAGAAAAATAAAAAACCAGTCCATTACAAACAACCTATAATAATTTTAGTTCTACTAAAACAATACTACAAATATAACTAATTAACAACCCCACAAATGTCTCGAAACTAACATTATATTAACACATAAATATATTATCAAATACATAACATTGTGTATAAGCATCATCAAAGTTCCAAGCTGATACCACAATCAAAGTTCCAACATGATTAAAAATATCCTTCAACACTTCCAAAAAATGCGGTAAAACTAGAAATTCAATGCAATACACACACTAAGTGACCCTATTGTAGCCAACTAGTTCAGCATAAAAGAAAAATATCCTATATAAGCATACCTCAGATTTCGTAGTCACCACCAAAAACAGTAAAATAACTTCTGTGGAAAATCAGTTGACTACTTGACTCCACCACCAGTTGACTCCTAATGTGAGCCTATTTATGTAAGATTTTTACAAATCAGTGAACTGCAAAGCACAAATAAGTATTACTTTTATAACCAAGTTTGCAACTTTATTCACAAAGCTACAATTTTGTAACATAAAACCAGCTTAGCAATCAAATTTATGGATATAACTAAGAGATCCTTACTTGTGTTTTCTCCTTTGAAGCACTATTCATCATAATCAAAACCTGTAATTACAATTTAGGAACTCAAAATTTCAACTTCATTTCCATAAACCTCTCAATTCAATAACAAACACTGAAACACACTCACACACATATATGTACAAGCATGCTACACCAAATAATATATACCTTCATAATGTTTGAACTACACTGTCAAGTTCATACAGACGACATATATCTATAATCTGCATAAAAATATATGCAACTTGAATCAATCACAAATATCTCCGTAAAATTATAGGACACTAAAATCCAAAAAACCTTACATTGAAAGGGGAATCAAATACCTTAAGCAGTACTTGATTATTTTGAACAGGTTGCTTGCTTAATAAAATCTAGCAAACCCATTCCCTGCTTTATGCATGATGCCAAATAAATTGGAGCTATCTGAAGACATAGGAGCATCAAACTTTATGAGGATTACTTGAGATGAGCACATACACTAGTTCAAATAAAAAACAAAAAAAAAGGCACCTAAGAAGAGATGGTGATAGACATGTTGATTAATAGCCAATCACAAGTCAACTTTTACAGTTGATACACACACATGCGTGCAAAAACTAAAATGATATGATATTTTACAAGGTGCAATCTAGAATATGTTAGTGAGGATTACTTGATATAAGCATATAGGAGCACGAAACTTTATGAGCATTACTTGAGATGAGAAAAACACACATTAGTTCAAATATCAAAAAGTGCCTAAGTAGAGATACTGATAGACCTGTTGATTAATAGCTAGGCACAAGTCAATTTCCAACAGTTCATATGCACACAAAAAGAAAAAGAACTTCATATTTTACAAGGCAGAGTCTAGAATAAGAAAGTGACCCGTAGAGATGGCACTAAAAATCTATTAACACTACTGAAAACAGGGTAGCACAAAGGCAATGATGGTTACAAATTATGTTATGATACAATTCAACAGGCAAACTAAGCAATAATACGGTTGAAGTCCAGGGGACATATAGAACAGAGATCTAAATATCTAGTGCGTGCCATTTAGTAGCATTCAGTTCCATCACTTTGAGCAACTGAATCAAAAAATAATTAATAAATTATAGATACTAAGCACGTATTCAGATGCATTTGCTCTTGGCAATGGATGAAGCATGATAACACTATTCACAAATCTTAATCCCAAGTCAGCCTCACAAACCCTCCACTTATAGGCCCTGTTTGTTTCAGCATAAACCTTTTGCACAAAATGTTCCACTTTAATGCGTTTGGGGTGCTTGAAAAGATTTTGGTTGACCACGGAAAAGC
The DNA here is from genome assembly GCF_001633185.2 of Quercus lobata. Classification (NCBI taxonomy): domain Eukaryota; kingdom Viridiplantae; phylum Streptophyta; class Magnoliopsida; order Fagales; family Fagaceae; genus Quercus; species Quercus lobata. The sequence goes on along the minus strand of NC_044908.1, from coordinate 9,129,334 downwards.
AATCAAAGAGTCAAGATAAGTCATCCAAGGAGGGGGGGAAAAAGTCCCTCAAAGATGGTCTTGTGTATTCCTCCTCCCCACCCCCCAATCTCCATTTTTGCCTAACCCCCCCTCTCTATGCCACCTCAATTTTTTTCCCAGATATCTCTGTCATTTTTTCTTTGGGTTTCTCTTAATATTTTTATTTTGCTATACATTTCTTGATTATTTTTCTTTCTTAAGTAACCGAGATATATTGAGATCTACAAATTTCTTGGTTATGCCTTATGTATGTATCTCTTCTTAAAATTAATTTTTAAGTTGATTTTTTACTTCTTTCATATTGATATTTAAGTAGTGAATAAAAGTTTTTATAATTATATTATCAAATCATTAAAAAAAAAAAAGATTTTCCATATGAAGAAAATGCCGGAAAATGTTTCCAAAGTATTACCAAACTCTAGTAGAAAAGAAAAAGGCTCTTAATAATTTTTTTGATTATACATAATTATATAATTGCCAATACAAATTTAGCTATAACAAAAATTGAAAAAATATTTCCTTTTAATCGGAGACTATCAAAAAAATCAGAAAATGTTACAAAATTTATATTAACTGCATTTAGTATTTCTTAGAGTTGCAACCAAATAGCGGAAAATAAGCAATTTTCCCTGAAATTTTTTTCAACTGAAAACTTGTTACGCTGAAACAAACAGAGCCTTAAGTAAATTTTTTGGAAGCCACTCAATTGAACCAAAAAAAATAAGTAATTCTATAATTACCCATACTGTGGTTCAGTCCAGTGACACAGATGGCCATTCCAAAAGAGCTCATTGAGGTCAATTTTCAATAATAAACATCTGTAAGGGAAAAGAAAAAAAAAAGCTCCTTAGGACATACTGTTTGCTGAGCATCTTTAATACCCTCGGCAGCAAAGGAAACTTAATCAAGATTGAATGTCTGATTGTACAGCATGTCCCGTTGTCCTTCATACCTGTGCAGAGGCTTAATAGATTGTATAAATCATGGAGAAAATAACAACATATGGTCCAAGCTGTATTGCAAACTCATATACACATTCCTTACAACAAAGTAAATTAATTTAGATATCACAGAGAAAGAGGCTAATCTTCACTTTAACCATCTTATTAAATTGATTATTGACAAACCCATGAAGAACTCTTTAGGGATGACTTTTCTGCATGAATGTCCTAAGCCTACCTCTAGGGAACTATCAATATACTAATGCAAGTCCAGCAAGATGTAGTAAGTTTTAATACTGAAAGGGAACCCATAGTGGCATTAACACTGGTAAAAGACACCAAGGTATTGACACTACAAAACATAGCAATGTCACATGTTGTATTGATTTATTAACGTCGAAAGATATCATGTAATTGAACCAATGGTATAGATAAATTCCAATAATGTGAAAGTAATTAAGGGAAAGTAATTATTATAGTCCTTGAAAAATTCATATCATTTCAATCTGGTCATTAAATCTTGAAAATTGCAACCAAGTACTTCAATAATTTAAAGCCAATGACATTATAGGTTTTTTTTTTTTTTTTTTTTGGTTGACATAGTTATGCCACATTGATAACAATCAAAGTGGCATATCCCATGTCCTCCAAAATTGCCTTGTTGATACTGTTCAAATCTGACTGACAAAGGGCAAAATTGCAACTTTCTAAACTTAAGGGACCAAATAGGAGGGATAAGTTGAAGACAAAATTTAAACTACACATACGCTTGGATCAACCAATTAGCATAAAATCGTGAAGCAATGAGTTATACCTTCAATGATAAACGAACCAAGACAAAAGATACTTATTCATCATTAAATTGAAAATGCATTTACTAAAGCAACACCAAAAAATTAGGAATTAATAACAGAAAAGATCTAGGATTCTGGATAATAAAATTTTCCAAGTAAAGATTCACTTGGACAAGTACCTCTGTTGTCTACAAGTTTTGAAACCCATGAACAATTGTAGCACCGGAACCAAGACAAAAGATACCGACAGCAGGTATCAAAGACCAAACAAATCTTTCCTTGGAATAGCCATAACTGTAATACAATTAAATAATAATTTCAGCACATAAATTAAACAAAAAGAATTAGAATTCGAATTTGGGTTTGGGTTTGGGTTTTCACTCTACATGTAAATGTGAAACCGTGCACATATGAGTGAAACTTTGAAACAGAAAACAAAAGTCACTGGCCGCTCCATGCAATAATGTTAGAGGCTGTGTTAAAAAATAAGCCATTGGAATTAATAACATAAAAGATGTTCATTACTGTGTTCACTATTCTAGTCTGTATAGAATTCTATCCAATTTGATCAATTATTGAACTCAAGTATTCTAGTTAAGTGTTTTTGCTTTAAAAAATAAAAAAAATAAAAAAGTGATGACCGGTTCTAGATGGAGATCTAAAGAAATATATGTAAAATTTTCGTGTAACATTGCAAAACTAATGACATGACAAAATGACCATCATTAATTTTATTCATATCAATGTAGTACTTCTATAAAAAATAAAAAAGCATGCAAATATAAATCTGAGACTAGACAATTTTATACATGTTACTGAATGTTGAAAATGGTGAAAATTTAAGATGTTGTTAGTGGTGGGCAAAGCAATTTCAAAGATGCAACTTGAGAGAGGAACACCCCAATGTTGATTATGAGCTCCTTTGACTTTTAGTCAAACCAAAACTCATTGGAAAGCAGGAAACTTGGAAACTAACACACACACACACACACACACAAATCAATTATTCAAAAAGCCACCATACCCAAATCTCCAAAGCCCATTAAATAATTTCAAGTAACTATACCAGTATAGCTCTCCTACCCTAACAACAAAAACCATATTATACAAAAGCAATCGAAAAAACTAAGAAAAAAAAACCCCAAAAAAAAAATCCCAGTTATTAAAAATTCAAAATTAACCTTAATCATTTCCTATAACAACAAAAAAGAATGAAAGTTGAAAAATTTGTAGAAAATTTTAGAGGAAAGAGGAAACCCTAACCTCTGAAAGGGACGTGGAAGTCAGGTCCGAAAGAGAAGGATTAAGCAGAGCCGTTGGATCTGGGATCACCAGAGGAAGAGGAATCACCGCCGTTGATGAAATGACGGGAGACAAGGGCCTGAACCTGGTTGGGCCTCCATGGAGTCGAAGACAGAGAAGAGAGCTTCCTTGCTGCAACCCTCAACATCTTCTTCGAACTTCGATTAGCTAGCTCCACAAAACCAGTGCCCACCGCTTTCGCTCAATGGGATGTAAAGAAAAACACAAGACAAACAAAAGAAAAACAAAAGGATTAGATTGCAAAAGGGGGCCAAACCTATTGGCGTCTTTTGAAGAGAGAAAAAAAAAATTTGGAGAGGGCGACAGCTCTGGAGGAAGAGAAAAGAATTTGGGGAAGGGGGCGGCTGGGAGAAAAGAAAAGACATATTTATATGATGCTATTGCTATAGTTTTAAAATCTGAAATAAGAGTTTTAAAAATTTAAATAAATTATACGCAAATTCAAGTTTTGAACTAGAGACCATTTGGGCAAAACACGTGCTGCACGTCACTAAGCTAGTGATGCGAGTACACAGTAAAGTTACATAATCAAATATATCTTTATTAATTATATATATTTTATTACTATTTAAATAAATATAATTTAAAATATATAATTATTATAATAAATATATATAAATTATAATAATTTATATTATAATATTTATAAATTATATATATTATAACAATTTATATAAATTATATATGTTTTTAATTTATATAAAATATATAAATTATTATAGTAAATAAATTACCATTTTTGACTAGCAATTACGATTTTGTCATGCATTTTGTAATTGTACATGAATCAATCAAGCACATCTATATATCTAAGTGAGTTAATAAGTGTAAAATATTAAAAATCTAATATTAATAAGATATGAAATAAAATTTAAAAACAAAAAACAATTACATATACTCAATAAAAATCACAACACAACTTTCTCAAAAATATATATATATATATATATCATACAACAAAAATTATCACAAGTTCTATCTTATTAAAAATTTAAAAAAAAAAAATGATCATAGCTATTATATATTGAATTTATATAAGAATTTTAATATGTGATTAACTACGTTTACTTTTCCCATTAAAAAAAAAAAAAACTACGTTTACTTTTCAAATAAATAATATAACTAATTGGATGGTCAGATTGAGAGAACATATATAGTCATATAAGTACACAACACATGTCCATCACATGTCATTCTTAGATTTGAAATCTAACCGATGGATTTGAAGAGTGTAATGAAATGTTCATTCTTGTAAGCATGAAAAATATATTAAGATAATGTAATCTAACGGTAGATTTATCAAAATTCACATCGAATTAAGAAATATAGGGCTAGATTCATGTTACACCTGATGTAACTCTAAAAAATGTTACACCACCCAATAACTTATTATTGAATTCATATTTTGAAAATTCAACCATTAGATTATATGTTCTATATGTTCTTAACATGCATGCAAATTTTCATGCCAATCGAGTGTAATTTATCATTTGATCTTTAAACTAATCTTTTATGCGTTATTTTAAACTACAAAAACTTAAATTTAAACAATTAATTGATGACATGGTTATTAATCTTTGATCACCTTGAAATTTTGTAAGCATGAAAAATATATGAATATAATGTAATCTAATGGTAGATTTGTCAAAATTCACATTGAATTAAGAAAAATAGGGTTGGGTTAAAATTACACCTAATATAACTCTAAAAAATGTTACACCAACCAATAACTTATTCTTGAATTCATAATTTGAAAATCCAACCGTTGGATTACATTTTCTATATGTTGTTAACATGCATGCCAATTTTCATGCCAATCGGATGTCATTTACCATTTGATCTTTAAACTCATCTTTTATGCATTATTTTAAACTACAAAAGCTTAAATTTAAACAATTGATTGATGACATGGCTATTAACCTTTGATCACCTTAAAATTTTGTAAGCATAAAAAATATATGAAGATAATGTAATCTAACGGTAGATTTGTCAAAATTCATATTGAATTAATAAATATAGGGTTGAGTTCAAGTTACATCTAATGCAACTCTAAAAAATGTTACACCAACCAAGAACTTATTATTGAATTCATATTTTGAAAATCCAACCGTTGGATTACATGTTCTATATGTTTTTAGCATGCATGCCAATTTTGATGCCAATCAGATGTAATTTACCATTTGATCTTTAAACTCATATTTTATGCATTATTTTAAACTACAAAAATTTGAATTTAAACAATTGATTGATGACATGGCTATTAATCTTTGATCACCTTGAAATTTTGTAAGCATGAAAAATATATGAATATAATGTAATCTAACGGTAGATTTATCAAAATTCACATTGAATTAAGAAATATAGGGTTGGGTTCAAGATACACTTAATATAACTCTAAAAACACCAACCAATAACTTATTATTGAATTCATATTTTGAAAATCCAACCGTTGGATTACATTTTCTATATTTTATTAACATGCATGTCAATTTTCATGCCAATCGGATGTAATTTACAATTTGATCTTTAAACTCATCTTTCATGCGTTATTTTAAAACTACAAAAACTTGAATTTAAGCAATTGATTGATGACATGACTATTAATCTTTGATCACCTGGAAATTTTGTAAGCATGAAAAATATATGAAGATAATGTAACCTAACGGTAGATTTGTCAAAATTCACATTGAATTAAGAAATATAGGGTTGGGTTCAAGTTACACCTAATGCAACTCTAAAAAATGTTACACTAACCAATAACTTATTATCGGATTCATATTTTTAAATTCCAACCGTTGGATTACATGTTCTATATGTTCTTAACATGCATGCCAATTTTCATGCCAATCGGGTGTAATTTATCATTTGATCTTTAAGTGGGAAGGCGAAAAAAATAGAGGAAAATTTTGGAGCTAGAAAATTTAATGGTCTATTGCGGCGGTCCAATCCGCCGCAAAAAGGAGTACATATTGCGGTCGGTCATTGACACGCCGCTATATCTAAGCTTAGTGCCGCTAAAACAGGTCTATTGCGGCGGGCATATAGAATGCCGCAATAGATCTCGTGTACAATGGCAGGCCAAAAATGCGTTGCAATAGGCGACATATAGCGGCAGTTTTCCCACCCGCCGCAATAGCTTGTTTTTCTTGTAGTGATGGTTTTAGCCATAGTATGGTTTGAATATAAGGAAGGATGAGATGGAAGAAAAAGGTTATGGTTGAATGTGTTATTTTAGAATTATCCTATACTAATAGCCGTCGTTCTTTCTTGGATTCCATGTGCTGGCTGATCACATCCTAAGAATTGCTTTAAGGCTGCAGCTGCGACTCATTCCAAGTATGGAAATAAGTATTTGATATTTAGATTATTAAATGCCCCCTCTTTTTCATTTGGTAACTAAGATAAATTACGAAATTTTGTTTGCAAATGAGAATGTACTTGTAGTAGTAACATTTCAACAAAGATCACAACTCACAAGTGATGCTTAATATGTATACTTGAGGCTAGAAATTAATGGCTATATATTTTGTACACTACCAAGAGAATTCGTCTAATTTTCGCAATAATTTGGGTGGTCCAATCTGCTCAATAATATATAAAGTTTGACTTTTTTGAGTAATCTAATATATGCATGTTGATTCTCAAAAAAAATAATAATAATATATGCATGTTTTTCATGTTTCAAAAGATTTTGATGGGCTCCCAATGTAATAAGCATATAATTTTATGGACCTATTAATAAATATCACAGGTAATTATTAATGCTGGGTTGGTAACTGATCGCTGACTCCCATCTACTTGGGATTTGCAAGAAGTAGAATCATTGTTATTGTAGTCACTATTGCAATACCCAGCCACGAACTTGCATGTTGTGCATAATAATTATTTTATGGTGGTTTTATTAAATATTTTTTTTTTATAATTTAAACTAATTTAATAAAGAGTAATGTATTTCATAATCATATTTTTATTTATTATAGGAACAATTATAAATGAAATATAAGAACAATCATAAATCATAAATATAAATTTTATCATACAAAAATGAAAACAATAGAATTTTTCTTAGAAATTCAAAAGGCAAGTTAATGAAAATATTCATTTTTTAATAAAATTTATTTATAACATTTTGTGAATAATTAAAAAGAATATAAAATTTGAAAATTATTCTTTTAGTTTTAAACAAACTTTCTCAAAACTTCTTCTTTTTTTGCCTACAATCCAAAACACCGAAAAATGGAACTAAGAAAATTAATAAAACTTAACAATGATTAATTGGACCAATTAGGAAAACAATTTGTTGTAATTTCATCCACTGTAAACATATTATCAAATAAACAATTATTAGCAAAATCTAAGAATTAAATTTCTATATATAAGGACACAATTTTTAACGACCCAAGGATGGGCTCGTATGTAAAGGGGCCCAAACAATATGATTTGTAGAGAGTGGGCTTGGAAAGACTGGACCTTGGTCGTTGGGCGACGGTTTGGTCGGGATTTTCATGGAAGCCCATATGGCTAAACCTTATACGGATGTGGTGTGAAGATCTATCTCCTCGAAATTATTCCGAGGAGCGTCTCGTCCTTGCCATCCTCCTTCTTTATGAGTTCGTTCTCCCCCTTTTTCTCTGGTTCCTCCAGAGAGCCCCTCTTCAATGCAACGAGCTTCCCTTTTATACTAGTATTTCCTTTCCAATCTTCACCTACGTGTCCGTTTCCCCTTGTTCAGGGTGGTTACTTGTCTTATCAATCCTCACATCAGAGTGGTTGGGGAAAGCTGGATAGCAGGGTATGAGTATGGGTTTGTCAGGCGATGGGCTCCACATTAAGGTGTCGGCAGCCTTCTCCCTTGTACTACTCTTGTACTGATTTTGTCCTTTTCCTCAGGCCCTTTTGTGAGATGTTGGGCATAAAGTCGTCCTCGGCCACATCTTTGGACCTTCAAGAAGCTTTCATTGCGCGTTCTCAGCAATAGGGCTCCTCGGCCTAGGCTTGGGCTTTTAATATAAAATGGGCTGGGACTTCAGATTTAGGGCCTCACAATAACCCCTCAAAATCCTGCTGCCCGACTTTTTAGTTGGGGAGGAGGGTTTTGGTGACGTTATGCCCATATCATGACTTGCTCAAATCCAGTACTCCACTATTTTTTGTGTTTTTTCATTTACATGGGGGGCGTGTCAAGATAAGGGCCACTCCTTTATTTTTCGCTCACGCGGGGTCCTCTGACATTTAGGTACTCGAGGCGCGCTTTCACGAGGATCTTTAGATCCTACGGCTGAGGATGAGGTTGGAAATTGAGCCGAGTCTGCTTCGTCCGTAGCACTCCTTGGAAATTTGCATGAATTAAATGCCACCAGTTTACTTTTGTGTATAAATAGGGTAGGGGGTCACTCCATCTGCACATGAACTCTCCCGTACCCTCCAGAATCATACTTCTTCTTTCATATTCATGATCTCTATTTCTAGTGCCACTCTGCCTCAAAGCAAGATGCTTGAGGCGTGGATAGGGATGAAAGGTCTCCGCACGCTTCAGAGGCACCGAATTCTCAAGGTGATATGGTATGGACAAGGATGGCACAGATTCAAACCAGTCCTCCGTTTTGACAGGGGGAAGATGATATTCCTCCCTCTTTTAGTCAAAATCCGAAGCAGGTTCTGGTCATGCCAGATTTTTGGTATGTCAGAAGAAGGAATTTCCGCCATCATCGCCGTCTGCCTTGTCGCAGGCAAATTTTCGCGGGGGCTCCTCAACTTCCGGCTCCCTACACCTTTTCTTCAATGGTGCAAGCCTTAAGTTGGGTTCTCTGCACCTTTTCTTCAGCGGCGCTAGCCCGAAGCCAGGTGCTCTCTGCACCTTTTCTTCAACGGTGCAGGCCCCACGTTGGGTTCTTTGGCTGCCTGAGTTATGGGCATGTAAAAGTATTGAGGAATGGTTTTCTTACACAACTCCTCGGAACAGCAGCCAATCTCTCCTCTACACTTCTTCTTCGGCTTTATCTTCATTCTCTTGTATCTTTTCTTTTCACTTTATGTAATTAGCTTTAGTATAAGCTTATTCCAGCTTTTCATTGTACACTGTACTATTTCTTTGTCTTAATAAAAAATGAGTTTATTTCCTTCTAAATATTTTTCCTTTTGCCAGCAATAACTTTGTGAATGAATGTTGAATATACGTGTGCCTTTAATGATACTAGGAGCAGAAAAATGCCTTAAAACAAATTCCTACTAGTTTGAACTTACTGACATTATCAAGCATAACAATGGTAATTCTCAATAAATTAAACTCTTGGAACTAACCGGGATAATGACAGAGCGTTGCGCGATGCATGCTAGATAAATGTCCGAAAATGATAAACTTCTAAATAATTTGTCTGAGAGTGTAGCCGAGCAGTGAGGGACCTCAATCATGTTTTTGGTAGCATATTGCTCTATGTTGTATCAATCCCTTTGGTACTGAGGATCCGAGGGTAAACTGGGGAATCCATTCAGTATGGGGATTAACCCAACTGTTAATGGGTAGTTCTCGGATAGATTCTAAGGTTCACGTAATGTAATTTTGCTTTTAAGTAATTGGTTTCCCCATAGGCTTGAGTCCGAGAACCATGCAAGGCCTTGGTTCTGTCCAATACTTGTAAGATTTCTTTTTTGTACTTGGTTTCCCCATAGGCTTGAGTCCGAGGACCATGCAAGGCCTTGGTTCTGTCCAAAACTTGTAAGATTTCTTTTTTGTACTTGGTTTCCCCATAGGCTTGAGTCCGAGGACCATGCAAGGCCTTGGTTCTGTCCAAAACTTGTAAGATTTCTTTTTTGTACTTGGTTTCCCCATAGGCTTGAGTCCGAGGACCATGCAAGGCCTTGGTTCTGTCCAAAACTTGTAAGATTTCTTTTTTGTACTTGGTTTCCCCATAGGCTTGAGTCCGAGGACCATGCAAGGCCTTGGTTCTGTCCGAAACTTGTGAGATTTCCTTTCTGTACTTGGTTTCCCCATAGGCTTGAGTCCGAGGACCATGCAAGGCCTTGGTTCTGTCCAAAACTTGTGATTTTTCTTTTTTGTACTTGGTTTCCCCATAGGCTTGAGTCCGAGGACCATGCAAGGCCTTGATTTCTTTTTTGTTTATTTATTTTTCGAACGTAAGCCCTTAGACCAGGGCGGGGAGAGCTGGCTTGAGGCCAGAAGCCCCTAGAGCTGCCCGCGCCATTGGCACTGCAAGGCGTAGCCCCTAGCAGAAGTTTATGTCGGAGCAACAACTGCATGTCGCCGGAGATGGAGGAAACTCCGCGAACCCCTCTGCTTACTAGAGAGTTGACTCCACCGCCACCTGCGCCAAGGCGCAAGCCTTTCCCACAGACGGCGCCAATTGTAAGGACACAATTTTTAACGACCCAAGGATGGGCTCGTATGTAAAGGGGCCCAAACAATACGATTTGTAGAGAGTGGGCTTGGAAAGAATGGACCTTGGTCGTTGGGCGACGGTTTGGTCGGGATTTTCATGGAAGCTCATATGGCTAAGCCTTATACGGATGTGGTGTGAAGATTTATCTCCTCGGAATTATTCCGAGGAGCGTCTCGTCCTTGCCATCCTTCTTCTTTATGAGTTCGTTCTCCCCCTTTTTCTCTGGTTCCTCCAGAGAGCCCCTCTTCAATGCAACGAACTTCCCTTTTATACTAGTATTTCCTTTCCAATCTTCACCTACGTGTCTGTTTCCCCTTGTTCAGGGTGGTTACTTGTCTTATCAATCCTCACATCAGAGTGGTTGGGGAAAGCTGGATAGCATGGTATGAGTATGGGTTTGTCAGGCGATGGGCTCCACATTAAAGTGTCGGCAGCCTTCTCCCTTGTACTACTCTTGTACTGATTTTGTCCTTTTCCTCAGGCCATTTTGTGAGATGTTGGGCATAAAGTCGTCCTCGGCCACATCTTTGGACCTTCAAGAAGCTTTCATTGCGCGTTCTCAGCAATAGGGCTCCTCGGCCTGGGCTTGGGCTTTTAATAAAAAATGGGCTGGGACTTCAGATTTAGGGCCCCACAAAGGATTAATAAATAAACAAAAATTAGTAAAGTCTCATAGTTTTAACATCTAAATTGAGCACTATAAAAAATCATGCTATGTAGTAGAAGAAATATCAATTTATAATACATACCAAATTATCCAAATCATGCTATGTAATAGAATAATATTATATATTTATATGCTATATTTAATTCTTTACAACGCAATAGGATAACATTTAACAATCAAAGAGAACCAAAAAAAGAAAAATTAAAAAAATTAAAAACAAAACTAAATTGCATTAACCCAAAGTAGAGTTTTAAAGAATATAAAAAATTATCAACCTAAAGCAAATATGCAAGAAAAATAAAAAATCCACCAAAATTTTGAGAGAGAGAGAGACAATATTTTTGTTGTGAGGGAAAACTATGCATAGAATGGAAGAGAGCGACAATTTTATAGTAAGAGGGTGTGAATGGGAAAAGACAAAAATAAAGGAAGATGAAAGGAAATAGGAAGAATGATATTAATTTAGAGAGAAGTGGGAAGATGAAAAGGTAAGGAAGGGAAAAATGTTGAAAAAGTAGTGGAGAAATGAAAAGATAAATGAAGGAGAAAGGTTGGAGAAGTGTAAATATTAAAAACAATTATAGGAAAATTGGAAAAAAAAAATGACGTGAACACTAATGTGGCTCAACTGTAGCATAGCAACAATAAATGATACGCTTCATTGAGGTGGGAATAGGGTTGGGAATTCTATTATGAACTGGGAAGCATTAATTTGTTGGTCCAACAATTTGTGAATAAGGACCACTGGCTAGTACTGATTAGTGAATGCAATTGATCTCTGGCTTCGAAGAAGGACTAGTATTTTTAATGCGAAAAGCATTGAACATCCCAATAATTATCCACTACAGAACAAAGAAATCAAGAAGAAGAAGAATGCTTTCATGACTTACACAGAGAACACCCCTCAAAGCTGCCTTGAACACACCTCAAGCCTAGAGGTAGAGGAATTCACTCTCAAGTTAACCTACCATGGCAAAGAGTTTGTTTTGCCTCGTGTTGTCAAATGGATAACCTTAATTTGTGACTAAGAGAAATGTGAAGGTACTGAGACTCTGCTTGTAGATAAAGCATTTTACTGGTGAACATATATTAGAAGGAGAACAAATATATTACAGTTTACCTCAAGTAGTGCTTAAGGCCAAAACAGTATCTGAGCTCCAATTAGCACATTGCAAGTTGGAGCCATGTAACCAGTTTAACTTGTCACGTGTTCACCTAATTAATTAAATACTACTATTAATTAATAACGGTAGTATTAATAAGTCAATAATGATAGTATTTAATTAATTAGGTGAACACGTGACAAGTTTTTATTAGTGGAGTATAGAATGGAGTAGGAAAAGTGGGATAGAAGATTTGGACTCTACAATCAAACTTGTGAGTGGCCATATTAGCATTAACTTCTTCAGTACTACCGTTACTGTCACCTGCAACCTCTGTAAGTCCAACAGTCATCGTGGGATGGCCTGAGATATTGCCGTCAGGGAGGGTAGGGCCATTGTTATTAGGCTTTTTCCTTGCTGCATAGAATCCTGGCACCATGATTACATGCTTCCTTGATGCAACGAAGGCAGGTGCACGTAGTCCTGAACCAAATTGGCGTTCTTCTGGACGTTAAGGTACCTTCACTCTGTAGCCAAATTTCATAGTCCTTCTCATCGTGAGTGAGTCGGCCATACCAGTAACACAAATTCGGGAAGTCTTCATACTTGAAGCTCACCCATGTTTGCTTCCCATTCTCTAAAGAGATTAGGCGTCCATGACACAGAGGTAGAGATAGGTCAATTGAAATTTTGAGGCGTAGAAACATACCTAGGATCCGTAGGTCGAGACACATCTCCAATCACTACACATATTTTTTCAACAGCCTCCATTGTCATATATCACAGCGGAATCCCATGGACTTGAACCCAGAAGCTCACCCTGTCAAACTAAAGTTCATGTATCGGAGTGCCTTTCTCATACTGCTGCATCACCACTAGGTGCTTATCGAAGCTCCAAGGTTCACTCATTAGTATGCGATCAACATCCTATTTGTTATCAAAAGTAAATAGGATTTTGTGTTCTCCAAGGTTTTTAATCTTAAAACCATTTCGAGACCTCTATAATGGAGTGAAGGTTCTTGCAATAACATCCACGTTTAAAGCTCTCTTACTAAGAAACTTAGTAGCTATGGAGAAATCTTCGTGTCCATGATCTTTTGTAAGGTTGCAGCCAGGACCCTCCCTGTCAGACAGAGTAAGTCAACTCCAGTTCTGTGCGAGATCCTCCATGACAACACTCTCCTGTTTCCCAAACCCCAGAAGAGAAATCCCAACTTGAGGAATAACCTTGTTACTCCAAGGAAACTAACCACACCTTCTTAGAGAAGGGACAAACAATTCTACTACACTGGAGAAGTTAGAAACCAAACTTCTTCACTACAGAGAAACCACACTGAAACTTTTCGGTGTCTTGTTGATCAATATCTTTGCATTGTTATCCTTATTCCTCAGTGCACCACAATTTTTATGTAATAAAGGCTATATGCAGTTGTCCAAATTCGGTGACTTGTTGACTTGTTGCCTCTTTCAGGTACTTAGCATTTATACAGAATCAGTAGTATAATACTACAACGTGCTGGGATGACAAATATGGTACTCAAATTATATCTACTTATTTAAGTTTGTACTTAGCCAATAACTTAAACTATAGGCCAATAGTTTAAGCTGTGTTTGCTAAAAGCCGGCTATAGCCAACCTATAGCCACGTTTTGGTAAACGTGGCTAAAAAAATGCGGCTATAGCCCGCATGTTTTGTAGTGTTTACTCTCTCTCTCTCTCTCTCCTACCACATGTTCTCATTGCTAATGTTGATCCGATCTGAACACTCCCAAATTTTAAAAAGAGAAATTTATAACCCACACAACAACCCCAAAAAAGTCGTTAAGAGCCTTAGATGATGACCGTACTTAACGACCATAACTCTCATTAAGCCAATGACGGTTATATTTAGAATAATAATCCCCTATAATTATGGAAAATTGGGACATTTATGAGCATAACGGCTACAATATCAACCCTATCTATACGGGGAATTAGAATTACAATTTATGAATGAGAACAAACCCTAAAAATTCTATTTTCGTAAAAAAGACAATAATTACTTACTTAAGTATCAAAGGCTCTCCAAATCGAACACATTATGGAGTCACTTCAATCTGGATTTGGACAAGTGAAAGTTTTTTGCATCATCACTTCTCAATTAAAATATATAGAGTAATCATTTTATGAGAAAAAAAAAAAAAAAAAAAAAAAAAAAAACCAATATAATTTGTACAACAAGCCTAACAAATTAACAGAATATAATGGTTAATTATGCTAATCTTTTTATGGGTTTTTTATTATTCAATGTTTCTTAGAATTCACATGAGTAGCCTTTTATTGTCCAGATTAGTCTTTATATATATGTGTGTGTGTGTGAGGTTTTCTTGGATGATATATATGTATGTCTAACTTACAGGTTCTTAGGACCCAAGTTTAATATGTGAGCAGAAAGTCTGTCAAGGGAGAATGGAACTACAAAGGAAACAAAACCAAATAGAAGGTGATCAAAAATATTATTTGCCTGACACATTATTCACAAAATACTCTCTGTCCTTGAGACTAAGGATGTAGGCAAAACTAGGTTTCTATCAAAAACTTGGCAACGTGCATTGGCTTCATTCCCTTGTATTCACTAGGATGAAAGTGATTTTAATGCAAAAAGCATTGAACATCCCAATAATTATCCACTAAAGAAAGAAGAAATCAGGAAGAAGAAGAATGCTTTCATGACTTACATAGATAACACCCTTCAAAGCCGCCTTGAACACACCTCAAGCGCTTGAAATCAAAATATTATTTATATATATTTTTTGGTTTAATTATACAAGTTATATATAAAAAATCCAAATAAAAAACAAAACCTTTATGCTATCTATGGAAAAACAAAGAAATACAAAATTGAAGGTTAGGTTTTCAAGGAGAATGTGAAATTGAATTCATCAATGTATATAAGATACCTAATTAGAGGTTTGGATAGGTAAAAGTGTGGATATATACAAGATTTGGATGCGATTGTACCAACTTGGGGAATTTGAAGCAAATAAAAATCAACCAAAGTCAAAAACTCGGTTTGGTTGCCAAGAAAATAACAGAAAAACACAGCGAAGGAAGAGAGAGAGAGAGAGAAAGAACCTGTGAGGAGCTGAGAACTTGTGTTTAGGTCGAGAGAGATGTGAGCTATGAAAGAGAGCGGAAGAGAGAGCGAGAGAGAGCCTACAGCATTTTAAACTCTGAATTTAAAATGAGCTTTTATACAATACAATAGAGTGTTATTGATTTCCAACGTTTTACAACCGTTGATACAAAATTTAATTTGTTTTATCTACAGTTGATGAAGCTGTTGATAAAACTATTCTCTTTTTAATATTTTTTTTACCCCCTTTTACTACGGTGCCTGAAGAAAAAAACTAAAACCAAATACTTTTTAATATTTTTTTCAACAGTTATAACAACTGCAGAAATAAGTTTATAAATTTCCTTATTTTTACCCTACAGTTGTACTCAACCATAGAAAATTAAGCTTTTGTCTACATTTTTTAGTGACCATAGATATAAATTTGTTGAAAAAACTCAAGTTTGTTGTAGTGAGCCTAGAGGTAGAGGAATTCACTCTCAAGTTAACTAGGTTTCTATTAAAAACTTGGCAATGTGCATTGGCTTCATTACCTTGTATTCACTTGGATGAAAGTGATTTTAATGCAAAAAGCATTGAACATCCCAATAATTATCCACTAAAGAAAGAAGAAATCAGGAAGAAGAAGAATGCTTTCATGACTTACATAGATGACACCCTTCAAAGTCGCCTTGAACACACCTCAAGCCTAGAGGTAGAGGAATTCACTCTCAAGTTAACCTACCATGACAAAGAGTTTGTTTTGCCTCGTGTTGTCAAATAGATAACCTTAATTTGTGACTGAGAGAAATGTGAAGGTACTAAGACTCTGCTTGTCGATAAAGCATTTTACTAGTGAACATATATTAGTAGGAGAAACAAATATATTACAGTTTACCTCAGGTAGTGCTTGAGGCCAAAACAGTATTTGAGCTCCAGTTAGCACATTGCAAGTTGGAGCCATGTAACCAGTTTAACTTTTTTCATCTGATAAGTTTGAATTTGGATGATGTCTATCTAGATGAACAGGTAATTCCGAATCTGACACTTAGCTGTCCTTTGATCGAGGATTTCCAACTATATAACTATCATGGATTCAAACATTTAATTTAAAGATCTTGAATCTTCCTCAACTTAATTTGTTTTATGTAGAATCTAGAATAATGGTCTCAAGGATTGAAATCGAAGCACCAAGTTTGCAAACTTTTTCCTATCGGAATAATAATACAAATTAGTTTCAGAATGAGCATTGTGGATTTTACTTGGAAGCATGCAAAAATTTGAAAGGATTATTTGTCCATGATCTCATGGCAGATGAGTTGCTTCAAAATATAAGTTCAAAGTTTCCCACTCTTGAGGTCTCTTAATGTGGTTGAAGTTGATACCCCCAACCTAGTTTCACTTCATTGCAAGATGTTTAAATTTCCCTTCTGTTCTTTCAATACTCCAAGTTTGCAAGAAGTTGAGCTTAAATTTGTTCTTCAAAATTGTTTCACTCTTCGGTTTGATAAATTGAAGGAACTTGTTGAAGAGTTTAATAATTTTGAAGGTTTGAACTTGGTTATCCACTCTAAGGTACACGTTTTCTCTTTTCTTTTGAACTTTTTAAGTTGTTATAAATATAGCTATATCCTTAATTTTGCGGCATTCCTTTTTCCCTACTAGTGCGATGGCTTTCTACTAGATGGATTGAATGAAAGTCTACTTTCTTCACTAAATGATCACAAGGAATTGAGGCCAACAATAGTGATATCTTCAATGAGTTTATCTAATTTGGTAGAACAAGTTCTGCTTGATTTTTGTGTATAGAGTCTAGAGACCCTATCAATATTGTCAAGGTCCAGAAAATTACTAGAGGTATGTTATTGATCCTCCCTATCTCTCACATCATGCTTTTACACAATTATGGTACATAATCACTGAAAACTTGTGAATATCATTGTTTGTTCGTTTAGACCCCTCAAACTAGATTGTTTAACCTAATATATTAACCAAGTGATTATGTAGATTAAATTTCAGATCTAGTTTAAACACAAATAAATCATATCATGCAAAGATGCGAAAAAGTAAAAACACCGCGATATGATGACCCAGGAAAATCGATGAAACTAACCATTTCAAGGTAAAAACCTGGGGAAGATTTGACCTAGCTATCTTTATGTTAAAGTAAATCCACTATAAGAGAATTGAAGTTTTTACAAAAGATTTAACCCTAAATCTAATGCTACTTCCAATAGTAACTTACTAACACGACCACGTGCAAGCTCCAAATCCACGGACTCCTTCTCTTCTTGGATCTACACCAACACAAGCCGCATTGCTTGTGACTTTGAGAACCCACTCAAAGGTTTCAGATCACCCTCAGTACTGATCTTGATGCAGCAACTATGTTCTACCAATGCTTGATTGTAGTTTTGGCTCCAGTAGATTCTTGTGTAGTTAGAAAGTACAAAACCTCTTAAATCTCACAAAGAGTAACACACAAGTCTTCTCCAGACTCTTCAAAATGTGGCTAGGGTTTCCCTTTTATATGTGGAGAAGTTTAGATGAAACCCTAAATGTTTTCGCAAGCTTGGGCATGTTTAAAATTCTACAAAAAAAACTGGACCTACGATTTTCGGTCAGTCGAGCCTAATTCTCGATTGATCGAGCAAGACAGAACTGCACTCCCTTTTTCTGCAATCATCTGGACTTGAACCTTGAAACAAACACTTTTAAGCATTGCCTTAAACACCTAGACTAGACATGTTTTGTTCTTGCTTTGCCAACACAATACAACAATGATTCTAAATATTTAAATCTAAATCTTTAGAACCTAACAATTATTTTGTGTTTGCCTTGCCTTGTTATAGGTCCTAAATGAGAAGCTACTTAATGTGCTATTCAAATCAAGGTGTCTACAAGATTCTTTGTCTAATGTAAAGGTTCATACCTTAGATGGGGAAGAAGATTATGAATATTCCAAGTGGATTGCTTTGTTGAAGTCATATGAAACAATGGGCTACCAAAAAAGTAGTTTTAAACTTGAATGGAACAATAAATGCTAGATCTTTTTGCATTAATTTGTTGTATTTTCTATTTGGTTATTGTCAATTCCAATCACTAGAAAAATCTATGTTATGACATTTTGTCATAAAATTGTCTTCCTGTCCCTTGTATATCCTCTTGTATATTGGCTCAATGTAATAATGGTATACAAAACTATAAACCCTAAGGGTGTGCTTGTTTGGAGGTGAAAAGGGTGGATGGAAAACTTTGGAGAGAAAATGAGAAGAAAAACATTTTTGGAGTGTGTTTGGTTGGGTAGGGAGGAAGGAAAATAAACGGTGGGGCCCAGGTGTTTTCTTCCTGAGCCCACCAAAAAGTTTTCTCCTCAAAATGGAGAGAAAACTAAAGGGAGAAAATGAGGCTGCTTAATGGACAAAAATGCCATTATGCACTTGCACATGAGCTTTGTCTATACATTGCTCTTCTCACCTCTTTCTTTCTTTCTTTTTTTATATTTTTTTAAATTTTTTATTTCCTTCCTCTTGGACGCTGCCTCCTCCTCTTCTTCTTCTTCTTTCTTTCTTCCCTAATTGCCTCTTCTTCCTTTTTTTTCTTTTTCTTTTGATTTAAGTGTACGTTGCTCATATTCTTTTTTCTTTTTCTTTTTTTTCTCTTTTGCTTTCTTTTGTGTTTTTTTTTTCTGTCACTTTTTTTATCTCTCCACTTTTTTCACTCCCAACCAAACAAAAAGGAAGGAAATTAAAATCTTTTATATTCTCTCACTTTTCCATCCTCCCACCTTTTACTATCCTCCCACTTTTCCACCACTCTAACCAAACGAACCCTAAACCTCTAAACCCCTATACCTCCTATCATTGAAAACTCTTGATAATCCTAAATCCTAAAATAGTCAAAGCCCAAGACCCTAAATCATAAGGATTTACCCTAAACTCTAAAACCTCAAAACCCCTAAACCCTTAAATTCTTAGTCCCTTAAACCCCTAACCCTTACACCCTTAAAACCCTCAACCCCTAAGCACTAAACCCTTAAAGTATTTGCATTAGGTGTGCCAAATGCTAAATTAATTTTTAGCATTTAGCACACCAAACAAAAAAAAAAAAAAAAAAATCACCTTCATGAGATGTGTCAAATGCCAAATACAATACTCTTCTAATAATAAGATGGTATTGTTATATGCGCTAAACATAGTTTGGTATTTTTATTCAATTCTCTCTCTCTCTCTCTCTCTCTCTCTCTCTCTCTATCTCTCTCTCTCTCTCTCTCTCTCTCTCTCTTGGGGCTACATGATAAAATATATTTGTTTTGTTAATTTTTTAATATATACGAGGTTTGTTTTAGATTATTTTAATGTGTTGGAATCTTAAAATAGAAGGTGTGATGTCAGGGGCGGCACCAAGTACTAATGAGGGTGGTCATAGGATCACCTTAATTTTTTTTTTTTTTTAATATACCTTAAAAAATTTTGAGTTTTAAATTAATATGAGTCTTTTGACCACCCTAGAAAAAAGACTTAACCACCCTAAAAAAAAGCTTGAACACCCTCAACAACAATTAAGCCCATTAAAAATAAAATTCAACCTCTCCAAAATTTTGGTCCATTGAATGTTGAACAAAAAAATTGCAAGAAATGCAATGTTCACAATATTTTTACAATATTTTTGTGACAAATCCTAAATTGCAAGTTGTTACTAGTAAACAAAAAAATAATTTCAATGGTAAGTTCAAATTAGAACTAGTAAAAACTTACCAACTAGGCTTTGCTGTGAAAGTGTTGCAAAAATATTGTGGACATAACACTTCTCAAAAATTGTTCAAACAAAAAAATTAGCCTAAAATCTCAAATCAAACATTTGATTGTGATTTTTTAAATTGTGTTTTTAAATGGTATATTTTAAAATCGCTATTTTTTATATATAAAAAAAATGCACACTCTATAAATAGCTAGTCTGTTAGTGCTTACTTTAGTCTTTAGCCGAATTTGTTGGATTTATGCATTTGTTGGAATTATTCCGAGGAGCGTCTCGTCCTTGCCATCCTTCTTCTTTATGAGTTCGTTCTCCCCCTTTTTCTCTGGTTCCTCCAGAGAGCCCCTCTTCAATGCAACGAGCTTCCCTTTTATACTAGTATTTCCTTTCCAATCTTCACCTACGTGTCTGTTTCCCCTTGTTCAGGGTGGTTACTTGTCTTATCAATCCTCACATCAGAGTGGTTGGGGAAAGCTGGATAGCATGGTATGAGTATGGGTTTGTCAGGCGATGGGCTCCACATTAAAGTGTCGGCAGCCTTCTCCCTTGTACTACTCTTGTACTGATTTTGTCCTTTTCCTCAGGCCATTTTGTGAGATGTTGGGCATAAAGTCGTCCTCGGCCACATCTTTGGACCTTCAAGAAGCTTTCATTGCGCGTTCTCAGCAATAGGGCTCCTCGGCCTGGGCTTGGGCTTTTAATAAAAAATGGTCTGGGACTTCAGATTTAGGGCCCCACAAAGGATTAATAAATAAACAAAAATTAGTAAAGTCTCATAGTTTTAACATCTAAATTGAGCACTATAAAAAATCATGCTATGTAGTAGAAGAAATATCAATTTATAATACATACCAAATTATCCAAATCATGCTATGTAATAGAATAATATTATATATTTATATGCTATATTTAATTCTTTACAACGCAATAGGATAACATTTAACAATCAAAGAGAACCAAAAAAAGAAAAATTAAAAAAATTAAAAACAAAACTAAATTGCATTAACCCAAAGTAGAGTTTTAAAGAATATAAAAAATTATCAACCTAAAGCAAATATGCAAGAAAAATAAAAAATCCACCAAAATTTTGAGAGAGAGAGAGACAATATTTTTGTTGTGAGGGAAAACTATGCATAGAATGGAAGAGAGCGACAATTTTATAGTAAGAGGGTGTGAATGGGAAAAGACAAAAATAAAGGAAGATGAAAGGAAATAGGAAGAATGATATTAATTTAGAGAGAAGTGGGAAGATGAAAAGGTAAGGAAGGGAAAAATGTTGAAAAAGTAGTGGAGAAATGAAAAGATAAATGAAGGAGAAAGGTTGGAGAAGTGTAAATATTAAAAACAATTATAGGAAAATTGGAAAAAAAAAATGACGTGAACACTAATGTGGCTCAACTGTAGCATAGCAACAATAAATGATACGCTTCATTGAGGTGGGAATAGGGTTGGGAATTCTATTATGAACTGGGAAGCATTAATTTGTTGGTCCAACAATTTGTGAATAAGGACCACTGGCTAGTACTGATTAGTGAATGCAATTGATCTCTGGCTTCGAAGAAGGACTAGTATTTTTAATGCGAAAAGCATTGAACATCCCAATAATTATCCACTACAGAACAAAGAAATCAAGAAGAAGAAGAATGCTTTCATGACTTACACAGAGAACACCCCTCAAAGCTGCCTTGAACACACCTCAAGCCTAGAGGTAGAGGAATTCACTCTCAAGTTAACCTACCATGGCAAAGAGTTTGTTTTGCCTCGTGTTGTCAAATGGATAACCTTAATTTGTGACTAAGAGAAATGTGAAGGTACTGAGACTCTGCTTGTAGATAAAGCATTTTACTGGTGAACATATATTAGAAGGAGAACAAATATATTACAGTTTACCTCAAGTAGTGCTTAAGGCCAAAACAGTATCTGAGCTCCAATTAGCACATTGCAAGTTGGAGCCATGTAACCAGTTTAACTTGTCACGTGTTCACCTAATTAATTAAATACTACTATTAATTAATAACGGTAGTATTAATAAGTCAATAATGATAGTATTTAATTAATTAGGTGAACACGTGACAAGTTTTTATTAGTGGAGTATAGAATGGAGTAGGAAAAGTGGGATAGAAGATTTGGACTCTACAATCAAACTTGTGAGTGGCCATATTAGCATTAACTTCTTCAGTACTACCGTTACTGTCACCTGCAACCTCTGTAAGTCCAACAGTCATCGTGGGATGGCCTGAGATATTGCCGTCAGGGAGGGTAGGGCCATTGTTATTAGGCTTTTTCCTTGCTGCATAGAATCCTGGCACCATGATTACATGCTTCCTTGATGCAACGAAGGCAGGTGCACGTAGTCCTGAACCAAATTGGCGTTCTTCTGGACGTTAAGGTACCTTCACTCTGTAGCCAAATTTCATAGTCCTTCTCATCGTGAGTGAGTCGGCCATACCAGTAACACAAATTCGGGAAGTCTTCATACTTGAAGCTCACCCATGTTTGCTTCCCATTCTCTAAAGAGATTAGGCGTCCATGACACAGAGGTAGAGATAGGTCAATTGAAATTTTGAGGCGTAGAAACATACCTAGGATCCGTAGGTCGAGACACATCTCCAATCACTACACATATTTTTTCAACAGCCTCCATTGTCATATATCACAGCGGAATCCCATGGACTTGAACCCAGAAGCTCACCCTGTCAAACTAAAGTTCATGTATCGGAGTGCCTTTCTCATACTGCTGCATCACCACTAGGTGCTTATCGAAGCTCCAAGGTTCACTCATTAGTATGCGATCAACATCCTATTTGTTATCAAAAGTAAATAGGATTTTGTGTTCTCCAAGGTTTTTAATCTTAAAACCATTTCGAGACCTCTATAATGGAGTGAAGGTTCTTGCAATAACATCCACGTTTAAAGCTCTCTTACTAAGAAACTTAGTAGCTATGGAGAAATCTTCGTGTCCATGATCTTTTGTAAGGTTGCAGCCAGGACCCTCCCTGTCAGACAGAGTAAGTCAACTCCAGTTCTGTGCGAGATCCTCCATGACAACACTCTCCTGTTTCCCAAACCCCAGAAGAGAAATCCCAACTTGAGGAATAACCTTGTTACTCCAAGGAAACTAACCACACCTTCTTAGAGAAGGGACAAACAATTCTACTACACTGGAGAAGTTAGAAACCAAACTTCTTCACTACAGAGAAACCACACTGAAACTTTTCGGTGTCTTGTTGATCAATATCTTTGCATTGTTATCCTTATTCCTCAGTGCACCACAATTTTTATGTAATAAAGGCTATATGCAGTTGTCCAAATTCGGTGACTTGTTGACTTGTTGCCTCTTTCAGGTACTTAGCATTTATACAGAATCAGTAGTATAATACTACAACGTGCTGGGATGACAAATATGGTACTCAAATTATATCTACTTATTTAAGTTTGTACTTAGCCAATAACTTAAACTATAGGCCAATAGTTTAAGCTGTGTTTGCTAAAAGCCGGCTATAGCCAACCTATAGCCACGTTTTGGTAAACGTGGCTAAAAAAATGCGGCTATAGCCCGCATGTTTTGTAGTGTTTACTCTCTCTCTCTCTCTCTCCTACCACATGTTCTCATTGCTAATGTTGATCCGATCTGAACACTCCCAAATTTTAAAAAGAGAAATTTATAACCCACACAACAACCCCAAAAAAGTCGTTAAGAGCCTTAGATGATGACCGTACTTAACGACCATAACTCTCATTAAGCCAATGACGGTTATATTTAGAATAATAATCCCCTATAATTATGGAAAATTGGGACATTTATGAGCATAACGGCTACAATATCAACCCTATCTATACGGGGAATTAGAATTACAATTTATGAATGAGAACAAACCCTAAAAATTCTATTTTCGTAAAAAAGACAATAATTACTTACTTAAGTATCAAAGGCTCTCCAAATCGAACACATTATGGAGTCACTTCAATCTGGATTTGGACAAGTGAAAGTTTTTTGCATCATCACTTCTCAATTAAAATATATAGAGTAATCATTTTATGAGTTTAAAAAAAAAAAAAAAAAAAAAAAAAAAAAAACCAATATAATTTGTACAACAAGCCTAACAAATTAACAGAATATAATGGTTAATTATGCTAATCTTTTTATGGGTTTTTTATTATTCAATGTTTCTTAGAATTCACATGAGTAGCCTTTTATTGTCCAGATTAGTCTTTATATATATGTGTGTGTGTGTGAGGTTTTCTTGGATGATATATATGTATGTCTAACTTACAGGTTCTTAGGACCCAAGTTTAATATGTGAGCAGAAAGTCTGTCAAGGGAGAATGGAACTACAAAGGAAACAAAACCAAATAGAAGGTGATCAAAAATATTATTTGCCTGACACATTATTCACAAAATACTCTCTGTCCTTGAGACTAAGGATGTAGGCAAAACTAGGTTTCTATCAAAAACTTGGCAACGTGCATTGGCTTCATTCCCTTGTATTCACTAGGATGAAAGTGATTTTAATGCAAAAAGCATTGAACATCCCAATAATTATCCACTAAAGAAAGAAGAAATCAGGAAGAAGAAGAATGCTTTCATGACTTACATAGATAACACCCTTCAAAGCCGCCTTGAACACACCTCAAGCGCTTGAAATCAAAATATTATTTATATATATTTTTTGGTTTAATTATACAAGTTATATATAAAAAATCCAAATAAAAAACAAAACCTTTATGCTATCTATGGAAAAACAAAGAAATACAAAATTGAAGGTTAGGTTTTCAAGGAGAATGTGAAATTGAATTCATCAATGTATATAAGATACCTAATTAGAGGTTTGGATAGGTAAAAGTGTGGATATATACAAGATTTGGATGCGATTGTACCAACTTGGGGAATTTGAAGCAAATAAAAATCAACCAAAGTCAAAAACTCGGTTTGGTTGCCAAGAAAATAACAGAAAAACACAGCGAAGGAAGAGAGAGAGAGAGAGAAAGAACCTGTGAGGAGCTGAGAACTTGTGTTTAGGTCGAGAGAGATGTGAGCTATGAAAGAGAGCGGAAGAGAGAGCGAGAGAGAGCCTACAGCATTTTAAACTCTGAATTTAAAATGAGCTTTTATACAATACAATAGAGTGTTATTGATTTCCAACGTTTTACAACCGTTGATACAAAATTTAATTTGTTTTATCTACAGTTGATGAAGCTGTTGATAAAACTATTCTCTTTTTAATATTTTTTTTACCCCCTTTTACTACGGTGCCTGAAGAAAAAAACTAAAACCAAATACTTTTTAATATTTTTTTCAACAGTTATAACAACTGCAGAAATAAGTTTATAAATTTCCTTATTTTTACCCTACAGTTGTACTCAACCATAGAAAATTAAGCTTTTGTCTACATTTTTTAGTGACCATAGATATAAATTTGTTGAAAAAACTCAAGTTTGTTGTAGTGAGCCTAGAGGTAGAGGAATTCACTCTCAAGTTAACTAGGTTTCTATTAAAAACTTGGCAATGTGCATTGGCTTCATTACCTTGTATTCACTTGGATGAAAGTGATTTTAATGCAAAAAGCATTGAACATCCCAATAATTATCCACTAAAGAAAGAAGAAATCAGGAAGAAGAAGAATGCTTTCATGACTTACATAGATGACACCCTTCAAAGTCGCCTTGAACACACCTCAAGCCTAGAGGTAGAGGAATTCACTCTCAAGTTAACCTACCATGACAAAGAGTTTGTTTTGCCTCGTGTTGTCAAATAGATAACCTTAATTTGTGACTGAGAGAAATGTGAAGGTACTAAGACTCTGCTTGTCGATAAAGCATTTTACTAGTGAACATATATTAGTAGGAGAAACAAATATATTACAGTTTACCTCAGGTAGTGCTTGAGGCCAAAACAGTATTTGAGCTCCAGTTAGCACATTGCAAGTTGGAGCCATGTAACCAGTTTAACTTTTTTCATCTGATAAGTTTGAATTTGGATGATGTCTATCTAGATGAACAGGTAATTCCGAATCTGACACTTAGCTGTCCTTTGATCGAGGATTTCCAACTATATAACTATCATGGATTCAAACATTTAATTTAAAGATCTTGAATCTTCCTCAACTTAATTTGTTTTATGTAGAATCTAGAATAATGGTCTCAAGGATTGAAATCGAAGCACCAAGTTTGCAAACTTTTTCCTATCGGAATAATAATACAAATTAGTTTCAGAATGAGCATTGTGGATTTTACTTGGAAGCATGCAAAAATTTGAAAGGATTATTTGTCCATGATCTCATGGCAGATGAGTTGCTTCAAAATATAAGTTCAAAGTTTCCCACTCTTGAGGTCTCTTAATGTGGTTGAAGTTGATACCCCCAACCTAGTTTCACTTCATTGCAAGATGTTTAAATTTCCCTTCTGTTCTTTCAATACTCCAAGTTTGCAAGAAGTTGAGCTTAAATTTGTTCTTCAAAATTGTTTCACTCTTCGGTTTGATAAATTGAAGGAACTTGTTGAAGAGTTTAATAATTTTGAAGGTTTGAACTTGGTTATCCACTCTAAGGTACACGTTTTCTCTTTTCTTTTGAACTTTTTAAGTTGTTATAAATATAGCTATATCCTTAATTTTGCGGCATTCCTTTTTCCCTACTAGTGCGATGGCTTTCTACTAGATGGATTGAATGAAAGTCTACTTTCTTCACTAAATGATCACAAGGAATTGAGGCCAACAATAGTGATATCTTCAATGAGTTTATCTAATTTGGTAGAACAAGTTCTGCTTGATTTTTGTGTATAGAGTCTAGAGACCCTATCAATATTGTCAAGGTCCAGAAAATTACTAGAGGTATGTTATTGATCCTCCCTATCTCTCACATCATGCTTTTACACAATTATGGTACATAATCACTGAAAACTTGTGAATATCATTGTTTGTTCGTTTAGACCCCTCAAACTAGATTGTTTAACCTAATATATTAACCAAGTGATTATGTAGATTAAATTTCAGATCTAGTTTAAACACAAATAAATCATATCATGCAAAGATGCGAAAAAGTAAAAACACCGCGATATGATGACCCAGGAAAATCGATGAAACTAACCATTTCAAGGTAAAAACCTGGGGAAGATTTGACCTAACTATCTTTATGTTAAAGTAAATCCACTATAAGAGAATTGAAGTTTTTACAAAAGATTTAACCCTAAATCTAATGCTACTTCCAATAGTAACTTACTAACACGACCACGTGCAAGCTCCAAATCCACGGACTCCTTCTCTTCTTGGATCTACACCAACACAAGCCGCATTGCTTGTGACTTTGAGAACCCACTCAAAGGTTTCAGATCACCCTCAGTACTGATCTTGATGCAGCAACTATGTTCTACCAATGCTTGATTGTAGTTTTGGCTCCAGTAGATTCTTGTGTAGTTAGAAAGTACAAAACCTCTTAAATCTCACAAAGAGTAACACACAAGTCTTCTCCAGACTCTTCAAAATGTGGCTAGGGTTTCCCTTTTATATGTGGAGAAGTTTAGATGAAACCCTAAATGTTTTCGCAAGCTTGGGCATGTTTAAAATTCTACAAAAAAAACTGGACCTACGATTTTCGGTCAGTCGAGCCTAATTCTCGATTGATCGAGCAAGACAGAACTGCACTCCCTTTTTCTGCAATCATCTGGACTTGAACCTTGAAACAAACACTTTTAAGCATTGCCTTAAACACCTAGACTAGACATGTTTTGTTCTTGCTTTGCCAACACAATACAACAATGATTCTAAATATTTAAATCTAAATCTTTAGAACCTAACAATTATTTTGTGTTTGCCTTGCCTTGTTATAGGTCCTAAATGAGAAGCTACTTAATGTGCTATTCAAATCAAGGTGTCTACAAGATTCTTTGTCTAATGTAAAGGTTCATACCTTAGATGGGGAAGAAGATTATGAATATTCCAAGTGGATTGCTTTGTTGAAGTCATATGAAACAATGGGCTACCAAAAAAGTAGTTTTAAACTTGAATGGAACAATAAATGCTAGATCTTTTTGCATTAATTTGTTGTATTTTCTATTTGGTTATTGTCAATTCCAATCACTAGAAAAATCTATGTTATGACATTTTGTCATAAAATTGTCTTCCTGTCCCTTGTATATCCTCTTGTATATTGGCTCAATGTAATAATGGTATACAAAACTATAAACCCTAAGGGTGTGCTTGTTTGGAGGTGAAAAGGGTGGATGGAAAACTTTGGAGAGAAAATGAGAAGAAAAACATTTTTGGAGTGTGTTTGGTTGGGTAGGGAGGAAGGAAAATAAACGGTGGGGCCCAGGTGTTTTCTTCCTGAGCCCACCAAAAAGTTTTCTCCTCAAAATGGAGAGAAAACTAAAGGGAGAAAATGAGGCTGCTTAATGGACAAAAATGCCATTATGCACTTGCACATGAGCTTTGTCTATACATTGCTCTTCTCACCTCTTTCTTTCTTTCTTTTTTTATATTTTTTTAAATTTTTTATTTCCTTCCTCTTGGACGCTGCCTCCTCCTCTTCTTCTTCTTCTTTCTTTCTTCCCTAATTGCCTCTTCTTCCTTTTTTTTCTTTTTCTTTTGATTTAAGTGTACGTTGCTCATATTCTTTTTTCTTTTTCTTTTTTTTCTCTTTTGCTTTCTTTTGTGTTTTTTTTTTCTGTCACTTTTTTTATCTCTCCACTTTTTTCACTCCCAACCAAACAAAAAGGAAGGAAATTAAAATCTTTTATATTCTCTCACTTTTCCATCCTCCCACCTTTTACTATCCTCCCACTTTTCCACCACTCTAACCAAACGAACCCTAAACCTCTAAACCCCTATACCTCCTATCATTGAAAACTCTTGATAATCCTAAATCCTAAAATAGTCAAAGCCCAAGACCCTAAATCATAAGGATTTACCCTAAACTCTAAAACCTCAAAACCCCTAAACCCTTAAATTCTTAGTCCCTTAAACCCCTAACCCTTACACCCTTAAAACCCTCAACCCCTAAGCACTAAACCCTTAAAGTATTTGCATTAGGTGTGCCAAATGCTAAATTAATTTTTAGCATTTAGCACACCAAACAAAAAAAAAAAAAAAAAAATCACCTTCATGAGATGTGTCAAATGCCAAATACAATACTCTTCTAATAATAAGATGGTATTGTTATATGCGCTAAACATAGTTTGGTATTTTTATTCAATTCTCTCTCTCTCTCTCTCTCTCTCTCTCTCTCTCTATCTCTCTCTCTCTCTCTCTCTCTCTCTCTCTTGGGGCTACATGATAAAATATATTTGTTTTGTTAATTTTTTAATATATACGAGGTTTGTTTTAGATTATTTTAATGTGTTGGAATCTTAAAATAGAAGGTGTGATGTCAGGGGCGGCACCAAGTACTAATGAGGGTGGTCATAGGATCACCTTAATTTTTTTTTTTTTTTAATATACCTTAAAAAATTTTGAGTTTTAAATTAATATGAGTCTTTTGACCACCCTAGAAAAAAGACTTAACCACCCTAAAAAAAAGCTTGAACACCCTCAACAACAATTAAGCCCATTAAAAATAAAATTCAACCTCTCCAAAATTTTGGTCCATTGAATGTTGAACAAAAAAATTGCAAGAAATGCAATGTTCACAATATTTTTACAATATTTTTGTGACAAATCCTAAATTGCAAGTTGTTACTAGTAAACAAAAAAATAATTTCAATGGTAAGTTCAAATTAGAACTAGTAAAAACTTACCAACTAGGCTTTGCTGTGAAAGTGTTGCAAAAATATTGTGGACATAACACTTCTCAAAAATTGTTCAAACAAAAAAATTAGCCTAAAATCTCAAATCAAACATTTGATTGTGATTTTTTAAATTGTGTTTTTAAATGGTATATTTTAAAATCGCTATTTTTTATATATAAAAAAAATGCACACTCTATAAATAGCTAGTCTGTTAGTGCTTACTTTAGTCTTTAGCCGAATTTGTTGGATTTATGTATATATTTTTTTCAAAAAGATAATGCATGCATTTTTTTTATATTAGTACTTATTTAGGCAATATGTTAGTAATTAAATGAGAGATCAGTAACTTAATAATTGCTTGGTTATGTACATTTGAAAAAGATATAGCTAATAACATTGATAGTGAAAGTGTGAAACTATCATATCTCACAATGATTTCAAAATATGAAAACTTGTGAAAGAAAATTTTAAAACTTTATCTATTTATGTATGTTTTTATTTTGTGATGTTAATATATTCAAGTTTTTTATTATTATTAATTTTTTTAATTTAATTGATTTTAATGACCACCCTGAAAAGAATTTTTGGAGCCGCCATTGTGTGATATAGAGTGTATTGTAAAGTGATTAGTTAAAAAAAAGATAAAGTAACTTTTTGATATGTCAAAATAAATTTTTTTTTTTTTTAGATCTATCTTATGCTAATCATCTTATACCCCTAAATCCTAAATCCTTAAAACCACATAACCCTAAATTATAAATCCTCAAACCACCCTTGAGACATCATTGATGTTCAATATCTTAGCTTAACAATAAAATATAGAAAAAAAAAAATTTCATCTCCCTATTATTTTGTGACGATGTTAGCACCATACAACCCTTGGATTTTTATTCTTTCTTTGCAACATGTTGTTCCAAGTGGGACAAAGAATTCACTCTTGACATGGTCAATCAGTCAGATCTTAATCCATCTAGTACTTGTGATCCATGACGAGTTGTTGGCCAAAAAGGCAAAATACCCCTTTCACCGAAAAGTTCCAGCAAAATGCCCCCTGTCTGAAACTATTTAGAGATATGCCCCTATTTTGAAACTCAATTTTATCAAAATCGAGTTTTAGTGTGGAACTCGAGTTCATAGAACTTGAGTTCCTTGAAAATATTCAAGTAGAACTTGAGTTCCATGAACTCGAGTTTCTTTCAAGGAACTCGGAGTTCATGGAAAGGAACTTGAGTTCCACAAATTTTTTATTTTATTTTATTTTTTTATTTTTACTCGAGTTCCTTGAAAATATTCAAGTGGAACTCGAGCTCCTTGAATGGAACTCAAGTTCCACATTTTTTTTTTTTTAAGTTTAATTTGGCTATAACTCGATATTCTAAAAATCGAGTTTTGCATTGAGTAAAGCAAGGCGTCAAATTCTTAATATATTTATTATACATATATAACTTAAATCATATGTACCTAGTGTGTTATACTAATGAGGTGTTTTTCAATGTGCAGCATGAAGAAATTAGGTCTATCAAATTATTTCAAAATAGGATTAACATGGTTTAGGCTCTATTAGTTAGTTCTAACAATGTGTTTTACAACGAGCTTCTATATAACAATAAGTCTTACAAAACAATTTTGTAAATTAACTTAAACTAACAATAGGTTTTATAACATGCCTTTTGAAATTAATAATCTAAAAATAGGTTTCACAACAAACTTCTATAAAAAATTAAAAAAAAAAAAAAAAAAAACCTTAGGGCTCTCGCCTTAGCACCTTTTTCATGGCTTAAGGTGGTCGCCTTGCTTGCCTAGGCTCTAAAGGCGAGCGCCTTGCTTTAGAGCCTTAAAGGCGCCTTTGTGGTGCCTCACCTTGCTCAGGCACCTGGGTGATTGCTCAGCTTGCACTACACTAGTTCAATCTTACTATTTAATTAAATTGTCATGTTTTATTTATTTATTATTATTTTTTTTTGAGATAGACACAGGACTGAAACACACACACACACACAAGAGTTTTATAATTCAATTAGCACAATTTAAGTGAGATATTTAATGTTTAAATTCTCTCACCCCTAATTATTGAGGTATAAAGAAAAAGTAATTGCATTTTTTAGTATTTTGGTATAGGAAAAATCTTTAGAATCTCTCTCCATCACCTTTTGTGTGTGTTTGTTTAAAAACAAAAAACAAAAAAAAAACCGTGTAATCTTCTGGAAAAACCAGATTTGATAAGGCCAAGTGAAGACCGGATTTTATATTGTTTTAATTGTAGAAGTGTACAAGTGTCTCACTGACATGGGCCACCGAATAAACCTATCTATTTATTTTTATTTTCTAACTTTAAATTATTTCCTTCTCAAAAAAAAAAAAAAAAAAACTTTAAATTATTTTTTAAACCAAATCCTAGTCGAAGACAAACACTTTAGATGGCTACAAACAGAGGAAGCTCCGCAAACACAATCACAAAAGAAACAAGAAACCTCAAAGAGAGAACTCTACAATTCTCAAGCAGGTATGTATGCCTTCAACTATGGTGAATAATCTCAAGCTATAACCTTTTTTTATGTGTGTGTGGATGATATATCTGTTTGTCCAACTCCAAGAATTTACAACTTTCAAGTTCTGGAACGCTGAGTTAATTGCTTTGTGAGCAAGAAACCTTTCAATATGGAAAAACAAAGGAAACAAAACAAACAAGAAGGTGATGATCGGATATCTGTTTTGCCAGAACCCATTATTCACGAAATCCTCTCTCATCTTCATGACACTAAAGCTGCAGCCAGAACTAGTGTTTTGTCCAAGACTTGGCAACGTGCATGGGCTTCATTCCCTTGTGTTGTTTTTAACGAATGGGATTTCGATGCGAGAAGCAGTGAAAGCCCCGATAACTCCCCAGAAGAGAACGGAAGAATCAGGATAAAGAAGAATGCTTTCATGACTTACATAAATAAAACCCTTCGTAGCCGCGACTCAAGTGTGGAGGAATTCGCTCTTCAGTTAACCCACCATGACAAGGTGTTGCTGTTGCCTCGTGTTGTTGAATGGTTAACCATTGCAACTGAGAGAAAAGTCAAGGCCCTGGGTATCTTCTTGTCAATAATACATTTTAGTGAAGGAAATGAATCTGTAAAACCGATATATTATAGTTTACCTCAGGTAGTGCTTGAGGCCAAAACAATAACTGAGCTCCGATTAAAATTTGCAAGTTAGAGCCTTGTAATGAGTTCAAATTTTGTCATCTGAAAACTTTGGTTTTGAATAATGTTCGTCTAGATGAGCAGGTAATTCAGAATCTGACACTAAGATGCCCTTTGGTTGAGGATTTTCGACTAATATGCTGTCATGGTCTCAAACATTTAAAGGTGTCAAATCTTCCTCGGCTTAACCTGCTTCATGTATTAGCTAGAAGAAAGGTTTCGAGGATTGAAATTAAAGCGCCAAGTTTACAAACCTTTTACTACTGGAGTAAGGATTCCTACCGATTGCAATCTGTGAATGTGCATTGTGATATTTACTTGGAAGCTTGTAAAAATTTGAAAAGACTTGAACTAGTTGGGCTTAGTAACAGGACAATTGAGTTGCTTCAGACCTTAAGTTCAAAGTTTCCCACTCTTGAGGTCTTGGAAATCCCAACATGCAAGATGGCAAGTGTCAAAATCTCTTCACAAACGCTTAAGATGCTCAAATTAGAGAAGTGTACAGATCTTGAGGTGGTGGAAGTTGATACCCCCAATTTAGTTTCACTTCAGTACAGATTGAATAAATGTCTCTTCCATTCTTTCAATGCTCCAAGTTTGCAAGGAGTTTAGCTTGAATTGGATCTTGGAAGTTGTATCATTCTTTGGTTTGATAAATTGAAGGAACTTGTTGGAAAGTTTAATAGTACTGAAGGTTTAAACTTGGTTATCCACTCTGAGGTACATATTTTCTCTTTTCTTTTGAATTTTTAAAGTTTTTATAAATAATATATGTATATCTTTAATTTTGGTGCATTTCTTTTTTCCCTACTAGAGCAAAGTCATTCTACTAGATGGATTGAATGAAAGGGTGCTTTCTTCGGGAATTGATCTCAAGGACTTGAGGCCAGCAATAGTTATTATATCTTCAATGAGTTCATCAGATTTGGTAGAAAGAATGCTGCTTGATTATTCTGTAGAGACCCTATCAATATTGTCGAATTCTAGCAAATTACTAGAGGTATGTTATTGATCCTCTCTCTTTCTCACATCATGCTTTTACACAATTATATATTGTACCATAATCACTGAGTTCTTGTGAACATCATTTTGTGTAATTGCATTACCTTTTTATATAGGTCCTGAATGAGAAGCTACTTAAGAAGCTATTCAAATCAGAAGGGCTACATCAACATGAGTCCTTTTTTGATGTGAAGGTTGAGAAGATAGATGGGGAAGAAGATCCTAAATATTCCAAATGGATTGCCTTGTTGAAGTCTTATAAAGCTGTGGACTACCAGACAACAAATTTTAAAATTGATTGGAAGAATGATTGATGTGGAAAAGGGTTAGATGACATCTGGATCACAACACTTTATGCTAGATCTTCTTGCATTGATATGTTTGTATTTTCTATTTGGTTATTGTCAATTTCAATTACTCAGAACAATTTATGTTTGTGAAATTTCCTTAGCTTCTATACCCCTAAGCGCTAAACTGTTTGAAGATGTGGGGTTGTCACTTGTCAGATTTCACGTTGGATGTCAACAAAATTCAATAAGGAAAGAAGTAGAGTTATTTTTTTTAGTTTATTTAAATTTTTGAGAATTAGTTTTAATTTTTTATAGTTTTTTTCTATTTATTTAAACTTGCATTTTTTTAATAACTAAATTGGCATGCTTTAATTTGCAATACTACTATACAATATATTCTTAGCTGGTATTTAAGGGTGATATCTATAAACGAAAATAGATGGAAAGATGAAAATGGATGGAATTAAAATCAAAATTGCCTTAAACCTGTTCGGTTTTACCTTGAATTTTAGTTAAAAACTCCATACTATGTATAAAAATAGAAGACTTTGGGCCTTTAATTCTATCTTTTTATGTTGTGCCCTATGAGACAAGTGCTAACCAATTGAGTTACAAAATTATTGACAATATGAATTTTTTTTTTTTTTTTTGAATTGTGGCTTTTCTCATTTTTGGGTTTAGAACATGTTTGTTGCATTATATCTTCTTTTGTTTGATTTATTAGTATTTTAGATACGTTGTTGTTTATTTTTTATATTAGGGACAACATGTTTGGATATCAAGAAACTTTGTTTCGGAGATTAATTAAGAGAGACAATGTCTGGTTTTCAATACTCTCACCTCAATCAAACCTTCTCAATCACTTTCTGTTGCTTCAATCTAATTAATTCACCATATGTGCTAATTTATCATTTTGCGAGCTCTGCAAATCTGAATTAGATATGCTTTCGTTCAACTCTTGAAAATCTCTAGCTATGATACTGATTGTGCATGAAGTAGCTTTCATGTCCATTCTCATCTCTATTATTAATATCTTTTTTTTTTTTTGGATGATATATGTATATAATAAAGTACAGCTTTGAGGTTCTTGGGACCAGGTTCTAGAAGAGAAAGAATGGAACTACAAAATAAACAAGAAGGTGATCGGATATCTGATCTGCCCGAACCCATTATTCACCGAATCCTGTCTCTTCTTGACACAAAAGCTGCAGCCAGAACAAGTGCTTTTTCCGAGACTTGGCAATGTGTATGGACTTCACTCCATAGTTTTGTTTTCGACGAAATGGATTTTGATGCAGAAGGAACTGAATGTCTAAGTTTTACTCCTGGAATTAACCAAAAATTCAGGAGGAAGAAGTAAGCTTTCATTATTTCCATAGATAACTTCCTTCGAATCCACCTTGAACACAACTTAAGCGCAGAGGAATTCACTCTCAAGTTAACCAACCATGATGAAAAGTTATTATTGCCTCTTGTTGTCAAATGGTTAACCTTTCTAACTAAGAGAGAAATGTCAAGGTGTTGAATCTCATGTCTGTGATGATATATTTTAATTATGAACGTAGAATTGCAAAGAGGATACGTTATAGTTTACCTCAGGTAGTGCTTGAGGCCGAAACAATATCTGCGCTCAGATTAGCCAAACGTAAGTTAGAGCCTAATTGCAAATTTTACTGTTCTCATCTTAAAATTTTGGCTTTGAATATTGTCCATCTAGATGAGCAAGTAATTCAGAATCTGACACTTAGCTGCCCTTTGATTGAGGCTTTTCGACTACATAAATGTGGGGGGCTCGAATAGTTTTTTTTTTTTTCTTTTTGGTTAAAAGGAAAATAAAACAGAGAAACTAAACAGCAAAACCAGGGGCAGGGCACAATCTGTTACAGTACAGACCACAGGCATCTGCCTCCCACAAGTTAACAAGGTCCACAGGCGGGCTTGAAAAGACATTAAAATCAACATCAAGAGAGACACCTAGTTTAGCGAGAAAGTCTGCACACTTATTTGCTTCTCTGTAGACATGGTTGAACCTTACTTGGGGAATTTGAGCAACCAACTGCTTGCAATCTTCCATAATAGCAGATACGGTAGTGCTAGCTTCAGCATGAGTAGAGAAGGTATCAACAATAACTTTGGAATCCATCTCGACTATGACTGCTTGGGCATGGGTTTGAAGACATAGGAGGAGTCCATCCCCAAGGGCCCACAGTTCAGCCATAAAGCTGCTAGTGAACCCAATTTTCCTTGCAAAACCAACTACCCAATCACCATTATCATCTCTAATCAGGCCCCCTCCACCAGCTAAGCCTGGATTTCCTAGAGACGA
The DNA here is from genome assembly GCF_001633185.2 of Quercus lobata. NCBI lineage: Eukaryota > Viridiplantae > Streptophyta > Magnoliopsida > Fagales > Fagaceae > Quercus > Quercus lobata. The sequence continues at coordinate 9,092,713 of NC_044908.1, read as the reverse complement.
ACCATCCGTATTAAGTTTAAGCCATCCACTACACGGCTTCTCCCAGCGGATGCTCATCATAATCCTCCTTTTTTTTTTCCAGAGTAGTACAAGCACAGTGAGTGAATTCAAAAGCACGGTCTACAATCTCTTTAGCAATATTGGGATTTGGGTTTTTGTTATTGAACAAGCATTGATTTCTACTTTTCCAAATCAACCAGATTGCAAAAAGGAAAATTTGATACCACGGGCACTGACCTGGGCCTTGATGATGCATAGCTTGAGAGTTGGCATTAGCTATAAGCCAATATTGAAGATTAGCAGAGAAGAAAGAAGAGTCTGTAGTCTGTTTCCCCAGCTAGACCCAGACATTCTTACTTACCGGACAGTCTCGAAGGGTATGTAAAATAGTCTCAGGTTCATCATGGCAACAGGGGCACCTGGGGTCAGTTGGAATTCCTCTTGCCAAGAGACACTATTTGACCCCAATACTTTGGTGCATACATCTCCACACAAAGGCTTGGATTCTCGGCAAGGTTTTCAATTTCCAAACCCACTTCCCCCTGAAGGGTACCTCCACCGTGGGCTCTAAGGTTAGAAGATAGGCACTTTTAAGATCAAATTCTCCTTGGGAAGAGAATTTCCAGGCCAGTCTATCCTCTACCCTGGTAGTAATGGGAATCAAAGTGGCTTGAAGCTCCCTTATGATATCAATAGGGAGGTCCATTTGGATGATTGGCCAATTCCAACTTCCTGAGACTCTCACATCCTTAACTTTCAAACTGGAGGAGCTACAGGTTAGGGGGCCTTGAATGACATTCCTTAATGGACCAAAATTGGACCAGCTATCATTCCAGAAATCAAGGTTGCTTTCAAACCCCGGAGTCCATTTAGCCCCCTTCTTAAAGATGACTTCTCCCTTTTTTAAACTTGTCCAAGTTCTAGAGCTAAGCAGCTTGTTCTCATTCCTGGAATTAAGGCATTGGCGGTTGCAATATTTCAGCTTCAATACTCTTGCCCAAGAAGCATTACTTTCTGTGTGAAATCTCCAATTTAATTTAGCAAGGAGTGCTGTGTTTCTCCCTTTTGCTGTTTGGAGCCCCAGTCCACCATTCTCCTTTGGTCTAGTTACCTTCTTCCATCCTACCCAGTGCATCTTTTTGCTGTTTTCTGTAGACCCCCACAGAAAGTTTCTGTTAACTCTGTCAATTCCTTCCAACACCTTCTCAGGCAGTAAATTGCTTTGCATGACATAAGCGGGGATGGTTGAGGATGATGCTTGAATAAGGACTGCTCTACCTGCCATGGACAACAAATTTGCCTTCCAACCCACAAGCTTCCTCTTCACCCTATCTAAGACAAAGTTGAAATCCTGATTCGCCCTTCCTTGGTGCTTGATGGGAAAACCAAGGTATCTCCCTAAACAAGATGTTTGTTGGAATTCAAGAATGTCACTTAAAACCTCTCTGTTTCCTTGGCTGACATTTGGGGAGAAGAACACTCTAGATTTAGTTACACTCAAAGATTGTCCTGAAAGTTTGCGGAACGTATCTAGGACCTCCCTGATGGCTGTACAGTTGTCGGAGTTGGCTTTGGCAAAAAGAACAAGGTCGTCGGCGAAAAAGAGGTGAGAGAAAGAAGGGCCACTCCTTGAAGCTTTCATTGGACACCATTTCTTAGCCTCGCATTTCTCTTAGATAAGCTGACCAAGGAAGTCCATACAGAGGATAAAGATATAAGGGGAAATAGGATCGCCGTGTCTTATACCTTTAGATGGGCAGAAAGAGTCTAAATTGCCCCCATTAAAAAGAATAGAAGTAGAGACTATTGAAATACAACTCATAATTAGCTCAATAAGATTATCAGGCAGATTGTATCTTCTTAACATTCCCCTTATAAAACTCCATTCGAGTCTATCATAGGCCTTTTCCAAATCAATCTTCACAGCCATGTATCCCACTCGCCCTTTTGTTTTGCCAATAGTGTGAATAATCTCTTGCACGATGATCGCGTTATCCACTCCCCTTCTACCTGGGATGAAAGCACATTGTCAGGGAGAAATAAGCCTATCCAAGAAAGGTCTTATTCTATTGACAATAATTTTAGTAATGATCTTGTAGACCGAGTTGCAAAGGCTTATAGGGCGATAGTTATTAATGGACTCTGGCCCTTGCACCTTCGGGATAAACACAATGTTAGTTCTGTTCAGGTACTCCGGGATTTTCCTACTCTCAAAATTTTGCTTTATCTCCTCTTTAACCGAATCCCATACAATGAGCCAAAACCTCTGGAAGAAGCCAGCATGGAGACCATCAGGTCCAGGGGCCTTATATGCCTTCATGGACCAAAGAGCTGTAGAGATTTCCTCATCTGTCACCATGTGATTAATGCTGTCCTTCTCTTCGTCTGTGAGTTTTGATTGCCATTGCAAATGATAATCAATTCCCCAGCCAACAGACTCTTGAGAAATGGAGTACAGGCTCATAAAACCCTCCCTAAAATGATTCATCACCTTTCTTTCCTCCAGCAGCCAATCTCCCAACTCATTTTTAACTATTGAAATGAGATTTCTCTCTCTTCTGGCAAGCGCAGAAACATGGTAGAAGGAAGTGTTTCTATCACCCAACACCATCCAGTTAATCCTGGATTTAAGAGCCCATAATTCAGCTTCTTGATCAAGCACAACATCCAACTCTCTCAATAAGTGGTTTTCGAGATCAATAAGGGAGGAAGAGGGATTGGAAGCCATTGCAGATTGGACACCCCTTAATCGGGCCAGAATTCTTCTCTTCTTGCCAAAAATGTTCCTGAAATGATTTTTGTTCCATGAGCTAGATTCTTTAGAGAAATTTTCAATAGCCTCTGGGAGCTTTCTTTGCTGTCTCCAAGCTTGATTTACCACATTTGGGAATGAGGGGTCAGAGAGCCAGAAACTTTGGAACCTAAAGGGTCTGCTCAGGTGAATGGCTTTCCTAGGGCTGGTTTCCAAGAGAACGGGACAATGGTCTGAATGACATCTAGTAAGGTGAGATACTTTGGCATCTGGATACAGCAAACATCAGCTTGGGTTCATAAAGAACCTATCTATTCTCTCTTGAATCAGATTAGTGACATCTCTTCTGTTAGACCAGGTAAATCTCGACCCATTGAAACCCATATCCACCATGTTACATTTGTCCAGGCACTCCTTAAATAGGAGGGATCGAGAAAAACTCATTGGCCTGCCCCCAAATTTATCACCCTCTAAGAGAGGCTCATTAAAGTCCCCGGCAATCACCCAAGGTTTATTATGCAACTCCGCAACTTTGGCTAAATTTTCCCAAAGGACACATCTCTTTGCACTCCTAGGGCTAGCATATATAGCAGAGAAAATCCAAGATAAGCTAGAGGAAAGTACCTTTACTTCCACATGAATTTCTTGCTCCGTGCTAGCAAGTTGCACCACCTCAACCATATTTGAATTCCACAGTAACCAGATACCTCCATAGTGGCCAATCGTCTCAGAGTGGATGGCTCCTTCAAAAGGAAGACGACCAGTTATCTCTTTAGCTCTGTCACCCTCTAGCTGGGTTTCCGTAATTACCAACAAAGCAGGATTGTGACTTTGAGTAAGCTCCCTGACATGAGTTTCAAAACTGGGTTTCAAAACACCCCTACTATTCCAAATAACAATGTTCATGATAAAATAAATAGAGAAGGTAAGAAGACTCATCATGCGAGGATGGTGGGGCCGCTTTCTTCCTCCACTTCCATCTGTTCTTCACCATTAATTCCTTTACCTGTCCTCTCTCCAACCATAGGGACCAGGTTTGCTCCATTTCTCTGGCGATCATCCCCCTCGCTATATAGAATATGCTGATCTTGCTCAATGGTAGGCTCAATAAGAGATAAGGTACCTTCTTCCACAAAACCCCCATCTCTATTGACACAATCATCCTTCTTTTCCTTCCAAAGTAGCCCATTGCGACCATAGTTTTCGCACCAATTTCCTCGCACCTCCCTGTCTGGAACACCATGGGTATTACTATGAACTTGGTGATCCACTTTTGCGTTGGCTGAGGCAGAAAATTGGAAAGACCCATCTAAGCCAACTCTGGTACTATTGCTACTCAACAAAGACTCGGTTGAAGAGGAATTTGGGTGTTGTTTACCAACTCTCCTTGCAGTTGAGCTAGTGATAGTCTTGGAAGCCCTGCTCCTTGCAATTTCCTTTTTGCCCTTGACAAACGGGCTTGACCGAGTAAAAGGCTCCACTTGGGTTTTCTCATCAGAGTTGATTTTGAGCTCAAGACCCAGATTCATTGGCCCACTATATAAGAATTTCTCTTTTGGTTTAGTGCCCACTTCCTCATTTCGGCCCAACATGGTAAAATTATTGGTAGGATCGTGTCTATTATCTTTAGACTCCATGCCTGACACCTGTCCTGTGGGGACCTCTGAGCTAACGGAATTTTTGTACCTCCTCTGCCTTGGCCTTCTACGTGTCACAATCATCCACGGACCATACCTACCATCCTCCAAATCTGCTCCTTTGTCCTTTTTCGTACCACTGCTAGGCGTGGTGCTGGTTGCTTCATGCAACCCATGTGAGCTTGTGGCTTGCTTCCTACTAGCAGCTCCACCTTCACTTGCCTGAGGTTCTACCAAAGGCGTTTCTAGATTTTTAACGGTGTACGGACATGAGGCTTTTTTGTGGCCTATTCTACCATAGGAAAAACAAAACTCATGTATTCCTTCATACATAACGGGCTGCTCAAACTTGCTGATGAGAATAGTGTCTATAAGAGGTTTATTAATATTAACTTGAATACATAATCTAGCATACCTCCCTCTAACTTCCATGGCAGTGTGAGTGTCAATTCGAAGCACCTTGCCTATGGATGTACCAACTTGTTTAAGGACCTCAGTTTCATATAGCTCCATAGGAAGTTCGTGGAGTCTAACCCATACCACTATCAATGAAACATTTGCTGTGGAAGGTTTAAAGGATGGCTCCCATGGGCTAATGGACAAGAAATGCCCACCGATGAACCATGGCCCTTTCTCTAGAACTGCATCCATGTTTTCTTTTTGTGAAAAACGGACTGAGTAGAACCCATTCCCCAAATCCACGCAGACTATTCTCCCCAAAGGCTTCCAGAGAAGATTTACCTTGTCATGAAGGTATTGAAGACCCATGGGTTTCCCATAAAGCTTTATAATCAGCGCTTTTGACCAGGGACCCTTAATACGGCGTTTGATTTCTCTGGTCAGAGTGACGGCAGCAAGGCCTTCGCGAAGGTCCTCTACCTCTTCATCTGACTCCGCTTCATCTCCTGCTTCCATAAAATCTATAAAGTCGAAAGCTTTGGCGCAAGCACCTAGTATTACTCCCACCAGCTTGTCTCTGAAAGATTTCCTCAGGGAACCCCACTCGGTCTGCTGGTCCTGAGAGTAGCCACTCTCACTGGATCCATCTTTGAAGCCGGCGTGATGACCATCCTTGACCTTTTTATTGCTCCTGGCAAGTTCTACTTCCTCTTCTCTAGATAGACCACAGGGCTTAGAACGAGAGGTCATAGCGAAAGCGTTATGGCTCGAATAGTTAAAGGTATCAAGTCTTCCTCAACTCAGTCTTGTTAAGGTTTCAGCTTGTAGAGAGATCTCAAGGATTGAAATTGAAGTGCCAAATTTACAAACTTTTTGCTATGAGAATATGCATTTATATGGTGAACTTAAGAACGTGCAATGTGAAATTTACTTGGAAACATGTAAAAATTTGAAAAGACATGAATCAGTTGGGTATAATAGCATGACACTTAAGTTGCTTCAAAACTTAAGTTCAAAGGTTCCAGTTAGCCCAACTGATAAAGTTTTTGATAGTTGTATAAGGTTCCCGCCTATACCAAAAATTAATTGGTGTTTTAGCCTGATGATAAAGAGCTATCATCAGGAGTGGACGCCATAGGTTGAAACTCTAAAAAAAAAGGTTTTGCACATCTTAACATCCAAATGGAAAGTATCAAAATCTCTTGTAGACCACTAATTAGGTATTATATTTAGAGTATTGCAAAGATCTTGAAGTGTTGGAAGTTGATACCCAGAATTTAGTGTCACTTTATTGCAGGAAGAATAAATTGCCCTTCTATTCTTTTGATACTCCAAGGTTGTAAAAAGTTCATCTTGAAATCCCCCTTGGAAGTTTATTCACTTTTTGCCATTGGTTTGATAAATTGAAGGAATTTGTAGGAAAGTTTAATAATTCTAAAGATTTGAACTTAGCAATCCATTCCAAGATACTTAGAGACTGTTTGGATTTTCAGTTTCCATCACCCATAACTCAAAATATGTGGGTCCCACGGCTGAAAAGTGTGTTTCCAGTTTTTGTTTCCATCACTCAATTCTTTGATTTTTGAATGATGAGTTATGAAAACTGAAAACACATTTTAGGTGTTTTCAAGTTATAGAAACAGAGTTATGATGGTATTTTGGTAATTAAACACTCATACATGGGACCCACTAGTCTTGTCAAGTCAGATTCCCTTCTCTGATTGATATGAAATTTGACATGTGTTTTAAGAATATAAAGAATATGCAATTTAACGGTTAGATTTTCAAAATATGTAGCAATGTTAATTTGTAGTCAAATTTTGTCTTTAAACTTTGGTTCCCTTAACAATATATTAGGTCCTTATAAACAAAAAGAAAAAGTCCAAGAAAATTTTTATTTAACTAAAATTTTGAAATAAGTGTAGCTTGCAACATGGATAATGAGATTATCATGTAAAGATTGCAAAATAAGAAAATTCGTAGAAGAAAATTGTAAAACTTTATGTGTTTGCATGTGTGTTCTTTTTTGTTGTCAATATATGAAGTTTTCTTATTATTAGATTTTGTATAATCTAAGTTTCTTAATGATCACCTTCAAAAAATTCTTAGAGTCGCCATTGCTAAGAATTGTAAGTAGATTGCTTCGCTGAAGTCATATGAAATTATGGACTAGAAAAAAAACACTACTTATAAAGTTTAACATGTCTGATTGACGTGAAAGAAATTAAGGTCGAGATGACATCTTTATCCCAACTGGTTATGCTTAATCTTTTTTTTTTTTTTTTTTTTTTTTTTGAGAAAGGTTATGCTTAATCTTGATGCATTCATTTGCTATATTTTTTATTTGGTAAGGTAGTTGTAGCTTCTTCCACGTCCAAGCAAGATGACTATGTTTCGCCTCTTCCACGGAAAAAGAGAATCAAACAATTCCAAATCATGGCCTTGCAGATCGAATCCTGAATATAATATACAAAAGCTAGCTGTAAAAGCTAATAGCTAGAAGTGAATTACTTCCAGTTTCCTTTATTCTTTCTCTTATTTGGCTGCAGGGACGGAGCTAAGCTTGGACTTTGGGTTTGGGGGGCAATGCCCCCCTCATTTTTTTTTTTAAAGAATATTAGTATATGGATATTAATTTTAGCAATTTTATTTTATAAAATTACAATTTGCCCCCTAACATTATCATAGATTCTTTTTTTTTTTTTTTTTTTTAGAAAGTATCATAGATTCTTTTAAAAGTAATACTATAACTACAAACTTTTCTATAATATTTGTACAAAGTGTTGAGATAGCAAATTCTTATTAATTCGTATTTGAGTTCACCACTTATATCACTTTTTTACTTACTAATACCACTCACCACATCATTAATTTATAAAAAAGGTTTGTATCTTTAACATTTTTCTCCTTTTAAAGGCCATAAAAAAATGTATAAATCTAAAATCTAAAAAAAAAAATACAAGCCCAAAAAATTAGTGCAACAACAAAAATTACCAATAGCAAAACTAAAAAATATTAAGCCTAACCAATAAATTTTACCCAAAACAAACAACCCGGCCCTTTAAAAAATTTGTAGTAAAATAATTTTGTCCTTACCTAGTAGCAAACACACACATTAAAGACCGAAAAAAAACCCATAAGTGTGTTAAGTAGAAAAGTTGGAGGCTGGAGTTATCATACATAGCCAGCAACAGAGTTGCCCCCTAACTCCAAGTTTTGGTTCCATCCTTGTTTGGTTGATGTAACAATGGTATGACAACCACTAATTAGCCATAAATTCAAGTCACATTGCCCATAAATTATGTATACATGCACAATTCAGGAGTGGATGCTATAGGTTGAAATTGTCTAAATAAAAAAGAGAGTAATTTTTTGGTTTCTTTAATTCGCATCGTTTCACGCTTTTGAGTTGGCTTTTTTTTTCTTTTTTTCCCTCTAATTTTTAAATATTCTTTGCAATTCAATTAGAACAAACAATATAATTCCAACTCAGGAGAATGTGAAAAAAGGGTAAACTACATATTTTGTTCCTATTCTTTATATCATATTTTAATTTGGTCTCCTAACATTTTAATTGTGTCAATTTGGTTTCTAATATTTCAATGTCGTGTTAATTTAGTTCATGCTGTTACATCTTGGATGAAAATTAATAACATGAAAAACAGCCAAAATAAAATTTTAGTGTATTATCACATCAACAAAAGCTAATTTTTTATTTTGCCCATTAGATACGTTATCAATTTTTATCAAAAAAATAACAGAAGGGACTAAATTGACACAGTACTAAAAGGTTAGTGACTAAATTGATACAATTAAAATGGTAGGGACTAAATTAAAATATAGGATATAAAATAGGTACCAAAAGTTTACCTTAAAAAAAAAAAAAAAAAAAAAGTTGTGCGGTAACGTGATGACTACTTTGATAATTTGGGAGTAAAGAAAAAGCATGAGGTTAATTTAGGTATCGTGAATGTCAAAAATTAGCTTGTTTAAATCTCGACTTTATGTGATCTTACTAAAAGCGCTCTCTCGTTAAAAACGCAAACCCAATCCTCGACTTCACAGCCACGTCGTCAAGTAAGCCAGCCAAGCCCCCCTATATATAACACACAAAATGAAAATCACTCGTACCCTAAATATTGGCTCTCTAAAACCCTAGAAGAAACCCCTGAAAGAAGAAGAAACCCTTAAACCCTAACTTTTCACTTTCGAAATTGAAAGTTGGAACCAGAAAGACCAGAGCTTGGTTCAAATCGCTTCTGCTTTTGGTCTGTGAAATTTTGTAGTTTATACAAACAAATACATATCTATTTTCTCAATATATATTTTTATATATATATACATACACGAAGGCACTGTGATCAAAAATACAATGGCCATGGACGGTAGTTTCAGTCTTCAATTTTCACTCCAAAGGTTCCTTGATCGTTGCCCAGAGCTTCGGTCTTTCCCGCAGTTTGATTCGCTTGCTAATGAGGTAACTCTCTCCTTGGTTGGTTGCTGAGAAAATTGCAAAAATTTGCTGCTTTTTGTTTTGGGTTGGAGAAATTGTGGGGTTTAGCTAAATTGTGGTTTGGAGATATGTAAAGTTCAAAATTTTGTGTTTTTTTTTTTTTTTTTTTTGGTTTTGGCTGGAATAAGATGAATGTTGGACATCTATATGGGATTTTGGTTACTTAGGAATAACTCAAAGAGAGAGCTAGTTGAACTAATTTTAATTTTAATTTGAATGATTTTTGTTTGTTTGTTTTAGTGTTACATTTTTTATTTTTTATTTATTTTTTCATTTGGGTTTGTGCAGAGAGACATTGTGACAGAAGAGGAGGTGGTAAAGGTGCTGGGGGAGGTGTTTCTGCACCCAAATTATACCATTCCTTTGATGGGATGTTTTCGTCCAATAGCCAGAAAGATAGTGGACAAAGCTGTGGGCTTGCTTTGGCATCTGGGCAAGTCCAATGTGAATGACATGTCAGTGGAGGTCGAAGAAGAGGAAGATTTGAATGAAGTTGTTTCGGTAATTGAGCACTACAATCAAGCTGGGAGGCGTCTTGATCTTCATGAGCTTGCTTGCTTGGCCTTCTGTCGCGCCCTTGACTTGGCTCCTTTTTTATTGGGGTAAGTGACGTGCTTTTTGTGTAATTCTTACGTGCTTTTTGTGTAATTCTTTCACCATTGCACTTAATTAAAAATTTCACCCTCCTTTTTATGGCAAAGGCTAACCCTCTAGATGGATCCTAGAGTTTAGAGAAGTGAAAAAAATGATATAGGTCAGGCAGTGGCTATTTATATCTGGTTGAGTTATGTATGCATTTTGCTACACAATTTCTAAACTGTTTGATATTTGAATGTTTTTGGATGTGCTACAAGGTTGCTCATTGGATATTTGACTTTAGTTTGAGGAATTTTATTTTTATGCTTTTACACTAAATACGTTCTGGTTACTTGGTGCAGGTCTATATTAAAATATTTCGAATTTGCTCCCCCTCCTTTTGAGCGCATTTCAAAGGAAGGAAAAAATCCTTGGCTGTGTGATAAGGTATGTTAATTGAACTTTCTCAGAGGAATCAATGTTGGTATTGTTTTGAGCAGCACATGCCATTAATTTTTGTCTCTCTCTCTCTCTCAAGAAAAAAAAAAATTATTTCATGGGCAATTTTTTGTTTTGTTTCTACATTTGAATTATATTTTGTTTTGTCAGGTTGGAACTTGTATATTATGTGCTGCTCGGACATCTTACCGCCTCCTCCTCGTGGATTCAGAAATCTTTTCTAAACTTAGGAACTGGAACTGGTCCTGTTTCTTGGATCTTGTAAAGCAGACCTCCAATCCTGACCTGAGCAGCAGTGCTGCAGATAATACTGTTATTGCAGACATTAAATGGTGTGGGATACAGATACTATCAGTCATTCTGAAAACAAGCCACATACCAACTCCACACTTCAGTATTGAGGCCACAGAAGCATTCTCATGTTTTTTGCGGTTGGTTATGTCTAACTCTTTGAGCAAATTGTTAATTCTCAAATTAAAATTTAAACAGCTTATATATATATATATATATATATATCTATATTCATTTTGCTTTTGCCATTTTCAGCTGGAAGGAGTTCTGTCAAGATACATCACTGGAGAAGGCTGGTTTGTATATTAAGTCATCTGAACAAAATGAGTTGAGTTCTCCTAGCAGAAGCATTGATTTCAACCAAGAGAACTGTCTTTACTCTTCTGGCCTTTGTTCTCTGGCCATTTCCTCTTCACAGGTTGATGAGATTGAACCACCAACTCGGAGTAAAAGGCTTGCTAAAGGGTAGGATTTAGAAATGATCTCTTATTTTTCTTGTTAAAAAAAGGTTTTGGAATCTGTTTGCAACATGTGCATTAGTATTTCTAATTTTTCTTTAGTATAAATTTGGGTGTGTTTGTGTTTTCTTGCCCCAACCTAAAATATTTTTGATAGTGTCACCTACTTCATAGTTCTGTTGGTTTTTCATGTTCGCATTTGATCATTTATTTTATATATTCAGGGAGGATACATCAGTTGGAAATATGTTCTTTTTGACATCTGCTGTGAAGAAAAGTTTTGAGATGGTTATGTTGGCAGTAATTCAAAAGTGGCCTGTTCTTCTATATGGTCCTGCTGGCGCTGGGAAATCTGCTCTTATTCACAAGTTGGCCCAGGATAGTAGGAACCAAGGTATGTCCTTTCTTTTCTTCCCCATTCTTTAGTTTAATTGAACACACCATGCATACAATGATATAACCTTATGATTTGCTAAATTCTTTCTGACTTTCCACTCCAGTGGTTTGGTAAACTCTTCGTAAATGACTATTTTTGAGTGGGAGTCAATTTGTACTTGCAGTTGGTTCATTTGGACTTCTGTTTTACCTTTTGGATTTATTTCATTAGATATATTTATTTTTGGAAGTGAATTTCATTTTATGCTGCTTATAGCATTGTATGGAAATAGATCTAAATATTGCGAAAGAAAGTATCTCACATTGGCTGTGTGAGCTTGGTTACGGGGGTATGTTCTAGTTCATCAGCTTCTTCACCTATTAGCTTCTGCTTTTGGGTTGGATGCTCTAATATGTAATTAAAGTTTGGTTTTCCTTAGACTCGTAGTGCTTGGCCCATTTGTTTATTTCTGGTTCAGTGGGTTAGTTGTGAGCATCTTTGGTACTGTTTTACCTCAGGTCTGTTCAGTTTAGTTCAGCCTGTTTAGTTTTGTTGGATTTGTTTTTCCCTATAGGAGAGGGGACAATAAAAAAAGGCCCCAAATCATTATGACCAAACTCCTCCAGAACTGAAAATGATTCTATTACCATCGTTGTATGACTGGATAGCTTCATTTACTGGCCTTTTTTTCCCTAATATGGTGGAATTTCTTGATTGCTGTAGTTTTTACCTGGTTGTTGTTTGCTACCCAGGTATACACCTTGTATGCTTGGGTGCATACTTTTCAATTTCTTTAAATAAAACTCGTACTTTTATAAAAAGGGAAATGTCTATTGCATGTCACTTAATGCACACATAGTACACACACTCCCCAAAAACAAGGGAAATCGTGACTTCAAGTGACGATTTCAAACTTCGAAATCGTGACTTGAAGTCACGATTTCCCTTGTTTTTGGGGTGTGTACCATGTATGCAAGTGTGTGTGTATAATAGACACTCCCCAAAAACTTGTAAAAAATAAAAGGAAGAGTCCCTCATTGGGTTTGATGCTCTAATAAATATGGTTCCAGAAGCCCAGTACGTGAATTTGAAGCACTCAGTATTTAATGTGTGTGCTGGAATAATGAGACTGAACTTCTCTAAACATATTTCTGTAGGAAGTCATTTAGTAGGTTTATGTTGGCTATTCCTGGCTAAGTAATTTCTTATCATTCAGCATTCTTTATGTTGTTGCTTATAAATTTAGATTCTTATATGGTGGTGTATATCAAATTTTATATCCTGTAATATGTCAACATTGTTTGTTTCAATGTTTTAGAAAAGCAGTAGGTAAATACCTATAAAAAAAAAAAAAGAAAAGCAGTAGGGAAACAATATAAACTTCTCAATAAAAACTCTTGAGGGGAGATTTCAATATTGAATTGTGAGTCACAATAACAGGTCACATGTAGTATGGATGTTATGTGTATTTGACAATGGCGAAACGATTGCTAACAAGAAATAGTATGAATGTGATTTTGTTTTCATATTGTATTTTTAGTTGGTAATTTTGTTTTGATATTGTATAAAACATAATATGACAAAGAAATGATTAAAAATGCATGAAAATTCTTTACCTATTGTATGTTGATCTTATATTTTAGGGGAAATTACACTTTTCCACCCTAAATCATGCCTCATTTGCACTTTGCCCTTGAACTATAGACATGCATGATTAATCCCAGAAAGTTATAACTCTTTTCAATGTTTGGTATCAAGCACGATGGAATTAAGTATTATAATACCAATTTACCCCTCTCAAAAACAGATGGTAGAGTGATAAATTGGTATTTTAATGCTAAATTCCTTTAGCTTAACAACAAAAGAAATGGCAGGGGTTTAAGTGTTAGAAAGTTTTCGATTTGGGGTGTTGATTTTGATTGTTTAGGGGGCAAAGTGTAAATGAGATATAGTTTAGGGTGGAAAAGTGTAAATTTCCCCAGTTTTAATGGATAATATTAGTCCTGAAGAAGATTTACATCCATAATCTTTTATGATTTTAAGAAATTTCATTCTACATCACCTAATTGTTAATTAGCTTATCTGTTTCAAATATTAGATACAAAAACAAGTGCTTGCACGCACAAACAAGTATAAGTCTTCCTTCTTTATTTTCGAAATTTGTTGGCTGTCTGCCCATTTGTACTTCTTTGTACTTAGTTATGCCTTTCTTATGGCCTTTTCAATATATATTTTATTACTTATTCCAAAAAGGAAAAACCTCTAAAACCTCTCTGTTGCTCTCTGTTCCACAGTTCTGTCTATCCACATGGATGATCAAATTGATGGTAAAACCTTAATGGGAAGTTATGTTTGTACAGAGCAACCCGGTGAATTTAGATGGCAGCCCGGGTCACTTACCCAGGTTTGTTTTCTTTACAAAGAATTCATTTAAACATACATAAATATATAGAGTTACATATTTGTGTAATACCTTAAAATTGGAGATTTTTATGTACAGTAACCTCAAAATTTCTTTTCCACAGGCTGTTCAGAATGGATTTTGGGTTGTATTTGAGGATGTTGACAAAGCACCATCTGATGTGCAATCCATCATACTACCTTTGCTGGAAGGTGCAAAATCATTTTCAAATGGGCATGGGGAGGTAACTGCTTGTCTTTTTATTGCTTAAAAAAAGTCCTGTTGGGCTGTCCTCAATCTGAGATGGTAACCTCCAATGCTACATAAACTGTGTTTGAATCAAACTTAGTGTTGCCATAGTAGTATGTATGCCACTCAACTCTTGTAATGGTAATTGTAATTGTTGTCTACTAGGAGCTGTTTATGTGTGAGTATATTATGTACTATAATTTTTTATTTTGCTTGTTAATTTAATCTTCATAATTGCATGATATTTTTCTCACAAGTAACCTAAGTAGTGCAAGTCACAATAAATAGGGAAATAATTAGGGTACAAAAATCACAATTATCATGTATGCTTGGGCAAGTTACCTATCCCCCCCCTCCCCCCCCCCACACCACCCAAAAAAAAAAAAAAAAAACAGAGAAGAGAAAGATAGGCTTCTGAGGATGGCGTTTGCTTCAATAGTTGATTTGTCATTTTTTCCTTCTGCTTTATTCACAATTTTTTTGTTCTCTTGATTCATGATTCCAGTTGAATGTTTACTTATTTGGTATTTTTCAGCATGAATTGTTTTATAACCCCATAGTCTAATGTACTTTGCTTTTAGCTTAATTGAATTTATAAAACATATGTAGTGCCTTAATGTTGAAGCATTGTTCTTACATTTGCAGGAAATAACGGTGGCAGAAAGTTTTCGACTATTTTCCACAATTTCAACTTCTAGATTTGATATATCACGCAGTTCAGAAGGTGTGTTACTCTTTGCAATTCTTGGACTTCGTGTACATGTCTCCAATTTTTATTATGACTAGTTCCCATTGGATATGGGATCTGGTAAGTGTGGAATCCTTCTATGGAACAGATTTGGGCTGCATAGAGGGTTTTTGGAATTATTGTAAAATTCTTACAAGATATTTTTTGGGTTTCTGTAGAACTGCCTCTATAACTGCTCTCAAATCCTTTATGCAAAGATTCTTCAATTGACCATATTTTGTGTTATTCTTCAGTTCATTGCAATATTTTTCTTCTGACTTATTACCACTAGATACGGGATCTGGTAAGATAGTAATCCTTCTATTGAACAGATTTGGGCTGCATAGGCTTTTTGGAATTATTGTAAAATTCTTGCAAGATGTTTTTTTGGTTTCTGTAGAACTGCCTCTATAACTGCTCTCAAATTCTTTATGCAAAGATTTCTTCAATGGACCATATTTCATGATACTCGTCAGTTCATTGCAATATTTTTCTTCTTTCCCAACTCAATTTTTTGCAAATGCAGATCCAGTACATCACTCTTACTTTTCACTTCCCCCCCTTTCATGATACTTGTCAGCTCATTGCAATATTTATTTTCTTTCCCAACTCAATTTTTTGCAAATGCAGATCCAGTACATCACTCTTACTTTTCACTTCCCCACCTTTCTATCCGACTTACTTCTTCTTCTTGATACTTCGGAAAAATTGTGGAAATTGTCTTTGTGTACTTGTGGTAGGCTTTGGGTTAAGAGGATTTGTGAATTTATGGTCTAGAACCTTTAGAAAGAAGGGTTAAGTTTCAAGAATGACTAGGGTTTTTTATAGGGAAGAGAAAATAATTGATTTAGGGTTGCAAAGAGTTTACAGGAATTAATATTGAATGTCCACAGTTTGTGAACAGTACTCAGAAGGCCGGGATATCAAAGAGAAAGACAGGGATGCACACACAGCACAGGCTTTGGATTGTAGATCGTTCTGTCTTTTTTGGTCTTTCTTCTCTTGGTTATCACCAATCACTGGGTCTATTGCAAAGGCCTTGGTTTGCGTAATCAAAGCTTGCTTCGCCTTATGAAAGGGTTCCATGCCCCCCCCCCCCTCTCTCTGGCTACCATACTGATAGTTGGTTCAGGTTGTGCCTATGGTACTCCCTTTCGGATCCTTGCCTTCTTATCTGCTGTGAGGCAAGGAATGGAAACCCAATAGCATGCACAAGGAACTATCTTTAAGGAAGAGTAAGCACCAAGACATGGGACTGAACTTGGGAGGCAGTAAAGAGAGAAAAAAGAAGAAGAAAAGAGCAATAAGGCCAATGTGGCTCAATTCTCAATTCTCTCAATATTTTATTGATCAACTTCCGTTTGTTTGAGTATAATAACACACCTATGTATAAAACCCTAGGCCCAAAACTATGACCCACACCCAACAATTACTGAGTTACTAAAATACCATTGACTTTAAAAACCAAATAAAATAAAAAAAAACCTAATTAATTATCAAGGACACTTATTCTTGGGCTTAACCTTAGTCTTTCAAAGAGGATATTGTTTCTCCAACCACACTATGATTATACCATCATTTTGGTTTTCCCAGTTCCATGTTAATTACTATAAACCCAATCTGTTGCTTTGACAAATGGGGTGGTGAGGGGTGATGAAGAGTTCATTGTGGGTGTAGGGCAGGGGTATATATATATATATATATATATATTGATAAGTAGGGCTGGGATAAATGTAGTCTTCTCTTGGTTATGGAACAGGAATACTAATGGCTGTTTGATTGGCATGGTGGGAATGGGTTTGAAGAAATTCACCTAACCCTGCCTGTTGCCTTCCAATGTAAATCAATCTTTTCCCCCTTCATAGTATTTTACTTTTTATAGTGCCTATTGTGTTTATTATTAATATTATATAAATGTACAAAAAAAAAATTGTGTTGTTCATATAAATTAGAAGATGCTTTTCTTTGGAAGCAGGTGGAAAACTTGGTGTTTTTTGGAGGAAAGTGATGATTGTGCCTCCAAGTAAGGAAGACTTGCAAAATATAATAAAAGCCTGGTATCCAAATTTAGAGCCAATTTCTGAGAAACTCATAGGTGGGTTATATATGTTGTGAATTAATAGCTTCAAATAGAATGATTTTTACCTATGTATTGAATGATTTCTCTTATAGAAACCTTTGAAAGGGTTAACTCTTCTCCTGTACATCAACTAGCGGGATTCCACCCCAGAAATTCTGCTGTTAGTTATCTCAGCAGATTCTCATTAAGGTATCTAAAGCTGTTATTGTTGCTAATTTGCATGTTGACTTCATTTGGAATTTTATAATTGAAGCTATTGATTCTGAATGGCAGGGATCTTCTTAAATGGTGCAAGCGAATCTTAGGTTTAGGCTTTAGCTTCAGTGGAGATGGTTTGTCAGCTTATGAGTGTAATTGCATATATCAAGAGGTTTGGTGTATTCTTATGTCTTTGGCTTCTTTTTCTTCTTCTTTCCTCTGTGAGTCAAGTGATAAAATACTCTCTCTTGGCAACTGAAGCATTGTTTTATGTTCCCAGGCTGTTGATATATTTGCGGCCTTTTCAACTTCAGCTGAAAACCGGTTGACTATCATGAAAGACATTGCTAAGATGTGGGCAGTGCCAGCTTCAGTAACAGAGAGTTTATATCCTCATAGTAAACCTATGATTCAGGTTATGTTTGTGGTTTGATTCTGGTGAAATTTCTTTTTGATTAGGTGGCATATTCATGCCCCATTTGGTACACCCACTCAAACATATGTTTTCAGTTTTTAAACAACATTACACGTATTTTTACACATTTTTTCACCCACACATATTTCCACACATGTTTTCAAACACATGTTTTCAGTTTTTAAGTGCATGTACTAAACACCCTCTCAGCATCTCATTTGTTGAGAAATGAACTGCAGGAATTGCATACAGATTTGAAAATTGGCCGAGTTCTTCTTCAACGCACTCAAATAGTTGTAAGTGGGAGACATTTTGACGTTGTCTTGATTTAGTTTACTTTCATATTAGCTTTTTTATTTGATACTTCCATGTGAATTTTGTAGTTACACAGCCAAAAGAAACCTTTTGCTGAGATTCGTAGTTCTTTGCATGTACTTGAGAGAATAGCTTGCTCTGTTAAGTTTAATGAACCTGTTCTCTTGGTTGGTGAAACGGGTACTGGGAAGACAACACTTGTGCAGTATCTAGCCACGAAACTTGGCCAGAAACTTACTGTCTTGGTATGTTCTCTCTCTGTCTCTCTCAATATGAAATATTGTATACAGGGCACCTCTTACAGAATATTGACCAACTTTTAATTTGTCTTTTGTTGCAGAACTTAAGTCAGCAAAGCGATGTTGCTGATTTATTAGGTGGATTTAAGCCTATGGATGCGCAGTTTGTGTGCTTCCCCCTTTATAAGGAGTTTGAAGATCTTTTCTCTAAGACATTCTCCATGAAGGTTTCCTTCCTTCTTCTTCCCATAAGTTTCATATGCTTGCTTGTCATATGTTTTACAGTCTCTGAAGCTAACTTGTGCCGTTGTATGCTGATTTTCAGGTCAACGTTGACTTTCTAGCCCATTTACAAAAGCATCTTAGTAATAAGAATTGGAAAATGTTACTAGCTGGGTTTCAAAAAGGTGTTGATTCTTTCCATAAGTTTGTTCAAGAGGGAAGATCAAGGTCTGGTAAAAAGCGGAAGAAACCTTTGAATGAAGAAAGATACAAAGCTTGGGATAACTTTTCATTGAAGCTTGAAACTGCTCGTGGGCAAATTGGTGCTTCATCGGGCATGATGTTTTCATTTGTAGAAGGAGCTTTTGTTACTGCACTTAGAAATGGCGAGTGGATTTTGCTTGATGAGGTGAATTTGGCACCTCCAGAGACTTTGCAGAGAGTTATTGGTGTTCTTGAAGGAGAAAATGGGTCACTTTGTTTAGCTGAAAGAGGGGATGTCAATTATATACAACGACATCCTAATTTTCGTATATTTGCTTGCATGAATCCTGCAACTGATGCTGGGAAGCGGGATTTGCCCTTTTCTTTGAGGAGTAGATTTACAGAGTACTTTGTTGATGATGTGTTGGATGACAAAGATTTGACTCTATTTATTAATCAGTTTATAGATGACAGCAAAAGTAATCGAGAATTAGTGAATAAAATTGTGCGCTTTTACAAAGCAGCTAAAAAGGAGTCAGAAGACAGGCTGCAAGATGGGGCTAACCAGAAACCACAATACAGTTTACGGTCTCTCTATCGGTCATTAGAATATACTAGGAAAGCAGAAAGGGAGTTTGGGTTTCCCAAAGCAATATATGATGGGTTCTGTATGTTTTTTCTCACTCTTTTGGATGGCCCCAGTGCTGAGATAATGAACCAAATGATTTTGTCATATTTGTTGGGGAGGAATATGCCTCCGCATGTGCCTTTTGATGGTTACTTAAACCTAAAAGAAAAATTCAAGTTGATTATAAAAAAAAAAGAGAAATCCGAGTCTGGTTTGGAGAACTATGTTTTAACTAAAAGTGTTAAGGAGCATCTTAGCAACTTGGCACGCGCAATTTTTATTAAAAGGTATCCTGTTCTTCTACAGGGACCCACGTCTAGCGGGAAAACTAGCCTTGTTCAGTATCTAGCTGCAATAACTGATCATGAATTTGTACGGATCAATAATCATGAACACACTGATTTGCAGGAATATTTAGGTTCCTACATTACTGATGCTAGTGGAAAACTTGTATTTCATGAAGGTGTATTGGTTAAGGCTGTACGTAATGGTTATTGGATAGTTTT
This sequence comes from Quercus lobata, assembly GCF_001633185.2. Classification (NCBI taxonomy): domain Eukaryota; kingdom Viridiplantae; phylum Streptophyta; class Magnoliopsida; order Fagales; family Fagaceae; genus Quercus; species Quercus lobata. The sequence goes on along the minus strand of NC_044908.1, from coordinate 9,073,068 downwards.
GGATGAGCTTAACTTGGCACCATCTGATGTACTGGAAGCCTTGAATAGATTGCTTGATGACAACAGAGAACTTTTTGTGCCTGAACTGCAGGAAACTATCCGAGCGCATCCAGATTTCATGCTTTTTGCCACTCAAAATCCGCCTACTTTCTATGGTGGGCGCAAAATGCTATCTCGAGCATTTCGCAATCGTTTTGTGGAGATCCATGTGGATGAAATCCCAGAAAATGAGTTGAGCACAATATTAGAGGAGAGGTGTAAAGTCCCTGAAAGTTATGCTAAGAAAATGGTTGATGTCATGAAGGAATTGCAGTTGCTCAGGCAGAGGAGCAAAGTATTTGCAGGAAAGCATGGGTTTATTACTCCAAGAGATTTGTTCCGTTGGGCTCATCGCTTCAAGAAATTTGGGAGTTCTTACGAAGATTTGGCTAGAGATGGCTATTATCTTCTAGCTGAAAGGTTGCGAGATGAGGATGAGAAGTATGTTGTCCAAGAAGTTTTGGAGAGACATCTCAGAGTTAAACTTGCCAAAGATGAATTGTACAAGCAGGTATGGTGTGCGTTGGCAGTGGCAGTGCAAGTGTTGTGTGATATTCATAATAATAAAATAATACTTATTATCTGTTGGTCCTCTTGTGTGTGTATTGATATTGTATTATGTATAGGCATATTGTTTTACATCTCCATGCATTCATATGTACGTGCTTCCCACAAAAAATACTGGTTTTGTGCATGCTAAATTTCTTTTGCATTGTGGGACAGAAAGTCAAGCTACTTCCTACTTTTTCGTACTATTAAAGAACAATAATGATTTATATAGTAATTTTGAATAATGAACCTAATTTCTTTGTGTTCCTTTTTGTTCAGGGAACGGTTGCTGGGAACCCTTCTTTCAGACCTTGTGATGGTGCAGGGGTTTCAGAGACTTTCCAAAAGTATGAGCTCAGAGCCTCAGACTGTAGCTTTTTACACTGTTTGGTAGCTTGTTTTAAATCTTACTATTATTTCACTACAACTAATGTACCCCTTCAATGCAGTGTCATCTGGACTAAAAGTATGTGGAGACTGTTCTTTCTTGTTAAGCGATGCTATGAATTAAAAGAACCTGTACTACTTGTCGGTGAAACGGGGGGTGGGAAGACCACTGTCTGTCAATTACTGAGTAGTGATTTGGGCTTGAAATTGCACATACTAAACTGCCATCAGTACACAGAGACATCTGATTTTCTCGGGGTTGGTTATCACTATCTGTGGTGTTTACTTTCTATTTGTGTGCTCGAATGTCATTTGAAAATCTTTTGGAAGTGTTTAATTTTTATGAATTAACAACTCATGAATTGTTTAATAGGGATTTTATCCTATTCGAGAGAGATCGAGACTGATTGCAAAATATAAAGAAATAATGGAACAGGTGATGACATTGGAGGCTTTTATCTGCCATCCTCTAGAATCTGTAAGTATTCTATTGTTCATCTTATTCGTTGATGATATACATAGTAACATTTTGGGAATAAGGCTTGATTGTTGATGTTTATGGTACACATAATATTCTAATACAAGTCTTTTACTCTAGACCATTTCTTCAGATATTAGTCAAGCTTCTTCGACTCTTGATCAGTTGACTAAAATGATAGCTCATTCCAAACAAGGCCTTGCCTTGGGTTCTGATGTTACAATGGATTTTGAAAATATGATAGAAGAACTCTCTAATCTGCATCAGAAATGGCAGACCATTTTTATGTGGCAAGATGGGCCTCTTGTAGAAGCAATGAAAGATGGTGATTTATTCCTTGTGGATGAAATTTCCTTGGCTGATGATAGTGTACTTGAAAGACTGAACAGTGTATTGGAGCCAGAAAGAAAACTAGTGAGTAATTTCCTTTTCTAAAAACCGATTTTGGTTAAGCAGGTCAATTACTTTTTACATTAGTTATTTGTCTACAGATGTCTTTATAGTGGTTGGAATTATAGTGATTGTTTGCTTTTCCCTGCCAAAAAAAGAGAGTACTATATGCCTTTTTACATTATGGTAAATGTTCAATTTTTGAGGAGGATGTGAATCATAGGATAAGAGCATGGTTTCTTTATACCCTTATAAATGAAATCTGTTATTTCTGCATGAATGGCTTGTTCTTGACGTAGTTCAAAATGGCAAGCAATTTTATGGGTTATATATATATATATTATTCCTCTTCACTCTAGTTCTGATTTACATTATGTGTTTCATTTTCGTACCCATTTGTCATCACTCATCATGTACATGTTATAAATCATATATTCATAATGATAAATGTTTTCCTGTTTGCAGTCTTTGGCTGAGAAAGGTGGGTCTGTTTTGGAGAAAATTACTGCTCATCAAAATTTTTTTGTTCTTGCAACTATGAATCCTGGTGGTGATTATGGCAAGAAGGAACTATCTCCAGCTCTTCGTAATCGGTTTACAGAGATATGGGTTCCCCCTGTTGGTGACCCAAATGAGCTTAAGAGTATTGCTCTGCAGAGGTAGATAAGTTTGAAGTACATGTTTGTGGAAGATAATGCATTTAATGAACACTTTCTTGGTCGGAGTTTCTCAATAGTTTTTTTGTGCAGATTTTCCAACCCAAAACTATCGCACATTGTAGATGCTATGCTAAGTTTTTGGGAAGTACGTTCTTTTGCAACTCCTCATTTCTGCTTTGTCAATGATTTCTTTTTCCTATCAAGTAGTGTACTCTTGGGTCTTGCTGTATAGAGAGTGTTATTTGAGAATGCTGATTACTGGTTCACCATTTTTCCCCTATCAATTCTAAAAATTATAAATATCTCAAGTGTAATTACACATTCTTCCTCAGCTTTTTTTGGGTGGAAAGCTATTAAGACGGCAGCTGCTTTCACTTTTTAGAAGTTTTCCCTTAACATACATAGGGTGCCATCATTACAACTGATCGTTGGGCATATTAAGACCATGTACAATATATTTGAGTTCAACTTTTTTTATAAGATTTTGTTTCATCTTTGGTTATATCCTGTGTCAAATCCTAGTTTGCCTCTGTTGACGTACGTTTAGACTTTCTCTTGAGTATATGCTGCCTCCAACTTGAGCAAAACAGATTTCTTTGAATTGGTGTATGAATGGCAACCATTGTTTCATGTTATTGACGCATCTTAAATTTTCTCTCATTAGTTAATTTGTGCCAAGTTTCTCTCAGGGGAGCAACTTTTGTTTTCTTTCTAGTTGACAAGTTTTAAAATAGTAGTTGAATGATGAATTTCATCCTTTCCTAATATTTCACTCTTTTGGGACAAGTGATGGTTTATTATGGTAACAAAGTAGGTGGTCTTGAGGTTCAAACTTTTTCTTCATTCTAACCCCCATTTAAGTTTTCAAAATTACACACATTGGGTCCTAGATATTGGAGGGGAGTTTGGGCCTACACATGAAGGGGGAATGTTAGAGTAATGGTTGATTCATTGAACTCAAAATTTCTTACTACTATACCCTTTGGTAATTTCTGAGTAACTCATGCACTCCATGGGACTTGAACCAAAGGTCTCATTCACCCTGTCATTCTTGTGGGGGTTGGAAGTGCCATTAGTATTTGCAAATAGTAAAATAAAAGGAATTTTTGTATTTTGATCTCAGACGAAAGATGTGAGCTCATCATAGCAATAATCTTCCTCTCTTAGTTGCTAGAATGTCAGAAGTTTATAACACCATGAGTTGAGTTTTTCAAAGATTTTTTGTTTTGTGGTTTTGGTCATTTGTTGTCTATCCTGTGATTTTTTATTTTTGGCTTGTGGCTGTGGCTGATTGGTGACTATCTAGTATATTAAACTACTAAATGCTAATATATACATATATTGGCAGCTAGTTCTGGAATAATAATAATAGTCTCAAATCTCAATTTCTAACTCTATGTTTTAATTTCTATGCTATACAGTGGTTCAACCAGTTACACCCTGGGCGGATGCTTACTGTTAGAGATCTTCTCTCTTGGGTTGCTTTTATTAACATGACAGAGAGGAGTTTAGGGCCTGAATTTGCATTTCTCCATGGGGCATTTCTTGTGTTGCTTGATGGACTAAGTTTAGGTACATTCTTGCTTTGTTATAGCAGTACCTGTCCTTGTAGTTTCTATTTGTCCTTGTAGTTTCTATTCTTTAATAGTGAATAACTGCATATTTCTTTTCAAAACAGTTTGGCTAAGCATTTATTTTTACCATTTCTTATTGATGGTAGGAAATTTTTTTGTTTGTTCTCAAGTGGTAAGTCATTTTTTGCTATCTTATGTCCATATATATTTTTTATGTTTGTTCAGGGACTGGTATTTCTAAAAAGGATGCTGTAGAGTTGAGGCAAAGATGCTTGCATTTTCTATTAGAAAAGCTAACGGTGTGTTTTCTTCTATGCTCTTGTTTTGTTACTTCTTGGTATAAGCATTGTGTACTTTTTTTTAAAGAATAAAATAAAATTCTGTAATGCTTAAATGGTGCATCACTTTTGTATTTTTATATTTTCTTGTCTTCATATATAAACTTTTAGTTTTAGTTGCGACCTGACTTTTGGAGTGTTTATTACTACAATGTAATGAAGTCTACTATAAAAAAAAAATTCCTTGATAAGCATTACATGTTATATACCATATAATAAAAGTTGGCATTTACATGCCGTGCTTGGGCCATATGGCTTAACTTAAATATTACATATCATATGTGATGCATTATAAGTATATTACAATTATTAATATAGTTCTTTATAAATGAAACTCTTTTGCCAAAGTTTTAAGAATTTATAAAACCTAGTTTTAAAAAAAATTCTATTGCCAAAAATTTCTAGAAATTTTAATAAAGTTCCACTATATTATTTGACCTTTAACCAGCATTTTTTGCTTTAGTTATAAGATATAGGCATTACGTGTCCTACTTGTGTTATTTGGCTCAATGATAAGTGTTAGGCACTGTATGATGTGCTTTTGTCATGTGACATAATATAAATACTTTACATAGTTTTATCTAACTAAAGCTCTATTACCAAAGTTTCAAGAAATTTCATTTTATCTAACCAAATCTTACCAAAGTTTCAAGAAATTTCATAGAAGTTTCATTATTTATTTTAATTATTTAGTTATCTATTATAATTTTTGGTTTTGATAAAACCTTGGTCTTAAACAATGTGCTCTTACCAAGTATAAGATACAAAAATATTAACAATCAAGCAATCCCAAACAATGTGTTTCATTATTTTTTTTCTTTGTATTTGTTTGAAATTCTTTAGGCTACTTTATGCCCTTTTGCATGAAGTGGTCTCTTTTCTATAAACTTTTCATACTTATATATGGAAAAAAAATCAAAGAACTTACTCTTTAGTATGTCTTCAAGGAGGTGCAGATTTTTTGTGAGACATTTGGTTGTCCTGCTTGTGTGTATAATATGTGTGGATGTCAAATTCTATTTCCTTTTCCTTAGTTTTCACTTTTCACTTTTGTCATTAGGAGTATACTCATGTATGCTATGTGTGAACTTCATTTTCATGACATTAACGTCTTTAAATAAATTTATTTGTACTTGGAAAATGAAAACATATCTTTCTTACAACTTTCTACCCATCCGAAATCAGTCGCTATGTTCTCGTTTGCTTACCTTTACAATATTACTTCAAAATTTTCTGTACATTTCACTTCTATTGGTTTAATATTTTATTTTCCCAAAAGAAGTTGTTGAACTTGTACGTTTACTGCAAGTTTATTTGTTAGCTTCTCTAGTAAGTGAAATGCTGTCTGGTCTTGAGATGTTATGTTCAATTATTTACAGTAACTGATTAAGATTGCATGCTCTTTCTGAAACAACAGGTGGAAACCAATAATTTGATATACACAAAACTTTCAAGGATGGAAAATTTTGGGTGGGGTGATCTGGGAATGACTGCTGATATTTCTTGTACTGGAAATATGCAATGTGACAATATCTTTGGTATCGATCCATTCTACATTGAAAAAGGTAACATAATTTGATGTAGTGTGTGTTATCTTATTGTTGGATAACACTAGTGACTATTAACTTGTGCTTTATTATTTTTGAGGGTTTTGGTTGTTATATCAAGTGCAGTCTATGTATGTATCTGTTTGTTTGTTTGTTAATGTTAAAAAATGTTATTTAATTTCAGAAGTTTTCATTTGTGACCTTAGGCAAAATTTCTTATTTTTGGGATCTTGTGCAATTTGTAAACCTGTTTTGAAGTTCAGTCTAACACCAAGTCTTAAACATATGTAATTGACTATTAGATTGTAAAAGTATCCACAATACATAGATAGTAGTCAGTGACGTACATGTTATGTCTACAGGTTGTGAAAGCTGTGAGGTAGGGGAATTTGAGTTTTTGGCACCAACGACCTGCAGAAATGCCTTGCGGGTACTGAGGGCAATGCAACTTCCAAAGCCAGGTTTTTTTATTATTTTATTTTATTTTATTTTTTAACTTTTGTGTGTGTGTGCGCGTGCACTTTATTTCATTATTTCCCTTTTGCCCATATTCTACCTGTTGGTGCTATGGAATTCTTTGTTTTAACATTCTAAATTGGCATTTGGTTCCCAGTTTTATTGGAAGGTAGCCCAGGTGTTGGGAAGACAAGTTTAATTGTTGCCTTGGGCAAATTTTCTGGACATAGGGTTGTACGTATAAACTTATCTGAGCAGGTGAGTAGTTCTGAGTTTACACTTTCCTTTGTTCTCTCTCTCTCCCTCTCTTCCTTTTGGTTTCTGAAACCTTTTGCACTTAGTAGTATTAGTATTAAACATGTTCTTATGCAGACTGATATAATGGACTTGTTGGGGTCAGACTTACCTGTTGAGAGTGATGAAGGAATAAAGTTTGCATGGTCTGATGGAATCCTATTGCAGGTTAAAGTGTCATATATTAAAGGTGTAATTGTCTCAAACTTACTCTAAACATGTATTGACATTCTTCCTTCTTTTGCAGGCTTTAAAGGAAGGTTGTTGGGTTTTGCTTGATGAACTTAATCTTGCTCCACAATCTGTGTTAGAGGTACTGTAATGAACCTCTATCGTTATTTTCCTAATATTATTTTGTTGATGCTTCTGCTTGTTTTCAAGATTTACGCAGCATATTTACTCAGTTACAAATTTCACCCTTTAACTTTTTACCTTTTATCAATTAGCCTTTCACAAGATTCCGTTTTTTCATTTTAGTCCTTCAACTTTAATTTGATTTCAATTTTGTCCTTGTGTCTAGCATCCAATCTCACTATTAGTTTTAGTAGTTTTCAGTATACAAAATGACATCGTTTTGGTGGGTCTTAAGAGTGAAGATGACATTGTTTTGGTGGTCTTAACAGTGAAGATTGGATAGATGATTACACTGAAATGAATGAAAATTAAAGGACTGATTGAAAAAGGGACAAATTACTGTTTTATTTGACTTAACTTATAAAAAAGGGGGCTAATTACAACTTACTTCCAGTGGCTTGGCTTAAATTTAAGTTGCCTACTTGTGATTTGAAATTTGGTACTTTACCTACATGAGGTGTGTCTCGTTAGGGTTCTGTGACACATCTCTTTGTTTTTTTGTTTGAACAAAATTGAGTTTTGAATTCTCGGTTTATCTTTGTTCATTTAGAAGTTGGTTGAATGGGGGCGTGGAAAATCTGAGTGGGACTTCGAATTGAGTACTTGGGATGAGTTATGGTGGTTTTCTAATATTAAGTTGCGAAATTTGGGTTTCAATGGTTCAAGTTGATTGATTCTTTTGAGAATCACGTGGGGTTATTGAAGGAATTAAGGATGATTTGTTGAAACTTGTTCTATTGATGTTTTTGAGAAAGCATAATTCCTTTTATACAAATGCTACATTTTGGTCTTGTATTTATTGATTTTGTTATGTTTTACTCCCTCTGTCCCAAATTTTTGGTCCTGTATTCCATTTTGGGGTGTCCCAAAATTTTGTCTTGTTTCTAAAATTAAAAGCCTTTAATTTGCTGAGTTTCCTATTATGCCCCTACCAATCACAAGCGCTTAAAAATAAAAAAAAAACTTTTTGAGAACTTTGTTTAAGGGTAATTTTGAAAACTTCTATATTTTTAATTAAAAGACAAGACAATAAATGACGTTTCATTAAAAATTTGGGTTTTCTAAAGAGGACCAACAATTTGGGACATAGGTAGTATATGTTTTTAATGGAGAAGGTGATGACGTGGGTTTGAACCCTAACAAGTAGACATCAAGTGGGTAAAGTGTCGAATTTCAAAATACAAGTAGGCTACCCTTGAAAAAAATGTAACTTAAAGGATGAAATTGAAAACAAGGCTGAGTTAAACAATGTAATTTGTAATTTATTCTTTTCTTTATGTGTTTTTTTATTTAATAATGAGAACATAATCATTGATGGAATTTTAATTGTTGTTAGGGTTTGAATGCTATTCTGGATCACCGAGCTGAAGTCTTTATTCCGGAGCTGGGTTGCACCTTTAAGTGTCCCTCATCTTTTAGAGTTTTTGCATGTCAAAATCCTTCGCATCAAGGTGGTGGCAGAAAAGGCCTTCCAAAATCCTTTCTCAACCGTTTCACTAAGGTATGTTTGTTTAAGCATCATTGTTGCTGTGGATGTATAAACTATGTAAAACAGATGATGGTTTAACTTGAAATGCAAGATATTAACAATTATTTATTTCCTTGTCATTGGTTTCAGGTTTATGTGGATGAGTTAGCTGAGGGTGACTATCTTTTCATCTGTAGTTCGCTTTATCCATCAATCCCCAGGTCCATACTAATAAAACTGATATCATTTAACAAACGATTGCATGAAGAGACAATGTTGTATCACAAATTTGCTCAGGATGGCTCACCTTGGGAGTTTAATCTACGTGATGTGATTCGGTCATGTCAGATCATACAAGGTTTTCTATATTCTTTCTTTAAATTTGATTGATTATTTTGAACTTTATGCATGTATAGATTCGTACTATGCTGGTTTCTTAAGATATGGTTTTGTTTGATTTAGGTGCAGTGGAGAACTTGAGAGATTATTCCTTCCTCAACATTCTTTATATTCAAAGAATGCGTACAGAAGTTGACCGCAGAGAGGTCATACAGCTCTTTGAGCAGGTTTTTGAGGTGAAGTCATTTATAAATCCTTACCCACGGGTTCAGCTTAATTCCCAGTACTTAATTGTGGGGAACACTGCCATTAAAAGGAACCTTTTTCAATCATCTAAAATTTCAAGCAGTCAGCTTAAAGTTATGCCTGAAATTCGTCAATGTTTAGAAGCTGCTGCACATTGTATTCAGCATCAATGGCTGTCCATTTTGATTGGTCAATCATCATCTGGTAAGACTTCGTTGATAAGGTTACTTGCTCAGCTTACTGGCAATGTACTAAATGAATTAAATCTTTCGGCTGCAACTGATATATCTGAGTTACTTGGATGCTTTGAGCAATATGATGCTTCCCGAAATTTTCGATTTGTTGTTGATCAAGTTGAGTGCTATGTTAAGGAGTATTATAGTTTGCAATTGGAGTCCTCGAAGGAAGCATCTATTAGTGAAAGAAATGATCAGTTAATAGCCAAATGTATTGCTTTAAAAAGCATGGATTGTAACTTTTTATCAGGCTCTACTGAGCATGCAGAGAAGGGGAAGAGAATCACCGATTCCCTGAGTTTGTTAGTTGAGATCATTGAACAACTAAAGGATCTTAAGAAAAATGATCTACCTCTGTCATGGTCGATCAGGGATCTTGATAGAGCCATGAAGACAATTTTAAAGTTGCAAGAGGATTATCAGAAAAGGTCTTTTTCTGCGAAGTTTGAATGGGTTATGGGACCTCTGATAAAAGCTATTGAACGTGGAGAATGGATTGTTCTAGAGAATGCAAATCTTTGTAATCCCACGGTATGTGACAAGTTAAATTAATAACACATTCTTATGATATTTTGTTGTTATGTCTCTATCTGATGACCAATTTGATTCTATTAATTTTCTATTTATCAGGTCATCTAATTTTTCTTCTTATTTTTGACTGAAATGATAGAAATCTAATTTTTCTTCTTAATTATGAAATATAGGTTCTTGATAGACTCAACTCTTTAGTGGAGCCTTCTGGATCAATTACACTTAATGAGTGTGGAATTGTTGATGGAAAACCAGTGGTTCTTCATCCACACCCTAATTTTCGGATGTTCCTCACAGTTAACCCAAACTATGGTGAAGTTTCCCGAGCAATGCGAAATAGAGGAGTTGAGATATTTATGATGCAGCCATACTGGTTACTAGATGAAGGAAGTGGTTACAGTTCTGTACAGATTGAATTAAAAGATGTGGAGAGATTTCTTATTCTTTCTGGTATTCCTGGAGGTAGATTGGTTGAATCAATGGCCAAATCGCATGTCTTCGCTAGGAACGAAGGTTCAAGACTTAATATCAGCATTACGTATCTTGAGCTGTCACATTGGGTGCAGTTATTCCATCAGCTTCTAATGAATGGTAATCAGCCTTTGTGGAGTCTTCATGTGAGTTGGGAGCATACATATCTTTCTTCTTTTGGTGAAGCTGAAGGGGGAAATATAATAGGCCATGCTAAAAGCACTTATTTATCAGTTATAGAGTTGTCGGATTCATCACTAGCTTTTACTTTGTGTTTGCCTGGAGGATGGCCAATGCCATTGAAAGTAATGGATTTTGTATGGTACTCAAAAGAAACTTGTGTGAAACAAAATTGCATGTATCTGGAGTTCCTGGGGGCTCAGTTTGCATCATTTGAATCAGGAATTTTTAGTGGCCATAAAAGTGCTTACTTGATAAATGTGAAGAAGTTAGAACAGAAAATGTTTCCCAAGTCTTCAAATTCAACTGTTTCAAACTTTGGGAAAACGGAATTAGCATTGGCTAATAAGATGCTGGAATTTGCTGCCAACTGGGCCATTGAACAAGCCACGGAAAATGATCTAGAGCTTTATCTTCTCTGGTTTAACTGGTTTAGTGCTCAATTGCAACCCTTCTGCCAGTTTTTCAGTTCTTTTCTGATGTTAATCAAGCGGGTAATGGATCATCCTGTTTGGAAATACATTTCTCAGCGACACTGTGAGGTTGCATCTCTTCACCAAGTAGATTTTGGCTTGCTGCCCATACCAATGTTGTCATTAGAATTAGTTAATTTAATGGCATCAAAGGACATGGCTGAATCATGCAGCTTATTTTTAAGTAATGCCATTAACTGCCTAGGTCCATTAAGAGTTAGCTGTCAGCAATGGAATGCTCAGAGCAGCCATGAACATAGTGATGAAGCTCAGGGTTCTGTATTGAAATCTCTGCGAGTAATTGAAGAGGAAATTCTTCATAAGTTTGTTGATTCATCATACATGTTTATGGAATCTCCTTCTTTTGCTGTGCTGATTCAATTATACACTGACCTTCTCGAAGATCACATACTTTTCTGGAATGGTGTTAACTCTGACCCAACTACATCGTCAAATGTTGAGCAGTTGCGAATTTCTTGGCGTTCTTTGATGAAGGATGTCACAAAATTGAAGGAAAAATTGAGTGATGTCTGCCCAGAAGCAGCTGAGATTGTGCTGGTAAGCTGACCACAATAATGTTGCATTTTGTGTTTGTGTCTTGTTATTCATTTCTTTTAGCCAGATCCTGTAATGCACTTTGGGCTTGATTACTCTTTTGTTCATGATAGAGGGAGAGCAAGAATCTGGAGAATTTCGCTAATTTATTTCATAAAGAGCATCAACTTTCATTACTTTGTGAGAAGTCCTTGCTTTGGATTCATGGGGGTCATCCATTCTTGCCACCTTCTGCTAATTTATTTCATAAACAACATCAACTTTCAGTGCTTTGTGAGGTACTTTGGCCAACAAATTCAAACTCACGGGTGCAAGGTATGGCATTCTTATTTACTGTGTATTAGGTTGCTGTGACTGTTAAGTTGTTGAAATCTACTTATCAAAAAAGAAAAGAAGTTGACAATTCTTTCAAATTATTGAAGTGAATTTTTCTCCCTTTGTTGAATATGTTTGCTGTAGCAGTGAATAGAAGTCTGATTGAGGTTGTTGCATCATCAAATCCCGAACTTCGTTTTCTTGCAATGCAAGGTAGAATTTTCAGATTCTTTTATGACCATATTCCTTTGACATAATATTGGGATAATATTCGAATATGCTAGTCTTGTAGTTTTAAGTTTCATAAAGTTTAATGTAATGCTTGTTTGGTAATGTGTTATTTATTATTTGTTATGTTTTAGCCTATGATTTGGGACTTGTTCACATACTTGAGTGATTTTTCTTAATATTATATATGTTGAAGCCACATGTATGAGGGGAATTGATTGGCTAGGATTTATTGGGTTTACTATATTATTTAGTCTTTGTTATCAACATTAGAGTTCTCTTTACCTTTTGGTTGCTTGTCTTTCTTATGATTTTTCTCCGTTTCATTAGTCTTCCTGAGGTTACTTTTATGCCTACCTTCTCTTCTACTACTCGAAATGTAGTCCAACTTCTTTTTCTACTCTTCTTCTTTTACCAATGGTTTATTAGAAAAGTTCAAAACTTCAGTGGCTGGTACTAATTTCCGATGATTTGTTTTATAATCCCCTAGTTGGCTTGCATTAACCTTATTGTGATTCTACTTATCTTACTGGAAGGGGCTGTTGCGGGAAATTCTGGTATGGTTAAGTAATCAAGTTCCTTAAAGTTATCTTGCTAGATACTTTTCTCCGTTTCTTTTTCGTTATTCTTGATAATGATAAAACTTCGGATTTCATACCAAAAAAGGGGATGAATAAGAATTTTCTGCAGATTTAATTGGCCAAATTTGTCTATGACATTCTATTTCCTGGTTGTTTCTTGCTGGTTGCATACCTTATTTATTGTTAGTTATCAAAGATTCAAAGCTCTCTTTTGGGAATGGACAAAATTTAGCTACAAAATTAGTTGCAGCCTAAGACTATAACTTTAATAAAATAAATATTACTACATATTTTGGAAATCTAACCGTTGAATTATATGTTCTTTACATACTTAATATATATGTCAAATTTTGTGTTAATTGTATATTATTTACTATGTGATCTATAAACTTATATTTTATGCATAATTTTAAACTACAAAAACTTGCAATTTAAACAATTTATTGATGACATAGCTATTGATCTTTAATTTTCTAGAAATTTTGCAAGCATGGAGGATATAAGAAAAAGATGTAATCCAATGGTGAATTTGTCAAAATTCACCTCCAATAAAAAGATATTGAGTAAGGTTATAGTTTTAGGCTACATCCAATTTTGTAGCTAAAATTTGTCCTTTGAGAATCGATTTCAATGTAGGAGGGGAAGGATTTTCTATGCAAAACAGAATTTTGGTTTGTATTTAAGACATGGGCTGACAAGTTGTACCATTGCCGCTATAAAGGAAATGTGGTTAATCTTTAAAATAATAATGTTGTGGCTATTCTGTTTTTGACTTGTTCTTGATCTTACTAGATAATTTTGTTACATTTGTTATATACTTTTACATTTTATTCTATTTTATATACTACTCTTTGATTCTACAATGCAAATGTGATTTCTTTTTCAATTCCATGATTATGCAGGTGTTTCCATGTCATTATATATTATGGGCAGATGTAATGATGTTGAAGATGATGTCCCTGTTGTTCAGCAGTTGGAGGAGATGCATCAGGTATGTCCTTTACATTCTCTACAGTTACTGCTATGGATTTCTTTTCCCTTGTTTGGGGAATAATTTTTTCCACTTGCAGATGCTTTCGGAAAGATTTAAACAAGAAAAACACAAATTGGAGGCAAATTTAGGTTTTAGTGAGCATATAAGTTCTGAGGCAAATTCAGCTGCTTGTTGTATCTTCTGCCCTGAAATATTGTGTAGGAAGTCCGGGTTTGATAGCTGGCAGGACACTCTTCCTTTAATTGACAGAACGAGTCTTTTCCTTGATATAATGTTACTTCAGAAGCTCTCATCTTTCCTCTTGCTTGATCCCAAAAGATTACAGCTGGTATGATCAATTAAATAACAACATTCTTGGTATGATGTTAGTACTTGGCTGCTGAATGTAATAGAATTGTATCCTATAATGGAAGTTCACCTCCATATCACTAAATTTAGTAGATAATAATGTTTTCTACTCTGGTTGCTTTTAGATGGACCAATTCATAGACTTTTGAAGTCAAGAGAATCATATATCATAATTGCAATGTCCTAAGTTTGGTCATGAGTATATTTTTGGCCCTAGTTCAACTTAAAATATGGCTTCTCTAACCGTACATTTGCATTTCAATGATATTTGATTGTAGATTGTATTTTGTATTCAATGATATTTGATTGAATGATTTTAATTTAAATAGTTCAATTGGTACTAAAATTTTTTTCGTCTTCCATAGGATTTTATTTATTACATTATGATAAATTACTAGTTAATCCCAAAAGCTTAAGCTGTGAAAAAGGGTTATCATTTTAACAGTATTCCAAAAAATTCAAATTCATTTTGTTTGAAGTATGTGGTTAAATGATTAAATATACCATATCACAATGTCTTAAGCTTTTGGGACAATTGATTATTTAAATTGGTATCCGAGCTAGAGGTCCTGAGTTCGATCCTTGTCTCCTCCACTCTACCTCTCATTTGAAATCCCATGTGTTGGGCCTCACCTATAAAAGGGTGTTTGAGTCCACACGTGAGGGGGGATGTTAGAATTATGTGGTTAAATGAATAAATCCACCATTTCCTAATAGCTTAAGATTTTGGGAGAATCGGTAATTTAACACTTTTTTATATGTATTTTTGTGCTCTTCATTTATTTTTTTGCTAGTTACAGTAAATAGTTCCACGTGTTCGTTATATTATTTAATATGTTATTTTTTTGCTTTTCATTAATGACAGGATTTGGGTACTGTAACCAACCTGCTGGAGTCTGGCTTGAAATATTCCTTGACATTCTCATCAAGACCTCCCCAAATGTTTTTACCACATCAAAAGATCTTGTGGACAATGGATGCATGGACTTCAATGGATGCAGGTCAGTGCAGTATTATCTCTATGGGTTAAGCCTGTTACATTATCCATACGCTTATCTTTGTACTTATTTTTAATGCAGTGAATGGGAAAATTGCCAGTTTTGTTCTTGAAATGTGGTTTAGGTGGCATCAGTCTCTTTGGATCCATCAGCCTGTTTTTATCAAGGTATGTATCATTTTGAGTGTGACTCTGTGTCTATATGTGTGCGTGTGGGTCTGCGTGTTTTATGTTTTTTATTTTTTGACTGAGGAGACTTGTGGTTTTGTGGTCTTCTGATTGACATGCAGAACTTCTCAAAGATTGGTGATTATGATATTCCACTACCTGATATGCTTGTACAGCCTGTGAATACAGCAACAGTCTTCCAGATTCTGTAAGATGATATATATATTGCTTGATAGCCATTTGAATTTGTAAAACTGTTTTATCATATTTCAATTGATTAGCTATATGGCTCTTTATTCAACGAAAAGAATAAAGTACAACAATTAGAAACTTGGTATTCTGTTGTCTGGATTGTACATTTTTTCATCATTTACTAAATTACCGTATTTTAGAGGTTTGTTATTTTTGACCATTTATTATTATGTAATGATGCTGGTGAAGTCTTCTTTTTGATGTCACACTTGCATATCTCATTTCTCTCTCTTCAAACTTTTGTGCTCAATGTAGGCAAGGTGCATCTGCTATCCGTGAATATGATGTGCGATGTCTGAAGCTTAGAGTTGCTTCTTGTAACCTCTGGAACAGCTCTGTGACTGGGACAAAATTTCATCATATTCTTTTGTCTATGGCTCGTTCTCTTTTCCACCAGGTAGCTCATGTAGCAAATTGGATATGCTTTTATTATTTCTGCTAGTATTCATGGAATTCATTCTTAATGTTACTCTTCTTCTTCCAGATTATATATGCACATAAAAAGTCTTTTGATTCAAATGATTTTGCAACAATCAAGTCCAATCTTTGTGCATTATCGGAGAATTCAGTTAAGGTATGCTTTTTCTGAAGTTTCTATATCTTTAATAATCTTTTGAAAAATGAGTGTTTCCAAAAGACTGGTCTTACCATTCGCATGGTTACTTTCCATATTTTCAGTTTACATTCTTTTTTTTAATTTTATTATTATTATTATTATTTATTTATTTAATGGCGCCATTTGTTTCAACTTAAAACATTTTTCAAAAAATGTTTTCCTCATTTTCAGGTATTTTGAACAGAAATGTTTTACGCCTCTTATTTATTGCTATTGCACTCATATTTTGATTGTGCATATTATTTAATGATTGACTTTTTAAAAAAGAAGAAATTGGTTTAAGTGTGCTTTAGGTTATTTTTCAGTTGTTCTGTATTAATACTTTTATGTGGTGTATCAAACTTTTTATTTCATATCTATATAAAAAACGTAGAGGAAGACCAAAAATCATATTAGTAGAAGTAATAAAATAGGACATGTCAATTAGGGGAGTAACTCAGAATTTGACTTTAGATAGAGTAGAATGGAGGCAAAGAAGACATATTAACTAATATGTTGGGGATCCATAGCCGACCCCAAAATTTTGGGACTATGGCGTGAATGAAATGCTAGAAGTTTTGAGGACCAAAGAAAGGAGTATTCCAGAACTAAAGATGTTTTTTCTTACTTCTCTTTCTTCATTGGGGTTTTATCCTTTTTCTTCTCTTTTAGATTTCAGTGATCATTGTACTCTACACCATGATTGATGGTCTCTAGTATATGTCCTGTATTCATTTTTTTTTTTCCTCAATAAATTATGTTATTTATCATATATATATATATATATATATATATATGAAAATTTGTGATTTTTCAGACGTTTCAAATACCAGAAAATGTTTCCCAAAGTATAAGAACACAACCAAATACCAGAAAACAAACAGTTTTCCTTTAAGATGTTTTTGAAAACATTTTCGACATAAAACATTTTTGTGCTTGTAATTCTTTTAACTCTCTGTGCTCATCATTGTGAACATGAAGTATTTCCCATTTTCAATAAAACTTTCTACTTAAAAAAAATTTATGCTGAAATTATCGGAGCCTTAACCTTACAAACTCATACCTAGACTTTAAAATCGCAGTTTTTGTTTCCATTAGACTTCACATGTGGGTCCCATAGAATAGAACTTGAATAGAAATTTATGAAGTAATAAAAAACTAATCTTTCATGGCTGCATCATGTCCATCCCTTTATCCATCTCTTTCTTTGGTGACAGCAGGAAGACCTCCAGCAAATGAGTTCCCTTATTCTCTCATCAAGCCATGGCAGATTGAAGGAGTCGGTGCAAAAGTACATTGAACCACTGCTAAAAGATCTCTATCTTCACTGTGAATCTACTGGTGATTAAATTTCTATTGATCATTTTGTGCTGTGTTTAGAATTACAAGATTTTTCTTGGGTATCAATTTTATTTATAGGATTTTGTCAACGGATGCCCCAAGGACATTTGTTAGTGAACCATTTTAGGAAAGTTTTATGGGAAACTAAAAAAAAAACATCTTATTTTTTAACAGCTTTTTTCTATTTCCCGTAAAAGTGGTGTTAAAACTTTTCTAAAATAGTTCATTAACAAATGCCCTAAGGGCACTTGTTACCGGACCCCTATTTATAAAGTGCTAGTAATATTAATTGTATTTATTTTGGTTCCAAGCAAAATTTGTTTTTCTGTTAAATTTAGTTTATTTATTTTTATTTTAATTTTTCAATCCTTTTTTCTTTCTTAGACTTCCACTATATTCTTGGTTGTGCATGGTTACGGATTGGGGGATTACGTTTTCATCTCTTGCTTAGCTCTGATGATCTAGATCCGGCCATGAAGTACTATTGGAAGAATTCACAGTTGGCTGAGAAGATAGCATCCCTTAAGCTTGAAATCCAGGTATCTTTCTTGTATTATTTAACCAGCCTAAGTGTTTTGTAATGGTCTTTCATGCCTCAGGGCTCTTTTGTTGTTTTACAATGTTTAATTTTTTATGGGCTTTATTGTGAAATTTATGCACCTCAAATGCAATGTCAAAGATAGAATCGCTGTCCACATCTAAAGCTCTTCAAGCACCTCTCCTCAAATTTATTTCTTCACAACTATTACTTTTAGCTGCGTATTTGCATGTGTTTGTTGTTATCTATGGTTCTTTTGTTATTAAGTATCTTAATTTGAACCACAAGTTGAGTGCACAAGTTCTGAAGTCAATCTGACATGTTTAGTTTTAATTAATTTCATTTCTCTTTGTAAGATCATAAACTCAAAACTTGTAATATATGCGAATGAATTTGCATGCTCATGTGCAGGCAGAAGTTTGTAGTTGAGCTTTTCTTTGAAGCCAAACGATGTGATAAGTTTAAAGATTTTAATATATGGGTTGTTGTAGGTGCGACAAGAGTGTGGCTACTTAGCAGGACACTTTTCTACAAGAGAAGATGATAATAGAAGAACACTGGCTTTAGAAAATCTTGAAGTGGAGCTTAGAAGGGTGCAAAGAAAGGTTTAATCAGTTTCACTTCTATTCTTGTATTACTATTTTCGTTGGCAGATGAAATAAACTAATTCATAGTATACGATAATATTGATACTTTGTTTGTGTTTGAGGAAATCAAATGTTTGTGGCGATTGTGAGTATGAATGATACCTTTTTGATAAGTAATAAAGTCTTACTAATATCAAAAACTCAAATCACCCAAGTATACAAGGAGTATACAAGGGGAGATTATTAAGTATCAAATCACTAACCGAATATGGAGGATGACAATGTAAAACAGACATCCAATCCAATAAAGTTCTAAAGAAAAATATTAGTTTACCAAGGCTGGACATGCTTCTTGTCAGTTCTTGTCTTTTATCTGATGACAAAAGTTTCTTCATGTTCTCAGATTGTGTTCCGCTCTGATCCCGGGAAATTTATGAAGTTAAAACATGATTGCAAAGAATTTTTCAAAAAATGTGATGGGCTTCTTAAATGTATTACACCTTTGGAGGTTATGGTGAGTAATATTGAAGCCATGGGCTTACCACAGATTGTTGATCAAGTGTGCAACTGGCAGGTACAAATAATTATGCATGATTAGATAGTTAGGAATGTATTTTGTATGATAGCAATTCATTTCTTTTCCATTCCACATTGCTGTTGCATTTTAAATTATTATTCCTATTTCACATGTTTCTATCTTGGTTTATCAGGACACAGCAACCTGTTTTGTTGGCCGATTATCAGAGGAATATGCTGAATATGTTGATGTAGTTCAACCAGTTCAAGTTGCAGTTTATGAAATGAAATTGGGCTCATCGCTGGTTCTGGCAAGTGTCTTCCAGAAAGATTTGCTGAGGATGGTTGAGCTGGACGATATGGATCTCATTATGGTATTTTTTCTGTTTTATTTTAGATTTATTTTTTCTTTTGGATGTTTTAAACATATCATTGGCTGACTTGGAGGGTATTGCAGGGAACTATCTATTCATTCATGAGATTTCCCCGTGGATTTCCATCCAAGTTGATTTCTGTTAACTTGAGCAGCACACAGCCTCAGCTTCTTTCCTATGACATAGATATTCCCACAATCTTCTCTGCTGCTGATATGACCTTGCTAGAAAAGTTGGTTACATTCTCAAATGGTGTTGCTGTTGATAAGGTGTTCTGCACTTCATTTAATTCTTTCTTAATAGATAAAATTGTTTCATTTGATGTCTCCATCATAACGTCTTCTTCTTTGACAGTTCATCTATTTGGAGCATTTCATCTATTTTACTATTATGTAGTATCAAATTGAC
Organism: Quercus lobata; assembly: GCF_001633185.2. NCBI lineage: Eukaryota > Viridiplantae > Streptophyta > Magnoliopsida > Fagales > Fagaceae > Quercus > Quercus lobata. The sequence goes on along the minus strand of NC_044908.1, from coordinate 9,053,262 downwards.
GTGTTTATGCAATGTATTTGCTTTCCCATTTGGAACAGGTCTCTGTTATGCAACTTAAAGCGTCTCTTCATCAAAATGTTCTTGTCCGTGTTGCACATCATGTAGCTAATGCTCAATTGATGGATAAAGAGTCCTTTAAGGTCAGAGTCTATTTTAATTGCAACTAATAGAAAGGAATTTGCTTACACAATTATTTTCTAATAAAAAATATATGTTCTGAATCAGCTTTTGCATAAAATATTTAAAGAATTTTCCAACCTTTGGGTGAGCATGAAAATTCAAGCAAAAACCAAAAAGGACTATGATTCTCAGCAGTACAAGTTCAAGCCTCGTGCATTTCAGATTGAGAGGATTATTGAAGTTGATATATCAACACTTGGCAAGTCAATGGGAAATGATAGTTTTTCAGAATGGAAGGCATTGCTTTCTGAAGAAAAGTTGACTACAATGGTAGTAATTTCATAAAATTTATATGCAAATCTATGCAAGTATTTGCATATTGTAAATTTATCATATTTTAGTATTTGGTGGTCATAAAATCCTTTCATCCTTTTTAGGAGACTTCTAAGGAACAAGAAGCTTTGGAGGAAGAATGGGATGTAATAGAGGAGTCCATCCTGAACAACATGGTCGACATTCACAATCATTTATTTGGTTCAAATAATCTTGTTGCTGTAAGTTTTATTAGAAATTTTGTTTGAGAATACTTAATATATTGGTCAATCTGCGAGATGTCACCTTGTGCTCCTGAATTTTTATTTATTTATTTATTTATTTTTTATAGAAGAAGTATGAATTTCAACAGATATGGTATTTCTTGAAATTATGATTGCAAGTTTTGAGTCCAAAAAAAAAAAAAAAAATAATAATAATAATAGCATAGAAATTTATTCTGTATTTATTTATAACTTGTTTAACAGAATATGATTTTGTATAACTAGTTCATTCCTTTAACTTTTTCACTACAAATTGATGTCTCAGAAGAATGTTTTAGTGGTTTTTGTGTATTGCTAATGTAAAACCGCTGGGAGATAGCTTAGTATTAATTGAAGTCAGTGACGTATTTATATTTCATTGTGGTTGTATATGTCTTGGTACACAAGGTTATGGCTTCAATGCACCCTATTCTTGGGTTTGTGTTTGTGTCTATTAAACAAGATGCTACAAGCTGTCACTAATATATTGTTTGTTCAATTCAGCTTGAAACTTTCCAAATATCTGATGCAGAGAGATTGCTTTCCTTTACTGACTCCTATAGATTGGGAGTAGGGATGATTAAAGGTGATTTAGTTGAATTTTCTAATTTTCTGAATGAATATTTGGTATATTGTGCCATGGAGAGAGCATTCATTACCTTTTCTTCTTTACCCCCAGGTTTTGGAAGTTTATTTTTGTCCAGTTTAGATGCTAAACTTGTGCCAGAGCACTTATTACGTCTTTGTTTGGAGCATGAGCAGACAATTGCATCTTGTAGATCTGCTTGCAAATACAATTTTTACAAGGTTTTGCGAACTTCTTTGGTTGCTTGTTATTGCAATGTTTTCTTTTTATCTGATCATCTTCTAACTGAATTACCATCCCTTTTCTAGGATTCAAATGCTCCTCTAATGGCTAAAATGGTGAAACTGCTTTCTCCTATTCAACAGCAGATTCTTTCCCTCTTGAATGAATGGGAGGATCATCATGGCCTCCAAAGTATCATGGGTGTAATTAAGATGCTCGTGAATATTCCTTTCAGCACCCCATTGGCTAAGGTAGTGATATGACTATTTTACAGTCTCTTCAGGACTGCTTGATGGATGGCTTTGGATGATGCAAGAAGTGATTAAAGTAGTTTTAGTGGACAGAATAGGTCCAATAACACTAGTGCACCTTTAACCTAGCATCGTATGTGTCACTTAGTTGCACAGAACACTGAGTATTAAATCTGTGAATTAAATTGATAGATTGTTATTTAATTTATTTGTTAAATTTAATCTTGAATTTTGAAATCCGTCTCATGGAACCTTAACTTCTGTCTATCTGCATGTCTGTGTTTGTATGAACGAGTTGATTATCCATCAATACTAAACCTTATCCCCTCCAATGAGTGCATAAGTATGTGATTTTTCTTGTTTGCAGGCTCTTTCTGGATTACAATTTCTACTTCACAGGGTCCAGGCATTACATGAAAATGGCTCAAAATTCTCCCTAGCTGGTTAGAACTTGCTTCCACTAAGCACTTTTCCTTGGGTCTTGCTGTTGTTATTAACGTTTTATGGTTTTCTTTAAATGGTTATAGATCAATTGGAGCCTATTCTTGATCTGATGTCATCATGGAAAAAGTTGGAATTTGGATCTTGGCCTGCCCTGCTTGATGAAGTGCAGGATCAGTATGAGATTAATGCTGCGAAGGTAAGCCATAGTTATTCATATTTGTGAAGACTCAATATAATTGCAGTGCAATTGTTGAGCGTAAAATTTGTTAACCTCTAAAGAGGACGAGGGTAAATAACAGCAGTAAGAGTTAATAGTTAATACTATTCCTTGCCCACAAAAAAGTGTGAATACTTTAGCCATTTTATAATGAGGAAAACTACTGTTGAAGTAAACAATTTTCTTTTGTTTTTTCCTCTGGGTGAATTTAGTTTGTGTACAATCATGGCATAATGAACTATGCTTCAGTGCAATCAAGCAAGTACAGGTTCGCTGATCCTGTTAGAGAAGTGAACAATATGTAACATCGGAAGATAAACTCCTGTTCTTGTGATTAATTCCAATGTTTAAGCTTTCACAGTGTATGCATTAAAACAGCTTATAGAATACTTAAGTGATATAACATAAGCTTGCAGAATGGCTAAAATGTCCTTTTCGTCTTTAATCTTGAACCTCTGTGTTATCTTTTGCTTAACTAATTTAATTTTTTGTCTTTTTACTGTTGCAGTTATGGTGTCCTCTATATACAATTCTTCAACCCAGAGATTCTGTTGATACAGTTGGATATGACCTATCTACCATCCAAAGGCATGTTCTAATTAAGTTTCTAGCCTGAATTCATTTTGAAATTACTTTATTAGGTATATGGAATAATTTTGTAATTTACAATTGGGACTTGCAGTTTGGAGGAATTCATTAACACATCCAGCATTGGTGAATTTAGGAAACGTCTTCAACTTCTTTTTGCTTTCCTTGGTCAATTTGAAACTGGTAGATGCCTGAATATTTATTCATGGTGAGTTGTGAATAATGTGGCTTTGTTGTCTTTCACTTTTTAGATTTAAAGAAAAATCATGTAGGAGATCAACTGACTTTTCCCCAATACATTTCTGTGAAAGTTAACATGTCATCTCTAAGACTCAAACACTTCCTTTTGTTTGAGGGAATGGGGGAGAAAGTGGAAAAAAAGACACAATTTCCTTTTATTATTTAGAAGGAAAAAGAGGAGAAAGAAAATGTAGATGGAAAGTTTCTATGGGTCCCACCAATTTTTATTTATTTTTTATTTCCCCTCCAAATCCATAAAATGAATTTTATACCCTTGGAAATTTTTTTTAATGTGAAATTACTTTTATATTGTTATAAGTAATTATTAATTTAAAATTTAGGTGGATAAAACAGTAAAATAATCTTTTTTCCCCCCTTTCATTTTCCTTTCCTTTCCCTCACTCTTTTTTCTTCTCTACCCCCCTTCCGTGCAACCAAACATAGTGTAATGGTCATAGTGCCCATTATATGTTCTTTGTTGGTAATTATTGTTTATATATGGTATACTAATTGTTAATTGATTATGCCAGCCCTTCTGATATGGAAAATCTGAAGATCTTGTACAATGTATTTGGATTTTATGTGCAATTCTTACCAACGTGAGTTCTTTTCTCTTGTTATATATTTAAATATTTTTTTTAATTAACAAAGATCTATGGACTCATTTTGGTTGGTAATAATGTGTTTTTACTCCAGCATCTTGGAGCACATAAAAACTATTAGAAGAAATATTGAGGTAGAGCTAAAAGAACTTCTGAAACTATGTGGATGGGAGCGTTCAGAAAGCTTGCTGTCAATTAAAAACTCAAAAAGTACCCGGAATAAGCTCAGGGATCTTATAGAGAAGTACAATGTAAGTAACATGTGGTCTATTGGTTTATCACTGATGCTATGAGATGAGCTTTTGTTGGATTGGTAATAGTCAACAGTGGACTGTTCACATGAGTAGAACCCTACAAAATTTCTATTTTATTTCATTTTTTTAGCCTTCCAACTCATTCGTGTCAAATGTGATTTCTTATTTAGTGATTAATTTGTACTCGTATTTCTCAAGACACAAAATAATCTAGCCTCTTTTCTTGGAGATAATGGTAATGACATGCTCTGTTGTTTTTGTTTGTATAGGACCATCTGCAAAAACCTGTATTGCCTTTTCTTAACCAATATGCACTACAAAGGGGAACAAATGCTCAATTACTAAATGGTCAAAAGCTGCTTAATGAATTTTCAGAAAAAAATATAGGGATGTGCAATGCTCCTTTTGATCTGACAGCATTCTGTGATGAAGACAGGTTTTTGCTTTTATACATTCCTGGCATTTTGTGTGCTTAAGTTTTTCTCCAAATGCCTGATTCTGGAACTTCACCATCATTTTTCCTGGTTTAGGTTATTTTATGCTGATTGGAGAAAAAAAGTAGATCATGCTTTGCAGGAGTTGCACCTTGAGAGAGATTCTGATTTTGATACTCCTTTCTTACACTTTAAGCCTGCTGAAGGTCCCCCCCTACCTCCCTACTTATTTCTGAGTTATATTCCTTAATATCTTTTTTTCTTCCGTTAGTCTCCTACTTTGGCATTTCCAGTCTTATGAATATGTACTTTGTGCAGAGGTTGGTAGTATTTTAAGGCAATGTTCGGCCTCCCAGTCTACATGCCTCTTGTACCAGGAACAATGGAAGGATGTGTGGTGCACAATTGAAAATATATATCAAACTGTAGTGCATTGTGGTGATCTATGGAAGGACACAAACAAGAGTCTGGGGAAGAGGAGGGCCTTTTCAGAGCTTCTAAAGCTGTTAGAAAGCAGTGGCATGTCTAGGCACAAGTCTATATATATGGAGGTAATCAAAATTGGATGCTGGGATATTAGTTGTTGTAATCTATAGCTCAGATTGTTTGTGCATTATTATAAAGGCTAAATGTTGGTTTTCTTTTTCATGACTGGCACTTTATAGGGCCAACACAAATCTTGGTGGTTCCTTGAGCCATCATATGATGTACAGCATCTGCTTGTGACACAAAGTAGACTGGCTCCTGGAGCTTTGGATGTTGCCGCTGCCAGCAAATTTCAAAGTTTTCCCCATGAGACCTTGGTTGCTGAATGGAAAACCGCCAGTGAGTACTACTTTAAGAGCATAGCATCAGTGCTGCTTCTGCAACAGATTTGCCTAAACTCCCACAAGGATATTACTCGTGAACAGGTAGATCTCTAACTAAATATCAACTGAAAAGACATTTTTAGTTTGATTTCGTTTAATCAACTGATTTCTCATGCTTTATGTTCCATTGCCATATTAGGTAGTGTTGCCAACTTGATACAATTCCATTTTTCTTTGTGATATCTTACTTGACATGGGAAACCTGATTAATTTACCTATGGGGTGAATGCTAGACTTTAATGAGTTTGTACATCTAAAAATCACTGTTATTGTCTCTCTGGTCAGGCCTTGCTTGCCTGTCCAGTTTCTACACAATTATTTAAGAAACAGTTAGTTCCAAGAGTATATATAATCCTCCTGTGTTGATTTCTTGTTTTTTTTGTAGGTTGATAGGTCGGGGGCTTTTCTCAACCAGCTCATTGAGATACAGCAGAAGCAGCAGGTTGCTGTCAATGATTTTGCTAAGCAATTGAAGCGCTTGAGGGAATCTGTATCTACATTGGAAAATCTCTATCCAAATTCTCCAACCACTGATATTGAAACTGTTAGTGTGTGTCATATCAAAAATAAACATGGCACCTTGAAATGCCTGTGGCAGCAGAAGGTAAGTTTTCAGTCTGGAATGTGGCTTGGCAAGTTTGTTATAATTTTTCCGGATATTTTGTTTCACCTTTCCCTTAAGCTTAAGATATGAGAATTTTTCTTTGCAGGAACTGTTTGATGGTTTGTGTGTCATGCTGAATGAAGCATCGCTGGTGCTAAGAACATTTGAAGATACCCATTTGAACACTTGTCATGGTGTCAAAACTGCAGCAAATAGGGTTCTTGCTTTCATTGGAAAATTTGTTCCTGATTTTCAGAAATCTAAGGTGCAATATTATTGTTCCTCATTGTGTTTTTCTTTGAAGACAGTATTTCTTGGACAATGTTGATGATAATTCTGTAACAGGAAGCATTGGATTATTATCTTCTTGGCCAAAACAGATCTACAGCAACACTAGCTGGTACCTCACACTGTTATGTTATTACAAAACAAATGGAACAGTTGGTGTCTCAAAACTTCCAGGCCATAAAGAATTTTGAGGAGCATCTCTTAGCTTTCCAAAAGCAAGATGTGGATTCAAGCTCAGTTATAGAAGTTTTGTTCAGTCATTTTGAAGTGGTGTTTAGAAAGGTATCTTTTCTTGTTTTGTTTTTCCTCCTTTCTATTTGTCTTCTTCTACGCTTCTTTTGTTGCTTGAGCTCTGAGCGGGAATGTAACTAGATTGTCCAATCTTCTAATCTTCTGTCTGAAATAGAACTTATAAAGGTTACTTAAAAATTTTTGCAGGGAGAATTGATGGAGGAAGAGTATAATTCCTTGCCGTCAATCAATGAACATACTGAGGGCAATAGTTCTGGGTTTATTGAAGCCCTTAACAGTACTTTTGAACATATCACTGATGCATTGCGGAGATTAGGTTCATCAAGTTCTGGTCAAAACCTTCCAGAAGAGTCAGTGGGGAATATTACCTCTTGGGAATTTCTGTTTAACTCATTTGTAGTGGATTTAAGATTGGATCTATTATGTGATAAGCTTCTCAAAACTATGTTCTTTGCGGTAAGTTACTTGCTGCATGCTTTGATTTATTGTCAGGTCTTTCCCATTTGTAGATATATCTAATCTGGTTAATCATCTGATTGGCTGTGCTCAGGAAAAACTCCTGAATCATTCTAGCATTGATATTAGCAGTAATTCCCAAATTGGAGCACAATTTAAGCATCTACATGTCTCTGTGAACATAATTTTGAACTTTGGTGATGCACTCCTGCAGGATCTTTTAGCTATGTATAGAACGGTAAGTTTGTTGCCTCTTTGCTCAAAACTTGGCATTTCTTTTAATTTTGTGTGAAGAAACATTTTTCTTTTGAGTGTCATATTGGCCAATTTTTCTGTGCATGTGAAAAACAATAGTTCCTTTTTTCTATTGTAAATGAAGATTCAAACAATAGGATGACTCCTTTTTTTAGGTTCGAATTTTACCTGTGCAATTTTAATTTTCTGAATTATTCATGGAAGCAAACTTCAAATTTATGAAATACAATAACTAAAATCTGTATTTTTCCATGCAGGTTTCTATGGTGACCCATGTGCTTGCAAGTGTTTTTGCTTCTTTATTTTCAAAAGGATTTGGCATCTCTGCCGAAGATCAGGTGGATGATGGTACTCGTGATAGATCTGAAGATGCAAATGGAACTGGTATGGGAGAAGGTGCTGGAATGAATGATGTCAGTGATCAGATAACCGATGAAGATCAGCTAATTGGGGCATTGGATAAGGTACAGCATTGAAACATATTTGAGTTTGCATAACTTGGTATTAATGCCTTTTTCTTTCTATTTCATTAATGCTTCGATTGTCTCATTTTTTTCCATTAAATGCTTCTACAGCCAGGTGAAGAGCAAGATGCCTCAAATGAAGTCCCGAATAAGAATGAGAAGGGGATTGAGATGGAACAGGATTTTGCAGCTGATGCACAGAGCGTTAGTGAGGACTCTGCAGAAGATAACAATGATGATGATAGTGAGGACGAGCAGTTAGAGTCTGCAATGGGGGAAACCGGTGCTAACAGTGAAGCAGTTGATGAGAAACTTTGGGATAAGGATGAAGATGAACCACCCAGTAATTCAAATGAGAAGTATGAATCGGGGTCTTCTGTTAGGGATAGAGATACAAGCTCTAGGGAGCTTAGGGCCAAGGAAGACAGTGCTGCTACTACTGATGAACCTGGAGAGCTTAATGCTGATGAACCTGCAGAGCTTAATTCTGATGAACTTGACAAACAAGATGATGAGATTGGAAGTGAGGACAATCTTGCTGACAGAGAGAACATAGAAGACATGAAACTGGACAAAGAAGAAGCATTTGCTGATCCCACAGGGTTAAATCCTGATGAGTCAAATCAGTGTTCTGATGAAGATATGGACACAGATGAAAAGGAGGTTGCAGATTCTGTGGAGGGCGCAGATCCTGTGGAGAATGAGGAGTCTGATGAGAAGGGAAACCATGAGGAAGAAAATACAAATGCCACAGATGAAACTATGGGAGAGGCAGAGGCAGAACAAGTGGGTGGAAGTCCTGAAAGGGATGATCCTGGTAGAGATCATGAAGAGAATGTTGAGAAGAATTTAACCAAACCAAGTAATGATATGTTCAAGCCAGGAATTTCTGATCTTATTTCTGATCATGTGCCCAATGCAGAATCTGCAACACAACCAAAGGGTGACTCTCAGGCACCAGATTCAAGAAATATAGCGCCACAATCAAACTGGTCTAGCGGCAATGATGCTCAAAATGACTTTGCTCCTTCAAAGGGCTTACCTTCCACTAATACTACTGAAATGGATATTGAGGTTGCTGACTCATCAAATAGTGGGAGATTCACTGATGATCAACCAAAAAGTCAGTTCCCTCAACATGAACCTTCATCTACTCAAAAAACCCAAACTAATCCTTACCGGAATGTTGGGGATGCACTTGAAGAGTGGAAAGAAAGAGTCAAAGTGTCTGTTGATCTTCAAGCAGACAATAGAGAGTCACAAGATGAGATCGAGGATGCAAATGAAGATGAATATGGATTTGTATCCGAATTTGAGAAAGGGACAGCACAGGCCTTGGGACCTGCAACATCTGAGCAGGTTGACAGAAATGTCAATGGAAATAAGCTGGATGAAGATGGTCTTACGGTGCATAGGGATGACCTTGCTGATATGGAGATTGAGAAGCAAAATTCTGAAGCACCCCCTCTCAAGAGCTCTGCCTCAATGCAAAGAAGTAAGATTGAAGAGCATATGCAGCTCACAGATTTGGAGAAGTCACCTAATGAGGGATCTGAAGAGGTTCAAAGTCTTGATGATGATAATCCTGGAAGCCTTTCAGAGAGTTTGGTCTCTGTCAAGAAGTCTTACTTGAGTGAAGGCATACATCAATTCAGCAAACTTTCTGTTGATGATGAGCTGGGAAAGGCCCAAGATCCTGACGAAGTTTCCAATGATGTGAACAATAATGCTACTGCTCTTTGGAGGAGATATGAACTGCAGACAACAAGGTTATCCCAGGAATTGGCAGAACAATTGCGTCTTGTGTTAGAGCCCACTCTTGCCAGCAAGCTCCAAGGGGATTATAAAACTGGTAAGCGTATTAACATGAAGAAGGTAATTCCATACATTGCAAGTCATTACAGGAAAGATAAGATATGGCTGAGGCGGACCCGACCTAACAAACGTGATTATCAAGTTGTTATTGCTGTGGATGATTCCCGTAGTATGTCTGAGAGTTGCTGTGGTGATGTTGCCATTGAGGCTCTAGTAACTGTTTGTCGTGCCATGTCTCAACTGGAAATGGGAAACTTGGCTGTTACAAGCTTTGGAAAGAAGGGGAACATTAGGTTACTGCATGATTTTGATCAGTCGTTTACTGGAGAGGCTGGGATCAAGATGATCTCCAGCTTGACCTTCAAACAAGAGAATACCATTGCGGATGAACCGGTGGTTGATCTGTTGACGTATTTGAACAACATGTTGGATGTAGCTGTGGCAAAGGCACGACTTCCATCTGGACAGAACCCATTACAACAGCTTGTCTTGATCATTGCAGATGGTCGGTTCCATGAGAAGGAAAACTTGAAGCGCTGTGTTAGAGATGCATTGAGTCGGAAGCGTATGGTTGCATTTCTACTTCTAGATAGTCCGCAAGAGTCAATCATGGACCTCATGGAAGCATCCTTTGAGGGTGGAAGCATTAAATTTTCAAAGTATATGGATTCCTTTCCCTTCCCATATTACATTGTGCTAAGGAACATTGAAGCACTTCCTAGAACCCTTTCTGACTTACTGAGACAGTGGTTTGAGCTTATGCAGTATTGGAGGGAATAAATTTGTTGGATTGAAGAGTTCAGTGTGACACAATTTTACTTGTAAATGTGCAAAGTTTGACGGGCACTAGGTGCGGTATAATGTAGTGTTCAAAACCAGAAAAAAAAAAAAATGATGTTATAATTTTAGATGGCCTGTACCTGTACAGTATTTCAAATGCTGCTTAACAAAATTATGTTATCAATAATAAAGGTTATTTATTGTGTCAAATTGCTTGGCTATTTTCTTTGTTTTGGAGCCGGTCTTTTTTGGTAATATTGTTGGACTTGTAATGTCATTTACATTGTTATATTTTTTTGGTGATTTCGTCAAAGGGTGGACCGGAGGCTACTATGGAAGGAATCTTTGGACCCAATATAATATTCACCTCCAACGAATTCTAAGTTAAATTTTTGACACAGCAATGGGAGGGAACATTAACATTGCTATAACTGGCTTGGTCTGTCATGGCCATTTATAAAATATGGACTTGGATCATCATCGTTGCCCCTTTACCTTGCTCCTCCAGTATGAAGCTCCGTGGGCAAAGAACAAAAATATCCTCTTGCCATTGGAGGAGGAACCTTATTTTAAATCTCTGCCTTACGTTCCACCAATATATCCACAATACCGAGATATCAGCATTCGAGCTTCGTGTCATGACTTGCTCTTATGCTGCGCAGTTGCTGGTTACGATCAGCTTTCAAGCTGTTCCTTATAATGGCTTGCTTTTTTGGTGTGGTGAGGACTTCGTTGTTGGGCTCGATCCTTACAATAGTGGATGCTGTCGATGCTTTCAGATGCCCCTAGAATGGAACCCTAGCTTCGGTTTACATGCCCTTAGACTATGTAATGGTGCCTTGAGGCTATCCCAGCTTTCATACTTCACTTATGGAAACTTCTATTATGATGTTTTAAGCGTTTGGGACCTCAATGACTGTGATGAAGATGAAGGAGGAGAAGGAGGCAAATGGTGCTTAGAGCACCAACTGTGTATTAATCAAATAGTTTCGGAAAAGTCTCCTTGACTCACAAACGTTGTCAAGAAAAATCTTGATGATTTGTTAATCCTAGCATGTCATCCAAATGACCGGGATATCTTTTATTTGAGGATTAATTCTAAGGTGGTATCATGCAACTTGCGAAGAAACACACTGGAAGTGGTTCGCGATCTCCCAGACGATTGCCCTCACGCCCTCTTCAATGTCTTCGACTTTGTGCTCCCTAGTTGGCCAACTCCCATTCATTCTTCTCCCTTCCTATTATGAGTGAAGTCCGTCTATCTATTCTGCTACTTGCTAGCTTAATTGGTCTTTAAAGCTTTTTGGATATCTGTATTAATTATGGTTTGCCTAAATTAGGCTTTTGTGAATTCCCCTCAAAACTTTCAACGTAGCAAAAGCATGTATTATTTGTTATATTAATTTTCAAATTTTCATAATCTATTTTTTATGGATAGTGGTTGCTTTGTTTCTCTACAAAGAAAAAACTTAAATAAAAAAGAAAAAGAAAATTATGGATAGTGGTTGCCTTGTTTCTCTACTAAGAAAAAAAAAATTATGCCACATGCCAGTGATTTCAATTGTTGAATGTAAAACAAGTTATTGTAATTTGGAATGAGATGGATTTTGTAGCCTTATTACATGGACTTCTTTTGTTTGCCTAGCTATCGTTATAAGTAACTAGTTGTAAACTGGACATGCTACGCATGAAAACAAACCTGTATGTTAGTAAACTAAAATAATTTTTTTAAAATCTTAAATTGATTATGAAATTATATCATTACAAAAATTACTCAAGTTTTTATGTTAAAATTTGATTAAAAAAAAAAAAAACCATTGTTTGAATGTACAATGGGCTTGCAAAAATCTGCCAAATGTTTTTAGATATTGCGAAGAAAAAAAAATCAAAAAAAAAAAAATTTAGACATTCAAACATTCGAACTTTTGAAATGCCAAAAATATCAAAGAATAAGAAAAATCACTGCCTAAAAATTATTGAAAAAAATATATACACACCTCTGTGTGTGTGACTACATAATAGAGAAAAATAAAAGAAATAAGTGTTATCTTATAAAAAAAAAATTTAATTCATAGCTATAGCCATTGAAATTTGCCAAATAGTTTCAAATATTGAAAAAAAAAAAAGAACTAAAAAATTTAGATGTTTTGGAATGAGATGGATTTTGTAGCCTTATTACATGGACTTCTTTTGTTTGCCTAGTTATTGTAATAACTAGTTGTAAACCGGACATGCTACGCATGAAAACTAACCTGTATGTATAGTAAACTAAAATAATTTTTTTGGAAATCTTAAATTGATTATGAAACTATATCATTACGAAAATTACCCCATTTTTTTTTATGTTAAAATTTAATTTTTTTGAAAAAACCATTGTTTGAATATACAATGGGCTTGCAAAAATCTGCCAAATGTTTTTAGATATTGCAATGAAAAAAAAAAAAAAAAAAACTCAAAAATTTAGACATTCAAACATTTGAACTTTTGAAATGCCAAAAATATTAAAGAATAAAAAATTTACTAACTAAAAATTATTGGAAAAAAAAAAAAAATATATATATATATATATACACACACACACACACACCTGTATGTGTGTGTCACTACATAATAGAGAAACATAAGAGAAAAAAGTGTTATCTTAAAAAAAATTAATTAATAGCTATAGCCATTAAAATTTGCCAAATATTGCAAAAAAGAAAAAAAAAGAACTAAAAAATATAGATGTTTTCCAAAATGACAAGAAATTAAAGAATCAAATGATTCAAAGCCTACAAATTATAGAAACAACACAATATATATATATATATATATATTTATATATATATATCGTGTTTCTTTTACCTACTAAAAGTTGTTGTTATTGTTGTCGTTGTTGTTGTTTTGTTTTGTTTTTTTATTTTTTTTATTATGACTTTTTCTGCTAATGAAAGACTTTTGATTGCGTAGAGTTTGTGAGTTTTTGGTTCAAACATTTGTTATTTTATTACATATCATGACTTCAATAATTCGGCATTTATTAATACATTTTTTTTTAATTTTTACTCTTTTTCTTTTCATTTTATTTTTTATAAATTTCTTATTATTCTCTCTTGGAAAAGTGGTTACTCTCTCTCTCTCTCTTGATTTTTTTTTTTTTTTTTTTTCAAGCATTTCTACTTTTGGTTGATGAAACATTGTGATTTCTAAAACTTTATTTTAGGTTAATACAGTTTTGGTGTTGTATTTTTTAGCTTCCCATCACTAGTGGTCCCTATCTCTCTTATTGCTTTAGTTTGATTTTTATTTAAATTGATACTTAGTTATTTTGGAAATGAAAATTTGATATATATATATATATATATATAAATCATAATCATGATTATGCATTTGAATGTGTTTATCAATTATTTAGTAATATTTAAGTGTAATTTTGTTATGAGATTTGATTCTCATGATAATCTCCTTGAAAAGAATGAAAATTTTGAATTATTTATTTAAAACTTAAAAAGTTTAGTTTTACAAAAAAAAGTAAAGAACATAGAAACTTAATTTCGAAGAATATGGAGTATCAACCACCCCATAAAGGAATAATAATATTATTGAAACACACTCAAAATAAAATAATGATGTATTGATAGAGATAGAAAGATTAAAAAAAAATTTAGAAATAATTTAATTTTTAAAGAGAACAAATTATCTTCAACAAATTTTGGAAAAAAAATTATAAATTATATTACATTTACAAAATAATTATTTATTGCCATGCATAGCATGAATCTGCTTACCATTAGAGGAGGATATATGGTCGAAGAACGGACAAGTCCTCTTGCCATTGGAGGAGGAGCCTTATTATTAATATCTTCCTTACATTCCACCAGTATATCAACAATACGTAAATGAGGTCAACCTTTAAGCTTCGTGTCATGACTATGTCATTAATCCTACAATGAAAGAACTGTCAAAAGTATACTATGATTAGAATCCCTAAATTTAATAATAATTAAAAAAAAAAAAAATAGTTGAAGAAGTAGATTAAAGAACCAAATAGATATGAAGAATACAATTGCAGGAAAATACTCCCTTCACATAAACCATGCATGTCACTTAAAAAATCTGTCTCATAAATATGGTCATTAACAAACTCTTCATGGAAAACAAAAAATAACCTTGAGCAAATATTCAAAATTCCACAATTTCACTCCCCCTTACAAATAACAGAACAAGTAAGAGGGAAAACAAAAAACCCAAAAATTATAATGAAATTATTAAGTTTAAAAGATAACCAACCATTAAAATTTAGGTAGAATTCGAAATTCTAGAAATTGTATTACAAAAAGTTACTATTGTGAAAACTATAGTTGGTACACTCCTCCATGGATCTCAATAAAAAAAAAAAAAATACATTTGAGTAGTTCATTGAGTTGCAAAGCTAAATTTTCAATAAAAAACTCAAGAACTAACACCAAACTAAATATACAAAACTGGCTTGAAATTGTAATTAGCAATTATACAACCCTCACTATTACAAACTAAAATGTCTCAGAAACCAACAAACACAAACACAAATAAGTATAATTGATTAGAAAGCATAGTGAACAAAAATTTGAGGAGATTTCCAACCTTCTATAAGGCTACTAGAAATAGGGTTAAAAAAATTAAAGCAGTTTCTACTTTCTATTAAAAAAAAAATTAATGAAAATATATATCAATAGAGACATATATCAATAGAAAAATAATAATAAAATTAAATATCAAAAAGGAAAACAATAAAGGTGATTGTATTCTCCAAACATTCAAATTTTAAACCATCCATGTTAGAAATATCACTATTAAAATCAAGGGTTGTTTTCATTTGAAAGGTAATTAATAGTTCAATGTTTTTTATTTCTTTTTCTTTTGAGAATGATTCAACAAAACATAGATCTACACAAAGCATAAATTAATTCAAATTTTAGGGGTGAACCAAAAAAAATCACAAACATAACAAAAAACTACCAAACAAAAACAAAATTTAATCAATACAACAATCGAACAAACAGTACTCAAGAAATTGTAAAAATAAATCGGAAATTAAGGAAAAAGGTAGCAGATTGGCATCAGTGGAGGAAGAAAGGCATTTTAATGTTCAATACCTTCTTATTCTCTATGTTCTAGGGTTTCATTTTTTCAAATCAGAGCAACTACAAATGAAAAACTTTACATATATACTACAAAAACCTTAACAACAATGGTAGAAAAGAGACATGGGAAATGAAAATATAAAGAGGGGAAAATATTTCAACAAAAAATTAAAAACA
This sequence comes from Quercus lobata, assembly GCF_001633185.2. Lineage (NCBI taxonomy): Eukaryota > Viridiplantae > Streptophyta > Magnoliopsida > Fagales > Fagaceae > Quercus > Quercus lobata. The sequence continues at coordinate 9,037,667 of NC_044908.1, read as the reverse complement.
ACATAAATGAAATGACAGAACTTTATTTTTTTGGCAACACATAAATCTATGTTCTTCAGCACCAAATCAATTTCACTTTGAGAGAAATCATCAATATATCTACACTTTGAGAGAGAGAGAAAACATGCCTACCTTCTAAATTATCTTCTGAATTGCCTGTTGTTGCAGAGGATGAACAAAGTTTTTCAATTTTCACTATTGCAGAAGACGAACAGAGCCTTTTTTTTTATTTTTATTTTTTTCGTATGTTTGTTGGTCTGGAGCACGATATTTTGATTTGTGTGTCTATGGAGTTGCAGTGAAGAGGTGTCTGAACTTTCGGTCGGGAAATATGGCATTTGCATTTTAGGGTTTGCTTTTTCTTTTTTCTTTTTTTGGATAAGCGGCTTGGAGTTTTTATAGATATACTGAAAGTGAGTCTTCCAAATGCACCGTACGGTATTTTAAAGAATGAATTGTATACGTGGTTGTTTTTTAAGTGGTCTTTTTTCCTAACGCGATAACACTTTCTTAATTGTAGGGAAAGACTTCTGCTTTTATATATAGTATTAGATTACCAGTTATATTCCAGATTTCATGCTTCCCTTGTGACAACTTCTCTGATCATGTTTTACACGTTTGGGAGCTCAGTGACTGTGATAAAGATGAAAGAGGAGGAGGCAAATGGTGTTTAGAGCACCAACTGTATTTTAACCAAATTGTTTCTGAAAAGTCTCCTTGGCTCTCAAAATACGTTATGGAGAAAAATCCTTATTTGCTAGTCCTAGCCTATCATCCAAATGACCGGGACATCATGTATTTGGTGATTGGTTTTAAGGTTGTATTATGCAACTTGCGGAGAAAAACACTGGAAGTGGTTCGCGGTTTTCCAGATCATCACCCTAGCTACAATGTCTTCAACTTTGTGCTCCCTTGTTGGCCAACTCCCATTCATTCTTCTGCCTTCCTGTTAGTGAAGGCCGCCATTTTGCTGCTTGCTAGCTTGGGTCTTTAAATCTTTTTAGATTTCTGTATTATGGTTTGCCTAAATTAGGCTTTTGTGAATTCCCCTCAAAACTATTAACCTAGCAACAACATGTATTTGTTATATCAATTTTCAAATTTTCATAATCTTTTTATTTTTATTTTTTATGGATAGTGGTTCCTTTGTTTCTCTAGGAAGAAATTAAAAAAAAAAATTATGGATATATATATATATATATATATATATAGTGGTTGCCTTGTTTCTCTACTAAGAAAAATCTAAACAATATATATAAATATATATATATATATATATATATATATATATATATGCCGCATGCTTGTGATATCAATTTAAAACTAGTTATTGAAATTTTGAATGAGATGAATATTATAGCCCTACATGGACTTCTTTTGTTTTCCTAATTATTGTAATAACTAGTCACAAATCCGTGCTATGCTTAGGAACCTACCTGTTTGTAGTAAATTTTATAAAAAATTTAATTGATTATGAAATTATACCATTGCAAAAATTACTTTAGTTTTTTATGTTACAAATTGATAAAGAAACCATTGTTTAAATGTACAATGGGCTTGCAAAAATCTACCAAATGTTTTTAGATATTGTAAAGAAAAAAAAAACTCAAAAATTTAGATATTAAAACTTTTGAAACCGCAAAAAATATTAAAAATTAAAAAAATTCATTGTCTAGAAATTATTGAAAAAAATATTTATACACATATATGTGTGTGTGTGTGTGACTATACAATAGAGAAATATTAGAAAAAAGATGTATTATTTAAAAAAAAAAAATCCATAGCTATAACTATTGAAATTTACCAAATAGTTTCAAATATTACAAAAAAATGAACTCAAAAATATAAATGTTAAAACTTTTAAATGACAAAAATTAAAGAATCAAAAGATTCAAAGCCTATAAATTATAGAAAAAACACAAAAAAAAAAAAAAATTGTGTTTCTTTTTTGTACCAAAGGAATCGAATTAGTGTAGACTAGGCTAATGGACCCATAATTGATCGCCCGACGGAAAACCAAATGTGTTGCCAATGATCTTGTCATTGCTCGTTCTTATTTCCTATTAAGGCCTTTGGGAAATTATATAATTTTTTTTTTTGAAGCTTGTACCTTATTTCAAATTAGTTCCCTCTTTTTATTTTGTTAGAGTATTCAATTCGTACTAGTGTAATTTATTTTTGTTTATTTTAGTATAAAAATCTTTTTTTTTTTTTTTAATATTACTTACATTTGAAAATAAAGTATATCAAATTATTTATTTTACACTGCATCTTATTAAAATACCAAGATGATCTCCAACTTGACATTCAAACAAGAGAATACCATTGCAGATGAACCGGTGGTTGATCTGTTGACGTCTTTGAACAACATGTTGGACGTAGCTGTGGCCAAGGCACGACTTCCGTCTGGACAGAACCCATTACAACAGCTTGTCTTGATCATTGCACAGATGGTCGGTTCCATGAGAAGGAAAACTTGTAGCGCGCGCTGTGTTAGAGATGCATTGAGTCAGAAGTGTATGGTTGCATTTCTACTTCTGGATAGTCCGCAAGAGTCGATCATGGATGTCATGGAAGCATCCTTTGAGGGTGGAAGCATGCATTAAATTTTCAAAGTATATGGATTCCTTTCCCTTCCCAGTTCCCATATTACATTGTGCTAAGGAACATATTGAAGCACTTCCTAGAACCCTTTCTGACTTACTGAGACAGTGGTTTGAGCTTATGCAGTATTGGAAGGAATAAATTTGATGGATTGAAGAGTTCAGTGTGACACAATTGACTTGTAAATGTGCAAAGTTTGACGGGCACTAGGTGCGGTATAATATAGTGTTCAAAACCAGAAAAAAAAAAAAAAAAAAAAAAAAAAAATTGATGTTATAATTTTAGATGGCATGTACAGTATCTTAAATGTTGCATAACAAAATTATGTTATCAATAATAAAGGCTATTTATTGTGTCAAATTGCTTGGCTATTTTCAATGTCATTTACATTGTTATATTTTTATAGTGATGGAAGGAATCCTTGAGTTTGGACCCAATATAATATTCACCTCCACCGAATTCTAAGTTAAATTTTTGACACAGCAATGGGAGGGAACATTAACATTGCTATAACTGGCTTGGTCTGTCATGGCCATTTATAAAATATGGACTAGTAAACACCAAGGTTCCTATTCATGCGAGTGCTCTTAATTAAACTTACGTGCTTCAATTTCACTTTGGGTTGTACTAATAAAGTCGTTGTCTTCTAGACTTTTGACATAGTAAGTTCTTCCTATTTGTATCCTTAACTGTTGAAGCTTATTTCGTTCGAAAAGGGTATAGGCGGATAACCAGCCTTCCTAGAGATACAAACATTGAGAAATAATAGGGTTTGGTGTTTTTGCACTTGGTTGAGATATATATATATATATTATTGATTTGAGGTATGGGCTTGAATACCACTTACACAAAAGAAATTAATTAATTTTTTGATATGTTCATAATTATGAAGTTTATGTGGAGATAGTGATCCCAACATTTTGAGATTAGGAAAAAATTTAATTTAAATTAATTTATATTTTCTCACTATATATGAATTTACTATGACATTTTTTTACATATTGAGATATTTGGATTTTCGCGGTAGTATATGATAATTCTTTAACATACAAGCAATCACTACAAAACGCGGGGGCCTTGGGCCGCGTTTTTTAAGCCGTGGCTATAAAAAACGCGGCCCAAGATAGACTGAAGCCGCGTTTCATAAAAACGGGGCCATAGACAGGCTCTTAGGCCGGGTTTTTTAAGCGGGGCCATAGATGGGTTCTTAGGCCGCGTTTTTTTGAGCTAAAAACGCGGCCTAAGGACCTCCATTCAATAGTAATAGCACACTAAAAAGAAACCCAAAACCACAAAACATTTCAACCCAGAGCCATTTCGGTCAAAAAAAAAAAAAAAAAACACAAACCACAAACACCGTCGCCGTTGAGCTCAGCCGTCGCCGATGAAGCTCAACGGCGACGCCGAGACTCCTACCCACACCGATCGTGACGCTCAAGCGTCGCGATCGGCGCCGATCGCCAGCGCTGAAGCGTCGTGATCGGCGTCGATCGCCAGCGCTGAAGCGTCGCGATCGGCGCCGGTCGCCAGCGCTGAAGCGTCGCGATCGGCGCCGATCTCCAGCGCTGAAGAGTCGCAATCGACGCCGATCGCCAACGCTCGGCGTCGATCGCCAACGGCGACGCTCAAGCGTCGCGATCGAGCGTCGATCGCGACGCGATCGCGACGCTTGAGCGTCGCCGTTGGCGATCGACGTCGATCGCGACGCTTGAGCGCCGCCGTTGGCGCTCGACGTCGATGGCGACGAGGCACGCGACGCTTCGTCTGGCAGAATGTTCGCGATGCTTCAGTTCGCACCATCTGGCGACGCTTCCGGCAACCCTTCGCCTCCCACCACAACCTGCAACGCATCAGTTCGTGTAATGGGTATTTTTTACATTTTTTTTTCTTTTGAGTTAATTTTTGTTTAATTTTTTTGTTAATTTTTTTTTTATGATCCAAATTTGAGCTTGTTTTTCCATGTTGGAAATACATAATTTGTTATTGTTTCTTTAATTTTTTATCGAAATTCTGAGAATTGATAATTTTTTTGTTGATGTTGTGGTTTTAGGTATCAGTTTATGTATGGGTTGGCATGTGTTATGTGAAAGTGGAGGATGATGGTAAGTACTAAATTCCTTCAGTGGATTAAATCTATGTGCATGTTCAGTTTCAATATTATTTGATGTTGAAGATCGGAATTTCACTACTTGGTCGGCTTTGCCAAATCGCATTTTTCGATTTCATGAAGTGGGTGGAGGTGACAATTCTGAGGTTGGTTCTCTGATCTTTAATGTTATGAGATTTTAATTTGGTTTGTTGGAGTTTTGCTATGCAATCTGGATTAACATGGACGCATTTTTTTTTCTTTGTTCTGTTTGGCAAAATTCATGTTTGTTGGGATAGAGATAGTTTTTTCCCCTTCTGTTTTGATAGTTGGCAAAGCCTGATAAAAGATGAGAATTTTGAGTATCTTGAGCCATTTGTTTGTTTGTTGATTGAATGAGTTGTTATAGCTGTACCCTTTCTTTGGTTGCAAGGAAAACAAACATGATAAGACAATCAAGTTTTGATTTTGAATCTGTTGCAAAAAGAAAAAGAAAAAGAAAAAAAAAATTAACGAGTAGTCGAGTACTATTACTATTGAATAATACTAGGCTAGGTAGCATAGTCTTTTTATTTTTCCTGGAGGATGGATTGAGTTTGGTTAGGCTCTTTTTTTTTTCTTTTTCTTTTTTGTTGGATAAGTAGCTAATAGCAGGGTCCCTGACAGTGCTCCGCTTTTGCAATGAAGTTCTCATTTAGTTAGTGGTATCCCAAGTATTTAGGTAAATACCAATCATGAATTAGTCGATGTCCTCTTTTATGCTACTTTTTAGTGCAATTGTGACTTTTTTCATGTCATAATTCTCATTATTTCTTGATTTTTGAAGTTGGGTTTTATGAATTTTTATTTATGGAAAGCCACATTTATTAAGGCTGTTATGTCCTTGTAACCTGGCTATTTTTCTGTCAAACTTTTTTTTGTGCACACTATAATATATATTTTCTGGTTTCTTTTTAGACTTTGTCGTCATCATGGAAGGTGCCACTCAAATCCTGGCTATGCTGTTGGTCTCCTGATGGGTAATAAGGTACGTATTTATTGTTTTGTGATATTTATCCTACTATATTTATGCTTTTGAGTGTTGTTGAAATTACATGAACTATGATTGGTAGATATTCTAGTATGTTTCAGAAGGCAGTCACTTGTGTGTTTTTAGGCTAATCAAAATGGTTTGTTATTCTTTATTTTAAAAATAGGTCCAATACCAATTTAACAAGCCCAATATAACGTTGAAAATGGGTTTACTTGAAAATCAGTAGGCCGAACATAGAAAAAACCCAAATTCAACTTGACTATGTCACTTGAAAGTGAACTATGGTTAAATCTCATATGGATAGTATAATATTGACGGAATCCATTTCATTGAAGCCAATTTTGTTGCCTGTTGGGTTCTATTTATGCATATTTACCATTTTCTCTTGATATTTAACTATTTTTCAGTTCATTTATCAATTTGTTTTCAATGGCTTAGAACAAGCGGATGGAGCCTTCAACTGAGAAGAAAACTGATGATGAAGAGGTATGTTGGTTGAACAAGAAATATCACAATTAATTTTAGATACATTATTTTCAGCTTAGAATAAAAATTATTTATCTAAAGCGGTCAATTAATTAGTATGATATCAAAAGACAATAACAAATTTGATTTCCTAATTAATTAGATGATAGAAAATAATCGATGCTCAAGCCCAAGCCTATTTTTAATTAACAATATATTTTGTCCAAGATTGAAGTTCATAGCAAGCCCAAGCCCATTTTTTATCCCAGCCAAACTCTAATAAGTAATAATTAATAGCTACAATTAACCCATGCACAGAGAACAACGTAGTGCCTTTGAAGTTCTCGCTCATAACACAACTCTCTCTTTATGTCTCTGACTCTTAAAAAATCCAAATGTCTCCTCAATTACACAAACTCATAGCTTTCTACCTCTTGCTATTCTGACTTTTGGCCTTTCACTTTTCCGTTTCAATCTCAATCTCAAATACACGACCAAGATGTTATCCATGCTTGGCATCAATATTTTGCCAGATGCATATTATCAATTTGGCTGTTAATACTTAGTCTCTAAAAAGATTCTATAAACTTGAAAATTTTTAATATTAGTTCTTATCCTTCCAATCTTTGAACTTTTTTTTTAACCTTAGTTCTTGTGTGTGTGTGTGATGTCTTGGGGTGAGGGAGAGGAAGAGAGGCAATGAAGTTGTGGAAAACCCAGTTTGGTGAATTTGTAGAAAATGAGTTCAATTGTCGAGCCTTTTCTATCTCAATCTACCATAAAGTTTGTGTCTTCAATATTGCTTCTTTTTTCCCCCCATAGTTTCCTTTTGTATACTTATCTAACTGTCTCACTTTTGCAGGTCTTACGAAACAAGCCTGATTTTCACCGCAAACCATGGCCAACCATAAGCAACAGTGCGAAAGATTTTGTAAAGAAGTTACTGGTGAAGGATCCTCGGGCAAGACTAACTACTGCCCAGGCCCTATGTATGTATTGAATTTGTCTCTTAGTAAATATCAATTTTGATTACTTCTGGCCTATTGGAATTGGCTAATGCAATTACAAAAATTTTTAGGCAATAGAGTTGTGACTCAAACTGAGATTCTTTTAGTTTTCTTTTTATTTTACAATTTAGTCCTTGAGAATAGTTACTGTGTTATGTTCTTCCCCCCTTTTATAATCATAAACATTTGGGGGGGGGGGATATATGAATATCTTTCATTTCATTTTAAAGCTTTTTTCTTTGGTTTCTTTTATATCATATTCAGATATGGATTTCTTTTTTGTTATGTTTGGTTAAATGCCTATTTTGATTTACTAAGCAAAAGGTTAGGAGTCCCAACTTAAGTGTTTACTGTGTGGGTGGAGATCTTGTAAGGAATACAGTAAATTGAAATTGAAAACAAGGATTTCGTTTGAGGAGAGTTACATTGATAAGAATTTGATAATTTATTTGACAGTGAATGTCTTTCTTCAGCATTGTGCTGAAGAAAAAAGGGCTATAGGAAAAAAGAAAAAGAAAAAAAGGGCTATAGCTGCGTTTTTAAACGCGGCTAAAAATATGTCCTATAGCCACATTTAAAAAATGCGGCTATAGTTGTCACCTATAGCCACGTTTTAAACGCAGCCATTGGTCCGATCCTATAGCCACGTTTTAAACGCGGCCATAGGTCCTGGTCTTAGGCCACGTTTTAAACGCGACCATTGGTCCAATCCTATGGCCACGTTTTAAACGCGGCCATAGGTCCTGGTCTTAGGCCACGTTTTAAGCGCGGCTATAGAGTCTGGTCTTGGGCTGCGGTTAAAAAGTGTAGCCATAGGACCGTCAGTCCTATAGTCACAGGTTTTAGGCCACACTAGAAAGCGTGGCCTAAAAAAACGCGGCTATAGGCTATAGCCACGTTTTTTTGACATATAGCCGCGTTTTACAAACGCGACCATAGAACCTTTTTTTTGTAGTGAATTGAGGAAATTTTGTACTGAGTCTCCCATTAGCGAAATTTTTTATTATCATAGGAAAATTTGTGGGTTATAAAATATAATTGCGAGCTATTGGAAATGAATAAAAATGAATAATTTTTATCTGAGTTAATTTGATTTATTTTATGATTTACATTAATCGTAAAATGAAATGCCTCCATTTAGAGTGAAATGTGTTGTCCACAATCAGTGGAGGTTGAATGACTTTTATATTTGATTGGATTATTTGCCTACATATAATATAGGAGAGAGTTGATGGATTATTTACTTGCTTCCCAAGTTCCCATGACGTTCAGTCTCATTTTAGAGAGTGAGAAGTTGATAGCCATTTTTCAATTTCACTTTCAGATATTATTTTATTGATTGCTTCAAATTAAACCTAGCCGTGTAACAAGAAAAACTCTCCTGAAAATATGTGATTGAATGTCATTTGAATCAGATTAACAAATTAATAATCCATAAAGTCTTTCCCATGTTTAGGTCAAAGAAACCGTGTAAAATATTATCAATCTTAAAACTCGTGGTCCAACCTCCACTAGTTTGGTCCAGGCCATCCCAAGTTCCTTTGAAGCTTTCCCTCAAAAGAAAAAAAAAATGTTCCTTTGATGCTAACTAGCTAAAAACACCTTAAGTTCTTTCATTAAGTAGTACAGATAAATGCATTTTTTTTATAGTAGTACTTTTGCTATTACTGTATACTCTTGGTATGATAGTTATTCTACAAGTACAAAATTCTTGTGGAGTGATGGGGGAGCAAAGATCAGAGTTCAAGTTAGTGAGCATCACACACATATATTTTGATTAAGTTAGAGTAGAATTTCTGTCTTATATTATAAAAAAAAGTATTAAATTTTCTGCTGTGTTATGCTGCAATTTCACTTTAATTAGTACTAATAAAGTCTTCCTCTTGTAGACTTTTGACACATGAGAGTACTTCCTATTTTTATCTTTTAACCCTTATTTTATTTTATTTAGGCTTGAAATTAATACTATTTATTAGTTTAATATATTACATTGTTTACAGGTTATGAAGCCAAAAATGATGTTAAAAATGCTAGAAGCCAATTTAACAGCACAAAAATACTTACTACATTAAAAATTTAGACACTCAATTAACAACTCACTATAGCTTAATGTTATAATAAAATGATACATTTATATTTGTCTCACGCGTGCCTCCTTTATTTTCTGTCAGTTTTGCTTCTCTCTCTTTGTCACGCCCCGAACCCAAAAGGGTCCAAGGCATGAGGGAAGAACCATTAAAAGTGAGAACGTAGGAGATTTTTTTTTTTTTTTTTTCATTTGATAAAATAAATAAGTATATTGATCTCTCCACAATACAAGTCAGAGCTCTATGACACATTTACAAGCAATACAAACTACAAATCATGTGTCTCCAAATACACTTAACAATCCAACGTTCCAAATAAAATAAACACAAAGCCATGATCCTCTCTAAGGTATGCAACCTCAACAGAAAATCTAGGCCTACCACACCCAAGGCTAACAGACCTCAAGTATCCAACCTCCAATAAAATTGATTATGATCTCGTTGAACTTTGCAAGATTGAGTCATCAACTATTAATGGCCCAAGTCTCCCAATTTAATATAGTACTCCGATCACCACCAATAAATTAAGCTCCATGCCTGACGTGTAGCTAATTATCTGAAAAACTGTTGGAGATTGGAATGAGCTAAAGCCCAGCAAGTAACATAATTAATGGGGGTGGGGGAAATGCAAGTTTCATGATTATAAACAGTTTACAAAACATGTTTTAGTTTGGGAAATTGCTAACTGGATACTGCAAGATCATTTTTGTAATAATGTAACAAGAATGATTAAATGATGAAACACAAAGTTTCTCAAAATAATACCATGAAACTGTATATTATAATCTGTGAGCACTAACAATATAATTTCCAAAGCCATAAAATCTACATACGGTAATTTTATCATAAATCTACCATACTAGCACATAGACCGGTCAGAGTATCCACCCATTCACAACTGGCATGATATTATCCTCTCTGGTATGCAGACTCTTGACCCCATGGACAGCAGCCTCACCCATACCCTTAAGGTTTTTCTCTCCCCCCATGGGCAGCAGAGAGAGCGCGTCAAATAAGACCTCTCTTGCATGTGGTCTCTTGGCCCCATGGACAACAGCCTCACCCATACACAATTAAGGAACCTCTTCCCCCCATGGACAGCAGGGAAGAACGCGTCATCCAAAGTGAAAGGGAACTGACCTAAATTTGATTCCATTGTCACAAAGACTACGGAAACCAAATCAGGTGATCACCGGGAAATAACACATGACATAGGGCTAAAATCACATAAACTCACAGGTTACCTTACTTTGAAACATATAGTTCATATCCAAGTAGTTTCAGAAAATCTTAAATAATCTAACTTCTACAAAGTTTGTAAGGTTTTCAAACTTCATTCTTGTCAAAAGATTTTCTAACAATTTCTCAAATAATACAAGACAAGATAAGCATCTTTAAATTTTTCAATACACCATAAAATCAATGATTTTCTTATCAAAGATTAAATAAAAGATGCTCATTTTTCCATATCAACAATTCATGCATTTCCCCAAATGCAATACCAAATATGATGCATTTTTCATATATAGTAAGGGTCACAACACAATACTTTTAAGAAAGCATATATCTATATATATCATTTTCCAAAATGTGTTTGACTCAAAAACAACATTTATAAGACATGGTTATTTTCCAAAAATACCCATTAAAAAGCTACTTACCTCAGAAGGCCAACCAATTTTACCTCAACCAGGCACTACAAAATCAACTAATCTAGTCACTAGGTCCATCACCAAGAATATCGGAACCTAGAAACATAATGATCAATCCTATCAATAACAAGACCTTTCACAAAGTACCATCACACTTATCTCCATAAATCGTAACAATACCCTAAAATCAAACCAAAGGCCCTAAAGTCTAGCTTGCCCATCCTAAGACAAGTACACTTCCAAGCAAGAACCAAACAAGCATCCAAGAAACTCTTAGTGCTTACACAACCAAAACATTTTAAATTCACTACCACAAAAATGTGCATCATAAGATAAAATAACATACTCATGAATCTCTTTGAGTACTAAATAGTATATTTAAGCCAAGATAAAATCAACCGAGGTATGGAATTAATTCCACAATTTCTCAGCATTTTAGTATTACCTTCAGATTCAGTACAAAACAGGGCAGCCATTTGTAAAAATTGTTTGGTCAATGAAAAGTTATCCGATTAATTCAAAACTTTAAGGAAACATTATCCTATATGTATACAATATACCACAGAAAATTTAGCCCAAAACGATTTTTCTGTAATTTATTAAAAATCATGCATTGCGGCTGACTCAAATCTGTCAGGACAGCTTTAGAAAATTGCTATAGTTATAAGACTAGCCCAAATTATTTGAGAATTCACCCACATTAAAACCACCAGATTTAAAGCATATTAAGAACAAGGAATCAAACCCAAAATCTCATATAAACAACTTATCAAACACTAGGTATGCAAAAACAAAGCACATGCTCACACTCCAATTTCAGAAATTCAAAGTTAACACTCTTACAAAAAATCAACCTCAAACTTCCACAAAATCAACTCAAACGATTTGCTTAAGGAAACCCAAGTTTTTAACCATGAAGAAACCCAAATGATCACCATTTGTAAAACCCCTTAACCATTTAACAATTAAGCCCACCAAAACAAAAACCCATATACATAATTACAAGAACATCACCCAAGAAGCTCATAAATCTCATGAACATCATTGTCAAAGCTTAGATTAAAATAACCCTAGGCAAAAGTATAAAACCCTCTAAAAGATTAGATATTTTTACCTTAAATCAAAAGAGATGAATATGCTTTAGAGGTTCCTATAGAGCTTTGCGGTGATCATCCTTTATTCAATTTCACTTCAGATATTATGGGCCCATTTGTTATTGTTGTTAAAATAACAGTTTTTAGTGTTTAAACAATATTACACGTATTTTTACATATTTTTTCACTCACACATATTTTCCAAAAATACAAACAACGTTACTAGAAATTTCTTGCCAAACAAGCCTTATATATTTTAGTGACCACTTGAAACAAAATTTAAAGTTAGTTGGAAGGGTGGCTTGATGCATTTGGACGCTTTAGGCTAAAACTAAATTGAGGTATTTTATATATTTAAATATAACTTAAAAAAAATTAAATGTTACTCAAATTCTATTATCTTGTTTTAGATGCAAAATTATTAATTAGTCATGTGTACGTGTGTGTGTATATATATATATTGTTGAGAAAGCTTATAGAAACAAAAAATTTGACAAACTTTTCACACCAGTTGGTATGGTAGCTTGATAGTAATAAGTAAAAATGTGATATTAGTGGTGGACACCTAAATGAAAACTAGTAAAAGTTTGTCAACTCAACTATTTTGTGAAGTTTTTTGTGTATTGCTTTTTTTTTTTTAGAAGTGTTACATTCACAACATTTTCACAACAAATTTAAGGTGTTAAGTTATTATTAGTTTTGATTTGAACTCATCATTGAAATTACTTTTTTTTTTCCACTAATAACAACCAGTAACAACCTGACATTTAAGATTGCAAAATACGTTATGGATGTAGCATTTCTCTTTTTCTTTATTTTTATTTTCTTGTTTTCTATTTGATAAAAAATATTATTTTATTTATTTACTAATATTTGGATTTAATTAATACTACTATAATATAAGAAATAACTCTATTGGTAAGAATTTGGAGGCTTTAGGGGAATGACTCATTCACCTATAGAGAGTTCAGAGCTGGCCCTACTAGCTGGTAACAAGAAAACACAACATATGTGATTGTCGTCGTCGGAAGCAAATAAACAATTCATCTAGTCTTTCTCATATTCGTTGGCAATGTAAATATATATAATCCACAACTTTTGTTTTGCTACGTACCAGGAAATTCAGTAGAAATTTCATTAATGTCTGCTTTGTCAATTTGCTTGAACGATAAAAGAAATGTCCTAAGCAACAGATAATAATATTGATCTGTGAACTACATTCATCTATATATATATATATATATATATATATATATATATATATGCTACTATTTTGGAATGTCAGATACAATCATACAATACGAAACCTAACAATCCCCCTATCCCCATAATAGAGCTCTACAACGCATCCATGAGCGGATGTACAACCACATTATCTAGGTTGCTCCATAAAGAGCCAAACATCCTTAACAAAATTTCCCTGACTTCTATGAGTGAAACTCCATTACACATATCTACTTTAGTTGGTCACCTTGATTTCAGTAGAGCTCTTCTACTTCTAAAACCCCAACTTGCTATCGAGTTGGACTCCCATAAACGTTGCCCCCTTTACATGGCTTCTGCTGAGGGCCACATTGAGATTGTCGAAATATTATTACGTACGTGCAAACAACAATGCATGCTTAATTCGTGATCAAGATGAGAGAATTCCTCTCCACTATGCAGTCATGAGGGGACGAATTGATGTTGTGAGGGAGTTGATCACTGCGCAGCCTGACTCATCTCAAATTGTGCTTGATGGGGGTGAGACTGTTTTGCACATATGTGTTAAATACAACCAAATAGAGGCTCTTAAATTGCCGGTGGAATCTTTGAGTGACGAAGGGGATTTTGTCAATTCCAAAGACCATGATGGTGGCAATACCATATTGCATTTAGCTGTGATGCTAAAGCAAACAAAGGTAAGTTTTTTTCCTTTGCATCTACTTATATATAATTTCTCCAAAAAACAAAAAAAAAAAAAAAAAATTGTTCAAAACTATAATGCTATTAGTTTTTGCAGATAGTTAAATACTTGCTTTCAGTGTCTAAAGTGAAAGATGGAGCGTATTCATTGAACCAGATGGGTTTTACAGCCTTAGAAGTCTTAGATCACTGTCCAGAAGACTTGAAAAATGTCACCATTCGAAAAATTTTATTAGATGCTGGGATTGAAAGAGCAAGGAACCAAACTAATCTTCAACCACCATTAGCAGTTGTTATTGGTCACCATGAACCAGCAAAACCAGTGCAGCCAAGCAAGAATTGGTGGTTGAAATGGATAGAATACTTGAGCTACCAGGGTGATTGGTTAGGAGAGATGCGTGGTGCATTAATGGTGGTGGCTACTGTTATCACAACTATAACTTTCCAACCTGTACTTAATCCCCCTGGTGGAGTTTCGCAAACAAATGAAACCTTAAGTATTGAGAGTAATGGAAACAGATATAATATTACATGTCCAGCGGAACCTCGGTTTTAGCCTGTAATGCTGATCGGTACTTTGCGTACTCAATTTTCTTGATTTGCAATACTATCTCTTTCACTGCATCTTTGTGTGTCACCTTTTTGCTTATTAGTTGATTTCCTCTCAGGAATAAGCTTTGCATGGGATCTTGACATTTTCCATGTGTATCACTCTCACTTTCCTAGCTTTTGCCTATATATATGCATTCATCCTGCTGCTACCTGATCAGCCTAATTATAGAACTGAGCCAATGTTCATCCTAATAATGTGTGTTCTGTTAAGTTTGATGGCTGTGGTAGGTATCGTTCTTCTGATTCACACAATTCGCTTTCTCACCTGGATGGTTGTCAAGATACGAAAGTTCACCTTGTACATGCAAAGACGCTAATAATTAAGTTGGACAATTAGGATTGGACCAAATTGAATATAATATCGGAGACTGCAATTTCTATTACTAGTTGAAATTTAATCGTCTTTTGGATTGTAAGTGACGTGGCAAGTTATGTAGCGTTCAACTTGCTATCAATAACAGATTGGTACACAATGTATTGGTTACTTTCCAAGACCTGAAGGTCTTTCGGTTTTTTTTTTTTGGAATAAAAGTTCAAACTATGATCACATGTATTTGGTTGTACTTTTCAAAGATTATATGTAACAGTGTAGAGTTATTAGTTTGTAAAATTTCTCATTTAACAAAAAGGTTGGTGATGGGGCAAGGGATTCAATCACTTTAGATTGGACCTGTAAGAGTATTTAAATCTTGTTAAATGAGAAATTTTAACAAATCCCTTGCCCCATCACCAACCTTTAAAGGTTGGTGATGGAGAGTGCAAGGGATTCAATCACTTTAGATTGGACCTGTAAGAGTATTTAAATCTTGTTAAATGAGAAATTTTAACAAATCCCTTGCCCCATCACCAACCTTTAAAGGTTGGTGATGGAGAGTGCAAGGGATTCAATCACTTTAGATTGGACCTGTAAGAGTATTTAAATCAACCTCAACGCCATTTTAGCCAAATTTCGTCTAAAAAACTATTTTAACTAACTTATTTGTAGATACTTCTATATCAGACTCATTATTTATTTATCTACTTTATTATAATATTATTTTTCTTTATCCTCACACTCCTCCATCCTTAATTCTCCTAAACCAGCCACTATCACATTCCTCCAAAATTAAATCAACATCGCCTACCCCAGTCACCATGGCACTCCTTTGTACTAAAAAACCAATCATTGCCGCTCAACAAACACACACACACAAAGATTTTTATTGGACTAGAACATTGTTATTTAAAAATTCTATGTTTTTAATAAAAACTAGAAATGATGTATGGGATTTGGCTGGACTAGAATGGATTTTCATATTGTTATTGGATCCTCTACATATTCTTTCCATTTTGCATGACGTTTGCAGTCAAATTCCCTCATAAATATTGAGATTATCAAATTTAAATATGGTAATGATTTTGATCCTAAGCTCTAATTCAAATTTTAAGCTAATCTACCAATTGTGTACATGATTAGCAAATTACCAATAGTAGGCATAGACAAACAACAAAATCAGCACAATCACAGCATATTAAATACACAATACCAATTTTTCTCAAAAAAAAAAAAAAAAAAAAAAAAAAAAAAAAAAAAAAAAAACACAATACCAATTCCAGCATGGTTCAAACTCAGCCTCGATCAAGACGATGTTCACTGGGAAGTGGGAAGCTCCAGTTTCCCTCAGGTACGTAGGACCTACGTCTCCAAATGTAAAATAAAAAATATCTTAAAAAAAAAAAAATAGAGAAGGCTTCTATGAAATAGACTTACTAATCTATTCCTAGAAAATAGATTACACATGGTATAAGAGTAGTATGAGGAAACAATTATGCACTAATTATTTATATAAACTTATCTATTTTTAGGAAATATATATTGAATACATTTTGATTTAATGAGCTACGCAAATGACATAAAAATATTATGAAGCCTAAAAATGATGCACTAATCATTTAATATAAATGTTGTACAATTTTTTAAAAATATAGGGAGTTCCTTAGTTAAATTATATATATAGAGAGAGAGAGAATTTTAAAACCCTAATATCCGTGGTCCACCTATCGCCACTCTTCAGGCACCTGTAATCATCACATGAAACGCATTTAAATTGATACACATGGGACCTCAATCATTCATTCTTTTCCATGTTGTTTCCATGGTAAATGGACCCTTTCGAATTTGTAATACTTCCTTAAGTCATGCTATGAATTTTTTAAAAACAAAAGGGGAGGGGCCTTGAAAGGAACAAATTTTCTATGAACATAAGCGATTAATTATCAACTTTATTTTTATATTTGGAGAAATAGGTAGGACCTATATATGCTTGAGGCCCACCATGGAAGAAAGTGTAAAAATAAAGCTGATAATATGACACTGACATGTCCTGCACAAAGAAAATAGATTTCTCGCTACCTAACATTATATTCTCCATTTCACTTGAGAGTGGGATGATCCTTTTTGAACGAGGATTGTGTTGTGCATTTGTCTTTTTCGTTTGTTGGTTTTGGTGCTACTAAAGGTATAAGCATCATCCAATAGATATCAGGGAAAGTGCATCCATGTTTTCTATTATTTACCTACTCCTTTCATCAATCACTCAATCGTACACCTTCTCCGGCCTCTTTCATGTTATTCTATTGTTTTTGGCAATTCCAAATCGTTATAAAATGCAAAGTTGATATTGTAGGTGAAACATTTTAGTAATTAGAATTGTGGGGACCGTTCGATCAATAGGCCTATAAAGTTCAGGATTGATTCAGGAATGTTGGGCCCGTGGCCCATCCGAGGGTGTATATCCGTCCGAGGAGGCCAAGTTAGGTCATAAGGTAGTTACTGAAGGGGATGGTAGTCAACATCACAAGGGTAGGGTTCTGTATCCGTCCGAGGACACCATACTCCTCGGCAGTATGCGTCCGAGGACGATCAGGACGTGGTCTTATTGCAACCAGACCTCAGAATTAGGTCACCATAAAAGATAGAATAACCGACCAAGAATGAAAGAGATAAGACAAACAAATATCTATAACTACAGCTGCCTCCGCATTAATGACCTCTCAACCAACTCTCTGGCCGCATTAATATGGAGGTGATACCTGAACAGTAAGGAAGCAGCCTTACAGCTGCCCATGGGAAGTTCCAGGAGGTGCTAGATGGGACAGAAAGAAATCCTCCGAACCCAACCTACACGTGTGCGGTGAGGATGGAACACAAAGGGGGGTATATAAACTAAAAGAAGAGCATGAAAAAAGGGGGATCGGAACAGAAAAAGAAAGGAGAGAAGAACACAGACAAAAAGGAAGAGAGTAAAAGTAGAGAAAAAGAATTGTATTGATCATTAGAGAAAATGATCGTTGTACCAACTTTAGACCTTTAATATACGTGAGAGTGAATCTTTTTAAGGGAGTCCACAGTTAACCTAGTTCTTTACACCCACGCTCTACAAATCATATTGTCTGGGCCTTTTTACGTGCGAACCCATCACAGTTAAGGTTCGTTGTAAATCGCGTCCTTACAATTGGCGCCGTCTGTGGGAAGAGCTTGTGTTAGCTTATAGAACTTCCGGTACAGCGTCTCAGATGGAAGGAGTGGAACCACCTCATCCCGCGGTGGGACCACATCAGGAGGATGTCAACCTGCATCAGGCGGAGTCAAGGGACTCTCAACATGGTGGTCCTCGAAGAAGTCCCGAATGGAGAGAGGGCCGTGAGGGGAGCGTACATACAACTCATACCACCAGGAGCCACTCACGGGGGAAGAGCCACATCTCCCACGCGAAGCATGATGGGAATCTGCAACGTGAGATTGCAGACTTGAAGAGAGAGTTGCGCCATGCACGGCGGGAGCGTTCCCCACCTTGCTCCGAACCATCATCTGGGGAGTCGGATGGAATTAGTTACAGGCGGAGATCGAGAACTCCGCAAAGCGTGACTTTCTCCTATGAAGAGGAGCATCGCCATCGACGTAAGCGTAGAAGTCCAACAAGCAGGGGCTTGGGAAACGATGCCATGAACAAAGCCCTGAGTCAAATTTCCAAGTCACCCTTTACAAGGAACATAGACGATGCTACCCATCCTCGGCAGTTCCATCAGCCTACGTTCTCTCTGTATGATGACCATTCAGATTCGGTGGAACATGTAAGCTATTATAGCCAGAAGATGGCTATTCACTCCAGGGATGATGCTTTGATGTGCAAGATTTTTCCATCGAGTTTGGGTCCAACGGCGATGAGGTGGTTCAATGGCTTAAGGACTAATTCTGTTGGATCTTTCAAAACGTTGACTCGGGCTTTTGGTGCTCGCTTTATTACATGCAGCCGGACTCCTCGGCCTTTGGGATCCTTGTTGACTTTGTCTATGCGAGAGGGCGAGACTCTCAAGAGTTATTCGGATAGGTACTGGAAAATGTTTAACGAAATAGAGGGAAAGAATGATCCCGTGGCTATAACCACTTTCAAAGCTGGTCTCCCAGCTGATCACGACTTGAGGAAATCCTTGACGGGTAAGCCTGTCACTAGTGTGCGCCAGCTGATGGATAGAATAGATAAGTACAGAAGGGTAGAGGAAGATCAACTCCAGGGGAAAGGAAAGGCCAAGATGATCCCTCAGGAGAGGAGGGATTTCAGGTCGGATTGTTATAATAACAACCGACCAAGGAGGGACTTTGTTGGGCAGTCGGGCTCGGCGGACGCCCAGGTTGTTAATGCAGTATTTCGGAAGCCTGTTCAGCAGGTTTTGGAGAAGATAAAGAACGAGCTATTCTTCAAATGGCCGAACAAAATGGCGGGAGAACCTAGAAAACGCAACCTGATTTTGTATTGCCATTACCATCAGGATCATGGGCACACGACAGACAACTGCAGGAATTTATGGGACCACTTGGAACAGTTGGTCCGTGAAGGGAAATTAAAGCAACTTTTGTACCATTCCAGTGGAAGGGCGAGCCAAGCAGGTTCCGAGGTGCGTGGGAATGCTTCATCAAGGCTCCCCCTGGGTACGATTAACGTTATCTTCGCGGCCCCAGGAAGGACTGGATCTTGCCCCTCGAGAGTGTTGTCGGTGTCCCGATCCTCGGCCGAGGATCATTCTCAGACATTGAAGAGGGCCAAGAGGCGTGTCCCCTTGATTTTGGGTTTTTCAGATGAGGATCTGGTTGGGACCATACAGCCCCATGAGGATGCTTTGGTGGTAACATTGAGGATTAGCGGGTACGATGTCCGAAGAGTGATGGTTGATCAGGGAAGCGCTGTGGATGTGATGTATCCAGATTTGTACAAGGGACTAGGTTTGAAACCAGAGGACTTAACAACCTATACTTCCCCTCTAGTGAGTTTTGAGGGAAGGTTGGTCACTCCCATGGGGCTAATCAGGCTGCCCGTGCAGTCAGGCACGGATGTGGTGGAGGTGGATTTTATTGTCGTAGATGTTTTTTCTCCGTACACGGCTATTGTGGGCAGACCTTGGCTTCACACCCTTAAAGCGGTTTCGTCCACCCTACATCAGAAGGTGAAGTACCCATCCAGAGACCAAGTGCTGGAGATAGTAGGGAGTCAGGCGGCTGCTCGGTAATGCCTAGTAGCGGCTATATAGCATCGGCCGGAAGCGGAAACCTTAGCTACCGCCGATAATGAGTTATAGCAATTAAAGTCCCCAGTATCAGGCTTAGACGTGCCAACCAATGGGGTAGAGTGTGAAGATCTGGAAAAGGCAGTTGTTGCTGATGATCCAGAAAAATTCTTCCGGGTTGGGGCCAAGTTGCCTTTGCAAGAGAAAGCGAATTTGCTGGAGTTCCTCCGAGCCAATGTGGACGTTTTTGCATGGGACCCGTACGAAGCCCCAGGGGTGGACCCGAATTTCATTTGTCACCGACTCAACGTGAACCCTGCCGTTGTCCCCAGGAGGCAACCTCCTCGGCGACCATCGAAGGAGCATGCCGAGGCAGTTAGAAGCGAAGTTACCAAGCTCAAACAGGCTGGGGCTATCAAGGAAGTGTTTTACCCTCAATGGTTGGCCAATACGGTGGTAGTAAAAAAGAAGACTGGAAAATGGCGGGTGTGCGTGGACTTCACGGATCTTAATAAGGCCTGCCCCAAGGATCCATTTCCTATGCCGAAGATCGACCAGTTGGTGGATGCGACCATGGGTCACCCTAAGATGAGTTTCTTGGATGCCTTCCAAGGGTATCATCAAATACCGCTGGCCGCCGACAATCAAGAAAAGACTGCTTTCGTGACCCCGATTGGGAACTACCATTACAAGGTGATGCCCTTCGGTTTGAAAAACGCTGGATCTACCTACCAACGCATGATGACGAAAATGTTTGAGCCACAACTGGGCAGAAATATTGAAGTTTATATCGATGATATGGTTGTAAAAAGTAAAATAGTGTTCGAACATGTGGAGGACCTCACTAGTATCTTCGGGATACTGAGAGAACATAAGTTGTGCTTGAATGCCTCGAAGTGCTCTTTTGGTGTAGGTTCGGGGAAGTTCTTGGGGTACATGGTGACCCATAGAGGAATTGAAGTGAATCCAGACTAGATTAGGGCCATTAACGATTTGCAAGCACCTCGGAATCCAAAAGAAGTGCAGAAACTGACTGGGATGACTGCTGCATTGAACCGGTTCATCTCCAGGTCGGCTGAGAGGTGTCGTCCTTTTTTCCGCCTGTTACATAAGTGGCAAGGATTCGAATGGACCGTGGAGTGTGCTAAAGCGTTCCAGCAGTTGAAAGATTACTTGTCCAGGCCGCCTATCATGTTTAGCCCTGAGGTGGATGAGGTGTTGTATGCCTATTTGGCGATAGCCCCTCATGCAGTTAGTTTCGTCTTGATACGAGAAGACAATGGCGTCCAAATGCCAGTTTATTATGTAAGTAAATCCCTCCATGAGGCCGAGGTGAGATATCTGTCATTAGAAAAGGCCATACTGGCGGTGGTCCATGCAACACGTAAACTTCCGCACTATTTTCAAGCTCACACTGTGGTTATTTTGACCCAACTGCCTCTTAAGTCCATACTAAGAAGTGCTGACTACACCGGAAGAATTGCCAAGTGGAGCACGATTCTGGGTGCTTTTGACATCAAATACATGCCTCGCACCTCTGTAAAAGGTCAAGTCCTTGCCGATCTGGTGGCTGAATTCGCTGAGTGCCCTGAGGAAATTAGTAGGAATCAAGATCACATGGATGAAAAATCGGTTGGCCTGATATTCGCACAAGGAGATTCTATATGGAAAGTGTACGTGGATGGGGCTGCAAACCAACGGGGAGCTAGATTGGGATTGATGTTGATATCCCCCGAAGAGGTCATCATCGAGAAGTCGTTAAGACTAGGGTTCTCGGCTACTAACAACGAATCAGAATACGAAGCTTTGATAATGGGAATGAGCATGGTCCATAAAATGGGTGGAAAGGCAGTGAAACTATTCTCAGACTCGAGGTTGGTAGTCGGCTAGGTGACCGGAGAGTTGGAGGCCAGAGACCCAAGGATGCAAGGGTATCTGGACCGGGTTAGGCGTATGCGAACGGAGTTCGAGTCTTTCGACGTATTACATATTCCACGAGGTGAAAATACCCACGCTGATTCCTTGGCGACCCTTGCCACCTCCTCAGTACGAAATTTCCCTTGGGTGATTATCGTCGAAGACTTGTGTACTCCCACTTCACCAGAAAAGGAGGTTTGCCAAATCCATCAAGTTAGTTTGTCGACAAGCTGGATGGATCCCATATTAAAATTTCTCGAAAGTGACATATTGCCCGAAGATAAGGTGGAAGCTGAGAAAATACGAAGGAGAGCTCCTCGGTACTGGTTATCCGAGGATAAAAAGTTATACAGACGGTCCTTCTCTGGGCCATACTTGCTCTGTGTGTCTCCTGAGACAGCAGAGTCAATCCTGGAAGAATTGCATGAGGGCATTTGTGGAAGCCATACAGGAGGAAGGAATCTATCATGCCGAGCCCTCACGCAAGATTATTGGTGGACAAATATGCGGAGAGAAGCGCAGGAGTACGTTAAGAAATGCGATCAGTGTTAGAGATATGCCCCGAATATCCACCAACCGGGAGGAGTTCTTAACCCTCTCTCAAGCCCTTGGCCTTTTGCGCAATGGGGGCTGGACATTGTCGGCCCTTTTCCTAAAGCCATAGGAAACAAGAAGTACCTGCTAGTCGGCACAGATTACTTCACTAAATGGGTTGAAGCTGAGCCCTTGGCTAACATCAGGGACGTAGATGTGAAGAGGTTTGTCTGGAGGAACATTGTTACACGATTTGGAATTCCCCGAACTCTCGTCTCGGATAACGGACTCCAATCCGATAGCAATGCCTTTAGGGAATATTGTTCAAAACTGGGAATAAGAAACAGATATTCCACTCCAGCTTATCCACAAGGCAATGGGCAGGCTGAAGCTGTTAACAAGGTAATAGTCAATGGGCTTAAGAAGAGACTAGATGACGCGAAAGGGAAATGGGTGGAAGAATTGCCACATGTGCTTTGGACGTATCGGACAACACCCCGACGTTCGACGGGAGAAACTCCCTTCTCCATGACCTATGGGGCAGAGGCTGTCATTCCCCTGGAAACTGGATTCCCAACGTTAAGGACCAGTACATTCTCTTCGGGTAATAATGATGCGATGTTGGAAAAAAGTTTAGACCTGATTGAAGAACGAAGGGAGAGTGCGATGGTTCAATTAGCTTACTACCAGCATAAACTCAAGCAGGGCTACGATAGCAATGTGAGGATGAGGCCGTTAGCCATAGGAGATCTGGTGCTGAGGAAAGTCCTGGGGGCCACTAAGAATCCAAATTGGGGAAAACTGGGTCCTAATTGGGAGGGGCCATATCGGATCACTTCTATAGCAGGAATAGGAGCCTACTATCTAGAGGACCTAGATGAAAAACCTGTACTCCATCCTTGGAATGTAAATAATCTCAAGAGGTATTATTATTAATAAAAGTGTTTCAATTCAAATATTTTCTTTTAACTTACGTCAATCATACATCCTGTACTCCTGCATCCTATGATTTATATTGAATTGTTAAACAGAAACTAAGTTATGCCAGGTCCTCGGATCGCAAACTTAGTGGAAATTAACATCCTATGATTTATATTAAATTGTTAAACAGAAACTAAGTTATGTCAGGTCCTCGGATCGCAAACTTAGTGGAAATTAACATCCTATGATTTATATTGAATTGTTAAACAGAAACTAAGTTATGCCAGGTCCTCGGATCGCAAACTTAGTGGAAATTAACATCCTATGATTTATATTGAATTGTTAAACAGAAACTAAGTGGAAATTAACATCCTATGATTTATATTAAAACGTGGAACAGAGGCTAAGTTATGCCAGGTCCTCGGACCGCAAACTCGGTAGAAATTAACCTTCTATGTTGTGTATTGAATTATTGAATGGTAATAGAGTTGTGATAAATCTTCTAATCATAAACTTGACAGAAATAATACCCTATAACATTCATTGAGGAGTCGGAGAGAGAGCTTTGGACGCAAGATTGGCGTACAATAAAGAAGGTGGTTGAAATGAACCCATACAAAATTACAACGACAAGGTGAATGAGTGCAAAGATAACATGGAACCGCCAGAGCGATAAGAAAATGAGCAAAAAAGTCCTCTATTAAGTGTCTATTTAAAGTTACAAAACAAGTTCTACTTTTTTAATTTCAACTGGATCTGTGGGGTCTGGCTGGCGGGTAGGTCTGCCTCCGAAGTTGCGATTCCATCTTTGGCTTTGGTAATGCCCCCAGTTGGTAGGACGGTGGAGTCCAATTCCTGTTGAAAACCCTGGGAGGCCGTCTCTGCCTCCGAAGCGGTGGTGGTCTTGTCTGGGGAAGCTCCTAGAGGGGCTAGTCCCTCTTTAGTCGGTACCGGTTGGCCGCGAAGAGGAGAATTGCGAGGCAAGACCTCCTCGTTAAGGTTAATAACTGGAGAAGGAGCATCAGCCTGATAAGGTTGAGGAGCTGGGGGGCGTATCGCCTCGGGGTAATATATGTTCTCTGGCCTACGTAGCTCAGATGAGGCTTCAACCCCAGCACGGTTAAGAGCCTCACTCCAAGTTCTTGCGCAGTAGATGCAGCATACCTCCGGAACCTCGGCTCTCAAAGCCTTCTCAGTTTCAGTTATACCAACTTCGTAGCCTCTTTGCTCGGCTTCGTTCATTGTTTGTTTGGCGTTGATCTTCGTTTTCTCGGCTTGCTCTCTGAGCTTTTCAGCTTGCTCCCTTAGCTTCTGAGTTTCCTCTAGGTGCTTCTTAAGAACAAGAGCTTGCTCCTGAGTCTTCTTCAGCTTGGCATTCGTCTCGCGCAGAAGCCTTGCTTGTTCCTCGGCCTGCTTCTGGTAGCCTTTTGATGTCGATTCAGCGCTCTTGCGAGCTTCCTCTTCGACCTGTAGTTTTTTCCTTGCGTCGGCCAAATCCTATTCAGATTTGGACAAGGTCTGTACAGCCATAACCCTTCTTTTCCTTTCGCCATCTAGCTGATTGGAGCAAGCATTGAGCATCTCATCTAGCTTGAAAGTATTTTGGATGATCTGTAAAAAAGAAAGAAAAGAAAAAAGGGGGGGAGTTAACATTATAGTCAATGAAAAGTGAGTATTAGTGAGTAACAGTCATAGAATTAAACAGGGTAAAAGACAGCTTCTCACCATGCCCAAATATCGTTTGTTGTCGAGGATGAGTTCATTCTTCCTCATATTCTTTATCTCGGCCATATCTTTTGGGAGCAATAAGGCTTCCTCTATGGCCGAGGCTACGTGACACCCAATGCCGCCGTTAAAGTCCCTTATAGAGGCATCGTCTCGCAGGGGCTCCCCACTGTGCATAGGTACTGGCAACCATGCTTATGGCTCAGGATGTGGGGGATCAGATTTCTCTTGGCCCCGCGTGGCTGGGTGCTTAGTTTTCTGCTGCTTTGCAGCTCGTTGGTCATCCTCCTCTCGAGTGGGACGAGACTTACTCGTATCCGCCACCTCCTTGCCCTTCTGTTCCCGGCGCTTTTTCTGCTCAGCAGCGCTGGGAAGCGCTGGTTGAGGAGATGAACGAGGAGGGTGGCGAGGAGCTGAAGGAGGAGACCTGGCTGGAAGAGATGAAGCCTGGGATGGTATTGTTTTGACAGGTGCAGACTTTCCCAGCTGACCTTCCATCAGCTCCAGCAAGCTTTTCTGGGGTTTCCTTTGTATCCCCATCTCGTCAGGATCTTCCTCGGGGCTAGTGGGCTGATCAAAAATCCCGAAATCGTCCGAGGATTTAGATACTGTTACAACGGTTTCCTCGCCTTTTCCCTTTTTCCTTCCCCTTTTTGTCCCCTTTTTCTTGAGGGAAGGTAAGGGTAAAGAAGGTCCCGCCGAGACGCTGTCTACGAAAAGGGGCTCTGTGCGAGGTGTGTACTGCGGAAGCGGAATACCCTCTGGAACGATAAACCCTTCGTAGGCAACACTGATACGGTGAAGCCGAGGATCACGTGCTCTAATCACGCACTTCGGCGCTTGAAAGGCAAAAGAAATGGGGGTATAGCCAAGAATTAAATGTGCTGCCCGGAGCTGACCATCAGTCTCGTTCACGTATATTTCAGCTTTCAATAACCTGTCTAGGCTCGCCTTATTGACTAATCTGATATTGGGCTTCGTATAGCGCCTATCTGCATAACCGTTGATTCTAAAGTTAAAGTTGTAGGATACAAAAATAATAAAAGTAAATGAAATGTGTTCACGAACTAAATAGTATAGATCTATAACTTCGCGCCCACCTGGTGTTCCCTCCACTGTCGGACAAGGTAAACCATCGTGCCATTCCCCAGAGAAAATAAGGAAATCCTCCTTTAGGTTCTTATTTGAAGTGGGGAGGCACTGAATTAGCCTTACTTCAGGATATCTCGACTTGAGATAATAGCCCTGGTCAGCTAGGCGATGAAGGTTGTACACCTAATTCACGTCATGGTGGGTTAGCTTTAGGTCCATTCTCTTATTCAAAGCGTCTATGCTTCCCAAGACCCTAAACATATTGGGAGCACACTGGGTGGGGGATAGCCTAAAGAAGTTGAGGTAACTCCTAGTGATACTACCCATGGGGATAGTCATCCCGCCCTCAATAAAGGCGATCATGGGGATAACTACTTCCCCAGTTTGCCTAGCATCAACCCACTCCCCTTGGGCTGCGTACCTCATCCCTACCGTTGGGGGGATCTTGTACTTAGAGTGAAAGTTTCTAATACCCTCCTCGGATTCAACGAGACATCGAAATGGATTCTTCTGTTTCCCCATTTTTCTAAAAAACTTAGTAGAAAAGACTTTTGGGCTTGAAACGAAAGTGGTAAAAACTTCAAGAGGACTTACAGGTTCAAAGGAAGGGCCTCGGACAACGTACGATTATTTGTAGTTGCCAGGAGAATAACGGAGATTGGAAGAAGGCAGGTTCAATGTAGGAGCTCTGGAACCATGTAATCATCGAAGGCAAAGTACAGGTTTAATTAGGGAGCGCCTTTATAGTCATGTGAGGGTTATGAGCGGTGAAATTCCCACTCACAAAACAAGGGAAGCCCTCTGCCGTTTGATTTAGATCTCACCGTTGAATATGGGAGACAATGGAGTTGTCAAAATTTAATGCTGCCAAAATCAGGATGCTGAAGCGTCAGGGGCATGCCCCAAAACGCGCACAGGTACAGGCTTATGACGTCAAAATCCACCTTCCCTCCCGAGGAGTCGAAAAGTAGGATTTTGAGGGGCTATTGTGGGGACCGTTCGATCAATAGGCCCATAAAGTTCAGGATTGATTCAGGAATGTTGGGCCCGTGGCCCATCCGAGGGTGTATATTCGTCCGAGGAGGCCAAGTTAGGTCATAAGGTAGTTACTGAAGGGGATGGTAGTCAACATCACAAGGGTAGGGTTCTGTATCCGTCCGAGGACACCATACTCCTCGGCAGTATGCGTCCAAGGACGATCAGGACGTGGTCTTATTGCAACCAGACCTCAGAATTAGGTCACCGTAAAAGAGAGAATAACCGACCAAGAATGAAAGAGATAAGACAAACAAATATCTATAACTACAGCTGCCTCCGCATTAATGACCTCTCAACCAACTCTCTGGCCGCATTAATGTGGAGGTGATACCTGAACAGTAAGGAAGCAGCCTTACAGCTGCCCATGAGAAGTTCCAGGAGGTGCTAGATGGGACAGAAAGAAATCCTCCGAACCCAACCTACACGTGTGCGGTGAGGATGGAACACAAAGGGGGGTATATAAACTAAAAGAAGAGCATGAAAAAAGGGGGATCGTAACAGAAAAAGAAAGGAGAGAAGAACACAGACAAAAAGGAAGAGAGTAAAAGTAGAGAAAAAGAATTGTATTGATCATTAGAGAAAACGATCGTTGTACCAACTTTAGACCTTTAATATACGTGAGAGTGAATCTTTTTAAGGGAGTCCACAGTTAACCTAGTTCTTTACACCCACGCTCTACAAATCATATTGTCTGGGTCTTTTTACGTGCGAACCCATCACAGTTAAGGTTTGTTGCAAATCGCGTCCTTACAAGAATCTTAATGGAAAAGTATTTATTATGAATATTGTGATTTCTTATTATTAAAATCAATCAGACTTATAGGAGTTTATACACTAGACCTTTATTTTAAATTCCCTAATATTTTGATCTTCAAAATTTTTTAATATGCAAATAGTTTATGAAATGTACTTATTAGATGTATTTGGTTAAATTGAATATTTAGTTTCAACGTTTGTATTATTGTTTGAAATTATTTTTGAATCCAAATCTTCTGTCCCACTTTTCCTGCTTCACTCTATACTCCACCAATAAAAACTTGTCACATATTAACATAATTAATTAAATACTATCATTATTGACTTATTAATATTACCATTATTAATTAATGGTAGTATTTAATTAATTAGGTGAATACGTGGCAAGCTTTTATTGGTAGAGTATAGAGTGAAGTAAGAAAAGTGGGACAGAAGATTTGGACTTATTTTACAAGGCATGTTTTAATTTTGTCTTTACACCTTAAATTGTTTTGCTTACGTGATAGATGGAATTCATGTCTCATCTTAAATTCAATGTCATCAAATTAACCATGATTATATGAATTTTGTTTGTTATATTAGTATTTTCTATTCATGGTAAGTATAGTTGTAACTTAAAAATATAATAAAAATAAAATAAAAACCTTTAAAAGGTTATACATAAGTCAAATAAGTTAAATAAACTCTCCAAAATAAATGCAAGCCACTAAAGTGTGATGAAGGTTTACGAAATGAATTAGCTTTTTACTGAAGAAACTTAGGATTCAAATCCTTATTCTTTCGTTGTAACTATTAAATTATCAAAAAAACAAAACTTATTCAAGGAAAAGATTTACCTGTTGTTTTTCAAAGTTCTCTTATTTTGAAATATCCAACACGTTTGTTCTTTTGGATGAGCATGGAATAAAGCTAAGCATTTTTCTAAAGTGCCAAGTTAAATGTTAATAAAAAATGGACAAAGTTTAGTTATAAAATTAGTTATAGCCTAAGACTATAACCTTATTCAATACCTTTTTATTGGAGGAGAATTTTGACAAATCTACCATTGGATGACATCTTCTATTCTTCATGCTTGCAAAATTTTTAAAAAATTAAAAACCAATAGCTATATCATTAATAAATTTTTTAAATTGCAAGTTTTTGTAGTTTAAAATTATGCATAGAAAATAAACTTTTAAATCATATAGTAAATAATATTCAATTAACACAAAATTTAACATGTGTATTAAAAGCATAAAGATCATGAAATTCAACGGTTAGATTTCCAAAATATTAGTAATGTTTATTTTATTGAGTTAGGTTGTAGTTTTAGGCTAACCCATTTTGTAGTTAAACTTTGTCCATAAAAAATTTAAAAATCAATGATTAAATATATATATACATATAAAGAAATGAAGTTTATACCATGATTCAACATATAATATATTTTCATATATAACAGACTATGTTAGCATTCACATAACTCAATTAATTTTTTTTTTTCATCTAGTTAGTTTGTAAATTTTGAACTATTTTTAACATCACCATATTAATCATAATTAATATTTTTAAGGACAAGTTTAGCTACAAAATTAGTTGTAGCCTAAGGCTACAATGTTACTCAGAAGAAAAAAAATTATTATATAATTTGAAAATCTAATTGTTGAATTGCATGTTTTTTAAAATCTTAATACACGTCAAATTTTGTGTCAATCAGATACTATTTACTATATGATCTATAAGCATATATATTATGCAAAATTTTAAATTACAAAAACTTGCAATTTAAACAATTTATTGATGACATAGCTATTGATTTTCAATTTTTTAGAAATTTTGCAAGCATAGAGTGTATAAGAAGAAGATATAATTCAATGGTAAATTTGTCAAAATTAACTTTTAATAAAAAGATATTGGATAAGGTTGTAGCTTAAGGTTACAACCAATTTTACAGCTAAAATTTGTCCTATTTTTAATATATTTTAAAAATTTTAGGTTAAAAAATTTAGAAATTAAATAATTAAAGTATACTAATAGACCTAAAAAATTAATATGAAACATATAATCGCTTTAAAAATATTTAAAAATAAATAAAAGTCATTGTACATGATTATTTATTTTAATGTAATACAATTTAGAAATATATATAGGAAGACTCTTAGTTAAAAACTAAGGTCCATGGTCCCTTGATCTCCAACCCTAGGGTCCTTGTCTTCCTCACATGAGAATTTTTTAAATTGGTATACATAGAACCTCAATCATTCATCCTTATCTCTTGGTAAAGAAATAGAACAAAATAGAGAATGTTCTTGGTAAAGAAATAGAACAAAATAGAGAATGTTTTTCCATGTTGTTTCCATGGTAGATGGATGAATAATACTTTCTCATCTCACATCCAAATCAATGGTCTATATTTGACCAAGACATAATGAGCATGACTTTTTGCACAAATTTAATGACAAGAAATGAAAATAAAATGCCTTCACAATTACAATTTTTTTTCAAATTCTCTCTCTCTCTCTCTCTCTAGAAGGCTTTAAATTTATACAAAATTTCCCTAAAATATATATATAATCATTTTATCTTTAACCTTTTTGAAAAATCAAGATTTCAGTTTCCTTCTATTTATTATTTGAAAATACTTTCAATCTTCTCAAAATTTTAAAATATGGTTTTTTTAATACAAAATTACGAGTTAAGACTAATGGTGGCACGCCACAAACACTTACTAGGACTTTTATTGATTGATCGGAACTATAGCCTTTCATGCTTTTGCTTGGAAAATTTACAGAACGAAAAGGTAATGCCCTTAGTGCCTTAGTGGGCCTATAAAGATTAACCTGAATTTCAACACAACCTAATATGTCTTCGTCCTCAATTATTAATTTAATGCTCCTATGAAAGTAGATGTTTTATTTTATTAAAAAAATCAAATAAAATACAGTTGTATCTTAAAAAAAAAAAAAAAAGCTTTAAAAAAGAAAAACTATGCATAAACAAATAACATAAATAATTAAATAAAAAGCCAAACTAATCGAGAACAATATCTTCTAACTATAATTTTCTTTTGTAGGCCAGAGATTGAGCCTAAAGCCTCTTTCCAGATATATTATTTTGTTAACCACTTGAAACAAAAGTTCAAGTTAGGTTGCAACAAGAAATTAAAACTGGCCCTCAAAACCATTCAATAACATAACCGAAAATTATTAAATATTTCTGGAGTAATATAAAAGCGTACTCCCCCTCACATAAATGGTGAGTTCCACCATAAATTTAATTAGTGAGACCTACCATTTATGTGAAAGGAAGATGTACGCATTTATGGTACTCTGGGAGTACACAATAATTTTCCTATGCAAGGAGGCGGTACGAAAGTTCCTCTTGAGTAGGAGTACTTTTCAAAGTAGACGCTTTAATCCTAATGGGTAGTGTTTGTTACGCATTGAGAGTTGGATCCTGATGGGTTGTCTCCGCTCTCTTTATATATATCTCCTCGTTTGCTTTCTTCACCAATCACACTTAACACTAGAGAAAGAGTTTGTTCATCAAAACATTAGAGAAGAGAGAGAAATGGATATGAGGTCAGAAAAATGTGATACAATAATGGAAATAAGGTCTGGAGGAGATGATACAATAGAACTCTACAACGCTTCAGCAAGAGGGTGTACGACCACATTGAATTTACTGATCCACAAAGACTCGCATATCCTTAATAAAGTTTCTTTGTCCTCTTTTAGTGAAACCCCATTACACGTATCAGCCTTGCTTGGCCACTTCGATTTCACTAGAGCCCTTTTGGATCTAAAACCTGAATGGGCTGCTAAGTTAGACTCCCAAAAACGTTGCCCCCTTCACTTGGCTTCTGCCGAGGGCCACATAAAGATTATTCAATCATTGTTAAATGAAAACAATGATACTTGCATAGTTCAGGATCAAGACGGAAGAATCCCTCTCCACTATGCAGCCATGAGAGGACAAATTGAGGTCATGAGGGAGTTGATCTCAGCAGGGCCTAAGTCAACTAAAGTTATGGTCAACAAGGTGGAGACTGTTATGCATTTGTGTGTTAAGTACAATCAATTGGATGCTCTAAAACTATTGGTGGATTCATTGAGCAATGAGGACTCTCTTATCAATTCCCAAGATCACGATGGGGGCAATACCATCTTGCATTTAGCTGTGATGCTAAAGCAAACTGAGGTTGGTTTTCATTATTTCTTGTTAAGAAACTCAACTTAGAGTTCTAGTAGATATATGTTTCCTTCCTTCCTATGTACCATACTTCTTTATTTTTTCTTTTTTCCTTTTTTATGTAGACTGTTATGGGTGGAAAAAAAATCAAGAGAAAACAGATAATTTTTTTTTAATAACTCCAGATATTTGAGTTAGAGAAAACTAGTTTGGAAGAAAACTCTATCCGTATTATTTAACTGACCACACCTTATCGTTGTGAATTTATAGAATATGGGAAAATTCTTTGCCTATTTCGTAGCATTTTAGCTTATACTTCTCGTAAACAAATATTTTGAAACTATAATACTACAAATTTTTGCAGATGGTAGAATACTTACTTTCAGTACCAAAAGTGAAAGAAGGATCAGATATACAGAATCGAATTGGCCTAACAGCCTTAGAAGTCTTAGAGCACTGTTCAAAAGACTTTAAAAGCTTTAACATTCAAAAAATGTTAATGAATGCTAGTGTTGAAAGAGCAAAGAACCAAAATATTCTCTCACCAACTGCTATGTCGTCTCACCCTAAATCTACAACACCAGCACGGTCAAGCAAGAAAAGGTTGGACAAATTGTTAAGCTACTTAGGATTTCATGTTGATATGATTGATGAGACACGTGGTGCACTAATGGTGGTGGCTACTGTAATAACATCTATCACTTTCCAATCTGGAGTTGGAGGCCCGCCAGATCTGTATAGTAATTTCGCGGCCTACATTTTTTTTACGAGCAATACCATCTCTTTCACTGCATCTGTCAGTGTCATATTTTTGCTTATTAGTGGATTTCCTCTCAAGAATAAGGTTTGTATGGGCATCTTGTCATTTTCCATGGGTATCACTTTGATATTCCTGGTCGCTGCCTATGTATCTGCATCTCCTTTTAAGGAAGGCGTTGGTATACCTATAGGACTAAGTGTTCTGTTTGTTGTGGCTGGTGCGATTCTTCTAATTTACGTAATTCGTCTTTTCATGTGGCTAGCAAGAACAAGGTGTATACGAAAATTCATTTCTACATGTGGAATGCGCTAACAAGTTGGACAAGCAGGATTTGGCTGACTCGTATTATCTAAGATGGGAAACTACAATTGCTACTAGCAACTGTGAAACGGCAGGAGGCAGAGATCGTATCATAATATATTAGCTACAATCCAAGTTAAGAATGTCTTTTGTTTCCTTCTTTGTTTTCGTTTGTTTTCGTTCCTTTCTGCTTCTTGTTTGATTGAAAATTCAAACTAATATTGATAGAGAAGCGGAAAATAATCCATCTCCAGCACGTCCAAATGGCTCGTCCAGAGCCTACAACGCAGGTTGATCCCAGAGTTTATCCAGAAGAAGAAGAAACGTCCATGAATAATAGCACCACTCCATAAACTGTCTTCCATGAAAGACATGATCGTCCATTAGGTTCGTCCATGAGCAATCGTTGGATATCCTTGGACGACTAAACCGTCCTACGCCAGACGGATGGAAGCTCAACACTTAGACTTTCGACTAAACCCGCAACTATCTCAACAAACCCTTCGAATAAGTTAACTTCCATTAGCGGTTACAGTTTTATATCCGTTGAGGTAGTTAACTCCGGAGTTGTTGGTTTCCACAAATCCTGGGACGGTTATTGGACAAGTAACCGTCTCAGGCTCCCTATATAAGGGACCAGTCTGAACCCGACAGAGGTAAGATTTTCACTCAGACAATTTTCCAAAATACTTGGAACTTCCTTCTCTACGAAACTAACTTCTCCATCGGAGGGGGTTCGACCGGTCTTCTCCGGTCTCCTCTTTGATTGCGTTTCCTTCCTTGCAGGCCATCAACCGTTTCGATAGCCCACCGAAGCCAGGCCATCCACCTTACTGATTCAGAGCGATATCAGTTGGCGCCGTCTGTGGGGATCGAAGGTTGTTTTGCGACTTTCTTTTCCGCGACAAAGGGTTAGGATGGTCAGGACCAGGTCGAGGGCTACTAGCCCTGGCCGTCAGGGAAGCAGAGGCGCTTCAAGTGATCCCCAGCGTGATCGCCAATCTGCACCAGTCATGCAGACGTCATCCGTTCAGAATATGCAATCCATGGCGGCTGCAATGGCGGAATTGACTCGCCAAAACCAGGAGTTAAGGATGGAGATCACTCAGAGGAGACAGACACGTGAGGAACACGCAGGGCAGACACAAGGCCATGGTGACACACAGAATACTGAGATTGGAAGTCAGTTTAAAGGCACCACCTCACGGACAGTGCCACACTTAAAAGAGGAGATGGACCAAATGAAGAAAGTCATGGAGGAGATGAAGGAGAACATGAGGAGAACGAATCCTATAGAGGATTTGGTCCACAGGACTGACTCTCCTTTTACGGCTTCCATCAATGGCCACCCTCTACCATCAAAGTTCAAACTACCTTCCCTGGACTCGTATGATGGGACACGTGACCCCTTTGATCACATTGCAACATTCAAGACAACAATGCACCTTCAAGGGGTCCCTGATGAAATCATGTGTCGAGCCTTCCCTACTACCCTTAAAGGCCCGGCACGAGTTTGGTTCAGTAAAATCCCTCCAAGTTCCGTAAGTTCTTTCGAAGAGTCAAGCAAATTGTTTGTTAACAATTTCATCGGGGGACAGAGGCACAAGAGCTCTTCGTCCAGCTTACTGACCATAGAACAAGGGGAGAACGAAAGCCTGCGGTCATTCATCACTCGCTTCAACAGAGAAGCCCTTAGTGTGGACGAGGTGGACGACAAGCTTCTACTAGCAGCCTTCCACAACGGGATTAATTCGGATTTATTTATCCACAACCTATACGAGAAGGAGCCTCAAACCATGGCCGAGCTCGTCCATTCGGCTCAGAACTTCATGAATGCAGAAGATGCAATCATAGCCAAGAAGAGGAAAAGAGCTGAGAGGATGGAAGCGCACCCAGCTCGACACTCAGAACAAGCCCCTCGTCCAAAGAAGGGACGGACGGAAGATAGGAAGGAACGAGATGGTAGGAAGACAGGTCCCTTGGGAAGAAGCCAGAACTATACGCCCCTGAACGCTCCACTTAATCAGGTGCTCATGCAAATCAAAGACGATCCTTCTTTAAAATGGCCAGAGAAGATGAAAGGGGATCCCAACAAGCGCAATAAGAACAAATATTGTCGCTTTCACAGGGACCATGGGCATGACACGGATGAGTGTTATGACCTAAAACAGCAAATTGAGAACCTTATCAGGCAAGGAAAGTTGAAGCACTTCGTTGGAAGGGATCGTACAGATGAGAAGCTGAAAGGCAAAATAGAGGAATCATCCCGGCCCCCACTAGGAGAGATAAGGATTATCGTTGGAGGGAACCCGATGGGGCAATCTTCCAAGTCGAAGAAGACGTATCTCAAAGTGGTACAAAATGTCCAGCTCTCTGGACGAACACCAAGGACGAGATCAATGGACGAGCCAACCATTTCCTTCACCGATGAAGATGCTGAGAGGATCCATCACCCGCATGACGATGCGATCGTCATTACACTGCTCATTGCAGATTATACAACCAGAAGAGTGTTAGTTGACAATGGAAGTTCAGCAGACATATTGTACTACCCCGCCTTCCAACAGATGAGGCTTGGACGAGATCAACTTCGTCCAGTATGCTCGCCGCTGATAGGATTTGGAGGAATGAAGGTGCAGCCCGTGGGTACCATTACATTACCAGTTGT
This sequence comes from Quercus lobata, assembly GCF_001633185.2. Classification (NCBI taxonomy): domain Eukaryota; kingdom Viridiplantae; phylum Streptophyta; class Magnoliopsida; order Fagales; family Fagaceae; genus Quercus; species Quercus lobata. The sequence continues at coordinate 9,001,700 of NC_044908.1, read as the reverse complement.
GGTAGGGTCATACCCGCAACAGATAACCAAGGAAGTCAATTTCCTCGTGGTAGACTGTACTTCTTCATACAATGCCATCATTGGAAGACCCACTCTTAATAGTTGGAAGGCGATAACCTCGACCTACCATCTATCAGTCAAATTCCCTACGGAGTACGGGATAGGACAAGCACAAGGAGATCAGTTGGCAGCTAAAGAATGCTACTTAGCCATGATGGCTTTGGACGAACAAGTGCAGACAATGAGCATCGAGGAAAGAAGAGTTATTGCAGAGCCCACGGAAGTGTTGGAAGATGTTCTTTTGCAAGAAGATGATCCTGAGAAATTTACCAGAATTGGAATAGGTATGAAGGAGAAGGCAAGAGAAGACCTCATCCAGTTCCTAAGAAAAAGTATCGACGTTTTTGCATGGAGTCACGACGACATGCCAGGAATCGACTCAAGTGTGATCACTCATCGATTGAATGTATACCCCTTTTTTAAGCCCATCCGTCAGAAGAAGAGGGTATTCGCTCCCGAGAGGGACAAGGCAATCAAGGAAGAGGTTCAAAAATTGACCACGGCAAAGTTCATTAAGGAAGTCTATTACCCGGATTGGTTAGCCAATGTGGTGATGGTGAAGAAAGCTAATGGAAAGTGGAGAATGTGTGTAGACTTCACTGACTTGAACAAAGCATGTCCCAAGGATAGTTATCCTCTGCCACGCATTGATCAATTGGTGGACTCTACTGCTGGCCATCAGTTGCTGAGCTTCATGGATGCCTTCTCAGGATATAATCAGATCAAGATGGATGAAGCCGATCAGGAAAAAACTTCCTTCATTACCAGCCAAGGCTTGTTTTGCTACAAAGTGATGCCCTTCGGCTTGAAGAACGCAGGGGCAACTTATCAAAGGTTAGTGAATCATATGTTTCGTCCACAAATAGGACGGAATGTGGAGGTTTATGTCGACGACATGCTTGTGAAGAGCATAGACGAGGGAAGCCATCTAGACGACCTACAGGAAACCTTTGAAACACTTCGGCGATATAAGATGAAGTTGAACCCAAGCAAGTGTGCATTCGGAGTATCGTCGGGAAAGTTTCTGGGGTTCATGGTCTCGCAAAGAGGAATTGAGGCAAATCCGGACAAGATCCAGGCTATATTGAACATGGAGCCACCGAAGAATATCAAGGAAGTCCAATCCCTCACAGGACGAGTTGCCGCTTTGAACAGGTTTGTTTCGAAAGCCACAGATAAGTGTTTACCTTTCTTTAAAGTCCTCAGGAAGGCATTTGAGTGGACGGACGAATGCCAAAGGGCCTTCCAAGACCTGAAGGACTATCTCACAACTGCCCCATTATTAAGTCCATCCGTGCAAGGAGAAGAACTGTACTTATACTTAGCGGTGTCCCCACACGCCGTAAGTTCAGCTTTAATCAGAGAAGAGGGGAAAATACAAAAACCGGTGTACTACACTAGCCGGGCACTCAGAGGAGCAGAGGGAAGATATCCGCTCATGGAGAAATTGGCTTTTGCACTGATAACGGCTTCTAGGAAGTTAAGACATTACTTCCAAGTTCATGTCATCAATGTCATGACGGACCATCCGCTTAAGAAGGCAATGAACAAGCTGGAAGCCGCAGGACGACTGATTCAGTGGGCAGTTGAACTTAGTGAATTCGACATTCGGTACCAACCGAGAAATGCAATAAAGGCTCAAGCCCTAGCAGATTTCATCGCAGAGTTCACTCCAAGTTACGAAGACCTGGGGGAAGGAGAGTACAACAACAAATGGGTCGTCCATGTAGATGGATCATCTACATTATATGCTGGAGGAATAGGAGTTGTTTTGCAGTCGCCAGAAGGGGACAAATTGAAATACAAGGCCCGTCTGCAATACCAGACTACTAACAATGAAGTGGAGTATGAAGCCCTTTTAAAGGGGTTGGAACTGGCCAAATCTGTAGAAGCAGACTCAATACTTGTCCTGGGAGACTCTCAACTGGTCATAGGCCAAGTCAATGGAACATGTGAAGCCAAGGAAGACAGAATGAAGAAATATCTAAGGAAGGTAGTACGCCTTGTGAAGAAATTCAAAAAAGCAGATTTTGTTCAAATCCCAAGGGAAGAGAATGTGGAGGCAGATACTCTGGCGAAGGAAGCATCTGCGAATGAGGCGTTGGACGATATGGATGATGTACACTACATGCCAAGTATAGACCTTCCAGAACTGATGCAGATAGAGGGAGAAGGAAATTGGATGACCCCAATAGTGTCCTACTTAAAGGACGGAAGGCTTCCAGAAGAGAAGGACGAAGCTAGGAAGCTCAGGGTCAAGTCAGCCAGGTATGTGCTTATGGACGAGGTGTTATACAAGAGAGGTTTTTCCCAGCCTCTCTTAAGATGTTTGGCTCCGGACGAAGCAAATTACATGTTGAGGGAGGTTCACGAAGGAGCATGCGGGAACCATTCGGGAGCCAGATCACTCGTCCATAAAGTCATCCGTAGCGGATTCTATTGGCCAACCATCCAAGCTGATGCTAAAGCATATGTCAAAGTATGTGATCAATGTCAACGCTTCAGCAATATTCCCAGACAACCAGCAGAATATCTCACGCCAATGATGGCCCCTTGGCCTTTCGCGCAATGGGGACTAGACATTTTGGGGCCCTTTCCGACTGGAACTCGGCAAATGAAGTTTCTGGTGGTGGGAATAGATTACTTCACAAAATGGGTGGAAGCCGAACCCTTAGCCAAAATTACGCAGCAGAATGTCAAGAACTTCGTCTGGAAGAACATTGTATGCAGATTCGGAGTACCTAGAGTACTAGTGTCTGACAATGGACGACAGTTTGACAACACACCTTTCAGGGAATTTTGTGAACAGCTTGGAATGAAGAACCATTACTCCTCACCTTCCCACCCACAGGCCAATGGCCAGGCAGAAGTAGCGAACCGATCCTTGTTGAAGATCATCAAGACTCGGCTCGAAGGGGCAAAGGGAATATGGCCGGATGAATTACCAGGTGTTTTATGGGCTTATAGAACGACAGCGAGAACTCCAACAGGAGAAACTCCTTTTAAACTAGCCTACGGAAGCGAGGCAGTTATACCAGCAGAAGTACACATGACGAGCCACAGGGTGAGGAAGTATCAAACTGAAGAAAACGAGGAACAGCTCCGTCTTAACCTTGACCTTATGGACGAGGTCAGGATGGATGCAGAACAGAGGACAGCAAGGTACAAAAATCTCATGGCAAGACAATATGACGCTATGGTGAAGCCTAGGCGTTTCAACATCGGGGATCTCGTCTTGAAGAGGGTTACCTTGGCAACAAGAAACCCGGCCTACGGGAAACTTGGCCCAAATTGGGAAGGACCTTATAGGGTTATCAACTGCAAAAGGCAAGGATCCTACTATTTGGAAGCTTTGGATGGGCGGAGGCTGGAACACCCTTGGAATGTTGAGCACCTCAGGAAGTACCATCAATAAGTGCTGACTCTTCACCAGTGTCCTTGGACGAGATATCTGGACAAGCAGAAGTGTTTACTACTATCAAGTGTTTTTAAGTATTTTAATAATCCCCTAGAAAGTACATTAGTGTTTTCACTTTTGTGCTATTCATGGATGAGTTGGCTTGTATTTTTAATTCAATAAGGCACTAGCTCATGAGCATGTGCCATGCTTGTGGACAAATGTTTACATAAGTTTGGATTTTCAAATATATATATATTGTTTTCAAGTATATTATTGGAATCCTTAAATATTCATTCAAATTGATCCGCAAAAAGAAAGCAAGCAGGGACGAATGAAATCCTTGGACGCAAGGATATATCGTCCATAAGCCTTCCTCCAAAGGAAAGATGAAAAGGTACATCCGTCCATAATCCTGGACGAGATGAAACCTAAACTGAAAATTAAGCTAAGGTCCATCCGTCCAGAACATAGGACGAGATGAAACCTAACCTGAAAATGAAACTAAGGTCCATCCGTCCAGAACATAGGACGAGATGAAACCCAAGCTAAAAATAAAGCAAAGTTTCATCCGTCCAGAACATGGGACGAGATGAAAAGGGCATACTCGTCTAGACCTCAAGACGAGGTGAATTCCCAAAAGTGTTCGTCCGAGACACGGACGAGCAAAGACTTCAAAACTAGCTTAACAATCCATTACATAGGACGAGAAAACGCTAAAAAGTCTAATCATCAAGGACGACAAAATGATCGTCCATAATTTTGGAATGATGAAAAATCTAGCCAAAAGAAATCAATTTACTTTATCTTGGTGATGTAATAAAATTCACCCACATGCCCAAACGAGGTGAACTGAATTCCTAGATGGACGAACCACACTGCTGATATGAAAATAAAAATTTCATACGTAAAGCAGGAAAACGTGTATATTCAAACACAATGGAAGTAAAAATAGAAGTATTCATTTCTTTCATGAAATTCAAAGGGTGGACGATCAACGGCCAAAAACCCCTTCAGTTTTGAATATGAAAATGTATATAAAACTCGTCCATAATCCTGGACGAGATGATTGTACTTGCATGAACTTTAAAAAAGAAAAAGAAGTAAAAAGCCCAAAACAACAGGCACTTCTATGAAAAGGCAAATAAAAGTAAATTTTCTAAGGAAATAGATTTCACTTGGGCAAGCTCGTCTTGGGGTCGTCCTGAATGACTTCAGTGTTAGCATCGTCCATGATGTTGACGTCCTCGGAACTCGTCTGCAACACAAAACTCTCTGTAGCAAGAGGAAGCTTGAACGAGTTGAAGTCCAAATCAGGATACGCCTCTTTGGCATCAGCACGGAAGTCTTCATACCCAGCTGCATAATGACTGTCTAGACGATTCTTATACTCGTCAGACTTCTTAAAGGCAGCAATTGCTTCCTCACGTGCCTTCTCCAAGGACGAGGTAAGCTCTGAAACTTGTCCCTCGAGATGGACGATGCGGGTATCCTTCTCTAAGTTGTCAGCTTTGAGCTCCTCCACTTCGTTCTTCAACTTCGTCTCGCTTCCCAGCAGACGATTAAAATCCTCTGTCAACCTAATGACCTCCCCCTTCTTGAGCAAAACCTCATGGCCCAGCTCCTTAGCCTTATCCTTGGCTGTCTTGGCCTCTGAAGCAAGCTCCTTGGCCTGGCAGGTCGCTGTATAAAACTTTGACATAGCCTGCATTTGGACGAAAAGGAGTTAGACATTTCATTCAAAATTAAATGTCTACACACAAGGACGAGGAAGAAACTTACCTTGAAAAGGTCATGGATGCCAGAACGCTCAAACTTCTTCACTGACATGTTGTAACATTCGTTAACCTCATGATCAGTGACGATCCCTTTGAACGTCCTCCATGCATAACCCTCGTCCAGAACCAAATTAGAGGGACGATCAGAGGACTCAGACGGGTCAGGCTTGTGAGAAGTTTTAGGAGCAGGGGGAGGATCAGACGGAACAGGATGAACCGTTTGGACGGGCTCCACGTCCACCACAGGCTCGTCCAAGTTCACTGTTGGTGGAACAAACTTGGGAACCTTTGGAAGGGAAGTCCTTGGTTTTTGTTTTTTGTGGCCACGACGACTGGGGAGGTCGTCCAGATCCACAGTACTCGAGATTGATTTAGACTTCCTCTTCCCAGCCTGGACGGAAGCCACTTTAGCAGTAGGGGCAGCAACATCCTCGTCCCCGCTAGCCACTGTTCTCTCTTTGTTTTCCCTCATCGTGCTTATTCCTATGATGAGGAAATTTAATATAAAAAAAAAACATATATAATAAGATAAAAAAAAAAGAGGGGAAAGGAGAGCTGAAACAGTGGACGATCACTTACTTCGACGAGTGAGCTCCTCGTGACTTAAGTTCTCAGCAGTAGGAGTTGGACCGAGTCCCCAAGTTGCTAGACGAGTAAAAGTAAGCAAGTCGTGGAAAGTCCTTCCTGGAAAAGTGCGAACCACTTCTATCTGATCCAAGAAAAACTTATCCAAACGTGGACGAACGACAGCTGCATCACCAAGATAAAGGGTTAGACGAGTGACAGATAAAAATTTTTGAAGGACAAACAAGATAAAATGGAAAGAAAAACATACCCTTAGGACGAAGACGACCTAGAGGGCTGGTAAAAGGAGGGAAGAGGGGAATACCCACATCAGCTGGGTCCCCAGCCCAATTTCCAGAAATAATAAAAAATTCTTTTTTCCAAAGCCGGTCAGACGAACTACGGCCCGTTATTAAACTGTAATATGAACCTCTGGACGAGAACTGGTAGAACCCAGCAGATTTTTTGATCTCTGAGGGCTTATAACAGTAAAGGAACTCGTCCACTGTAATTGGACGGTTCCCTTCCAATGCCTCACGCCATAATACTTGCATGGCAACTATCGTCCTCCAACCATTGGGGTTGAGCTGGTTTGGCCCAATACCCAACCTTTGGAAGAGGTCTCTGCAGAAAGAGTTTAAGGGAAACCTAAGGCCAGCTAATAGGTAAGAAGCGTATACCCCTAAGCCAGAGGAAGGGGAACAACACCATTCTCCAGGCTGGGGTAGACGAGGGTTAAGCTCTTTAGGGATTTGGTATCTATCTACAAGAGTTTTTAACTTAGCACCGTCTAAGGTGGATGCTACCTCTGGGGCACAACTATAGATTACATCTTCGTCCTCTTCCTCGTCTTGAGGAGGACTTGATGGCTGTCTGGACAAACTAGCCCCAGATCTAGAAGCCGCCCTACGTCGTTGTTCCTGAAATTCCTCTAAGGGAATGCCAGGAACCCCAGACGAGTAATGCTCATCTGAGGAGTCACTACAGGATGAACTATCTACACTACCGTCACTCTCAGAAGAACCGTCCTGGTAGTCGTCTATCTCTCTCTCTAGACTAGAAGATGAAGGCATGGTTGAAATGTAGAGGACTTAAAATGAGAGCCTAAAAAGAAAAAAAGAAAGAGGAAATACCTGATGAAACTAGGACGAGAGCTAGACGAAAATCTTGGACGAGTTGGCAGAAGAGAGAATGAGGAAAAAAGTGAGGGGCATGAAAGAGAATGCGCTATTTATAGGCCCCAGCAACAGGGTCAACGAAACGACACTCACCACTCAGAGATTGACACGTGGCGATCCCTTTGGGAAACGAGATCGACGCGACTGGCCAACCAACAGTTTCGTGACACGTGGCGTACGAAAAAGCGAAATTTTGTTGAAATCACGACAATGTCCTGGACGACCCTTTGAACAAAGGGGCAACTGATAGAGAAGCGGAAAATAATCCATCTCCAGCTCGTCCAAATGGCTCGTCTAGAGCCTACAACGCAGGTTGATCCCAGAGTTTATCCAGAAGAAGAAGAAACGTCCATGAATAATAGCACCACTCCATAAACTGTCTTCCATGAAAGACATGATCGTCCATTAGGTTCGTCCATGAGCAATCGTTGGATATCCTTGGACGACTAAACCGTCCTACGCCAGACGGACGGAAGCTCAACACTTAGACTTTCGACTAAACCCGCAACTATCTCAACAAACCCTTCGAATAAGTTAACTTCCATTAGCGGTTACAGTTTTATATCCGTTGAGGTAGTTAACTCCGGAGTTGTTGGTTTCCACAAATCCTGGGACGGTTATTGGACAAGTAACCGTCTCAGGCTCCCTATATAAGGGACCGGTCTGAACCCGACAGAGGTAAGATTTTCACTCAGACAATTTTCCAAAATACTTGGAACTTCCTTCTCTACGAAACTAACTTCTCCATCGGAGGGGGTTCGACCGGTCTTCTCCGGTCTCCTCTTTGATTGCGTTTCCTTTCTTGCAGGCCATCAACCGTTTCGATAGCCCACCGAAGCCAGGCCATCCACCTTACTGATTCGGAGCGATATCAAATATCATTTGTATTTTGGTTGCATTTTGCAAAGATTATCTGTAACAAAGTAAAAGAGTGGTAATGAAATGTGTAATTTAATTCGTAAATTTCTTTTCCTATCATTGTAAAAAGAGTGGTAATTAATGAAATGACGAATGGATTTAGCCAGTTTAGATTTGATTTTCTTATTATTATTGTATCATTATGTAATGAACTGTGTCGTAATTGATAAAAAAAAATTACGAAATATGGCAGGAAAGAAATTTTGTACAAACCTTCCTAGCAAATTAAAGGAAGCAAAGACAAGTCAGAGTCGCGGGATGAAACTTGAAATTGAAAACGTGTGTACTTGACGATCAGTGGAAATTATAAGACTTCGAAATTTTGTTCTATTAGAGTTCAGGCTTCCCTTGGATTGAAATTGAAATTTTTTTCTTTGGTTGTACATGTTTCATATATTGGATTCTTCATCCAAAACACCTAAATTAGTCAATCACATATCAAAGTTTTAATTTATTTTTTAAGTTAAATTTCGCTAACATACCATGAAATTTGGGCTAGGGTCAATCAAGTCTAGAATATTTAAAAACTGACCATCTCAGTCCCTAAACCCAAACGTCTTGTAACATTGTTACTTATTTTAGTTCTAGACTCTATCTTTCAGACCTCTCTTTTCTCTCTAATCCCTTTCCCTGAGTTTCTTTCTTCTCTTTCTCTGATTCAAAGAAGAAGAAAACATTGAAGAACACAAACTTTCTAGTAAATAAACAGGGGAAAAAAAAAAGATTAATTGAATGGAATCCACCGACCACTAACCACTGACCATCAGCAAAACCTACAAACCCATAACCAGCAACGAGCAACCACCGGTATCAGAAAACTCACAAACATGTTAAACCCACAGCAACATCTTCATAACATCTCTTCTTTGTGTCCATACGCCACCAACCACCCCCACAACAAACCTAGTACCAACGATCCAAACCAAAACCCACAAAACTCCAACACCAACCCATAATATATGGTAGATATATTATGGCCCAAGTAACCCAAATTAATTGTAACCATACGTACTTAGAAAACAAATATATTAACTTTAGATTAGTTTATGGTTAGCAAAGAATTAGTCAAGTATTCTCTAGTATATAAACTCTCCATTGGGTTCTTTGTTACACAAGTGCTTAATATTTTCTTACATGCTTTCACTTATCATTTAATCATCACGCATAATCACACAACAACTTTAACAATATACAATCTTCTTAAGTCTCATCTTAGTGGGTCTAGATCAAAGACTGAATTGTCTAGAATTCCATTTTACCAATGTTGGTGAGCATCTGTAGGTTAATTATTGAATCACCTAAATTCGTGTGTACGTAGTCTAGTTTGATTTTTGTTTGTATTTTGACTATTTTACTATCCGATTTCAATTTGTGCCTTGGGGTAAATTTCTGATCTCTTGGATTTTTTTTTTTTTTTTTCCGAAAAACATTTCTCTCTCTCTCTCTCTCTTTGGAATTTATTAAACGTTTTGGGTCGGTTTAATATTAATAAAAAGTCTAAAAAATATTTAAATTTCCAGGGCTGATTTTTCTGTGAAAAATTAACTCCTGAGTTGCATGGACTTGTTGGACTTTAAATTAGCCATGCTTAACTAATATATTCTAATTATAGTTAAAAACTTAAAATTTAACTATAGCTATATTAGTTTTCAGCAATTTTATATAATTAATTAATTAGAGAATTCAAATTATGATTGATATATGGTATGATTGTTGATGGGCAACCAAAACGAGAATCATCGTTCATAGGAGTCGTCCAAAAACAAAAAGGTCGTCCAAGGTTAGAATCATCCAGAGAGAAACAAAGCAGAAGCAACAAAAGAAACGGGTTCGTCCAGGAAGAAGACATGTTGTCTAAGACGAGCTCATGGACGGTGGATAAACACTTGTAAATTCTTAATGTTTTTACAAGCCAAAGAGACAGTTATACCATGATCAATTATTCCAAGACATGGGGTGAATTCCCCAAAATTTGTTTCACTCTTCTCACTAAGTCCTCACATCTCTCACTAAATTAGTGGAACCTAACAAGTAGACTAACTCCAAGTTCTCTATATAAAGGACCAAACCTCACCAAATAAGGGTATGCACAACTATTTAACCACTTCTCATACTTGAGTTCTTGAGAGAAATACTGACTTCACCGTTGGAGGGTCCTTAGCCAACAACACACCGGTTTACTCTGATAGTCTTTTTTTCTCTTTTCAGGTTGTTGATTCACTATCATGTTTGGAGCAAACGGCCTACTGATATTGTACCTCATCAATTTTATAATTGTACTAATATTAATCTTATAACTGAGATTGGTTTCTAACCAAAGATTTTTTTTTTTAAAATAAATTAATTTGATCTCCTAGTTCATTTTGCTTTGGTTTCTCAAAAGATATTTTCATTATTTGATCACTTTTTTTTTTTTTTTTTGTTATACTAACTAAGAAAAAAAAATCATTCACTATTTTCATTATTATTCAATGTAAGACATTACTCACAAGTATACACCCAACATTTCTGTTTTGTGCTCCACTTTTGCCCACCCCCAAAAAAAAAAAAAAAAAAAAATCTCAACAAAAATTCTTTTGTGATTAATTTGGAAAGTCTATATATAGTTGGTAGAGGAGGGTGTTTGTACCACAAAAAGAAAATAAGTATTTCAATTTTGCGATGCTTTTTGTACATTCTTTTATTAATGCGAGTATTTAGTTCCTCAATTTAGTTTTTGATTCTATTTGCAATCATTTTATTATCTTTTAATATATTATATTATGTTTTCAAACCTCTCATTGCCGAAAAAAAAAATCTAATAGAAGCATTAATGAATCCATCTGATCTACCCGGAATTAATACAATCAAATAGGCCGGAATGGCCGGTAGCTTCCGAAATTACCTGGTGTTTCTGTGATTACTGTAGTTTCTTTGATTCTTCAGATTCACACAGTCCGCTTTCTCACTTGGCTAGTAAGAAAGTAAAAAATTTCATCCCTACCTGTGCAAAGGTAATAGAAAGTTGGAAAAAGGGCATTGGATGACTAAGACCTATCTAACATTGGTCGTACAATTTGTAATAATAAGTAAGGGTAAAACTTATTGCACTTGAAGATTGTGACTTCAAATCACGATTTTAAGTTATTTTTTAGGTTGTGTATAAAATTATGTAAAACAATTTGTATTTTTAATTTTATTTTAAAAGTACAAGATGGGAGCTGGACCCGTAAAATATAAATAAAAATTGAACTACCCACAAAGATAGGGAATAATACTCGCACACCCCTTGAATTTTAATATAGTGGCCATTACAACCCCCTCAATTTTTATTTAAACCAATTTACTACTTAAACTTTACACCTATGTCAAATTAATAAATTAGTTGGTGTGCTGTTAATTTACTAATGGAAAACACACGTTAAACTTAAAAATAGTAAAATACCAAAATCAATACTCTAAACTTTGAAGTTTGAATTTGACATCCTTCAAAAAAAAAAAAAAGGAAGGCAAAACTATATTGTTGGTCTCTCAAGTTTACCATGTGTGAGCAATTAGTCCCTCAAATTTCAAGTAAGCGCATTTGGTCCCTTAAGTTTTCAGAATGAGCAATATAAGTCATTCTATTAACTTTCATTAGTAGTATTGCTTATGTGGCTAACAGAATAATTACCTGTCATTTTTTTTAAATGATGTGGCATTTTTTTTTAATTACAAAAATGATTTTACACATAAAAAAATATTTAACCATGGCAAATGCAATTGGGTAAAAGAAGCAATGGAAGGTGAGAAACCGACAACACTAGTGTGCACAGTGTTACCCATAAACCACACCAATTTATGCTACAAGGTCTGCTCTGTATGTGGTAAAGGGTTCAATTTAACGAGTGATTTTAGGCTGAAGTTTTCCTAAGGGACTCAAAGGTTGGTAGTGGTGGATGAGTTTAACAACAGAGACATTCTCATTCCTGCAAGCCCCACCATTCTTGCTGTTCCTCTTGATATTTGTTGTGATAAAGGAGATCGACTTCGCTTCAATTTCGATGTTCTTCAATTCAACCAGGTTTCCCTTTTTTGCCTTTTTCTTTTCTCTACTTATTTACTTTACCATGGCATTGGCAATGTGATGAGACTTCGTCTTCTTTATTTTATAATCAACAAATATCTAAGTAAAAGCAATGCTCCAGTTATGAAATTAGAGGACATTTCTAGATGGGATTCTATGTACAGTTAATTAATTTTGATTCTGGGTCTGATGTAGGGGTGGCAAAATAAGCCCAAACCCATTTGCCCGCCTAAACCCACCCATTCTAATTAAATCCAAACCTACCCAATTATTAGTTGGGTTAAATGGGCATCAATCCAATTAGACCCAGTGATAATTGGGTTTTAACTAAAAGCCTATTGAATCCCATTTAACCCAATAACAATATACCCAAACTCAACTCAGCCCTTCCCCACCCCCCCCCCACAAAAAAAAAAAAAAAAACCCAGCCTTCACCTCAGACGTTTTAGGGTTAGGTTTTCATTTTCCCCCTTACTTTCTCGGCCTCCAATCACTTTCTCGGCCTCCAATCACTCATCCGTAAGCTTCGAATCTCGGATTTGGACCTTCTAGTTCGACAACTAGTCCAAACTCAAACAAGGTGTGGCGTGGGGCACCTCTCTCCGCAAGGTCTACACCTTCGACACCGTCGAAGATTTCTGGTGGTACCTTTCTAACCTTCCTCAATTCCCTAGTTTATTCATGTTTTTGTGTCTATTACTATGATTCTTGATCTAGGTTCCTCTTCATCTTTGCCCTCTTTCGTTTTTGTATGTGTTAAGAATAGAAATATAGCTTGCTTTTCGAGGCTTTTCATTTTTTTTTAAGATCCAGAACAATGGTGGGTTTTGTATTAATTTCGATTGCCTGAACTTTTTTTTGGTAATTTAAATCTGTGAAAGTAGTTAGTAGATGTCAAATTTCTTTCACATTTCCAAATTTTATAGATATGTAAATGCATTACAAGGTATGAGTTTGCTTGTTTGAGATTCAATTGCAAATTAATCTTTCTTCTTGTTGGTATTATTGTTTTAGTTTCTCATGAGGTATATTTCTGTGAATAAGTTGCTTTGATTGAGCTTTTAAGAAGATGTGATGCATTGATTAATTCAGCCACATGGTTGAAATTAGTTGGGACCTTGTTGCCTGTTTGAAATTTTGAGCATTCCATGGTTGAATGTATGATCAAATTTTAGATAATACTATATACTAAGAAGTAGAGGGGTGAGGTTCTTGGATCAAAACTATAACTGGGTATGTGTGTAATTTACTAATAAAGAAAGAGTTTTGAAAACCCGTCTTTGTGCTAAGCTAACCTACTAAAAATGTAAACTTTACCCAACATAAAGAACCCCAACAAATTTTATAACAAATAAACAAAAATAGAAGTAGCAGAACAAACTGCAAAACAAGTGTTTGTAAGAAAAACCAAGAGTTTGGTCCATTTCTTTACTGGATCAACAACCCACATTTCTTATGGTTTTATAGGAGACTATATACTCATAACTTGAATGGAAATTTAAATGGAATTTCAGAGTAGTAGATAAGCTAATTTGAGTTGAGTATTTAAAGTTTATCCTTGATTTGTAATTGTTCTTGTTTTAATTATTATGCCTTCTGGCACATTTATTACTTCAGTATACCTTTTCATAAATTGCTAGTTCATGGGATATATCCATTTTATAGAGAATGTTATATTTACTGGGTCTTGCTGGGATGATATAACTTTTGTAGTGAGAGTTGCCATGGATGAGATTTCTTAAATATAGGTCCAAATGTGTTGACTGGTCGTTTTACTACATGGAGGATATATATGAATATTTTGGCTTATTGTACTGTCTCTTATGCAACATTCTACTTTCTATTTATTAGAAGCTAATTATTGAAATGTATTGTGTTGTCCATTATGTGTGATTTTGTGAATTTTGAATGCAGATTGCCATTGCTTCCATTGTTCACCTCTATGTATTTCCGGCAAAACCTTATGAGCTAATGGGGGACCGCTTGACTGAAAGTATTTCAGTTCTTGGAGACTATTTTGCTGACTGTCCTTATGAGTTTGATGTGATGTTTAAGTTATTTATTTTTCATAAATTTTTTCATGAAAAAATTTCTACTTGCCTCGATGTTTTATGTCTTGAAAATTCAAGCTAGTGGAGCTCTGAATAAGAAATTGTTCAATAACGTTCTTCAGACAATACCAATTTAACCCACCTTCTAGGCTCATTTCCAATAGTATCTTTGTAGGTATAGCAGTCAACTACAAATAATTATACATGCCATCTCATTGATGAATAATCAAATGTAAAGTAATAAATATGCTTTTGATTGGTAGCATTACATATGCGTATACAAGTTATTATTTTTATTAAATGAAGTTTTATTACTTAATGAAGCACATAATTGAAACAAAAAGTGCAAGAACCTTTTCTCTTGCTTGGGGTTGAGTCTGGCTGGTTTATTATGTTTTCGGTTTGAGGTGCAATATAAGAGGGTTTGTTTAAGGTTTTGGGGGTATTTTGGTAATTTTTAGGTTTTGGGAGTATTTTGGTAATTTTTTAGGTTTCGGAGGTATTTTGGTAATTTTTTGGGTTTCAGGGGGTAATTTGGTAATTTTTAGGCTTCGGGGGTATTTTGGTCATTTTTTGGGTTTGGGGGCATTTTGGTCATTTTTTTGGGTTTCGGGGGTATTTAGGTAATTTTTTAGGCTTCGGGGGTACTTTGGTTATTTTCTAGATTTCGGGGGTACTTTGGTCATTTTTTTGGTTTCGGGGGTATGAGTTTTAATGGGTAAATGAGTTTTATATACTCAACCCAATTATGCCTACCTCAAACCCACCCATTTGCCACCCCTAGTCTGATGATTATTTTTTGGGAGGGTAATTGTATATTTTTTTGTAGGAGCCTTTTACGATCCCACTTGTCTCTGCAAATTCTGCAACTTCAATGCCTTCAACTCCGTCTCCTCTGCTTCCAAACTCTTTTTCCGTGTCCTCATAAGTCAACTCCCAAAGGACCCAAACCAATTTCCTATTTGTTTCCATTGAAATTACTTGGATTGGAACAGTTCATATTTTTATTTTTAACGTGTAAACTCATTTTTGTAATTTTTTAACAAAAAGAAATGCCACATCATTTAAAAAAAAAAAAAACAGGTCATTATTCTGTTAGCCACGTAAATAATACTACTAACAAAAGTTAATAGAATGACTTATAAACCAATTGCGTACACATAGTAAATTTGAAGGACCAACCATGTAGTTTAAAAAAAGAAAAAAAGAATGTGATAGAAAGAAGAGAGAGAAATGTTGAGAGAGACACAAGCTGAAGAAGGTGAAGCCCAAAACCACTAACTCGGGCTCAGAAAATTTAAAGTAAAGTTTTCTCAACCCCACTGCTAATCATGAATATGGAATCAATTTTCTTTCTCTCTCTTTTTCTTTATTTATTTATTTATTTTTTTTACGGTTTTCTTATTAAGAGTAGCTTTGTTATTTTCTTTCACCGTCACAAACCCATTCCTTTGTCCTTTGCCTTGCCATAGACCCATATGGTTAGTAGCTTTACATTTATTTGTTTATTCTTTTACAAAAACTTTCTGGATGTATGACGAATTCAATGAAATTTGATTCTTTGGTAGTCGGGATTTGGAGTTGGATTGGTGGGTTTTGGTTAGTTTTCTTTGTTGGGTTGTTAAATTGGAACGGCGGTAATAATAGTAGATATCGAATGGTGGATCCTGATATGTAGTTGAATGCCGGTGGGATCATGAACAATGAGATCTATGGTAGAACAAAGAACTCCGACGCTAGAGGAAGGTCTCTTTTTTTCCACCGAGTTCAAACTTCAGATTTTTTTTTTGGATAGGAAACTAAAAATTCATTAACAAGAACAAAAAGAAATTACATCAGCTGAGAAACATGTTCTAAGAAATAAGAGCTCTCCTCAATTCAAGTAACAAATTGCTCAACACCCTGAGCATGTTTTGCTAACAAGTGAGCTATTTGATTACCATTCCTACCTACATTTGAAATAGAAAAACTATGAAAAACATTTGAACAAGAAATAATTCCATACACTATCGATGCTATCAAAGATGGAGGAGGAGAAATGCCAGCAATAGCATTTGAAATAATAAGAGAATCTCCAAAGGGCAATCTCATGAAAGCCCATATCTTTAGCAAACAAAGTACTCAATTCATAAGCTTTGGCTTCGGCCTCCAAGGAACCGAGCTACTAATTTAGGTTCATTAATAAAGCCACCAATCCCTCACACTTGCATATCACAACATCTACTCCTGACTGCCTTTGTTGCGAGAAGACTGCCCCAACGACATTTACTTTAAACACCAAAGCAACTGGAGGTGACCAAACCCAAGAGCATTGTGGTATGGCTGAGCCTAGTGTAGAAGTTGCATATTTGAATGATTGAATGTAGTTCCCACATTGAACTAACCTTAATCCTGTCATATAATTGATTTGGTGTTTTTAAGCTTCACATGTGAGATTCACGTGCATTTTCTATTAGTAAATTAATAGCAAACTAACCGAAGTCTTAATTTGGTAAATATGTGAAGTTTAAGGAGTAAATTGACTAAAATAAAAGTTGAGAGGGTGTAATGACCACTATATTAAGTGTTTGTTTGGTTCCGCGTTGCGTTTGCTGAAGCTGCGTTTTTTTTTTTTTTTTTTTTTTTTTTTTTTTTTTCACGCGTTTTGTTTTAGAGTAATGCGGTTACTGTTCATTGAACAGTAACCGCAAATGTTGACTTTCTGCAGTGAACAGTGCATATATGCACTGTTCACGGACCCACAAATTACACTTTTTATCAACTTTTTCATTAAAAATGGGTCCCACGGTACTATTCACACATTTAAAAATTACTTTGCTACAGTGTTTTCAGTTTTCAGTTTTCAGTTTCAGCAAAATAAGTTCTATCCAAACACACCCTAAAGTTCAAGGGGTGTATGGGTATTTTTCCCAAAGATATATAAACAAATATATAAAATTTTAAGAATTAAATTATTTACCTTGTTAGGTAAAGAAAATTAAGTAAATTAAAAAATTACATAATTAAGTAAATAAAAAAAATTACATCTCAATTTTAATCAATGTTAATGATAGATCTAAAAATGAAAATATTCATATTTGAGAATTGCACCTCAATTGGCGAGTAATTTTATTAATATTTTCGACTAAAATATAAATTTAGTATACAATTAAAATGAGTAAAAAAGAACTAAAATTTTATAACCATGGAGGAAAAGTTTAGAGAACTTAACTGCTTTGGATAGTGAGAAGAAAGAGCAAAAAGAAATTCAAACTTAGAAGTTCATGCTTTAAAAATGGGTTGACCTACGTGAACAGTAGGCCATGTGACCTCCGACTTGGACTTTCTCGGATTTGGGTATCGGTTGACTTTATCTTTCCACGGATCCAAAAAACTCCGACCCAAACACTTTTTCTTTTCTTCGTTGGAGCAAGTCCAAGTCCCAATTTTACTAGACCTAAGTCCAACATCTATACCATGGGTGTTATGGGAAATATGACCGTTGGACTCACCAAATGGACCACTGTTGCTAGATGGCAATTCAAGTGTGGGTCGTAGCCCACCAGAGTTAAAGATAGTGAATGGGCCTCAGCTATACCTTGAAGCTTTTCATATTATTATTATTTTCAATATTTTGTAATTACGTGAGGTTTATTAAGACCTTATTACACTTTTTTTTGGTGATATCATGTTAGCTAATATGTTAGGAATATATATATATATAATATAGACAAAACTTAGGTACAGTACCTTAGGTATTGTTCCTTAAATTCTCTTTTTAAGATTCAACCATGTGACTACTTAATTAAAAAATATACATCCATCTTATAAAAAAAAAATCCACATGTCTAAATCTTAAAAGGTAAACCTATGGAACAGTACCTAAGTATTGTACCTAAGTCTTGCCCATCTATATATATAATAATAGATGAAGTTGAGTTCAAATTTGAATTCTGAATTAGAATTCCAATTTTGCGCTATATGTCCTAAATTATTTATTCTTAAAGAGTTTTATTTCTTAATTTTAGAATCAAATGTGGACCACATCATAAATATTCATCCAAGTGAGTTATTAAGTACAAAAACCAAAGAGTTTAGAATAAATAAATCATAAAAAAAAAAGTGCTTCACAATAATAATAATAATAATAATATGGACAATTTACATTTTATACATAATTACAAATTTTTAAAAGAGTTAACAAAATTTAAAAATGACTACCAATAGTATTTAAATTATATATATGAATTATATTATACATCATATTGTATATCTTTAAGTGTGTTCATGCATATGCATAAAATTATAAGCTAGCATATAATAATAGGTAAAACTGAGAGAAACTCAAATTAAAATTCCAAATTAGAGTTTCAATTTTGCGCCATGTGTCATAAAATATTTATTCTCAAAGAGTTTTATTTCTTAATTTTAGAATCAAATGTAAGATCACATCATAAATATTCATCCAAGTGAGTTATTAAATACAAAAACCAAAGAGTCTAAAATAAATGAATCCTAAAAAAAAAAAAAAAGTGTTTCACAATAATTTTTTTTTTTTAAATATGGATAATTTACATTTTATACCTAATAATATCCTTACAAAAATTTTTAAAAAGTTAACAAAATATAAACATGACTATTAATAGTGTTTAAATTATATATATATATATATATATATGAATTATATTATGCATCTTATTATATATCTTTAAGTGTAACCATGCATATGTATGAGGTTACAAGCTAGTATATATTTATGATCAAAGCAATTAATTAATATGAAAAATTATATTTTAAAGCATATAGTTTAAGGGGTGTAATAAAACCAAACCACATGGTGTAATTTATATTAGAGTTCGATAATAATAATAATAATAATAATAATAATAATAATAATAATAATAATAATAATAGGTGAAGTTGAAAGAAACTCAAATTAGAATTCCAAATTAGAGTTCTAATTTTGTGCCATGTGTCCTAAATTATTTATTCTTAAAGAGTTTTATTTCTTAATTTTAGAATCAAATGTGGGATCATATCATAAATATCCATCCAAATAAGTTATTAAGTATAAAAACCAAAGAGTCTAAAATAAATTAATTGAAAAAAAAAGTGCTTCACAATAATTAAAAAAAGAAGAAGACAATTTACATTTTATACTTAATAAGATCCTTACAAAATTTTTAAAAAAGTTAACAAAATATAAAAATGACTATCAATAGTATTTAAATTATATATATAGGAATTATATTATGTATCTTATTGTATATCTTTAAGTGTATCCATACATACGCATGGGGTTACAACCTAGTAATAATAATAGGTGAAGCTGAGAGAAACTTAAATTAGAATTCCAAATTAAAGTTTCAATTTTGCGCCATGTGTCCTAAAATATTTATTCTCAAAGAGTTTTATTTCTTAATTTTAGAATAAAATGTAAAACCACATTATAAATATTCATCCAAATGAGTTATTAAGTACAAAAACTAAAGAGTCTAAAATAAATGAATTCAAAAAAAAAAAAAAAAAGTGCTTCACAATAATTTTTTTAAAAAATTGATTGTGGGGCCCGAAATCTGGGGTCCCAGCCCACTTTTTATTAAGGGCCCAAAGCCCAGGCCGAGGAGCCCTACTGCCAAGGACGCGCAACAAAAGCTCCTTGAAGGCCCAAGGATGTGGCCGAGGACGACTTTACGTCCAACATCTCACAAAAACGCCTGAAGAAAAGGACAGATTCAGTACAAGAGTAGCACGAGGGAGAAGGCTGCCAGCACCTTAATGTGGAGTCCAGCGCCTGACAAACCCATACTCATATCATGCTATCCAGTTTTTCCCAACCACTCTGACGTGAGGATTGACAAGACGAGTAACCACCCCGAACAAGGAGAAACGGACACGTAGGTGAAGAATGGGAAGGAAATACTAGTATAAAAGGGAGGGGGTCTTCCCAGGAACTAGAGAGAGGGGGGGAACGAACCCATAAAAAAGAAGAATGGCGAGGATGAGACGCTCCTCGGACTAAGTCCGAGGAGATAAACTTTTCAAACCCCATCCGTGTAAGGCTTAGCCCTACAGGCCAAACCCACCTTCGTATGGGCTTCCATGAAAATCCTGACTAAACCGTTGCCCAACGACCAAGGTCCAGCCTTTCCAAATCCACTCTCTACAAATCATATTGTTCGGGCCCTTTATATACGAGCCCAATGTCATCCTTGGGTCGTTAAAAATCGTGTCCCTATATTGATAATTTACATTTTATACCTAATAATATCCTTACAAATTTTTTTAAAGAGTTAACAAAATATAAAAATGACTATCAATAGTATTTAAATTATATATATATATATATATGAATTATATTATGCATATTATTATATATTTTTAAGTGTATTCATGCATATGCATGGGGTTACAAGCTAGTGTATATATATGATCATAGCAATTAATTAATATGAAAAACTATATTTTAAAGCATATAGTTTAAGGGGTGTAATAAAACCAAACCACATGGTGTAATTTGTATTAGTGTTCCATAGCTTTTATATATATATATATATTAATAGGTAAAATTTAAAGAAAGTTCAATTAGAATTTGAAATTAGAATTCAATTTTGTGCCATGTGTCTAAATTTAAGTGGAGACCATATTATAATTATTCACTTAAGTTTTTTAAGCTTTGTACTAAGTGAGTTAATGAATGAAAAATACTAAGAATATAATATTAATGAACTGTAAAATTAAAAAAAAAAAAAACTAATCACATATATTCAATAAAAATCACCACACAACAAAGATCACTACATGTTCTATCTTATTAAAAAAGAAAAAAATGATCATAAGTAGTATTAAATTTAGGTAACAATTTTAATCTGTGGCTAATTACTGTTACTTTAAAAAAATATATAATTTGACTAATTAGGATAAAAATTGTGTTTAATTTTAAATGTATCTATACGTATGCATGTGTTACATGCTACTTATTTTTTTAATAATTTGACTAATTATTTAAATTTTTATAATTAAAATTGTGTTTAATTTTAAATGCATCCATGCATTTACATGGATTACACGCTAATTTTCATAATGTGAGACAAAAAACTGACTTATTTTGAAAATTTAAAAATTATATTATTTAAAATAAAACTGAGACAAAAAGTAGTTTGAGACCAAAAAATAGTAAATAATTTAAATAAAAAGCTAGTTTATAATCGATTCTCAAATGGAGACGTGCATGGTTTTAATTTATTACTATTTATAAATTCAAAATTTAATTTTTTTTTACTTTTAAAATTAAGCATTTAATTCTATAGATCCTAAATTATAAGATTTGAAATTTAATTTTCCCCTTATTAATATGGAAAAATTGGTCTTATTCGTTCTCTTCCCATAGTAAAATACTATTATTTCTAGTTTCGCAAGCACATTATCTCTGTATATTAAAAGTATTCAAAATGTTATATCTATATAATAAGAGGATTCAAAAATTTAGTTATTACAATTTTTATTTCTAAAAATACTTCTAATTTAATAAGCTTATTAGCTTATCTTTATCTCTAAAACATAAAAATGGGGTTAAAAATGTAAATTGACAAAAATTAAAAATAAAATGCCTAATGAAAAAAAAAAAAAAAACCATGTTCTATCAGAAAAGTTATCTACCCATGTTCCTATTGAAAAAAAAAAAAAAAAAAAAAAAAAAAAAAAACCTATCCCACTTTTTATCCATAAAAAAACCTACACTGGCCACCCTTTTTTTTTCAAATTTGTGGATAACTACACGTTTAAAAACTTTTCAATAAAATAAAAAAGATACTCAAGTAAAATACTAATATTCAAAATGCTAAAATTTTGGATAAAACTACCACTTTCTCACAATCGCAGGTTATCTATACTACTATTTAAGTTGAGACAAAATTTGAAGATAATACAGTAAAAATGCAACATTAACTCTCATCTAAAACATAGTCTACAAAATAGGACAACTCTCCTGTTGATTTTCAAACTCAATATTTAAAAAATTGAATTGCTCCAACTCTCCTATATTCCTTCAATCACTCACATTTTGAAAATATAAATATATATATATATATATATATATAGATATATATATATATATCTATATATTAATGTAGTGTTTGGTACGGGGTAATGTTTTAAAATTCTCAAGAATGTTTAAAGATTCTCATGTTTTGTTGCAAATCACATTAGGGAATCAGATGCCAGGGGAATCTGGATTCCCCCTTTAAACCCCTCTCAGTAGGAATGTGGATTCCATTTAAAACAGGTGGATATCCAGATTCCCAAATTTAAAAGAAATTGTATTTTTTATAAATTGATAATTTTAACATTTTTCCTCATCATTTAGCAATTAAGATAAAATATAAAACAAATCATTAATATATTTTCTCTTGTCTTATAGACCTAAACATTGTAAAGTTGTTTTGTTATTGATTATGCTCTTTTAAAAATTATTATTAAGAATAAAGTATTTGAGAATTTAAATAATTATTTTTGTATTGTACTTGTCATTTTAAAATGTTATACTACAGTTTTAATGAATTTGTCATAATTAATAGTTTATATTTTGTTTTTCATTATTTATTTAGAGGAAGATTTTTTTTTTTTTTTTTTTAAAGGACTTGGTAGTTCACATTTGAATGTAAGGATAGAATCATCAATATCTTTTCTCTTGCCTTATAAACCTAAACGTTGTCAGATTGTTTTGTTATGGATTAAGCTCTTTTAAAAATTATTATTAAGAATAAAGCATTTGAGAATTTAAATAGTTATTTTTGTATTGTACTTGTCATTTTAAAATGTTAGACTACAGTTTTAATAAATTTGTACATTTTGTTTTTCATTATTTATTTAGAGGATTTTTTTTTTTTTGGAAGGACAGTTCACATTTAAATCTAAGGATAGAATGGGAAAAATAAATAATTCATTTAAAATTTCTAGGAATAAACCAAATATTATTATCTCACATTCCTAGGAATCTTAAGAGATTTCCAATAAAACCAAACATAGGAATAACTACATTCTTAGAGCATTCTCATTAAGGATGCTAAAGACGCTATAAAGCTAAATTTAGCACCAACACACAAAAACACCAATTACATCAAATATTTCATGCTTAAAATATTTTGACACTTAGCTACAATGAGCTGTTATCTCTAACAGCTCACTGTAGCTAACTGCTATAATGAAATAATTAAGTAAATCCATCTTTTTTTTATTTTTTATTTTTTTTAGATATCTTTCTTTTACTTTTCTCCATCTCTGTGTCTCTGAGTCACACTTCACTTCTCCCTCTCATCTTCTCTTTATCTATTCTCCTCTGTATCATCTTCTTCCTTTCCCTTTCTTCTATTTTTTTTTTCTTCTTTTGCAATGGCTGAAAATATCTCTCTTTTCCTATTGTGTGTATGATTTTGGTTGATTTGGGTTTGAAAGGTTGGATTTTGTGGTGGTTATTAGTTTGATTTTGGCTTGTGGGCACTATGGCGGTGGTGGATGGGTTATAGTCACGGTGGTGGTTATGTTTTTTTTTTAGTGGGTTGATTTATGGTGGTGGTGGTGGTGGATGGAGTTCATGGTGGTGGCAAGTGTTGGGTGGGTGAGTGGGTTTTGGGTTATGGTGGTTGATGGTGGGTGGGTATGGTTTGTGGTGGTGGTGGCTAATGGTGGGTTGATTTTGGGTTGGGGTTTTAGGTGATGGCAGGAGGGTGGGTGAGTGGGTTTGGTTTATGGTGGTTGGGTATGGTTTGTAGTGGTGGTGGCTAGTGGTGGGTTGATTTTGGGTTGGGATTTACAGTTGTGCTAGGTGGGTGGGTGATGGTGGATGGCAATCATGGGTTTGCTAGGCTGAGAAGAAAAACTGTGACTTTTGTTGATGATTTTGGTTCAGAGAAGAGAGAGAGAGAGATGGGTTTGTGTTTTGGTTTTGAATTTGTTTTTATCAGTGATTTTGGTGGTTGTGGGTTGAGGTTGTGGTGATGGTGGTGGTGGGTGTGGGTGTGGGTGTGGGCGGTGGTGGCTAGTGGCAGTAGCAGTGGGTTGGATTTTGCAGCGGGTTTGTGGGGAGTGGAAAAAATGAAATGAGAGTAAGAATAAAAATAATTTTTAAAAATAAAAAATAATATATTTTATTGAAGTGGTAAAAAATATAAAACTTTTGATGTTAAGTGTATTATAAAATGTGGTGTTAAAATAAATAAAGTGGTGTTTTGAGATGTTAAGTGCTATAGCATTCTTGATGGGAATGCTTTTAGGCATCCAGATTGTAAGGAATCACATTATTAGGAATCTGGATGCCAGGAGTAATGTGAATTCCCCCGTACTAAACGCTACATAAAAGAATTCAGCAGTTTACTCCATTTTAAATCCTAAATTTTAGTTTCTTAAAAATTCTTTCCTATTTAACCTCACTAACAATAGATAAATTCAAATTGAAAAAATACTTTTAACTCAAAATAATATATATTAGGCTCATTAGACCAAGACTCCATACACTTTGGGCCTAGGTTCCAAATCTTGCCCCTACAGGAACAATTATAAATCATAAATATAAATTTTGCAGTATCAAAATAAAAACAATACAATTTTTCTCAAAAATTCAAAAGGCAAGTTAACGAAAATATTCATTTTTTAATAAAAGTTATTTGTAACATTTTGTGAATCATTAAAAAGAATATAAAATTTGGAAATTATTCTTTTAGTTTTAAACAAACTTACTTAAACCTTACTTTTTTTGCCTACAATCCAAAACATCATAAAATGTAACTAAAAAAATTAATAAAACTTAACGATGATTAATTGGACCAATTAGGAAAAAAAATTTGTTGTTGACAATCTATTAAGGTTATTTTCTTTGCAGAAATTGTAATTTTGTCTACCTAAAACATATCATCAAATAAACAATTATTAGCAAAATCTAAGAATTAAATTGCTATATATGCATTGTTATAAAATAATAATAATAAAAATAAAATTGCAAAAGCTAAACTAAATCACATTAACCCAAAGTAGAGTTTTAAAAAATATAAAAAAATTATCAACCTAAAGCAGAGATGCAAGAAAAATAAAAAATTCATCAAAAAATTGAGAGAGAGAGAGAGAGAGAGAGAGAGAGAGAGAGAGAGAAACATTTTTTTGTGAGGAAAAACTGTGCATAGAATGGTAGAGATAGTGACAAAATTATAATAAGAGGGTGTAAATAAGAAGAGACAAAAATAAAGGAAGTGAAAGGAAAGAGGAAGAATGATATTAATGTAGAGGGTAGTAGGGAGATGAAAAGATAAGGGAGGGAGAAAGGTTAGAGAAGTGTAAATATTAAAAAATATATATATATTAGAAATAGTTATAGGAAAATTAGAAAGAAAAAAAATAATAACATGGAAGCAAATCTAGCTCAATTGGAGAGTAGCAACAATAAATGCTACGCTTTAGCTTTTAGATATATATATATATATATATATATATATATATTTAGATTAACTCATTTATAGATGCTCTTATATCAAACTTAATAGTATTTATTTATCTACTATTCATCCAAAAAAAAAATTATCTTCTCTATTAAAAAAATTTATTATTTTTCTCTCACCTCATCACACTCCTCCATCCTTCATTCGTAACCCATTTTGGCCAAACACTGTTGAAATCACGACAAAATCATCTTTGTTCTCCAGACCCAGCCACTATCACACTCCTCCATACTAAATCACCATAGGCTACCCCAGCCACAGTGACACCCCTCCATGCTAAAATCAGTAAATCACCATCACTCAAAAAACCCACATAGAAATTCCACCATATTTAGACCTTGTTTCATGTTCTCAAAAACACACTCAAGTGCAATCCACACGATTCAAAAATCACAAAGCCAAGACCAAAAAATACAAAGAAATTTCACAAGCTCACCATCTTAAACCCAGAAGCTAAACCCAAAACAAACCTCGATTTCTTTCTCAAAGTCGAAGCCATGGAGGTCAGAGAGAGAGAGAGAGAGAGAGATGAAATAAAAAAATAAAAATTATCTAGCCTTGGGGAGGAATATTGTCTCTCGTTACTAGTATTAAATAATTATTCGTACCTAAATTTTTTTTGTTAGATTGTTAAGCTTGATGCATGAGATTTTATGAGTGTTTAGTTATATTTTTAACATCGGGATAGTCAAACTAGCCTGATAAGAATACTTTTGTATTGATTCTATCTTTACCACCTAATCTTTGTCATTCAAATTCATTGTAACCTTTATCAACAATTTTTTGATTTCATAGATGTTATTCTATTGCATTATAAAAATAATATATAGAATATAATGTTATTTTATTACATATATAGCATGATTTGGATAATTTGGTATTTATTACTACATTTTTTATTTTCACTCTTTTTATTCTCATCTTATTTTCTATAAATTTCTTATTATTCTCTCTTGAAAAGGTGGTCTATCTCTCTCTCTCTTGATTTTTATTTTTATTTTATTTTTTCAAGCAATTCTACTTTTGGTTGATGAATCATTGTGATTTTTAAAACTCTATTTTAGGTTAATACAGTTTTGTGTTATATTTTTTAGGTTCCCATCACTAGTGGTCCTTGTCTCTCTTATAGCTTTAGTTTGATTTTTGTTTAAATTGATACTTAGTTATTTTGGAAAAGAGAATTTGATATATATCACAATCATGGTTATGCATTTGAATATGTTTGTCAATTATTTGAGTAATATTAAGTGTAATTTTGTTATGAGATTTGATTATCATGACAATCTCTTTTAAGAGAATGAAAATTTTGAATTATTTATTTGAAACTTAAAAATTTTAGTTTTATTAAATAAAAAAAAAACATAGAAACATAATTTCGAAGAATATGGAGTATCGACCACCCCATAAAGGATTAATAATATTAAGGAAACACACTCAAAATAAGATAATGATGTATTGATAGAGATAGAAAGATGAAAAAATAATTTTAGAAATTATTTAATTTTTAAAGAGAATAAGTTATAAATTATATCATAATTACAAAATAATTATTTATTGCCATGCATCACTTGGATCTAACTGCCCATGGAGGAGGATATATGGGCGAACAACGGACATGTCCTCTTGCCATTGGAGGAGGAACCTTATTATTAATCTCTGCCTTACATTCCACCAATATATCAACAATACGTAAATGAGGTCAACATTCAAGCTTCGTGTCATGACTTGTTCTTACGCTGCACGTACTGTTCTTGCCGGTTATAATAGGGGTACCGTTTACCATGTCATTAATCCTATTACTGCGCAATGGACCACCCTTCCTCCACTTCCAGATCAATGCACGGTATACACCACCTCAGTAAGGCCTCGGGTTGGGTTCATATGTAACTATTAACATTCTTCATAATAAGCAGCAGCGGCAGCAGCTTAGTTTTAGTGTGAGTTCATTCCTTGTTGGGTTCGATCCCTACAACAGTATTTGCAGTCGATTCTTTCAGGAGCCCCAAGAATTGGACCCTTACCACAGAATTAGGCCCCTTGGAGTATGTCACGGTGCCTTGAGGATATCCCAGATTTCACGCTTCCCTTGTGACAACTTCTCTGCTCATGTTTTATGCGTTTGGTAGCTCAATGACTGTGATAAAGATGAAAGAGGAGGAGGAGGCAAATGGTGCTTAGAGAACCAGCTGTATTTTAACCAAATTGTTTCTGAAAGGTCTCCTTGGCTCTCAAAATACGTTATGGAGAAAAATCCTTATTTGCTAGTCCTAGCCTATCATCCAAATGACAGGGATATCACGTATTTGATGATTGATTTTAAGGTTGCATTATGCAACTTGCGGAGAAAAACACTGGAAGTTGTTTGCGATTTTCCAGATTATCACCCTAGCTACAATGTCTTCAACTTTGTGCTCCCTTGTTGGCCAACTCCCATTCATTCCTCTCTCTTCCTGTAAGTGAAGGCCGCCTATCTATGCTGCTGCTTGCAAGCTGGGGTCTTTAAATCCTTTTAGGTTTCTGTTTTGTGGTTTGCCTAAATTAGGCTTTTGTGAATTCCCCTCAAAACTTTTAACCTAGCAACAACATGTATTTGTTATATCAATTTTCAATTTTTCATAATCTGTTTTTTTATGGACAGTGGTTGCTTTGTTTCTCTAGAAGAAAAAACTTAAAAAAAAAAAAAAAAATTATGGATATATATATATATATATATATATATATGCCGCATGCTTGTGATATCAATTGTTGAATGTAAAACTAGTTATTGTAATTTTGAATGAGATGAATATTATAGCCTTACATGGACTTCTTTTGTTTTCTTGGTTATTGTAATAACTAGTCGCAAATCCGTGCTACGCTTGAGAACCTACCTGTTTGTATAGTAAATTAAAATAAATTTTATAAAATTTTAAATTGATTATGAAATTATACAATTGCAAAAATTACTTCAGTTTTTTATGTTACAAACTGATAAAGAAACCGTTGTTTGAATGTACAATGGGCTTGCAAAAATGTACCAGATGTTTTTAGATATTGCAAAGAAAAAAAAAAACTCAAATATTCAAATATTAAAACTTTTGAAATGCCAAAAAAATTAAAGATTAAAAAAATTCACCACCTAGAAATTATTGAAAAAAAATATTTATACACACGTGTGTGTGTGACTACACAATAGAGAAACATTAGAGAAAGATGTGTTATTTTCCAAAAAAAAAAAAAAAATCCATAGCTATGACTATTGAAATTTGCCAAATAATTAAAGAATCAAAAGATTTAAAGCCTAAAAAAAAAAAAAAAAAACAAAACAAAACGTGTTTCTTTTTTGTACCAAAAGAATCGGATTAGTGTAGATTGGGCTAATAGACCCATAATTGATCGCCCGATGTAAAACCAAATGTGTTGCTAATGATCTTGTCATTGCTCGTTCTTATTTCCTATTAAGGCCTTAGGGAAATTATATAAAAAGTTTTAAACTTTATACTTTATTTCAAATTAGTTCCCTCTTTTATTTTGTTAGAGTATTCACACCAGTGTAATTTTTTTTTTTTTTTTTTTTGGGTCTATTTTAGTATAAGGGCATACTTTTTTTTTTTTTTGGGTCTTTTTAGTATAAGAGCATACTTTTTTTTTTTTTTTTTTTTTTTTTTCATACTTTTGAAAATAAAGTATATCAAATTATCTATTTTACACTATATTTTATTAAAATATCAAGATGATCTCTAGCTTGACATTCAAACAAGAGAATACCATTGCGGATGAACTGGTGGTTGATCTGTTGACATATTTGAACAACATGTTGGACGTAGCTGTGGCCAAGGCACGACTTCCATCTGGACAGAACCCATTACAACAGCTTGTCTTGATCATTGCACAGATGGTCGGTTCCATGAGAAGGAAAACTTGGAGCGCTGTGTTAGAGATGCATTGAGTCGGAAGCGTATGGTTGCATTTCTAGTTCTGGATGGTCCGCAAGAGTCGATCATGGACCTCATGGAAACATCCTTTGAGGGTGGATGCATTAAATTTTCAAAGTATATGTGGATTCCTTTCCCTTCCCATATTACATTGTGCTAAGGAACATTGAAGCAAAATTTTCTGTTATCATAGGAAAATTTGTGGGCTATAAAATATAATTGCGTGATATTGGAAATGAATCATTTTTATCTGAGTTAATTTGATTTATTTTATGACTTAGATTAAATATTATAAATCTAAATATGTATCCAATGTTATGTAATTTGAAATTTAAAATGATGTGAATCATGAACATTTTGTATAATATTAGATTCAAGAATTAAAAACTTAATCGTAAAATGAAATGTCTCCATTTAAAGTGAAATGGGGAGGACCTACGTGTTGTCCACAATCAGTGGAGGTTGAATAACTTTTAAATTTGATCGGATTATTTGCCTATATAAAATAAAGATGAGACTTGATGGATTGTTTACTTGCTTCCCAAGTTTCCATGACGTTCAGTCTCATATTTTAGAGGGTGAGAAGTTGATAGTCATTTTTCCAATTTCACTTTCAGATATTATTTTATTGACCGCTTCAAATTAGACCTAGCCATGTAATAAGAAAACCTTTCTTGAAAATATGTGATTGAATGTCATCTGAATTAGATTAACAAATAGACAATCCATCAGTCTTTCCAATGTTTAGGACAATGAAACCATGTAAAATATTATCAATCTTAAAACTCGTGGTCCAACCTCCACTAGTTGTCAACTTCTTATTCTCTAAAATATGGGATTGAACGTCATGGGAACTTGGGAAGCAAGTAAATAATCCATCAAGTCTCTCCTATGTTATTTATAGGCAAATAATCCATGTAAAATATAAGACACTGTAGTATCCATTTAGCTCAACTATTAAAAGTTAAAATCTCTTAGGGTTGAATAAACAACTTAGCTAGGTTTGAATACCACTTACACAAAAAATCAATTGAGGTTTTGATATGTTGATAAGGAATAATCATTATGAAGTTTATGTTGAGATAGTGATCCCAACACTTTGAGATTAGGACAAAATTTAATTTAATTTAATTTATAATTGATGAGCCCGAAGATATTGTTCATCCAAGCATAGTGATGGACGTGGAGCACACCATAAATGAAGCCTTTATTGACTGAGCCGTTACGATTGAACGAAGTAAAGAGGGTAACAGCTCAGAGGTCTCCATATCTCAACATTAAAGTGCCAGAGGCATTACCCAGATAGGGAATTAAACCACCATTAATTGTGTTTCCAACGGCTAGGAAAGCAGAAGCCTATATAAGGCACATCCAACCAAAGGTAAAGGATATAATCAGAAATATACCCCTATTAACCAGAATTTTCCATTAACTCTCTCTTTCTAACTTTACCATTGGAGGCTTATCGGCTAGCACCATGTCGGTGACCTATCTGTTACTTTTCTCTATTGTCTTACAGGCCGTATTGGAGCCATCTGGACGACCCTAACCCCTGACGATCTTGGCATCATTAGTTTGGCACCATCTACGGGGAGGCTTTCTTTTTCCTAATCGTAAGGACAAAAACGTTGCCCTACCTTTGTTGTTGAAGAGGAAAAATTATGCATGATGGAGCTATCTGGACGGAGGTGGCACGGACAGACGTGGCATTTACAGACCGAACGGCCATGTGGCATCCAGCCCATTATTATGTGGTCTCCAAGGAACCTTAAAAGGAAAATACTTGCGACACATGATTAGCCTTGGTTTATAGAATCCCAACATGAGTAGAATTCTAGAATATACACGCATTAATGAGTATCTTTCCCATAAGGAAAAGACTTGTTCCGCAAGCAAAGGAGTCTGGCCCTACGTGACTATAAAAACCCAAAGACCCTAAAAAAAAAGGTACGCATAATTTCTCTAAAGCTCATACTCTCTAACATTGTTGGAGCTCTCTTCTGACTTAACCTTCGGAGGGTCTTTGGCCGGTATCACACCGGTACTCTCTGTAAGATCTTTTTCTGTGTTGGGCAGGTCTGGTATCGAATGTGTTGGAACCGTGTGGCTCACTGGTGATTTTTTCGGCATCATCAGTTGTCATCCAAATGGAGTCTAGTGCGCAACCAGACTCAGTTGCCCTGGCACTACAAGTCCAAGCTCTTATATACAGTGTAGAAGAACTAAATAAACAAAACCAGGAGATGAGGCAGCTGTTGCAGTAGGAAGAAAACCGCTCACTAAGGAGAATCGAAAAAAACAAGTACGAAGATAAAGTGCAAGACCTAGAAGGAAGCCAAGGGAGAGACGGCTCGAGGAGAACGGGGCGGTCCGACGAGGCAAGCAATGACCTCCTGAGGAGCATTAGGAAAGAGATGGACGAGCTAGAGAATGCAATGAAAGAGAAAACGACAAAGAATTTGGATGGGATGGTGAGAAGTACAAATTTCCCATTCATACATAAAGTTCTTGAGTACCCCCTCCCCCTAAAATTCTAACTTCCACAACTGGAATCATATGATAGGTTGAAGGACCCACTGGATCACATTACCACCTTTAAGATGACCTTGAGCTTATAACAAACCCCAGATGAGATAGTGTGTTGATCCTTCACAACCACCCTCAAGGGAACAGCTTGAGTGTGGTTCAACAAGTTGGCATGATCTTCAATTGACAATTTTGATTAGCTTAGTAGCCTAGTTGTGCGTCATTTCGTAGGGGGGCAGCGTCACAAAAGACCAGCAGATCATATATTGACGATTAGACAGGGAGAAAGAGAATCCTTAAGATCATACGTGAAGTAGTTTAACAGAGAAGTGCTGGAAGTGGATGAAGCCGAGGACCAGGTACAATTAACGACGTTCAAGGCTGGGCTAAGATCTAAAGAGTTCGTCATGGCACTTGCTAAGAGCCCTTTAGCATCAATGATGGATTTGCTTATAAAGGCTCAGAAGTACATGAATGTGGAGGACGCTTTGGCAGTGATAGAGGTGGGTGGACCTCGAACATCGAAGATAGGCTCTCAAGACGACCAAATGGGCAGAAGAGAGAAAGGAGAGATCACCCGCCCAACAATGACAGGGGCAAGTGAAGGGACGACAAGGCTCGAAAAATGGTAAACTTCACACCCCTGGTAATGCCCATTAACCAAATCTTGATGCAGACTAAGGACGACCATCAGCTTAGGTGGCTGAAGCCATTGAGCGGTTCACCTAATGCACGAAACAAAAAAAAAGTATTGCCGCTTTCACCGAGACCACGGCCATTACACTGACGAGTGTAGAGACCTCAAAGAATAGATAGAAGAGTTAATCTAGAAAGGAAAATTGTAGAAGTTTGTCAAGAAAAACACATATCGATGGCCGAAGCAGGAAGACCAAACCAGGTCAGAAGAGAAGCCTAAAGATGATGATAAGTCACGAGAGCAGCCAAAAAGTGCTATAGAAGAGATAAGGATGATCAACGGTGGTCCGACAACGGGGGGCTCTTTCAAATCCCTCAAGAAGTCACAGCAAAGACAGGTCAACAGTGTCCACATGATACCGCCAACGAAACACTGGAAAAGAGAAGCAGCAGACATGATCTTCTCAGAGGAAGACGCCAGAGGGGTGAAACAACCACATGATGACCCCTGGTCTTCATGCTAATGATAAAAAGGTTCAACACTAGAAGAATTTTAGTAGACAATGGAAGCTCTGCCAATATCATTTACCTCTCCGCCTTCCAACAATTGAAAGTAAACCCGAGCAGGCTTTGTCCATTTGAATCCCTCCTAGTCAGCTTTAGTAGGAATAAGGTTTATCCAAGGGGAATAGTAACCCTGACGGTTACAGCAGGCACATAACCCCAGCAAATAACGAGGCAACTCAATTTCCTAGTGGTAGATTGTCCCTCGTCCTACAATGTCATCATTGGATGACTAATTCTTAACCGTTGGAAAGCTACGACCTCAACATACTGTTTAAAGGTAAAATTCCCTACAGAAAATTGAGTGGGAGTGATCAAGGGGGACCAAGTTTTGGCTCGTGAGTGTTATCAAGCAATATTGGCATTGAAAGAGAACCACACGTGGATGATTGAGGAAAAAAGCCTTAAGACGATGGAAACACTAGAGACGATGGAACTGGTGGAAGGGGAGCCTGTGAAGGTGATGAACATAACAGCAAATCTTGGTCTTGATATGAAAAAAGGTATAGTGGAGTTCCTGAAAAGGAACCTAGATGTGTTAACGTGAAGCCATGAGGACATGCCCGAAATTTCAGAGAACGTCATTCAACATCGGCTAAACATGGATCTAGGGAAAAAGCCCATCCAGCAAAGAAGAAGAGTCTTTATGCCCAAGAGGAACAAGGCCATCATGGACGAAGTTAATAAGCTCTTGGCTGCCAAGTTCATCTGAGAGGTGTACTACTCGAAGTGGTTGGCTAACGTCGTCATGGTGAAGAAAGCAAACAGGAAATGAAGGATGTGTGTCGATTTCGCGGATCTGAACTAGGCCTGCTCAAAGGATGGTTTCCCCTTACCACGAATTGACTAGCTTGTTGATTCTATGGCAGGACACAAGTTCCTGAAATTTATGGACACGTTCTCAGGATACAACCAGATCTAGATGTTAGAAGAAGATCAAGAAAAGATGACCTTCATCACCAGTCAAGGACTCTTCTGTTACAAGGTCATGTCATTCGGATTGAAGAATGCAGGAGCTACTTATCAAAGGTTAGTGAACCAAATGTTTAGTGAGCAAATCGGGAGAAACATGGAGGTATACGTGGACGATATGCTCGTCAAGAGCAAAGAGGTAGAAAGTCATTTGGACGACCTCGAGGAAACCTTCAAAACATTAAGACGATACCAGAAGAAGTTGAACCCAATGAAGTGCGTGGTCAGAGTCTCCTCGGGAAAGTTCCTCGATTTTATGGTGTCACAATGAGGAATAGAAGCCAATCCAAAGAAAGTGAAAGCCATAGTAGAAATGACCTCACCAAGGCACGTCAAGGAGGAATAGAAGTTGATTGGAAAGGTGGCAGAGCTTAATCGTTTCGTCTCAAGGGCGACAGACAAATGCCTCCCCTTCTTCCAAACTTTCAAATGGGCCTTCACATAGACTGACGAATGCGAAGCAGAATTCTAGGAGCTAAAATGCTATTTGAGTAACCCGCCATTGTTGAGCTTGTCAAAAGAGGGCGAAGACTTGTTCCTATATTTAGCTGTCTTTGCCATGGTAGTAAGCGCAACCCTAATTCGAGAGGAATTAAGGATCCAGCACCCTGTATACTATGTAAGCCAAGCTTTTTAGGGAACAGAGGCAAAATACCCACGCATCGAGAAGATCACTTTTTCT
Organism: Quercus lobata; assembly: GCF_001633185.2. Lineage (NCBI taxonomy): Eukaryota > Viridiplantae > Streptophyta > Magnoliopsida > Fagales > Fagaceae > Quercus > Quercus lobata. Next base: position 8,966,950 of record NC_044908.1, on the reverse strand, counting down.
TTGATTGTTGCTTCTCCGAAGCTACGTCCTTACTTTCAAGCAAACCCAATCCTCGTCATGATGGACCAACCAATCAAGAAAGTGATGAACAAACCAGACGCCGCAGGCCGAATGGTACAGTGGGCAGTCGAGTTGAGCCAATTTGAGATCGTGTACAGACCTCGAACAGTGATAAAGACCCAGGTACTAGCAGACTTCATTGCCAAGTTCAACATGCCCAAAGATAGCCCGATGAACACAACAGAGTCATGAACGGTGCAAACTGATGGATCTTCGGCAAAAGGAAAGGGCAGAGTTGGAGTCGTCATAACCTCACTGGAAGGGGACATCTTGAAGTACGGGGTCTAGCTCTAATTTGCAGCCACCAACAACAAGGCAGAGTACGAAGCCATATTGACGGGCTCAGGTTAGCCAAGTCCATGGAAGCCAAAAAGGTACTCTTGAAAAGTGACTCCAAGCTAGTAATCGGGCAAATCAAAGGGGATTGTGAAGTAAAGGAACAAAGAATGCAAAAGTACTTGAAGTTGACAAACCAGCTAGCCAGAGACCTGGAATAGGTAGAATTTGTACAAGTCCCACGAAGTTTGAACATGAAAGCGGACGAAGTAGTGAGACAAGCATCTTCAGAAGCGGAAGACAATCCACTGGGGATACGATTGGAGGTATAGAAATTCCCCAGCATTGAGGAGTTCCATACGTTTGCAATACAAGGGGACACGAGCTGGACGACACCCATTATGTCCTACCTAAAGGATGGTTGCTTGCCTTCAGATCCAGACGAGGCAAGAAAGATAAAGAAGCGAGCTACTAGATTCACACTCTTAAATGACATACTTTACAAAAGGGGATTTTCTCTCCCTTACTTAAGATGTGTAGAACAAGACAAAGCGAGATATATCTTAGAAGAAGTTCACGAAGGCATTTGCGGAGATCACTCGGGGTAGAGGTATTTGATATCAAAGATCACTAGAGTAGGCTATTTCTGGCCAACAATGTTAAAAGAAGTAAATGACTTCATTAAAAGCTATGACAAATGCCAGAAGTATGAGAACGTCCAAAGAACACTAGGAGAGAAGATGAAAATCATAACCTCTCCATGGCCATTTGCACAATGGGGGATCAACATAATGGGTCCCCTGCCCCAAGGTAAAAAGCAGGTAAAATTTTTACTCGTAGCAATTAATTACTTTACAATGTGGGTAGAAGCAGAGGCTCTAGCAATGATCACGGAGGCAAAAATACAAAACTTCGTGTGGAAGAACATTGTTTGTAGGTTCGGCATACCAAGGATGATCATATCAGACAATGGCAGGCAGTTTGACAACCAAGCGTTCTGTTCTTTCTGCTCAGGACTCAGAATCAGATTCCACTTCTCGCCGCCAGGGCACCCCTAGGCTAACGAACAGACGGAGGTAACCAATCAAACCTTGCTTAAGGCCATCAAAGTTCTATTGGAGGGGGCAAAGTGTGCATGGCCTAAAAAAGTACCAATTGTCCTTTGGGCCTACAGAACCACGACCAGAACACTAACAGGAGAGACGCCATTCAACCTTACCTATGGTACGAAAGCTGTAATCCCTGTTGAAGTTGGAATCAACAACATAAGGAGGGAGTTTTTCAATGAAGAAACCAACAACAACCAACTAGGGACAAATCTAGATTGCTTGGACGAGACAAGAGATGAAGCATCCAAAAGAATGCCAAGGTACTAACAGAAGATGTCTGGATACTATGACCAAAGAGTAAAGCTCAGGAGGTTCAACATAGGAGACCTCGTCCTATGGAAGGTTACGCTTGCAACAAAGGACCCAGCTTATGGAAAATTGGACTAACCTGGGAAGGCCTTTACAAATTCACTTACTACTCAAGACAAGGAAGCGACCACTTGGTGTCCTTGGACGGTAGCAAGTTACCCCATCCTTGGAATGTTGAACACCTGAAGGGTTATCATCAGTAGGGATATAATCATTTGTAATCATTGATAAAATTCTTGTTTTACTCTAAAGCAGTTCAATAAAGGAATTATTCAGGAATTATTCAAGTCATAAGCTTCCACAAAAGCACTAACCCATGACGATGCCAATTGACGTAAATCCTTCAAAGGATATTGATGGTGTCATAAATAATCCCCAAGTCCATAACTCGTCCACGTGTCTCGTCCAACGAAAGAAGCTACAATAGGCGGTGAAAATTGCGAGCGTACTGGCGAACCTCGTCCATACATGGACGAGCAATACCTTGTGAGATCTATTTATCATTTATGAACGTCAAGCCTTCCAAGATGATCTCGTTCATCTTCCACTAAAGATGGACGAGATCATCCTGGAGGTGTTGTCCATCCTGATTATGGATGGACGAGTTCATCGGCCCGTCCGACCTAGGTAACTTCCACAGCGGTTATGGAAGTTACTCCCAATTCGCCGGACTCCTCGACATTGGGAACGGTTCGTAAACAGATAAACCGTTCCACACACACATTATATAAGGCTTCTTCGATGAAAGGTAAAGGGATTCAGACACTTTTACTTTTGAGAGAACATTTCTTCGTTACAGAGAGTTCGAAGTAACTGACTTGATCATCGGAGGATTTTTGGCCGGTCCCCCACCGGTCCCCTCTGATTCTGTGTCCTTTGTATTACAGGAAATAGCCTAAAGATCAACGTTCGAGTCCTATCAACCCACTGATAAAGAGAGAATCATCAGATATAAGTCAGAAGACGATGCCAAGTGACATAAATCCTTCAAAGGATATAAGTCAAATGACGGGGCCAATGACATAAATTCTTCAAAGGATATAATTCAAATGACAGGCCAATGAAATAAATCTTTCAAAGGATATAAATCAAATGAAGGGGCCAATGACATAAATCCTTCAAAGGATATAAGTCAAATGACGAGGCTAATGACATAAATCCTTCACATGATATAAGTCAAATGATGAAGCCAGTGACATAAATCCTTCAGAGGGTATAAGTCACATGACGAGGCCAGTGACATATATCCTTTCATGGATACAAGTCACATGACGAGGCCAGTGTGACAAGGCCGTGCCGTTAAAGGACATAAATTACATTAAAAATCCAATGATGAACTAAAGTCAAATAGTGACAAGGACATAAATTACGAAGTAGATGATGAGCCTGACGGCCTCTCAAACTCTCTTCTCAAAAGAAAAAGGTTAGTGGGATGAGGCAGAATCTCTGTAAGAGACAAAATGAATTTTGCAAAGCCAAAAAGAAAAAAAATATGCCATCATTTAGTTGCTTGAATAGATAAAATGCAATGTTCAAAATAAAAAGCATGTATGAAGATAGTGTTTAGGAGTAAAAAAGCCCAAAAACAAATAAGGCACCCAAAACATAAAGTGTTCAAAAATAAATGCATAAAGCCCCAAAACAGACGGGGCAACCAAAAAAAAAAAAAAAAAAAAGGAAGAGAAAACTTTTTCTGATAGGAAAAATTCAAGCAACAGGATCGTCATCACCATTACCGGCCCCCTCGTCCGCAGCATCTCTAGCAGCATTGGCTTCCTCGACTTCCATTTCCTTGTCCATGGCCTCAAAGTCCAGGTTGTCCAGATCCATTCCAAGGTTACGCTTTTCTAGATACTTTTCAGTAACTCAAAACCCTTAAAGTACCAGCTGAGAAGGATGTCGTTGTACTCGTCAATGAGCTGGAAAGCTTGCATCTTGTCATTTCCAGCCACAGAAGCCTCATGCTTGGCCGCCTGGAGTTGCTTGTCTTTTTGCTCTGCCAATAACCTCTCCGCCTTAAGATCGTCAATTAAGGCCTTAATCTACTCCTTCATCCAGTTCTCACTGTCCATTGCCATTATTAGTTCCTCCCTTAGCATAGAATTTTCGACCTCCAATGCATCCACCTTAGAGTTGGCCATGACGACCCTCTTCTCGGCGGTACGATACTCAGTGGTAATGTGGAGCGTCTCTCCTAAAACCTAAAAAAAAAAAAAAAAAAAAAAAAAAAAAAAAAAAAAAATGAAGAAGAAGAAGAAGTTAAAGACTGTTTCGAGAGACAAAAAAAACTAAGACGAAAATAAGCTCGAGCAAAGGATGTGCCTGGATGAGCTTATGAATGTGACGACTCACCAACTCGTGGGAAGGTATGACACTCAAACCTTTCAACTCGTCAGGGGTAACAACGTTGTGGGCTCTCCCCATGACGGTGGTAGCGTCATCCCAGACATTAGAGACCATCTTACTCTTTCCCTTGTCACTACCTCAGGCTTTCTTGGGGCGAGGAGTGATCTCCTCGAGGGAAACAGCAAGAGAGGCTGCCTTGGGGTCAGAAGCAATAGGAGTGGATGTTATTGTCTTAACGACCTCCTTCATCACTCAGGGACGCTTTTGGTCGATGTTGGACAAGGGCTCATTCTTCTTGGCCCTCCATTTGGCATACATTTCTTGATTAAATTTAGTGGTCATTTCTATAAGGAACAACATAAACAAGATGTCAGCACAAGACTCAGAAAAAGAAAAAAAAAAAAAAAGGAATAAGTAGATTAACTTACTTTTTTCTTCTCTGGCTATTGCTTGTAAGACATAAGGAGAAGGATCAGGACCTTGAAAATGACAAGCGAAAGTTTAAGGGTCGATCAGCTCGTCAAAATCATCAATGATCTTCGCGTAGTCCGAAGCGTCCTTAATGCGACCTTTATACCTACTCTTTAACTTAGGACGAACCCTAACCGAAAGAAAAGAAGAAAAAGCAAGTGTAAGGGCTGGATGAAACAAAGAAGAACTTCCCAAAGAAGAGAAAAATGATGAAGAAAAACACACCAAGTTTGGGTGTCCCCCACCTACGTTGTAATCTGGGGATATCGCCCCAAAAGTCATCTGAGAGAGTCTCCAACCATCACCAGACACAAAAAAAGTATCTAGATTTCCAGTAACAGAATGACGAAGGGAGACTGCCAATGAGCCTGGCTTTCCTATCCCAAGGTACTAGCTTGTAATACCCAAACTCTTTCAACTCTTTCAGACAATATAAATACAGAAGCTCGTCCACCCGGATCACACCACCCTCAGTTACTATCATCCAAATCTCCATGCAACTAATGACGATTCACCTGGAATTTGGTATGAGTTGCCCAGGTGCAATGCCTAGATGATGGAGAAGCTCCATTATAAAAGGGTGGACGAGGAATCTGAGGCCATTGAAGAAGGTAGCTTTATAAAAGCATACCTCCCCAAGGTTGAAGGCACAAGCTTTCTCGCCTAAACGGGGAAGGCGAAGTCTAGCTTTGTCAGGAAGCTGGAACCTATCTTTAAACCTAAAGAGAGTGTCCTCATCTAGGGAACACACTTCCTTGAGAGCGTGAAAGGCTCTCAACACAGTTGGAGAAAAAGATGTGGAGTTTAAGGGTGAAGGTGCCGAAATGGCAGTATCAACTTCCATAGCTTTATCACTAGATGACAGATCCGTATCTAACTCACTGGACCTTACCTCCACCAACATCCCTCGAAAGGACCGAAACCAATCTAAAGATTGAAGCAACAATGGAGAAAGGTCAGCCAACACTACCCCTAAAGCACTATCCCTGGGGAAAAAAGGTCCAACCTCTGGACAACCACTAACTGACCCAAGAAGTGCCGCTAAACGGGCAAAGAGGAAAGAGACAGAAGGACAAAGACACCTAACCTCGGAATGATCACACATCAAGGTAAGAAAAGAAAAGTAGGAATCCCCAATTGAAACAAAGTAAAGGGAAATCAGGCAAGGAAAAGGGAGAAGATCATACCTGAGAAAAGAAGAAGCGAAACGGCCTAAAACTCAGAGAAAGTAGAGGACTCAGAAATGGAGAAAGTGCAGAAATGGGGAAGAAAACAAAAACAAGGGAGGAAGAAGAAAGAGAAACACATTTAAAGCCTTTCCTAAAAAATTGAGACGCGGGAAACCTAAACACTTTGACGAGGAACATGCCCATGTCCTGCCAATCAAAACGTGACATATGGCCCACTAGCACGCAACACCGTCATGTCGCCATAAATGCAATAAAAACGAAATCCCCAAAGCCTCACTTAGTGTACGACGACCCTTCACATTTCTTAGATCATCAAGAATGCTGACAACCAAGGAATGAGGGGCAACTGATGAGCCTGAAGCTATTGTTTGTCCAAGCATAGTGATGGATGAGGAGCACACCATAAATGAAACCTTTATTGACTGAGCCGTTACGGGATTGGATGAAGTAAAGAAGGTAACGGCTCAAAGGTCTCCATATCTCAGTATTATAGTGCCAGAGGCATTACCCAGACAAGGAATTAAACCACCATTAATTACGTTTCTAATGGCTAGGAGAGCAGAAGCCTATATAAGGCACATCCTGCCAAAGGTAAAGGATATAATTAGAAATATACCCCTATCAACCAAAATTTTCCATTATCTTTCTCTCTCTCTCTAACTTTACCATCGGAGGCTCATCGGCTGGCACCATGCTGGTGACCTATCTGTTACTTTTCTCAATTGTCTTGCAGGCCACATCGGAGCCATCTGGACGACCCTAACCCCTGACGATCTTGGCATCATCAATATTTTTCCACTATATATGAATTTACTTCTTTTCTCAAACTTTAAAAAATTGATTTATTTATGTTCTCTACAAAACTTCATGAATAGTATTGAGAAGTTGTTTCATGAATAGTACTGAGAAGTATAACCGTTAGAATTTAATTAATATTTTAATGTTCATATGAACTAGATGCTTTGTATTTTTATCATTTTATTTACTATGATATTTTTTTTACTAGATAGAAATTCTACTCTGACTCTAAGTGTATATGTGTGTGTAGCTCTCTCTTAGAGACTCAAATCTCGACCCTTGCACCCCTCCCCCTCACAAGAACTTTGTACCTATGGTATGACCATCACGACAAGGATATACGGTGGTATATTACAATTCTTTAACATACAAGCAATTGACGAAATTGTATACTAAGTCTCCCATTAGCAAAATTTTCTATTATCATAGGAAAATTTGTGGGCTGTAAAATATAATTACGTGCTATTGGAAATGAATCATTTTTATTTGAGCTAATTTGATTTATTTTATGACTTAAATTAAATATTATAAATCTAAAGATGTATTCAATGTTATGTAATTTGAAATTTAAAATGATGTGAATCATGAACATTTTGTATAATATTAGATTCATGAAATAAAAACTTAATCGTAAAATGAAATGTGTCCATTTAGAGTGAAATTGGGAGGATCCTACGTGTTGTCCACAATCAGTGGAGGTTGAATATATGACTTCTAAATTTGATAAGATTATTTGCCTATATATAATATAGGAGAGACTTGATGGATTGTTTACTTGCTTCCCAAGTTTCCATGACGTATAGTCTCATATTTTAGAGAGTGAGAAGTTGATAGCCATTTTCCAATTTCACTTTCAGATATTATTTTTTTGACCGCTTCAAATTAAACCTAGCCATGTAACAAGAAAACATTTCCTAAAAATATGTGATTGAATGTCATCTGAATTAGATTAACAAATAAACAATCCACTAGTCTTTCCAATGTTTAGCTCAAAGCAACCATCTAAAATATTATCAATCTTAAAACTCGTGGTCTGACCTCCACTAGTTGTCAACTTCTCACTCTCTAAAATATGAGATTGAATGTCATGGGAACTTGAGAAGCAAGTAAACAATCCATCAAGTCTCTCCTATGTTATATATTGGCAAATAATCCGTGTAAAATATGATCAAATTTAAAAGTCGTTCATCCTTCACTGATTGTGGACAACACGTAGGATATATACTAGGATCTATAACAAAAATTTAAGCTGTTAGAAAATTATGAATCTAATCAGTACTTAAAAATAATTCTAACCAATGAAAATGCATTCTTAAGTTGTGATAGGGATATGTGGGAGAATTCCTCTTCACTATGAAGCCATGAGAAGAAGAGTTGAGGTTGTGAAGGAGTTGATCATTGTGCGGCCTGACTCAACTCGAGTCATGCTCAATGGGAAACTATTTTGCACTTAGGTGTTAAATACCACCAACTTGAGGCTTTAAAGCTGTTGGTTGAATCTTTAAGTGATGAAGGAGAATTTCTTAATATCAAAGACCATGACAGTAGCAACACCATCTTGCATTTAACTGTGACGCTAAAGCAAATTGAACATGTTTCTTTTTTTCTTTTTCTTTTTTGTTTTTTGTTTTTTGTTTTTTTTTTTTTTTTTTTTTTTTTGCTCAAAAGGTTAATTGAACATGTTTCATATTAGGTAGCAATTACAAGAATGAGTGATTGATATGAGATTATTAGATGCAAACCTATTAACTTAAAAAATTTTAGATTCAAGGTGGTGTCTCTACATTTTGTACAAAGTCTATATGTCAATTGTGGAGTCTTAAGAAAAAAAAAAAAAAAAAAAAAAAAAAAAAAAAAAAAAAAAAAAAACTAACCAACTAACTATATAACTATGGAGTCTTAAAAAATCAATATTATAATTAGTGAGAAGAAAACAAAACGGAAATTCAAATACATAAACTTAAAAAAAAAGTGAAAAATTTCCTTGTATAGAAGAATAAATTTCTTTAGGTTGATGTCTGCTAAAATAGTTTATCACTTTTTTAATGATGTGGAACTACACGAAGGTAGGGTCCTTAGATCTACCTTTGGGGAGCAAACTACAAATAAACGACTCACTTGCTAGAATTGTGTATTAGGTAATCCAAGAAACTCTTAGTGATGATCGAACCCAAGATTTCTGGGTCCATAGCTAATCACAAGTCTCCAACAACTAGGCTACACCTTGTAGGGTGTTAAGTAATAGAGTTATCTTCCAGTTTTCTCTTTCATAATATGCGGTAATAACTTTCTTGCTTGGAAGAGAGAAAATATATATATATATATATATATATATATATATATATATATTAACAATACGTAGGTTTTTTAAACTGTAATTTCCATGGCTATCGCATATTTCATGACATCTAGTTTAATCAATGGTTCTCTCTTTTCTCTACTTGGTTACTATCTAGAATAACATCAAGGGACATTAATTTCTTATTTCTTATTTTTTTGTGTTTAAAAACTGACAAAACAATTATATGACTAGTGTAGTGAAAATTTAGTAATCTTAACATCATTGCACCAGCGCTTAAGCGAATGAGAGATGCGGAGGACGAGCTAATTAGTGTCTAAGATAAACTTTGTTATATCACATAATGCATTTGTGGTCTTCATCATATAACAAAATCCTTTATTAGAAGAAGATTACAAATCTACACCCTTTGAAAGGGAAAGGCCGGCTCTATCTTATTACCTGTGAATGGAATAAAAGGTATCTAAATCAATGAATATATAAGATTTGTAAGAGCCTGTCCACGTTGATTTGGTCCAGGCCATCCCAAGTTCCTTTGATGCGAACTAGCTAAAAAACTGATAAGTACCCGAGATGATCTAACTGAATTCGAGGACAGTTAACCTCCAAGAACAATAGAGAGAGAGAGAGAGAGAGAGAGAGAGTTAGAAAGGAATAGAAGAACAGGTACTCAAAGAAACAATGGACTCAGCTAATTCATTCATTCCCCTCACAGTACAATTCAATCTCTGTTTTAAACTCCTTTTCACGTAACTAACTAATTCCCTAATCTATCATTACAACGTACTAAACATTGATTAATCAGTAAATGGCATAACTAACTACTAACCACTCACAACGGCTTCCTTGTAACTACCTAACTGAATAATTGCCTCTTGAGGTCCCACATCAGCAGCCTTGACTTGCCCCTCTCAGTAATAACCCACGCACCCTGCCTCAGCAAATCACGCACCCCTCTGCAGCAACTCCCACACTACCAGTGCATCTCACGTGCCCCCCACATATCAGCATTGTATCAAAAACTCAAGTTCTTTCATTATGAAGTCATCTTCCACTAACTAACTTCCTTTGAGTGGTTTGGCCTGCGGTGGTTCTGGTTGTGATTGTGGGTCTCAGTGGTTTCAATTGTGGCTAATGGCTCTCCGGTTGTGATCATGTGGGTTTGATTTGGGTTTGGATTTGAAAGGTGGGTTTCGATTTGTGCCGTGTGTGGTGGCTGTGGCTAGTTCGGCTGTGGTGGATGGTGATTGTGCAGTGAGTGGGTTTCGTTTTTATGGGATGTGTAGTGGGTGGTGACTAGTGAGTGGTGGCTGTGGTAGCTGTGTAGTGGATAGGTGGTTGTGATGTGGGGGTTGTGGCATGTGGGTGGCAGTGGTGGTATGGTGGTGGTGGGGTTAGTGGTGGACGTGAGTGATGAGTGGTGGGTTTGTTGGTTGTTTTTGCTTTTACTTGGGAGAAGAGGGACACCGAGAAAGTGAGAAAGAGATGCAAATTTTAATATAAAAGAATTAAAAAAAATATTTTAATAAAGTGGTAAAAAAAAAAATCTTTGATGTTGGGTATATTATAGAGTTATGTGTTAAAATAGATAAAGTAGCTTTTTTAAGTTAAAAACTAAAAGATTAAGAACCTTTGATATGAATGATCTAGCAGAGTAAAGGAAAACGATAGCATATTTCGTTGATTAATAATAAGACATTTTTGAAGGAGAAAAAGAAAAATTACACAAAAAGGTTAGTCTTTTTTACAATCACACCTTCATCGCTAGGTGGGTAGTAACTAAGACCAAAACTACTAAAATAAAATTGACTACGAGAACATTTAGCTAGTTTATAAACTGTTAAATTCGCCAAAAATCAAGGAGGGAGTTAAAAGTTTGAGTTAGTGGGGATGGTTTTACTGTTGGCTATGTGTAGAATTTTTTAAAGGGCAGTGTCATTTATTTTGGATAAAATTAGTTAATTGAGCTTAATTTTGTTTTTCGTTTTATTGGTAATTTTTGTTGGTGGGGTTTTTTTTTTTTTTTTTTTTTTTTTTTTTTTTTTTTGGCTTGCATATTTTGTTTTAGATTTTAGATCTATAAATGTTTTAATGGTCACTAAAATGAGGAAAATGCTAGAGCACACTACAAGTTTTTTTTTTTTTAATTTTTTTATTATAAATTATTGATGTGATAAGTAGTTACTAGTAAGTAAAAAAATGATGTGAGTGGTGTGCCCATATGTAAACCAATAAGAATTTGCTACCAAAACATTTTGTAAAAATGTTATAAAAAAATTTGTAAGTATAACATTATTCTTAAAAGAATCAATAATATTGTTAAAGAAAAACAAAATATAATTTTATAAAACAAAATTACTAAAATTAGTACATATATATAATAATAATAATTTTTTTTTTTAATCTGGCCCCCTAGTCCCAGGGTGGTTTCGTCCTTGCAAAAAACCCAATTAAGGGATACATAACCAAGATCAACAAATACAGAGTTAACTGCTAGTACAAAGTTATATATTGAATACTATTAGAGCTCGTTTGGTACATGTGTTTAAACACATGTTTTCAATTTTTAAACAATATTATACGTATTTTCACACACTTTTTCACCTACACGTATTTCCAAAAAATACAAACAACATTACTAGAACAACGTTACCAAACGGTCTCTAAATCATTGGAACTCATAACATTGAATATAGAATAGCCTTTTTGAGGTCAAAATTTATAAAGTCTATACATGTGTTTTGGTCAATTGAAAATCAACAAGATCCGGATCTTGTTGATTTTCAATTTTTTCCTTATAACTTATTAAGACTTCCGTATCCGTGAAATTGATCTGTGAGAGTAACATCTATTTTCTCTCGGTAACCATAAAGAAAATCACGATCAGATGATGTATTAGTGTTGACAACCAGTGGAGGTCTGGACAACTTTTAAATTTGATCATATTTTACATGTATTATGAGAGAATTGATGGATTATTTTACATGTAGGCTTTTCATAAAAAAAAATAAAATAAATAAAAAATAAAGAAGAAGAAGAAGAAGAAGAGAGAATTGACAGATTGTTTACCTGCTTCAGATGAGGGTTTACTCACATATGTTAGACAAAGAAGTTGATGGGGATGATACATAGTAGGCCCTTGAAAAAAAAAAATTGTAGCCCTTTATTCAATTTCACTGCAGATATTATTTTAGTGACCACTTGAAACAAAATTTAAAGTTAGTTGACGGGTAGCTTAATACATTTGGAGGCTTTAGGTGAAAACAAAATTGAGACATTTTATATATTTAAATATGACTTAAAAAAAAATATTACTTAAATTTTATTATCTTGTTTTATATGCAAAATTACTAATTAGCCATGTGTCTGTGTATATATATATTTTTGAGAGTTATAGATAAAAAAAAAAAAAAAAAAAAAAATGACAAATTTTTAGCACTAGTTGATCTGGCAGCTTGATAGTGATAAGTAAAAATATGATATTAATGATGGATTTAAATGAGAACTAGTAAAAACTTGTTAACTCAACTGTTTTGTGAAAAATGTTTTGAAATTTTTTGTGTATTTCATTTTTTTTAGAAGTGTTACATTCACAATATTTTCACAATCCAAGGTGTTAAGTTGTTACTAGTTCTCATTTGAATTCATCACTAGAATTACATTTTTTTCCTATCAATAAAAGTTAGTAACAACCTGAGATTTAAGATTTGTTGTGAAATATATTATAGATATAGCTTCTTTTCTTTCTTTTTTTTCTTTTTTTGTTAAAAGGAGATAATATAACAAACAAACAAACCAGCTAGTCACAAAAAATCAAAGTCGCGGCTGCAAGCCTGCAATAATACACACCATGCATATCCGAAGCAAGGAAGAGGGGGGGGGGGGGGGTAATAAAAAATGACAAAGTCAACACATTTGTTTACTTCCCTAAAAAATGACAAAGTCTTCCTGCATGGAGCATCCTCTCTTTGCCAAAAAGTCAACACATTTGTTTACTTCCCTAAGAAATGACAAAGTCTTCCTGCATGGACTTCCCTAAAAAATGACAAAGTCTTCCTGCATGGAGCATCCTCTCTTTACTTCCCTAACCACGTGAGTCACCCTGACCTGAGGAAGCCTGGCTAGAAAAGTCTTGCACCCTGACCTAATGTTGCATTTCTCATCTTCTTTATTTTTATTTTTTAATTGATAAAAAATATTATTTTATTTATTGATTGATATTTGAATTTAATTAATGCTATTATAATATAAGAAATAACTGGCTCTAGGGGACTGATTCCCTATAGAGTATAGTGCTGGCCCTACTAGCTGGTAACATGAAACACAACATATGTGACTGTCGTCATCGGAAGCAAATAAACAATTCATCTAGTCATTCTCGTATTCGTTGGCAATGTAAATATATATAAACCACAACTTTTGTTTTGCTACGTACCAGGAAATTCAGTAGAACTTTCAATAATGTCTGCTTTGTCAATTTGCTTGTATGATAAAAAGGAAATGTCCTAAGCAATAGATTATAATATTGATCTGTGAACTACATTCATCTATTTATATATATGCTTCTATTTTGGAATGTCAGATACAATCATACAATACAAAACCTAACAATCCCCCTTCCCCCACAGAGAGAATGGAAATAAAGCATGAAGAAGATGCTATAATGGAGCTCTACAACGCATCCATGAGCGGATGTACAACCACATTGTACAGGTTGATCCATAAAGAGCCAAACATCCTTAACAAAATTTCACTCACTTCTATGAGTGAAACTCCATTACACATATCTACTTTAGCTGGCCACCTTGATTTCAGTAGAGCTCTTCTACTTCTAAAACCCCAACTTGCTGTCGAGTTGGACTCCCATAAACGTTGCCCCCTTCACATGGCTTCTGCTGAGGGCCACATTGAGATTGTCCAACTATTGTTACGTGCAAACAACAATGCATGCTTAATTCGTAATCAAGATGAGAGAATTCCTCTCCACTATGCAGTCATGAGGGGACGAATTGATGTTGTGAGGGAGTTGATCACTGCGCAGCCTGACTCATCTCAAATTGTGCTTGATGGGGGTGAGACTGTTTTGCATGTATGTGTTAAATACAACCAAATAGAGGCTCTTAAATTGCTGGTGGAATCTTTGAGTGACGAAGGGGATTTTCTCAATTCCAAAGACCATGATGGTGGCAATACTATCTTGCATTTAGCTGTGATGCTAAAGCTAACAGAGGTAGGTTTTTTTTCTTTGCATCTACTTATATATAATTTCTTAAAAAAATATTGTTCAAAACTATAATGCTATAAATTTTTGCAGATAGCTAAATACTTGCTTTCAGTGTCTAAAGTGAAAGATGGAGCATATTCATTGAACCAGATGGGTTTTACAGCCTTAGAAGTCTTAGATCACTATCCAGAAGACTTGAAAAATGTCACCATTCGAAACATTTTTTTAGACGCTGGGATTGAAAGAGCAAGGAACCAAACTAATCTTCAATTACCACCATTAGCAGTTGTTGTTGGTCACCATGAACCAACAAATCTAGTGCAGCCAAGCAAGAACATATGGTTGAGATGGTTAAAATACTTGAGCTATCAGGGTGATTGGTTAGGAGAGATGCGTGGTTCGTTAATGGTGGTGGCTACTGTTATCACAACTATAACTTTCCAACCTATACTCAATCCCCCTGGCGGAGTTTGGCAAACAAATGAACCCTTAAGAATTGGAAATGAATATAATATTACATGTCCAGTCGGAACCGCAGTCTTCGCCTGTAATGCTGATCAGTACTGGACCTACTGGTACTCAGCTTTCTTGACTAGCAATACTATCTCTTTCACTGCATCTTTGTGCGTCACCTTTTTGCTTATTAGTGGATTTCCTAGGAATAAGCTTTGCATGGGGCTCTTGACATTTTCCATGTGGATCACTCTCACTTTCTTAGCCTTGGCCTATGTATGTGCATTCAACCTGCTGATACCTTATCAACTTTATTTTTATGATTACAATGCATCTGACCCAAAGTTCATCCTACCAAGTTATGTTCTGTTAAGTTTGATAGCTGTGCTTGGTATCGTTCTTCTGATTCACACAGTTCCCCTTCTCATCTGGATTGTTCTCAAGATACGAAAGTTCACCTTGTACATGCGAAGGCGCTAATAATTTGGACAATAAGTATTGGACCGACTTGAATCTAAGATTGGAGACTGCCGGCAATTTCTATTCCAAGTTGAAATTTTAATTGGTCTTTTGGATTTTAAGTAACGTGGCAAGCTATATTAGATTCAGATCCTTTAGATTTCTGAGGGTATTCTACCAAATAGATTTCCTTAAATCTTAACAATTCTTTAATGATTTAATGGTCTAAATTCTACCACATCAGCATTCCACTAACAATAATCTTAATTGTTTTGTTTCCAAAATTATTTTATTATTTTATGAATATTATTAATGGAATGTTGATATGACAAAATCTAGACCATTAAATCAGTAAAAAGTGGTTAAGATTTAAGGAAATCTATTGGTAGAGTACCCTAAAAAATCTAGAGGATCTAAATCCACTATATATAGTGTTCAACTTGCCATCAATACCATATTGGTATCACAATGTATTTAATACTTTCCAAGTCTTGAAGGTCTTTTTTTCTTTTTTTTCCAATATTTTGTTCTTGCTGTTGGAATGCAAGTTGAAACCTTGATCATATGTATTTGGTTGTACTTTTCCAAAAATTATATGTACCCGTGTAGAGTTATCCTATTGCATTATAAAGATAGTATACAAAAAATAATATTATTTTATTACGTAGCATGACTTGAATAATTTGGTATTTATTAATACATTTTTTATTTTTACTCTTTTTCTTCTCATCTTATTTTCTATAAATTTTTTATTATTCTCTTTTGAAAAAGTGGTTACTCTCTCTTTCTCTCTCTTGATTTTTTATTATTTTATTTTATTTTATTTTTTCAAGCACTTCTACTTTTGGTTGATGAATCATTATGATTTTTAAAACTTTATTTTAGGTTAATATTGTTTTAGTGTTGTATTTTTTAGTTTCCCATCACTAGTGGTCCCTATCTCTCTTATAGATTTAGTTTGATTTTTATTTAAATTGATATTTATTTTGGAAATGAAAATTATATATGTATATATCATAATCATGATTATGCATTTGAATGTATTTATCAATTATTTGAGTAATATTAAGTGTAATTTTGTTATGAGATTTGATTATTATGATAATCTCCTTTAAGAGAATGAAAATTTTGAATTATTTATATAAAACTTAAAAAATTTAGGTTTACCAAAAAAAAAAAAAAAAAAAAAACCCATAGAAATGTAATTTCGAAGAATATGAAGTATCAACCACCCCATAAAGGAATAATAATATTGATGAAACACACTCAAAATAGAATAATGATGTATTGATAGAGACAGAAAGATGAAAAAATAATTTTAGAAATAATTTAATTTTTTAAAGAGAACAAATTATCTAAACAAATTTTAGAAAAAGAAACAATAAATTATATCATAATTATAAAATAATTATTTATTCTTATGCATTGCGTAAATCTGCTTACCATTAAAGGAGAATATATGGTTGAAGAATGGACATTTCCTCTTGCCATTGGAGGAGGAACCTTATTATTAATCTTTGCTTTACAATCCACCAATATATCAACAATACGTAAATGCGGTCAACATTCATGCTTCGTGTCATGACTTGTTCTTATGCTACGTGTACAGTTGTTGCCGGTTATAATAGGGGTACCGTTTACTATGTCATTAATCCTATTACGGGTTATATTCCAGATTTCGCGCTTCCCTTGTGACAACTTCTCTAATCATGTTTTACACATTTGGGAGCTCAATGACAGTGATAAAGATGAAAGAGGAGGAGGCAAATGGTGCTTAGAGGAGCAACTGTATTTTAACCAAATTGTTACTGAAAAGTCTCCTTGGCTCTCAAAATACGTTTTAAAGAAAAATCCTTATTTGCTAGTCCTAGCCTATCATCTAAATGACAGGGATATCGTGTATTTGATGATTGATTTTAAGGTTGTATTATGCAACTTGAGGAGAAAAACACTGGAAGTGGTTCGTGATTTTCCAGATCATCAACCTAGCTACAATGTCTTCAACTTTGTGCTCCTTTGTTGGCCAACTCCCATTCATTCTTCTCCCTTCCTGTTAGTGAAGGCCGCCTATCTATTCTGCTGCTTGCTAGCTTGGGTCTTTAAAGCTTTTTAGGTTTCTGTATTATGGTTTGCCTAAATTAGGCTTTTGTGAATTCCCCTCAAAACTTTTAACCTAGCAACATGTATTAGTTATATTAATTTTCAAACTTTCATAATCTATTTTTTTATGAATAGTGGTAGCTTTGTTTCTCTACTAAAAACAAACTTCAAAATATATATATATATATATATATATATATATATATATATTATGGATAGTGGTTGCCTTGTTTCTCTACTACGAAAAAAAAAAAAAATTATGCCTCATGCTAGTGATATCAATTATTGAATGTAAAAAAGTTATTGTAATTTGGAATGAGATGGATTTTATAGCCTTATTACATGGACTTCTTTGGTTTGCCTAGTTACTGTGAAAACTAGTTGTAAACCGGCTGTGGTACGCATGGGAGCAAAGCTACTTGTATAGTAAACTAAAATAAAATTTTAAAACTTTAAATTAATTATGAAACTATACCATTATGAAAATTACTCCAGTTTTTTATGTTATAGTTTGATAATAAAAAAACCCATTGTTTAATGTACAATGGGTTTGCAAAAATCTGTAAGATGTTTTTAAATATTGCAAAGAAAAAATAAACCTAAAAAATTTAGACATTCAAACATTCAAACTTTTGAAATGCCGAAAACATTAGAGAGTAAAAAAATTCACAGCCTAGAAATTATTGAAAATATATATATATATATATATATAATTGTTGAAATTTGTCAAATAGTTTTAAATATTGCCCCCCCCCCCCCAAAAAAAATGAACTAAAAAATGTAGATGTTAAAACATCCAAAATGACAAGAAATTTAAAAATCAAAAGATTCAAAGCCTACAAATTAAAGAAACAACCAAAAAAAAAAAAAAAAGTGTTTCTTTCATATACTAAAATTTGTTTTGTTTTGTTTTTTTATTGTTTTTTTTTTATACTAATCAAAGACTTTTGATTTGCATAGAGTTTGTGAGTTTTTGGTTTACACGTTTGTTTTCTAGGTTTTAGGGTTTTTTAGTTTTCGATTAAGCTCTTCCTTTTCATCTATTACTTATATGAAAAAGTTTCTTTTCATTTGTTACTTCTGTCATTTTAAACTGTGAAAAATAAATAAATGAAAATATATAAGCCCTAAAATTTTTCCAAATATAAAATGAATATAGAGCTTTTACAAGAGTAATTCTATGATACCCCCAAAAAAAAGTGGGGGGTACGATACCCACTAGTAGGTAACCTGCTACACCAGGTTACTTTTTTCTCACATTTGACGGTTCCATCCTCACATTGTGCAGTTCTAATATCACATGTGACAGATCTTTTCTCACATTTGGTGGTTCCCTTACTTTTTTCTCACATCTGACGATTTCATTCTCACATTGTGCGATTCCAATATCACAAATGACAGTTCTTTTGTCATATTAGGTGGTTCCCTTACTTTTTTCTCACACTTGACGGTTCCATCCTCACATTGTGCAGTTCCAATATCATATGTGATAGTTCTTTTCTCACATTTGGTGGTTCCCTTACTTTCTTTTTTTTTTTTTTCACATTTGACAGTTCCATCCTCACATTGTGTGGTTCCAACATCACATATGACAGTTCTTTTGTCACATTGGGTGGTTTCCTTACTTTTTTCTCACATTTGACGGTTTCATCCTCACATTGTGCAATTCCAACATCACAAGTGACAGTTCTTTTGTCACATTTAGTGGTTCTTTTACTTTTTTATCACATTTGACGGTTCCATCCTCACATTGTGCAGTTCTAATATCACATGTGACATTTTTTTCTCACATTTGGAGGTTCTCTTACTTTTTTTTTCTCCCATTTGACGGTTCCATCCTCACATTGTGCGGTTCTAACATCACATATGACAGTTTTTTTGTCACATTGGGTGGTTCCCTTACTTTTTTCTCACACTTGACGATGTCATCTTCACATTGTGTAGTTCTAACATCACATGTGACAGTTCTTTTCTCACATTTGGTGGTTCCCTTACTTTTTTCTCACATTTGACGGTTCATTCCTCACATTGTGCAGTTCCAATATAACATGTGACAGTTCTTTTATCACATTTGATGGTTCCCTTTTTTTTTTTTTTTCACATTTGACGGTTTCATCCTCATATTGTGCAGTTCCAACATCACATGTGACAATTCTTTTGTCACATTGGATGGTTCCTTTACTATTTTCTCACACTTGACAGATCCATTTTCACATTTTGCAGTTCCAACATCACATGTGACAGTTCTTTTCTCACATTTGGTGGTTCCCTTACTTTTTTCTCACATTTGACGGTTCTATCCTCACATTGTGGTTCCAACATAACATATGATAGTTCTTTTGTTATTGGTTGGTTCCCTTATTTTTTTCTCACATTTGACGGTTCCATCCTCACATTGTGTAGTTCGAACATCACATGTGACAATTCTTTTCTCACATTTAGTGGTTCCCTTACTTCTTTTTTTTTACATTTGACGGTTTCATCCTCACATTTTGCAGTTCCAACGTCACATATGACACTTCTTTTGTCACATTGGGTGGTTCCGTTACTTTTTTCTAACACATGATGGTTCCATTTTCACATTTTGCAGTTCTAACATTACATGTGACAGTTCTTTTCTCACATTTGGTGATTTCGTTACTTTTTTCTCACATTTGACGTTTCCATCTTCAAATTGTGTCATTCCAACATTACATGTGACAGTTCTTTTTTCACATTTAGTAGTTCCCTTACTTTTTTTTCTCATATTTGACGGATAACAGGGTGGAAAATGGCATTTTCCACCGTTTGGTTCGGGAGAGAAAAAAAGAGAGACAGAAAATGGGGAGGAAAATAATCCCTTCGGGCCCACACTTTTACCTCCCTATTTGGGAGGAAAAGATGCTGATGATGTAATTTACACAAATACCCTCACTTTGTTACCTTCACCTACTCCTCTCACTTTCCCACTATTATATTACAAGGACATAATAGTCAATTTATATAAATTACATTTTTCATCCTCTCATTTTTCTCTCCAACTAAACAAAAAAGTTTTACACCCTCCCACTTTTCCACCCCTCCAACCAAACACACATGAGGGAAAACCAAATCTTTTCTATCCTCCCACTTTTCCATTCAGCCTACTGATTTTCTATGCATCATCAATATATACTATTGTAGGGCTGGGGAGTTTACGATCCGGCCCACGCTCTATCCGGGCTTAGGGCCCGTGCCGAGGAGGTAATGTGCCGAGGACGAATGATCAAAGGCTGAGGGGTTAAGGGGAACAGCTGAGGACGACCCTATCCTCGGCACTCCAAGACTTTGATGAGAAGCACAACGTCTTAGTGAAGGCCATCCCCAAATAGTCCCCTGAAGGGGATGTGAGTGGAATAGGGCCCACATGGAGGTACAGTACAATATAGGTTCAAGAAAAATACGTCCCCTCCGCATTAAATGCACCGGCCAACGTCCTGATCATGTTAATGAGAAAAGACGCTTAGACGGTGTAACTTCGATCCTCGCAACTAACAGAAAGTAAGAAGGGACAGCTGATGGGACAAGTACAGAAGTGAGCACCTGCCTGACCAACAAGTGGAGGGCCAGGATCAACCAAGAAGGACTATATAATGTAAAAGTTAGTGTGCAAAAGAGAGGCGGGGAAAAATGGCCAAAAACCAGAGCCTCCCAGCCCGCCTCCAGGAGAAAGACTCCAGGGGCGAAGACAACTTAACCATGTCTGGATATCACGAAAAACCCACCGCCTGGTGACCAAAGCCTAGCCTTTCAAACCCATGCTCTACAAATGATATTGTTTGGGCCTTTTACGTGCGAACCCAACACTATTGCGGTTCGTTACGAAATCGTGTCCTTACAATTGGCGCCGTCTGTGGGAAAGGCTTGTGTGTTGGCATAGGCGGTAGGTCGAGAGAGTTCATTTGTCGTTTCTAACAGCTGGTTATAGAGTTCTAGCGTAAAGTTCCGCTAGGGGCTATGATTCTTGACTAGGGGCTACGCTTGGTAGCGTCAATCGCATGGATGGTTCTAGGGGCTTGGCCGAGGAGCTAATTCCCCTAAAGCCAAGGTCCCACGCCAAAAAACTGAGTTTTGGACAGAACCAAGGTATTGTATGGTCCTCGGACTCAAACCTATGGGGAAACCAACTACTTGGATGAGAAAACTGAGTTTTGGATAGAACCAAGGTATTGTATGGTCCTCGGACTCAAACCTATGGGGAAACCAACTACTTGGATGAGAAAACTGAGTTTTGGACTGAACCAAGATATTGTATGGTCCTCGAACTCAAACCTATGGGGAAACCAACTACTTAGATGAGAAAACTGAGTTTTGGACAGAACCAAGGTATTGTATGGTCCTCGGACTCAAACCTATGGGGAAACCAACTACTTAGATGAGAAACTGAGTTTTGGACAGAACCAAGGTATTGTATGGTCCTCGGACTCAAACCTATGGGGAAACCAACTACTTAGATGAGAAAACTGAGTTTTGGACTGAACCAAGGCATTGCATGGTCCTCGGACTCAAGCCTATGGGAAAACCAACTACTTATCAATACCAAAACCGAGTTTTGGACAGAACCAAGGCATTGCATGGTCCTCGAACTCAAGCCTATCGGAAAACTAACTACTTATCAATACCAAAACCGAGTTTTGGACTGAACCAAGATATTGTATGGTCCTCGAACTCAAACCTATGGGGAAACCAACTACGTAGATGAGAAAACTGAGTTTTGGACAGAACCAAGGTATTGTATGGTCCTCGGACTCAAACCTATGGGGAAACCAACTACTTAGATGAGAAAACTGAGTTTTGGACAGAACCAAGGTATTGTATGGTCCTCGGACTCAAACCTATGGGGAAACCAACTACTTAGATGAGAAAACTGAGTTTTGGACTGAACCAAGGCATTGCATGGTCCTCGGACTCAAGCCTATGGGAAAACCAACTACTTATCAATACGAAAACCGAGTTTTGGACAGAACCAAGGCATTGCATGGTCCTCGGACTCAAGCTTATGGGAAAACCAACTACTTATCAATACCAAAACCGAGTTTTGGACAGAACCAAGGCATTGCATGGTCCTCGAACTCAAGCCTATCGGAAAACTAACTACTTATCAATACCAAAACCGAGTTTTGGACAGAACCAAGGTATTGCATGGTCCTCGGACTCAAGCCTATGCGGAAACCAATTACTTTAAAGAAACCTGGGCTCTAGGCAGGACTTTGCTACTACGCATGACATCTAAAATGGTGCCTATATCTTCGTTGAATAAAGGTTAGAAATGAGTCCGAGGCTCTGCGGGTACAGGTAAGCTAGGGTTTTGAAACATGGTGTTAAAATGTATCACACGCACAAATATTCAAACATGTGAAGATAAATTAGTTCAAAATTCATAAACAATAGTAAGTATTGACAAGGGCAACTGACAAGTAACTAAAGGGAAAGAGGAAGAAAAAGATTGCATATATACATATTCAACAGGTTCAAACTACCAGTAGATTACAAAGTTTAAAAAAAAAAAAAAAAAAAAAAAAAAGTTAATCGTTAAACTGAAAATAAATACGGAACCTAGCCAGGGTTTCTATTTCTTTAGTTCTGCGTCGGCCACGTCCTGGGAAGGCGGAACGGAATCAGCTTTGGCGCCCTGGAGGATAGCCCCTTCTGGGGAAGGCTGAACAGGGTTAGTATCGGTACTCTTGGAGACCACAGCAAGGGGAATTGCCTGTGGAGGCTGGGCAAGTGTGGCTGGCTCCTCAGCACTAGTCACCTGAGTGCCAACCACGGGTTTAGTAACCTCTTTTGATGCTCCAGGATCCGTATGCTGAGATATTTCTATCACATCCTGAAGTTCTCCCTCTTTGAGCATCTTGCCAGAAGAGCCGCTGATCTGTAAGTCCTCCGACTGAGTGACCCCTTCCTCGGGTTGGTCACCCATAACGGCGGAGCTGGAGGAAGTGGCTTCGCGGATGGCCGTAGGGTAGAATATGTTCTCCGCCTTCCACAGATCAGATGAAGCGTCCACCCCAGCTCGCTTCAATGCCTCTTCCCAAACTTGGGAGCAATAAAACCTGCATACTCCAGGAATCTGGGCTTTAAGGATGGCTTGGGTTTCAGCCACCCCTGCATTATAACCGTCATCCTCGGCCGTTTCCTTGGCAACCTTTGCCTCATTTCTGTCAAACTCGGCCTCCTGCTTGGCCCTTAGGGCTTCATCACGGGCATATTCTGCCACGCCTTTCTCATGCTCGGCCGCGGCGAGCTTCTTATTTAAACCCTTGATCAGATCTTTGGCTATTTGCAACTGATCCTCGGCTTCCAGTAGACGTTTTTTTTTGTCCTCGACCTGTTTTTGAGCGCTAGCTAGGCCCGCCGAGACGCTATCCCTTTCGCGAATAGCAGCTGTTAGGTCAGCCTTGACCTTGGTGAGTTCATCCTCAGAGGCTTGAAGAGTCTTCGAGGTCGTTATACGCTTGGTGCGTTCATTCTCGGCCACCTTACTCTTATTGTTTACCTCTTCCTCCATCCTATAGGTGGCCTGGAGAGCCTGGCAAGGGAAATGGACACATAGTTAATAACGAACCAGGAGTGAGAATTAACAAAGTTTTAGGTTTCAAGAAACCTTACCATGCCCAAATACCTCTTAGTACTGAGGAAGACCTCCTGCATCCTCATTTTTCTCAGACCATCCATGTCAGTAGGGAGTAACATGGTTCTCCCTAGTGCATCTGCCACGTAGCCACCCTCGCCGTCTCCAGGGTCCCTCATGGATGCAGTTTCCAATAGCGGACCCCCGTGAAGCATTGGGGCAGGAAGCCAGACACTCGGCAAGGACTGGGCCTCAATCCCCTTTCCTTTGCCTTGAGAGGATTGGACTTCAGTTTCTTTACCCTTGCTCTGGTGTCCAATCTTCAGTTGTTTAGTGCACGGAACCTCCTCCTTTTCCTTAGAAGATTGGGATTTTCCCCCGTCCATGACATCTTTGCCCTTGGGGCTCCTCTTTCTCTTTGAATCAGTGCCTTCAGGTCGAGGAGACCGAGCTGGTTGGGAGGAAGCAGGATGTTCGGGGCGGGGGGATTGTGGCTGTGGCTAGGTGGAAGATGACCTGGTCTGGACAATCTGAGGCCGGGGTGGCGGGAAAGGAGCATTGGGTTGTGGCGTTCCCTGCGTATCCTTCCCAGGTTGGCCCTCGAGGAGTTGGAGGAGGGGGGTCAGGGGCTTTCTCTTGAGTCTCATCTCGGCTTGAGAAGAGGTGCCTACTGACGACAATTCCGCCTCGGACAAGGTTGGGTCACCTATGTCACCAGAAGGATCCTCGGATTGGAGGGCTAGGTCAAATACTCCAAAACCTTCCTCGGGCCGAGCTAGCTCGCCTTCGTCCTTTGCTACTTGATGAGACGAGGAGGGGCCCGCCTGTGGGATGTTCCCGGGGACAGACGGTTCCTGGGAGATCAAAAATCCTGTCTCAACCACGGTAATTTTTGGAAGCCAAGGACGGCTGGCGCTGATCACGTGCCTTGCGTCCCCAAATGACTTCTGAACAGGAGGATACCCTAGTATTTTGTGGGCTGCTCGGACTTGACCATCTCCGTCATTTACGAAAACTGCCGCTTGTAAGACGGTCTCCAAGTCCGCCCGGTTGACTAAATGAAAATGTCGTTGGTAGGCGTTTGGATCTACAAAAAGAAAAACATGCATGCATGGTTAGTTACTAAACAACGTCAGATTAGAATGGCGTTAAGGCTCATCGCCCTTCCATTCCCAGTACCCCACTTGGTTCTCCTTCTGCTATGGGGCATGGATTGCCATCGTGCCATTCACCAGAGACGATAAGGAAATCCTTGTTTAATCCCTTGTTGGAGTCAGGGAGGCATTGGATTAATCGAACCCTTTCGTCCCTTGACTTCATGTAAAAGGTTTTCCCCTTCAACTTTTGGAGATTATAGCACCAATTCACATCATGGTGGGTCAGTCTTAACCCCATCTTCTCGTTTAAAGCGTCCACGCAACCCAGAATCCTAAAAACGTTGCCGGTGCACTGGGTGGGGGCTAATCGGAAGTGCCTGAGGTAACCCCTCGTTACCGGCCCCATAGGGATTCTCATGCCCCCCTCTACGAAGGCGAGGACGGGAATTACTACCGCACCCGTTTCCCTCTTATAATGCCACTCCCCCATCTTACAATGCCTCAAACTTACGTTAGGAGGAATTCTATAATCGACGATGAACTTATTCATCGCCTCTTCAGAATCTACTAATTTCCTCAATCTCAATTTAGTCATCTCTATGATTTACCAAACGAAGCCAACACCGTGACGGGAGAAAAAAGGGAATCAACGCAAAACAAACCCAGAAAAGAAAAAGCACGAGTTAATAGAGGTAGGGAACTTACATAAAAGAGGAAAAGCGCTTCGGATAGGCTTTTTGTGCTGGAGATAGACTCGAATTTGGACGAAAATTCAGATGAACCCAGAATGTACGCGTTAGAACTCTTAAGTGCAAAACTGAAGAGGCAGATCCGTTCCAAAAAATCTCTTATACTTTCTAGGGTAACTGCACAAATTTTCCCGCCCATAAAGACCAAGGGATCACGACCGTTCGATCTTCATCGTGCCGTAGAATGTGGGAGACACAAAGCCACTCGTATTTAATGAGGCCACGTTTCGCCTTCCAAAGGGCTCTAGGAACGTATCTAGGGCAGATAAAAAGTCTCGGGAACCGACAGGTGACAAGGATGGACAGGCGTTGGCAGATATATGATGTCATCAAAATCCTCCTATCCGTCCGAGGAGTCGGATAGCAGGATTTTGAGGGGCTATTGTAGGGTCGGGGAGCTTACGATCCGGCCCACGCTCTATCCGGGCTCAGGGCCCGTGCCGAGGACGAATGATCAAAGGCTGAGGGGTTAAGGGGAACAGCTGAGGACGACCCTATCTTCGGCACTCCAAGACTTTGATGAGAAGCGCAACGTCTTAGTGAAGGCCATCCCCAAATAGTCCCCTGAAGGGGATGTGAGTGGAATAAGGCCCACATGGAGGTACGGTACAAAATAGGTTCAAGAAAAATATGTCCCCTCCGCATTAAATGCACCGGCCAACGTCCTGATCATGTTAATGAGAAAAGACGCTTGGACGGTGTAACTTCGATCCTCGCAACTAACAGAAAGTAAGAGGGGACGAAAATTCAGATGAACCCAGAATGTACGCGTTAGAACTCTTAAGTGCAAAACTGAAGAGGCAGATCCGTTCCAAAAAATCTCTTATACTTCTAGGGTAACTGCACAAATTTTCCCGCCCATAAAGACCAAGGGATCACGACCATTCGATCTTCATCGTGCCGTAGAATGTGGGAGACACAAAGCCACCCGTATTTAATGAGGCCACGTTTAGCCTTCCAAAGGGCTCTAGGAACGTATCTAGGGCAGATAAAAAGCCTCGGGAACCGACAGGTGACAAGGATGGACAGGCGTTGGCAGATATATGATGTCATCAAAACCCTCCTATCCGTCCGAGGAGTCGGATAGTAGGATTTTGAGGGGCTATTGTAGGGCCGGGGAGCTTACGATCTGGCCCACGCTCTATCCGGGCTCAGGACCCGTGCCGAGGACGAATGATCAAAGGCTGAGGGGTTAAGGGGAACAGCTGAGGACGACCCTATCTTTGGCACTCCAAGACTTTGATGAGAAGCGCAACGTCTTAGTGAAGGCCATCCCCAAATAGTCCCCTGAAGGGGATGTGAGTGGAATAAGGCCCACATGGAGGTACGGTACAAAATAGGTTCAAGAAAAATACGTCCCCTCCGCATTAAATGCACCGGCCAACGTCCTGATCATGTTAATGAGAAAAGACGCTTGGACGGTGTAACTTCGATCCTCGCAACTAACAGAAAGTAAGAGGGGACGAAAATTCAGATGAACCCAGAATGTACGCGTTAGAACTCTTAAGTGCAAAACTGAAGAGGCAGATCCATTCCAAAAAATCTCTTATACTTTCTAGGGTAACTGCACAAATTTTCCCGCCCATAAAGACCAAGGGATCACGACCATTCGATCTTCATCGTGCCGTAGAATGTGGGAGACACAAAGCCACCCGTATTTAATAAGGCCACGTTTCGCCTTCCAAAGGGCTCTAGGAACGTATCTAGGGCAGATAAAAAGTCTCGGGAACCGACAGGTGACAAGGATGGACAGGCGTTGGCAGATATATGATGTCATCAAAACCCTCCTATCCGTCCGAGGAGTCGGATAGCAGGATTTTGAGGGGCTATTGTAGGGCCGGGGAGCTTACGATCCGGCCCACGCTCTATCCGGGCTTAGGGCCCGTGCCGAGGACGAATGATCAAAGGCTGAGGGGTTAAGGGGAACAGCTGAGGACGACCCTATCCTCGGCACTCCAAGACTTTGATGAGAAGCGCAACGTCTTAGTGAAGGCCATCCCCAAATAGTCCCCTGAAGGGGATGTGAGTGGAATAGGGCCCACATGGAGGTACGGTACAAAATAGGTTCAAGAAAAATACGTCCCCTCTGCATTAAATGCACCGGCCAACGTCCTGATCATGTTAATGAGAAAAGACGCTTGGATGGTGTAACTTCGATCCTCGCAACTAACAGAAAGTAAGAGGGGACAGCTGATGGGACAAGTACAGAAGTGAGCACCTGCCTGACCAACAAGTGGAGGGTCAGGATCAACCAAGAAGGACTATATAATGTAAAAGTTAGTGTGCAAAAGAGAGGCGGGGAAAAATGGCCAAAAACCAGAGCCTCCCAGCCCGCCTCCAGGAGAAAGACTCCAGGGGCGAAGACAACTTAACCATGTCTGGATATCACGAAAAACCCACCGCCTGGTGACCAAGGCCTAGCCTTTCAAACTCATGCTCTACAAATGATATTGTTTGGGCCTTTTACGTGCGAACCCAACACTGTCGCGGTTTGTTACGAAATCGTGTCCTTACAACTATAAAACCGAAGATGTATAACCTTATGTGCTCTCTAATTGTTCTTATGCAACATTTGCAACTTAATCACAGTTGTGTGTTTATTGTGGTGTCTAAGGTTGGAAATAAGGTGACTATACAATTAGCAAGTTATGCAAAAAATCCAATACAAAGATTGTTGATAATTTTAAAATTTTCAGTAAACACTTGAATTGAAACTACAGATTTAGTATGAAATAGTCATCAATCAAGGCTACTACACCAGGTTTTATATTTTTTAGGCATTTTCATTAGATCCACGTGTGCAGAAGTGTCAAATGACTGTGTCTGACATGAATATAATCACCCCAACTAAAGTGTCTATGCAATTTTGTTTCATAAAATTATTATTATATTTAGACCCATCTAAAACAAAATAAACATCCCAAAAATTTTCTACAATAACAAAAATTACCAATAGAAAAGGTAAAAACAATTAAGCATAATTGACTGATTTTACCAAAAACGAACAACCCAGTCCTTTTTAAAAAAATTATCAAAATAATTTTGTCATTGAGAGTTTAGCATATCGACCACAATGATAAGTGTGAGCCTCATTTGAGTCCGCAGAACCTCCACGAGCTAAGTCCAAGAGAGCCCTAATAGCAATGGAATGTTTTCATTGCTGAAGACTTATCGGTGCCACAAAGCATTTATCTCTCTCTCTCTCTCTCTCTCTCTTTGGATTTCGCAAAATTTATACAAACTCATCATTCTAAAGCCATTTGGTATTTGTTCCTATAAAATATTGGAACGTGTAATTTGAACATAATTAGCTGTTAAAAGGAAGTGGGCCCTAAATGTGCATTAACATCTCCATTCCTTTCAAGCATTTGCAAACTTCCAAGAAACAAGCAGCAGCAAAAACAATTCAACATGTTATAGAATCATCACAAATACTGATGATTTTTCCAAGAATAATATTTCATTTATGAAGAGCTAACAATTTTATGACTTAAATCTAGGAGCAGCATAAATTCAACTTGCCGCCAATACTTCTTAAAAAAAAAAAAAACAAAATGGAACCACCTCATAAAGTTTGGTACAAACAAAAATCATTCCAGTATCAACCTTTGGCAACCAGCCAAGTAAACACGTAACTAATGTAGAGCAAATTTCAGAATAGCCTTAATTTCACATTGGGGGCCGACCTGAACCTAGCAGCTGGCCGATTAGATTAGTCACCTGGCAAAAACACAAAATAGCTTGCTTTTATTTCCATTACATGATGGTAATCGCACGCAAATCATAATTCATACGTGATGAAATACCAATTCCTTATACTAAATTACCACAAAACAAAATAGAACCAGCAAGCAACCCACACTATTCAAATACTGATGTCACAGAAAATCACATGTCTATAAGGTTAGGCCTTTCTAAAGCAACACCAAGGCTGCAAGACTTACACAGATATTTCTAAGCTAATGGCATGGTGCACAGAATTATCAGTATAACATACGCATTGATAAACTAAATAAAATTATGTGAAGGAAGCATGGAAGTAATGGATGATATAAAATTAAGGGATAATTACAGTAAACCCACCTGAGGTTAGGCCCGAAAACACTATGCCTACCCGTGGTTCAAAACTTATCACTTTGCCCACCTGAGGTGCCTTCCGTTAGGGCTCTGTTACCCACCTCTCCGTTTGCCGTTAGAAAAACACATTTTTAAAGAAAAACAAACATAACAAAGATCAAAAAGTTATGACTTTTTATTCCTTAAGAACTTTTTTGGGAACAAAACACAGGAATAGCACAGATCAAATGCTATTCCTGATTAAAAGTGATATCATTGAGCATTTGTTTTTTTATTTTTGTTTTTTTTTATAGATCTCTCCAACTTTTATTTATTCAATCCCCAAACCAAACCCAAAAAAAAAAAAAAAAAATTCCAAATCCCAGAAAACGTCGCGATCTCGCGACGGCGCGATCTCGCCTTCGCGAGATCGCGCCGGATCGAGATCGCGATCGAAGGCGAGATCGCGCCGGATCGAGATCGCGATCGAAGGCGAGATCGCGCCGGATCGAGATCGCGATCGACGGCGCGATCTCGCGAAGCGTCGATCGCGATCTCGCCATCGACGCTTCGCGAGATCGCGATCGACGTCGCGATCTCGCGACGGCGCGATCGCGATCGACGTCGCGATCTCGCCTTCGCGAGATCGCGCCGGCAAGATCGCGCCGTCGCGAGATCGCGACGTTAGGCGAGATCGCACCGGCGAGATGTGATTTTTTTTCTGGATTTGTGGCTTGTGTTTTCTGGGATTTGGAATTTTTTTTTTTTTTTTTTTGGGTTTGGTTTGGTTTGAATTTTCTGGGATTTGGAATTTTTTTTTTTTTTGGGTTTGGTTTGGTTTGAATAAAAGTTGGAGAGATCTATAAAAAAACAAAAATAAAAAAACAAATGCTCAATGATATCACTTTTAATCAGGAATAGCATTTGATCTGTGCTATTCCTGTGTTTTGTTTGCAAAGAAGTTCTTAAGGAATAAAAAGTCTTAACTTTTTGATCTTTGTTATGTTCGTTTTTCTTTAAAAATGTGTTTTTCTAACGGCAAACGGAGAGGTGGGTAACAGAGCCCTAACGGAAGGCACCTCAGGTGGGCAAAGTGATAAGTTTTGAACCACGGGTAGGCATAGTGTTTTCGGGCCTAACCTCAGGTGGGTTTACTGTAATTATCCCTAAAATTAAACTTAAGCCAGAAACATGATGGAGAGAATCCAATCAAACATCAAGACAACAAAATTCAAAGAAAGGCCAAGGGGAAAAATGAAACTTTTGGTGTGGAGGGGTCGAAGGTAGAAGAAACTGAAATATTGTCTTTTTTGTAACAAAATCCAGTTCAAAAGAATATGACAATAGATGAGAGTCAGTCCACATTTTAAACATCTGCATTGCTCCTTATATAGGATATCTATGAGTAGCTTGAAAATATTTACAAACTTATCAAGCAAATTATAACATGGATATGACTTTATATCAATCAAATTATAACAAGAGACAAGAGAGTAATATAATAATGAGAAATTTAATCTACCCCCTCAAAAAAAAAAGTACATCAATCAAAAGTTTATACTGTGGGAAGTACTGTGTAAACCATATGTGAATATGATTGTCAACTTACATGCCAATATTTTGATACGCAGCGATCAATGCAACTATTTTCACCCATATTTAGTTCAGACTCCTTGTACCTGAAATAATAAATGATAATATGACCAATTTGATACATTTTCTTTACACAAGGATGTCAAATGAGTACTTTCTGCAATTAATTAATATAGAGAAAAAATTACTGAACTTTGTAAAAAAAGTTAACTGGATTCTACAAAGGTGAATTCAAAATCAACTTAGAAAAGTTCATGCAAATTGCAGGAAAGAAATTAACACAAAGTTTTGTACCTTTTCTCAACGCACTTATTAAAACATGTGTTTGTAAGCCTGATTCAAAAATAGAAAAAAGAAGCAGGTTAACCTCAATAAATATTTATCCTGAATGGAAAATCATAAACAATGCAATTTTATTCAAAATATATATCACTATGAGACATCCTCAACCATAGCAGTCCAATTCCCAATCTTAGGGCCCGTTTGGTTCCACATTTTCAGCTCAAAAAGCGCTTTTTGAAAAAAGCCAGTCCTAAATTTGCGTTTGGTTAAGCCCAAAACGCAACTTTTATCAAAAAGTTGCGTTTTGGGCATAGAGCAAAAACGCGGACAAACGCGAAAAATTTTATGGACCTCTGAGGGTCCATAAATGAAAACGCGCAGTGCGCGTTTTGGATGGTTACCGTTGCTACGGTAGAATTACGGAAATACCCATTCAATTAGAACATCAACTCTTTCGGAAACAGTAGATCAAGAACAGAAAAAAAAAAAAAAAAAAAAAATAGAACAGCTCTTTCGGAAGCAGCAGATCAAGAACAGAAAAAAAGAAAAAAAAAATTAGAACAACTCTTTCGGAAACAGCAGATCAAGAACAGAAAAAAAAAAAAAATAGAGCAACAACTCTTTCGGATCAACAGCAGATCAACAACAACAACAAGAAAATTAGAACAACAGCAGATCAAGACCCTCTGGCGGATCAAAAAGATTGACGAAAAAAAAAGGGGAGGGAGAGATTTACCGACCATCCAATCTTCCCGATCATCCAATCTTCCCGATGATCCAAGAACAAGAAAAAAAAAATAGAAAAAGAAGAAGGAGAGCTGGTTCCTTCATTCGTTTTGAAGTGCTAAGAGAACAAAAAAAAAAAAAAAAAAAAAAAAAAAAAAAAAAAAAAAAAAGAAAGGAGAGGACTGTTCTGGCCTGAAGTGCTAAGAGGAAAAAAAAAAAAAAAAAAAAAAAAAAAAAAAAGAAAGAAGAAAGAGAGCGACTATTCTGGACTGAAGTGCTTAAGAGGAAAAAAAAAAGATGAAAGAGCTGGGGAATGAATGTTCTGGATAGTGCTGGTGTGGTAGGAATAAAAGAGGAATGAAGGAAAAAACAAAAGAAAAGAGTGTGGGTACGTGGGTGGAGGAGAAAAAAAGAGGGGAAAAAAAAAAAAAAAAAAAGAAGGGAAGGAGAGCCCCGTGTGTGTGTGTGTGTGTGTGTGTGTGTGTGTGTGTGTGTGTGGGGAGAGAAAAAAAATTATATCACAATATTTTTACAATAAATTTTAAGGTAGGTTATTATTAGCTAATATTGGTGAGAAAAAAATAATTTTTTTAGAAAGAGAAAAAAATAATTTTAATAGTATGTTAAAATTAAAATTAGTATCAATTTTTATCACAATATTTTCACAATACTTTCATAATAAATCTTAAGTGGTAGGTTATTATTAGCTAATATTGGTGAGAAAAAAATATTTTTTTTAGAAAGAGAAAAATTAATTTAAGTATGATGAAATAATTGATTTAAGTATGAAACAAACTCACATAAAAAAAAAAAGTATGAAATAAATTCCCTTATATATACATTGTCCTTTTTGGTCATTTACCCCTCAAAAAGCCACTTTTAACAGTTTTTACCAAACACTCAGCTTTTTCATTATGCACTTTTTAACAGCTTTTACCAAACACTCAGCTTTTTGAAACTCCACTTTTTCATTATGCACTTTTACAAAACTCCACTTTTTCATTATGCACTTTTTCAAAAAGCTGAACCAAACTCACCTTAATCTAGCAAGTGAAAGCATTGATAAATGTGCTTACTATAGGGTAGTTTCTTTTTTGGTGGTAATTATGCACTTATCCTTTTTATAGGTGAGACCACACCTTAAAATGACATTGACCTAAATTCACAAAGTAATATTTCCAGTCATGATGGTTAGTCATTTATTCGGTTTCATCTTGATTCAGAGTATCTCACCTCACTTTGGAAAAACCAAAGCTAAAATAAACTCTCAATGAGAAATAATGTTAACCTGATTTTTCACAGTAACTGGACTAAAAAAGAAAAAAGAAAAATAGTTAGCTAATCCTAATTTGAAAGTAATCACTGGGTTGAACCTGAAACTATCTGTGCAACGTCTGTTGTTGCTATTCAGAATTGGAGATGACCTTACCCTGTACTCTGTAATTGTTGTTGAGGTAAAGATGTCAGGGTTGCTATATCTTTGTCAAACAAACAAGTGGGTTTTGGTTTTTGTCTCTTGCTACATTCTCTTTCCCTAGGTGCAGTGCTGCTCTACAACTTCTGCGGTAATGTACAAATGCTTTGGGAGTCGGGGGACCAACTATTTGTTACTCAAGTTGAGAGATCGCTTTGTTACTGACTAATTCCCAGTTGAATCCTTGCCTTTGGCACCAACTGGCTCTATGCAGAGCCACACTGCTAGAAAGTAGAAAGTAGAAACTAATGCTAAAAGAGGGGCACAATTTTGATACAGGAGATGATCTAATTAGGAAGGCTGTTTTTATTACAACTTCAATTTATGGTGAACATCATCCAGATAAAATATCTGCTCCTAAAACTCTGAGCAAACTCACCAGGCTTCTTTCAAATTCTAAATTTTAGAGAAACCAACTCTAAAATTTAGCACAAACCAACACTAAAATTGGTGTTCTTACTGCCAAGGTGGTTGAAAAAAAAAAAATCTCCCAAGTCCATAGGTTCATAGTATCGTGTCCTCCCCACACTCCCAACCAAATCTAATCTTGTCGCAACTTATGGATAAGGGTTCCCACGTCTCACTCAAGTTTCATGTTTCGCATCCCAAACTCAAAAGTGTAAAGATTTTTTTTTTTTTTTTTTGAGAAACCAGTCTGTGAGACAGACCGATGCTTTTATTAAAACATAAGAAAACTATGAACATCAAACAAAGTAAGGGGGATAATGTCCCCAGGTAAGTCTTCAACCCAAACCTGAAGTTCTAGCCCAACCCAAGATTTCTTTGCCAAAGCATTGGCAACCTTATTACAATTTCGTTTCACATGGCAGTAGTGATCCAGGCAATCAGTGGTGGACTATCAAGCCCTTCGGTGTAAATATTAATTTGTCAAATATATAAGAACCGAAACTCAAACAAAACAATAATAGCATAAACCCACAAAGTTTAGAGAAATAATATAAACCCATATCAGCGTTAATCATATGTGAAGAGAGAACCTGAAGATTGTGGGTGGTTCCACCGATTTAGAATGGCAGAAAAGAAGTGCCACTGAGTCGTACGGGAAGAGTTGAAGCGCCGCCGAGTTGGATTGGATATAAGTGAGCCGCCGATTTGAGGATGGATTGGAAGAGACGAAATTAGAGAGCGGCGCCGACGAGTTGGATTGGATGAGAAGAAGTGTCGCCGATTTGAGGTTGTGGGTATGCGGCTGTCTAGTTCTGTATGGTTTTAGCTATTTTGAGGGTTTTGTTTAGAGAGGCAAACTGAGACAGGCAGAGGAAGAAGCAAACGTGAGAGGAGAAAAGTATGATTAATGTTATAATTTTTGGTTTATATATAAAACCTGTTTAGCCGGTAACCAAAACCCATTAAAATTACATCAACAGACAAGATTAAAACAATATTAAATGAATGGTTCTGATTTAAGAGGGTATCGTACCCCCCCCCCCCCCCTTTTTTTGGGGGGTACGGTAGGATGACCCCTTTTACAATTTTAATAAATCAAATTGAAGCTAATCATTGTTGAAAAAGTACAAAACAACTAAGAAAATTTTTATGAAATATCTTTTTTTTTTAGAATCTTTATGAAATATCTAATTGTATAAATTGCATTTATGATCTATTATTTAAAGATTGTGGCAACTCCCTTGTATTAACTATATATGATTTTTTGTTACCAGCGGCCAAACGGCCCAAATCTATCACTACAGGAATCTCAAGAAAATTAATTAACGATTGCCTAAATTAGGCTTTTGTGAATTCCCCTCAAAACTTTCAACGCGGCAAAAGCATGTATTATTTGTTATATTAATTTTCAAATTTTCATAATCTATTTTTTATGGATAGTGGTTGCTTTGTTTCTCTACAAAGAAAAAACTTAAAGAAAGAAAGAAAAAAAAATTATGGATAGTGGTTGCCTTGTTTCTCTACTAAGAAAAAAAAAATTATGCCATATGCCTGTGATATCAATTGTTGAATGTAGAACAAGTTATTGTAATTTGGAATGAGATGGATTTTGTAGCCTTATTACATGGACTTCCATGGATTTTGTAGCCTTATTACATGGACTTCTTTTGTTTGCCTAGCTATTGTTATTAGTAACTAGTTGTAAACTGGACATGCTACGCATGAAAACAAACCTGTATGTATAGTAAACTAAAATAATTTTTTTAAAATCTTAAATTGATTATGAAATTATATCATTACAAAAATTACTCCAGTTTTTCATGTTAAAATTTGATTAAAAAAATAAAAAAACCATTGTTTGAATGTACAATGGGCTTGCAAAAATCTGCCAAATGTTTTAAGATATTGCAAAGAAAAAAATAAAAAATAAAAAATAAAAAATTTAGACATTCAAACATTCAAACTTTTGAAATGCCAAAAATATCAAAGAATAAGAAAAATCACTGCCTAAAAATTATTGAAAAAAATATACACACACCTGTGTGTGTGTGACTACATAATAGAGAAACATAAAAGAAATAAGTGTTATCTTATAAAAAAAAAAAAATTAATTCATAGCTATAGCCCTTGAAATTTGCCAAATAGTTTCAAATATTGAAAAAAAAAAAAAAAAGAACTAAAAAATTAAGATGTTAAAACTTCCAAAATGACAAGAAATTAAAGAATCAAAAGATTCAAAGCCTACAAATTATAGAAAAAACACAATATATATAAATATATATATATTTCATGTTTCTTTCACATACTATAAGTTTTTTTTAATTTTTTTTTTATGACCTTTTCTACTAATGAAAGACTTTTGATTGCGTAAGGTTTGTGAGTTTTTGGTTTACACGTTTGTTATTTTATTACATATCATGACTTCAATAATTTGGCATTTATTAATACATTTTTTTATTTTTACTCTTTTTCTTCTCATCTTATTTTCTATAAATTTCTTATTATTTTTTAGTTTCCCATCACCAGTGGTTCTTGTCTCTCTTATTGCTTTAATTTGATTTTTATTTAAATTGATACTTAGTTATTTTGGAAATGAAAATTTGATATATATATATATATATATATATATATATCATAATCATGATTATGCATTTGAATGTGTTTATCAATTATTGAGTAATATTTAAGTGTGATTTTGTTATGAGATTTGATTATCATGATAATAATCTCCTTTAAAAGAATGAAAATTTTTAATTATTTATTTAAAACTTAAAAAGTTTGGTTTTACCCAAAAAAAATAATAATAAAAAACAAAAAAAACATAGAAACTTAATTTCGAAGAATATAGAGTATATAGCACCCCATAAAGGAATAATAATATTATTGAAACACACTCAAAATAAAATAATGATGTATTGATAGAGATAGAAAGATAAAAAAATAAAAAATAAAAAATTTAGAAACAATTTAATTTTTAAATAGAACAAATTATCTTTAATAAATTTTAGAAAAAAAATTATTAATTATATTACAATTACAAAATAATTATTTATTGGCATGCATCGCATGAATTTGCTTACCATTAGAGGAGGATATATTGTCGAAGAACGGACATGTCCTCTTGCCATTGGAGGAGGAACCTTATTGTTAATCTCTTCCTTACATTCCACCAATATATCAACAATACGTAAATGAGGTCAACCTTCAAGCGTCGTGTCATGACTATGGCATTAATCCTATTACCGGTTGCATTCCAGATTTCACACTTCCCTTGTGACAACTTGATGCAGATACATTAAGGAAGAATAAAATATTTTAATATTTTATGTTGTTTTCTTCTTTCATAGTTGAATTAGGGTTTTAATTGTTTTTCTTTTCCAAGTTAAATTGTTTTTCCTTTTTCAAGTAGATGTAGGTTTATTATTTCTTTTCCTAAAAGAAGTAAGAGAAATTCTATTCCTATAAATACTCTTTATAGAGAGGTTGATTATGGTTGTTATGCATTGATTAATAAAAGTTTGTTAGAGATGTTTTCTCTATTATTTTGCCTACTAGCCTAGTGTTCTTGTAGAACTTAGGTTTCGTGAAAGAATTGTAGTATTTGTGTGTTACAGATTCTGCTTCTACACGCCTACGCTGCATCAGTTGGTATCAGAGCAAGGCTAGGTTCCTACCATGGCACAAAGAGGAGCATGTGGGGGAAGACTTGTTGCCATAGATGACGTGTATGAATGCAATGAGGTTGCACACGATGCGCAATTAGAGGCGTTCTTTCAACGAACAGAGGAGTGGTTTGATGCGCTTTCAAAGCAGTTCGCCGCCTTAGCCGTTGAAAACCAACCTCAAAACTGTCATCCAAATCCATGTTATGTGGAGGAGGAGGAGTATTTTGATGTTGAGGAGGAGGACTACGATATCAAAAAGGAGGATGAATACATTGAAAAAGTCTGTGTAATAAATTGGGATTCTCCACCAATTTATGATGACTATCCTGAAGATTTTAGTCAAGAAGACAAGATTGAGCTTGATAAAAATAAAGTCATATACATACAAAGTGAGCCCATAACTCACACCATTGATGAGACTTTCGACGTTCAAAGACAAAAGGTTATTGATTTTACTGATTACAATCATAGGTTGGTACAATCAGTTTGTTCAATAGTAGACGAGTTCTCAATTGATGAACAAAGTTTCAATCTATTAAAGCTTGAACTTGAACACATTAGACGCTATGATTTCATTGGGGTTGATGAGCTTCTCTCAAATTTCTTTGGTAATACAGTTAACATCAATTTGGAAAGATTAATGGAAAACGTTATTGATCCCTTCTGGGAGGATTTTATTGAACAAGAATTGATAGAGGTCAACAAGAGGTGTGAACGAGTGATTTTAAGTAATCTTTGTCGAGGAGGAAATATGAAGTTTTTGGATGTGTGCATGGATTCTTTTTTAGTACTTGCTTCATATATCCTGTCATAGCAAAAGAGGTCAAGAATAAAAATTCGTACATCAAGATTTATTATGAGTGAGAAAAGATTAATAAGTAGCATATTGATTCATCTTGTCTTGCGCAGAAGAATAGGATGGAGAGGATTATTCGAGGTTCCAATTGACGTGGAAGATTGCCACAAAACTCGAGGACGAGTTTTCCCCAACCCCGAGAGAATGATGCAAATACATTAAGGAAGAATAAAATATTTTAATATTTTATGTTGTTTTCTTCTTTCATAGTTGAATTAGGGTTTTAATTGTATTTCTTTTCCAAGTTAAATTGTTTTTCCTTTTTCAAGTAGATGTAGGTTTATTATTTCTTTTCCTAAAAGAAGTAGGAGAAATTCTATTCCTATAAATACTCTTTATAGAGGGGTTGATTATGGTTGTTATGCATTGATTAATAAAAGTTTGTTAGAGATGTTTTCTCTATTATTTTGCCTACTAGCCTAGTGTTCTTGTGGAACTTAGGTTTTGTGGAAGAGTTGTAGTAATTGTGTGTTACAGATTCTGCTTCTACACGCCCACGCTGCATCTCTAATCATGTTTTAAAATTATGGGAGCTCAATGACTGTGATAAAGATGAAAGAGGAGGAGGCAAATGGTGCTTAGAGCACCAACTGTATTTTAACCAAATTGTTTCTGAAAAGTCTCCTTGGCTCTCAAAATACGTTATGGAGAAAAATCCTTATTTACTAGTCCTAGCCTATCATCTAAATGACAGGGATATCATGTATTTGGTGATTGGTTTTAAGGTTGTATTATGCAACTTGCGGAGAAAAACACTGGAAGTGGTTCGCGATTTTCCAGATCATCACCCTAGCTACAATGTCTTCAACTTTGAGCTCCCTTGTTGGCCAACTCCCATTCATTCTTCTCCCTTCCTGTTAGTGAAGGCCGCCCATCTATTCTGCTGCTTGCTAGCTAGCTTGGGTCTTTAAATCTTTTTAGGTTTCTGTATTATGGTTTGCCTATATTACGCTTTTGTGAATTCCCCTCAAAACTATTAACCTAGCAACAACATGTATTTGTTATATCAATTTTCAATTTTTCATAATCTTTTTATTTTTATTTTTTATGGATAGTGGTTGCTTTGTTTCTCTAGGAAGAAAAAAATTTTAAAAAAAATTATGGATATATATATATATATGCCGCATGCTTGTGATATCAATTGTTGAATGTAAAACTAGTTATTGTAATTTTGAATGAGATGAATATTATAGCCTTACATGGACTTCTTTTATTTTCTTGTCACAATTCTATGCTATGCTTGGGAACCTACCTGTTTGTATGGTAAATTAAAGTAAATTTTATAAAATTTTAAATTAATTATTAAATTTTACCATTGCAAAAATTACTTCAGGTTTTTACGTTACAAATTGATAAAGAAACCATTGTTTAAACGTACAATGGGCTTGCAAAAATCTACTAGATGTTTTTAGATATTGCAAAGAAAAAAAAAACTAAAAAATTCAGATATTAAAACTTTTGAAACGCCAAAAAATATTAAAGATTAAAAAAAATCACTGCCTAGAAATTATTGAAAAAAATATTTATACACGTATGTGTGTTTATGTGACTACACAATAGAGAAATATTAGAAAAAAAATGTGTTGTTTTTAAAAAAATAATAATAATCCACAGCTATAACAATTGAAATTTGCCAAATAGTTTCAAATATTACAAAAAAATGAACTCAAAAATATAAATGTTAAAACTTCTAAATGAAAAAAAATTAAAGAATCAAAAGATTCAAAGCCTATAAATTTAAAAAAAAAAAAAAAAAAAATCGTGTGTTCTTTTTTGTACCAAAAGAATCGAATTAGTGTAGACTAGGCTAATGGACCCATAATTGATCGCTCGACGGAAAACCAAATGTGTTGCCAATGATCTTGTCATTGCTTGTTCTTAGTTCCTATTAAGGCCTTAGGGAAATTATATAAAAAATTTTGAAGCTTGTACTTTATTTCAAATTAGTTCCCTCTTTTATTTTGTTAGATTATTCGTTTTAGTGTAATTTGTTTTTTTGTTTAGTTTAGTATAAGAATCTACTCTTCTTCTTCTTCTTTTCTTTTCTTATTTTTTTTTTTTATTATTATTATTTTTTTTTGGTTGCTTATATTTGAAAATAAAGTATATCAAATTATTTATTTTACATTATATTTTATTAAAATATCAAGATGATCTCAACTTGACATTGAAATAAGAGAATTCCATTGCAGATGAACCGGTGGTTGATCTGTTGACGTATTTGAACAAGAAGTTGGACGTAGCTGTGGCCAAGGCACGACTTCCATCTGGACAGAACCCACTACATGCAACAGCTTGTCTTGATCATTGCACAGATGGTCGGTTCCATGAGAAGGAAAACTTGTAGCGCTGTGTTAGAGATGCATTGAGTCGGAAGTGTATGGTTGCATTTCTACTTCTAAATAATCCGCAAGAGTCGATCATGGACCTGATGGAAGCATCCTTTGAGGGTGGAAGCATTAAATTTTCAAAGTATATGGATTCCTTTCCCTTCCCATATTACATTGTGCTAAGGAACATTGAAGCACTTCCTAGAACCCTTTCTGACTTACTGAGACAGTGGTTTGAGCTTATGCAGTATTGGAGGGAATAAATTTGTTGGATTGAAGAGTTCAGTGTGGCACAATTGACTTGTAAATGTGCAAAGTTTGACGGGCACTAGGTGCGGTATAATGTATAAGAAAAACAGAGAGCTATGGAGGAGAGAATAGAAGCTAGAGAGAAAAGATTGAAGATTGGGAATTTCTGTAAAATGTATTGAATGAATTACAGAACTATCTATACAGTGTATATATATATACTACGATTCACACATTAGAGCTCAACCATTAACTCTTAACTAACTCCGCAATATCCAGATCTATTTTAACTACCTAACCATCCAATTCTAATAGTACACGTGTCCATATATACAACTGCTAACTCATTTAAAGTAAACTACAAGTCGTATATCAAAAGACTTAATCAATTCAGTCGTTTTAGCAAGTTTGGTACAGATTCTTCCAATGCCCTGTTTCATTGCTCTGCCTCTCTGCCTGAGCTGATCCTTTTGCCTGAGCTGATCCTTCAAACACCCTTCTCATCAGTGCTTGCATCTATCTTCTTTTTCTTGTTCTCAGTAATGCTTTTATCCAAGCTTTGACATTCCCCCTCAAGATGAGAAGCTGAACTATGTATGTTCACTATACTCATCTTGCTTAATAAGTTCCTCAATTGTTGACTGTTGAGAGCTTTTGTAAGTAGATCAGCCAATTGAGAATATGAAGGAGTAAAAAGAAGCCTAACAACATTGTCTTGCACTTTATCTCTTACTACATGGCAGTCTACTTCTATGTGTTTGGTCCTCTCATGAAACACCGGATTTTCCCCAATATAAATTGCAGCTTGGTTATCACAGAATAGTAAACCAGGTTGAGGATGATGAATCTCCAAATCCTTTAATAATGCTAATAGCCAAGTCATCTCACAAACGGTAACAGCCATGGCCCTGTACTCTGCTTCAGCAGAAGATCTAAATATTATGGATTGCTTCTTGGACTTCCATGATATGAGAGAATTACCCAAGAAAATGCAGTAACCCGTGGTTGATCTCCTGGTATCAATGCAAGAGGCCCAATCAGCATCTGTGTAGGCCTTCAAATGAAATTCTGATGCAATTGACAAGAAAACACCCTGACCAGGAGAACTTTTGATGTATTGTAACACTTTATATGCAGCATCTAAGTGAGGTTTCCTGGGCTTTGACATGAATTGACTAAGTTTATGAACAGGATAAGCAATATCTGGCCTGGTGATAGTCAGATAAAGCAACCTGCCCACCAACCTTCTGTACTCTCCCGTATCAGCTAGCAATTTTCCTTGATTCTTGCTTAGCTTTAAATTCTGCTCCATGGGCACCTTGCTAGGCTTACAAGCTGACATTCCAGCATCCTTCAAGACTTCCAAAGCATATTTTCTTTGACACAAAGTGATACCTTTGTTTGATCTAGCTATTTCAAGTCCAAGAAAATACTTCAAGCCTCCAAGATCTTTAAGTTTGAAGTGCTAATTCAGAGAAATCTTAAGCTCCTCAACTGCTTGGACATTGTTGCTAGCTATGAGGATATCATCAACATAAACTAGCAAAGCTATGAAGGAATCATTAAATTTCTTTGTGAACAAAGAGTAGTCAGCTTTGGATTGTTTGAAACCATGTTGCTTAATGACAAAACAAAATTTTGCATTCCATTGCCTTGAAGCTTGTTTAAGCCCATATAAAGACTTGTTCAATTTGCAAACAACATTCCCCCCTTTGCTGTGAAAGCCTTGAGGGAGTTGCATGTATACCTCCTCATTTAGATCACCATTCAAAAAGGCATTATTGACATCTAATTGAACCAAATGCCAACCTTTCACAGCAGATATGGCCAGAAGTGTCTTCACAGTACTCAACTTAGCAACTGGGGAGAAAGTGTCAGTAAAATCCAGCCCTTCTTGTTGAGTGAATCCCTTAGCAACTAACCTTGCTTTATACCGTTCCACAGAACCATCAGCTTTGTATTTGACCCTATAAACCCATTTACATCCAATTGCCTTTTTATTTGAAGGCAAAGGGGTAAGAGTCCAAGTATTGTTTGAAACCAAAGCATCAATTTCAGAATTCATGGCTTCTTGCCATTTAGGATCCTTGACAGCCTCATGATAGAACCTTGGGTTAGGAATGGAGGTAATGACAGAACAAAAATGGGCATATGAAGGGGAGAGAAGGGAATTATCAATATAATCAGAAAGGGGATATTTAGGAGTGACCAAGGAAGTACCTGACTTGCTGAGTGGATCGGATTGGGAAAGTTCAGTGGACATGGTACTGCTACATGTGTAATTTTGTAAGTAGGGAGGAGGTTTGATAGTCCTAGATGATCTTCTTAGGGAAGGGACATTATTAGGTTGAACTATATTTGGTTCTTGAGGAAGAGGTAAAGGTTCAGGAGCTGGAGAGCCTGCTGAGACCTGATTAGAAGCATCAAAAGGTGGAATGAAGGATTCTGGTATGCTGGAATCTGATATAGCAGGAACAGTAGGACTTGAGGTAGAATCAGAGACATTTGGACTAGAATTAGGGAAAGGAACTTGTAAAGCAGGTGTAAGAGGTTCTGAAAACATAGGATCATGTGGAGTAGCCACATTTGGACAAATATGAGGAAGGGAAATAGAAGTATGTGAAGAATAATTTGGAGAAATGAATGGGAAAACAGTTTCATGAAAGGAAACATCCCTTGAAATGAAAATTTGTTTTGTTAGCGAGTTTAATAACTTGTAGCCTTTAACACCAAATGGATATCCAAGAAAAACACAAGGAATAGATCTAGGTGAGAACTTAGACCTATTGTGAGCCAATGTAGAAGCAAAACAAAGGCTGCCAAAGACTTTTAAATGATGATAAGGAGGAACTTTGCCATAAAGC
Source organism: Quercus lobata (assembly GCF_001633185.2). NCBI lineage: Eukaryota > Viridiplantae > Streptophyta > Magnoliopsida > Fagales > Fagaceae > Quercus > Quercus lobata. The sequence goes on along the minus strand of NC_044908.1, from coordinate 8,922,915 downwards.
TTCTCAAAAGGTGTTTTATGATTCAAAACAACACTAGGCAGCCTATTGATGATGTAAACTGCTGTTAAAACACAGTCTCCCCAATAGCAAAGTGGTATGTTAGACTGAAATTTCAATGCTCTTGCAATGTTTAAGATATGTTGATGCTTCCTTTCCACTATTGAATTTTGTTGTGGAGTTGCAACACAAGAATGTTGATGAACAATCCCATGTTGAGCATAAAAATCTTTAAGGAAAAATTCTTGAGCATTGTCAGTTCTAAACACTTTGATATTAGTTTGAAATTGAGTTTGTATCATTTTGTAAAATGAAATCAATAAGGGCCTAGTTTCTGATTTAGATTGCATAAGATAAACCCATGTTGACCTTGTAGCATCATCTACAATGGTGAGAAAATATTTAAAACCATCATGAGTTGCTTTGGCAAAAGGTCCCCATACATCAAGATGAATCAAGTCAAAGGCATGGGCAGATAAGTGATTGGAATTGGGAAAAGGTAAACGTTTATGCTTTGCAATTGGACATACAACACAATCTTTATTTGAATGAAAAGAAGAAGGCATATCAGATATACAATGTTGAAGTTTTTCATCAGAAGCATGTCCTAGTCTAAGATGCCATAAGTAAGGCTTGGTTACAATGGAATCATGAGAGACAGAACTAACAAAAGACTTCAAAACTGACTCTAGGATAGTAGATGCCTCTGAAATGGATGTGCAATTATTTGAAGCTTGCAGCAGGTACAAATTGTTATGAAGCTTACCCAATCCAATCATTTTCCAGCAAGTAAGGTCCTGTATACAGCAATAATTGGAAAGAAAAACCAAACAACATGATAATGATTTGGTTAATTTGCTTACTGAAATTAGATTGAAGGAAAAGGCTGGAACACAAATGACATCCTCAAGAATTAAGGATGCAGTGACCTGAACTGTGCCTATGTGTGTGGCAAGGACTTTTTCACCATTAGGCAAATGGACAAATGAGGATATAGAACTAGTGATTTTAGTAAACAATGAAAGGGAGTGAATAATGTGATCAGTAGCCCCTATATCAAGAACCCAAGTTTCATCACTATAGGCTGTCTTGTTTAAAGGATTTTCATTAAAAATCGAATTCTTCAAACTTAGGCAAGTAGGATCATGGAAAGAAGCACAAGAAATACCTGATAATGCTGAGTTTGCTGAGTGAATAGCATCAGGAGTAGCAGAAGATGATGCTTGAGAATTCAGCAAAGATAGCAGCTGCTGGCATTGTTCAGATGTGAAGGGAAAAGGTCCTGGTTGTGATGCATTCTCATACTGACCAGAATCACCATTGAGACTAACTTGATTAGCCATGGAAACTTTTCCCTTTTGCTTATAACCTGGTGGAAAGCCAATCAATTTATAGCACTTCTCCTTGAAATGACCAGGTTTGCCACAGTGACTGCACATAGGCCTACCCTTTCCACTTGTGTTCTTCCCAGCTTGATTAAATGCTTGAGTCTTGACTGCAAGAGCAGTTGAATCAACTGAATATCCTCCATTGAAACCTAATGCCCTCTGTCTTTCCTCTTGTATTACCAAAGAGAAAGCCTTGTCAATAGAGGGACTTGGCTCCATCATTAAAATCTGAGTTCGGACTTGTGAATAAACCTCATTTAGGCCATTAAGGAACTGCATCAAAGAATCTTGATGATGAAACAGTGTGATTTTGTCATTCACACCACAGATACATTTGCCACAAGAGCAGCATGGTAGAGGCCTGAGATTGAGCAATTGATCCCAAGAAGTTTGAAGATCAGTGAAGAAAGTAGTCACTGTTGCATCTCCTTGCATGATTGCTGAAATCTGTTTTTGAAGTTGTGAAATCCGTGGACCATTTGCTTGCAAGAAACGATTCCTCAGTGAATTCCAAACCTCCATTGCAGTGTTTCTGTAAATCACACTACCAGAAATGTGAGGTGAAACTGAATTCAATATCCATGAAGAAATCATAGAATTGTTCTTTGACCAAGCAATCTTTTCTAGAGGAGTGATGGCCATGGAAGCTGTTATAGAGCCATCCACAAAACCTAGCTTACTCTTCGCATCTAATGCCATACGCATAGCTCTAGACCAATTCGGATAATTGTGTTCTGTCAAGGGCTGAGTGACAAGAATTGCACCTGGTGATTCTCCATGGTGCAGAAAAAATGGACTCCTCGGGTCCTCCATTGGAGAGAGCTCACGATGAGCAACAGATGGAGAAGATGAAGTTTGAGAAGTTTGATCTTGATTAGCCATTGACAAAGAAACAGGCTCTGATACCATATAAAAAAAACAGAGAGCTATGGAGGAGAGAATAGAAGCTAGAGAGAAAAGATTGAAGATTGGGAATTTCTGTAAAATGTATTGAATGAATTACAGAACTATCTATACAGTGTATATATATATACTACGATTCACACATTAGAGCTCAACCATTAACTCTTAACTAACTCCGCAATATCCGGATCTATTTTAACTACCTAACCATCCAATTCTAATAGTACACGTGTCCACATATACAACTGCTAACTCATTTAAAGTAAACTACAAGTCGTATATCAAAAGACTTAATCAATTCAGTCGGTTTAGCAAGTCTGGTACAGATTCTTCCAATGCCCTGTTTCATTGCTCTGCCTCTCTGCCTGAGCTGATCCTTTTGCCTGAGCTGATCCTTCAAACACCCTTCTCATCAGTGCTTGCATCTGTCTTCTTTTTCTTGTTCTCAGTAATGCTTTTATCCAAGCTTTGACATAATGTAGTGTTCAAAACCAGGAAAAAAAAAATTGATGTTATAATTTTAGATGGCATATACAGTATCTCAAATGCTGCGTAACAAAATTATGTTATCAATAATAAAGGTTATTTATTGTGTCAAATTGCTTGGCTATTTCAATGTCATTTACATTGTTATATTTTTTTGGTGATGGAAGGAATCCTTTGAGTTTGGACCCAATATAATATTCACCTCCACCGAATTCTAAGATAAATTTTTGACACAGCAATGGGAGGGAACATTAACATTGCTATAACTGGCTTGGTCTGTCATGGCCATTTATAAAATATGGGCTAGTAAACACCAAGGTTCCTATTCATGCAAGTGCTCTTAATTAAACTCTTAAACTTATGAGAGTGCTCTTAACTAAACTTACGTGCTGCAATTTCACTTTGGGTTGTACTAATAAAGTCGTTGTCTTCTAGACTTTTGACATAGTAAGTTCTTCCTATTTGTATCCTTAACTATTGAAGCTTATTTCGTTCGAAAAGGGTATAGGCGGCTATCAAGCCTTCCTGGAGACACAAACCTTGAGAAATAATAGGGTTTGGTGTTTTTGCACTTGGTTGATATATATTATTGATTTGAGGTATGGGCTTGAATACCACTTACACAAAGAAATTAATTAATTTTTTGATATGTTCATAACTATGAAGTTTATGTTGAGATAGTGATCCCAACATTTTGAGATTAGGAAAAAAATTAATTTAAATTAATTTTTATTTTCCCACTATATATGAATTTACTATGACATTTTTTTACATATTGAGATATATGGATTTTCGCGGTAGTATATGACAATTCTTTAACATACAAGCAATTGAGGAAATTTTGTACTGAGTATCCCGTTAGCGAAATTTTCTATTATCATGCATAGGAAAATTTGTGGGCTATAAAATATAATTGCGAGCTATTGGAAATGAATAAAAATGAATAATTTTTATCTAAGTTAATTTGATTTATTTATACGTAAAATGAAATGCCTCCTTTTAGGGTGAAATGTGTTGTCCACAATCAGTGGAGGTTGAATGACTTTTAAATTTGATTGGATTATTTGCCTACATATAATATAGGAGAGACTTGATGGATTATTTACTTGCTTCCCAAGTTCCCATGACGTTCAGTGTCATTTGAGAGAGTGAGAAGTTGATAGCCATTTTCCAATTTCACTTTCAGATATTATTTTATTGATTGCTTCAAATTAAACCTAGCCATGTAACAAGAAAAACTCTCCAGAAAATACGAGATTGAATTTCATCTGAATTAGATTAACAAATAAATAGTCCATAAAGTCTTTCCCATGTTTAGAGCAAAGAAACCATGTAAAATATTATCAATCTTAAAACTCGTGGTCCAACCTCCACTGTCCAAACCGCTGATTTGGTCCTGGCCATCCGAAGTTCCTTTGAAGCTTTCCCTCAAAAGAAAAAAAAAAAAAAAAAATGTTCCTTTGATATTAACTAGCTAAAAACACCTCAAGTTCTTTCATTAAGTAGTACAGATAAATGCATTTTTTTTTATAATAGTATTTTGCTACTACTGTATACCATGGTGTGATAATTATTCTACAAGTACAAAATTCTTGTGGAGTGATGGGGGAGCAAAGATCAGAGTTCAAGTTAGTGAGCGTCACATACATATATATTTTGATTAGGTTAGAGTAGAATTTCTATCTTATATTATAAAAAATAAAAAAAAATTAAATTTCTGCTGTGTTATGCTGCAATTTTGCTTTAATTAGTACTAATAAAGTCTTCTCCTTGTAGACTTTTGACACATGAGAGTACTTCCTATTTTTATCTTTTAACCCTTATTTTATTTTATTTTATTGAGGCCTGAAATTAATACTATTTATTAGTTTAATATATTACGTTGTTTATGGGTTATGAAGCCAAAAAGATGTTAAAAATACTAAAAGCCAATTTAACAACCAACGCACAAAAATACTTACTACATTAAAAATTTTGACACTCAACTAACAGCTCATATAGCTTAATGTTATAATAAAATGATACATTTATATTTGTCTCATGCGTGCCTCATTTATTTTCTGTCAGTTTTGCTTCTCTCTCTTTCCCTCATGGGTTTGGGTCAACTACAAATGGATCTTATTGATTTTCAATTTTTTCCTTACAACTTATTGAGACTTCCATATCCGTGAAATTGATCTCTGAGGGTAACATCTATTTGCTCTCAGTAACCCAAAAAAACAAAAACAAAAATAAAAAAATCACAAGTAGATTATATGTATTAGTGTTGACAACCGATGGAGGTTTGACAACTTTTAAATTTAATCATATTTTACATGTATTATGAGAGAATTGATGGATTGCTTTCCATTTTTTGGGCTTTCCATAAAAAATTAAAAAAGAAGAAGAAGAAGATTGATAGATTGTTTTCCTGCTTCAGATGAGGTTTACTCATATATGTTAGACAGAGAGAAGTTGATGGGGTTGATAGCTAGCCCTTGAAAAAAAAAATTGTAGCTCTTTATTCAATTTCACTTCAGATATTATGGGCCCGTTTGTTATTGTTGATTAAATAACAGTTTTCAGTATTTAAACAATATTACACGTATTTTCATATACTTTTTCATTCTAACGTATTTTTCAAAAATAAAAACAATGTTATTAGAAATTTCTTGCCAAACAGGCCCTATATATTTTAGTGATCACTTGAAACAAAATTTAAAGTTAGTTGGAAGGGTGGCTTGATGCATTTGGAGGATTTAGGCTAAAACTAAATTGAGGTATTTTATATATTTAAATATGACTTGAAAAAAATTAAATGTTACTCAAATTCTATTATCTTGTTTTAGATGCAAAATTACTAATTAGCCATTTGTGTGTGTATATATTGTTGAGAAAGCTTATAGAAACAAAAAATTTGACATACTTTTCACACCAGTTGGTGTGGCAGCTTAATAGTAATAAGTAAAAATGTGATATTAGTGATGGACACCTAGATGAGAACTAATAAAAATTTGTTAACTCAACTATTTTGTGAAATTTTTTGTGTATTGCTTTTTTTTTTTAGAAGTGTTATATTGACAACATTTTCACAATAAATTTAAGGTGTTAAGTCATTACTAGTTTTGATTTGAACTCACCATTGAAATTACTTTTTTTTTTCCTCACTAATAACAGCCAGTAAAAACCTGACATTTAAGATTGCAAAATATGTTATGGATGTAGCATTTCTCTTTTTCTTTATTTTTATTTTCTTGTTTTCTATTTGATAAAAAATATTATTTTATTTATTGACTAATGTTTGGATTTAATTAATACTACTATAATATAAGAAATAACTCTATTGGTTAGAATTTGGAGGCTTTAGGTGAATGACTCATTCACCTATAGAGTATAGAGCTGGCCCTACTAGCTGGTAACAAGAAAACACAACATATGTGATTGTCGTCATCGGAAGCAAATAAACAATTCATCTAGTCTTTCTCATATTCGTTGGCAATGTAAATATATATAATCCACAACTTTTGTTTTGCTTACCAGGAAATTCAGTAGAAATTTCATTAATGTCTGCTTTGTCAATTTGCTTGAACGATAAAAGAAATGTCCTAAGCAATAGATAATAATATTGATCGGTGAACTACATTCATCTATATATATATGTGCTTCTATTTTGGAATGTCAGATACAATCATACAATACGAAACCTAACAATCCCCCTTTCCCCACAGAGAGAATGGAAATAAGGCATGAAGAAGATGCTATAATAGAGCTCTACAACGCATCCATGAGTGGATGTACAACCACATTATCTAGGTTGATCCATAAAGAGCCAAACATCCTTAACAGAATTTCCCTCACTTCTATGAGTGAAACTCCATTACACATATCTACTTTAGTTGGTCACCTTGATTTCAGTAGAGCTCTTCTACTTCTAAAACCCCAACTTGCTATCGAGTTGGACTCCCATAAACGTTGCCCCCTTCACATGGCTTCTGCTGAGGGCCACATTGAGATTGTCCAAATATTATTACGTGCAAACAACAATGCATGCTTAATTCGTGATCAAGATGAGAGAATTCCTCTCCACTATGCAGTCATGAGGGGACGAATTGATGTTGTGAGGGAGTTGATCACTGCGCAGCCTGACTCATCTCAAATTGTGCTTGATGTGGGTGAGACTGTTTTGCATGTATGTGTCAAATACAACCAAATAGAGGCTCTTAAATTACTGGTGGAATCTTTGAGTGACGAAGGGGATTTTCTCAATTCCAATGACCATGATGGTGGCAATACTATATTGCATTTAGCTGTGATGCTAAAGCAAACCAAGGTAGGTTTTTTTCCTTTGCATCTACTTATATATAATTTCTCCAAAAAAAAAATTGTTCAAAACTATAATGCTATAAGTTTTTGCGGATAGTTAAATACTTGCTTTCAGTGTCTAAAGTGAAAGATGGAGCGTATTCATTGAACCAGATGGGTTTTACAGCCTTAGAAGTCTTAGATCACTGTGCAGAAGGCTTGAAAAGTGTCACCATTCGAAAAATTTTATTAGATGCTGGGATTGAAAGAGCAAGGAACCAAACTAATCTTCAACCACCATTAGCAGTTGTTATTGGTCACCATGAACCAGCAAAACCAGTGCAGCCAAGCAAGAATTGGTGGTTGAAATGGATAGAATACTTGAGCTACCAGGGTGATTGGTTAGGAGAGATGCGTGGTGCATTAATGGTGGTGGCTACTGTTATCACAACTATAACTTTCCAACCTGTACTTAATCCCCCAGGTGGAGTTTCGCAAACAAATGAACCATAAGTATTGAGAGTAATGGAAAGAGATACAATATTACATGTCCAGCCGGAACCTCGGTCTTAGCCTGTTATTCTGATCAGTACTTATACTCATTTTTCTTGATTTGCAATACTATCTCTTTCACTGCATCTTTGTGTGTCACCTTTTTGCTTATTAGTGGATTTCCTCTCAGGAATAAGCTTTGCATGGGGCTCTTGACATTTTCCATGTGTATCACTCTCACTTTCCTAGCTTTTGCCTATATATATGCATTCATCCTGCTGATACCTGATCAACCTTCTTTTTATGATAATTATAGATCTGAGCCAATGTTCATCCTACCAAATTGTGTTCAGTTAAGTTTGATGGCTGTGGTTGGTATCGTTCTTCTGATTCACACAATGCGCTTTCTCACCTGGATGGTTGTCAAGATACGAAAGTTCACCTTATACATGCAAAGACGCTAATAATTAAGTTGGACAATTAGGATTGGACCGACTTGAATATAATATCGGAGACTGCAATTTCTATTACTAGATGAAATTTAATCGTCTTTTGGGTTGTAAGTGACGTGGCAAGTTATTTAGTGTTCAACTTGCTATCAATAACAATAACAGATTGGTATCACAATGTATTGACTACTTTCCAAGTCCTAAAGGTCTTTTCGTTTTATTTCAATCTTTTGTTCTTCTTGTTGGAATAAAAGTTCAAACTATGACCATATGTATTTGGTTGTACTTTTCAAATATTATATGTAACAGTGTAGAGTTATTAGTTCGTAAAATTTCTCATTTAACAAAGGTTGGTGATGGAGAGTGCAAGGGATTCAATCACTTTAGATTAATTGGACCTGTAAGAGTAAGAGTATTTAAATTAACCTCAACGCCATTTTTGCCCAATTTTGTCTAAAAAGCTATTTTAACTAACTTATTTGTAGATACTTCTATATCAGACTCAATATTTATTTATCTATTTTATTAAAATATTATTTTCCTTTCTCCTCACACTCCTCCATCCTTAATTCTCCTAAACCAGCCACTATCACACTCATCCACACTAAAATCACCATCGCCTACCCTAGTCACCATGACACTCCTTTGTACTAAAAAACCAATCGTTGCCGCTTAACGAACAAACACAGAAAGATTGTTATTTAAAAATTCTATGTTTTTAATAAAGACTAGAAATGATGTATGGGATTTGGCCGGACTAGAATGGATTTTCATATTGTTGTTGGATCCTCTACATATTCTTTCCATTTTGTATGACGTTTGCAGTCAAATTCCCTCATAAATATTGAGTTTATCAAATTTAAATATGGTAATGATTTTGATCCTAAGCTCTAATTCAAATTTTAAGCTAATCTACCAATTTATAGACCAACTGTGTACATGATTAGAAAATTACCAATAGTAGGCATAGACAAACAACAAAATCAGCCCAATCACAGCAAATTAAATACACAATACCAATTTCAGCATGGTTCAAACTCAGCCTCAAGATGATGTTCACTGGGAAGTGGGACGCTCCAGTTTCCCCTAGGTAGGGCCTACGTCTCCAAATGCAAAATAAAAATATCTTTTGTTTTTGAAAATAGAGAAGGCTTCTATGAAATAGACTTACTGATCTATTCCTAGAAAATAGATTACACGTGGTATAAGAGTAATATGAGGAAAAAATTATGTACTAATATATCTTGAATACATTTTGCTTTAATGAGCTATGAGCGTGACATAAAAATGATGCAGTAATCATTTAATATAAATTTTGTACAATTTTTTAAAAATATAGGGAGTTCCTTAGTTAAATTATACATATATATATATAGAGAGAGAGAGAGAGAATTTTAAAACCCTAATGTCCATAGCCCAACTATCGCCACTCCTCAGGCACCTGTCAAAACCACATGAAACGCATTTTAACTAATATACATGAGACCTCGATCATTCATTCTTATCTTTTAGTAAAGAAATTAAACAAATTTGAGGATACTTTTCCATGTTGTTTCCATGGTAAATGGGCCCTTTCAAATTTGTAATACTTCCTTATGTCATATCTAAGTTAAAAGTCTATATCCAGCCAAGACATAAGTCATGCTATGAATTTTTTTAAAAACAAAAGTGGAGGGGCCTTGAAAGGAACAAATTTTCTGTGAAAATGAGCGAATAATTATCAACTTTATTTTTATATTTGGAGAAATGGGTAGGACCTATATATGCTTGAGGCCCACCATTCTAAGGTGAATTTCCATGGAAGAAAGTGTAAAAATAAAGTTGATAATATGACACTTACATGTCCCAACTGCACAAAGAAAATAGATTTCTCATTACCTACCATCCATTATATTCTCCATTTCACTTGAAAGTGGGATGATCCTTTTTGAACGAGGATTGTGTTGTGCATTTGTCTTTTTCATTAGTTGGTTTTGGTGCTACTAAAGGTATAAGCATCATCCAATAAATACCAGGGAAAGCGCATCCATGTCTTCTATTGTTTACCTACTCCTTTCATCAATCACTCAATCATACACCTTCTTCGGCCTCTTTCATGTTATTCTATTGTTTTTGGCAATTCCAAATCGTTATAAAATGCAAAGTTGATATTGTAGGTGAAACATTTTAGTAATTAGAATCTTAACAGAGAAGTATTTATTATGAATATTGTGATTTCTTATAATTAAAATCAATCAGACTTATAGGAGTTTATACACTAGACCTTTATTTTAAATTCCCTAATATTTTGATCTTCAAAATTTTTTAATATGCAAATAGTTTATGAAATGTACTTAATAGATGTATTTGGTTAAATTGAATATTTAGTTTTAACGTTTGTATTATTTTTTGAAATTTGTTCTTATATATTACAAGGCATGTTTTAATTTTGTCTTTATACCTTAAATTGTTTTGCTTACGTGATATATGGAATTCATGTCTCATCTTAAATTCAATGTCATCAAATTAACCATGATTATATGAATTTTGTTTGTTATATTAGTATTTTCTATTCATGGTAAGTATAGTTGTAACTTAAAAATATAATAAAAATAAAATACGAAATGAATTAGCTTTTTACTAAAGAAACTTAGGATTCAAATCCTTATTCTCTCGTTGTAATTATTAAATTATCAAAAAAAACAAAACCTATTCAAGGAAAAAATTTACCTGTTGTTTTTCAAAGTTCTCTTATTTTGAAAATATCCAACACATTTGTTCTTTTGGATGAGCATGGAGTAAAGCTAAGCATTTTTCTAAAGTGCCAAGTTAAATGTTTATAAAAAATGGACAAAGTTTAGCTATAAAATTAGTTATAACCTAAGACTATAACCTTACTTAATATCTTTTTATTAGAGGAGAATTTTGACAAATACACTATTGGATGACATCTTCTTCTTCTATTCTCCATTCTTGCAAAATTCTAGAAAATTAAAGACCAATAGCTATATCATCAATAAATTCTTTAAATTTCAAGTTTTTGTTGTTTAAAATTATGCATGAAAAATAAACCTGTAGATCATATAGTAAATAATATTCAATTAACACAAAATTTGACATGTGCATTGAAAGCATAAAGACCATGAAATTCAACGGTTAGATTTCTAAAATATTAGTAATATTTATTTTATTGAGTTAGGTTGCAGTTTTAGACTAACCCATTTTGTAGTTAAACTTTATCCATAAAAAATTTAAAAAGCAATGATTAAATATATATACATATAAAGAAATGAAGTAAGTTTATACCATGATTCAACATATAATATATTTTTCATATATAACAGACTATGTTAGAACTCACGTAACTCAATTGCGCCTTTTTTTTTTTTTTTTTCATCTAGTTAGTTTGTAAATTTGAACTATTTTTAACATCATCATATTTATCATAATTAATATTTTTAAGAACAAGTTTAATTACAAAATTGGTTGCAGCCTAATTAAGACTACAACCTTACTCAAAAGAAAAAAAAATTATATAATTTGAAAATATAACTATTGAATTGCATGTTCTTTACACTCTTAATACACATATCAAATTTTGTGTCAATCAGATATTATTTACCATATGATCTATAAACTTATATTTTATACAAAATTTTAAATTACAAAAACTTGCAATTTAAACAATTTATTGATGATATATTGATTTTCAGTTTTTTAGAAATTTTGCAAGTATGGAGTGTATAAGAAGAATATATAATTCAATGGTAGATTTGTCAAAATTAACTTTTAATAAAAAAATATTGAGTAAGGTTGTAGCTTAAGGCTACAACCAATTTTACAACTAAACTTTGTCCTATTTTTATTATATTTTAAAAATTTTAGGTTAAAAAATTTATAAATTACATAATTAAAGTATACTAATAGACCTAAAAAATTAATATGAAACATATAATTGCTTTAAAAATATTTAAAAATAAATAAAATTCATTGTACATGATTATTTATTTTAATGTAATACAATTTAAAAAATATATATATAGGAAGACTTTTAGTTAAAAACTAAGGTCTATGGCCCCTTGATCTCCCAACCCTAGGGTCCTTGTGTTCCTCACATGAGAATTTTTTAAATTGGTATATGTAGAACCTCAATCATTCATCCTTATCTCTTGGTAAAGAAATAGAACAAAATAGAGAATGTTTTTCCATGTTGTTTCCATGGTAGACGAATGAATAATACTTTCTCATCACACATCCAAATCAATGGTCCATATTCGACTTAGACATAATGGGCATGTCTTTTTGCACAAATTTAATGACAAGAAATGAAAATAAAATGCCTTCATAATTACAATTTTTTTCAAATTCTCTCTCTCTCTCTTAAGAAGGCCTTAAATTTATACAAAATTTCCCTATATATATATAATCATTTTATCTCTAACCTTTTTGAAAAATCAAGATTTCAGTTTCCTTCTATTTATTTTTTGAAAATACTTTCAAACTTTTCAAAATTTTAAAATATAATTTTTTTTTAATACAAAATTACGAGTTAAGACTAATGGTGGCATGCCACAAACACTTACTAGGAATTTTATTGATTGATCGGAACTATAGCCTTTCATGCTTTTGCTTGGAAAATTTACAGAATGAAAAGGTAATGCCCTTAGTGCCTTAGTGGGCCTATAAAGATTAACCTAAATATCAACACAACTGAAGGGGCAAAAATTAGCATGACGAACCTTCACCATGTTGGGCCTGACAGATCCTAGCCCATGGGCCAACAATAGGTGAGCCCAGGGCCTAGCATGATTTAAAATACTTGTTACACACGTTTGAAATCCGGTAGAATCTTAAAGCAAATCAGAAACCTAGTGCAAGGAGCATTCCAGAAGATACGCGCGTTAATGAAAGACCCTCTCTACAAGGAAATGTCTTGTCCATCACGTTTGGGATTACTCAAGAGGATTCCTATAAGGAAAAGACTTCTACATTAAGGAAGAGAGGCCAACCTTCTGCTACTATAAAAGCCCCAATACCCACACAAATCAAGGTACGCATAATTTACCCCTCTCTAGCACTCTAGAGTTGAGAATAGTTCTAACTTGACCTTCGGAGGGTATTCGGCCGGTACCACACCGGTGCCCTCTGTTAGATCACTTCTTTCTTCTTGCAGGTTATTAGTTCAAGCGTGCGAGAATCGTGTAGCTCACTGGTGATTTTACGGCATCATCAGTTGGCGCCGTCTGTGGGAAACGAAGAGTTTAGCCAGACTATCGCCTCCCGGATATAAGAGTCGCATGGTACTCACTCGCTCGATGGCTACCACCAACAATGTTCAAGAAGACGAGTCACCAAGATCTACTGCATTAGAGAGACAGGTCCAGACTCTCATGGCAGCAGTAGAACGACTCATAAAACAGAACCATGATCTGGAGAAGCAGCTACGCCAAAGGGATGCAGGACCTAACGTTCAGGAGGAAAATCAAGATGGTAACAGTGCCGAACGAATGGACCAAGAGAAGCCAGAGGGCAGCAACGCCACAAGCAGACCAAAACGGCAAAACATGAGCCTTCCATCTCTCATGGATTTGGCCCCTCCACCTATTACCGCAGAGATGTAGGCGATGAAGGAGTAGATGGAGGTCATGATGAATGCCCTCAAGGGACGGGTGTCCACTGATCTTGATGACCTAGTAAATAGAACTGACTTACCATTCACTACCTCCGTCAACTCATTCCCCTTGCCACCGAAATTCCGCATGCCCCAGATCGAAAGCTATGACGGGGTCATCATCTAGAGACTTTCAAGACCCTAATGCACCTTCAAGGGGTACCAGACGAGATTATGTGTAGGGCATTTCCGACGACGCTGAAAGGCCCTGTAAGGGTTTGGTTCAGTAGATTGACACCAAGCTCCATCAATACTTTCAAGGAGTTGAGCGCCCAGTTCACCTCGCACTTTAAAAGGTCCACGCATGCTTAATGAGCATCAAGTAGCGAGAAGACGAGACACTACTGTCCTACATAACTCGTTTCAACAAGGAGGCCTTTTCAATTGACGAAGTTGATGATAAGATACTTGTAGCTGCATTCACTAATGGGCTGCGAAAGGGTAAGTTTTTGTTTTCCTTATACAAGAATGACCCAAAGACCATGACGGACGTACTCTACAGAGCCACCAAATACATGAACGCAGAAGATGCATTGCTAGCCCACGAAGAGAAGCCCAGGAAGAGGGAGAAACAGGAGGACACACGACAAGATAGGGGGTGAAAGGTTGCTAGAACCGGGGATCAATGAGATGAAAGGCGCCCTAGACCCCCCCCTGGAAAGTTCACCAATTTCACCCCATTAACCACCCTGATAGATCAAGCCTTGATGCAGATCAAAGATGAAGGAGCACTGACGTTCCTTGGTAAACTAAAGGGAGATCCCAACAAGAGGTCAAGGGACAAGTATTGTCGCTTTCACCGAGACCACGGGCACGACACAGCCAACTGCTACGATCTGAAACAGCAGGTTAAGGCCCTTATTAGACAAGGGAAGCTACAGAGGTTCGTCAATAAGGAAAGAACCGATTCGCCCCAGGAACAGACCCCACGACGGAAGAATGAGCGCCCTAGACCATCTATAGGGGACATAAGAATGATCATAGGGGGCACAACTGCAGTTGGATCTTCCAAGAAAGCCAGCAAAACCTACCTTAGAATGGTCCATAGCATCCAACTTACAGGATCCGTACCCAAGATGCCGCGAATAGATAACCCGTTATCAGATTTTCAGAGGATGATGCTCGGAGACTTCACCATCCTCATGACGACGCACTTGTGGTCGGCTTGCAAATAGGGGATTATAATTTGCATCGGGTCCTCGTCGACAACGGCAGCTCAGCGGACATCCTGTACTACCCAGCATTCCAGCAAATGAGGATTGACAGGGAATGGTTAACCCCAATGAATGCCCCACTCGTGGGATTTGGGGGAACGAAGGTGTTCCCCTTGGGTGCAATAACACTATCTGTGAAAGCAGGTAACTATCCTCAGCAGATCACTAAGGAAGTCACGTTTCTCGTAGTCGACTGCTCGTCCGCCTACAATGCCATTCTCGGACGGCCCACTCTCAATTCCTGGAAGGCAGTAACTTCAACATATCACTTGATGATTAAATTCCCGGCGGAGTATGGGGTGGGAGAACTGCGAGGAAATCAAATAACAGCATGGGAATGCTATATTGCCATGTTAGAAATGGAGGATCAACAGCAAGCGATGTGTATCGGATAGCAACGAACACTAGCGGATCCTGTTGAAGAGCTGGAAAAGGTGAGACTTGATGACACACGACCAGAGCAGACGACCAGAATTGGCACACTAGCTAGTTGGCCGGTGCGCCAAACGCTGACGACTTTCCTCAGAAATAACCAAGACGTGTTCGCCTGGAGTTATGAAGACATGCCAGGGATTGACCCCTTAGTCATGGTCCACAAGTTAAATGTGTCGCCCTCATTCCCTCCAATCCGACAAAAGAAACGAGTCTTCGCCCAGGAGCGGGACAAGGCCATAGCTGAGGAAGTTCGAAAGTTACTAGAGGCAGGTTTCATTCGGGAAGTATATTACCCCGACTGGTTGGCAAATGTCGTCATGGTTAAAAAGGCCAACGGAAACTAGAGGATGTGCGTAGATTTCACGGACCTCAACAAGGCTTAGCCTAAAGATAGCTACCCGCTCCCACGTATATATACCTTGGTAGATTCGACTGCGAGACACTAGCTCCTAAGTTTTATGGACGCTTTCTCAGGCTACAACCAAATCAGGATGGACGAATCTGACCAAGAGAAGACCTCCTTCATTACAAGTCAGGGATTATTCTGCTACAAGGTGATGCCTTTCGGACTCAAAAATGCTGGGGCAACCTACCAAAGGCTAATGAACAAGATGTTTGTGCACCAGATTGGCAGAAACGTACAGGTTTATGTTGACGACATGTTGGTAAAAAGCCTGCATGAAGTTGACCACCTAGACGACCTCAGGGAGACATTTGACACACTCCAATCATTCAACATGAAGCTAAATCCAAATAAGTGCGCGTTTGGAGTGACAGCCGGGAAATTCTTGGGTTTCATGGTGTCCCAAAGAGAAATAGAGGTCAACCCAGAAAAGGTACGGGCCATAATGGAGTTGGAGCCACCAAGGACGGTTAAGGAGGTCCAAAGTTTGAACGGAAAGATTGCAGTCCTAAACAGGTTTGTCTCAAGAGCGACGGACAGGTGTCTACCCTTCTTCCGCACTCTAAGGAAGTCATTTGAGTGGACGATGAATGCCAGATGGCATTCAATGACCTAAAGGCATATCTCTCATCTCCACTGTTGCTTAGTCCATCCATGCCGGGAGAAGAGCTTTACCTATATTTAGTTGTTTCACAAACTGCTGTAAGCGCAACTTTGGTATGAGAGGAGGATAGATCACAAAAGCCAGTCTATTTTACTAGCCGAGCACTCCGAAGGGCAGAAGAGAGGTACCCTCAGATGGAGAAGTTGGCTTTCGCGTTGATAATCGCAGTGTAAAGACTTAAGCCATACTTCCAAGCGTATACCATCGTTGTCTTAACTAACAAGCCGTTGAGAAAAGTTATGAGTAGTCCAGAAGTAGCAGGAAGAATGGCTTTGTGGGCAGTAGAGCTGAGCGAGTTTGACATCCAATACCACTCGCGGATGGCCGTAAAAAGGCAGGTAGTAGCTAACTTCATCGCCTAGTTTACTCTCGGAGGTGGCCAGGTGATGGAGGAGAAAGGACAATGGAATATCTATACAGACGGATCTTCGAATAAACTAGCCTGAGGAGCTGGCGTAGTAATCCAAACTCCGGAGGAAGATAAGATCCAATGTATGATCCGACTGGACTTCCCCACAACTAACAACGAGGTAAAATATGAAGCCTTGGTGGCAAGGATAGACCTTGTAAAAGCTGCGGGTGCAGAAAACATAGTTGTACACTGCAATTCACAGGTGGTAACGAGTCAGATCAAAGGCGACTACGAGTGCAAGAACGATAGGATGAAGAGGTATTTAGAGGAAGTGAAACACTGAATTAGCGACCTCGAACTCAAATTCATTCAGATCCCAAGGGAAGAAAACGAATGTGCCGACCATCTAGCAAAAGTTGCATCAGCCGAGTTTATGCTTGTCCCTGAACATGTATTATTATTCGTCCAACCCTTCTCACTTATCGATGACGGAATAAGTATGCAGGAAGTAGACTCTGAATGCAATTGGACTACGCCATTGATATCCTACCTAAAAACCGGCGTATTGTCAGATGAGAAGGGCACCGCAAGAAAGTTGAAAGTACAGGCATCACTGTTTGTGATAATAAAGGACGTCTTATATAAAAAAGGGTTCTCTCGACTGTACCTGAGGTGTTTAGGCCAAGAGGAAGCAAATTACGTAATGAGAAAAGTGCACGAGGGTATCTGCGGAAACCACTCAGGCGCGCGATCGTTAGTACACAAGTTGATCCGAGCAGGATACTACTAGCCTACAACGCTGAAGGACATGCAAGCTTATGTCCAGTCCTGCGACAAGTGCCAAAGGTTCAACAATTTCATCAGACAACCCTCCGAAGAACTGACCCCTATGACGGCACCCTGGCCGTTCGCACAATGGGGACTTGATATCATGGGCCCATTCCCAACGACGATTAGGCAGCTAAAATTCCTGATAGTTGGCATAGACTACTTCACTATGTGGGTAGAAGCGGAAGCCTTAGCTACCATCACGGAGAAGAACATCCGAAATTTTGTCTGGAGGAATATCATATGCAGGTACGGGATACCCAGAGTACTGGTCTCTGACAATGGTAAGCAATTCGACAACATCGCGTTCAGAGACTTCTGCTCGGAGCTAGGGATCAAGAACCACTACTCGTCGCCCGTACACCCACAGGTAAATGGGCAAGTCGAAGTCACGAACCGGTCCTTACTCAAGATAATCAAGACCCGGCTCGAGGGGGAAAAGGGTGTCTGGCCGGACGAACTACCAAGCGTCCTATGGGCATACCGGACCACGGCAAGAACACCCACTGGAGAAACACCATTTCGACTTGCATATGGAACTGAAGCTGTCATTCCCGCAGAAGTGGGGCTCACGAGCTACCGGGTGGAGAGCTACAACAAAGACAAGAATGAAGAGGCCATGCGCCTCCAGCTTGACCTAGTGGATGAAGTCAGAGCGGCAACAAAGCAGACATTGGCGTGTTATCAGAAACTCATGGCAAAACACTACAACACCAAAGTGAGGCGTAGGGACTTTCAGGTCGGTGATCTTGTACTGCGGAAAGTAATGGGTACCGCTAGAGATCCTTCGCAAGGAAAGCTCGGCCCCAACTGGGAAGGACCTTAAAGAATCGTATCATGGCAGAGGAAGGGCACCTATCACCTCGAGACAATGGATGGACAAAAGCTGCAGCACCCATGGAACACGGAGCATCTACGGAAATACTACCAGTAAAGATAATATGAAAAACAGCGATGATCCCCAATTTCCCAGTTTATTTAATTTTAGCTATAGTTACTAGTTTTCCTTTAATAATTTTTGCTACAATATTTTGTGTCTTTTTAAGCCCAAGGGGGCAAGTACTTTTCCTACAAACGCATTTTCTTTTTTTTTAAAAAAATTATTCAGACACAACTGTGTTTTTATACTTAAATTCTCAAAAAAGGACGGATAACCGTAGGTGCAAATGACTACCAAAGTCCACAAAGTGGACGGATCACCCACAGGGTGAGAATATTTACAGTCCACAAGGTGGATGGATCACCGAAAAGGTGAGAATAATTTCAACATCCACAAAGTGGACGGATCACCCACAGGGTGAGAATATTTACAAAATCCACAAAGTGGACGGATCACCCATAGGGTGAGAATATTTACAAAATCCACAAAGTGGACAGATCACCGAAAGGGTGAGAACAATTTCAAAGTCCACAAAGTGGACGGATAACCCACATGGAGAGAATATTTACAAAGTCCACAAAGTGGACGGATCACCTACAGGGTGAGAATATTTACAAAGTCCACAAAGTGAACGGATCACCCACAAGGTGAGAATATTTAGTCCACAAAGTGGACGGATCACCCGTAAGGTGAGAATATTTACAAAATCCACAAAGTGGATGGATCACCGAAAGGGTGAGAATAATTTCAAAGTCCACAAAGTGGACGGATCACCCACAGGGTGAGAATATTTTCAAAGTCCACAAAGTGGACGGATCACTCTCATGGTGAAAATGTTTACAAACTCCACAAACTGGACGGATCACGCATAGGCTGGAAATATTTGTAGTCCACAAAATAGACGAAAGAAAAATAAAGTCCATAAATACACGGGTGACGATCAGCCCATAAAACGGACGGGTAACAACTAGTTCGAAATGGACGGATACCAGACCGTCAACTGCACGAATCACCTCGCTACGTGAAAATTACATGGACGGTTCGTCCAAAAAACTAAAACTATGCAAGTCCATAAAGATGGCTAGTTCTCCTTTCTAGCTTAAGAGGATGGATATTTATGCAAATTCCAAATAATAAAGATTGATATAGCAAGCATAAAATTGTAAAATTATGCAATAATGACGAATAAAACCCTTAGAGGTTAATTGTTTAATACACAAACTTAAGAATAGATCGTTCTCAACCAACAAAAAAAAAAAAAAAAAAAAAAAAAAAAAAAAAAAAAAAACAAAAAGATAGAAAAAAAAACAATCTACATTTTTGGGTCGGCATCTTGAACATTTTTTGCTGGAGCTGATTCTCCATCACCCTGAACTGCCTCCTCAGCAAAGAGGTCGTTTGTGTTCTCAGAAGCGGCGGGCAAAACAGACGTCTGGCCTTGGTCATCAACTTTTATCATTGACACGTCCAGTTCAGGGTAGGCTCTCTTAATTTGATGGAGCGCGTCATCAAAACCTTGGAGGAATGAATCTGCCAGCTCGCCCAATAAAGCGTCGGAATCACGGTATTCTCGGACCGCTACCTCCTTAGCCTGACGAAGCTTTTCCTTCAAGTCTTGGATTTCCTTTTCTTTGACCTCCAAGGCCTTCCCCGCCTCATCCGTCTTCTACTCAAGCTCCTTCCTTGCCTGCTCTAAAAGGTCAAACTTCTTCTCCATAGTGGACTTCCACTTGTGAAGTTGAACTAGCTTATCCTCCGTCTGCTCTACCTTTGCCCGCACACATTTAAGAGCCGCCTCACGGTTAAGACACCGATCCATTAGGCCCTTCATCATGACCAAGGACTGGAACAAACAAGTTAAACAGTGTTAGACAAAACTTAGTAGAGTGGACGGGCTTAAATCGACGGACAAAAATTACCTGTGCAACAGCAAAGAGACCTGTCTCCCCAAGTGCCTTCGTCAAGTGATTGCCCAAATCCTTGTAGTCCTCTGATGAGATAATAGATGAAAGCTTCTCCAAGGCAAATTTGGAGTCGTCACGGAGGAGAGGAGGAGGCTTCTCTTGGCTTGTGGATGGGGCCTTCATTAAGCCCTTGCCGGACCCATACTTTACTGGGGTGACGGTCTTCACACCCTCAGCCATCAACCCTGTGACGGGTTCCAGAGAGACTTTTTGCTGCTTATGTGGACGGTCAGATTTGGACGAAGGTATCCTTTTTGTCGACGGAGCTGTCCCCTTAGGAACCACCTCGCCAAACTCTTTTTTCTTGACGACCTGTGATTTTATCAGCGCCCTCCTCTTAGCGTCGTCCATCTCTGTAAAGACGGACGGATGAAGTTATTTACATATAGTTGAAACAATTTATGCAAAGTAAAGGTTGACGGACTTACATCTGTGAATTCTTTCATCGTATCTGACGGCTTCAGGAGTAGGTTCAGGACTGTCATAATACCAGTGGATGGTGTTTGGATTTACCAACTTCGCCCAAGTCCTTTCTTCCAGCTTGGTCTTTTGAAAAATCTTCTCGAGGAAACTAAACTCCTCAATACTAACTTGTGGGCGCCGTCTACCTACAGAGGCAATGGACGGTTAGAAGAAAGAATCATAACTGACAAATATGAAAAGAATTACAAATTAGGACAAATGCATATGAGATGAATGTAATACTCCCCAAGTTGTGTCTATGGGCATATACTCCGTCTCCCCTGGACGGTTCATCCATTCGTCACCCTCTAGGAAGAAGTAACGACTCTTCCAGTCTCTATTTGAGTCAGGTGTTTCAAAAATGACCTTCAACAAGGGGCTCCTACTGGCAAAACTATACATTCCTCTTGACCTGTCTATTTCGTCTAGACGGTAGCAATGAAGGAATTCACGCACCGTCATCCTCCTAGCGCTGTCTGTCATAGCACCATAGAGAATCTCCATTGCTATGAAGACCCTCCAGGCGTTTGGGGATATCTGGGTGACGGACAGACCCAAATATTTTAAAAGTTCTCTATGTAGGGTACTTAGCGGAAACCTAAGTCCCGCCTTCAGCATCTGCTCGTACACTCCGACACCTTCTACCCCCTCATAATAACATTTCTTTGATACGTAGGGTAGACGGATTGGAATGTAGCCTAGAATTTGAAAATTAGCCCTAAAAGTGCTGAAATGTTTCTCCTTGATGACGGATGTGAATTTATGCAACATCCACTCTGGTAGCATGATGAACTCCCTAAGTCCATCAGCACCGATGACGGATCCCAATGCTTGATCCTCACCATCATCAGAAGTATCTTCTAGCTCAACCATTTCCATATCCTCATTTGTTGAGGACGAGGAAGAGGCAGACAGACTCTTCTCTTCACCGGGACTCTCTGGGTCTTTATGACCAGACGGGTATACTTCCTCGTATTCCGCCTCGTCACGAACTACTGACTGATTACTTGACGCACTAGGCATTGCCTACAATTGACGATAAAACCTAAGATTGACGGATCTAAGAGTGTTGATGGGTGTGTAGGTCTAGCTAAATCTAAGCACAAATGCAAGACTTATAAAAAATAATAATAACAATACTCACTGCTCTCTAAGTAACTGAAGGTCGACGGTTGTATAGCTGACGGGTACGGATGTACGACGAAGTGCTCTGACAAGGTTGACAATGGCGCTCTGACAATATGTTCTAGCTGAAAAGTGTAGAAATGAGGGTGGAGAAGTGTGTTATATATACCTGAAATGCACGGAAAACGAAGCAACGCTTCGAGCCGATACAAAATCCAATCAAAAAGTGACACGTGGCATGCCTCATAAATACTTGACAACCTGTCAACAAATGGTCGCAATTCGTGTCCTCTTGGAGAACCGTCAACTTCAGGAATCTTAAACCAGCAGACCTAAATAATCTTGGACCGTCAACCCTAAATAATATTGAACCATCACCCTACGAGTCCGTCCATCTAAATCATGTCGGACCATAGAGTGAAAGGGGCAACTGAAGGGGCAAAAATTAGCATGACGAACCTTCACCATGTTGGGCCTGACGGATCCTAGCCCATGGGCCGGCAATAGGTGAGCCCAAGGCCTAGCATGATTTAAAATACTTGTTACACACGTTTGAAATCTGGTAGAATCCCAAAGGAAATCAGAAACCTAGTGCAAGAAGCATTCTGGAAGATACGCGCGTTAATGAAAGACCCTCTCTACAAGGAAATGTCTTGTCCATCACGTTTGGGATTACTCAAGAGGATTCCTATAAGGAAAAGACTTCTACATCAAGGAAGAGAGATCAACCTTCTGCTACAATAAAAACTCCAATACCCTCACAAATCAAGGTACGCATAATATACCCCTCTCTAGCACTCTAGAGTTGAGAATAGTTCTAATTTGACATTTGGAGGGTATTTGGCCGGCATCACATCGGTGCCCTCTGTTAGATCACTTCTTTCTTCTTGCAGGTTATTAGTTCAAGCGTACGAGAATCGTGTAGCTCACTGGTGATTTTACGGCATCATCAACAACCTAATATGTCTTCGACTTGAATTATTAATTTAATGCTCCTATGAAAGTAGATGTTTTATTTTATTAAAAAATCAAATAAAATACAGTTGTATCTTTAAAAAAGTTGAAGCTTTAAAAAAGAAAAACTATGCATGAACAAATAACATAAATAATTAAATAAAAAGCCAAACTAATCGAGAACAATATCTTCTAACTATAATTTCCTTTTGTAGGCCAGAGATTGAGCCTAAAGCCTCTTTCCAATTTTACATGGGATATATTATTTTGTAAACCACTTGAAACAAAAGTTCAGGTTAGGTTGCAACAAGAAATTAAAACTGGCCCTCAAGAGACCATGCAATAACTATAATATAATCACGTAAAATAATATTCATGATATTTCGAACTGGCCTGTGAGTGTGTGTGATTGAGCATGAAATTTCTGATTCGTCCAACACCTACAGTACCGATTGTCACTCTCAACTTTTTTCCTGTCATAGTGGATTGCTCAAGCAATGGTTAATATTGGTATGTGGACCGCATCCATCTATTTATATGCTAATTTTCGGAATCACAAACCACACACACATAGAGAGCAAGAGCAAGAGACAGAGAGAGAAAGTGTGAGAGAAATGGAAGTAAGGCGCGAAGAAGATGATATAATAGA
Source organism: Quercus lobata (assembly GCF_001633185.2). Taxonomy (NCBI): domain Eukaryota; kingdom Viridiplantae; phylum Streptophyta; class Magnoliopsida; order Fagales; family Fagaceae; genus Quercus; species Quercus lobata. The sequence goes on along the minus strand of NC_044908.1, from coordinate 8,899,339 downwards.
ACTTTACAATGCATCAATGAGTGGGTCTACAACCACGTTGTATAGGTTGATCCATAACGACCCACACTTGCTTAGTAAAATTTCACTGACTTCTTTCAGTGAAACTCCATTACACATATCAGCTTTAGTTGGGCAGCTTGATTTTAGTAAAGCTCTTTTACTTCAAAAACCCCAGCTCGCTGTCGAGTTGGACTCTCACAAACGATGCCCCCTCCACTTGGCTTCTGCTGAGGGCCATGTAGACATCGTTCGAGCACTATTACATGCAAATAGCAATGCATGCCTAATTCGTGATCAAGATGGGAGAATTCCTCTCCACTACGCAGTCATAAGAGGGCGGGTTGAGGCTGTGAAGGAGTTAATTATTACACGGCCTGATTCAACATAAGTTATGCTTGATGGGGGATAGACTGTTTTACACTTATGTGTCAAACACAACCAATTGGAGGCTTTGAAACTGTTGGTAAAATCTGTGAGTGATGAAGGGGGCTTTCTCAATTCAAAAGACCATGATGCTGGCAACACAATCTTGCAATTAGCTGTGATGCTAAAGCAAGTTGAGGTATGTTTTAGTTTATTTCCTGCATATATTTGAGTTGATTTTTTTTTTTTCACTGCATATCTGAGTAGATTGTTCCTTATGAATCTTATTTCTTTCTAGATTACTAATGGTTTTAGAATATTCATGTTGCTAGTTAACTGGTGGAATTTCATTCAATAAAGACAACGTCGAGGTGTAACATTATTTGATGCAACGCTACTATGTTTTTTTAACTTTTCAGTTAGTGTCTAACATGAGATGTGCCAAGTCATGGTGTTAAATAACTAAAGTAATCTCTTTCAAATTTAAGATCCCGACAAATAAGAAGAATACAAAATGGAAATTTAAATACCTGGAGTGAGAGGCGCGGGAAAAAAAAAGCACTCAATGTTTGAGTTTACTTTGTGAAAAAAAAAAAAAAAAGATTTTCTCAATATATAAGAGCCAAGCCCACCCCAAACTAGTACTCTGCCAACTCTCTCCTTAAAAACGTGGGATAATGTCAATAGACACGAGACTTTCTTGTTAGGGAAAAATTATGTTAACAAAGTCTAGTTTTTATAGTCTAATTACACTATGGTATATTTCATAACATTACTAGTTTTCATCAACGATATCTTAGTATTTATATAGCGAGTTTATACGATATTGGGGAAAAAAAAATTTGGGCATCATTTTAGTTGTGCTTCTCATAAACAAATTGTTCAAAATTATAATGCTATAAGTTTTTGCAGACAGTAAAATTCTTGCCTTCAATGTCTAAAGTGAAAGAAAAAGCAGATGTCTTGAATCATATGGGTTTTACAGCCTTAGAAGTATTTGATCACTATCCAAAAGAATTCAAAAGTTTCACCATTCAAAACATTTTAATGGATGCCGGTGTTGAGAGAGCAAAGAACCAAAGTATTCTTCCACCACCATCAGCAATCACGATTGGTCACCATGAATTAGCAACACCAACACAGTCAAGTTAGAGTAGGTTGACCAAATAGTTAAAGACTTAAAAAGTACTTGAGATATAAAGGTGATTGGTTTGAAGAGACACATGGTTCGTTAATGGTGGTGGCTATTGTGATCACAACTATCACTTACCAACCTTTTTTCTGGGATTGAAAAGTGATAGTTGCGATTTAAGAGTGAAGTTCATATTTGACTTTTTTTTTTTTTTTTTGGGTGTCGGCTAGATTCTAAAACCGCACAATGACTTTTGAGTCAGAAATTAACCTACAAATGCTGCATCTGGTCTAATATCCATTTCTTGTTAATAAGGCATAGATTTTACGTCTATCAGTCTATGTAGCATCGATCTTTTTGGCTAATGCCTCTAAATATAAATTAATTATCAAAACTAAAACGCTTTAGGTTTTTGCAGACAATAAAATACTTGCTTTTGGTGCCTACAGTTAAAGAAGCAGTGGATATCCTGAACAACATGGGTTTTACAGCCTTAGAAATGTTGGAGAACTGTCCAAAAGATTTCAAAAGTTTCACCATTCGAAACATTTTAATGGATGCTGGTGCTAGTATTAAAAGAGTGAATAATCCCTCACCACCATTGGGAATTGCTGTTGGTCACAGTGAATCAGTGGAACTAGAACAGTCAAGCAAGAAAGGGAGGAAGAATTGGTTAGAGTACTTGAAATACAAGGGTGATTGGGTCGAAGAAAATCATGGTTCAATAATGGTGGTGTCTACTGTTATTACAACTATCACTTTCCAACAGACAATCAGCCCCCCAGGAGGTCTTTGGCAAGAAAATGTAATTGATACTATGCAAGGTTTTAGATGCAGCTCAAACACACCATGTCTAGCTGGAAAGGTGGTGTTAGCCGATGCTGTTGATTACCGTAGCTACTTGAATTTCATGATTTGCAACACACTCTTTTGTTGCATCACTCGGTGTCACCTTCTTGCTCATCAGTGGATTCCCAATCAAGCATAGAGTTTCTATGTGCCTCTTGACAATTTCTCTATGCTCGACTCTCACATTCCTGGCCGCTACCTATTTAATCGCATTCTACATGGTGACCCCAGGATTCCTGATGAATGATTCGCCTAAGCATACATTTTTCATGGACGTTTGCGTTCTGGGTAGTGTGATTATTGTGGTTTCTATGGTTCTTCTTGTTCACTTAATTCGCTTTCTCGCTTGGTTGGTAAGAGTGATAAAAAATCTGAAAAAAGGCTCTGGACCATCTCGTATCTAAGATTGGCGGTGCAATTTGTTAGCAGTTGGAACTTTTAATTTTCTTTCAATGAAAATAGACATGCATGGCAGGTTGTGTGGACTTTTCAATGAGCAACAATGTCACACCCCAAACCCCAAAGGGTCCAAAACATGAGAAAGACGTCTCAAAGTACCTGTAGATTTTTCATTTTTGACAATCCAATCCACATAAATCATATCAAATGCCAACATTAAGAATTATCATAATAATTTCATTGAATATACTCTCAAAGTAAGTCAGAGCTCTATAACACATTTACGAACAATAACTAAAAATCATGTGTCTCCACATAATACATGAATATATTACAAAACTCTGATGATTTAAACGGAAAGTCCCAAAGCTCTCCAAAATATGCAATCCCAACAAAACTCTTGGGCTAACAAGCCTTAAGAGCCCAACTTCTAATAAAATTAACTACTGCAAGCACCCTTAAAAACAGCTAGATCGAATCACCAACCATTAGTAATGTAAGTCTTCCTATTCAGCATAAAACTTCAATCACTACTAATAAGGCAAGCTCCATTCCCATGATATAGCTAATTAATTTGTAAGACTATGAAAGATTGGGATGAGCTAAAACCCAGTAAGTAGCATAATTAATGAGGTGGGGGAAATGCAAGTTTATCTTCAATAATAATAATATGAAATGACAAGAATGATTGAATAATAAAACACAAAGTTTCTCAAAGTAAATACCTTGAAACTATATACTATAATCTGTCAGTACCAACAAAATAATTTCCAAAGCCATAATATCTAACATAGGGTAAATTATCATAAATATACCACACTATCACATAAACCGGTCAAGGGATCCACCATTCACAACTGGCATGATATTGTCCTCTCTAGTATGCAGACTCTTGGCCCCATGGACAGCAGCCTCACCCATACCCTTAAGGTTTTTCTCTCCCCCCATGGGCAGCAGAGAGAGCGCGTCAAACAGGACCTCTCTTGCATGTGGTCTCTTGGCCCCATGGGCAGTAGCCTTACCCACACACAATTAAGAAACCTCTTCCCTCCATAGGCAGCAGGGAAGAATGCGTCATCCAAAGTGAAAGAGCACTGACCTGGATTTAATTCCATTGTCACAAAGACTACGGAAACCAAATTGGGTGATCACCGGGAAATCACACATGGCATGGTGTTAAAACCACATAAACTCACAGGTTACATTATTTTGAAACACATAGTTCATATCTAGGTAGTTTCAGAAAAACTTTAAATAATCTAACTTCCACAAAGTTTGTAAGATTTTCAACTTCATTCTTGTCAAAAATATTTTCTATCAATTTCCCACATAACAAGACAAAATAAACATCTTTAAATTTTCTAATATACCATAAAATCCAAGATTTCCTTATCAAAGATTAAATAAAAGATGCTCATTTATCCATATCAACAAATTCATGCATTTCCCCAAATGTAATATCAAATATGATGCACTTTCATATATAATCATATATATATTAAGGTTACGACACAATAGTTTTTAGGAAAATATAATTTCCATAGGTAGTTTCCAAAAGTGTGTCTAACCCAAAAACATCATTTATGCAACATGTTTATTTTTCCAAAAATCCCATTAAAAAGCTACTTACCTCGCAAACGCAAAAACCTAATTCTCCAAGCTCCAAAGGAGATTAGCTAGAACCTCAACAACATCAAGCAAACCTAACACAATAAGCATAAAGCTTAAAATTGTATCTAGCTACAATTTAGGAATTGTCAAATAAGCACTTAATTAGGAAAGCCTGATATTTAACCTCATCAATAACACATTCCTCTTCCAAAGTTTCTCAACAAATTAATTCACAAGGCATAGACTCCAATTTATAAATTTAACCCATTCAATATCATCTCCAACATCATGACTAGCTTCCATAAAATTTATACTATATCATTAAGAGACTCATGAAAGCAAAATCAAAATATTCTCTAAGACAAGAAATTTAGAACTTCAACTAACTCCAAATAAACCCAATGACAATGAAAAATTAGATTTACCAATCATCATATGTTATAACTTAAAACCCCTAAATTTCCCACCATACATAAACCTTAAGTAGTCATCATTAGCACAAATTATATACCCACTCAACAAATAATTCCACCAATACAAAACCCATTCATAAAAACAAATAAATATCACTTCCAATGCTCATAAATCACATGGGTATCATTATTAAAGTTTAGATAAAAATAACCTCAAGCAAAAGTATAAAACCCACAAAAAATATTAGAAATTTTTACCTCAAAAAAAAGATGTGAAGGTGTTTATGGGTTCACAAGAATTTTCCGGTGATCTTGCCAGAAAAATGGTGGTGGAGATGTTGATTTGGAGTGAGTACCGTGGGAGAGGATGAGGGAGTGAAGAGAAGTGCTAGACAGAAATGAAAAAGAAGAAAAAGAAAGAAAAGAGAAGTGAGGAGAAGTGAGGACCGGTCAAAGAGATAAGGAGAGGAGTGAAAATGAGTGGTGGGGAAGGGTGTTAGGTGGGGGGCACGTGTGGTCCATTAAAAAAAACTGACTTTCATTTTTTTTTCGTTGTTGTTGACTGAGTAGGACGTTACAAACAATCCCAGATAATGTTTATAATAATAATGTATTGTCTACTCTTCAAGTTATTTCTTCATTTTCTTTTCGTTTACTATTTCTTTCCTCTGTGCATCATTTTGGAGTGAAAATGAAAGCTATCATCATACGTATTTGGTTGTAGTAAGTTGAGAACAATTTCAAATCTTAAGAGTCCTTTTAAGAGATTTAACGCTTGGACAAACTCATACCCAAGGAAGTTATTGAGGTCCAAATTTTCAAATACTTTTCCTTTTAAAATATGCATCAATGGTCAAGGGTTGCCCATAATTTAATCTTGCTTTAAAGTCTCTGTTAGGTTTTAAGTACTTAGGAACTTATGTATTAGAACTCTAATTTGTATTGTTGGCAAATCATGATCAAAACAGGTTTTTAGTCTTATTTAGACTTGCTCAAAGTATAGGTCTTTTGTTTAAAGTTAGAATCAAGCTGTTGTAGAATTCATTGTGCAATTTGGTCTGGCTCGATCGATCAAGAATTAGACTCGATCGATCGAAAGTCGGGCAGAATATTTTTCTGCAGAATTTTCCAACTCAGCCCTAAGCCCATATGACATGTAGGGTTTTATGTTTTGCCCTAGGTATAAAAGGGAAACCCTAGCCACGTTTTTGTGGTTGCTCTATTTGCTGTGTGTGAATCTTTTGTGAGATCTAGTGGTGATTGTCTTTACACATGTTTAGGATTATCAAGAAGGAGATTTTATTGAGAGCTTGATGATCATTCAGTTGTTGCACTAAAGAGTTTAAAGATACACAAGCGGGTGTACTTGTATCTGCTGGAGAATCCAAGAAAGAAGGAGTTTGTGATCTCGAAACTTGCACGTGGTCGTGTCAGTAAGTTTCTACTAATGGGTAGCAATAGGATGTTAGTGATCTAAGTCGCTATTGTAAAATTTCGATTATTTCATAGTGGATTCAGGTTTACCTTGAGGATAGCGAGATTAAATCCTCCCTAGGTTTTTACCAGTGTGGTTTCTTAGGTCATCATATCTTTGTGTTCTTTATATTCCGCATTTTACACTGATATGATTATATGATTGTGTTAACCTAGATCTGAAATTTGGACTAAGTAATCACTTTGCTAATTTACTATGTTAATTCAGTTGTGTTTTAAGGGGTCTAAAAACAAACAGTCTCTGATTGTTGAATAAGAGATCTAGGGATCAATTCTTGCCAACACCAAAAATCGATTAGTATTTTGGTATGGTGATAAAATAAAAAAATAAATTATATGCCTAATATACAACATTTGTAAAGGTCTAATTCGAGTAACCTAAGAGTCGACCAGAAGCTCTACTTCGTGTAAGCCTAACCCTTTCGGCTCAGCCCAATAAACTAAATCATAGCATGAGAAGCCCACATCCATCCTTTTGTTCCCTTAAACATCAGGCCATCTCAATTGGGCTTTCGGCCTCTACACAAACCCAAATGTTTAGTCCAATCCAAATCTACAAAATTGTTCTACCAACGTCGAAAGGCCGAAATTTATGACAAATAAATAAGCCCCAAATCACTGTGGTTCGAGAACAGAAAACTTAATACCAATTTTTTGGGTTTTAGTCTTTGAAAGAACCCACACGAGAGCCTGCCATAGGATAGCCCTTAAAGCTTAAACACCATGATCATCTCAATCAAACTTCTGTGTTTTTCATAGTTTAGGTGACATCTACTTAAATCTAAACAATGGAATTGATAGGCTAAAATTTCACCTTGAGTTCTATTAAGAAATCTTCTAGGAATTTTGTTACCACAATTTTGAGGGAAAAATGTCTAGACACTCCTCAAACTTTAGGGTAGCGACAATTACAACCCATTTTAGCCAGTATAGTACCTAAACTTCATAGGTGCCAACTTCCTACTTTAATTAAATCTAAACTTAAATGGATTAATATCCTGCGCTCCTACTCACAAGAGTATAGACAAAAATTTTCCAAATTCCAATTGCAACCTACTGTCATAGAGAGAGAAAATCTCTATCTTCAATTTTGAGAGAAAGAGAGAAACCTAGGAGAGAGAGGATCGAATCAACGATTTTCTTTCTCAATCAAACCACGATATTACTGGAGTTCTTGGTATTTTTGTACAACAGCACCTGACTTTCACTTGTTCCTCCCATAAATAAGTGTGAAGATTATATAGAGTTAATTAGTTTATTAAGCCAATATTATAAATTAGTAGTCAAACTCATATACAATCAATTTCTATCTCTCTATTTCTACAAATATATAATTTTATCAATTTTAGTGTTTTTGATTTATGTTATTCTTTTTTGAAGTAGTCCATATTCTTCTAGCTGTTGTTATTATTCGTTATATTTTTCTAATTTATTTCGGTACAACTAAAATTTATCATGGCCCTATTAGTCTAAGTAAACTTTGGGCCACCAAAGCCCAAATCCAAAAAGTTACAGTTATTTAAACAATCCTTAAACTCCATAGCCCTATTTAAATTTATTTGGTTCCCTCCATATTTATCCTCACTGCTCAGAACTTCATTAAAATCACCAAGCATCAACCAGGGTTGATTGTGGAGCTTAGCTATTTCTGAAAGGTTAGACCATACAAGTCTTCTCTCAGCCAGACGAGGACTAGCATAAATAGTCAAAATAAACCAAGTCAAATTAGAACAACGTACCTTAACAGTAGCATGAATTTCCTGTTTCGTAGTTGCAAGATCAATATCTACTTCATCCTTTTTCCAAAGCACCCAAAGGCCCCCAGCATAACCATCAAACGGAAGGTCAGCTATAATCCTGTCAACCCTGTCTCCACCCACTCTAGTTTCCGTAATCACCATAATTGCAAGATCATGGTTAATGGTCATTTCAAAAATCCGTCTTTCAAAATCACGGTTTAATGCACCCCTACAATTCCACATAAGGATATTCATTTGTGCAAACTGACCCAACGGAACTTCCACCGGATTAGGATTCATCATTGCAACATCCATCATGGACCAACCGAGTCTCCTCAGAAGATCCTTGGATGAATTCCACTCTGGCTTCCATATCATCAAATACTTGAGAATCCCCATTGTATCCTCTTTGCAACAAATCAATAGATCGCATCTCTTGATCGGGACTAGAATCTCAATCAACTTCAACATAGGATGGTTCCCCATGTAAGCCGAAGCCAATCCTCTGATGTCCACAATCCTCCTCTCTTGGATGATCCACCCTGTTTTGTCAAAGTGAGGCATTACGGATGGCCTCCTCTGCTTGCTTAAATTGGTTTATAAAGGACCTCAATCATTCATCCTTATTTTTGGTAAAGAAATGAAATAGATTAGGGGATGATTTTTAATGTCATTTCCATGGTAGATGGACCCCTCAAATGAGTAATATTTCTTCATCTCATATCCAAATCAAAGGTTTATATTCAATCGATACATAATGAGCATTTCTTTTTACACAAATTTGATGACATGAAATGAAAATAAAATTCCTTCACAATTACAATTTTTCTTTCAAATTCCCTCTCTCTCTCAATAAGACTTCAAATTTATACAAAATTTCCCTAATAAATTTTAAAAAATTATTCATTTTATCTTAAACCTTTTTGAAAAAACAAAATTTCATTCTTTTTAGTTTTTTTTTTTTTAAATACTTTCGATATTTTTAAAATTTTAAAATATGGTTTTTTAAGTAAAAAATTTCAAGTTATGACTAATGGTGGCATGCCACGAACACTTCCTAGGAATTTTATTGATTGAACGGAACTATAGCCTTTCATGCTTTTGCTTGGAAATTTTACAGCATGAAAAGGTAATGCCCTTAGTGCCTTAGGCCTATCAAGATTAACCTGAATTTCAACACGACCTGATATGTCTTCGACCTCAATTATTAATTTAATGCTTCTATGAAGTAGATGTTATAATTAGTGTGAGGTATTTCTAAAAAATTATTTGATGTAGCTTATTTTGTGTTTTATTTTATTAAAAACATCGAGTAAAAAATACATTTGTTTCTAAAAAAATATGAATCTTTAAAAATTTTAACATGACTACATATATTGAAAATCTAATTATTAGATTGCATTTTTTTTAAGCTCTTAACATATAGGTCAAATTTTGTGTTAATCGGATATTATTTACTATATGATCTATAAACTTATTTTTTATGAATAATTTTAGACTACAAAAATTAATTTGCAATTTCAACAATTAATTGATGATATAGCTATTAATTTTTAATCTTCTAAGAATTTTGCAAGCATGAAAGATATAAGAAGTAAATGTAATCAAATTGTAAATTTTTCAAAATTTACATCCAATAGAAAGATATTGAGTGAAGTTGTAGTATTAGGCTATAATTTTTTTTTTTTTTTTTTTTTGGTAAAGCCATAGGCTACAACTAAGTTTGTAGCCAAACTTTGTTCTAATAAATATTATGCTTTAAATTATAAATATATATATATATATATATATAATTGATTTCATCTATGTAGTTCGCAACTTCCTATAAGTTTAGATGGTAAGTACAGTTGTTTGTATCTCAAATAATATATAACAAAATTACGTTATCATACGTAATGGGGACAAAATTGGCCTTTACCCCTTTCTATCAAACAATCCAACATTTTGCCTCCTTTCCCAAACTAATTACGGAAATGCTCATCTTTTGAAACTCGATTTTCTCAAAATCGAGTTTAAAAAAAAAAAAAATCTAGAGCCCTATAGTGGCGTTTTAAGGAGCCTATAATGACGTTTTAAGGACCTATAGTGGTATTTTGGAACTCAAGCTCCATGAACTCGAGTTCCATGCAATTTTTTTTTTTTTTTCTACCTATAACTCGAGTTCATGGAGCTCGAGTTCCAAAATACCACTATAGGCTTCCTAAAACGTCACTATAGGCTTCTTAAAACGCCACTATAGGACTTAACTCAATTTTGAGAAAATCGAGTTTCAAAAGAAGGGTATTTCCCTAATTAGTTTGGGAAAGGGGGCAAAATGCTGGATTGTTTGATAGAAAAGGGGCAAAGGCCAATTTTGTCCTACGTAATGGCTTGTTGTGTCCAATTGTTTGGCTACTTTTTTTTTTTTTTGAAAGCAACTCTTTTTTGGTGAATTTAATTAAACAATATAATATTGTTGGATAACAACTTCATTTACATGGGATGAGCTAGCTAGATATTGCAAATCATAAAGATGTTGAAGTAGTTGTTAGCATACCTGTATGTAGTTCACTTGTTGAAATATCAATGAAAGCTTGAAGCTAAATAGTTGGCTTTTGTTACACACTTGTTCTCACACACTCCATACACACTTTCTTTGAAATTGCGTTTTCAAAACACATGATTTCAACCCATGTGGTTGTGCAGTGAGTGTACAATAACAAGTGTGTGATAATCATTATCTTTTTAATTAATATAATTATGTTTAGTGGAAATTATTTCATTACACTTGAAAAAATGGGTAAAACCTCTACTTGAGGCCCAAATAAAGTTTGAGGCCCAAATAAAGTTTGAGGCCCAAATAAAGTTGGTAATGTGAGAATCTGACATACTATAAAAAACTATAGATTTCTCGTAGCCTAACAACCATAAAATTGGATCTTCTATGTTTCATTTGAAAGTATGATGATCCTTTTTGAATGAGGATTGTATTGTTCTTTGCCCTGCTCATAGCCTAACAACCATAAAATTGGATCATCTCCATTTCATTTGAAAGTGAGATGATCAATTTTTAAAAAGGATTGTACTGTGCTTTTGCCTTTTTTGTTGATTAGTGTTGGTTGAAAAATATACCTTGAATATACTTTGATTTAAATAGCTATGCATGACATACAAATATTACGAGGTGTAAAAATGATGCATTAGAGCATTCACATCCGGGAATGCTACTCTATCCTATTTTACCATCCCAAAAAGTTACTTTATCAATTATATCATACCATTTTACAATTCAGCCAACATCCCAAAACTTTATTTATTTTCCCATTTTATTTAAATTTTCTATTTTATTCTTTTTATACTATTTCTCTTTTTCTCTTCCTTTTCCTTTCTTTCTCCCTCAACCTCTAGCACCAACCACAACAAATAAAACCAAAACAATTCAACATACAGCATCGATCAAACCCAGAAACCCCAACACAGCACTGATCAAACCTAGAAACCCACCAATCTCCACCGAGAAACCCACCAATTTCCACCGATCCAAACCCACCAATCTTAGCCATACCCACCTCTTCCTTTAGGAGTCGGTCATAATAGGGAAAAAAGAAAAGAAAAAAAGAACCAAGAACCAAGAAGCACCCAGAACTCCAAAACCCAAAACACGACCCGGATCGCAACCCAACAGAAAAATGAACCAATCTCAGCCATACCCACCTCTTCTATAGACATCGGTCACAACAGAAAGGAAAAAAAAAAAAAAAAAAAAAAAAAATGAGAGCGAATTGTAACCCACCAGAAAAAATGAACCAATCTCAGTCATACTCACCTCTTCTATAGGCAATGGTCACAACAGAGGAAAAAAAAAAAAAAACATAGGACCCAGAACCCGGAACTCCAAAACCCAAAACAAAAAACACGAGAGAGGAGAAGGATGGTGTCTCTGATGTGGTTTTGTTTAGGTTTGATCATTGATGTGTGAATTTGGATTTGGGAGGAGGATGGTGTTTGGGTCTAAAGAGAGGAGAGAGCAGATGAGAAAGAGAGAAGAGAAATAATGAGAGAGAGGAGAGAGAAATTTCGGGAATTAAAAAGTAGAATAAAATATTAATATTTTTTTTACAATAGTGCTACAGTGTCATTCTACATGTAGAATGGCACTGTAGCAAGATTGTAAAAAAATTTACAATTCTTTACTTTTGCAATTCCGGATGAGGGAGGTTTGACTGTGAAAGAAATGTCACGACGGGTGATGGAGAGATATTGCAAAGCCGTAACGGTACTCCTATACAGAGTGACATCAAAAATCAGATCCCCCTCAAAAGTAGATAAACTTGTCGATTGAGCCATGGGAAAGCAAACTGGTTTTGCCTCAAGCATATTTGTCTTCCTTAAAAGATCAATGATGTAACGTTTCTAAGACAAGACAAGACCCGAGGAGTTTGGCAGAACTTCAATGCCAAGGAAAAAATTGAGATTACCCAAATCCTTAATAGCAAAATGAGTCTTTAAATTGCAGAAGGTTTGGAGGCAATAACAATAAGATCATCCACATAAATGAGAAAATATATAGTAACAGTGGCACTATGATAAATAAATAAAGAAGAATCAGACCTTGATCCTCTGAAGCCCAAAGCAAGTAAGTAAGAAGAAAGCCTTGAGAACCAAGCTTAAAGGGACTGCTTCAATCCACACAGAGCTTTCTTCAACTTGCACACATGATTGGGAAATTGGGGGTGAACAAACCCAGGGGGCTAAGACATATAAACATCTTCAAATAGATGGCCATGTAAGAAGGCATTCTAAACATTGAATTGGCGATGAACCCAGCCTCTTGAAACAGCAATAGAGAGAACTTTTCTAATAGTGGTGGATTTGATTACAGGACTGAAGGTTTCTCCGAAATCAATGCCAGGCAGTTGATGAAATCCTTTGGCCACCAAGCGAGCTTTATAGCATTCAATGGAACCATCGGCATGATGCTTAACCCGAAACACCCATTTTCATCCAATGACATTACGAGCAGTATGAGAAGGAACAAGGACCCACGTCTGATTCTTGAGTAAGGCATCGAACTCAACATTCATGGCAGCACACCAATTAGAGTCTTTCACAGCATTGGTGAAGCATGTGGGTTCAACGATGGAAGGATTACCATCGGTAAGGAGCGCACTGGGAACCGGATATTGCACAGTACCGTCGGTGAAGGTTTTGGGTTTGGTGATGGAGTTTTTGGAGCAGGTGATCATGGGATGGGTGGGTTGAGGGTCAGTGGACTGGAGGGGAGGATCGGTGGTTGGGAGTTGAGGGTCAGTGGATGGGAGGTGAGTGTTGGTGTGTGTGGGTGGGAGGTGAGTGTCGATGTGTATGGGTTGTGGGTCGGTGTGAGTGGGTTGAGAGGCGGAGGGTGTGGATTGAGGTCCAGTGGGTGTGGGTTGAGGGCCGATGTGTGTGGGTTGATGGTTCGTAGGGTGAGCGACGTTAAAGGAAGGGAGATGGAGATTTGAGGGAGATGGTGATGTATCTGAGGGTATGAGGTTAGACTAGGAAAAATAAGATGGGGTACGACTCAACATGGGTGGGCTAGGAAGAGTGTCATAATGGGCTTGGTGTGAAACAGTTTGGGCTGAAGAAGATAATATGGCAGAAGTCGGTCCAACTGAGAGAGGGGCTATTGTGTGAAGCCCAGTGGAGGACTGTACCTGAGAAGAGTGTAAACATGACTCGGAATTTGGGAAACAAGGCCTAACAAAGGGAAAAATATCTTCATTGAAGAGCACATCTCTGGAGAAATAGACACGACCTGAAGAAAGATGTAAACATTTATATCCCTTATGAAGTAAGTTGTAACCAAGGAAGACACATTGAGTGGAGCATAGTTGAAGTTTGTGGGAATTATAAGGCCGTAAATTAGGCCAACATGCACAACCAAAGAAGGAATTATCAAACCTGTGATAGCACTTCAAGGCCGTGTGTCCTGTCTTGTGGTAGACCTGACAAATGGGACGGTTTTGGGAGGAAGAATGACCACGCCCCTGTCCTCGAAAATTCTATTGATTCTTAGAGGAAGAGTCACGGCCTATTGAAGGAGAGGAGCTACCACCACGTGAAGGCCCTCTCCCCGCAAAATTGGTCCCTGCAAGTGAGAGGTCCACGGTTGGTTGTTGGTGCTCAAGCCGCAATTCATGAGCTAACAAATGCCTATTTAAGTCATCAATAGAGAGAGGATCAACTCTCGTGGTCACAAATGTAACAAAGGAATCATATTCAGATCCCAGACCAGCTAGAAGAAATGAGATGATTTCAAAATCATTCAAGGCATGAGTAGTAGCAGCAAGTGTATCAACCAACGTTGTAAACTGGTGAAAATAATCAGCAATTGAGGAATTGCCTTTCTTCAAAGTGGCGAGCTAATAGTGGATTTGTATTGTTCGAGCCCTTGACTGAGGTAAACATCCTCTCTAAGGCTTGCCACACATCCCTTGATGTGTTGAATTTGACTACATGAGCAAGAATACGCTCAGAGAGGAAGGATATTATGGAACTGAGAATCATCTGGTCTTGTAAATACCAGTGACCGAAGTCCGAATTTTGGATGACTTGTACGTCTCCATTGACTTCAACAGTGAGAGATTGAAGTGCAGCAGGAGTACTTCCATCAAGATATCCATAGAGATGTTGTCCCTTAAGATAAGGAACAATTTGAGCTTTCCACAGTAGGTAGTTGTCACGGGTAAGTTTGATGGTAATGAGATGGTGTATTGCAGTAAGTGAAGTGGGAGAAGGAGAAGTGGTAGTGGTGATAGCAGAAGTTGATGAAGACGAGGAAGCCATTAAAAAAAAAAGATGTACGTCACAATAGCTCTAATACCATGTAAAAACAAATAATTGAAATTGATTTCCAAGCCTTACCTTCACGGTTCAAGGCATTTTCATATATATAAGAGTTTGTTACAATTCAAATTTTAAATACAATCAAATATACCAATCCGGATGGATATACTTCTAGCTCATCACTAAGATACAAATTCAAAAGTGATTCTACCGTATCCTAATCCTATCTCATCACAAGCCTAATTCTATCTTATCATATCTTATTCAAAATATGATTTACAAATTCAAATATACATCAGCTACTATCCTCGGCAATTACAGCTATAGCTACAGCTGTATCCTTAACACAAACTTTTTATCTCATTCTTTCTTTCCTCTTCTCAGTCAAACTCCCTCTCAATTTTCAGAACTCTTCACCAGAGTGGGTCTACCGGTGTGGGATGTGGGCGTTTGGTAGATCATGGTGTTGAGATCGACCTGCGTGGGGTGGTGGAGATATGGCAGATCGGTGTCTCGTGGTTGCATTGGTTGCTGGGTTTGGTACAATGGTGGGTTGTGGTTTGAGTATGTGATCTATCTCGTGGTGTGATTGTGTTTGTGAATCTGTTTCTCAGAGACTGAAAATTTTATTTGCTGTGAGTAAAGTTATATTATATCCAAAGAGTAGGGGCTGTAAAAAATAATATAAAATAATGTTCATTTGTTTGATTGCAACAATAGGAACATGCACAAACAGACCAACAGAGGGTACTGATTCAGGAAAAAAAAATCCAATAGTTAGAAAAAATCTCAGTTTTCAACATTATATATACTAGTGTTTAACCCGCGCAATGCGCAGGATTTTTTTACATATTAAATAACGTAGTATATTTAAGCATATAGTATCCAATATCCCCTAAATTTTTAGAAATTAGTTTCTTCAAATCACTCGTGTGTACTTCCCTGTTATGAGAGATTAAAAAAAAAAAAAGAATCTGATTATAAGCAATTAAAACTTACATGAAAATTTCAAATAGCAAGTCTGCTATTCCTAGGAACCACAATGAAATAAACCATGAGGTTAGAGAATTTTACAACCAAAAAGTTTAAAAGAGAAAAATGGCTACTGGTTTGTGAAACAAAAAGTCAGAAAAATATTAGTCAAATAATAATGCATAATCAATAATACATTGGAATATCAAATTCTAAAACCAAACCAATATATAACCCTTAAAAGGGACATTGCAAAAGAAAAAAAAAGTTGTAGTGCATAATCAAGCCACAATATATAAACAAAACAAAATTCCACCTACAACAAATAAAATGCATAATCAATAGTAGATGGGAATCTCAAATTCTAAAACCAAACCAATTCATAAGTCATAACCCATAAAAACAACATTGAATCATAATCTTGACCCTAAATTTCAATTGCAAAAAAAAAAAATAAATAAATAAATAAAAAATCACAATCCCGAAAAAGCTGC
Organism: Quercus lobata; assembly: GCF_001633185.2. Lineage (NCBI taxonomy): Eukaryota > Viridiplantae > Streptophyta > Magnoliopsida > Fagales > Fagaceae > Quercus > Quercus lobata. The sequence continues at coordinate 8,883,063 of NC_044908.1, read as the reverse complement.
AATGATACAGAGAAAATTTGTTAACAACAAACCTCGTAGTGATAAACAAAATAGATATATTAGATTATACACACACCCAAGTTATGGAATTCATGAAACTTTTCACCCATTATTATGTAATCATCTATTCATAAAATAAATAAATAAAAGTAAATCATCTATAAGTACTCAAATCCAAAACACTAAGACATACACAATAAAAACAATCATACCGTAGATTATTCTTTTGAAGGTAGCCACATATATTTTTTGTTTTATTTCAATAATCTATAGGAAGTGAATCTTATGATTCACAATATTCATTATTGTGGAATTGACTAATCTCTGTCTTATTTACACTAAATGTATCACTTTTTGTAAATACAGGACTTCGTGTCCATTTTCTATTGTAACCTCTCTCAAGCCCATAGATATTAGAACCAAGTAGCCTAAAGCTAAACTATTTTTGTCAGTCCTACTCAAACTGTGGAAGCTTTCCCTCCAAACAGTAGCTAAGATGGGAATTCTACATCTAGGAACTTGCAAGATGGAAAAGCACATGACTCTTGTCCTTATCTTAACTCTAAAACTATAAAAGAGCAAGGTTCCTATACAGTTGTAGATTTCACATAACACAACCAATCAGCTTTGACCTGAGGAAGAAAAAAAATATATAGATAAGAGAAAGATTGGAGAGAGAAAAAAAAGTTATCATAATGAACCAACTGCAAATTATCTACCACATCAAGCATCAGTGCTACATAATGAAATATTGCAGATACTTAATTTTTTTTAGTATTCTCCTCAAGAAAATTCCAAATCTTCATTAAAGTAGAAGAGCCCAACAATCTAACATACATCATCCAAAATACGAAACCTATCAAACTCTAAGATGCATACTATAAGCCAATTAACAATGTGTCTGTTACCTAACCAAATCACCTTTCAAACCCAAGAAAAACCAGAATAAAAGGCTTCCAATCAGACAGACCAAGGGTACATACAAAAAATGTACATAACTCTATAGTGGAGGAGAAGTCACTAAGAAAGTCCTCACAAATTTCGTACACAATCATAAAGTAATCCCATTTCTATCTTAACAAAAAATACTCCAATGCTAAATAACAAAATGATACCAAAAAGTATAAAAATATACCTTAATATAAAAACATAACTTAATGCTTATTCCAGTGGCAAAAGCCTTAAAAAATGGACTTAGTACTAGGGGGGAGGATGAATACTATCAATGAAATTTTAAACTCTATCCCTAGTAACATACCAACCCCTTTTATCAGCAACATTTTCAAACCAATCTTTGACAACGCATGATTGCCAAAGTTCGCACATTGCCTTACTATCTGAATTTTTTTTTTAATAATAATTCTACTATTTAAGCCAGATGACTAAAGCAACCTTTACATAATATTTGGTACATTTATTTGTCTTCACTCTCTAAAAAAGTCCTTTGATTCATCTAAAGGTTGAGACTATATAACATTATTGGTCATTCACATATTAGACGACAATCAAAACTTATATAGTTGTTTGTCTTTTAAATATTTTCAAAGAAATTTACACTTAGCTCAATATACTTCACCTACTTTTTTTTGGAAAATGTCATCCAATAATGTAACATGACATTATTTATAAATAGCAAACCTAAAGCCAAGCAATATATTGATTATTAAATCCTTTCTATAAAATAGACATATATGTGACATGTCAATTTCTAACAGATTATATACCATCCCAAACCCAATAATATGGCACATTTATTCATGACCAATCTATTGTTAGATCCTATAAATAAATAAATAAAATTAAAAATTAAAAATAAAAAAAAAATAAAAAAAAAATAAAAACACCTATAAGAAATAAGGGAAAAGTAAGCAAGAAATACAGAAAGAAAATATGTGCAAAAAACATAAGAAAAAGAAAAGGGCTATCATGCCAACAACTGGCTGCTCTTTCATTTCCTAGTAAGTTTTCATTTTAATTTTTTGTACTCTTCCCTCACCTTAACTAATTAGTCACATAATAAATAATCTTCATTTGGATGTTGGCCCATATGCTTAATTTGAAAATAATAGTCTGACCTGTGTTAATTTGATAATCTTTATTTTGTTTTTGTTTTTGAATTTTTTGTTCTTTGTCATAAATCTATGTTTTGATGTTTTGTTTTACTTCCCATTTGATCAATTCCTTCCTTTCTCCTGACAATAGTTCCTCCAACGTTTTCTACCTTAACATAAAAACCTTAAATGTACCCATCTATTTTAAGTTCCAATTAAGTTCTTAAAATCTCCTCTTCTAAGATTTTCTTTTCCCAGAAAACATTTGCACTTATAGTCTTATTTGTGTTGCTGTTAAGGAAATCTTTGTCCTAAATCAAAGCAATTGCAAACGGAAAAGAGATTTCATTGAACAATGAAATAAGGTGGAAAATTTAGGCTATCATACCTTTCATTTTATTGTAGAGAACCCAACAGTAATTCTCCTATTAGAGAATCCAGTAACTTTTCTGGCAGGGAAAAAAATTTAAATTAGTGATTTAGATAAATGACATTTGAAAGTTTGAGAAGATATGCTAACTACCCATGAGGCGTTCAACAAAACCAAACGATGCCAACGAATTGCAGTCTGCAGTATTTACAAAGTTTTTTTTTTTTTTTTAAGATAAAGATAGAAATTTTTTTTGATAAAAGGGAAATCCATGTAAAAACACATAACAACCTTGTAAGCATAAATACAGGGGAACAAAGACCTATTCTGCAGAAAACAAAATATGCAACAAAATAAATACAGTCCATGGACATACAATACAAAAACAGCAATAGATATTAGAATTACCCCCTGTAAGCACAGATTATGCAGAAAATCCTAAACCTGTTCTGCAGAAAACAAAATATGTAGCAACAAAAATACAGCCCATGGACATACATCACAGAAACAGCAACAAATATTACACTCAGTCCCCTGTAAATAGAATTCAACAGATATTACACTCATAGCATTCTCAATTTTCATCAATCTTGTATTCCCAAAATAAGGCTGCACTGAACAGAACGGCAATCTAAGGCAAATGAATTGCAATCTACATTTACAATCGAGTTCAAATTTAGAATCACATATATTACAACACTTGCAATTCATGTTGATATAAGAGTCTTAGGATGCTCAGAGATTATAAAACCATAACCTATATACAGAAAAATTAAATCTCTCATAATCTGAAATAAAACAGAAAATTAAGTAAATAAGAAAAGGGTATGAAGAAAAGAAATTGGTGCATAACTCTTAACCTTTGTTATGCTACAATTTAATGAATTCAAATTTCAGGTGCAAACAAGAACTAAACCTAACAAAAATCTACCAAACAGGGGAAAAAAAGTTCTAATCAAAAAACAATAATCAACAAAACAAAACCCAAGAAATTAAAATTAAGAACAGAATTTCCAATGATTTGCCTTTCCATCTACAAACCCAAAAAAAGAAAAGCTAAAGAAAAACCCATTACTTTTTTATTACACAGATCGGAATTGAAATCAATCAATGACAAATGAAATCTACAACTGAATCCAAGAGAGAGTTAAAACAAAAACCTAAATTTGTACTTGGAGTGCGGAGTGAAACGATTGGAAGCCAGATCCACATCAACAACATCCCCTGCTATAGGCAGCGGCTATAGTGCTCTTTGAATCCTCGCCGTACTTCGCATCGGAATCGACAGTGGTTACAGAAGGCTGATCGGAAGCCTCATCGGTTGGTTCTTCCTTTTCTTCTTCTTCGAGGCGCTCTGATGGGCGTGACAGCAGTAGTAGTGTCATCGTCTAGGGTTTGTTTAGGGTTTTCGTCTGTAGTAGTAGTAGGGTTGAGATTGAGTTGGTCTAATGAATCGGTGGCCAATGTGTGAGAGAATCGGAGATGGCACCTCTGATCGCTTACTTCTTTCTCATCTAAGTTTTGGATTTTGTTTTTCATCTTCCTTCTTCTTCTGCTTCTTTTTCTGGAAAAATCGAAAAGCAAAAAGATCGTTTTAGCGTAACTGGAAACAAAGTGTTTTTGAAAGGAACTGGGAAGCGGGTTTTTTTTTTTTTTTTTTTTTGATCGGAAACTATGGGCTCTCGCTCTCTGTTTATCAGAGTCTCTCTCAGTCTCTTTCAATTTAATGGTGTTTCTGTTTTTAAACTGTGTGCACGGTAAATGGGTAAAATTTAAGGCGCTCAAACGGTGCAACATACGCTGTTTTGTAACTTTAAATTGCACATATGTCTGAATTTAAGATAGACAATTATCGTATTTGTCAATATCTCCTAATCTACTTTCTCTCAGCTTCTGCTATTATATATGTAAATATATATATATATATCACTTCAAAAAAAAAATTCCTATTATAATTAAATAATCAATATCTCAAACCAATAAGAAAATAAATAAATCAAACACAAAAATACCAAGTGAAGGACCAAATGTAGCAGCGTGAAGAGGGTAATGTAATGGGATCTGGATCCTCTCCATTTTCCTTTGAAATGGAGAGACTCCAGTTCACGGTAGGGATTTTATTTTAAATGATCCACGCTCAAAAACATGCCACGTCATACCTTAACCCATTTATCCCAAACCACACTTAACTACACTTGAACTAGAGGCTCTTTTAACTCAACCGGATCCTTCAGCTACCCAAAAAAACAAAAAACTCCCTCTTCAGATCTTTCTCCACCCAAAATTCAAAAACTCTCTCACACCATTGCTCAATCTCCCCATGGCTACAGCTAGCAGCCACTGCGTCCCACACCTCCACTACCGGCGGAGTTCCGGTACGTTCCTATCTCTCTCCTTCGGCCGCTGGAGGTGCTATCGTCGGTGCCACCACCACTGGTGGCCGCCGGGTCCTCCTCTCTTTCTCTCTATTGTCTTTTCTCTTTTATTTTTCTTTTTGTTTCTCTTTTTATTTGCCTTTTAGAAGTGACTGAATCCCTTAGAGTTTTGTTTAGTGACTGGTTTCCTTTTGAGTACAAAGCTTGATGATCTGCTTTGGGTTTGAAAAATTAGGGCATGATGTATGCTAAAAATCATTATGAAATTTCTCCTTTTTTTTCCAAATTTTTTTAGGTATCTGTTCCTTTTCTAAATTTGGATTGACTATGCAGATGGGTATTTTGCCAGTGGATAATATATTTTGTTTCTTGTTGTCCATTTTAAAGATATAAACTGTGGCTCTTGATAGGTAATGAGGTACAGTGTTTGTGAGCTTAGAATTCTTGATTTGTTATGCACAACTGGTTTTCTAAGCTATATTGCTACTCACACTCTTATTTGCTTATCAAAAAGTTTTTTTCCCTCCTTTCTTGATTTCTTTGTCAAAGATTTCCTCCTTTAATTTTTTTTTCGTTTTTTGCTATAAATAATTTCTTGTGTAATTTTTTGAATTTTTTTCTTTCCTTGATTTCTTGTTTTTGTCCAGCACAGAAGCTTTAAATAGTTAAGCATACTGTGAATTTAATTGGCTTGTCTTGAAATCAAAATCGTGCCAAAAAAATTTCACCTGCATTTGCCACTAAATACCTTGGAGCTTGCCTTGGTCCCCTTTTCAGTTATTGGGGTGTAATTTTGCTTCAGCACCTTTTTTTTTTTTAGTAGGTGAATATCTTATCTTTGCTTCTCCTTAATGCAAAATGCATTTGGCATTGTCTGATTGCCCCCATCAAATTTGGGCTATGCAGCTATTATATTTTGTCATTGATTACAAAGAAATTAAAAGTATCTCTTGAACATTCAGACTATATGATCTGCTTTGTATTTCACAGTTTCACTTTTAATTTTGGTCCTTTAGCTGAGTTCTTAATATGGAAGTTCCTAAGCTAAACCCTCAACAAATTTACATATTTAGTAGTCATAGTGATCTTATAGCTTCACCTGTGCCTGCTGTTAGTTTGAAATTTTGATATATGTTTATCAGCTTATCATTAAAATCACTCTTTGTTATTTTGTTAGGTTGAATGGCATGATTAAATGGATGCTATACCCAATATGGGAAGCTGCTGCCGTTGATGAATGGTTATACAATGGTGGTCCTTATGAGCTAATTGTTCTACCACCAAGAGCGAGAAAAGGCAGCTGCTGGAGGTGGAGGGGGATTAGTGCTAAATTTTAGATTGTTTGTTAGTGTAGACCACATGTTCTCACTCTTGTATAAGTTCTTTATACAAGTTCTACCATTCTGGTGAAATCTTGTAGAAAAATATATGTTTTGGATATATGTAGAAACTTTGTTAAGGTACTGTGTGCTGTGCTTGGTAGTGTGTGGGTGGTGCCTAGTAGTGTGATGAGGTGTGCCTGTTGGGGTGATAAAGGGTGTGTGTACTTGGCTATATTGAGGCATGTGCGGTGCAGGTGCATGATGTGAAGCTTAGTAAGTGATCAAATAGTGAGAGTTAGTTAGGCAGTTGTTAGTGGTAGTTACATTTGGTATTACTGAGATTGTAATTGTATATAGCCCCCAATTTTGGGATGATAATAAACAAGTTTGGAATCAATTCAGTTACTCTCCTTTCTCTTTCTTGTTCTTACTCTGTTGGAGGTGGTTACCCTCAAAGTAACCAACATCTCATTCTTTCCATTCTCCAATTCTTGCCATTACTTTCTTGAACAATCAAGCTCTTAACAAACTTCAACACTTTACCTTTAGTAGCCACTTGTATGATTCAAAAATTGTTTTGAATGGAAGTATTTTGCTTAGGCATAATCTTATTCATTACACTTCGGCTTCAACTTGCATCCTTGTAGAATTTGTGAATGTAATTTTTAGGTTCCATGAATGTGCATATTTTTAGGTTCTTTTTGAGTGAAATAATAGCCTTGTAATCAAAGTGTATATTTTAACAAAGCTTTGTTTATTTTTGGATCAAACTCTTCCATCAATTTATGACCATACAGGCATCATCAAAATTGTTCAATTTGAAGCATTACAAGAAATTAGAAATAAAAGGCACACAATCAATTACATTTTATTACATTCTCAAACCAATATCAATAAAAGAATAACTATATTTTATTACATTCTTCTTGGTTTGTACTCTAAATCTATGTAAAAGTTTTTGTAAATGAACATTTTTGTAAATGAACATGAAAACTAAGTGTCAAAACTAAAGAATTCATTCAGTGTTTCATTTATACTGAAAATTAGCCTATTGACAGCAAGATACATGGCTTCAATGCTTCATGGAATGCTTCAAAACATTTTTCTGGCAAGATACATTGAACTTCAAGGCCAATAGTTGTTTTCTGCACTGTTTGTGTTTCTGCATAGTTGTGTTTCTGCACTGTTTGTGTTTCTGCATAATTACCTGTTTGTGTTTCTGCACTGCTTGTGTTTGTGTTTCTGCACCGTTTGTGTTTCTGTTTCTGCATAATTACTGTTTCTGTTTCTGCACTGTTTGTGTTCTGCATTGCTTGTGTTTGTGTTTCTACACTATTTAAAAACTGGTGCATTGGTGAATGGTTGTTATGATTGCATCTTGGTGAATGGTTGTTAACTTTAAAAACTGGTGCATTGGTGAACGGTTGTTAATAACTTTTAATTTTTAAGAACTGCTGCTGTGAATGTGACAAATAATAATGGTGAATGGTTGTCATGATTGCATCTTGGTGCATTAGTTATTATATAGTCAACCTGCATATTCAGCTGAGGAGTTAATCTGCTTCTTTCTTATGGTTCCCAATAATATCACAAACAAGCCTTTTAAGGTGCTATTCAAACTGCTTTGATGTTGAGTGCACACAAGGCACAAACACTTCACAACAATGCAATAAATTGGTATACAAGTCATAGATTAATTAAAAAGACCATGTTCTATTGCTGAAGTCTCAGATTACAGTGAGAATTACACCAAAATTCAGGCCTTTTCCCACTAATACATACCAACACAAATTCAAGCCAACACATACCAACACAAGCATTCTGCCAAAACCTACCAACATACACCAAAATTATGGCATTTTCCCACTAATTCCTACCCACCTAATGACCCATTTTCCCCCCACCTATTTAGCCAACAAAAGAAGCATCAAGCAGAGTAGCATCCCACTTATCACCAGAGACTGCCCCAGGCAAATGAGCAACATCTTCTCTCTCTTCCTGTAGCCTCTGCTCCGTTTCCTCTTCAACCAAAATCATGAAAAACAACAACAAATAGTATTAGCAAAATCTGGTTACAGCCAATCCAACACTTGTATTAGCAAAATACTAAAATCCTTGAAACTAAAAAAGACCCACTAAAGAAAATAGCTATAAAATAAAAACCCTTGTGCTCTTGATCTTCCAAAACTAAAAAGCATTTGCACCCTTGTGCTATCACATAAACAACATACACTGAAGAAAAACCAATTGCACTCCACGGATCAATTTCCTCTTGAATCAATATAACAAGCAAAAACACAAGAACCAAAAGTAAAAAACAAACATCTCTAATAAAGGCAGACTTGTGTACTCGAACCACTCTTCGGCCCCTTGAAATGCTTATGATTCCAACCACAACACACATTACAAAAGAAGCACCATTGCCAAGAGAAAGCAGAGTAACCCAGCAATTGTAGGAGACAATTTTAGTAAACTTGATAAGCTTTCAAGTGAAGAACAAAAGTACCCAGAAACTGAAAAGAAATTTAAAAACTTTACAAAGAAATTTTTTTTTTTTGATAGATAAAAATATAAATAAATAAATGTGGACGAGCAAGAATCAGACCACCAATCCAAAAAATGACGACTGAAACAATATCTCGGCCGTTGATTTTGTTCTACCTCGGTGTTCTCCACAACGCAGAGGGATTCAACGCAGAGACATACAAACTGTCTCTCATTTCTTTTAAAACAGAACAGAGGCTTTTGATTCCGACAAAAATTAAGAACAAGAAAATAATGAAAAACCTTTATAAAAATTAAATAGACCCATTTGAAACCCTAACCCTAAAAACGAATTTGAGGCGAGAAAAGAAGATTGGCAGTTTACAAAGAAATTTAAAAACCCAGAAACTTACCTAGAAATTTGGAAACCCATAGTCTGAGGTGAGCGAGGAGCTGCGTTCGTGGGTAAGGGATCGTGCTTGAATCCTGTATGCCTCATGAGTCATGACCCACGAGCTTGAATCCATGAGAGCAAGGAGCTGAGTTCGTGGGTTAGGGATTTCAATCTGTGTGGTGAGCGAGGAACTGAGCGAGGAGCTGAGTTAAAAGCTTGATCAAATCGTAGATATCCTCACCGTGACGGCGAGGCGAGAGAGAAGTGGGTTTCTTTTGTTTGTGTTTCGAACCATGACGGCGAGGCGAGAGAGAAATGGGTTTGAAATATTGAGAAGAGAGTGAGAAAGAGAGTTTGAAATATTGAGATGGGTTTGATCTCAGATGGGTTAAGTTTGAAATATTCAGATGGGTTAAGTGTCTAACCCCAGTTAAGTGTGTGGTTTGGGTTTTAAATGACGTGGCACGATTTTTACCATTGATGCTCTCCATGGGAAATCCTCACCGTGTACTGGAGCCTCTCCATTTCAGAGGGAAATGGAGAGGATCCGGATCCAATGTAATGGGAGTCCAACTTAACTTAATTGTTAGGTAGTCTTGGAAAGCCACTTATTTTTTATATTTTTTTAGGGACAATCTTGGAAAGCCACTTCACTTGAGCTTGAATTCAGGCCTCTCATACTTGAAGAGTTGAGGTGCGTCAAAACATGTACTTGACTGCACCGCTTCACTAGCAATCGAGAGGCAATCTTGGTTAATCTAGTAGGTTGGACTTCCCAAAGTGAAGCTGGGCCTAGGCGAGGTTCTCACTCATGAAGACGACCTTGGATTATAATTTACACCTATTCACTCCTTTTGGGTTTTTTTTTTTTTTTTTTTTTTTTTGGAAAAACCTCTTCACTTTTTTTAAGCATTAAATAAATTTAAAACAACCTAGGCAACGATACTAGAAAACATTATTGTTGTGGAATCTATCACCACTTTGATTATGCATCATCACACTATTATTTTGTTACATTAGTAATTGTGAAAAAAATGTTTCCTAAGCTTATTGTTGCAGAAATCTTTCTTTATGTTGCTATGAAAATTAAAAATAACAGTGTTTTTACATGGGGAAAATGACCAATACCAAGATAAGACCCATTTTTTCTCATATTAATTTAATGATTTAGCCCAATACAAATTTCTAACATATTAGCTAATGTGATACCAAACCTAAAAATATTTAATTACATATTTGAAATTAATAATTATTTGTAAAGATTCATGGATCAGTTCAACCCAAGAACAGCCCATTCACTATTTTTCGATTGAGTGGACCCCGGACCCGCACATAAATTGCCATCTATCAATAGGGGTCCATTCGATGAGCCTAAAGGTATGACTTCCTGTACCAAGCTTGCAATAAGCATTTGGAGATTTTTTTTAGTATAAGTGGAACTTCTTCCCTCCCTTTTCCCTGCAAATCCATTCATTTTTTAAAAATAAATAAATAAGGGTTATGTGATTTATCTTACCCTCCAAAGTCTCTTCAAAACTCTTCCGCCCCCTATTAAAAAAATAAAAAAATAAAAACATCTAAACAAAGTTAATTAGACACTCTACTCCCCTCTCCTCTTTCAAGCCAAACATATTCTAAAGAATCGTAGATCATTTTACTCAATTATTTTTTTTCCCAACAAGAATTGCTAATAACAAGCTATCACTTAGAATCTAGTGTAGAAGTATTTAAAAGATGTTGTGAACATAACATTTTTCACTTTTTTTTTTCTTATTTGATAAAAAAATACTAATGCTTTTTGGAGCGCATCCTTATGGAGAGCATGTCGGGGGATTATTCCAACAAAAGTTAATCTCTCTGAGAAAGGAGTGATCTCTTCGGACTGAGTATGAATCTTGCTGGGACAATTTTGAGTTAGTTTGCCAAATTTTATGAAGCCATACAGAGGTGCAAGTATGCAACAAGCCAGCTTGGAGGTCGTTCATGGTACCGCGATCTGATGCCAAAGACAATGGTGCATGATTTTAGAGATGACTTTTATTTGGCTTACAAGCGAATAAAGATGTAATTATTTGAGAGAGAGAGAGAGAGAGAGAGGAATGCTATCAGACATCCATTAACGACAATATAATATCATTATATACTTCATCACGTATACCTGTTGTAAACTACATCCAGATACATATGATGTTATTTGAATTTTCACTCCAAAAAGAGAGTCTTTTGGCACAATATTATAAAAATTAGAGTTTATTAGGTTTATGTATACTGTGCAAAGTTTTATAGCTAAATGAGGAGAGATGCAATTTTCGGTATTGGTGATGCCGAAATACAAGTAAAAGAAGAGGGAGAAACTGACAAATCTGATATAATTTTGGTATTTCGGTATCCATGTTGCCGAAATTCAAGAAAAATGTGGAGAGAGAAACTGACATGAATTTCGTCAGTTGGATTGCCGAAATTCAATTTCCGTTAGATTCTTCTTTTCGTTAGTTTTCCGTTTGGTTAGTTTATTTTTATTTTAAAAAAATTGATAAGCGCAGCCCAAGAGGATTGAACCCTTGCGCAAGGGTTGTTCCACATTAGAAGCAACCAGCAGACTACCGCGCAACTTGTTCAACATATATGGGAACTAAATTAATTTATTCTAAACCTGGTATTTCAAAAACACAAAAAAAACACACATTTTTTTATATACTTTCCAAAAATTGATAATTATGATAAAAAAAAATGGTAAATTGAAATTATAGTTCATCCACGATGATGTCAAAATTAATTAATATTAACTAAATAAAAATAACAATTTTGTAAAAAGTAGTAACCTTAATTAAAAAGGACAAAATTTAGTTATAAAATAGGTTGTAGCCTATGGTTATAACCTTACTCAATAAATTTTTATTGGAGGTGAATTTTGACAAATTCAGTAATAGATTACATCTTCTTTTTATATCCTTTATACTTGCAAAAATTTTAGAAAATTAAAGATCAATAACTATATCATCAATAAATTGTTTAAAATTGAAAACTATTGTAGTTTAAAATTATGCATAAAATATAAGCTTATAAATCATATAGTAAATAATATTCGATTGACACAAAATTTGACATGTGCATTAAAAGCATAAATGACATACAATTCAACGGTTAAATTATCAAAATATGCAGTAATATTTTATTTTATTGAGTAAGGCTACAACCAATTTTGTAACTAAATTTTGTCTAATTAAAAAATTATTGAAAAAAATTTGAATATTTTACAAACATATTAAATGAATTAAAAAAGAAGATGATATTGTTAATATTTTTAAATTTAAGATAAATTTTGTTATTTATTTTATATTTGTGGGGCCCAAATGATTTATGGGCCAGGCCCATCTACCCGGGAAGAATCCAAAGGCCCAAGCCGAGGAGGGCTATGGTCCAAACTCGACAAGATAGCCTTTGGATACCGCCGAGGGCAGTTCAGTCCTCGGCAGACCCAAAGTACCCCCAGAAAGAAGGGTAAAAACGGTATAGGACTGAAACTTGGAAGAAAGATCTAAAATATCCAGGGAAAGCTGCTGTTACTGCCATTTAATGCTCTGAACCTGACAGAGCCGCATTCTTTGGCTTTTACAACCATCCCAAACGACTTTGGGTATGGACTGACGGGACAAGTATCAGCCTTGGAAATGTTGATCCTATACGTGGATGAAGGATAGTGGACGCAGGCGAGTATAAAAGGAAAGGTAAGGAACCTAGGGAGGGGGGTTGGGAAAAATGGCCAAAAACCAGAGCCTCCCAGCCCACCTCCAGGAGAAAGACTCCAGGGGTGAAGGAAAACTTAACCTTGTATGAACACCGCGAAAAACCCACCGCCTGTCGATCAAGGCCTAGCCTTCCAAACCCACGCTCTACAAATGATATTGTTAGGGCCTTTTCACGTGCGAACCCGACACTGTTACGGTCCGCCCCGAATCGTGTCCTTACAATATTATTTTAATAGTATATCATAATAATTTTTTTAGTAATCAAAGTTGGCAATACAAGTCATACTTGCATGATGTGGCTTGAGTTGTATAGCATAATTTTTCCATGACTTTTTTTTTTCTTTTGAAAATTCGTATGGCTCGTTATAAATAGATTAAAATTGGTAATATAGTTTAAATTTTTGGAAAATAATATTTTATTTCAAGAGTAAAAATTAAAAAAAAAAAATTTTTAATATGTATTAATTTACATCTATTATAATTTGGAATTACTACATTTTCTAATCACAAAAAATACCTAGGGGTATGATGAGTGTTATGCGTTTGTGGTTGAAATAATGTTTTTATCACAACCCTAGGTATTTTTGTGATCGAAATATATAGTAATTCTAAATTACAATGGATGTAAATTATTAATATTTACCCAAAAAAAAAAAAAAAGTCTCTAAGCACACGTACGAGTGCGTGCTCAAAGGCTAGTATTCCGTAATTATCATGCGCTTCTTAGAAGCTTTCTGTTTTTTTAAGAGATTACTACATTTTGTAATCATAAAATACATATGATGAATATTGTGTGTTTGTGGGTGAAATAATTTTTTTTTTTATCACAACTCTAGGTATTTTTACAGTTCTATCCTCAAGTTTTGTATGGTTGGGATTATTAATACTTATCATGCGCGTACTTAGAAACCCTTTTATTTTTTTTCCTAAAGGCTAATGATTTACATTCATTATAATTTGGAATTTCTACATTTTTCAATCACAAAAATAACTAGGGTGTGATGAGAATTATGTGAAAAAAATTATTTCACCCATAAATGCCTGAATCTCATCATATCCTGGGTATTTTTGTAATTGAAAAATGTAGAAATTCCGAATTATGATGAATGTAAATCATTAACCTTCAGACAAAAAAAAAAATTTCAATTGTTATTTTTATTTAGTTAATATTAATTAATTTTGACATCATCGTGGATGAACTATAATTTTAATTTACCATTCTTGTTATCATAACTATCAATTTTTGGAAAGTATATAAAAAAATGTGTGTTTTTTTGTGTTTTTGAAAACTTGAAATACCTACCAGGTTTAGAATAAATTAATTTAGTTCCCATACAAGTTGCGCGGTAGTCTGCTGGTTGCTTCTTATGTGGAACAACCCTTGCGCAAGGGTTCGATCCTCCTGGGCTGCGCTTCTCATTTTTTAAAAATAAAAATAAACTAACCTAACGGAAAACTAACGAAAAAAAGAATCTAACGGAAATTGAATTTCGGCAATCCAACTGACGAAATTCATGTCAGTTTCTCTCTCCACATTTTTCTTGAATTTCGGCAACATGGATACCGAAATACCAAAATTATATCAGATTTGTCAGTTTCTCTTTCTTCTTTTATTTGTATTTCGGCATCACCAATACCGAAAATTGCATCTCTCCTCATTTAGCTAAAAAACTTTGCACAGTATACATAAACCTAATAAACTATAATTTTTACAATATTGTGCCAAAAGACTCCCAAAAAGACGCAAAAAAGAAAGTAGTAAACGCAAATTAAAAAAATAAATAAAGAAAAAACTAGTTATACTTATCCAGCATTGATGCTTATTGAAGAGGACACAACCTGCTATATATGTCACTTTTCTTTGTGTTCCAACCACTATTGCGAATGAGTTCTTCTAGCACCATTATTTTTGTTACCATTCTATGGGTCTGTTTGGATAGAACTTATTTTGCTGAAACTGAAAACTTAAAACACTGCAGCAAAATAATTTTTAAATGTGTAAATAGTACTGTAAGACCCATATTTAATGAAAAAATTGATAAAAAATGAAATTTGTGGGTCCATGAACAGTGCACGGACCCACTGATTGACAGAAAAGTCAAAAAAAAGGGGCCAAACAGTACTGAACAGTACTCTACTGTTCCGCTTGTCCCCTGAAACGCGTGTAGAAAAAAAAAAGAAAGCAAAACGCATAACGCAAAACGCATAACTCTGGATCCAAACTTACACTATGTAACAAATTGTGAATGACTGTCTATCATATCAGAATTTTGACAAAAATCTTAGAACGAAAATTGTGTTCACAAATTTCTTCATGCCATGTTGGGCCAATGATGTTTTCCTTACTTTTATCGCTTAACCAACCAAGAGAGAAAACGGATTGCATGAGTCAGAATCACCATAGAAATCACAGCAATCAGACTACCCATAACACATCTTTGTACGAAAAAGGTCGACATCTCTTCTTCAAACAGTGTGTCCGGGGTCACCATGTAGAATGCAACTAAATAGGATACAGCCAGTGATATGAGAGTTGTACATAGAGCAAATGTCAGGAGGGACACAAACTTTATTCTTGATTGGGAATCCACTAATAAGCAAGAAGGTGACACTGAGAGATGCAACGAAAGAGATAGTATTGCTAATTGAGAAATAAAGGTATCTCATATTCGTAGTACCCCCATAGGCAAACACTGAGTTTCCAGCATAACATGGATTACGTGGGGTGCATACAGGATTCCCTTTACTATCAGTAAAATCGGTAGTGTTTGCTTGCCAAACACCGCCTGGGGGTTTAGCTATATTTTGGAAAGCGATAGTTGTAATCACAGTAGCCACCACCATTATTGCGCCACGATTATCTTCTACCCAATCACCCTGGTATTTCAAATACTTTAACCAATTCTTCCTTAACGGTATTGGTTCTACTGATTCATGATGACCAACAGCAACTGCCGATAATGGTGAGAGATTATTCACTCTTTCAACTCTAGCACCTACATCCATTAAAATATTTCTAATGGTGAAGCTTTTGAAATCTTTTGGACAGTTCTGCTCCAACATTTGTAAGGCTGTAAAACCCATGTAGTTTAGGGAATCTACTTCTTCTCCCACTTTAGACACTGAAAGCAAATATTTTACTGTCTGCAAAAACCTCAAGTGTTACATATATATTGAAATTTTTTGTTTTTTGAGAAGCATAAGCTAAAATGATTAATGCTAAATAGACAGAGCAAAATGGAGGATTTAATAGGAGATGATCGTATCCAGAAATTTTATCTATTAGCCAAAAAGTAGATGTTGCAAGATATTCAACAAATGAAGAAAATGGTTATTAAACCGGATACAATATTTTTAGTCCAACTTCTGAATCAAAGCCAAATGTGGCGTTTTAGATTAGAATCTCATCATTTGTATGATATTATACTTTATTGCAAGTTCCTCCACAACCAAAAATAGAATTTCCAAATTAATCAGAGACAGAATAGAATTTGTGAAGATTTTTTGGCAAAATATATAGGGGCGCGACATAGAAAGCTGATTTTATAATGTTGGTATTGTAGGCGAAAGCAAAGCAGAATGAACTACGAGATCATGTGTATAAAAAAAAACATCTTCAATTAGAAACCAATCTCAATTATAAAAGTACAATTAATATAATTATAAAATCATACCATCAATTTTAATTTTTCTTGTCTATACAATTATATAAAAATACTAGGTTTTCTTCTTTCTTATCTTATATTACTAGATGTCATGAGATATGTAAATGAGAGATCAATTTGGCTATCAAAATCAAATCACTATGAAGCTTAGATACAAGGAAGAGTTGAAGAAGCGGTTGCAGTAATAGCTAGAAGCTTAGATACAAGGAAATTACTTGCATTGGAGGTCTAATAAGTTTGATTATATGGCAACAATTTCATAGTGGACTTGAGAAGACTGGAATAGGCCTTGAAGTGATTTGACTTCTTGAAAATTTTCTCATCTCTTGTATAATTGTGTTCATGCTGTGGTTGTTGTTATCTTTTATCAGTGGTATTGTTGAATACTATGCTTAATTAACTACCTGATCATTAATTGGATCAATTAGTTAAAATTGGTAATTAAGTTGTGTCAGAGTCTAAATGTAACTCACAATATATTAGTGAACATGGACCTTAAGGCTTATATTTATTCTTAAGGAAAAAGAGAATATTTTCACTATTTTATTTTTACCTTATTTATTAGAATTTCCATTTTGTACTCTTTTTACTTATTTGGATCTTGAGTTTTAAAACTCCAAAGTTAGCATCTACACTAGTACAAAGTATTCAGACACTACCTTTAATCTAAAAATTTTAAGCTAATAGGTATGCGTCTAATAATCGTATATCAATATCTAATTAATGTGAAACTCAACCAATTAAATTAACCAATCACATATACATTCCAATATCACACATAAATATTGTAAAATCATCTGAGATCCAAAAATATAAAATAGTGTATATGGAGCAATCTACTTGACTTCCAATTTATGCTACTTGACATAAAATATATTTTATATAGATAATGCAAGATATAAACTAAATGTACCTCAATTTGCCTTAGCATCACAGCTAAATGCAAGATGGTGTTGCCGCCTTCATGATCTTTGAAATTGAGAAATTCTCCTTCATCACTTACAGAGTCAACCAATAGTTTAAGAGCCTCCAATTGGTTATATTTAACACATAAGTGCAAAGTAGTCTCTTTCCAATTGAGCATAACCCGAGTTGAGTCAGGCCGCACTGCAATTAACGCCTTCACAACCTCAATCCGTCCTCTCATGGCTGCATAATGGAGAGGAATTTTGCCATCTTCATCATAAATCGAGCATGTATCTTCATTTGCATGTAACAATTCTTTGACAATCTCTATGTGGCCCTCAGCAGAAGCCAAGTGAAGAGAGCAACGTTTATGGGAGTCCAACTCAACAGCAAGGTGAGGATTTTGAGCTAAAAGAATTCTAGTGAAATCAAGATGGCCAAGCAGAGCTGATATGTGTAATGGGGTTTCACTGAAAGAGGTCAAAGAAATTTTATAGAGGATTCGTGGGTCTTTATCAATCAGGCTTTTCAATGTGGTTGTACAACCACTCGCTGATGCGTTGTAGAGATGAACAATATCATCTCCTCCTTCATTTGTTATTTCCATTGTTGTATCATCTCTACATCCACTTCCGGTTGCCTTGTAGAGATCTATCACATCATCACCTTCACGTCTCATTTGAGTCATTTCCATCCTCTCTCCAGTGTTTGTGAACTGTGATTACAGGAAAGAAGCATATAAATAGATGAATGTAGCAAAGTTATTAATTCTGTTCCATTCCGGCTAGAATGATCAGAAAATGATGCTCCAGCAGTATCTCTAACAGTATAGGCAAACACAAAATTCTCTGTATTTAGAGTCTAAACACAAAATGATGCTCCAGCAGTATCTCCAAATTTCAAAAAGTTTTTTTCGCTAATGAACACCCACACCTCTTTGGCCGAAGATAAAAAATTAACACATCACATTAAAATATTCAAATTTTACCCGGTTACAAATCAAACCAAGTACTCATTTCGCTCTCAAACGTCTCCAAATTGAAGAGGGAGACACAATCAAAACAAAGACAAAACACAATCTTTCATATAAAACTAATCAAATTAATTAGGAAAAAAATAAATAAAGAACTCCGATCTGACCATCTTGGCGACTAGGCCATATATCCTTGGAGGTGGAGAGGACCAGCTGCAGTGGAGCAGAGGAAGTGAGAAGTGAGGATGATCTCTCTTCCGTGTCTCTCTCTATGCGCGCGCGTGTGTGTGTGTGTGTGAAGTGAGAACTGGAGATGAGTTTTAGACGAAGAGGTAGAGAAATTTCTATACCTATATATAAAAAAGGTGAGTTGAGACGACTTCTCAAGTGACCTTTTGTTAAAACGGCAAGCCAAGTTTGAAGCCAGCAGATTTTTTGGAACTCTAAAAACATCAACATTTGATTAAATTTATTTGATTGCCACTACCTTCGTTTGTGAGCTAAATAAAAATGAGCCTTTATTTTAGTCTTCTTATTGTGTCATGTTTATAGTGCTGGCTGCCAGATATGTACAGGTACCTTAACCTTTTTATTTTTTAAAACTTTAAATTAGATGAGTAAACAAGCGTGGATAGTTTCATCATTTTCCCTCTACATTTTTTATCTTATCCCTTTGCTTGAGGTGTTTGACACTCAACTACTTTACTGATAGATACAAAGTGAAGCAACACGGTAAGGGAGAGAAATAGTGAGTCACGGAGAGACAAGAAAAAAGAAAAAAAAAGGGGGGGTTCGCCATGACGCATGTGTCAACTGCTTCCATCACAAGAGAGAGAATGAGACCAAACAAGAAAAAGAAGAAAGTTGGAGAGAAAGAAAGTTGGAGATTTTGTTTTAGTTTAGCTCATTAATTTTTTTTTTTAATTTGATAAAAGTATATTTATCCTATTTAGATGTAGTTTTTGCACATGGGTTCATCTTGCATGTAAATTATTACTTTCTTGCTTGCTTTTTTTTTTATTTTTTTATTTTTTTGAAAAAGTCTTGGTGGTTTGTTTTAACAAAGATGAAGATTTTGTTTTGGTTTAGCTTATTCATTTCATCTTTTTTTTTTTTTATTTGATGAAATTATATTTATTTTATTTAGATGTAGCTTCTCCATATGGATTCATCTTGCATGTGGATTATTATTTTCTTTCTTGCTGTTTTTTTTTTTTTGGGAGAAAGTTTTGCTAATTTGTTTTAATTTGTTATATGTAGTCACTTTTTTTTGGTAAAGTTATATGTAGTCATGTTGAAATTACTGTGTTGCTGCTAAAAAGAAGTGTACCCCTTTTTGGTATATTCGTCATCAATTCTAGAGGTTTCCCATTCCCTTTTTTTTTTTTTGATATATGTGAGCTGAGGAAAAAAACTGTTCTATTAATGTAAATTACGTGAAATTCGTTCTTTTAGTCCTCTTTTTGTACACAATATATATTCATCTTTATAAACTACGCTTGTCATAATGAAGCTCTTTTTGTATAAACTCTAATATGATCTACATTATTATTATAGTTAATTTATATATAAAAAAGGGTCCCGTACTTAGATTTTGACAAAAAATATAGCATAAAAAATTATATTATCTACTTAATATAACAAATAACAAATTTTTTATGTACGTGATCTTTCACAGTAAAATATTAAAAATAGCATTTGGGAGAAAAGTGATGGAGACAGGCTGAAGTATTGGTGTCTATGTTGAAAGTAATCATAGATTTGATAATATATCTGAATATTTTGAAACGTTTAATAGTATAATTTCTAAGCAATCTAATAATTAAATAATTATAAATAAATTCTATTTCTAACCTTAATTGTAATCTTTTTACTGGCTAACATGTGCTCTTGCACGTGCTTCAAAACTAGTATTAAACAAAAAGGAAGATAGTTATAGGGAGGAGAAGAGGAGTAGGGTACCTGTATTAAGGAGAAAAACAAAAGGGAAAAAAAGAAAATAGAGATGATTCTAGAAATGAAATTTAGGGATTAAAAAAAAATAAAGAGCAATATTATGTTTATAATATTTTACAACATTTTCAAAACAAATTTTAAGTGGTAGATTGTTATTAGTTGTTATATGTGGGAAAAAAAGTAATTTAAGTGATTGGTTCAAATTAAAACTATTAATAACTTACTTGTTGTGAAAATGTTATAAACATAACACTTCTCAAAGATAAAATAAAGAGAGAGAAAAAAAGGGTTAAATTTCAATTATATAGAATTTTTAAAAGACTTGTCCATAACCACTTACAATTGATAAATTTCAAATTATAAAAAACACTAACGTAAAAAATAATGCGATATATGATTTAAAATTGGATGATCTTACTACTTACTATATTACTATATCATTGTTACAAGTACTTTACGAGATTTGTTAAAAAAACATACCTTCAAGAAATTTAAAAATGTTATAATTGTTAGATTTAAAAAATATAGTGATTGAAAATTTGAAAAATATAATTGTTAAGAATGAATAAAAAATAAATAAAGACAGAATAAACAAATAGTATTTAAATGAGATGGAAAAAAATAAAAAATTATATTAAAAAATGTATTTGAAAAATTAATTACTTATATGACAAAAAAATAATTTACTCACAAAAAGTACAAATATTTGGAGTCTTATTTTTTTTTTTGGCATACATTAATTATCTATGTAGGGTCCCGATTTGTGGCCCAAACCCAAAGTGTATGGGATCTCGACCCAATGAGCCCAATACAATAAATTTGTAGAGAGTGGGTCAAAGAATTAGGTCCTAATGAGTCGAACAACGGCAAGTATTGAATTAAATGACAATCAAGCACAAATAAGAGATATTGATATCAATGGACTTTCAGTCCGAGAAGGTCACACTTATATATATTGATCACAGTTAGATACAAAGACAATTTGGATTGCTATAGTGTTCTCTTTCTCTTTTTCCGCCCCCTTACATGAAGAGTCTTTCACCCGTATATATCCTCCTTTAGACCATCTTCACCATACACCTGTTGATTATCCAAGCCCTTACTTAAGTACCTGTCCCGTCAAACACCCCCTCTGATTTTCTGTGAGTTGTGGTAGCCAAGGTAGTATTGTTCAGAGGTCTTCTCCACATAAATGCGGCCAGAAAAATAGTTGCAGTGCATTTAATGCAATGGTGGCAGCTTTCCCTTAGATATTTTTAGGTTTCCTTCCTTCTTGTATGTTCATAAGGCATGTCTCTATCATTGGAGCTTCTTGGAGGATTACGCTAACTAATGGAGTACATATTGTGAACTATATTCATCATATCCGAGGAGAAATTCCTCCTCAGACAACCTTTCACTTGTTCCCCCACCTTTGAGACTTTAATTGGGAACAATTAACAACTATTTGCTCCTTCTCGAACCTATCAATGTTCTCGGATAAGACCCAATGCCCAATATACTATTTTGGGCCCCCGTCCCTACAATAACCTCTCAAAATTCCAGTTTTTCCATCCCATCCGAAGAGAAAAAGTGGAGTTTTGATTTTTAAGAGATAAGATCAACTGATTTTTTGATTTACACGTGCGAGAATACGGTTTTACATGCCTCATAATTGTAACTGACACTTCGTAGTCCACGAGGAGTTATTAATTACTCCAGGCGGCTTTATGTCCCCCGCATCCAACGGTGAGATGCCAATCCAATGGCTGACATTTTTCCTAGTATTTTGAGCGGGAATATTGCCACTCATCTTCTCCCTCTATATAAAGCCTTGAGGGAACCCATTTTCCTCTTTTCTTCACAAATCTTCAAGAGCTTCAGAGAATTCCAGTGCCTCGTCTCACAAAACACTTTAAACTCTTGAGTCTCCATAGCTATTTCTTGTAAGAAGCCTTTGAAAATTTTTTGAAAGTTTCAGAGATTAATATATGTGTTCCCGTAAGTCTTTATTTCTTTATATTCTCCTTTTTCTTCTCGACTTTTCTGTTTATTTAGATGGGTAGGCCCAAGCACTTAGTAGACTCACTGGCCGGTATGGAGGGTTTTAGGGCTAAGTACCATATCCCACAGGGGGTAGTTTTAGAATATTGTCCCCCAGACCGAGTACTGACTGACAGGGATGTGGGTCAAGTTGTCATTCCCATGATTGCTTTCATAGAGGAAGGAATGACGCTTCCCATGGGTAGGATAACCAGGAACTATTTGATTAACCACAGATTGACCCCTTACCAATGCGCCCCTAACCTATCTAGGGTCTTAGGCTGTGTAGACACTCTCAACGAGCAGCAGGGTTTAGGGCTCACGTGGCACGATGTGGTTCACATGTACGAGTGCCACAAGCTTGCCGGTGCGGGATATTACCTCAAGTCCCGATCCGAGGTCGTCAGGCTGATATCCTGTCTCCCCAAGTCTAATAAGAGTATGAAAGATGACTACCTAATTGTCTCAGGGGAGTGGAGCGACGGTCTTCATTGTACAACTCGGGCAGGAGATCCAGGTAGGGTACCTTTAGGATCAGTCTCTTTGGAAGGGGATTTAGCCTCTTTAGCTTTATTCTTTTTACTTTTGACATTTCATCTTTGTTTCGTGATAATTTTTGTCGATTTGACCATGATCTTCTTCTCGGATGTTTTTGCAGATAAAAACCACGTTGCTCCAAGGATCAGTTTTACTAACGTTCAAGCTTTCAACTATCTTCTGAGGTCAAAGATTTTTGTGAGTGAAGAAGGACAACTGCGGGCCGCTCATCTAATCTTGGACTACGAGCCACTGTCTCGCATCTTCCAGGAGGTAGGCCAAGCAATAAGGGCTAGAAGTTTTAGATTGGCCTGGATTGATGTCTCCAAGCCAGGATTTTTGGCTTGGAGGGACCTTCCCCCGGTTGTGTTACCAGTTCCACAGAACCTTCCACCAGTTGCACTGCCACTTCCACAAATTCTTCCTGAAGTAGCGGCAATACCTGAAGAGGAGATTGCCTCATCTCGTTTATCACTAGAGGAGGAGATAGATAAATTTCATTGTGAGGAAGGAAATAATCCGAGGGCTCCTCTAATCAACATCTCGGACGCCGAGGGTGAATCAGATAGGAATTCTGGTGTTCATACTCTCATTCTAGTGATCGCCCACCCAGACAATTCCTCCCAAAAAGAGGAAGACAATATGGCGCTGAACAAGGGCAATAAGAGTTTAAGGCAGCTCATGGCTTCCAGGGTCAAGGAATCAACATCAAAAGGAGTCTCTAAGTCCCAAGTTCCCTCCAATCTTCCCCCTCCTCCTCCACAGATCCCCATCGACCTCGACTTAAAGTCTAATCCTGACTTGAAGAAGAAAAGGCCACTCGAGACGCTTGAGGAAGGCGAGATGGGTCCTCGGAAGGGGACGAAACAACAAAAGGTGATCCCAGATGCTCGGGACAGGAGATCCCAATCCGTGGATAGCTGAGAAGAACGAAATAGAGCTGATGTGCGTATGACGCAATGCACATGGAGTCCTCAGTTGGAAGTGGACGGGGCTCCCATTCCTTGGAATGCCTCGGTCTGGGAATTTCAAAGGGGTCAAGCTAGATATATAGCTGAAGCTCTGGAGTAGCCTCTACTCCTTCCCAAGGATATGGATGCTTATAAGCACTTTACACAGAATGACCTCTTTCTATCCCTGAAGAGGGACCTGGCTATGGTAAACAATTTATTCATTTATGAACTTAAATGCTAAATCATATTTTTGTTTTTAACTCATATTATTTTTTGTGGTCTTTGGGCAGATTACTCAACAAGTTTTTGTGGCCGAGGAGTGGTATCGTGACGCTCGAAAACAGGCCGATGCTGAGGCCCTCACTTGTGCCGATGTTGAGAAATCATTAGGGGCTGCTAGGTAAGAGCAAATTGAGCTGTCCGAGAAACTCAAAGTGGCGGACCAAGCTCGTTCAAGTGCTGAGGCCGGCTTGAAAATTGCTAAAATGCAGGTTGAGGATCAGCACCAAAAATTGCATTTGACCGAAATAAATTTGGCCACACAAAAGCAATTGGTCATAGATCTTAAGGTTGAGTTGCAGAAGGCCAAGAAGAAGTTCAATTGGCTAAGGAAGCAGCCGAGGCTAAGAAGATGGCTTGTATCAGCTTGGTGTGGAGGAGACGCAGGTAAGGCTTGCCGAGGAGCTTTTAGAGATGTGCAGGGATTATTGCAACATGACATGGAATAGGGCCTTGACCGTTGTAGGAGTCCCTGCAGACTCTGTTTGGAGGCTGCCTGAAAGTGTCTACTATCATTCGGAGATCTGCAAAGTCCCGGCTGCTATCTCCTCTCCTCCTGCCCCAGCCCTAGAATCTTCCGAGCAGCCTTTGGCTATCCTAGATGCCCTCCCTCTTCCTGAAATTTTAAAGGGATCTAGCCAAGCTGGTGACCAAGGCCAGGGGGCTGAAGGGGAGAAAGGCAAAGGCAAAGGCAAAGACAAGGGGAAAAAGCCCTCTGCCAAGGCCAAAGATGCTGCTAAGGTGAAGGAAGCAGAGGCCGAGGCTCAGGAAGTTGACCCCAAGGCCAAGGATGCTCCTACTTCTCAGCCAAGCCAAAAGGAAGATCCTCCTGCTAAAGCTTAGCCCTTAGGATTCCTTTTCTAATTCCTTTTGTAGTAATTTAATATATATATATATATATATATATATATATTTTTTTTAAATGACACTATGTCAATGCGTTCAATGTACTTTCTTATCACTCAATGAGAATGCTCTTCATTTCATCCTTTGTTCTTTTGCCTTTTGTAATTTGAATTTTATTATTTTTATACATAGCATTGAACTGTTGTTACTGTGCCTTCAGTAAAAGCCAACAATAATACGCTGCTTAATAATATAAGTAATCTGATTAAGTGTCAGGAGCAAAGTTCTAAATTAAGAGTGTGTATTGTGAATTGAATTTTATGTAATAAAGATTGATATTGATAGATTTATATCATGTGAAGGAAAATAAAAGAGGCAGATAATCTGTATATTGCTCATCACTTATGTAAATAAATATAAGTTTAAATTTGCCTTAGATCTGTTTTGACCTTAGGTTCTATTTGAACACTTATGTACATGACCTTGAGTATTAATTTCACCCAAATATGTGGTCCGAGAGACCTGACATATCTTAGGATTTGTTTAATATTTGAACAGATGTCAAAAGTAGTTAATTTTCCCTAAGCCTGTGATCCGAGGAGCTATGCAGGACTTATGTTCTGTTTAATACTTGAATAGATGTCAAAAGTAATTAATTTCCCCTAAGCTAGTGGTCCGAAGAGCCATGCAGGACTTAGGTTCTGTTTAATACTTGAACAGATGTCAAAAGTAATTAATTTTCCCTAAGCTTGTGGTCCGAGGAGCAATGCAGGACTTAGGTTCTGTTTAACATAAACTCAATTAGTCAACTATATAGCACAACATGTAACAAACTCAACTCTGAGGCATTTTGTCAAACATCAAGCAGATAAATTTGGACAACATAAAAGGATTAGAGACCAGAAAAGAAAAATCCATTTCCATTAAATGAATGAAAACACAAAAATCATAACAAATCCAGCCATGGCAATAATGAAAAAGCAAAAGAGAGAGAGACCAGATAGAGAGAGAGACCAAAGAAACTCACAGTCGTCGTCGCCGGATGAAGCGTCGCCAACGATCGGCGAGCAGTAGCATCATCGTTGAGCTCATCGGCGATGGTGGAGACGAAGCGTCGCCGTTGAGCTCATCGGCGACGCTGGGAGACGAAGCGTCACCGATCCCACCGTCGTCGTTGAGCTCAACGACGACGCTGGGAGACGAAGTGTCGCCGATCCCACCATCGCCGTTGAGCTCATCGGCAACGCTTCGTCTCCCAGCATCGCCGATGAGCTCAACAGCGACGCTTCGTCTCCACCGTTGCCGATGAGCTCAATGGCGATGGTGATAGGTATTTTTTTTTATGGGAGAGATGATAGGTATTGAAATGAGGCTAATAGTGGTCTTTAGAGTACTGAAATGGGGCTGATAGAGATTGAAATGGGTTTGGGGGTATTTATAGTGGTCTTTAGTGACTAAACGTTTTCGTCGCTATTGCCCACTTCTAGCAACGAATTTCAATTTCGTCATAAAAGGAGCCAGAATTTGTTAAAAAACCCTATTTTGTTAAGATTTTTAGTGACGAAATTCAAATTTCGTCACTAAAGAAACCATATTTTGTTAAGATTTTTAGAGACTAAATTTATATTTCGTCACTAAATCATACTTTTAGTGACGAATTGTGATTCCGTCACTTAAAACATATAAGTGCAAAACTCTTATTATTTTTAGTGACGAATTTTTTTCGTCGCTAATTCTTCCTTATAGCGACAAAAGGATTTTCGTCACTAATACTATCCACAGCAGTACCTATAGTGACGAAATATTTCGTCACTAAAAATTTTAACTTTTAGTGACAAAATATTTCATCGCTATAGATTAATTAAACACGCGCCAGAGTTTCCCTCCATTGGCGCCCATTTTTCAAATCACAATAGTGACGAAATTTATTTTTCGTCGCTGAATGTTATAATTTTTTTCATTATTAGTGACGAAATTCATATTTAGTCACTAAAGCTGTATTTTTAGCAACGAAAAATATTTCCTCACTAATTTTCGTCTGTAAAAATACATTTTGTTGTAGTGAAAATAGCTTTAACAATCTAATCAAATTTAACCAGAAAATAAGCTAAGGTAAGATGTCACCCATGATTTACAAGCAAACAATAATTCCAAGAACACAAAAACAGATAGTACATCAATAATTATCATTAAAAAAAAAAAAAAAGAGAGAGAGAAATGTCTGATAAGGTTGGGATGAGAAATGAGACGTACAGATCAGTAGGTCGAGAAAGAGGCGAAGCCTCGCTGGCGCGAAGGGGAGGCGAACGGTTGTCGGTGCAAAGGGGAGGCGAAGCGTTGCTAGCGCGGAGGAAGGTGAAGCGTCGCTGATGCGAAGAAATCGAAGCATCGCCGATGTAGAGAAATCGAAGTCTATGGCGGTAAAAACTTTAGGAATCATTGCGAATGGTTCGTACCGACATCGGTTGCAAATCGTTGCGAATGGTTCGCTGGGGTTGTGCTCAGATCGGCGGTGTGCTCAATCGGCGACGGTTGCAAATCGTTTAGGTTTGTGCTTAGACCATTGCAAATCATTGCGAATCGTTCTTATCAGTGACAGTTCAGGTGGTTTATCGGCGATGGTTCAGGGGTTTATCGGCGACGGTTATCAGCGACAGATTGGGTTCTTATAGGCTTGGTTTCTTTTGGGATCGAGGTGGGTTGCGTTCTTTTGGGAACGAAGGTGAAGGCAATATATTAATAGGAAGAAAATAAAACAACACACACATGGGTATTTATAGTGGTCTTTAGCGACGAACTGGCCCGTCGCTATTGCTACCTCTTCATCGCAAAAGGTAGTAAGCTTTTAGCGACTAATTTTAGTTTCGTCACTAAAGACCTAGGCTTTGTTAAGATTTTTAGAGACGAAATTCATATTTCATCGCTGAAGCATACTTTTAGTGATGAATTGTGATTTCGTCGCTATATTTTTAGAGACGAAATTCATATTTCGTCGTTGAAGCATACTTTTAGTGACGAATTGTCGCTAAAAACATGGAAGTGCAAAACTATTATTATTTTTAGTGATGAATATTTTTTATCGCTAATTCTTCCTTATAGCGACAAAATGATTTTCGTCACTAATATTATCCACAGCAAGACCTATAGTGACGAAATATTTTGTCACTAATGATTTCAACTTTTAGCGGAGAAATATTTCGTCGCTATAGATTAATTAAACTCGCGCCAAAGTTTCCCTCCATTGGCGCCCATTTTTTAGATCATAATAGCGACGAAATTTATTTTTCGTCACTAAATGTTATATTTTTTTTCATTTTTAGTGACGAAATTCATATTTCGTCGCTAAAGCTGTATTTTTAACGACGAAAAATATTTCCTCACTAATTTTCGTCACTAAAAATACATTTTGTTGTAGTGTCGGTTCACTCTGATACTCTTTTCTTCTCTTTTTCAGGTTGTTGATTCACCCTCGTGTTTGGAGCATACGGCCTACTGATATCATAACTCATCAATTTTATAATTGTACTAATATTAATTTTATAATTGAGATTGGTTTCTAACCCAAGAATTAAAAAAAAAAAAATTAACTTGATCTCCTAGATCATTTTGCTTTGGTTTCTCAAAAGATATTTTCATTATTTGATCATTTATTTATTTATTTTTTATATACTAACTAAAAAACAATCATTCACTCTTTTTATTATTATTCAATGTAAGACTATACTCACAAGTGTATATCTAACATTTCTATTTTGTGCTCCACTTTTGCCCCCAAAAAAAAAAAAATCTCAACAAAAATTGTTTTCTTGGTGGCTGTGATTAATTTGGAAAGTCTAATATAGTTGGTAGAGGAGGGTGTTCGTACCACAAAAAGAAAATAAGTATTTCAATTTTTCGATGCTTTTTGCATGTTCTTTTATTAATGCAAGTATTTAAGTTCCTCAATTTAGTTTTTGATTCTATTTGCATTCATTTTATTATCTTTTAATGTATTATGTTTTCAAAACTCTCATTGCAAAAAAAAAAAAAAAAAAAAAAAATCCTAATAGGGGCATTAATGAATCCATCTTATCTACCCAGAATTAATACAATCAAATAGGCCGGAATGGCCGGTTCCGAATTAAATTACCTGGTGTTTCTGTGAATACTATAGTTTCTTTGATTTTTCAGATTCACACAGTCTGCTTTCTCACTTGGCTAGTAAGAAAGGTAAAAAATTTCATCCCTACCTGTGTAAAGGTTATAAAAAGTTGGTAAAAGGGCATCGGATGACTAACACGGATCTAACATTGGTAGTACAATTTGTAATTATAAGTAAGGGTAATATTTGTTGCACTTGAAGATCGTGATTTCAAATCACAATTTAAGTTATTTTTTAGGTTGTGTATAAAATTAGGCAAAACAATTTGAACTTTTAATTTTATTTTAAAAGTGACAAGATAGGCAGTGTGGTTTTTATTACTATTATTCTTATTCTTATTCTTATAAAACATAGGTTGTGTGGTCTTGATTCTCTTGAAGGGCATCAACACTAGTTGAGCGTGTTCCCCCCACCCCCCTCTTTTTTTACTTTTACACTGCAGATTTTTCAGTCCAAAGTTGTCATTAATCTTATCATCACAACAAAAGAACAAAAAATAGACAATATCATGTTATCAACTTGACCAAGTACACCTACTATATGTAAAATATGGGACTGGGTCACCTCCCGTTCAATATATACCCTCATGTTTTCTCCATTTTTTAAATAGATAAAGGACTCTTCTCAAAAATAAATAAATAAATAGATGAAGGACACGTGTAAGTGAAGCAATCCAAAAAAAAAAAAAAAAAACTTTTCTTTCTCTCTCCATCAATCTCTCTTCATTTCTCTCTCTCTAGAACTCCAAAACTGAGCATCAAAATTGTTTCTCTTTTTCAGTAAGTTGTGTCTTCTTCCTTCCTTCCTTCCATCATCTTCTACACAAAGACAAATTCCCTTTTGTTTGAGTCTTATATTCAGTTTTTTGGGCTTTTGAGCATTATTACTTACAATGGAACCCCTTCATTTGTAAGTTGTTGTTGTTCTTTTATTTATTTATTTATTTATTTATTTTTAGATGAGTTTAAGCCAAATTTTTGTAATTTCTTGAAACCCAAAACAACTATAGACTAGGGTTTTCCAGTTTTAGTGTTCTTGTGGAACCAATTAAATATTTTTTGAGATAGACCCATAACCATTTATGATTGAGTGGTGGAGGGTTTAGTAGTTGCTACAGTAATGGAGATTTGTGACTGCTTTATGGATTTTTACAGTCTTTGCATAGAAGATGAAGGAAGGTGCAAGACAATTTACTAAGAAATACTCAATTCTGGAGTTCTAGAGAGAGAAAAGAGAGAGAGAGTAATGGAGAGAGAATGAAAGACAAGTTGCTTTTGTGGTTTTTTTTAGCCTTTGGATTGCTTCACTTGCACATGTCTTTCATCTAAAAAATGGAGAAAACACGAGGGTATTGAATGGGATGGGAGCTAGACCTGTAAAATATAAATAAAAATTGGACTACCCACAAAGATAGGAAAAAATACTCATACACCCCTTGAATTTTAATATAGTGGCCATTACATGCACCCCCTCAACTTTTATTCATTACAACAAAATGTATTTTCAGTGATGAAAAAATTCGTCACTAAAAGTCCAGTTTTTCGTCACTAAGGACCTTTAGTGACGAAATTGGACTTTTAGTGACGAAACCCATTTCGTCACTGTAGCCCCATCACTAAAAGTCTTGGTGACGAAAAATTTCGTCACTAAAAGTCCGATTTGATTTAAAAAAAAAAAAAAAAAACTTTTAGTGACGAAAACGTTTCGTCACTAAATGTTTTCCTCACTAAAAACACTTTAGTTTACTAAATCATATTTAGTGACGAATAATTTTGTCACTAAAACTATGTTCGAGTACATATAGTGACGAAAAAAATTCATCACTAAAACTATTTTTAAGTGTAAGTGTGCATAGATGACGATGATCCAATAAAGAGAACGACAAAGAGAGAAGAGAGAATATAAAAACAATAAATTAGGTAAAGAATGATATTACAATTATGCAAACAAAAATAATATTGCAGCACACATGGAAATTATATGCAAAATGTATCATTAAATGGAGGTGATTTTTTGTGCATTTGTGTCAATACTGTTATGCATTTCTCATTCTGAAGGATTTTGCATCACCCAATGTGAAAGCTCTGAACATGGCGTTCACTTATTAGTTATTAACTCGGATTTTGCATCTCTCTCTCTCTCTCTCTCTCTCTCTCTCTCTCTCTCTCTCTCTCTCTCTCTCTCTCTCTCTCTCTCTCTCTCTCTCTCTCTCTCTCTCTCTGATACATGCGATTGAATTTGAATATCAAGTGCACAACCCATCATGACTTTTTCCCTCGCTTTTACTATATGAAAATTTCCAAGAA
Source organism: Quercus lobata (assembly GCF_001633185.2). NCBI lineage: Eukaryota > Viridiplantae > Streptophyta > Magnoliopsida > Fagales > Fagaceae > Quercus > Quercus lobata. Next base: position 8,851,734 of record NC_044908.1, on the reverse strand, counting down.
GCTTGAACTATAAAGTGCAAAGGTTTGAAGAGGCTCAACCTCTACTATTGTCAATAAACTAGAGATATATCTACATTAGAACTCATTAATCTCCCATACAAAAATGCAAAAAGAAATCATTAATCTCCCACTAGTAAATAAATTTATATTCAAATTTTATTTGGAGATATCAAATATATAATTTTATTAAAATTTTCAATCATAATTTTTGGGAATGATAATTTTTTAGTATTTGGTTGCTTCACTAAATAGATAGTATATATTTTATTTGTATAGTCATTGAGTAATACAATTGATTCATTTTTATTTGTAATTTTTCATCTAAAAAAGTAGATTTTAAATGAAAAAAAAATACCGAAAGTGAAATAAATATTTTATTAATATTTAAAATATAAGAATATGGACCCCATTTAAAATAGTCGTCTTAGGCCCCACAACTTCTTGAGCTGACCTTAGTTTTACATTCTAAATTTGAGAAAAATGAACAATTATTGTCGCATACAATTGAAAAAAAAATTCTAATATTTCTTTGATAAAATAATTACTTTTTATTTATTGGTGAATACTTGAAACTTAATTAATACTCCAATTAATACAAAGATTATCTCTATTGGTAAAAATTTTGGTAACTTAGGAAGTTGCCTACTTGCCTCATAAATTAAACTAAGCATCAAGCCAAACCATATATTTCTTTGTGTTCTAGCTTCTTCTCCTTCTGCATCTATTACTTCAATTTATTTAACATGATATCAGAACTACTTTACTTTGGCCTCAATCCACTGCCTTCGACATATCTCCATTCAAAACTCAAAAGTCCACCATTGAACCTTCACCGTGGCCATCAAATTCAAACCCACTCCTAGTCCTAGGCTCACGCCACTTTCTGTCCAGGTCGTGCTTCTGGAGACCTGCGACTCCATTTCCCATAGACGGCAATGTCGCACCAGATGCAGCCATGGTTCATCCGCTGTCAACCTTCATGGCTAATCATGCACGGTTGTATCCAAAGCTTGCTTGAATTTTCTTTTCTGACTTTTTTCTCATCCCAAAGTGGCAGAACTTTTCTCATCCCAAAGAGTTGTAATTTGCACGCCTCACATGCCTTTCACTTTCGCTGAAATGCTCATCTATTGCTTGCAAAGCAGCCATCCCGTGGTCGTTCACCAAAACTCAAAAATGGGAAACATATGAGAGCCAGACCACTATTCATTTTTTGGTGCAGCAAATAAAAAAGCACTAAACATCCCTTCACAAATCACTAGCTTCCGCGTGTCCTTTGAAAATCTTTTCACACGTCAAAGTGCCAGTTGAATTTTCAATGAATCATATTTATGTATTAAAATTGTTTTTTGTATTTTAAGATTTAAAATTGCTAATTAAATTTTTGTATTTGAGTTTTATTTACCTTTCTTTCACCTGTTGTTAGGAAAATATTGTTAAGGAATATTCAGCACACTTATAATAATAATAAATTTTTTTCATTGTTAAATAATTTGTATATAGTTTCAATTGATTTCGATTTTTATTTGATCTATATTTTGCGGCTTCTTACAGGTGGGAGGAAAAAATGCAAAACCTCACTATATTTTTTCTTTAAAAAAATAATAATTACCATTTTACAATTTCAAAACATTTTTATACAATTTTAGAAGCATTTTGCTTATGCAATCGGGAGTCCCCTTTAATTTTATTTATTTTTCGGTAAATCCTTTATTATTATTATTATTTTTGGCCTTTTGCTTGCTACATAGTTATGTGGACTTGCTTCCAAACCAAACTATATAGATCTGTCTTTCTTTTTTATTCTTTTTTAAAGATAGAAATCATTTTTCTTCATAATCTAAATCTGACTTAAACCTCATCCTTTGACCTCGTATCTCTACTCTCACCTAACATCCCCACAAAAACTTGTACTTACAGACTAACCAAATCGCTAATGCCTAAGGGTGCATTCTTGCCTTTCTAATATTTACTTTCCTGTGAAACTATATTTGTAACTATAAGCAACGACATTCCTAATAAATAAATAAAAACAACTCATATCCACACAACAATATCATAGATAATTTATATATATATATATATATATATATATATAATAATAATAATAGGTAAAACTAAAAGAAACTCAAATTAGAGTTCTAGTTTTGCGTCATGAGTCCTAAATTATTTATTCTTAAAGAATTTTATTTCTTAATTTTAAAATCAAATGTGGGACCACATCATCATAAATATTCATCTAAGTGAGTTATTAAGTACAAAAAGTCTAGAATAAATGAATCGTAAGTGTATCTAAATTATATATATAGGAATTATATTATGCATCTTATTATTTATCTTTAAGTGTATCCATGCATATGCATGAGGTTATAAGCTAATATATAATAATAGGTGAAGCTAAGAGAAACTGAAATTAGAATTCCAAATTAGAGTTCCAATTTTGCATCATGTGTTCTAAATTATTTATTCTTAAAAAGGTTTTATTTCTTAATTTTAGAATCAAATGTAGGACCACATCATAAATATTTATCCAAATGAGTTATTAAATACAAAAACCAAAGAGTCTAAAATAAATGAATCATAGAAAAAAAGTGCTTCACAATAATTAAAAAAAAAAATGGACAATTTACATTTTATACCTAATAATATCCTTATATATTTTTTTTAAAGAATTAACAAAATATAAAAATGACTATCAATAGTACTTAAATTATATATATCAGAATTATATTATGTATTTTATTATATATTTTTAAGTGTATTCATATATATGCATGGGGTTACAAGCTAGTTTTTTTAAAGAAACCATGGAAATAAAGCAATGAACGCGTTACCTAAAACTTAAGCGTCATGCTAATGCTCTATAAACTAACTGGTCAAGTTATCATGGGTAGATTAAAAACCAGATTTGATTTCTCTTGGTTTTATTGACACACACACATAACACCAGTCGAGCTCTTTTTTTTTTCTTTTTTTCTTTTTTTTTTTAAATTAAAAAAAAGTAGGATTATTTTAGGCAAAACTACAATTCTAGTCCTTGATGTTTACCTAGTGAACTCTTTTGGTTCCTCAAGTTTCAAATGAGCTCTATTTGTCCCTAGCTAAAGTTTAAAAAAATGAGCATTATTAGTTCTTCTATGAACTTCTGTTAATTAGTTTCATTGCCTATGAGTTTAATGGAATAATGATATGACATTTTTTAATGAGGTGGAAAATGCTAGAGATGCCACATAAGTTTTTAAAAGCTAAATTGCCAAATCAAATTTTTTTACATTAATTAATTTTAGTTTAAAAAAAAAGTTTTCAAAAATTCCCAATCTCATGGTTCTATCCGAAGCTTATACACCATGGGATTTCTTTGGGTTTCAATCAGGATGTTTCCTACGTGGGCCATTTTGTGGTCCTTCACCAAAACTCAAAAGTGGGAAACTTTGAAGTGGCCAGCCCACTTTTCAACTTTTGGAACAGAAAATAAAAAGGCCCAAATCATCCCTTCACATCCTTCGATATGTGTTTTGAAGATCTAATCATATGTCCATGAGCTATGCTAGTGCCACTTTAACATGTGCCACAACTCGCTCAAATGACAAGTTGTGAATGGTAGAGAGGTGTCCCCACATGGACCCATCATCACTTCTCTACCATTCACAACTCACCACGTGGGCAAGTTGTGGCACAAGTTGTACCACTTTATGTGGCACAAGCATAACTCTATGTCCAAGCGCCAATTCAATTTCAATGCGACATCTGTCACTTGCCAAGTGTCACCCAATAGTCACTACCACATCAACCTTCTTACATCAGTGTCACGTTATCATCTTATCACCTGCAACATTTGTAGTGTTTCTTACCCAGACTATTCTATATCTTCAAAAGCTTTATTCTAAACCAAAAGTATCATTAAATTTCTACCTTAGTGGGTGTTATATTTGGGTTTACATTATTTTATGTATTGGTTCAAATAGCCCAATTTAGCATAAAATACATTACTTAACCCTAGTTATGCTAGTTTCTATACCCTACTAGGTCCTTTTTTTTTTTTTAGGAAAAACTACAATTCTAGTCCTTGATGTTTACCTAGTGAGCTCTTTTGGTTCCTCAAGTTTCAAATGAGCTCTACATGTCCCTAATGTTTAAAAAAATAAGCATTATTAGTTCTTCTGTGAACTTCTGTTAATTAGTTTCATTGCCTATGAGTTTAAAGGAATAATGATGTGACATTTTTTAATGAGGTGGAAAATGCTAGAGATTCCACATAAGTTTTTAAAAGCTAAATTACCAAATCAAATTTATTTACATTAATTAATTTTAGTTAAAAAAAAATTCAAAAATTCCCAATCTCATCGATCATTTCTAGATTTCCTCCTCACAACGGCACCAATCTTGAACTACACCTAGATTGGGATTGGGTTTCATTATCTCCTTTAAATGCATATTATTGTTCCGTTAATTACATAGACAATAAAACTAAAAGAAGTTATTGAAATGACTAATAACACTTATTTGAGGCTCCCCAAAAATAACATAATTGGGGCCAAGCTTAATTAATATCTCTCATATGTTATATTAACTAATCAATTGGACGCTTCCCAAGTCACACACTCACACTACTGTTTGTCCAGGTCGTACTTCTTGATGGATTTGTCGTGCAGCCAGCTTGCACCATTACAACGATGGAGCACAAATTCTGGAGATCTGCTGCACTGTCTCCCATATATGGCAATGTCACACTAGTTACAAACATGTTTCATCCACTATTAACATTCATGGCAAATCATGGTTGTATCCGAAGCTTATACGCCATGGGATTTCTTTGGGTTTCAATCATGATGTTTCCTACATGGGCCATTTTGTGGTCCTTCACCAAAACTCAAAAGTGGGAAACTTTGAAGTGGCCAGCCCACTTTTCAACTTTTGGAACAGAAAATAACAAGGCCCAAATCATCCCTTCATATCCTTCGATAAGTCTTTTGAAGATCTAATCATATATCCATGAGTTATGCTAGTGACACATAAAGTGGCATAATTTGTGCCACAACTCGCCCACATGGCGAGCTGTGAATAGTAGAGAGGTGTCTCCACATGGACCCACCATCATTATTAGAAGAGTGATCGTGGGTCCATGTGGGGACACCTCTCTACTATTCACAACTCACCATGTGGGCAAGTTGTGGCACAAGTTGTACCACTTTATGTGACACAAGCATAACTTTATGTCCATGCACCAATTCAATTTCAATGTGACATCATCCATGATGTCACTTGCCAAGTGTCACCCAATAGTCACTGCCACATCAACCTTGCATCAGTGTCACATTATCATCTTATCACGTGCAATGTCTGCAGTGTTTCTAACTAAGACTATTCTATATCTTCAAGAGCTTTATTCCAAACCAAAAATTCGTCACTAAAACTATTTTTAAGAAAATCCAGGCACATATAGTGATGAAAATTTTCGTCACTAAAACCATTTCTTACAAAATTTTGCTATATTTAGTGACAAAATTTTCGTCACTAAAACAATTTTTTGTTGCTATATTTGTGACAAAAAATTCGTCACTAAAACTTATTTTTTGTTTTTATTTTTTTCATGGCTTTGATATTAAACTGTAACCTATCATTACATTATTAAAACCTCACATTTGAATAACACATTTATTTCAACAACACATTTATAAAAAAAGATCTATACATTCCACAAGTAAAAAATAAAACAAGTATCCAATTCAAACTCCTTCTATACAATAATTGTTTGCAATACATACAATAACTCTACCTAAACCCTATTTTAGAACTAATGGAAGATGTCCTTACATGTCTTCAAGTAATACCAAAAGTAAATCCCCTAAAAGCCACCAATAAGAAATCTGTAAAAATATAAAAACAATACTTCGTTAAAATCGTAAAGTAAAAACATTAACTATGTTATAAGAAACATTTCTAACAATGCATTAAGAGTAACCACACCAATAAATTAAAATCAAAACTCCTAATGTATAAGTTGTAAAAAGAAAATAAAGTACTAACCAAAAATTGTTTTAACTTGAAGTTGAACCACCCCCATAAGTAAGAGCATCATCATAACCCTTGCTCCTCAAAAAGTTAAGAATATTCTTTTGGACCTCATCGTGCTTAGTTCGTGCATCTTGGTCCTTAGCTCGCTCCTCTTGAACTCTAGCTCTTGCCTCTTTGAGCTCAATTATCTCATTTTCTAACCGTTGGATATACTCCACTGAGGAAATCAAATAAAATACTATTCATCACATCTAATCAACAATACTCATTCACATTTGCAAGAAATGCAAAACACTCTCAATATGTATTTACTATTCATCATATCTAATCAACAATACTCATTCACATTTGCAAGAAATGAAAAACACTCCCAATATGTATTTAAACCACCTTATAACACCATGCAAGCCACCCGCTTGCTCCAACACAACAACCCACCACAAAACCAATTTACAACATCACAAGTATATATAGAGTTTTATAAGTTTTTAACTAGAATTTACTTACTTTGCTTAAAATAAGTTTACAACTTTCAGAAAAAATCCAAAGTTAACTTGTGTTCTTTACCTTGTTCCTCACAATTTCTTCAGCCACAAAAGAGAAAGAGAGCTAGAGATAAAAGAAAGATAACTTTTAGTGAACAGTTAAGTAGACCCAAATTTAAAATACATATTCTTTATTCTTTTTCCCGTTTCTAAATAGTGGCAGAGCTTAGAATTCAATATTGAAAAGATTGAAACCCCACTTCGTGGTATCAAGTCCCCACATTTCCCTTCGTTCATATTGCTAGTAACCAGACCCAATCATACCTCAAAAATATCCCTAATGTTTAATTAGTCAACATAAAACATGGAGTTAAGTTGCCAAGGGCCCACACCCAACATTTGATAAGCCTCCCAATGATCTAATGGCTGCAGTCATCCACATTCTATGTATCAATAGGATTTCACCTGCATGCAACACATAGAACAGTGAAGCTTTACCTCTTGATAGAGACAATGCAAGAATTTCAATAAAAAGATGACTCTCAATCTACAATACCATAGATTCACATAATAAATAATTAGAAAATTGATAAGTACATATATAAGAAACTTTCTTCACAACCATTACACAGTAAATATCAAATACCAAAACTAAACAAAAATGCATATACCCATTACTATATCAAACAAAAAAATACCCAAAGGAACTTGAATCATTAAACAAAAAAATTAACATCAAGCATTTAGAATCATTAAACAAAAATACCCAAAGGAACTAGAATCATTAAACAAAAATTAACAAAAAAAATTAACTCATATGTGCATGTTAACAGGCAACCGATACAAAATTTGAGAAATTCATATTAACATACAAAGCTCACATACAAATCTCATACAAAGCTCACATCAAGTTATATTGAACAATTTAATCAGCAAAAATGCCTCTAGCTTAGTAGGTTGTAATTGCAAACAAAACCAAGAACATAGTTACAGGATTACCAAAAATGCCTATTATTATTTTTAGTGACGAATATTTTTCGTTGCTAATTCTTCCTTATAGTGACAAAAGGATTTTCATCACTAATACTATCCATAGTAATACCTATAGTGACGAAATATTTCGTCACTAAAAATTTCAACTTTTAGCGACGAAATATTTCGTCATTATAGATTAATTAAACTAGCGCCAAAGTTTCCCTCCACTGGCGCCTATTTTTCAGATCACAATAGTGGCGAAATTTATTTTTCATTACTAAATGTTATAATTTTTTTCATTATTAGTGACAAAATTCATATTTCGTCACTAAAGCTGTATTTTTAGCGACAAAAAATATTTCCTCACTAATTTTCGTCACTAAAAATACATTTTGTTGTAATGATTTTAGCAAGATGGAACTGAATCGAGCCTACGGGGAAGTTGCTCCTTAGAATGCCAAACCAAATTAGAAGCAATTCTTGTAGTCGGGAAAAGAATCCCGGGGTTGATGCTAAACCATGTAGTGGTCATTACACCCCTCAACTTTTATTTCAGCTAATTTACTCCTTAAACTTTACACCTGTATCAAATTAATACATTAGTTGGTGTGCTGTTAATTTACTAATGAAAAACACACGTTAAACTTAAAAATAGTAAAATACCAAAATCAATTCTCTAAACTTTGAATTTTAGAACCTGATAGAAAGAAGAGAGAGAAACGTTGAGATAGACACAAGCTGAAGAAGGTGAAGCCCAAAACCACTAACTTGGGCTCAGGAAATTTTAAGTAAAATTTTCTCAACCCCACTTCTAATCATGAATATGGAATCAATTTTCTTTCTCTTTTTATTTTTTATTTTTATTTTTTTTTAAATTTTTATACAGTTTTCTTATTAAGGGTGGGTTTGTTATCTTCTTCCACCGTCACAAACCCATTCCTTTGTCCTTTGCCTTGCCATAGACCCATATGGTTAGTAACTTTACATTTATTTGTTTATTCATTTACAAAAAATTTCTGGATGTTTGACAAATTCAATGAAATTTGATTCTTTGGTTGTTGGGATTTGGTGTTGGATTGGTGGGTTTTGGTTAGTTTTCTTTGTTGGGTTGTTAAATTGGAACTGCGGTAATAATGGTAGATATCGAATGGTGGATCCTGATATATAGTTGAATGCCGGTGGGATCATGGACAATGAGATCTATGGTAGAACAAAGAACTCTGGTGCTAGAGGAAGGTCTCTCTTTTTTTCCACCGAGTTCAAACTTCAGATTTTTTTTTTCTTTCTTATAGGAAACTGAAAATTCATTAACATGAACAAAAAGAAATTACATCAGCTGAGAGAGCATGTTCTAAGAAATAAGGGCTCTCCTCAATCCAAATAACAAATTGCTCAACACTCTAAGCATGTTTTGCTAACAAGTGAGCTACCTGATTACCATTCCTACCAACATGTGAAATAGAAAAACTATGAAAAACATTTGAAAGAGAAATAATTCCATACACTATCAATGCTATCGAAGATAGAGGAGGAGAAATGCTAGCAATAGCATTTGAAACAATAAGAGAATCTCTCTCAAGAGCAATCTCATGAAAGCTCATATCTTTAGCAAACAAAATCCCCAATTCATAAGCTTTGGCTTCAGCCTCCAAGGAAATTAGCTGCTGATTTAGCTTCATTAATAAAGCCCCCATAACCAATCCTTCACAATTGCGTATCACAGCACCTACTCCTGACTGCCTTTGTTGCGAGATCGAAGACTACCCCCATCGACATTTACTTTAAACACCAAAGCAATTGGAGGTGACCAAACCTAGGAGCATTGTGGTCTTGCCAAGACTAGTGCAGAAGTTGCAGATTTGAATGATTCAATGTAGTTCCCACACCACTGAACTAACTTTAATCCTGTCAGATAATTGATTTGATGTTTTTAAGTTTCACATGTGAGATTCAAGTGCATTTTCTGTTAGTAAATTAATAGCAAACTAACCGAAGTATTAATTTGGTAAATATGTGAAGTTTAAAGAGTAAATTGGTTGAAATAAAAGTTAAGGAGGTGTAATGACCACTACATTAAATTTCAAGGGGTGTATGGATATTTTTCCCAAAGGTATATAACCAAATATATAAAATTTTAAGAATTAAATTATTTCCCTTTTAGGTAAAGAAAGAAAGAAATAAAATAAATTACATAATTAAGTAAATAAAAAAGATAAATTGCATTTCAATTTTAATTGATGTTAATCATAGATCTAAAAATGAAAATATTCATTTTTTGTGACTGGCATTATTTATCCACAAAGATTATTCTTGGTGAGTTCTATACTAGAGAAAATAGTGGAACTGAGATGGCGACCCTTGCCTGACCTCGCCTGAGACACAATTTCTATTGAACTTCACACATAAAAAGGATGTGAATTCCCCTCTATCCCCTCGACGAGACCAGGAACATCCTTGGTCCTCCACTGGACAAGCTGCCCTACCTGACCATCCTCATTCACACCCACATCTAGGGCTGGGGTACAGCATAAGGTCAAACCTATTTCCTTTAAAGACGCACTACTGCAAGACATGCATGTCAAAGGAGGAAGCCTTTCCATTCCATGATGCTGGGGATGATCTAGAGATGGAGAACATCGAGGACGGAATGGTGGTTCCGACGGATTACAGTACACTATCCCATTGCCATCCCATGTCAGAGAGAAGATCTATGCCACTTGGAAAACTAGTATCATAGTGAAAGTGGTTGGTAAGTCCTTAGGCTACAAAGCTTTGGTCACACGCCTTACAGGTATTTGGCGACCTAAAGGTAATATCAATATGATTGATTTAGGTTATGATTTTTTTCTTGTTAAATTTACCTAAGTTACTGACTTTATGAATGTGTTAGAACAAGGTCCATGGTTCGTGGGCAAGCACTATCTATCTGTACGTAAATGGGAACCTGAATTCCAAGTAGCAAAGGCTGAAGTATCTTCATTGGCTGCCTTAGATTCAAAACGTGATGGACCACACCCTCCCACACTCCCTTGACTCCGACTCACCACCACCTTTTCCTACCCACCCGCACCTAAATTCCAGCTCTAGCACTCTCAACCCCAGTGCACCTCCCTTCTTTCCATTAGCGATATCGGACTACCTGACTCTACACGTCCCTCATACACCCTTCCAACTGAACCCATCCCATACCTATCCTCCAAGTTGCACTTTACCCAAATACTCCGATACAATAGCATGCACGAATCATTCCCACCCGTACGGACATCCTCAACCCACCTTATCTGGCATGGGAAACGATGCATCAGATGGAGGTGCCACCTACACCACCTCCTTCGCCGTTAGTCTCATCGGCTTGACCTTGTCATGTACGACCTCATTGTCATTCCACAAGAAGGGTCTCTGCCCCGCCACTAAGTTAGGCCACCTATGCACGAGAAAGCATGGCCTTTGGAAACGAAGTGCTCCCCTTTCCAACTTTCAACTTCTTGACAAGGGAGGAACTTATGTACTCAATGGAAACTCAACTCAGCAAGCTGGTTAGGGAGAAACTGGATAGGGCCTTTCACAACGCAGCGTGGCAACTGCTATTCCCAAATGTTCACTGTCTGACGCTCCCTAAATTTCATTCAGACCACCATCCAACTATTGTATCCACGAACAAATGGGAATCCCATTCTTCAAACAAACAGTTCCTGTTCCAGCCTATGTGGCAAACTCATCCCTTTTTCGTCAACTTAGAGTTAATTGTTGGACAACACATGAACAGCACGTGCTCAACTCACATGATTTCATTAAAGACTTTTACAAGAAAATATGCCACCTTCAGGGATGTCTTAATGACTGCGACACATATTTTTGGCCAAGTCGGCCAAAACAAAAAACATATTCGGGCTCGCCTATTAGGGACTCAACGTGCTTTATGCCACTGACCCTCTCATTTTTTACTACAATTAGAACATCATTTAATTAATAAATACTATAATACTATCCTTTACCAAGAGCATCTTCTTTGGCAAATGAAATCTCGCATCCTATGGTTATCATATGGTGATGCCAACACACAATTCTTCCACATTCAATCTAAAATTAGACGAGCACAGCAACATATTTCTACTTCAAAAAATGAGTCAGAGGATTGGTTACGAGGATTGGACCTTTACAACTACATTGCTAATCACTTCAAACAATTGTTTCAATCCAGTCAGAAAACTCCAATTTACCTCCCCCTGAAACACTCTACTCATCCTCGGCTTTTAATCCTCAGGAACTACATGACACTCTCCTATGTTTTCCAGATAGGTCTAAAATCCATTCCACCCTTTGGAGCATGCATCCGCTAAAATCGCCAGGTTCAGATGGTTTTCATGCGCAATTTTATCAAAATAATTGGAATGTGGTTTGTTCGGATATTTCCAAATTCATTCAGATTATGTTTATCACATCTCGTATCCTAGAAGACCTAACCCAAGTGAAACTTGCCTTAATTCCTAAAGTTCCTAATCCGGAAACTGTTTCACAACCACGACCCATTACCTTATGTAACACCCTGTATAAGCTTCTTACTAAAATCCTAGTGAATAGACTTAAACCTTTCCTTCTGGCTATGATTCATCCCGCTCAATCCAATTTTGTACCAGGCTGACAAGCAATTGATAACTACGTCCTTACCAAGGAACTCCTTCATTTCATCAACCAAAGGAAAGGGAAGACAAATCTATTGGCAGCAAAAATTGATTCGGACAAAGTCTATGATAAATTGGATTGGTCATTCATCAAATATACACTGAGATTTTATCATTTTCCTGAGCATATAGTAGATCTAATTTTAACTTGCATATCCTCATCTTTTGTTCCTATTTTATGGAATGGTGTGGTGAGTCGCTTTCCAACCATCTAGAGGTATTCGACAAACGATCTTTTATCGCCATATATTTTAATACTCTGCCTCAATCACCTATCCTTAGCTTTAGATCATGCTCTTCATACCAAACAGCTCTCCCCTATCCGAGTGGGCAGACGTCCTATTGAGTTTAACCATATTCTTTTTGTCGATGATATTTTTCTATTCTCACAAGCGACACATCATGACATTAGGACTATCTTTAATATTTTCGCTCACTTCTGTCAACTTTGGGGTCAAATTTGTAACATTAACAAATCGAAACTCTTTCTCTCGAAACACTCCGCTTGATGTACAGAACCATATTGCTTCCCTCACCAATATGCCGATTTTTTTTTATCTAGGCATGTACTTAGGCATGCCACTAATCCTCAAGAGGAAAACTACCAGTGCGTTCCAACCTCTGCTTGACGAGATTCAAACCCGTATTAGAGCTTGGCAGTCTAAAATTATATCTCAAGCGGGTCGGGTTACACTAATCAAGTCTGTCCTCTCTCCGACTCCACTTACTATTCCATGCAAAACGACGATTCTTCCTCGAAGTATTCTTGACAACATCGATAAATCGATACGGGGCTTTCTATGGGGTGAGATGGCTACCCAAAAGCATATTCATCTCATGAATTGGGAGACCATTACTAAATCCAAATAGCGAGGGGTCTAGGTATCAGAAACTCTAAAGCCAGTAATGATTCTTTCCTTATGAATCAAGCATGGAGATTATGGAGGAATGAAAATACCCTGTTAGCCAAATTCAATTCACAAAAACACTGCCATGCAGAAAATTTCCTCCATACTTCATCGCCCACGAGCTCACATTCTTGGAAAGCACTCATCCGAGGGCGGAATCTATTACATAGCAGCCTTCGTTGGGTGGTGAGGAACGGGCAACACATTCAATTCTGGACAGACCACTAGCTGCCCCCTGGTCCAATCCGTAGCCTAATTTATGGTCCTTTGCTACCGCATGAATATACCTATAGTGTGGCAAGGTTGATAGATGCGAATCAACAATGGGATTTCACACCGCTTAGCATGGTTCTGCCCTCAATAATGACTCTATATTTTTGCACAGCCGCTGCCCTTTCATCGTTCACATATGCCCACCGATATCCGGGTTTGGAACCATCAGTCTAGCATTTGCTCGGTCAAATCTGCAAATCATTTCATTCTAGATAGTAGAAATGAAGGTCAAGGAGGGGCACGAGAAACCAGGTCATGGATTTGGACGCTCAAACTACCACCTAAAATTAAGTTGTTCCTTTGGAAGTGTGCTCATCATAGACTTCCTACCAAATCCATCATTTTCAACCATTCGCTTCAGACTAATCAAATCTGTCCGCGTTGTGTCAAACTAGAAACTCCGATACATGTGCTACGCGATTGTACGTTCGCAAGGAGTATTTGGATGTCTTTCCCCCCTAACATGCTCATCCCAGATTTCTTCAACCTCAATCTTCATAACTGGTGTAAACAAAACACCAAGGTCAACACCCAATTCGCATATGTTCCCTGGAATGTCCTGTTTGCATTCACTGTCTGGGCAATCTAGTTAGGACGCAACTCTCTGATTTTTATTGGAAAAATGATACCATATCAGGCTTTAAAGAATAACTCCGTCTCGCACGCAACGGAATTTTATTTCCTTAGTACACTTCCGGCGGCACCTTTTTTTTATTATTATTTTTTTATTTTTTTTATCCATTTCTTTAAATTTAATGAAAGGGATACACTTTTTGATTTATATAATGTCTCAACATTTCCAATAGTTCCTATTTTAATCTGTATGCCATTGAAACAAAGAGTATGTAAATCTATTACCCTCCCCTTACTTAAATTTTAGAACATCTAAATAAGGGGAATCGATTGCCATTCTCCTATTATCTCTACTAGTATGTAGCCCCGTGCTACCGCACGGGAATGGATATATTATTAATCATGAGTTTATTCATGTTTAAAAGGTTCAGTTAAGTCTAAATTAATATTATTAACCAGAAAATTTCATTAACAAAACTTAGCAGTATATATATTTTACACAGAAAGATGAACCTTGGTGACAATGTTTATCCAAAAGATCCATTCACGCTTTTGAATCTTCAATCTCTATTGGTGATTGAAATTTTCACAGCTTAAAAAATTTAAAATTATAAAAAAAAAAAAAAAAAAAACCCTCAGAGTTGTACTCATTTTGTAGTTTTACGATGGGTCATTTTGTAACATGATGGGCATTTGTGTGAAGAAAAAACCTCTGAAGTTTCATGGCTAATAAAAGAAATTCTCTCCAATCTCTTTTTATAGAGAAAAGGGGTTTGTGCGTGTTTTTATACATCCTTCATAGTTGTATTATCACGAAGCAGGTCCAATGGATTTAGATTGGTACTACCGATTCTCAAAGTATGAGTGTTTAATGTGTTATTAATTTCATCTCATTGGCTTCTGCACATGACAGCAAAATTAAAAATAATTAGATTGTACACGTGTATAGTAAAATTGGAATCCAATTTCAGATTCTAATTGAACAATTGGAATGATAATATGTGATAGTAACAACAATAGGAAAATTCAAATAAAATTCGAATTAAATTGTAACAATCTGATTAAAAATTCCAATAGAAAGACAGGGTGGAGTGGTCCACTCCAAGAAGGCGACCAAACTTGTGTAAATATAGAATAATAAATCTCTCTCCGAAAAATTTACGTTGTTCATAACCTTTACCTTCACTAAACATTTTAAAAACATAGTGACTCACATCTGTCATCCAGACATCTATAGCCGGGTCCTCTCCAATTCGCATGAGATTCCATTGATCACTAAGTTCCTTTGCAACCTGCAAAAAGTATCATCCATCGGTCCACAGCAATGCTTTCTTCATTTTATAGGTGCCAAACCTAAACAAAAAGCCAAATATAAGGATAGTGAATTTTAGGCATAATGTGCATCTAATCACATATTAGCAATTTATAACAAATGTAAAGATGCAAACTTTGTAAGTGAATAGTAAACAAAACTCAATGTCAGAACCAAGAAGAAAGCACTTTAATCCGAAACTCAGTGCAAATGTAAAGATGCAAACTTTGTAAGCAATTTATAACAAAGATGCAAACTCTAACTTTGCTATCTTTTTGGAAATTATGCAATGTACCCAAACCAAGTTCTTATCACCGATATTAATCTCTTTGGTTTTCACGTTTGACTACAAAATCAAGAAAAAACTTAATTAGCACAATAACTCACTTGACCCGATACATAGAAGTGGTTTTAATGAGAATGAGCCCACATACATTTAGCCACATGATGCAAAATTCAACCTCAATTTCAGTTTCTAGACACATGGCACAAAATTAGAGTTCTAATTTGGAATTCAATTTCACACTTTCTCTGCTTCACCTATTATTTTATATATAGATTACTTTTCTCTCATACTCTCTATTCTCTTCTCCCTCTATGCATCAAAGACACTTTTAGGTTTTGAAAAACTCATACCAAGTAATTATCAAGTACTCTAGGAGTACGAATGATTTTGTGCTCTCAATTCCCAAAGTACCTAATTATTTTGACATTCTCTCACGTTTGTGATGGTTTCCACCAATAAAATTTATTATGAATGTAAAAAGAGAGAGCACCACTCTATTATATTTCAGAATACCTAATAATTTTCTTTGATATTAAGGTACTAACTTTTTTAAATTTTAAAATAATTTTTTTTTAATAAAAATAATATGCATCAATGTGGATGGTAGCCCAAATTTTATCATGCTTTAAACCTAAACGTTAAAGTTAGATTTTTTTTTTTTAATATGAAGTGCAGACTGTATTAAAATTAAATTACATTCGAATGAGGAAAATTGCACAAGCCCAAGATGGGCAGTCCGGGCCCAATACTACAACCATCAATGGGCCATCAAGAACCCTACTAACCATCAATGGGCCAAAATGGTAATTAATCCTAAATTTTATTTGATATGGATTATAATTTTTTTTAATCTAAATTTGGCAATGATAGAAATTGAAAAATCAAAATTCCTTCGGTACTTCTGAGCGGAATTTGCAAACTAGAAAAATTCAAATTGCAAATTCCAGCAAAACATGCATGTGTTATTATTCTTTCACTCGGTAATAAGGCTGGCCGGCTGGGTTCACGTGTTAAACCTGTCAAAACCAAACTTGAGACTAAAACAATTTGGACCGGGTTTTAATCAAAATTCCTAACTCCTAAGGTGGGCTGGTTCACATAGAACAACATTTGCCAAGAAAATCCTATGGTGGGCCGGGTTTTTTGTTACAATTGTTTAGTTCATGACCAAGTCTACTGAGTTTCTTGAATAAGCTCCACAATAAAATAAATTTGATTTTCCCTATCCAAATAATTTAGTATTATATTTTTTTTAATAAAAAAATATAATTTTTTTTTTTTTGGTAAACGACTATACAATAAACAAACTAAACGGAACTACAAGGAACAGGACAAAGCCTATCAAAAAACACCCCATTGAGATCATCCTCATACATAGCAATCATGTCCACAGGCGGACTATCAAATAAAGAGAAATCAGGACTCACACTGAAACTCATTCTAGCAAGACTGTCAGCACAGCGGTTAGCTTGGCGGAAGCAATTTTTAATCTGAATCTGAGGCATGTGGGAAACAAGCAGTCTGCAGTCATCCAAAATAGGAGAGATAAAGTTATTTGCAAAGGAAGGGTTTTTTAGAGCAAGCACAACAGATTCAGCATCAAGCTCGATCTCAGGGTAAGAAAGATTGAGATCTCTACACAACAAAAGCCCCTCCCTCAAGCCCCAAAGTTCAGCAGCAAAAATGGTAGTGATACCAATCCTTCTGCTGAAACCTCTAACCCACTGCCCATTAGCATCTCTAATAACCCCTCCACAACAAGCCAAACCACTTCCACCCTCCACCGAGCCATCTGTATTCAGCTTTAACCAACCTTCAGGCGGCTTCTCCCAACAAATCCTTCTCAGCACCTTCTGCACAGAGGCTCTTGGCGTTGCCCCACAATGAACGAACTCCCAAACTTGATTCAAAATATCACCAGCCAGCTTCAGATTTCTTCTTAATCTGCTGAAAACAAACCTATTCCTACTCTTCCAAATATTCCACACAGCAAAAGGGAAAATATACCTCCAAGGGGGATTGGAAGCAAGCAGCCTACAATTATTTCTACCATTACTAGACAACCACACCTGCAAATCACTTCTCCAAAAGGCATGATTTAGAGGAGTAATTCCTAACTGATTCCAAACCTGCTTGATATGCGGGCAGTCACGAAGAGCATGTAAAATGGTCTCTGATCCTCTTTGACAAATAGGGCAAGTGTTGTCACGAACTACCCCCCTTTTTTCAAGACACACCTTAACCCCAATACTGTTATGAGCACACATATGCCACATCTATCTCTTAGGCCGTGGGAACCAAATTTCAGGCCAGAGTTAGCTAATGTGTCTTCCATTGCAGTATGGATTAGGCTAAATAATTTGCCTATTGAATACTATAATGCAGAGGCGTTACAACACATTGGACGAGCTATTGGCAATGTCTTAAGGGTTGATACATTCACTGCAACAGAGTCCAGAGGGAGGTTTGCAAGATTATGTGTGCAAATTGATGCGGAGAAGGCGCTGGTCACTGCTGTCTTGATAGGGAGGATGGAGCAACCGGTGAGTTATGAAGGTATCCAAAAGCTATGTTTTGGGTGTGGCAGATTGGGACACAAGAAGGAGTGTTGTCCGTACCTCATTCGGCAAGAGCCACCGGCCAAGGAGGTGCAGAGGGAAGTGTGCGTGGATGAGGGAGATATTATCATTTATCTTGAAGTGTTGTCCGTACATCATTCGGCAAGAGCCACCGGCCAAGGAGGTGCAAAATGAAGTGTGCGTGGATGAGGGAGATATTATCTTGAAGTGTGCGTGGATGTGGCATTTCTATTATCATTTAGTATCCATGTCAGCTTCAAATATGCCAACCATGCATACCATTTGTCATGTAGGCATTTTTTGTTAGTGAATTAATGATAGAAACTAAATTGATTGCAACTTAAAAATAACAAGAATCAAATTGAATGCTACCAAAATGTAGAGATCAAATTGACTATAACCTTAAAATATAAGAACCAACATAGCATTTTCACATTTTTTTTTTTTAATATATTTCATTAGAATTAGGATAACTATTTTTTTTTTCTTTTTCTCAAAAAAAAAAAAAAAAAAAAAAAAAAGAGAGAGAGAGAGAGACCACGTGAGTACATTGACTTTATAAATTGCTTTGGTTAGTTTTTTTTTTTTTTTTTTTATCCTAGCATTGTTATATGTTCATTCAAATTTTAGTTATTTTGATATCAGTTAGAGGATAATTGAATTAGACATAATCAAAACAAACCTCAGAAGGCATGGTCACAAAAGTCGGAATATCTTCACCCAAGTTATATATGCAGTAAATTGCATCCAACGGCGTGTAAATTCACTCCCTTATGCACCAAAACTTTGGTTATACTAGAAGAATTTGATAATTCAGCCTATTAGAGAACGTAATTGCGTAGGAAAAGGAAAACAGAGGCGGCTAGCAAGTCAGGTCTTCTTGTTAGTTGTTGGAGAAGAGAATTTTTAAGAAGTCAGTCCATAGAAATGTAGAAGTTAAAACTGTACGTTGAATGTTACTTGGAGAAGAATTAATAATAAAAAGTCCATGCACGAATAAGGAAGAATAACTGAATAAGTGTATGCTATAGTGCGCTTGGAATATACCCAATACTTTTGCCCTATGAGAGCATGATGCGTGCGTGATGTAAAGACACGAGTAAACTAGGCCAACGTACACAAGTGCAATTTTTGAATTTTACACTTTAAAATTTTATAATTTAAATTTTACGCCTTGAAATTATATAACATATGCATTAGTAGAGGCATTAGTTGAATTTAAGTGTATTGTATACTGTCATGTCCATTACTTGGTCCAAGTAAATCACGCTACCTATTTTAAATATTCCATGTAGTTAATTGAAATAAAAAAACTTTCAAAATTTAAAATAAATCGATGATAATAATTGTGGGGTCAGAGAGTTTGTGACCCCAGCCCATTTCATGTTAAGGCCCAAGGCCTGCGCCGAGGAGATGCAGGGCCGAGTACGCATCATGAGAGTCATGGACGGCCTAAGGAAATGGCCGAGGACGAGCTCCTGCTCGGCATGCCATAAATGCCCCTAAAAGGAAAAGTGATCACAGTGCGGGAACAGCACAAGTAAAAGACTGCCAGAACTGCAATAAAGCATTCTGCACCTGACAGAGCCATGCTCTTCAACTTTTACAACCACTCCCAACTACTTTGAGTATGGGCTGATGGGACAAGTATCAGTCTTGGAAAAGTCGATCCTACACGTGGACGAAGGATAAGGAATACAGGCTAATATAAAAGGAGGAACAAGCAATCCGGGAGAGGGGGCTGGGAAAAATGGCCAAAAACCAAAGCCTCCCAGCCCACCTCCAGGAGAAAGACTCCTCGAGCGAACACGATTTAATTCTATATGAATACCACGACAAACCACCGTCCGGTGACCAAGGCCTAGTCTTTCAAACCCACGCTCTATAAATGATATTGTTTGGGCCTTTTTACGTGAGAACCCAATATTATTATGGGTCGTTACAAATTGTGTCCTTACAATTGGCGCCGTCTGTGGGAAAGGCTTGTGTCTTGGCACAGGTAGTGGGTTGAGACAATCCCTCACATCATTTCCAACAGCCGGATGTAGTGTTCTAGCGTAAAATTCCACTAGGGGCTACGTTTCTTCACTAAGGGCTGCGCTTCGTAGCGGCAGCAACACGGATGGTTCTAGGGGCTTGGCCGAGGAGCTAATCCCCCTAAACCAAGGTCCCACGCCATAGCCGAGGGGTTAATTCCCCCAACTACTTAAAAACTGAGTTTTGGACAAAACCAAGGTATTACATGGTCCTCGGACTCAAACCTATGGGGAAACCAACTACTTAAATATCAAGTTTTGGACAGAACCAAGGTATTGCATGGTCCTTGGACTCAAACCTATGGGGAAACCAACTACTTAAATATCAAGTTTTGGACAGAACCAAGGTATTGCATGGTCCTCGGACTCAAACCTATGGGGAAACCAACTACTTAAAAATCAAGTTTTTGACAGAACCAAGGTATTGCATGGTCCTCGGACTCAAACCTATGGGGAAACCAACTACTTAAAAATCAAGTTTTTGACAGAACCAAGGTATTGCATGGTCCTCGGACTCAAACCTATGAGGAAACCAACTACTTAAATATCAAGTTTTGGACAGAACCAAGGTATTGCATGGTCCTCAGACTCAAACCTATGGGGAAACCAATTACTTAAAAATCAAGTTTTGAACAGAACCAAGGTATTGCATGGTCCTCGGACTCAAACCTATGGGGAAACCAACTACTTAAAAATCAAGTTTTGGATAGAACCAAGGTATTGCGTGGTCCTCGGACTCAAATCTATGGGGAAATCAACTACTAAAATATCAAATTTTGGCCAGAACTAAGGTATTGCATGGTCCTCGGACTCAAACCTATGGAAAAGTCAGCTACTTAAGAAGAATTCTAAGTCGCTTAGTCCTCGGACCAAATACCAGAAAAGGTTAAGGCTATGAAAGTTATTAGGAAGATGGCAAAACGCCTTATTACTTAGCGACCTGCAGGGGCTGTTCATTTTTGGGTTATATATTCTCGAATAATTACTTCCTACACAGCATCGAGCATTCAGCCATCATCTCGTTCAAGTTTGGGCTATACAACCCATTTTCAGGTCGGTCTTATTGTACGCAATACCTCCAATAAGTTCATAATAACATTTTTTTTCTTGGTAAGGGATTTCGGCCCTAAGTATTGTTTTCTCAGGTCGGCGTTATTATGCCAGATAGCTCTAATAAGCTCATCATAATATCTTTTTCTTTTCTTCTTAGTAAGGATTTCTACCCTAAGTATCATTTGTTCAAATCGGCATTATTATGCCGGATAGTTTCAATAAGCACAGAGCAAGGTCTTTTTATTAACTGGGATTTTGGCCCTAAGTATCGTTCATAGTATAGAAATAAAAAAGAAGTCACAGGGTAGTACGTCTATTCACGGTATAACCATTTCAAAAAGAAGAGATAGAATATACGAAATAAAGCAATGACGACTTTTATTAATATAAAGAGGTATTACGACGTACAATGAAGGGCTTAAACAAGCCTATATAGAAAACAAATTACAAAAACAACAAAAAAAAAAAACAAACAAACAGCCAGAAATCTTTTTAAGCTTTGCTCCCAAGTCTTTCCAAATTCTGCCCCAGTAGCACCCATATTGAGAGGAGGACCTTCCTTGGTGGAAAAGAAGAAGAAGGGGAGGCAAAAGGAGGCACCAGTGAAGGAAGAGAGGAAGAAGCAGGGATACTTTGTCCCTGCGTTAGTCCTGACTCCTAACACGCTGGTGCCATGTTAGCTATGCTCATAAGAGAGCGGCTGGTACTGATAATGGGTGACCCCAGCTCAATCGCACCAAAAGTTTGACGCGACGAGCCCCTGCTTCGGATTTTGGCTGAAGGAAGGATGAGAAGTATCTTGAGTCTCTGCCATCCCTGCCCTGACCGAGCCATTTTGAGTTTCAGAAGAACATGGAATTTCTGGGAAGGGTATGGTCCTTTCATTCCCGCTCCTATCTCGAACATATCACAATTCAAGGTGTAAACTAGCGGATAAAGGAAACTCTAGGGGAGGCTAAGGGTTTCAGACTTTAAAATGATTAAAAGGTCTCTGTATAAGAGAGGTAACCTCTTGCCTTTCTTCTTATATGAAGAGCAAAAGGGGAGGCATTTAATCTATCCAAATTTCCAAGAAAATCTGTAAACGAGAATATACCCATTCCACTTCCCCACGCCATCAATAACCGTCGAATTTAAATGGTCTCGTAAAGGGAAATCATTAAAGGCGCATTTCGGATAATGAAACGGTAGGAATGCAGCGTGAATGAATTCAGAAGAATGTCTCGTAGTCCGGTGTGTTTCCTGGATAGATGAAGAGACACCCACATTGATGAAGGGCAGATCTAAGCAGACCGCAATAAAGGCATGGCATCACCCAAAACCCTCCTCTCCGACCAAGAGGTTGGACAGTAGGATTTTGAGGGGCTATTGTGGGGCTAGAGAGTTTGTGACTCCAGCCCATTTCATGTTAAGGCCTAAGGCCTGCGCCGAGGAGATGCAGGTTCGAGTACACATCATGAGAGTCATGGACGGCCTAAGGAAATGGCCGAGGACGAGCTCCTGCTCGGCATGCCATAAATGCCCCTAAAAGGAAAAGTGATCACAGTGCGGGAACAGCACAAGTAAAATGCTGCCAGAACTGCAATAAAACATTCTGCACCTGACAGAGCCATGCTCTTCAACTTTTACAACCACTCCCAACCACTTTGGGTATGGGCTGATGGGACAAGTATCAGTCTTGGAAAAGTCGATTCTACACGTGGACGAAGGATAAGGAATATAGGCTAATATAAAAGGAGGAACAAGCAATCCGAGAGAGAGGGCTGGGAAAAATGGCCAAAAACCAGAGCCTCCCAGCCCACCTCCAGGAGAAAAACTCCTCGAGCGAACACGATTTAATTCTATATGAATATCACGACAAACCACCGTCCGGTGACCAAGGTCTAGCCTTTCAAACCCACGCTCTATAAATGATATTGTTTGAGCCTTTTTACGTGAGAACCCAATATTATTATAGGTCGTTACAATAATAATAATAATAATAATAATTACTATTGTAAGGACACGATTGGTGGCGACCCAAAACGATGCTGGATTCGTACGTAAATAGGCCCAAACAATATCATTTATAGAGCGTGGGTTTGAAAGGCTAGGTCTTGGTCACTGGACAGTGGTTTGTCGTGGTGTTCATACAGAATTAAATCGTGTTCGCTCAAGAAATCTTTCTCCTGGAGGCGGGCTGGGAGGCTCTGGTTTTTGGCCCTTTTTCCCAGCCTCCTCTCTGGATTGCTTACTTTTCCTTTTATATTAGCCTGTATCCCTTATCCAACGTCCACGTGTGGGTTCGACTTTCCAGGACTGATACTTGTCCCATCAACCCATACCCAGAGTGGTTGGGGGTGGTTGTAAAAGCTGAAGAGTATGGCTCTGTCAGGTGCAGAGTTTTGAATGGCAGTAATGGCAGCTTTCCCTTTGTCCTTGGTCGTTATACTATCCAGCGTCTCCTTCTCTATTGACATAGATATTTTAGATTTTTTCCCAAACTGTTCCTATACCGTTTTTGTCCTTCCTTCCAAGGGGACCTCGGATATGCCGAGGACAGAATCATCATCGGTTGTGTCTCAAGACTATTTGGACTTTTATTACCTATCCTAGGCTATACCCTTCCTCGGCTTGGGCCTTGGGCCCCAATGTAAAAATGGGTCAGGGCCACAAATTATTAGACCCCACAATAGCCCCTCAAAATCCTGCTGTCCGACCTTTTGGTCGGAGAGGAAGGTTTTGATAATACCAAGCCTTCATTACGGCTCGTTTAGCTCTGCCCTTCATTAATGTTAGTGTCTCTTCATCTACTTAAGAAATGCGCCGGATTACGAGACATTCTTCTAGATTTACACACGATGCGCTCCCGTCGTTTCAGTGTACGAGGCATGTCTTTAATAAATTGCCTTTACGAGGCCAATCAAATCTGACGGTTACAGATGACATTGGGGAGTTGAACAGACGCTACTTTACTTGTAGATCTTCTTGGAGATATGTACAGATTAAATGCCACTGAATTCACCTTCCATATAAGAAGCCAAATGAGAGGGTACTCCCTTCGCGTAAAGACTCGTTAACCTTCCTAAAGCCTCAACCCTCAAGCTGTGTTCTAAGTCTTACTTATCAGCATAGCCATAGCTTATAGTGTGACACATTTGAAAATAGAAGTGGGGATGAAAAGATCATATCCTTCTTAGAAGCGTTCTGTCCCTCCGAAGCTTAAGATAGTTCGGTCAGGACAGGGATGGCAGAGACTCAAGATATCTCTCATCCTCCCCTCAGCCAAAATCCGAAGCAGAGGCTCGTCACGTCAAAATTTTGGCGCGACTGAGCTGGGGCCACCCATTATCAGTACCAGCCGCTCCATTATGAGCATAGCTAACATGGCACCAGCGTGTTAGGAGTCAGGACTGACGCAGGGACAAAGTATCCTTGCTTCTTCCTCTCTTCCTTCACTGGTGCCTCCTTTTGCCTCCCCTTCTTCTTCTTTCCCATCACTAGATCCATCCTGGTACTTTTCCTTCTTCCTCTTCTTCTCCTCTTCCACCAAGAAAGGTCCTCCTCTCAATATGGGTGCTACTGGGGCAGAATTTGAAAAGATTTGGGAGCAGAGCTTAAAAAGACTTCTGGCTGTTTGTTTGTTTTTTTTTTTATTACTTTTGTAATTCGTTTTCTATATAGGCTTGTTTAAGCCCTTCATTATACGCTGTAATATCTCTTTATATTAATAAAAGTCATCATTGCTTTATTTCGTATATTCTATCTCTTCTTTTTGAAATGGTTATGCCGTGAATAGACGTACTACCCTATGACTTCTTTTTTTTATTTCTATACTCCGAACGATGCTTAGGGCCGAAATCCCAGTTAATAAAAAAATCTTGCTCTGTGTTTATTGAAACTATCCGGCATAATAATGCCGATTTGAACAAGTGATACTTAGGGCAGAAATCCTTAGTAAGAAAAAAGAAAAAGATATTATGATGAGCTTATTAGAGCTGTTTGGCATAATAACGCCGACCAGAAGAGAGAAAAAAAAAAAAAAAAAAAATACTTAGGGCCGAAATCCCTTTTTAAGAAAAAAGATGTTATTATGAACTTATAGGAACTATCGTGTACAATAAGACCGACCTGAAAAGGGGTTGTATACCCCAAACTTGAACAAGATGATGGCCGAATGCTCGGTGCCGTGTAGGAAGTAATCATCCGAGGATAAATAACCCAAAATGAACAGCCCTTGCAGGTTGCTGAGTAATAAGGCGTTTAGCCATCTTCCTAATGATCTACATAGCCTTAGCCTTTTCTGGTATTTGGTCCGAGGACTAAGAGACTTAGAATTCTCCTTAAGTAACCGACTTTTCCATAAGTTTGAGTCCGAGGACCACGCAATATCATGGTTCTGTCCAAAACTTGATTTTGTAAGTAGTTGGTTTCCCCATAGGTTTGAGTCCGAGGACCATGCAATACCTTGATTCTGTCCAAAACTTGATTCTGTAAGTAGTTGGTTTCCCCATAGGTTTGAGTCCGAGGACCATGCAATACCTTGGTTCTGTCCAAAACTTGATTTTGTAAGTAGTTGGTTTCCCCATAGACTTGAGTCCGAGGACCATGCAATACCTTGGTTCTGTCCAAAACTTGATATTTAAGTAGTTGGTTTCCCCATAGGTTTGAGTCCGAGGACCATGCAATACCTTGGTTCTGTCCAAAACTTGATATTTAAGTAGTTGGTTTCCCCATAGGTTTGAGTCCGAGGACCATGCAATGCCTTGGTTCTGTCCAAAACTTGATTTTGTAAGTAGTTGGTTTCCCCATAGGCTTGAGTTCGAGGACCATGCTATACCTTGATTCTGTCCAAAACTTGATATTTAAGTAGTTGGTTTCCCCATAGGTTTGAGTCCGAGGACCATGCAATACCTTGGTTCTGTCCAAAACTTGATTTTGTAAGTAGTTGGTTTCCCCGTAGGCTTGAGTCCGAGGACCATACAATACCTTGGTTCTGTCCAAAACTTGATATTTAAGTAATTGGTTTCCTCATAGGTTTGAGTTCGAGGACCAATGCAATACCTTGGTTCTGTCCAAAACTTGATTTTGTAAGTAGTTGGTTTCCCCATAGGCTTAAGTCCGAGGACCATACAATACCTTGATTCTGTCCAAAACTTGATATTTAAGTAGTTGGTTTCCCCATAGGTTTGAGTCCGAAGACCATGCAATACCTTGGTTCTGTCCAAAACTTGATATTTAAGTAGTTGGTTTCCCCATAGGTTTGAGTCCGAGGACCATGCAATACCTTGGTTCTGTCCAAAACTTGATTTTGTAAGTAGTTGGTTTCCCCATAGGTTTGAGTCCGAGGACCATGCAATACCTTGGTTCTGTCCAAAACTTGATATTTAAGTAGTTGGTTTCCCCATAGGTTTGAGTCCGAGGACCATGCAATACCTTGGTTCTGTCCAAAACTTGATTTTGTAAGTAGTTGGTTTCCCCATAAGCTTGACTCCGAGGACCATGCAATATCTTGATTCTGTCCAAAACTTGATATTTAAGTAGTTGGTTTCCCCATAGGTTTGAGTCCGAGGACCATGCAATACCTTGGTTCTATCCAAAACTTGATTTTGTAAGTAGTTGGTTTCCCCATAGGCTTGAGTCCGAGGACCATGCAATACCTTGATTCTGTCCAAAACTTGATATTTAAGTAGTTGGTTTCCCCATAAGTTTGAGTCCGAGGACCATGCAGTACTTTGGTTCTGTCCAAAACTTGATATTTAAGTAGTTGGTTTCCCCATAGTTTTGAGTCCGAGGACCATGCAATACCTTGGTTCTGTCCAAAACTTGATTTTGCAAGTAGTTGGTTTCCCCATAGGCTTGAGTCCGAGGACCATGCAATACCTTGATTCTGTCCAAAACTTGATATTTAAATAGTCGGTTTCCCCATAGGTTTGAGTCCGAGGACCATGCAATACCTTGGTTCTGTCCAAAACTTGATTTTGTAAGTAGTTGGTTTCCCCATAGGCTTGAGTCCGAGGACCATGCAATACCTTGATTCTGTCCAAAACTTGATATTTAAGTAGTTGGTTTCCCCATAGGTTTGAGTCCGAGGACCATGCAATACCTTGGTTCTGTCCAAAACTTGATTTTGTAAGTAATTGGTTTCCCCATAGGCTTGAGTCCGAGGACCGTGTAATACCTTGATTCTGTCCAAAACTTGATATTTAAGTAGTTGGTTTCCCCATAGGTTTGAGTCCGAGGACCATGCAATACCTTGGTTCTGTCCAAAACTTGATTTTGTAAGTAGTTGGTTTCCCCATAGGCTTGAGTCCGAGGACCATACAATACCTTGGTTCTGTCTAAAACTTGATATTTAAGTAGTTGGTTTCCTCATAGGTTTGAGTTCGAGGACCAATGCAATACCTTGGTTCTATCCAAAACTTGATTTTGTAAGTAGTTGGTTTCCCCATAGGCTTGAGTCTGAGGACCATACAATACCTTGATTCTGTCCAATACTTGATATTTAAGTAGTTGGTTTCCCCATAGGTTTGAGTCCGAGGACCATGCAATACCTTGGTTCTGTCAAAAACTTGATATTTAAGTAGTTGGTTTCCCCATAGGTTTGAGTCCGAGGACCATGCAATACCTTGGTTCTGTCCAAAACTTGATATTTAAGTAGTTGGTTTCCCCATAGGCTTGAGTCCGAGGACCATACAATACCTTGATTCTGTCCAAAACTTGATATTTAAGTAGTTGGTTTCCCCATAAGTTTGAGTCCGAGGACCATGCAATACCTTGGTTCTGTCCAAAACTTGATATTTAAGTAGTTGGTTTCCCCATAGGTTTGAGTCCGAGGACCATGCAATACCTTGGTTCTGTCCAAAACTTGATTTTGTAAGTAGTTGGTTTCCTCATAGGCTTGAGTCCGAGGACCATGCAATACCTTGATTCTGTCCAAAACTTGATATTTAAGTAGTTGGTTTCCCCATAGGTTTGAGTCCGAGGACCATGCAATACCTTGGTTCTGTCCAAAACTTGATTTTGTAAGTAGTTGGTTTCCCCATAGGTTTGAGTCCGAGGACCATGCAATACCTTGGTTCTGTCCAAAACTTGATATTTAAGTAGTTGGTTTCCCCATAGGTTTGAGTCCGAGGACCATGCAATACCTTGGTTCTGTCCAAAACTTGATTTTGTAAGTAGTTGGTTTCCTCATAAGCTTGAGTCCGAGGACCATGCAATACCTTGATTCTGTCCAAAACTTGATATTTAAGTAGTTGGTTTCCCCATAGGTTTGAGTCCGAGGACCATGCAGTACTTTGGCTCTGTCCAAAACTTGATATTTAAGTAGTTGGTTTCCCCATAGGTTTGAGTCCGAGGACCATGCAATACCTTGATTCTGTCCAAAACTTGATATTTAAGTAGTTGGTTTCCCCATAGGTTTGAGTCCGAGGACCATGCAATACCTTGATTCTATCCAAAACTTGATTTTGTAAGTAGTTGGTTTCCCCATAGGCTTGAGTCCGAGGACCATGCAATACCTTGATTCCGTCCAAAACTTGATATTTAAGTAGTTGGTTTCCCCATAGGTTTGAGTCCGAGGATCATGCAATACCTTGGTTCTGTCCAAAACTTGATATTTAAGTAGTTGGTTTCCCCATAGTTTTGAGTCCGAGGACCATGCAATACCTTGGTTCTGTCCAAAACTTGATTTTGTAAGTAGTTGGTTTCCCCATAGGTTTGAGTCCGAGGACCATGCAATACCTTGGTTCTGTCCAAAACTTGATATTTAAGTAGTTGGGGGAATTAACCCCTCGGCTATGGCGTGGGACCTTGGTTTAGGGGGATTAGCTCCTCGGTCAAGCCCCTAGAACCATCCGTGCTGCTGACGCTACGAAGTGCAGCTCCTAGTGAAGAAACGTAGCCCCTAGTGAAACTTTTACGCTAGAACACTACATCCGGCTGTTGTAAATGATGTGAGGGATTGTTTCAACCCACTACCTGTGCCAAGACACAAGTCTTCCCCACAGACGGCGCCAATTGTAAGGACACGATTGGTGGCGACCCAAATCGATGCTGGGTTCGCACGTAAATAGGCCCAAACAATATCATTTATAGAGCGTGGGTTTGAAAGGCTAGGTCTTGGTCACTGGACGGTGGTTTGTCGTGGTGTTCATATAGAATTAAATCGTGTTCGCTCAAGGAGTCTTTCTCCTGGAGGCGGGCTGGAAGGCTCTGATTTTTAGCCCTTTTTCCCAGCCTCCTCTCTAGATTGCTTACTTTTGCTTTTATATTAGCCTGTATCCCTTATCCAACGTCCACGTGTGGGTTCGACTTTCCAGGACTGATACTTATCCCATCAGCCCATACCCAGAGTGGTTGGGGGTGGTTGTAAAAGCTGAAGAGTATGGCTCTGTCAGGTGCAGAGTTTTGAATGGCAGTAATGACAGCTTTCCCTTTGTCCTTGGTCGTTATACTATCTAGCGTCTCCTTCTCTATTGACATAGATATTTTAGATTTTTGCCCAAACTGTTCCTATACCGTTTTTGCCCTTCCTTTCAGGGGGACCTCGGATATGCCGAGGACAGAATCATCATCGGCTGTGTCTCAAGACTATTATGACTTTTATTACCTATCCTCGGTTATACCCTTCCTCGGCTCGGGCCTTGAGCCCCAATGTAAAAATGGGCCAGTGCCACAAATTATTGGACTCCACAACTATTATTTTACCTTTCAACTAAACGCCTATAGAAAAAAAAAATCAACAAAAATCAAATGAATCATTAATATAAAATTATATATTTAGGATTCCTAGAATAAAATAGTTATTTAAATTGGGTAATTAATAAAATAGAAAGTAAAACTAAGTTATAAGCCTTGTCATTAATAAATTCATCGAAACTAACTTAGTTACACTAAAGAGAGTTATAGAGAGAGGTTGTCTCTGATTAACGTGGGAATTTTGGAACCAAGACATATCAAACCATCCCTAAGGTTAGAAATTCTTCTTTAAGATAAGAAGGATTTAATCTAAGTGAGCGTGAAAAACTTCATATTTGGATGAATTCTGGGTTTTAGTGTGCGATTATTGACTCTATGATGTTAATAGCTTGATTTTAAAGGAAATAAATAAACAAATTGACCCCAAACATGATTTTGACAATAGAATTTCATAAATATAACTGGATATTGTACTCTACTTGAAAAATCAAATGGAAACTTGAATTTGTTTTTTTAGAAAAAAATTTTAGACAGTAGCTCAAATGGATGTTTAGATTTAGACAGTAGTTCAAAGCATCCATCTCTTCACATAGATCTTTAAATTAGGAAGGAAGACATAGAGTAAGTGGGAGTGCCAAGAGTTACTGTATTATTATTAATACTAGTCGCAGGTCCATACTATGCATGAAAATAAATAATTATTTTACAACTGTGGTAAAATTTATAATTTGTTTTCTAAATTTTATGGAAAATAATTTGTTCTCTCTAAAGCTTAAAAAAATTATAAAATTATTTTCCATCTATCCATCTCTACAAATATACCATTTTATTATATTGGGAATGTTTGATTAATTTTTTTTTAAGTGATCCAAATTTTTCTAAATTATGTTATTTTACGTTATATTTTCCTCTTTTTTTCTTTTTTTCTTTTTTTGGTACAGCTAAATTCTTTAATTTTCAAAGTTCTTATTTTCTTGTAGAAGATTATCATAATAATCAAAACTCATCACAAAATTACACCTAATATTACTCAATAGTTGATAGACACATTTAAATAAATAGCAAGATTGTATATTGATATAAATTCAAATTCTATAGAGGATTTCTTGAAATTTACAAAGTAGGGGGAGATTGAGGTGGAAACTTTTGGAGCCAAGAAAAATAAAAGTGTAGGTAAGAAACTGTTCCTAATAAACCTAATCTCTTTAAATTTCCATATTTTAGGGTTTTGGAGGTTGTGTGTTTTTTTCTAGGTTAGATGGATTTATTTATTTAAGTGCGTAAAACTTCATACTTTGATGAATGTTGGGTTTCAGTGTTTGATTATTGACTCTTGGATATTAGTAATTTGATTTTCAAGGGTATAAGTTAAAAATAATAAAAAAATAAAAACCCTAAATGTGATTTTAACATTAGAATTTTATAAAATAACTGAATATATGTATTCTACTCGATGAAAGAAATGAATTTTATAAAAAAAATATGGAAAGCAAAATTTGGAAAAATCTGAAAGTAAGGATCCTCACTGTGACAAAGCCCACTCGTGGGCCTAATGGTTGGCGGAGACTGGTTCTGTCTTTCACCAAATTAGGTCCATTAAAAGCCCATTGTGGCACATTCACCCAAAAAGATTGTAAGCCCTAATTTCCTTTTGGGTTGATTGTAAACCCTACTTTGAGCCAAAATACAATGTAAAACTTAAAGTTATTAAAATCTTAATAATTTTAAGGGACAACTCATGTGTGTATGCATATATATAGTGTGTATTTTGAAAAAAATAAAATAAAAAGTAAGCTTATTTTATTATTCAGCATATTTTTACTATTATTTATGGTTCCACTGCACTTTTTGATATTATTTATGAGTGTCACTATACTATTTCAGCTAACTTTTAACTTTATCTACAGTACTTTCAGCAAAAAAATTTTAATTTCAACAAAATAAGCGGATCCTAAATAGACTTATAATACTTCTGAAGTTATTATGTAAAAATTTTTAGTATTAAAAAAATACTTGTGTAAAAATTAAAGATAATCTTATTATAGTTTCGGTGGTAGCATTCACATAACCTAAGTTAACCAAAAGTCAGAAAACACGAGAATTAATTTCAAATCATGGTGTCCTAACTCCTACGGTTGACACTTTTGTGGTTCTTTTATTTTACTAAAACCTACAAATCATCCACAAATTTAGTATTGGGTTATCTATTCTTTTAAGGATAACGTTAGAAATACAAATTATTTTATTATATTTTTTTACAAATTGTTGATGTGGTTAGTAGTTATAAGTAAGTGAAAAAGTGACATTAGTGGTGGACTCAGATGAAAAGCAATAAAAATTAATCACATCAACAATTTGTAAAAAATAGTGTAAAATAGTTTGTGCCTGTTATATATCATTGTGCCAACTTATACATTTCTCGCTAGGATGATGGGTGTGTTTCTTTTTATTCACACAATTTGCTTCATCGCTTGGCTGGTGAGGAAGATACCAAAAGTCATTTTACAAAGGCAAAGGTGATAAGTTAGACAAACAGGACTAGATTTTTTTTTTAGAAAAAAAAAAGGGGGAATTGGCAGGCTTTGTGGTCTTCAATTAAGGATCAATACCAGATTGTTATCCTAATGTATTGGTTGCTCTTCAAGTCCATGACTTTTCTTTTCTTTTTCTGTTGTGTGCTTCTTATTGTAATAAAAATTCAAATCATGATCATATGTAATTAGTTGTATTTTTTTTTTTTAATTATATGTAACTAAATTGAAATTCTAGAGTTTCAATTTTCAAAATCTCAAGCTCCAAGTTCCAAATCTCAAGTTTCAAATTCCAAAGATAAAATCTTTTTCAAAAGAATTGCAGAAATCAATCAAAGTTTTCTTGCTAAAAATGAAAAAAACCAAATCAGGAGGAAACAAATGGAAATCACACATCTCAAAAACAGTGGGACCACAAATCCCTCATCATTTAAAGTCTAATCCCAAATTTTGACTTTTTACAGGCAACAGCCAAATTAAAGTAGAAAAACCCTTTGATCGACATTTCAATACCTCAAATCAAAGTAGAAAAGCCCTTTGATCGACATGTCAGCAGTCCGGTTCCAAGGTAGAAAAACCCCTTGGTCGTCACAGCTTTGGTTCAGAGGTAGAAAAGCCCCTTGGTTACCTTTCATCAAGATCAAGGTAAAAAAGCCCCTTGGTCGCCACAACTCCAATTCCGAGGTAGAAAAGCCCCTTGGTTACCTTTCGTCAAGACTGAGGTAAAAAATCCCCATGGTTACCTTTCATCAAGATCCAAGGTAGAAAAGCCCCTTAGTTACCTTTCTTCAAGTTCGAGGTAGAAAAGCCTCTTAGTCATCACAGTGCTGGTTCCAAGGTAGAAAAGCCCCTTAGTTACCTTTCGTCAAGATCGAGGTAGAAAAGCTCTTGGCTGTCACAGCTCCGGTTTCGAGATAGAAAAACTCCTTGGTTACCTTTCATCAAGATACAAGGTAGAAAAGCCCCTTGGTTACCTTCCATTCAGATCGAGGTAGAAAAGCCCCTTGATCGACCCTCCATATTAAGACTAAGATAGAGAAGCCTTTCGGTCACCTCAATTATCAAGAATCATTTCAAAATTCATCACCATTCAAGTAGGTCAAGTATTCATAATTTTCATTATTGTCAAAAGGTAAGGCACTGGTTCTATGTTCCAAGATTTTAGGTTCGAGGGCTAGGTAATCTTTGAAAATTCAACTTCAATTAAATCATGGCCGCTAAAATCAGTGTCTTTGCTTTACACTGACATTCGCTTTCCAAGCTCTATCAATGAGGGGCATTCTGTAAATACTTAATTTTGCACTCATGATTTAATCAAGGAAGACGACTAAAATGACCATTCATGTACCCAAAATTCATGATTTCATTACATGCATTAATTTGTTCATTGCATATCATAAAAATGATCTTGAGATTCTAACGTTCGTGACGATATACCCGATTTCCAAATCGGATTGTCGGATCGAAAGATATCGCATGATCAAGTTTGCACGATCAGCATGCATTGTGTCTAGGTATAATCAACCACGCGTGATTAATTTAAATTAATTTAGATTGGCTAAACAATTAAAATTAATTAAATAATTTTGTGATTGGTTGTTAGTTAGTGTCAAAAATAGGTTTGCTTGCATGGGAATAAAAGGGATAATTAGATAACAATAAAATTATGTGATTGATAATGTAGAAATTGTGCTTATTTTCCAGCTATGTATCCCCTTTTAGGTATCTTGTACATTTACTAGTTGCACACACCACAAGCAATTCTTTGTTAAACTTTGTACATGTGATTGTGTGTTAATTTTTGTTGTGGCCGTCCAAAATTGTACTTCTTGAAATGTTTAATACTTTTTGGGGTTGTGAGGTAAAAATTCCCTGAAGGAAATTCTTTTTGAAGCTTGATAAAAAAATTTGAAGGGAAAGAGTTTTTGAAAACATTTGGAATCATTAACATGCATTTCATATCATAAAAACTGTTTTACAAATGTTACTACATAAAATTTCTAGGTTTTTAAAATTTTCTAGTTTTTCAAGTTTCGATCATTCAAACCTGTTTTTCGACCTATTTAAAAGAAAAAAAAAAAAAAAAAAAAAAAAAAAAAAAAAAAAAAAAAAAAAAATAAGGCTAAAACTCTTGGGTTGCCTTGATTTCTCTGTCGATTCCTTTCGATCAGTCGAGCTTTTTTCAAAAAGTTTTTTGATTCCTGGCTCAATTCCTCTCGACCGATTGAAAATCGTTTTTAAAAAGAAATGAGAGGAACCTGAACCTTGTTCTTCATTCTTTTGTCTTCTTCTTTGATCCCTCTCTCAATTCTTCTCAATCAAAATTTTGTCTCTTTTTTTGAGTCAAAGCTTCAAGGGTTTTTCTTCTACACATCTGGTAAGACTCTTTTTACCCTCCTTTTTGCTTATTTTACATGCATTCATGCATTTTTCTTCAATTTCTCAAAAATTTCAAACTAAAGAGATTATAGGATTTTCAATGGTGTTGATCCAATTTCTTGGATGAGTTTTTGTTCATGCATCATGTAAACATGATTCTCATGCTTTAATTTCAAAAATTTCATGATTTCTTCAAAATTTTGAAATTATGGTTTATGTGTTCTTGAGGAATTTGGAGATTTTGTTCAATTGGGTAAAATTGATTAAAATTTACTTATGATATTGTTTAATTGAGTGATTATAACATGTTTTACACTTATTATGTTGTTCAATTGATCAATATAAGAATTTTTGAAAATTAGGGTTTTCAAAATTGGGGATTTTGCTAAAATTTTAATTTTCTTGGTCAATTTTCAAAATTGAGATAAAACAAAACTGTTTTAGAGCATTAGATTATGCATCATATGTGTACTTGCGTCATGCATCATATAGTTTTTAAAATTTCATATTATCCTGTGCTCTAACTCTATCTAATGTAGTCTACCCTTGATATTTGTTTTTGTTTCTTTTAAAAGCTTTAGACATGGCTCCTAAGGTTGGTACAAAATTTAAAACCAAAGCCAATAGAACCTCTGCCTCCTCTCAAGTTGATAGGGTTTGGTTTCCTTCAACCAAGTCTGAGGAAATTTATGAGACCTTAACCAAGTTTAGGTCTGTTTAGGGAGAAAAATAGACACTAGATGAGTTAGATCCTTCCAATTGTAGGAGTCTAGTGTCTAGAACTTGGGTATCCTTGTGTGATGTTTCTGATCCTCCTTCTGCTGCCTTGATTAGAGAATTCTACTCGAACCTCTCGGTTTATTTTGAGGATATAGATGGTCATTACTTGTCTACTTTGATTAGAGGTAAAAAGTTTAGGATAACTAAATGTGTAGTTTCTGAAGCTCTAGGTGTACCTTTGGTTTGTAAACCCACATATCCATACACTAAGTTTCCTTATATAAATGATATAATGTCTTTACTATGTGGAAGATCAGTAACTTAAGGATCTAAACCAAGGAAAAACTCATGTGAGTTTACTGAGCTTAACTATCTTTACTTAAGGTTAGCCTAGCATAATATCTTCCCTATCTCTCATGTTCACACCATTCCTTTAGATAGGTGTGCTTTTCTTTATGCCTTCATCACAGATGGATCCATGTGTTTTCCTTCCCTATTCATTCAGACCATTGTTGAAATTTATAGGAGTAAGTCAAAAGCACAAAAGTTGTTCTTTCCTGTATTTATATATAGGGTGTTGAACTTTCTAGGGTTAAAAGACTTTCCTACTCTAGAAATAGTTCATATCATTGACCCTATAAGAGCCACTTTTCTTAAACAACAACAGGCTCAAATGAAGAGTGCTGAACCAAGAACTAGGACTTCAAAGAGACCAAGAGGTGAAGCTTTTTCTGCAACTCCTACCTCTGGTGATTAGCTTGTTGCTGAGGAGGTTCATATGGATCCTACTGCAATTGTCTATCCTGCTGGTGATGATGATAAGACTACTGACCCTACTGTTACCCCTCCTCTCTCACTCTGTGCCATGATGGAGTCCTTTATGACTACTCAAACAGCTCATGGACAGCTTCTTGATGAGCTAATCACAGAGGTTGCTATCTTGATAGCAAAATTTTCCAAATATAGGAGTGTTTTCCCACCTCTTGCACCCTCTGATCCTTGATAATTGCTTTTTGCAATACGTAATAAAAAGGGGGAGTAGGATTTTGTATTTAGGGTGAGAGTAGAGAGATTTTGTATTTAGGGGGAGTTTGAGTTTTTTTGAGTTTTTATTTGTTTTGATGTGGTTGTATATATTTATGTCTA